>NC_045708.1:20069-1270069 GCF_009834535.1 Camelus ferus | reverse complement strand
CACAGCGCACACACATTCATACACACATGGATACAAGCGCACGTATGCACCCACATACATCTATGCCCACGCTCAAATGCACACCATACACACGTGTGCACAAGCACATGCATGAACGTGTATACATGGGTGCACGTGTGCACACACCTGCACGCATGCACACATGCTCACAGACACACAAACGCAGCCCACGTACTTACATGCAGACACACAGCACACACACTGAGGCACATGCATACACATACGCACGTGTGCGCAAAGGGCTTCCGTGTTTCCGGAGCCCTGCGAAGCTCAGGGCTTCCCGGGGAGGAGGCGAGAGGCAGGGCTCGTGGGGCGGGAGCTGGTGGAGGCCAGGCCCCTGGCACAGGGGTGCCTGCTCTGCCCTAGGACCCACGGAAGGAGGGGGTCTCTGCAGGGCAGTTAGGGGGGTGCTTGCAAGGCCCCCAGTCAGCACCCAAAGGCCGTCGGAGCAGGGGCAGCAGCACGGGCAGCCCCAGCCCAGACCCTCCTCCCTCGCCCAGCTCTGAGCCAGGAAGGGCCTGGAACCTTCTGCAACACCAGGTAGGGGGAGGCGCCCAGAAAAGCTGGACCTGCACGCCCCACCTGCCTAGACCAGGTCAAGAGGTTTTGCCTGCGTCCAAGAAGAAAAGCGCTCCGATGACGCTGGCGCGCCGCAGTGCTTTGGGGTCAAGGTCAGAGCCACCGTAGCAGGCCGAGGCCAGAGGGGAGAGCGCGCTGCCCTCGTGGGGAGTGTGGGCCTCGTCCCCGGGGCTGTGGGGAGGCAATGGACTGGGCCTTCCCAGCAGTGCTGCAGCCACAGGACGGCCAGCAGACTCGGCCGGGGCCAGGCAGCCCCGCTTTCCAGGGCCCCTGGGTCTCAGCATCGCGTAACACCAGGCTCTTTTCAAGTCCCAAGGCCTGGAAGATGTGCTGGAGCACTGCCTGTAAACATGTTAGACACTGATAAAGGAACACATTGTATTTCCTTTTAAAATACATCCATTTTCTGATAAAACAAACCTGCCCCAAGCACTTGTTAAAGAACCCTTATAATTCCAACGAATTAAAGCAATAAAGAAAAATCTTTAACTTCCCTTAAAATTCCAGTCCTGTTCTCACTTAGTAAAGTTAGCTATGTCATTCAACTTTAAACCACAAACCTGAACCGATTACTAAAAATTCTCAAGGAGAAGCACCAAGCTGGTCTGCTGGACAATCTGGCCATATTCTCTTACAATTGCAAGTACTTAAAATACCAAATAGAGAGAGATTATTTCCAAATTTAACAACAAACCATGGCTACTTTTGCTTTACTGGGTCATAGCGCTGTTCTCCAAGGGGACAGGGATGGTCACTCCCCAGGGACTGACGGCTCGCCCACCCCTCAGTGACCTTTCTCATGATCCACTTGGCCAAGCTTTTTATAGCCACCACGAAGTGGACTCCAGACCTAAAAAGGGTCGCTCTCAGAGTCCAAGCCCGTGGGTTTAAATCTGGTCATCACTCAGCGCCCCTGGGGAAGTTGGCCACTCCTGCTCAGACCGGGGCTGGCCTCGTTCCTGGAAGTGAGCTGGTCCAGACCAGCGAGCCCAGCTGAGCTGCAGTCAACCTCAGTCCCCGAGTGATACAGCCAAGAGATGAATGGCTCTCATGAGCCACCGAGATGCTGGGCGTGGCTATTCCTGCAGCCACAGCTGGCCGTGTACTTGTCACTGCTCCTCTGGAAACACGGGAGCATCTTCTGAGCCCATGCGATGGACACCTGACACCATCGTGGCATCGCTCAGCCCCATTGCAGCCCCTCACCCAGCTTCTTGGAACTTGGATTCGCCTCATCTTCCCCGGGGGGCAGGACCACAGCTCCTGTAGGCAATAAAACGGCTCTAAGTTCCACCTGTCTCCCCTGGCTTCAGGTCCTGCGAACCGGAGCTGCGCCAGGGATCCACATGTGACCGTGTCAGCGGCTGGGAACAGGCACCCCGGGCTTGACCGCACTTCACACGTCCTGCATCTTTCACAGACTGGAGGTCGCTGGTGACCCCACATCGCTGCTCAACGCCAAGTCCATCCTTGCCATTTTTCCCACAGCAACTGCTCGCTCCTTGTCTCCATAGTCACACTTAGGTGATTCTGGAAATATCTCAAACTTTTCCATTGTTGTCATGTTTGTTACACAGGTCACCAACCCTTGATGTTACTAATGTAACTGTTTGGGCAGGTTTTAGCAGTAAAGTGTTTTTAGTACATTGTTGTTTTAGGCATAACGCTACTGCAGGTTTAGTAGACTACAGGACGGTGTAAGTGTGACTTTGATATGCACTGGAAAACCACAGATCCGTGTGACTTGCTTTATTCTGCTGGTCACTTTATTGTGGTGGTCTGGAACCGAAGCCACGACACCCCAGAGGTGTGCCTGAGCTCAATTCTAAAACCACACGTTGCCGCGTCTCCCTGATGGACTTGGCCACAGGTCAGTAAGTCCTATGGGTCCCAGAGATGGTTTCTGATTAAAGGTACTTGGGTGAGGCTTTGTTCCAGAATGCACTTTGGGAGCATCACAACACGTTGGCCTATTAAAGGCTCTGAGAAGTCCTGCAGTGAAGAAGTATGTTTAATTGTATTTAACCCTGTATTCTCCCCCACATGTCACAGTGTTTTCATGTAACCCTTTTTGAAGACTCTATTCTTTGTTCATAATTACTTGTTTCTCCCACACTTCCCAAGCCCCACGTGGTCGGGGCTTCACACTCCTGACTCAGGAGCTGGCCGAGTTGGCACGTGTGATGTGTGCCGCACTCTGGCTCTGGCTTGGGTTGGCTCTGCCCTCTGGCTCCTGCCCTCCACCCACTACGAGCAGTCGGCCTGTGGTTCCCAGGGACTGTGACCAAGAAACAAAGGGCCGTAGTGAGCCTCAGAGATGCTGGTCTTGTCTGTCCTGCAGCCAAAGCTGACAGAGGCAGAAAGTGGTACCCGAACAGTGGCAATGACAGCCTGTGATGTTGCCTTTGGTGGAGAGGAAGCTTGTAAGAAGCTGCAAATATGGAGACTACGTCACAACATGGTTCCCACATAGTTCCCAAAACAGACGCCTGTGACACCCGGAGGGCAGATCTGGACCCAGAGAGCACGGGGCTCCGGGGGAGTGGCTCAGAGGCAGGCCCTCAGCCCTGGGCTGTCCTTGATCGGCTGCACTGGATCGAAGGTACCACGAGAGGAGGGTCTGTTCACAGGAGGGAAGAAGCGGCAAAGGGGCATCCAGAAATCCTGCAGCTGCAGGACCCAAGACGTAGCTCCTTCCCTTGAGTGAAAGCAGAAGACTTCCAATTAACACTCGGTCCGGAGACAAAGACCGGTTCGGGAAATGGGCTTCCCGCCACCTGTAAGGACCGCTGATAGGACAGAGGTGCGTCAGTGAGAACCTGCAGTGAGGAGGCCACCTCTGCGGACGCGTGTGCGGAGGCTTTGCAACAGGTGTTTGGCTGGATCCAAACACACAGGAAAGATTGAAGGCATCAGTGCTGGTCAGTGGGCTGCCAGCCGGGAGCAGCCATTAAGGATGGAACTTGGCCCTTGGTGCCAGCTCTGCAGGCAGGGAGCCAGTGGAGAAGGCTCCTCAGACACCAAAGAGGTGGTCTTCCCCAAGATCCCGCAGGTGAGGCCAGGGAGGATATAAACATGGAGGGTCCAACCATGTTGCTGCAAATGGCATGATTTTATTGTTTTTATGGCTGAGTAGTATTCCATTGAATAAATACATCACATCTTCTTTATCCAGTCATCTGTCGATGGACACTTAGCTTGTTTCCATGTTTGGGCTATTGTAAGTAGAGCTGCTGTGAACATTCTAAGTGAGGTAAGCCAACAAGAGAAAGAAAATACCATATTGTATCACTTACATGTGGAATCTTAAAAAAAAAAAAGACAAACAAACTTATTTACAAAATACAAACAGTCTCACAGACATAGAAAACAAACTTACGGTTACTGACGGGGGAAAGGGGGTGGGAAGGGATAAATTGGGAGCTCGAGATCTGCAGATACTGACTACTATACGTACAACAGCGAAACAGTAAGTTCCTACTGTACAGCACAGGGAGCTGTATTCAATATCTTGTAGTAACTTACGGTGAAAAGAAAATGAACGTGAATATATGTGCGTTCACGTATGGCTGAAGCAGTGCGCTGTGCACCAGAAACTGACACAGCATTGACAGCTGACTACACTTCAATAAACAAATATACGAGAAAAAACCAACAGCAGCGGAGGGGCTCCAGGGCGTGCGAGCTGGAACCTGGAGTGTCCGGATCAGGCTCAGCTGCTGTGCTGGGCCCAGCGGGCCAACCATTCATCTCTTTACCACCGGGGTCTCTGCATCAGGGAGCCACGTCCAGACACCCGCTTCACCAGGTCCTGGATTCGGAGCACGAAGCCAGCACTGGATGAGACTTCCGGGGGCTGGGGTGTTGGCATGCGTCAGAGAAGCAGACGTTTGAGACCAAATATTGGGATGGCTGGTCTCCCCAACACTGCTGGCTCCCTCCCACCCCCACCCGCTCCCGGTGTCGGGGGTGGGGGGCGTGCTTCCACACCCCGTGGACTTCGGGGGTGGCCACATGACACGCTTTGGCAAATGGGGTGTGAGCATGAGCACCACGTGCGCCCATTGGGCGGAGCTGAGATGCAGGATTGGCTTTGCCCCCCTCGTCCCTGCCCCCCCATCAGCTTCCTGGAGCTGCTACAGAACAACAGTCCCGATGTGTTGGCTTCAAACAACTGCCATGTATTTCGTGAGACTTCTGGGGGTCAGAAGTCCAAAACGGGCTGGCTGGGCCAAAGTCCAGGCGCTGGCAAGGCGGTTCCTCCTGAGGCTCTGGGAGCATCTGTCTCCTGCCTTTTTCAGCTTCTAGAGGCACCTGCGCTCCTCCTCCAGCGGCCCGCCCCTCCCTCCCTCGGCCCCTCCCTCCCTCGGCCCCTCCCTCGGCGAAGGAGCAGCCCAGCACCTCCTCTCCTCTCTGAAACGCTGCCATTGCCACTTCTCCTCTTTGACGCTGACCCGCCTGGTCCCTGGGGACACCTGTGATAACACTGCGCTCACCCGTACAATCCCTGATACCCCCCACCCCAGGACCTGTTAGCTAACGCCAACTGCAAAGTTCCCCATGCCAGGTAAGGTCACGTAGACATGGATCCAGGAATCAGGATATGGGTGCGTTTGTGGGGGTCATTTTCTGCCCACCACACCTCATGGGAGATCATGACCCAGGAGGGGTGACACCTCAGCCTGGGGTCTGGAAAGCGAAGGCATGGGGAGCAGAATCAGGCTGAGTTGAGCCCTGTGGAGCCGTCGGCACCAGGCAGCCCTCCCGTCTGTGGCTGTGAACCATGGAGAAGCTGAGGCTGGGGTCCCAGTGCCCTGGGACCAATGAGTGATCCAGCTCCCAAACCCCTTCCTGAGCTTCTGCCTTCCAGGACCCCCTTGGTCTGGGTCCCACAGGAAGCAGAGCCTAGGCGGGAGGCTCTGGGGCTGTTATCTCACCAGGGAGCAGTGATGGGGAAGTAGAGGCCGGTGGTCACCAGGTCAGGCCCCCTTGTATCTGATCTGTGGGGTCCCCGCAGCGGCCTGTGCCCAGAGTCTTCCCTTGTGCAGGGCAGGGGAGGCGGCCATCCATTGCCTCAGCTCCCCGGTCCTCAGGGTGTTCACTTCTGCAGACTATGAGCACGGCCCCAGGCAGCGTCGATAGGATGCCCTCCAGTGCCGGGAGGGGTCAGAGCCCACACCTCTGGGGGCTGGGAAAAGAGCAGGTGTGACCGGAGGTGTCTGGAGCAGCAGGAGCGGAACCCAGAAGCCAGGGCCAGGGCTCACCCAGGGCAGCGCGTCCGTAGGGTCTTCGCTGACCGTGGGCCAGGGCCGGACAGGGAGGCCCCACCACACCGTTCGTCAGCACTGGACAGCGGCTCAGCTGGCTCAGGCAGTGAAACCCGAGGCACTAAGAGGAGGAAGGAAAGTCAGATCACTTCCAGGGGCGAGATCCTGTGCTGGGAAAATCCACTGGAATCAGCGAAGGGAATTCTAAGCAACAGGAAACGTCACTCACGTGACCAGGTTCAGAGTTCACGTCGAGAAACCCATGGCTCCGGGTACATATGTGCACGAACATGCCTGAACACACAATGGAGGAAAACGTCTGTGGAAAACAGCAATTGGAAAAAAAAGATCCAGCAGGTCGGGGGGCTCAGAAATGTGCAAGCCCTCGATGAAACTGGCGGCCTTCCTGAACGAATCAATGCATTTAATACAACCCGCCTCAAACGCGCCGGGCAGCTGTTTGTTGGAGCCGAGCAGAGTTTAAAGTCCACGTGGAAAGGAGAGCATGAAAGAAAGCCCAGGCCTGGCCCCCCAGCTGGTCTCCTGAGCTAACGATGCTTTATACACTTCTTAGTGGTTGGAAATATCAAAAGAGTCATATTTGGTGACACGTGACAATAATGAGATTTAAGTGTCAGCATCCGTGACCACAGTTTGCTGGCGCAAAGCCAGTCCCCCTGCAGACTCTGTCTGGCCAGAGCTGAGCATTTGCGACACAGACCTTCTGACCCAAGAAGTGTAAGCTCCTCACTATGCGGGCCACCCCTGCCCTGGAGTAACACACAGCCAGGCTTGACTCCAGCTCCCCAGTGCTCCCTGAGTCCTGCCTCATGCCAGGCTATGCCAGGCGCTGGGAAAATGGGGGTCCAGGGGGCCCCTCTGCCCTGATAAGCTGACCTTTCAGCAAACGAGATAGATGGTAAAACACATGACAGTGTGGGTTCTGAATAAGGGGGCCCGGCAGTCTCTCTGAAAAGGAGAATTTTAGCAGACTCTTAATAGAGTAGCACAATTGGGCGGTACCCTCATCTGAAAGACAGATCTCTGGGAGGTGGGAAAGGCAGGTGCAAAGGCCCTGGGGCCGGAACCCCCCGGAGAACAGTGCAGTCAGAGAGGTGACCTGGGACTCACCAGATACCACGGTCACTCCCTACAAGACTCTTCTGGGGGAGGAAGAGGGGGGCCAGAAGCAGCACAGAGCCACACCCATACCAGGAGCTGGTGAAGCAGGACCTGGTGTTTGGCCAAGGAGCTGCGCACGCAGGAGAGGGAGCAGAGGCAAAGCTGGAGGATGTGGACACTGCGTTGACAAAGTCTCTCTTCTTGAGCGAGGCTCACACAGTCCTGTCCCCCACTGGGCCTCGCCCCTGGCCCTGCCTTCAGCCCACCAAGCCCAGTAGGGGCGAGAACCCTGCTGAGGCAGTGGGGTGAGGATGCTCCCACCCCAACAGCTAGCTGCTCACCATCGACATCCAATCACAGTCCTCCTCTCCCACGCCGGCCTGCCTTCAGCAGAAGTCCCCCTCCCTTGGTGTCAGTTCTTCTCATTTTCCACCCACTGACCGCCCCCCCCCCTTTACAACCCAGCTTCTGGCTATTGCCCCCTTGTCCTGTGTGTTCAGACCGGAGCCTGATCTCCCCCTGCAGCAGCAGGTCGTGAGCAAAGCCTTCCCTGCCTTTTTGACAAGTGTCAGAGTGGTACTTTCCCTAACACTGACCCCACCCCAGTCTCACTCGGCCCTGCCCAGGTCCTCAGTTCTCCCTGAGCACCCCGAGTCCACAACCCAAGAAGGAGGGGCCCTAAGGCCCTGACAGAGCCGGGGCCAGCCAGAGACTCCGGTCCCCCTGCAGCTCTCCGGGCAGCCCCGACTCCGCGAGGCCACCCCCCCACCCCCGCCCAGGAGGGGCCGCTCTGCCTGACTTCATTAATTTAACACTCGCTCACGTGTCATAGTGCACGGCAATTTCTTGTAAAAATGATCTGGCTGCTAATTAGGCTGTTTATAATTTGTTTCCCTGGTCGCTAATGATAATTAACATGCAAATTAGCTTGGGGAGGGGAGGCTCTGGGGCCCCGGGTTCATTACCACGTTAATTACTGTTTGCATACTTAAGCATCACAGATATAGATGGCGGCATTTAGTGTAACGGGCAAGATGATAATTATACCAAAGACATTTTGAAAACTCATTTCGCGGTGTTATTTTTCTGTGTGATTAATGGTTCCGTGGCTGGTGGATAAACTTCGTTAGTTCAAACCAATATCTGCTCTGTACACAGACCAGCGGGTACTCAGCCCATCAATCTCACGCCCCCGAGGGCTACAGAGCTTCAGGGGAAGGAAAAGGCGAAGGAGAAAGTGGGGCGTCTTTGCACAAAAGCGAACTTCCCGGACTTCCTGCTTCTAGGAGGCTGGTTCCCTGGAAACGTTCTCACAGCCAGGGCAGCTGGGATCTGTTCAAGGTGCTGAATTTGGGGGGATCCCATGACTGGAGGCCAAGCTCCTCGCAGGGAGCCAGTCAGCCTCACCCCCTCCTTCCTTCCTTCCTTCCTTCCCTCCCTCCCTCCCACTTGTCAGGTGCCTGTTAAGCAGTGGCAGCCCAGCCCTGCCCCCCTGGAACCAGCATTTCAACAAGAAAAGCTGACAACAGACAAGTGGACAGAGCTGGCAGTGAAGCAGGCAAGGGAGCAGAGAGGAACGGGAGCTACTTTAGTTAAGAGGGGTCAGAGAAGGAAGTGAGGGAGGAAGTGAGGAGAATAGGGGTTGGCAGTGCAAAGGCCCTGGGGCAGGAACAGGCTTATCAGGGGACAGGGCAGGACGGGCACAAGGGGGCCAGTATGGCTGGGCTGAATGCCCAGGGTGCTGGGAGATGGGCAGGAGGGGGTGGGAGTCCCACAGGCAGGAGCTGTTAGTTTAGGGGGGCCCCATCTCCATCCGCCTGGGGCATAAATATCACACACCTGTTCCTTCCTCAATGGGAGCTTCCCCCACAACAGTGCCCCTGGAGGCAGAGGAGGCCCTTGGCAAACCACAGCCTCTGAAATTGAGATTAAAAGACAAACGGGCAGTGGGTGAGGGGAACAGAGGGCACGCCGCTCCCCGGCTGCATTATTGATGCAGGGATGATGTGTGGGATGGGTGTGGCCCCTGTGCCAGCCTGTGGGCTGCCAGGCCTGCAGGAAGCTCAGGGCAAGAAACCAGCTGGGGACAGGGGCCAGGTCTGTGGGTGGTCAGCAGAGAGGAGGGACCCCGAGAGAGGAGGGTCTCCCCCTCCCAGGCTCCAGGCTCCAGGCTCCCGACCCCAGAGGGCTGTACAGCCTGCAACTCCTGCCCAGCTGGCAGCAGGGATGAGAGGCTGAAATTTCATCCGGTGACGACCAGGACCCCGCCCACCCCATCCCCTGGATCCCACCTGTGCTCCGTGTCAGTGTCCTGGTGTCTGGCCACTGCTCCACAGGTAAGCCTCCCAGAGCTGCTCAGAGGGGTGGGGGTGTCCTGAGTCTTGGCAGCCGGGGGGCTCTGGGTGGGCTCACACACCCTCGGAGAGCACCCTGGAGTGCACAGGACGCCGGGTGGCCACTGAGCCCTGAGGAATGGCCAGAGCTGCTCCTGGCTCCTGGGTTAGTGAGGAGAGAGAGAAGCACCCCCTGAGAGCCCAGGATCACATTTGGGGGCGTTGGGTGCAGTCGTGGGCTGTTGTGAAGAGCTCCCCTTTCTAACTGACGTTGGCAGAGATGAAGGGAGCCTGTCTTCCTGGCTGCGGCCCTGGAGAGAAGGGGACAGGTATAGGGGAGGTTGGTTGGCTGGCAGCCCTGGGGGAGCTCCCAGGGAGAGAGGTGGGGGGCTGCATGGACCGCCTCCTCCCTCGTGTACAGGGGAACAAGACCAGCCTGCTCCAGGTTGGAACCGAGGCCGCTGCTCAGAGCCCTACCCCGGGCCTGGGAGTGGAGGCCGCTCACCAGCTCCAGGAGGCCCAGACCCCCCTCCTGGTCACCACCCTCTTCCGGGGCCCCAGCAAGATCCCCAGGCAGGGGCATGGCAGAAGCGGGACCAGGCCTGGCACCCACCTCCCAACTTCTGGGCTCAGTGCTGGGAGCAGGCCTGACCTTGGGGGGCACTTGGGGAGTGGGGGCCGGGAGTGGACGGGGGTGAGTAAATGTACCTGCTCTCATAAAGGTGCTGGGTAAACTGGACGTCCCCCAGCCTGGTGCCCCAGCCCCTCTCAGAGGGGACGGAGCTCACGGGGACTGGGAACGAGCTCTGGACAGGCCCAGAGAGCTTGTCCTTGGGCCAGCGGCCCCACCACGCTGCGCTTTCTGCAGAAAGTGCCTAGGAGTGCCCGGCTCTCCCCACCATGCCTGAGATAAAAGCCACACAAGTTCAAGGTCAGCCTCAAGGCCACCACTAACTGTCCACCTTCATAAACTGCCTGTATTTCCAACGTCTCTGCTGTGCTCCAGCTCACACAAAAGGCAACTCTGGAAACAGGAGCTCAGAGCTCTCTCCAGCTGGCAGGTGTCTGTCGCATCCAGGGTGAGACTAGGACGGTCTCTGGAAAAGGGACCAGGTGCTCCTGCTGGGCCTGCGACGTGGGCACCCACGCCCCACAGGGCAGCCATTTCATGGCCATTTCGGGGAGTGTAGGGAGCCCCTGAAGGAGAGTGGGGTGCACCCCCAAACTCAGCCAGGTCTGACCGCATCCACCGAGGCAGCTGGACAGGCAGACCCCCCGGGGCAGAGGGAGCAGCCCCTGGGGTGTCGGAGAACTTCCTCGTCGGGGGCTATCATGACAGGGCTGGTTCTTACTCTGTTTCAGTGGGGCATCGATCCAAACGCAGTCAGTGGGAGCCTTGATGCTTCCATCGCAGTGAACCCCGTGTGCCCCTAAAGCAGAGATGAGCCACACCCCCCCCCACAAAGACATGGCCCGGCCTGGCCTGTCAAGGTCTTGATGGCACAGCAGTGCAAAGGGCAAAGACGCAGACCACCTCCAACTGGACCCCAGTCAGAAATGGGAGAGCCGCACCATAAAGGACAGGAGGCGGCTTCGTGCTGAATCCAGTTGTCACACCAGGGCCTCGAGCAACGCACAGCTACATACAAGATGCCTGCTCGTGGCCCTGCGTCCTGAAACCTCCGTGCCGCCCCCACCACGCGGCACAAAGCCAGTGCCCTGGGGTTACTGTGTCCAGGTGGGCTGTTCTCAGGTGGGCACTGTGATCGCAGCTTGTGGCCCACCAAGACCACTGAGCTCATCTGGCCAGCGCCCAAGCGTCCGTGGGCGCTGTGTGTCAGGGCAGAGGCTCAGGGGACCGATCAAGGCTAATGTGATGGCGAACTCGCCCCGGGTCCTTCCCAGCCCCCGTGACAGCCCCGCTCCATTACAGCTCTTGCCTAATTAGGGTAATGAAATGAAAGTCATCAAAGCCATGGGAAATCTCTCAATAAGCTGTCACCGCGGCGCTCGCCGCTCCAGTGCTGTGCCTTTGTGAATGTCAAGGAGCGGAAGATTGGGCCAGGAGCCGGACAAGGAGGCTGGGCCCTGCTGGCCACACCTGCCGTCTCTTGCAGACCTTGAGCCCAGACTCCACCTCAGCCCAGGGAGCCCCCCTTAATGGGCTGGTGGGCCACGTCCCAGGGGCCAGGACCCTGGAAAGGACATCAGAGACACAGCACCCCCTTCCCCTGCCCCTGCCTCACAGCACCCATGTCCCCAAACCCACACCAAGCAGGCACCCCGCCTGGTTCCCTGAGCCCCACAGAGGACTGGGGTTTGCCCAACACCTGGGAACCTTGGCATCTTGAGTTGGGAGGGGCTCTTGCCCAAAACAGGACCACTCTCCAGGGACAGGCAACTCATCTACCTCCCTGGGGGACGGGCTCAGCGTCTTAGACCCTAGTGCAGCAGCCCCTGCCCCAGCCCTGCCCACCCTTCTTGCTGGGGAGGGGGGGCGTGATTCCTAAAATATCACCTGATGCTGCTCGCCTTCCTCAACTACAGCCAAGGTGACCCTGGACCGTCAGGCTCATGTCACCACCCCTATAGCCACCTTCTGGGCCTCACCTCAAGAGGGGACAGGCCCTCTGCTCAGGAGGGGCGGGAGGGCCATTGGGAGGGAGGGGGTGGGGGGGAAGGTCTTGTCTGCCTGCCCATGCTGGGAGCAGCCTGCGCGGAGGGAGACCCGGGCCGGTAGGGAGACCCACAGGGGCCCAGGCGGGCAGAATGACACGGGGGGCAGGATTCCTGGAAGGCCGCGGCCCGCAGGAAGAGGGGTGCGGCTGGGCACAAAGGAAGCAGCCCAGGCAGAGCTCTCCCGAGCTCCTTTCTCACCCGTGAGGACGATGAGGATGCGAGTGCGGTGAGCCCTACACTGCGGGCAGCTCGTCCCCAGCGCCCAGTGGCCCCGCGCCCCCCAGCCCCCCCCCAACAAACTCGGGGTTCAGGCTGCCCGGAGCCTGGTCCTGCTGCGGCGGCTCTCCTGTCCCCCACCCCCGCCCTTCCCCGCGCTCGGGCCTGCGGGCGGGACGGCCCGGGCGCGCCTGCCGCTGGGGGCGCTGCTGAGCCCCCGGGCCGCCCGGGTGTTGACGGTCTCCCGGGAAACGGAGCCGCCGTCCGGACCCCGGGCGCAGCGGTGTCCACCGCCCCTCCACCCGCCGCGAGCAAGTCTGCGTGGCGCGAGCCTTTCCTCTCCCCTCGCGCCCCGCGCAGCCTCCGAGCACAGGCGAGTGTGAGCGTGTGTGCACGCTGTAGGGGCACATGCGTGCATGTGTGTTTGCGCATGCGTGGGAGTGCGAGCGTGTGTGTGCACACGTGTGAGTGTACACATGTGAGTGTCTGCGTCTCAGTGTGTGCCAGACAGCATCGACTGGGTGGGGGGCTTGTTTGCAAGGCACTTTGGGACCCAGGAGAGAAAGCGCCATGAGCCATGAAGTCTTCAGGTCAGAGGTTTGGGGAGGGGGAGAGGCGTGCGTGTGGCAGGGCTGGTCCCGGAACTGACCTCAGTAACTGACCCCCCGGCTGGGCCAGCGTGGCTCCCCACCCCGACCCAACAAGGAGGCAGGTGCCCCTCCTCACCCCACAAATGCCCCTTAACAGCTGAATCCACCCTGTCTTCACTCAGGGGGCTCTGCGCTGACCTGGGGGCTGCAGGGGGCCATAGGGCAGGTGGGCTGATGGTCACCTGTGCACTAACCAGGCTCCCCCCTCCAGGTGCTGCGAGGACTGGACATGGGCCCATCACAGGTGCAGGCGTGATGTCGGCCCAGGAACTTGTGGCCTGCCTCTGCCAGGAGGGTGACCAGCACCTGGCCCTGGGGGAGACCCCACTGGCCACCGCCTTCTACTTAGCTGCCTTCAGCTGCCACGCCCCCTCAGCCGTGCGGCGCGTCCGAGCTGCCCTGGCCGAGGCTCGGGGGTTGCCGGTGGTAGCCACCCTGGAGGCCTGGTGCCGAGGTGACAGCCAGATCCCAGCCATACACTGGGACGGCATGGCAGTGGTCTCCCTGACGGGGACCCTGGCCTCTGCCTTCCTGGCCACCCTCTGCCCAGACCACCCCGCCACGGTCCTGCACTCCCTGGCCGGCCTGCTGGCACGTGGGCGCCACGGGGAGGTGGCGCGGCGCTGCAGTGCCCTGCTGGACGCTCAGTCCCAGCAAGCGCTGGAGCTGCAGCTGACCCGCGCCCTGGCCTGGGTCCTGTCCGGGACGCAGGTGGATGCTGGTGTGGCCGACTACCTCCGGGCCTTCGCATCGAGCGCAGACAGGACCGTGGCCTTCATTCACACCCATCAGCAGACCTACCTCCCCACACTGGTCGGAGCCCTCCAGGACTACATCTCTCAGAGCCAGGAGGCCGGGGACAGCACCAGCCAGCAGGAGACCGACTGCCAGGGACTCCTGGCAGCCCTGGACCCTGGGGGCATCTGGAGAGATGCCCTGTCTCCCGAAGCCCTGCTCCGCGGTGGCAGGTATGAGGACTGCCGGGCGGCATGCAGCCGGGCCCTTGAGGTTGACTGGATGGGCAGCAGACCCCGAGGTAGGAGTGCCTTCACACCCCGCTGAGCACCAGGGTGGAAGTTACTCCCACCGTTGCTTCACTGCGTGGTTAAGTCCTGCTTATGGGGTGGGTAGGGGTTGTGCTGGAGCTGGGACACCACAGGGATAAGACAGCAATTGCAACCGATAGAACATCTGACTGAGTCAAAGCATCAGTTTTCGATGCACACTTAGCCACAACTGAGTTACATAATGCAGGACTTACAGTTTCATGTTTCCGTAATAATGTAATTTACTACATTCATTAATGGAAGAAAGAAGAACACATTATCACTGCAATAAATCAGGGAAAAGTACTTTATAATATTTAACATCTCCAAAATTTAAAAAACCAAAAATAGAAGGAAATTTATTTAATTGAAAAAGGAAAAATCTATCAAAAACCTACCAAAAACACCATACTTGATAGTGATATTTTAGAATCAGGAACGTGGTGGCTGCTCACTCCCCTACTTACCCATCATTGCACTAGAGATCCTAGTCAACACAACAGGGGAGGGAAATGCAAGACCAGAAAGGAAGAGAGAAAGCAACCGTTCTTCCAGACAATGTAGAAACCCCAACAGAAACAACGAAAACGTGTTAGATATACGAGCAGAATTTAACAAGAGACGCAAAAGGCATTTATGTTCATAGACACCTGCAACAAATGGAAATCTAATGGTTTTAAAATATACCACTTACTGTAGCAAAAGAAAATAATTTATCTCAAAGAGTCATATGACTTTATGGAGAACAATACAAAACTTTATTCAAAGAGAATAAAGAATATGCACACACGCAGAGAGATGGCCAATGTCCATTGACAGAAACGTTTGATATGATAACAGAAGAGCAAGAGACCAATAACAGAAAAGACAAAGGAGAAGGAAGGGGTGGGGGGGGGAGGAGAAGGAGGAGGAGGCAGTGGCATAAGGATTTCCCCTACCAGTTAATACAAAGCTATACTGATCAATATAGAAGGATATTGACTTAAGGGATAGATAGACCAATAAAACAAATTGAGGGGGAGGGCGTAGCTCAAGTGGCAGAGTGCATGCTTAGCGTGCACGAGGTCCTGAGTTCAGTCCCCAGCATCTCCTTCAAAAATAAGTAAGCCTAATGGCCTTCCCTCCCTGCCAAAATAAAATAAAGTGAAAAAAAATTGGAGAGGCCAGAGGTAGGCCTGTCTTTACCTGGGACTTCCCTAACGTGTGAGAGCGAGCGCTGCAAGTCTCTGGGGGAAACAAGAGGACCGTTGTGCTGCTGCTGCTTATCCCCTACTTCAAACCACGCAAGAAAAAGAAGTAAATTCCAGGTGAATTATGTTAATAGCTAAGTTTTACAGTTTCAAAAAGAAAATATGAGACAACATCGTAAGGCTGCTGTGTACAGCTGGGCTTCTTGAGATACAAGAAGTGAAAGCCATAAAGAAAAGTTTGACGCATTTGATTAAATTGAAAAATTTAAGCTTCTGTTTTGCCCGTAACTATGGAAGATGAAAGGGCAATCCACAACAGAGAGAAAATATTTGCAAAGTACACAGCGGGGAAAAGAGGAGTGCCTAGAGAATCTGATGAATTCCTACTTGTCAATAAGAAAAAAAATCTAGTGCAAAAATTGGCAAATGCATTTCCCAAAAGAAGAAACACAGATGGCTAATAATCATGTGGAAAATGTTCGACATCACAGTAATGATACAAGTGCATATTAAAACAATGAGACACCACTTCCTACCCGCCAGATTGGCGAGAGAGTTCGCTGAAATAAATGAGCCTCACCAGTCACCCGGAAAATGAACATTAATACAACGATGGGGTAGCATTTTATATCGTCCCCAACCAGATTGTCAAAATTTTTAAATCTAACAATAAAAGATTCTGGCTTCCAGTAATGGTGAAGTAACTTGACTAGACTGTGTGTCCCACAGATGATAATTATAAAATTGGGGCAAAATATAAAATGCAAACATTTGGCAACTGAACAGGCAGGAACTGGAGATTTAAAAGATGAAGACTGTACAAGGTGAGATTCGCAGACATGCAGCTTTGCCCAAGGAAACTTGCCGATCCAGATTTCATCCATGTAGAACAGAAAGTTGCCATTTTGTTGGCTTGAGGTGTCACACGACAGAAGTTGGGAATAAAAAAGCAGCTATAAAGGTAGAAAGGAAATCCCGAAAAGGAAGGAGCCACATTCCAGGGGGAAGGGAAGCGAGACTTCAAATCTCTGTATTAAATCCATTTACATCCTTGGCTGACCACTGAGCTACACATCCAAGGGAGAGACTGGGGAGCCTGAAAAAGTGACAGGTGCAAGCTGCAAGAACTAAATGGAGATTTCAGCTGCGGCCACTAAAGAACACAGAGTTTAGAGTTTAATCCCAGCCAGTTTAACTGCCTGCTGAAACCAATCTCTCAGAGGGAGGAGGGCAAAGCTCAAGCGGTAGAGTGGCTGCTTAGCATGCGTGAGGCCCCCGATTCCATCCCTACTACCTCCAGGAAAACAAATAATTAAATAAATGAATCCAATTACCTCCCCCTCCAAAAAAAAAAGAGTCAACTCTTTTCAGAGGAACATAACTGAACCCAGAGTCTCTACAAACACTCTACCAGATGTCTAGTGTACAATTTTTTAAAATTACTATGCTTGCAAAGAAACAGAAAAATAAAATGTGAACCACAGTCAGGAGTGAAAGAAGTCAACAGAAACTAACCCTGTTCCAGGCACGTATATGCAGCAATCTATTTCATCCTGGAAGCCCTGTGAATGCAGACCATTATAAGACCTATTATAAAGCAGAGAAGGAAACAGGCAGTGGGATGCAGGAAATCCCCAAGCCCCAGCTCCTCACTCTTCAAGCAGCATTAGGTGCATCATCCCTCTTTCCGGGCCCGATGGGGCCATCTCATTTCAAAGAGGGAAGTGTTGGCTCCCAGTGTAGCCAAAGAAGGCACAAAACAAAGGTGCTGAACATAGATGTTGCAGTAAAAACGATCATGGGGTCATAACCTCAGCTCTGACCTGGTGCGGGGGTGAGGGGAGGGCGGGGTGGTCCCAGGAGAAGGACCTTGATCCTAAAATCCATCACTGAAAGGGCAGGGGGGCATCGCGACTAATGCCCATGTTGGCTGGGCTGGCTTTGAACCCAGATGAAGAACAGCGCCGGGCAGGCGTGCAGGGCAGCTGTCCACCCTGGCTGCCCCTGCTTCGATCCTACTCTTTCACTAATGGACTTGGGGCCTCCTGCCAGCCTTCACCCTCCTGGGCTACTGGGAGACTCAAGGGAACTGCCATGAGATGTTGGGAGGGTCCAAAGCACTGGACTGTTGGGAGCCTACAAGTAGCCCCCCAGAGGACACGGCCCAAACGGCAGGACCAATGCCTCTGTTCTCTCCCCAGGTGAGCGTTTGGCCGCCCTGCTGGTCACTCGCGCTGCCGCGGCCTTCTTCCTGGACAGTGGGGTCCAGGACCTGCTTCAGGACCTGCACGAGGCCTTCCACCAAAGCCCCTCGGGGGCGCGGAGTCAGTTCGAGACGGTGCTCTCGGCCGGGGACCAGGAGCGCGTGCGGGCCCAGGCGCAGGAGGCCGCGGACCTGGGCTTCGCCCACTTCCAGGAGGCCGTGCGGAGGCGTCCCGAGCTCCGCGAGGATTCGGGCCACGAGCTGCTTGCCCCGGTGACCCGTGCGCTCCGTGTCCTGATGCGCGTGGCACCGCCCGAGGCGCGCCCGGCACTGGGCGCTCGCCTGGCCGAGTGCCTTCTGCTGGCCGGGGATGTGGCCGGCGCGCGGGCACTGTGCGAGCGCTTGCTGCGGCCCCGGCGCCCCGGGGACCCTGCGGGGGACCGCGTGTCCCTGCTGGCGCTGCGCGGCTTCTGCGCACTGCACACGGGCGACACGCGGCGCGCCCAGGAGGACTTCCAGACGGTGGTGGAGCTGGGGCCGCCGCACCTGGGCGGCTGCATGCGAGCCCTGTGCGGCCGCGGGCTGCTGCGGGTGCTGGCGGGCAGCACGTTCCTGGGCGCGCTGGACTATGTCACTGCCTGCCGCCTGCGGCCCGAGGAAGCTCTGCTCATCACCAAGGCCTACGTGCCCTGGAACCAGCGGGGGCTGCTGCTGACCGTGCTGCGGGAGGAGGGCCGGAGGATGCTGCAGCGCAGGCTGGACCCGGGACCCACGCGCGGGCCGGGCCGCAGCAGGAAGGCCGCTGTCGCGGAGATGGAGACCCCCGCTGCGCAGGAAGGGTGAGAACTAGCCCTGCGTGTCAGCCGGGGCTGCTCCTTCATTCTGGTCTCCTGCAGGTAGTCAGGGCGAGGGAGGGGGTTCTTACCACTCTACAGATGAGTAAACTGAGGCAGGGAGCTGCTGGGTAATTTTCCTGAAGCACCGGCGGCAGGTTTAGCACCGGGGCCCAGGGATCTTAGCATCCCTGGGTCCCAAACAGCAGGGTGCATTTTGGACTTAGTTGTCACAGAAAATGAGAAACTCAAACATGGAGACGACACAGCAAACCTCAGCTGTAATCCCACTGTTAGCGCTTTCTTGTCGCTGCCTCTCCGTGTGCACCGAGAATACAGCTCCCAAACCTGGATTTGTGCTCTGTGTGCAGTTTTATCCCACGTGTTTTACTCACCAGATCACGAGCGTTTCCTTTGCTGCTAGGTACGTCTCATGGGCAGTCCGGTAGCCCATCCTGTGACTGTGCCTCTGCTCCTTTGGGGATTCCCTGCAGGTCTGCTCTTGGTTATAACATGCCCCGGGGAAGGTGCCGTCTCCACCATGTTCTGCCCTAAAGATGGAGTCATGGGTGGAGTTCCCGGGTCAGAGAGCACGGCCCCGGAGATCCTGGCCTTCAGGAGCTGCCCACCGGCCGTCTGGCCGCACGCTCCAGCCCTGAGGCTCCTTTTGCAAAATTCCCTGCCAGCCCAGCGGATGAGCTGCAGCTGTTTTGATTTGCATTTCTCTGGCTGCTGGGCAGTAGCAGGAAGGTGTTCTAGCAAAGCTAAAAGCTCTGAGCTGGGGGCCCCCTCGCCGCTGCACACACAGATACATGCACACACTTCCTCTGCCTCCCATCCCGTAATTCGCATTGCCTTGACTGGCTGGTGAAGAGGCACTTTCCCATACACGAGCCCGGGCCCCTTCTGGCTGGTCTCCGGGGATTGTCAGACTCCAGGCTCTGGCCCCTCTTCCCCGCGGGAGCTCATTCGGATTCCCGAGAGTGCACGGGATCATTCCCGGGCAGCCTGTGTGTTACCTCTGCAACACACTTGCACCCCGCAAGGCCAACGCTGTTATCTTATTTTTGCAGAAAAGAAAACTAAGGCAGGGTAGGCTGGGGGGTCAGCACACAGCCACGATTCTTCATCTGTACAGTGCCTGCCACCGGGGCTGGGGGGGGACAAGGGTGAGGGCCAAGGGCTGAATGTCGGACGGAGCAGCCATGGGCTCAGGGGACGGCAGGCCGGACAGTCTGTGCAGCAGGTGCCTGGCCTCTGCAGGCCAGCAGGAAGGGGGCTGCCCGGACCGGGTGCGCAAGGATGGGCTTCGCGTGCCCTCGCCTCCCTGGGCGGGTGAGAGGGGGTGAGGGAAGGAGTCAGCGCTGCCCGGCTGCCCTCTCTGCAGGGACGCCCGTGGCGTGTACCAGCTGGCCGCACTCCTGATGGAGCTGGACTCGGAGGATGAGGCTTCGCGCCTCCTGGCGGCCGATGCCCTGTACCGCCTGGGCCGCCTGGACGACGCCCACAAGGCCCTGCTGGTGGCCCTCTCCCGGAGGCCTCAGGCGGCCCCTGTGCTCGTGCGCCTGGCCCTGCTGCAGCTCCGGAGGGGCTTCTTCTACGATGCCAACCAGGTCAGGGGGCCCTGGGGGGCCCCAGCAGGGCAGGTGGAAATGAGGCACAGCTCTGTGGAGGGCACCTGGCCTCCAGCGGGCCCTGGCTCAGCACCCCACGGCCCAGACTTGGGACCAGGCAAAGCTTGTCCCAGCCCCAGCTCTGCCACCTCCAGCTCAGCCACCTGCAGTGGGACCTCCCCTCTCTGATCCTCAGTCTCCTCATCGGTGCCTGGTCTTCCAAGTTCTCGTGGGAATTAGCCGCTGCAGGTACCCCAGGGCCCTGCAGGTCTCCAGCATGCAGTAGGTGCTCTGTACTTGCTTTTCCTGTGTTACAAAAAAAGAGCCAAGAGTCGAGTGTAAGCAGAGCTTAGTCCCAGTTCTTCCAGGTAAACCAGGCTTGGAGGTGTCCCTGCTCTGGGGAGGGGGGCAGCAGAGGAGCCCCCAGGTCCTCAGTCCCTGCTGGCCTCGCCTCCCTCAGACACCGCCTGCTTCCAGGAAAAGCGTAACTTCACCTCCCCGTGAAGGCTTCCTGTTGGAAACTGGGCAGAAGATTATATTCCAGGGGGAAGTGCTGGGCTTTGGGCTGGGGGCTGGAGGACCCATCAGCTTCCTTCTTCTGCTCTGGCCTGGTTCAGGTTCTTGTCTCTGGGCCATACAGGCCAGGAGGGAAGGATGCTCTGGGACCAGCTTCCGCCCAGGGGTGGCTGGCAGGGGCAGCATCCAGTGGGCCTCTGTGGGGCTATGTCCCCCCGGGAATCCCACTCTGCCCAGAGCAGGGACTGGTCCCAGGGCTTTTGCTGTGCACCTTCTGAAGGACTCCCAGGGCCCTCTGTCACTTTATGATTTGAAAGCCTCTCTTTCCCCAAACTTCTCAGACCTACGGTAAGTCAGCCCTAAAGGTGAGCGCTCCATCGCCAATTCAGGGGGGAGCAGGCACAACTCAGGGACACTGGGACCCCCACCCAACTCCTGACACCAGCAGAGCGAGGCAGCCTAGAGCAGGCCCACACTTCCTGGATCCAGCTTTTCAGCTCTTCCTGTGCTCCCCACTGGGACCCGCAGTCCTTGCCCGCGGGTGCCGCACCCCGGCCATTGGACCACGCCCCCGTGCGCCACGCCCCTGCAAGGAGGCTGGGGGTGGAATGGTCTGGGCCCGGGCACAGGAGGAGCCGTGGTGACGCCCCCTGCCCTTGCAGCTGGTGAAGAAGGTGATCCAGTCCGGGGACACGGCCTGCCTGCAGCCCACCCTGGATGTCTTCCATCAAGAGGACTGGCAGCTGCTGCGGGGCCACTGCCACGCGCGGGCCCTGGCCATCCTGCGGGCACGACCCGGCGGGGCCGAGGGTGAGGTCCACACCAGGGAGGCCATCGCCTACCTCTCTCTGGCCATCTTTGCTGCAGGTAGGAGCGGCCCACCTACCCCTGAGGCCCCCATCCCGTGCCAGGTACAGGGGGACCAGGGAGCCTCCAGCATGGGGAGGGGGGTGGACGGGCACCAGAGGGTCTGCTCCCCCGCGCGCCTTGGTGCCCAGGGGTCTGTGGGCACCCTCTGCCTCCCGCTTTGGGCGCCAGGACAGGCGCAGTAAATGCTGGATGAGGGCAGATACCCTGGACCAGGTCATGTCCTGACGCCCCACCCCTCCTCCAGGGAGTCAGGCAAGTGAGTCCCTGCTGGCCCGCGCCCGCTGCTACGGGTTCCTGGGCCAGAAGAAGACCGCGATGTTCGACTTCAACTGCGTGCTGAGGGCGCAGCCGGGGAACGCGCAGGCGCTGTGCGGGCGGGCGCTCCTGCACCTGGCCCTGGACCAGCAGGAGGTACCGGCCCCGCCCCGACCTGGGACCCGGCGGGGGGCGCGCTTTGGGGGAGATCCGAGGAAAGAGCAAGCAGGCGCAGAGCCAGGCCGCCCGAGGGTGAGGCATCCGTCGAAACCCGCCTGCCCTGGGACTCACGGAAGCCTCATCGTCCTATCCCCGGTTTCGGGGAGACTTTCCCTCTCCTGTGAAGAGCCCCGTGCCTCCCAGCTGCATTAAGGGTGGCAGACATGCACAGCCTCGGGGCTACCAGGGCCCCGCAACCACCTAGGGTGATGAGACCCTGGCTGCCTCCTGGGCACCACCCTGAGCTGTCCACCCACGGCCTGTGGATTCAGGCTGGGGCGCGCGGTGGTCCATGGCCAGGCCCAGGGCGGGCGTTTTCAACAGAAGGGTCCTGCCCAGAGGCAGCCACAGCCAAACAGCCCCGGACAAGGGCACTTGGCAGCCAAGAGCAACATCATTGGCAAGTAATTGAAATCAGTTGTCAGCCCTGATGCTTCGCTAGGTCGAAGTAACCTGCCTGCCAGGTTTCTTAATTTTCTTAAGGGTTGGAGTCCTACGAGACGAGGAAAAATGGTCCACTGGGATGAGAGCGTCTCAAGATGCTGCTTCTGCCCATCAGGGCGTCGCTTCCCCCAAGGGCTCTGCATTCCTGTTCCCACCTGGGCGCACTCTTGTGGTTGGAAGTACAGCTCTCCGCACACCCCTTCCTGTGCTGGGCAAGCACTTACGGTTCTCAGGGACAAGCCCATGAAACAGAGAAGGGGTTCAGCCAGGAGGGCCCCTGCTGCAGGAGGCGGGCCCCTGGAAGCCCACCCCAGGGGCTCTCAACAGGCCAGCAGCTCCTCCCAGAGGTGCTTCAGGAACGTCTCTCACTCCATCCAGGGCAGCAGAGCACGTGGCAGAGAAAGTCAGCCTGCATGTCCGCGGGTCCGGACACGGGAGCGAGGGCTACCCCACCCCCGTCACACCCAGAACTTCTTGCTCCCGCGGATGGGCCGAGCCTGGTGCCCACGTGCCCTCCACCCCTTCACCAGGAGGGGAGCCCTGAGCCAGCCTGCCGGTTCAGAATCCAGAACCCTGATCCCCTCCTCTGACTTTCTGAGCGAGTCCCATAGCGTCTCTGAGCCTTTTCCACATCAAACTGGGGGGAGGGTGCTTGCTCAAGGCCATCACATGCTCAGCCTTAAGGGGTGCATTGCTTGCTCAAGGCTGTCATTCCTTAATGGGGGGGTGGAGGTGCCTATTCAAGACTGTCACAGGAGGGCAGGGTAGAGCTCAATGGCGGAGCGCATGCTTAGCACGCACAAGGTCCTGGGTTCAATCCCCAGTACCTCCATATAAATAAGTAAATAAACGTAATTACATCCCCTCACCACAAAAAAAAAAAAAGCAAAATAAAATAAAGGAAAAAAACCCGTCAGATACTCAGCCTGGTGCCTGGCCCCTAATAAGGGACTTCCTATGAGCCAACAGAGAACTGGGCTCCGTCCCGGCAAAGGTAACCAGCCAACGGGCTCACCACGGGCCAGCACCAGGGGAGGGAGGGCCCAGGCCACTGTGCAGGAGGGATCAGAGAGGACCGTCCTCCCATCCGTCCATCTCAGGGCTCCGTCTCGCCAAGACCCGCATCCCTGCCACGCCTGCCCCAGGAGCAGCCCTTCCCTGGGCTCTAAGGGCATCTGGGCAAGCTCCCAGCTCTGACCAGGAAGGGGAGCTGGTGCCGGGCTGCTGAGAACAAATACTGGGTAAAACACACGACGCCTGTCTTCAGGCACGGACGACAGGCTGTGGGGTGAAGGGAGACCACAAGCAGGGAGTCCAGGGGGGCCCCGCATTAACCTGGCCTCCTGCCTGGGGAGCCTTTCCTGCCACTGCACAGGCAGCGGGCAGCGGGCTTGCAGAGCTGAGGAGGCAGAGGCTGGGGTCCCAGGCCGCTGCAGGGGCTGCAGTTTGCAGGGAAGGGTGATGGAGGGGATGGGGCTGGGACAACTGCCGTCCCACCCCAGCCCTTCTTCCCCTGCAGGAGGCGGTGGACGACATCCTCTCGGCTCTGAAGCTTGACCCGAGAACCACGGTCCCTGAGATCCGCTCTCTGAAGCCAGAGGCCCAGGCTCTCATCACGCAAGGCCTCTCCTCCCGATGCCGGGCCGGCCTGAGCCAGCTGCTGGACACCGGACCGCCCCTCAACCACGAGGACGCCCGGGGCCTCCTGGCCGCAGGGGAAGCGCTGATCAAAATCGATGCGGGGCAGCCCAGCTGGCACACCCTCCTGGCGGACGTGCTGGCCGCAGTGGGTGCGTGGGGAACCTGGGCGTCTGTCCCCGCTCCTTTTCGCCTGGTTCGTTTCCATAAAACGGGAGCAGGCAGCCCTGATCTCAATGGCTTCTAAGTCCCTCCCACCCCTAATCCCAGGACCCGCCACCCGGTCCCCGTGTGGCCTTGCCCGCCGGGGGGTGAGACAAGGGAGTGATGCGGGGCTTCATAAAAGGCCCAGCTGCCTCATTATCTCGCGACTTTATTCAGCACATGTTTATCGAGTGCCCTGTTCTAGGCGAGGTGTCTTAGGACCACATGTGCCAAAACATCGGTCTTTCCTGCAACCTCAGGAAAACAATTCAGCGCTCGTTTGAAAGGGGAGCGCTCTCTGCAGCCTGCATTTCCCAGGCCTGTCAGCATCACTTCCGAGCCTGGGAGGCGCCCCCACCAAGGCCTTCAGGGGCCCCCGGGTCTGCTCTGGTCCCATGCAGCCCTGCTCGGGAGAGAAGCACGTCCCTGCAGGGGCCGCAGCCAGGGGGGCTCAGAGCCCTGCTACTCTGCCTGGGGCTGCGGAGTTTAGGGACCACACCCAGGTGGGACGCCGGGCCATCAGGCGAGTCCTCGTGTCTGACACAGTGTCACCTTGTCCCTCTGCTCCCGGCTCCTTCCTTCTGGGGCTGAGCCCCTCCATTAGCCAGCTGCTGCCAGAGACAGCGCTGAGCAAGAAAGGCCGTACTGGGCTTCCCGGGGGCTGGTGAGTCCCACATTTCCTGACGCCCTGCCCTAGCCCCATCCTGACTGTCCTGCCCCAATCCCTGACAGGCAACTTTGAGGAGGCCAGCGCCCGCCTGCAAGAAGCCCTCCAGCATGACTCTCCATCAGAGGCAGCCCAGGCCCGGCGTGGCCTATTTCGGCTCAAGAAGGGGGATGTGCTGGCTGCCGCACGGGACCTGCAGTGCCTGGCAGAGACAGACGCCCAGGACCTCCGCTTCCTGCTGCATCTCCTGGATGCCTCAGAGCGGCAGAGCCTCACCCAGGTGTGCACAGCCCCCCAGAGGGCCCCCACCCCAGCCCCTCTCCAGCCCCTCTGGTGGGAGACCCCCGGGCCAGGGCTCAGGGCAGCTCTGCACCCCCTATGTGCCTCAGTTAGGTTAAGTGTGGGGTGGGTGGAGGTGAGTGCAGGAGGCAGCAGGTCTGGCCATTGCAAGTCCTGATAACCCCAGCGACCTCTTGGCTTCTTTGGACGAGGCGTATAAGGCACAGCTGACTCAGGGTCAGGGAGAGAGAGGGAGGGTACCCCCTCCTCAGGGCCAAATTGAGCCAGCCAGGAACACCTGGCCTTCTCCAGAAGCCCACGCTGGCCCCCAGGTCAGGCCAGGAGAGGCACGTCCCTCCCTGTGAGTGCGCGGGTGGTCAGGGTGGGCTCCTGCAGCTGGTGAGCTAAGAGGGGCCGTGAAGGGACATCACACTGGAGTTGCTGCCTCTTTGACTGGCTGGTTTTTTGCTCCACTGTTTATTTAACAAGAATGTAAGAGCACCTCTACCAGGTGCTGGGTGGAGCCACTGCCTGCACTGTGGCCCTTGAATCTTGGGGGGGACGCCATTCACTTCAGAGAGTGTCAGTGTCAGGGATACCCTAAGACAAGGCAGTGGGGTTGTGAGGTGGCCCTAGAGGTGAGGACGTGATGGCGACAGACAGGCCAGGGCAGAGGCCTGGAGGCAGGAAAGAGCACTGAGTGTTCGAGAAACAGGCGGTCAAAAGACAGCTGGTGTGGACAGCAGGAGGGCCTGGGGGTCTGGGAGAGGTTTCTGGGCCAAACTCCAGCAAAGCCAGTCCGATGGAGGAGCAGGTGGGGCGGGGGCAGAGGGAAGGGTGTCCTCCATCCTGGTCTGACCACCTCAGCTCTTCGCTTGCTGGACGCAGGAGCCAGCCAGGCAGGTGGGAGAGGCAGGGCTGGAGGAGTGGAAACTGCAGAGTGGATTTCCCTGGAGTGGCTGGTTTTTTCTTTTGAGGGGGTGGGGCGTGGTAGGCGGTGAAGGGACCACCAGGTTGGGGGGGCTAAGAGAATCAGCAGGCTTTGAAGTTAGAGTGACTCAGATTGAAACCCCTGAGCGGCCTCGGCAAGTATTTCACGTCCCGAGGCTTCCGTTTTAGGGGGCTCTAGCACTCGGGTGCGTCGAGAAAACAGAGACCACACTAGGGGTTTCAACCAGCGGGTCAGTAGAGGAGTTGGCTAAACGGGCATTAGGGACAAAAAGAGGAAAGCGAGCCAGGGGTGATGCAGGAGAACTGCTGCCTCGCAGGGCCGAGGGGCCGAGGCGCAGTGCATCAGCACCTGGACCCGGAGGAGCGGCCTCGGGCCGGGGATCTCGGAGGAGGGGGCCTGGCTGGGGTCTCAGAGCCCGGAGTTGGCGGGGGGGGACTCTGAGCTGGACGAGGGGAGCCAGGATGGGGTCTCTGAGTTCACGAGACGGGGCTGGGCAGGGGTCTGCCTCTGAGTTCATGGCAGGCGTTGGGTTGGGGTCTCTGGGCGGGAGGAGAGAGCCGCGCGGAGCCACCTGGAGACGGGTTTCGCTGCCGCGAGAACTCGCGCGACACTGGGCCGTTGCCGGGCGACGCGGGCCAGCCCGGAAGTGGAGCGGAAATGGTCGTGCCCCTTTTCCGGCAGGACTGCGCCTGCGCGGCCCTGAAAAGGGGCGGCACACTGCTGGTGGGGAAGATGCTGCGCACGGACACCGGGTTAGCGGACTGCATAAAGCAGCAGATCGGCCCGCCTCGGTGCGCAGTCGGACTGGTGGGAAGACAGGACCACGCGCTCCCCCTGCCGAGTCCTGGGGACCTGGCGGGGGTGTTGGTACAACCTGGCCGCATGGAAAAGGGAGGGGACCAGGGGAAAGGCCGGATCTGGAATGTGCCCATTCAGGCCACGGGGAGTCGCTGTGGGTTCTTGAGAGCAGGAGGAGCCCAACGAGGCAAGTGGGTTTATCAGCGGCGGTTGGGGAGAGAAGGTAAGGCACTTTGGCAGGTTTAGAGAATGGGCCTCAGCTACACTCAGAAAAGCAAAATGAGCCTGGGGGGCAGTGGGGAGGCCTTGGCCTTCAGGGCTGGGTCACCCACACAGGCATGGCCAGGGCCTCAGTCTAGCAGCCCGCAGAGAGAGAAGTGCTGGGGTGGACAGCGCCCTCTGACCTCTGGCCCTGCCCTGCAGGATCCACAGAGGCTGAGGGTGAATCCACTGCGGCCCTCCTGGAAGCACCGCTCTGCTAGTCCTGGGGCGGGGCGGGGGGGCAGACACTGAAGCCAAGCCTCGGGGGTCATGCTGGCAGAGCAGGGGGATCAGCCTGGCTTTGACTCTGGCTCCACAGGGCCTGCAGGCGCGGCTAATTGGTTAGCAAAGTGAGAACCGTACTAGCACAAAGCAGCCCCTGCCATTCTGACCTGGGGCCTAAGAGAAGGCTCAAAGACCAGGCTGGGCAAAGGTGGTGTTTCCTGCTGTCCTCAGGGCCAGGGCCACCTTGGCAGGGTGAACAGGGTGGGAGGCTGAGTGGCAGACCCATCAGAGGGGCCCTTTGGGGAGGTGACTTTGCTAGGAGGGGCAGAGGGAGGGAGGCAGCCACTCAGGTGGGAGAAGCTGAGCCCACAGGTGGGGCAGTAGGACAGGTGAGGAGGATGCCTTCTGAGCAGGGTCTGCCTGCCAGAGAGCTTCCAGGGTGGTGGGACTGTGGGGGTGGGGACCTCTGCCCCGTGCCTCCAGCCCCCTCCAGAGGTAGCGGGCAGCTTCTGCACGGGGAGCTAACAGCGACCGGCTGTGCAGGACCAGTGAGGGGCGTGCAGTGTTCTGGGCTGACCTCAACTCCCTCCCTCCGTCCCCCCTGCAGGCCGCAGCCCAGGAAGCTGACACCCTCCTGAGCTCAGGGCAGCCCGGCCAAGCGCTCGGCTACTGCTCACTGGCCATCCTGGCGGGTGGTGGCGGTGCCTGCCACCTGCGCCTGCGGGCCACCTGCCTGGCCGAGCTGCAGGAGTTTGGCCGGGCTCTCAAGGACCTGGACCATGTGCTCCAAGAGGGTTCAGGGGACGGCGACCTTCAGATGCAGGCAGAGGACCTATGCTCCCAGGGACGCCTGTTGCTGAGCGTGGGAGACGAGGCCAGGGCTGCGGGGGCCTTCGCCCAGGCCCTCAGGCTGGCACCCACACTAGCCCAGAGCAGCCTGTGGGCGCGGCCGGGCCGGGCCCAGACCGCCCGCGTGCTCCTGTGCCGTGGGCAGCGCTGCCTGGAGGAGCAGCGCTACACTGAGGCCTGGACGGCAGCTGAGGGCGGCCTCCTGGTGGACCCCGAGCATGGCGGCCTGAGGAGGCTGAAGGCGAGAATCCGGAGGGAGGCGTCCTCGGGCTGCCGGCTCCATTGACCCAACACTCTCCGGGCCCGGCCATGGGGCCCCCCCCATCATTACCATTCCTTGTCCAGACCCTGCGGTGCACCGCCCCCCAAATCAGGGAGGTGCTCACCTGCCCTCACACCCTTCCCAGTCCTGGGATGGGTCAGCATTGGCCAACCAGCCCTGGGGAGCGGAAGGGAGACATCCTGCTTGCCTGGAGTGACTGTCCTGGGAGGCTCAGAGCCCTTGTCTCACAGCAACCTGGCCCCCAAAGCTCCCAGGTCCTTGCCCCTAGCTTGAGGCCTGCAGGTTGGCTGGGGCCCAGGCCAGCCCCCCGTGGCCCTGGGGAGACGGTGTCAGCGCGTCCCCAGGTGTGAAGCACCCTTGACTCTGGCCTGACCTTCAGGCCGGGCTCCTGCAGGGTCTGTCCCCTCGAGGGCAAAACTCCCGAGCCGGCCTGAGACCCAGGCCTTCATGAGTGCTGCTCTCCAGGGAGCCCGGGGCCTTGGGGGCGGTGGTGTGGCCCCGCCCTCCCCAGCCAAGCAGAGAGACCCCCGAGGGGCCCCTAATGAGCAGAGCAGCCGGGCTTCTTGGCAGATGTCCTGGCAGTGCGGTCTGATGTAAAGGTGTTTGCTGCGTGGATTAAACCTGCCCACCCCCACCACAGTTGGCTTGGAAAACCTTCTCCCCGGAGGGAGCGGAGAAGCCCAGCCCTTGTCCACCATGCATTCCAAGGAAGCCACGTCCGAGTAACACAGTTCTGTCTCGTTCATGAACGCAGCTGCTGGACAAGCCGTCGGGCGAAGCAGAGGGGACTGGCCACGCCACACCCTCCCATCTCAGCACTCAACTTGCTCCCCTCCCTGGCTGTCCCCTCTTCCTCTGCCCATGCACAGACCCTCTACCTGCTGCCCTCGGCTCCGCTCCCCACCTCCCAATTGACCCGTCCAGGGGCCCAGGCAGGGAGTGACCCCAGTCCTCACCCCCCTTCACAGAGGTGCCAGACCCCGGGCTGCAGGTGAAGTGGCCACATGGGGTGGGCAGCCCCCTCCCCCTCGGGCCCCTCCCCATCACCCACCACTAAGTGGGAGCCTTCATCCCAGGGGCACCAACTGGGGTCTGCTGGTCTGGGGCTGCCCACAGCTGGGCCAGGAGCCAGTGTCTTCCATGGTGAGGGACCAGGGAAGGGAGCCAGGAGAGTGGGGAGAGGGCTCCACGGGGGCACTGCCACTGGATTCCTCTGCTTGGCCAGCCTCTCTCAGGATCTTTGAGCCGTTCCCATGTCTCTAGCATTTCCCCATGCGTGATCCTCGCTGGATCACCCCATCCACCTGTCCATCGCCGTGTCCAGCTGCATGTTCATTGGCTCAGTGAGCTCCAGGAGCCAGTGTGGACCTTAGTTCAGGGACACACACACAATGGTCTGAGTGGGTCAGTTGGCTTTTCTGAGGCCATGAGGTGAGAGCTGGTCCAGGGCCCAAGGTCAGCCGAAAAGGGCCAGCCTCAGAGCTGCCGGGAAGGTCGGAGGCAGGGGGGAGATGTCCCTGTGGGTGCCCTCCCCCCAACCCCACCCCACGCATTCCCCCTGCTGTCCTCTATCCAAGACGTCCTGCCTCTTGCGTCCACTCAAGGCTGGAGCCCATCACACTGAGCGTGTGGGTGCCCGACTGCTGCCACCGCTTTCCAGGACCTCGTGCTCTTTGCAGACCCCGCCCCCAACGCTCCCTGAGCAGCCCCGACCTGCCCCACTCCCGGCTCCTCACTGCTGAGTTGGAGGCTGAGAAGCCAGGCCTGAATGCCTGGACAGAGGGCAGCCGTCTCCTTGCAGCCTGGCTGCCTGGCCTCACCTCTCACGTCTGCCCTGCCGCTGCCTGGCACCAGGACTGCTCACGACGGGCCTCTCCCCACCCCACCCCCCCGCCTCCTGGGGCAGGAGCCGGGAGGATGGAGCTGACTGCTGGCCAGCAAGCTCACGGCCAAGCGCTGAAGTGGCCCTGCGCGCCTTTCCCCGGTCTTCACGTCTGTTACTGCTCTCCTTTCCTCCCTGGGGACAGAAGAAAGCCTCGTCCCGTTTTGAAAGCTAAGGTTGGAAAGATCCAAAGATTTGCCCAGGTTCATAGTCAACTTAGCTGTGAAGTCTAGGAACCACACCCAAGCTCCCAGCTCTCGAGGCAGCTTCAACAGAAGGCAGGCTGGGGGACCTGCAGAGACGGGCTCATCCTGCCAGCTCCACGGGCAAAGTTGTCCTGCCCAAGTCCTCCCACCTCCACCTGGGCCGGGCGACGGTCCCACATCTGCGGGTACGTGTGGGGGTGTCTGTTATCCCGGCCTCCCGCCGTGGCACGCATGTGGACAAGAACTAGCAGGCTCTGACAGCCCCGGCAGCAGAACGATGGCATGGCTAACAGTGCAAATCAGACTCTTACCGAGAATGGAGGCTGCACCTTATTCTCACAAAATCACGTTTCAGTTGACCAAGAAAAGGTTCGTGATGTTCGTATATGGTATAGACAGCGTTACCTACTCTCAAGACAATAAAGATATGAATTAAATTTTAAAAATTCCTTGCAGGTAAAACAGCTCTTGGGTCCTAGAGGATATCAAATCTGCAATTGCAGAATATTGGAAACATCGTAGTAACAAAAACAGTCCAGGCAATCACCTCTGGGAAACAGTCACGGCCGTGTCCAGAGGGAAGTTCAAGCCTGGAGTACATTACTAGCCAGTGAAAATGAAGTACACATTCAATTTGAGAAATTAGAAAAAGACAATAGAAGAAATCAGAAGGCAGGAATTAGTAACAATAAAAGCAGAAATGAATAAGTTAGGAATAGAAAGACAGAAAAATAAATCCATAATATAATGCTTCAAAAATTGAATAGATGAGCCAATAGCTAACTTAATCTAGAAAGACAGAAGAGCACAAAGGAACCAAAATTTTTAAAGATGACAAGAACCAAATCACATGGGGGAAATTTAAAGAACCATAGACATTAATTTTCTCAACTCTGCAAGTAAATGTGGAGTCTGGATGAAATGTATTGGTTCCTAGGAAAATATTATTTAACTAAACTGAGTCCAGAATAGATACAAAAATTACACAGGACAATTACCACGGAGGGAAAGAGAAAGCTGTTAAGGAGCTTTTCCCCCAAAGCAACTCCAGTTCCAGATGGTGTCAGGGGAGACCTGCCAGCCTTTAAAGAACAGTCGGATCCTAATTCCTTCAAACTCCTTCACAGCCAAGAAAAAGCAGAGAAGCTTCCAAGTTCTTTTTGGAAGAAAGCATAATCTCGCCCAAGTGAAAGCCGCCAACCAACTTCATTTACAAATTCCCGGTTCAGAGAGCCCGAAGGAAACACCAACAAAACTGAGTCCAACAGCACATTGAAAAGAGGCGGTATGAGCAACGTATACAGGAATGCAAGGACGGTTCAAAATCACCACGGGAGCAGAGCTAAGGAAGAAGTCAGTCCTGGGACCCCTCCTGGGGGCTGTGGCAGAGGGCTCGGCCACACGCGATAAATCCACCCTGACACTCTATCTCCCCGTGCCTTTGGGTCTCTTCCTGTACATGACATCGGGAGGTTCTGACATCTCAGCCTCATTAACCGCAGACCACGGTCTGGTGCAGAACTCACTCAGCCAGGTGAACTGTTGGAGTCACTCCCCAAGCTGATGTGAGTTAACACGCACATTCAGGATCTCTGGCAGGTGCACCCGTATCGACAGAGCCAACCCAGCCCAGCACCGTGTTCCCCCTGCCGTGGTCTGACACCCCTAGTCTTCAACCCCACACAGACGTCCCAGGCTTCTCAGTGTCAATAATTACATATTGAAATTGTTTGGGTGTACATGCTGTTTCCTCCTGGGTCAGGCTTTGTGCTCCCCAGCCCACAACCCGAGCATCCTGAGATTGGACCCTGCTGATGGGTCCGGGGTCTGTGGGGGCTGGGCATGCCTGTGAAGGCTGAATAGAATGAGGCTCCTCTTTCTAGGCACCTGATCCACGTGAGGGTCTCACAGGGTTTATAATGATAAAGGGCTCATCTCCTCGGACACTGGAGGGGCTCAGAGACCCCGAGGGTTCAAGGTTCTCAGCTTCATCTGAGCCTGACCAGATGCCCCATTCCTAGTTTCAGGGAGTTAATTATGTCATGGGGTGAAATAACTCTAGAGGTCGCTGAAGTAGCAGCCCTGAGTTCCAAGACAGATGCCCAGCCTCGCCACCGGGGCTGTCAGCCGTCACCCACCCCCGTCAGCTCCTCTGCCTGTGCCCCTCGCCCCCTCCCAGGTACTCCCCAGCCACACCATTGTGCCAGGCACCGCACATCCGTCCTCTCGTCTGATTCCATGACAAATCTTAAAGGGAAGGCGACTGATGTTCTAGCTCTTGGGGCTGGGCTGGGGGCTCGGTGATGGAGACCTCAGGCAGGGGCAGACTGTCCTGGCCACTTCCCTCCTGTCCAGGTTCCCTAGGGCCTGACTTCAGGAGCAGCTAGCAGGGTGGGTGTGCGGGGGGACCCCCAGAGGCCCAGCTCTCATCCCAGCTCCCCAGGTGCCTTGAAAATATTTAACCTTTTCCAGTCTGTCTTCTCCAAGCGGGGCCCCTCATGCCCGCCTGACGCATGGCCAGGCAGACTGGCGAGGGGTCTAGTTCCTGCCATGCTGAGGCCCAGAGACACACCTGCCAGGTGGGGCTAGGCTCCATGCAGAGGACAGAACCTGCCCCTGAGTGCCCGGCCAGAGGGCATGGGGCAGGGAAGGCATGGACCCAGCAGTAAAGGGCAGGGGTCTACAGGGTCTGAGGGCAGCCCCAGGTACAGAGGCTAACACCCTCCAGACCTGCCCTGGTCCCAGCACTGATGAGGAAGGGGGCGCCCAACCCCTTCCCCCATGAAGGGCTGCCTCCTTGCACCCCAGAGCTGAGGCTGGACCTCAGACCTTCACACCCAACATCTACTGCCCGAGAGATGGGGAGTGGTGGGCAGGGAGCCTGTGCTGGCCCGTGAGCTCACGTAGGAGAAAGGATTAGAACCCACCCGGGGGGCGTCCCTTGCACGTGCCCCCGCAGCGGGCAGACTTGCCCAGGGCTGGGGACCTGTAGCTCCTTCGCCTGTAGACCCTTCTCCCAGCTTCTCCAGGAGGGCACCAGCACCGCGTCCCTGGGTTCCCCCAGAACCTGCCAGGCTCAGCGCAGCGCCCACTGGGATGCCAGGCTGGGCCCCCGGGCCCCTTGCACACTCATAGTTCTAGCTCTCAGTGGCCCAGCTACAGCCAGGAGAACCAGGAATGGGATGGCGTGGGTGGGAACCGCAGCTGAGCTGCAGGGACCAGGCCCTGCATCCAGCAGCCTGGGGCGAGGGCGGGGGCCATTCTGGCTGGACTGCACCCCCGGTCCTCAGGAAGGGCAGTTCCTGCTCCTCAGTCCCCTGACCTTGACCTCCTCCCCATTCAGGCCAGCAGCCCAGGCAGCTTCCAGGCCAGGTGCCAGCTCCTTGCTCTGGCTGGGCTTCTGGGCCTTGGGACGGGGGCGGGGGGGAGCCAGGGGAGCCAGGGGGCTAAGGAGGGCATTGCCTGAGGTCCAGGGGTGGTTTGGGGGATCTGAGCCCCCACAGGGCTGCCTTTCTCCCAGGGAGGGAGCCAATCGAAGGGGCCACCTGAATGTGGACTGGAATATTCCAGCAGGACCCAGTGAGGGCCTCCCAGTGAGGGGGTGGCCATGAGGGGCTATTCACCATCAGACCCCTGGCTCAGTAGCCTGGCCCCATGCAGACACCCTTGCAGACTCCCAGGAGCCTGGGAGACGGCACAGTTCACAGGATTCTGAAACGAAGCAGAACCACGCTGGTGACCGCGACAGGCCTGAGGAAGGGAAGTCTGGGTTCCGCTCTGCCCAGAGCCCCCCACCTCCAACCCCATCAGCGGGCCCAGGTGCCTGATGAACACTCTGGGGTACCCCAAAAGCCCTCTCCTGCTCCCCCGGCCAGGCTGCCTGCCCCTCGGGCGTTAGGGGGGTTGGGGTCTGAGCCTCAAGACTTTCTAGGGCAGAGGGCCGCAGCCGAGCCCCACACCAGCTGGATGGGGGTGTCTCTGGGCAGAGACCCTCTCTGGCAGCCCCCCCATCATGAAGAGTAGAGATGTCCCTCCCCTCACGCCCTGCCACGGCCCCCAGGACCCACCACCCTCCGTGGAGATGGAAGGGGAAAGAATCCCACGGGCAGGGTGGTTCTCTGCTCCAACCTTTCAGACAGGGTGGGCAGGTGGGCAGGGTGAGGAGAAGGGCCTGGCCTTCCTTTCCCGGAGCCTTGCGGCCCCTTTGGACCAAGAAATCAAGAAGGAGGGAGGACGAGGCAGGAGGCAGGACCTCAGCCTCTGAAGGACACCTCCCAGCAGGGAGCAGGGCCCCCTCCCCCGACACCAAACCCAGATGGAACTTGCTGACTGTGAGCAGGAGGGGGTCACCGCCAGGGAACCCACGCCTGCATCACAAAGGAGGCAGGAAGCCACACCAGCCTCACTTCTCCCCACGCTGGGAGCCCTCCCGTCCTGGCTCACCAGAGCTCTGGGCCACCCTGGCCCAGCCTTCCGAGACCTGCCTTGGGGCAGCGGCCATTCCTGAGAGACCTAACGGTGAGCCACGCGAGGGGCCTGCCTGCTGGGCCGGCTCTCCCGGGCAGCGCGCGGGGCCACCCCCTCCGAGCGCCAGCCCGGCTCCCAGGCCGTGTGCAGGGCAGCTACCCCAGAACCTGGGCAGGCAGCCCCTGGCCCAGTGCCCGCCCGTCAGGACTCCTGTCGGCCCAGCCGGCCACAAAGGCACAGAGGGGCCACAGGCACATCTCCAGGGAGGCTGTCGGCTGCTGGCCACCGCAGCCCCCTTCTCCCACCCTCAAGCACTTGGCTTTGTCCTCAGCCCCCAGTGCATGAATGTGCCTTCTCTCACATGGAGTCCCCAGACACCAGCAGGACAGAGTGAAGGGGGTTCACAGAGTGAGTGGACTCACCAGCTCTGATCAAAGAAAGAGGACGCTGGTGAAACCAGAGCCACAAGTGCTGGGCGAGGCCAGCCCTGTCCAGCCCTATTCACTCATTCATCATTCATCCATTCACTCAACAGATGAGGATGGATGCCTCCGGGGTTGTGGGCACCGGTCTGGGTCCTGGGGCTCAGGCAGAAGGAGCCCCTGCCCCTGGGCGCCGATGTCTCCGAGGGGGAGGTGGGCACAGAAATAGAAATAGGGGCCGTAGATGCAGAATCACAGATGAGCTGGTGAAACAGGTCAGGGCTGGGGCCAAGGTGGGGGCCAGACCCAGGGAAGGCCTGTCTGGAGGTGACCTTGAACGGGGGCCCCTGGGGGGGTGAGGGACAAGCGGGGATCTGGGATGGGGCAAGAGGACGGTAGGCATGCAGAGAGGAGATAAGGGCTCCTGAGATCAGAGCCTGGCTTCTCCTCTCAAGCTGTGGCAGGTGATGCCCGAGAGTTGAGACCCACCCCTCCACCCGCCACCCCGTGAGTCAGGACAGAACTCAGGCAGAGCCCTCGGTGTTGGTGCACAAGAGCATCCCACCCAGTCCTGGTGGGTCTCTGGGCTGTGCTTACCTGCCCGCAGCCAGGCCTGGGTCTGCCTTCCTCTGTCCTAAGTGAGGACCAGGCTCCAATATCCGGAGCGTGAGCCTGTGTGCGGACCGGAAGCCTGAAGCACGAGGGGACAGCCCGCTCTCCGGGGCCCTCTCGCACCTTTCTGGGGCAGGGCTCTGAGTGCCAGCAACGAGGAGTGCACGCTACACACTTGTACGCGTATCCCCAGGAGCATGTGCACAAACGTGTACGTGCGCACATGCGTGCTCACACACACGTGCGCGCACACACACACGGCAGCACGTGCGGCCCTCAGAGCCCTCATCTGTTGTCCCGGCCAGCCTGGGCAGTGCACCTTCTCTGCACACAGCAGCAGCCCCAGGTGTCTCCCACTGCTGCTTACCACCTGGCTGGCAGGAAAAGGCGCCCTCTCTGTAGTGACAAGGTGGGAGACAGCCAGACCCGCACACCAGCGAGGTGACTGCTGGAGGTGCCCAACCAGGTCTCTTCTTGGCCTACGTGGTCACTGCTGCATGGGTGCCGGTCATTCTCGCCCCGCCCCTGGCAGCTCCTGGGCTCCAGGCAGGAAAGCTGGCAGGTGGCCCAAGCCACCTCCCAGATGGTGTCCCTGACCTGGCACCCAGGGTCACAGTTCCAGGACCCCTCTCGGCACAAGAGCCCCTGGGCCTCCTGGGTCCAGAGTGCCCACCCCAAGCTGTGAGCAGAGCAGCCCCTGCAGGCCACCCCCTGCCAGAGAGCAGCCTTGCAGAGGCCAAGCTGGAGAAGGGACCTCCACCAGGGCCAGCAGGCCGGGCCTGCCCCCTAGCAGGTGCCCCCAGCACTCAGACTCTGGCCTCGGGAGAGCGAGGAAGGCCCCGACACACTGGGCCAGGCGTGGACTTGGTGATGGAGAGCAGGGCTGAGCACCCGAAACAACCCAGCGCCTGCTCCCAGCCAGCCTCAGGCAGGGCCTCAAAAGCTCCTCACCACATCCCCTCTGCCTGGTGCCCCACCCTGGGTGGACGCTGCCCTGCCCTTGGCCTTGGAGTTCCTCAGCAGTGTGCTTTCCCCATCCAGAGACTTGTGATGGGAAAGCCTGAGAGCCCAGTGGGGACAGTGGAGCTCACTGGCAGGTCGGGGCCGAAGCACCGAGGCTTCCTGGAGTGGGGGCTGCTTCTGCTCCTGCTCCTGGTGACAGGCGCCCTGGTGACCCTGGGCCTCCTCTACGCCAACAGCAGAGGTGAGTGGGGGCGCCCCCTCCCCGAGACCCGCCACCCAGCACCCTGCTCACTGCTGCGGGCCCCTCCCCAACCTCCGGAAGGTCTGCGTGCCCGCCCACCCCGGACGGGCGAGCCAGCAGTGTCCAATGCGGCAGGCAGGGTCTGCACCAGGGACGGAGGCTGCAGGGCTGCGCTGCAGACTGGGAAGGAGGGGCACTGACCTGCGGGGGCCGGGGTCCCCTTCCAGAAGGCTCTGCCCAGGCGTGGGCTGGCACAAGGCTAGTTCAGCAGGCTCTGAGCCGGCGGTCCTCTGGGGGACTCCTGAGAGGTGGCAGACCCGTCCCCTGCCCCATCCGTGAGGCCCCCTCCACTCCGGGCTGGAAGCGCGGCCCTGCTGCCCGGGGCGCTGCAGTTCCCGGCCGGCCCAGCAGCAGGAGCCCACGCTCCAGCGCTGGGGACCGCGGCGGCATCGCTCCCGCCAGCCGGCCTCTCCGGCCTCTCCGCGGCTGGCTGCCGGCCTGCGGAGCGGACCCCCTGGTCCTCCCCCACCCCTCTGAAGACCTGGGTCCTGGGGCCTCGTGGCTTCCCAGGCTCTGCTGAGAGCAGAATGGTGGGAGGGGCCCGGCTGGGGTCCTAGGGAGATTGGGGGGTGCTGGCCGCCCTGCGGGAGCACCCCCTCTCACAGTCTTCCCCGTCCCCACCAAGGCCCAGGTGCAGGAGCCAGGACCATCCCCCTCTCAGGTCAGCAGGCCCTGCACCGGGGCACCAGGCGGCCCAGGTCAGAGCCCAGCCGCACCCGGCTGCCCGCGTTGAGTTGGCTCCTCCAGCAGAGGGGCAGGCGGCGGGGCGCAGCTCAGGACTCGAGGATCTGCAGGAGGGGTGCTCACCAGGTGCCCTCAGCAATAGAGCAGCACAGCCTTTCTTACCAGAAAGTCCCCTCACTGGCCAGAGCCACCGGCACTGCAGCAGGACCTGCCCGGGCTGCTCCCACCCGACCGGGTGCCTGGCAGACTGTGCCAGCCGCGGCGGGCTCTGGCCCCTGCGGGCACCTATCAGCAGAGACGGACCCTGCAGTGCCCTGGGCACGGGGTGGGGGGTCGATCGCTCGCTGCCCGGAGAGCCCTGGAGAGCCCAGACCCCAGGGAGCCTCACTGGGGGCCCCTGGGCTGCGAACACCTGGTTTGGAGGCTTCCAGGGGACGGGGTGAGACCCTGGCCGCACCCCCGCCGCAGGGCTCCTCAGCTCCGTCCTGACAGGAGGGGCCTTCCCTGCCCAGCCGCCGCCGCCTCACGGCCCCCTAAACACGAGTGGGGTGCCCGCCAAGCCGCTCGGTCAGGACTCCTGCCCCGCCCCCAGAAAGGACCCGCAGCCCAGCGCGGCCTCAGGTCCCGGTTCAGCTCATTAACGGGCTCACACGCTGCTACTCATTTCTAAGCACTTTCTCGTTTCCGCTATGGTCTTTTTCATCACTTCATGATGTATTTAGGAATCATTTTTTAAATTTCTAGATGCATGGAGATTTTTCTTAATTGCCTTCTTTAACTGGTTTCTAATTTAACTGCATTGTTATCAGAAACCGTGGTTTATGTGAACCTGATTCCTTGCTGTTTGCTGAGGCTTTAGGGCTCACACAGGGCCAGGTTTATAAGTAATCCGTGTGCGCTTACAGGGAACACCCCGCCCGCCGGGGGGGAGCAGAGACACAGGGAGAGAGAGAGATCTATTCGTCAGGTCGGTCAAATCTTCTATATATTCGCTTTTTTCTATTTTCTTTTTCTTTCCATTTTTCAAAGACCCATGTGCTAAAATCTTGCCCTCTGGGGCAAACTGATAGTTGAACTAACAACTTTCCTTGTCTTTATGTCAAGTATTAATTTGCGTATTTTAAGTCTACATTGTAACGTGAACACAAATTTCGAATCAGCGTATCTTCACTGTGTGTCACTGCGTGGAGACCCTTTCTAGCTTAACAGTGCCTTTTGCCTTCATTTTTTTTTATTTAAATTCTGTTCTGCTGATACGAGTTAACATTTGCTGTCTACTTTTTCCATTCTTTTTCTTTCAAACGTTGTTTCGTTAGCTTTAGGTGCGTGTGTAGCTGGATTTTGGCCTGTCTTTTACCGGAAGGGTTTAGTTCACTGTGATCATTGAAACGCTTGTTTCTTTCTGTTCTTGCGTGCTTCTCACGCCCCTTTTGTCTTTTTTCTTGCCTTCTTTTGGGTCAATCTATTGTTTTTTCACTCTGTTTTCCCTCCACTGGCTTGGAAGTTTTATATCACTGTCTTTTTAATGCTTGTCTTAGATTTGTTCTTTTCATATTTATTCCAGAAGTTATAGATAAATCTTTTCCAGAAAACCAATTCTTTATGAAATTTAAAGCAGGAAATCCGGTGCCATGCCCGCATCCCCACCCACCCTGGAATTCTGCTCCTCGGAAACAGCCACACTCACTGTCTAGTGCAGAGGTCAGCAAACCACGGCCCAGGGACCAAACCTGGCCCCTGCCTGTTTCTGTAAATAACTTTTTATTGGAACACAGCTGTGCCCATTCATGTCTGTATTGCCTGTGGATGGTTTCACGCACCAAGAGCTAAGTTGAATAGATCAGTCTGTAGGTGGTTCACAAAGGCTAAAATACTTATTATCTGGCCTTTTACAGACAAATATTGCCAACCCCTGGCCTGGAGTGTCCCCTCATGTGTCTAAACCTTATCTTTGGACCTTCTCTCCTTGTCATCAGTGTTAGATCACTTAGCAGCATTCTTGGTTTGCGGTTAAAAACCAGGCTCCGAAGGCCGACAGCCTGGCTGGTGATGCCATCCCCACCCCCCAGCCCCACATCCCAGCCGTGTGACCTTGGAAGGCTTTCTGCTTACCTCTGTGCCTCAGTTTCCTTATCTGTAAAATGGAACAGAACAGTGCACACATGGCAGAACCTCCCTTGAGGGCTCGGTGATTTCATACATCAGGAACACTTTTAAAAATGTCTGTCATGCTGTCTGTGGCCAGGTTTAATAATAAAACACTGGACTGTGTCGCTGACTCACTGTCAGAATGGTTCCTGACATCCCGACTGGGAGGCAGATGGAAGTGCCCAGGCTTCCGCTGGCCCGGGCAGGTGTGCTGTTGCTTTGGGACAAATCCGTGCTCACCGTCACAGGAGTTCTGCGGGGGAGAGCTTCTCACAGCTGCTCTACGGGCGATAGCTGGTTCGTACTTCCTGTCCTTGTTGCTGCTCGGTTTTCTCATCATTCGGAGCTAACTTGTTTCAGTTTGTTTTTTTCCTGTCAAGTTAGTTAATCACAGGCCCATCTTCATCCATCTCAGATATCAATCTCGTGCTTATAAAACGTGTTTTAGTTCAGTGTGGGATGTCATCCCATGCGGCCTGGGCACAGGGTACTAACGGTTGGCAGATGTCACTCACGATAACATACTCTGGGTTCAAGGCCATTCAAATGACATTTCTCAGTTTCAAAGTTCTTTTCCATTCCTCTCTGACCTTCCCTTCAAACAGTTCTTAAAAACAGCCACTTTTCATCTTGCCCAGTGGTTACAAAGGTCCCAAGCTCCGATGGAAATGCCGTTCTGACAGTTCCTAACCTGGGACACGGCCCCGAACTTCGTGTGTACCGGCCCTGACCCCGCGTGACTCACCGCGCCTCCGGGGGATGCTCTCCATGCCTGAGAGCCAGCAGTTTGTAGGCAGCTATCAGGTGTGCTATGTGAAGGGGCCCGCACAAGTGTGAAGTAATTATCTTTCCAGAGCTCCACGAACCCTAGGTCTGGGTGAGCCTCACCGTCTCGCTCACCGTTCTTTTTTCACCGTCTGCGTGCGCTTCGTTCTTGGTGTAGACCCAGATCCCCGCCTGCGTCGCGGTCTTCCTGAAGAGCTTCCTTGAGCACCTGTTGCGGTGCGAGTGTGCTGGGAAGAACTCTCTCGGCTTTCATTTGTCTGGGAAAGCCTTTATTTCATTTGCATTTTGAAAGCTACTTGCTCCGGGCATAGAATCTGGGTTGACAAGGTTTTTCCCTCTCAGTCGCTCTGCTGCCTTCTGGCCCACGTGGCTTCTGACGAGGAGCCTGCTGTACTTCCCAGCTTCGCCCCCCCACCAGTAGGTGCCTCCCTTTCGGGGCCTCCCTCAAGATGCTCTCTTTATCTTTGGTTTACAGCAGTTGGCTGTGCCTAGATGCATTTTTCTTGGCCTTTTTTCCCTAACTGAAGTACCGTCAGTAACCATGCATCCGTTTCTGGTGTGCAGCACCCTGTCCCAGTCAGGCATATGCATACATGCATTCATTTTCACACTCATTTTCATAAAGGTTATTACGAGATACTGAATTTCTTGTGCCATACAGAAGCCATTTTTTAAATCTATTTTTATATACAGTAGCTAACATTTGCAAATCTTCTTTGTCTTTGTTTTTAATTTTTATTTCTTTCAATAATTCAAACACGTTTGGGTTATTTCTGCACTGGCTGGCTGTTGCTGCCTGACAAACCACTCCAACACTCAGGGGCATAAAACAAGAGCTATTTGTCACGACACACCTGGGACGGCCGGGGCCCGCTGCTGAGGGTCAGGCCCAGTGCCGTGAATCTCACCCTCCTCCGAGGACCAGCAAGCACACCCCTCTCCTTGCAGAAGTTCGAGGGGACAGGAGAACACACACAGGCCTCGGAGGGCCTAGGCTCAGAAGCGGAGTACTTCATTTCCACCTCATTCTATTCCCAGAGCCACAGGGGCAAACCCACAGTGAGGAGCGGGAGGAAGGCTCTCTGCCCTTCAGTGGGAGCAGCTGCACATCCGCGTGCGAAGGCACGGAGCCAGAGAGGCATCGAGGTTCCCGGCCTGTGATGCCAGCTTCCACACATTCTGGATCAGATAATCCCAAAATATGAAGGACTGGGGCTCCAGTCCTGCGGTTTGCTGTTTCTCACTCACGGAAGCCTCCTCTCATACAGCCAAGTTTACGTTCAGATCGGCGTTACCTGCGAGAACCCCAGGTCCCTCGGGCTGAGGTTTCCCTCCAGGGGACGTGTGTGTGCGCCTCCATCAGGCGCGCTGGGGCGCTGCCGGCCTGGGGCTGCTGAACATTAACTTCCCGGCTTGGGGTTTCCTTGACCACAGGGTCACGTAAACTCGCAGCCCACACCAGTGTGGCAACCAGCCTGCGAGCATACGTTCCCCAGAGAGGATCCCAAGAGAGTTCCCCATAGCCCACTTCTGTCAGAGAGAGACACAGAGACAGAGACAGAGACAGAGAGAGACAGAGACAGAGAGAGACAGAGACAGAGAGAGAGACAGAGACAGAGACAGAGAGAGACAGAGACAGAGAGAGACAGAGACAGAGAGAGACAGAGACAGAGAGAGACAGAGAGAGAGAGACAGAGACAGAGACAGAGAGAGACAGAGACAGAGACAGAGAGAGACAGAGACAGAGACAGAGAGAGACAGAGACAGAGAGAGACAGAGACAGAGACAGAGAGAGACAGAGAGAGAGAGAGACAGAGACAGAGAGAGACAGAGACAGAGAGAGACAGAGAGAGACAGAGACAGAGACAGAGAGAGACAGAGACAGAGAGAGACAGAGAGAGACAGAGACAGAGAGAGACAGAGACAGAGACAGAGAGAGACAGAGACAGAGAGAGACAGAGAGAGACAGAGACAGAGAGAGACAGAGACAGAGAGAGACAGAGAGAGAGACAGAGACAGAGAGAGACAGAGACAGAGACAGAGACAGAGACAGGAAGAAGAAACAACTTGCTCACATCAAGGTTAGCCTCTAGGAGGACAAGACTTTCAAAGGGAACATCAGTTTGGTTTTTCTTTTAATATAGACAGTCTACGTGCAAATAATTAGCACATTACAGAAGTTATTCAAGCAAACGTCAAAAGAACAAAGAGTAGCCAGGTGTCCCTTGGCTACAGGGAGAGCTGCTGGGAGCTGATGGGGAGAGACCCCTGCTTGTGGCCTGTCTGCTTCGTGCCCTGTTGACCCCATTTCGGCGTCAGGGGATGATGTCGCTTCTATGCAGCCTTTGTGTCGCAGGCCTCGTTGGTCTGGTTTTCCTCTTGCTCAGAAATATGGAGCGTTTGGATGAGGTTACACACGGGGGCTGGCAGCCCAAACCTCGCCCCTTGCTGGTGACTGGCCTCGGGCGCACCGCCCCACGTGCCCGCCAGGTCTCTCATCAGGAGATGGAGGTGGCGACACGCGCGAGCTTCTTGTGACAATTAGGCGAGGCGGCGTAAGGTAAAGGGTGATGAGCAAAACACGACTGCCCCGTCTAATTCAGTTTTGGAAGTGTCACCTCCAGAGCCCACTGTGTCCTCCGGCCAGTCCTGAGCTGGAGCATCTGGTAAACTTAGCCCCGGAACCTCCCCCAACCAGAAGGCTGGCAGCTGCCGAGGACGCGGGGGGACGTGGCCCCTGCGGTGCTGGTCGTTTGTTCTGGTTTTCTCTGACCAGCCAGGGAGCAGATCCACCGGAGGCACTGCCGGGTCCCCACCACACTTCACTCACCCCATTTCCCCTGAGTTTCCCTTCCTGGGCCCCATGGTTCCTTCCCGCCAACCTGGCCTCCGACCGACCGCCTGTTCCTTCTGCGGGAAGCCTTTCTTAGCATGTGTTGTGCTGAGTGCACAATGAAGACACATCCCCGCAGCCTTTACCTGCGGTGTCTGCTTCGCTCTCGCCGCATCCTTTCTAAGTTGGCGGTCTGTTTCCTTCGAGGGTCTGTGCCACCGTCTTCCGACCTCCATCCTTCATGACGAGAAGCCAGCCATGCCTCTTTCTGCTGCCCCCCTGATGTAATGTCCTCTCCCTGCGCTGGCTGCTTCTCTCCCTCTGGTTCTCGGGGAGCTGCCCGTGGTGCGGCTACATGTGTGGCTTTCTCCGTGCTCATGCTGCTTGGAATCGACGGCACTTCTTGCATCTGTAGGTGTATGTCTTTCGTCAGTTTTGAGAAATTCCTGGCCATCATCTCTTCAACGAATGCCCTGACTCATACAGTCTTCCTCTGGGGCTCCAGCTACACAAATGTTAAGCCATTTAATATGGTTCCGCAGGTCTCAGATCCTCTACTCAGGTTGTTTCAAAAGTCATTTTTCTAAATTTTGAAGCAGTTTTAGGTTTACAGAATTATTACTAGAGAACACGGAGTTCCCACTTACACCACACCCCCTCCTCCCCACCCCTACCCCAGGCCCCACCCCCAGGCCCCTCCTCCCCGCTCCCCTCCTCCCCACGCCCCCTCCTCCTGGCGCCCATCCTCCCCACAGCCCCCTCCTCCCCACAGCCCTCCTCCCCCTCTGCTCAGATTTGAGCTCTACTGGGCTACCCATGTCCTGACTCCCTGGTGCCCAGCCCTCACTAGGTGACAGCCCCATGCAGGGACCCCCCCGGAGCACCCCGGACTCCCCACTGCAGGAGAATGCCAGTGCCGTCCCAGGAACAGGTGGCTGGAGTCGGAGAGCTGAGTGCTGTGTTTCTCCCCAGGGAAGCAGCTGCCACTCTTTACTAGCCGGCTTTGCTTCTCAAAGGAAAAGAAGACCATTATAAAACGAGCATCCAGAGGTAGCCCTGCCTTCCCTACCAACATGCCTGAGCGGCGGGCTAGGGAACTGCACCCCCATGGTCCGGGCCACCAGTGGAGGGCCGGGGAGCTGGCAGTCAGGCCCGGGGTGTGCAGCAGGAGGGTGGGGCCACAGAGTCCATGGGAAGAGAGGACAGAGGCAGGGATGCTGGACGCAGGCTGCCTCCTGGGCACCTGGGAGCCAGTAGGAGTCACGCTGCTCCTGGATCTTGGGCGCTGCTCCTGAGGGCCGGCAGGTACACATTGATACAACCAGCTGGCAAGGGGGTGGGGTGGCTGGGAGAGAGTAAGGGCGTGCAAAGGCGGGGCAGCACAGGCAGGCTGCCTGGAGGAGGTGACCCCTGACAGGGTGAGAGCTGGCTGAGCAGACAGGCAGGAGGGCAGAATGGCTGGCTTCAGCCCTCCGGGGCCTGGGCAGCTGCGGAGGTCGGTGGAGGGAGAGAGTATAAAGGGTCTCCCAGGTCACTGACGAGGTCAAGCCAGAATGAGCTTTCACTCAAGGCCCCAGGCACAGGCCACCCGGGGAGCATGCGGGCTGCCCTCCAGATGCCCTCATGGCCCTGGGCTGGACCGACCACGGGGGTGGGGGTGGCACTGAGGCTCAACCCTGCCCACCCCTGTTCCTCCCCACCCCACCTGCGCCCTGACCCACCTCTCCACGTGCTCATGCTGCTCCTTGCCTGCAGACATCCAAACCCGCAAGGAGGCGGCTGAAGTCTGCACCACCCCTGGCTGCGTGATGGCAGGTAAGGCCCGCTTCCCTCTCAGCCCTCCACACCCCGACCAGGGCTGGGGTCCCCCATGCTGCTGAGCGGACCCCGGGCGTGCGTGCAGGTAGGGGCTCTAGGGCAGGTGGAGGAAAGGGGTCTGCTCCCATTTCTCACCCCCACGCCCAGGCCCCCCAGGAAGCCTCCCCGCTGCCCGCTGAGGCCCCTGTGACCACGGCGAAGCTGGCGTGGGACCCCAGAGGCCCTTTTCTGCATTTACAGGAAGAAGGTCACACAAACATACACACTCTCAAGCTTTCTCCCAGGAACTTGCCTTAGAACTGGGCACCGTGTGCCCTTGTTGGCAGATAAAACACAGGGAAAATGATGCAAAGAAACGCTAGTGTAAAAACTCAGAAGTGCGCTCCAGCGAGCTCCCAGCCAAGTGGAACAGGACGCGAGGGACGGTCTGGGGTGGGGTGTCCATCCCGGCCACCTCTACTGAAAGCATTCTGCCGGGAGCCTCGGGGCCCCACTGTCCCTGCACGCCTGGGGACAAAGCCTTCCCCTCCAACAGAAAACAGACCCTGCAGACACGGTGACCAGGAGGGGGCACGAGGGGCGGGGCCAGCAGCTGAGCCTTCCTGTGTGCGGAGCAGTCTTGGCTGGGATTTGCGGGTGTGGAAATGGAGGATCAGCGAGCTCACAGGGGTCCAAGGTCGCGTGGCTAAGTGATCCCCCTGGGACTGAAATCCCTGCTTACGACCTCCCCGGGGTGACTGACTCCCAGGGGCACAGGGCTGTGACTGAACACCCCGCAGCCCATCGGGGTCTCCCCTCTCCCCGCTCCGGGACACGCAGCCGCCAGGATCCTCCAGAACATGGACCCATCCAAGGAACCGTGCAACGACTTCTACCAGTACGCGTGCGGAGGCTGGCTGCGGCGCCACGTGATCCCCGAGACCAACTCACGATACAGCATCTTCGACATCCTCCGAGACGAGCTGGAGATCATCCTCAAAGGTGGCAGCAGCCGCGCCCACGGGGGCGGCCGGTGCGCGGTGCGCCTGCTCGGCTCTCGGGGCGGGGCGGGGGGACGACTGTGCGCCTGGCCACGGTGGGGAGGGGGCACAGCCCGCCGAGCCCGCCCCGGTCCAGCGGGCACAGGGGAGAGGGTCCCCCTGGGATAAAGGCCCCGCAGGGCTAGAGGGACCGCCTCTGACTCAGTGTGGCAGGGGCAGGGGCCCCGCAGGAGCCACTTCAGGCCAGTGTCCGGCTTTCTCCTCGCCCGCAGGGGTGCTGGAGAATCCCGCCTCCGAGGACCGGCCAGCCGTGCAGAAGGCCAAGACGCTGTACCGCTCCTGCGTGAACGAGAGTGAGTGGGGGGGGGGCTGCCGCCAGCCCCGGGACCCCACGGCCCTGCTGCAGAGCAGGGCGGAGTGGCCGCCACTCCAAACTGACACCAGGGGGCTGTGTGCTGCCCTGACCTGGCTGCTGGCTCCAGGCTCCCTCTGGGGCACGGACTTACTGCCAGCTGCCCATGACCAGCTCACACCCTGATGTCAGCAGGCCGCACTGTATTCAGGCAGGAGGAAGACAGTGGGGGGCCTGCTGGGAGCCCCAGGGAATGTGCATGTGCGTGTGTGTGCACGTGTGTGCGTGCACGTGTGCATGCGTCTGCATGTGTGTGTGCACGCGTGTGTGTGCGTGCGTGTGTTAAAATGCCTGTTCATGACACATGTGAAAGACAGTGAGGCAGACTGTTCAGGGCCATCTCAACAGGTGCAGGACCACTGCAGTGGGGTTTTGCAAGAGGGGCAGGGGATGTGGCTCCACTCCAGATGCAGTGTGGGCAGGTGGGGAGGCGTGGCCCCAGAGCAGGTGGCGCTCGCACAACGGAAAATCACTGAAAGGAGACATCCGCAACGGGGTGGGGTGCAGATCTGGTTAAACGAAGCTAATAGGGTTCATGCTGAAGGCAGACGGGTGGTCAGAAGTCACTGGGGGGACAGAGGGCCAAGGACCCTGATCAGCTCTCCAGAGGGGTCAGACTCGCAGCGGGGAGTTCTGGTTCAAATGACTGCACAGAGTTCTTGCTAAAACTGCGTTTAGCAAGACGGGCCCAGCCTGACTGACGTCTGGTCAAGAATCTTTGCCAGCGTCAGTGTGTGTGCGTGTGTGTGTGTGTGTGTGTAGGTCTGTTGATGTGTATATATGTCTGTGTGTATGTGTTTGTGGGTAGGCATATGTGTGCATGTGTGTGTATATGTCTCTGTGTCTATGTAGGAACGTGTGTCTTTGTATGTATGTGTACGTATGTCTGCATGTGTGTGTATGTGTATACGTGTGTGTGTGTATGTGTCTTATGTGTGTATGTCCGTCTGTGTGTAAGTTTGCATGTGTATGCATATGTCTGTGTGTGTCTGTGTGTATGTGTCTTATGTGTGTATGTCCGTCTGTGTGTAAGTTTGCATGTGTATGCATATGTCTGTGTGTGTCTGTGTGTATGTGTCTTATGTGTGTATGTCCGTCTGTGTGTAAGTTTGCATGTGTATGCATATGTCTGTGTGTGTCTGTGTGTATGTGTCTTATGTGTGTATGTCCGTCTGTGTGTAAGTTTGCATGTGTATGCATATGTCTGTACTCTGGGGGGACTGCTTCCCTCTCCTTGGCACCGGGGTTCGAGGCTATTTCCTTGAGGGTCTCCCAGAGGGCGAGGTTTCTTTCCGGGCACCCGACGGTAGGGACTGCAGCGTTCTCAGGGGTGTCTCTGTGGGGTCCCCGGCTTGCGCACTTCTCCCCGTGGGAGGAGAGGGTCACTTCATCCAGTCTGGCCAGTACCTGCCAGGTGAAGGTGATGTCCTGTGTTCCCACCTTTCGGGAAGGTTGGCTAGAGAGACTGAATGTACAAAAAGATGGTGGCCAGACCATGTATAGAAACACAACTCTGAGCCACAGTCTGCAGCCAGAAGGCCCATCCGTCACCTACAGGAACCAGCCAGGAAGCTGAACAGTAACTCCTGTAACCATCAGCCCAAGACGGCCGGGACTTAACCCATCACTGGCGGCTCCCTGAGTTCAGTCCCTGCTTCCGACTCAGGACCAAAAAAAGAAAGTTCACTGCTCCCCCACCGGCCACATGGGACACCCTGCTTCTAGTGAGCCTCGGAGCTCACCCAGGCCCACGGCCCGTCTCATCGAGTCTCCCCAGATCAAGTGGCCAGGCCAGGCCCTCCTTCACCTCTGCCCCTCTGTGGGCCACCTTTCTTCCCCCCTTCACTTGGTTCTTGACTGAAGTTCTCCCAGACTTCCTGCCAGATCAACATCACGCGGGGAAAGTTATGTTTTGTCCTCTGTCCAGTGTGTGCTGGAGATGGTGGTCTTGAGGGCTTCCCAGCCGGGTTGGTCCCTCACCCCTGCAGAGCACACAATACTCTGCCCCTTTCAGAGTATTGCCCAGGCCTCTCTGAGCCGCTCTGAGCTGCGCCTGCTCCTGGCCACAGGCCCCCCAGGCTGGCTCCTCACCCACCACCCGCCCGCCCGCCTGCCTTGCCTCCCGCACCCTCTGTCCTGGTGGCCCTTGTGCTTTCATCCACTCCCTGTCCCCTTTCCCGCCTGTGTCCCGTCCCTGCTCTTTCCAGGCCTCTCCAAGTCCTGCACCACAGGGTGTGACGGGAGGGCGGGGCTGTGTGCTGAGCAGGCAGCACCCCGAGGTGTGCATGAAGGCGGGTGTCACACCCACCGGGCCTCTGGTGAGGGACCGCTTCCCCCTTCCCAGGTGTGATAGAGAAGCGAGACTCGCAGCCCCTGCTGGACATCTTAGAGGCGGTGGGAGGCTGGCCGGTGGCCATGGACAAGTGGAACGAGAGCATAGGTGAGGCCAGGGCAGGGGGCACCTCGCGCAGATGGGCGGCCCTGGGCCTGGGGCTCCTCGGAGCCGAGGCCTTCCAGGCCCGTGCCGGGGAGTTTGCTCCCGCGGCTGGCGGGCTCCGTGGGGCTGGTCCTCTCCAGCTCTGCAGAGAGGCATCCCTTCCAGCGCCCTAGAGAGGGACCCAGGCTCCCAGCTCTCAGCACATGCTCTGCTCTCTGCACCAGGGGGCAGGGTCACCAAGTGGTCAGCAGCCCCCAGCACACAGGGGGGCTCCCCGTGGACTATCTGGGGAAGCATGACCCCGAGGCCCTCCAGTGCGCCCGCTGCCGTGAGCCTGGCAGGGGTCCCCTGTGCCCTGGAGTTCTGGGCTTAGGCCAGGCTTCACCAGCCAGCGAAGGGCTGGGCTGGGACCCGAGGGGCCCGGCGGGTCTCCAGCACAGGGCGCTGACCCCCCAGGCCCCAGGTGGGAGCTGGAGCAGCAGCTGGCCGTGATGAACGCGCAGTTCAACAAGCGTGTGCTCATCGACCTCTTCATCTGGAACGATGACCAGAACTCCAGCCAGCACATCATCTACGTACGAGCCGCGTGGGGGGCCGGGGTAGGCGGGCCCCCCGTGCCTGGCTGGGCGCTCTCGCAGCGCAGTGGGGAGATGTGGCCAGAGGGGCCGGGTGTGCCCTCAGTGTGCTCCCGGGGCCGGGTTCTTGTCCACCTCTGCTGTTCAGGGGACTGGCACTGCCGCTGGTCCAGGTCGGGCCTTCTGAGGCCTGTGTCCCGACCAAGGGGCAGCCCAGGTGCCGGGATGGTCCTCGGGACCGTCTGTCCAGGCCTTCGGCACCCGGTGCAGGAAACCTGACCTCAAAGAGCCAATGCTGGCCACAGCTAGCAGGCCAAACAGGACCCTGGGTGGCACGTGCACGGCCCTCCGGGAGTGGGGAGCACAGCAAGGCATGCGGGTGGTCCGCGCACCACCCCCGCCACCCCGCAGCCCCCCACAGCCCAGCCCCAGGGCACCCGGGCCCACCGCCAGCATGCACTCCAGGTGGGCGGTGTAGGGGGCAGGGGCAGGGCTGGGAGCGCCTTGGCCAGGCTGTGGGGACCCCCCGCTCCATGCCCAGGTTCCCACACTCTGTGTCTCCAGATAGACCAGCCCACCCTGGGCATGCCGTCCCGAGAATATTACTTCAACGACGGCAACAACCAGAAGGTAAGTCAGGGCTGCCGGACCTGCCCCCTGGCGCCTTCCTGCCAGCCTCCTCTGCTCTGGGCACTGCCCTCCTCCCATCACTTCGGGCCCACCTGTGGCCCAGCTCCCTGCGTGTCCACCTGACCTTTGCCCTCAAAGCCAGCCTTTGGAGGCACCCATGCGGATCGAGCCTGGCACTGAGGGCTAGGAATGCAGATGAGGACCTCTGCCTTTGTCACCATCATAAGGGTGTCCCTGAACACCTGGAGCCAGGCTCAGGGATAAGCCCAGCCCAGCAGCCCTGAGGGGTACACGTGTCATCCCATCTCACCAGAGCCAGACTGCGGTCCCACGCTGCCAGCTCACTAAGATCCCAGCACAGGCTGCCTGGGCCCTGGGCCTGCTCCCTGAGCCATCCTGCTCCTGTACCTGGGAGGAGAGAAATGGGGAACCAGACATGCAGCAAGGCAGACAGGACAGGGCCAGCGGGGAGGAAGGATGGGGAGCAAACTGGAAAGGCAGGAGGTGACGTGACCCACAGCCAGGAAGCCACGTGGGGGGGGGGGGCCTCCTGGCAGAGGCGGGCTGTGAGCTGGGCTGTGAAGGACGGGTCCAGCCAAGAGGAAAGACAAGTGAGGCAGTGGGACGAGGAGAGCAGACCAGGGAGCCCAGCTCAGGGCCGCCGGGCCTGGGTGCCTGGAAGGGCTTGAGCCTGGCAGCCGCCGGTCAGACCAGACAGCTGCAGCCAAGCCTGGCCTGGGGGGTCAGCCCAGCCCGAGGCCAAGTCACTCGGCGGAGGTGGTTTCCGCGGCCCCTGCCTGCAGTAAGGAAAGCCCCTCCCAGACTGGCCGTGAAGAAGGCGGGTCCGAGACGGCATGCATCCTCAGGACCCAGTTCCTGGTGCCCAGGTCGACGTGAGCCTGGCTCAGGCAGCCCACCCTTGACCTTGGGCCTTTGCTGAGCAGCCACTGTGTCCCCAGCACTTTATAGACAGCCAAGCAGCCCACCAGAATAGGTCTTTGGGCCCTGGGTGAGCTCAGGGACAGGGTGACACACAGAAGGGACGGGGAGGGGAGCCCAGCCCGGCCCGAGTATCTGCACGGGGTTCCATTGTGCAGGTCTGGGAAGTAGGCACGGTCCCCCCACGGAGCTCACAGCACCCCGCCTTGCTGGGGAGTGTGAGCCCCAGCACTGAGGGCCCTGCTCTGGGGGGCACGGACCGTCCAGAACTGCACCCAACGAGTGTTCCAAGGGCTGCTCTGTGTCATGTGCCCTCCCCACCCCCACAGAGAGCTCCGTGGGGGCAAAGTGGCCGAGGCCGCCAGACGGTGTCCTGCGTCCTCTGGCCTAGGTCCGGGAAGCCTACCTGCAGCTCATGGTGTCGGTGGCCACAATGCTGCGGGCAGACCTGAATCTTCCTACGAACAGCTACCTGGTGCGGGAGGACATGGAGCACGTGCTGGAGCTGGAGACGCATCTGGCCAACGTGAGGCTGCGGCCCTGGGCGGGGTGGGGTGGGGGAAGTGTCCCCTGACCTGACCACCCCGCCCCATGTGACCACCCACCCGCCTGGTGCAGGCCACAGCCCCCCAGGAGGAGCGGCATGATGTCACCACCCTGTACTGCAAGATGGACCTGGAGGAGCTCCAGGGCAAGTTCGGTCTGAAGGTAAGGCCTGGGCCACCCGCCGCCCCTACTGCTCTCCTGTAAGCCCCAGACACACCCACCCGAGCAGGGGCCATGGAACTGGTCACCCAAACCACGACGTTTCCACGCCGGGACAGCTGGGGTCAGCTGGCTGTCTGGGGATGGGGGCCACCCGGTCTGAGGTGGCTGCTGTGAGGTCCCCCTTTTCTGAGCAGGTAACAGGCTGGGAAGGGCTGCAGACTTGCCCGCCTGAATTGGGCAGACCCTCACCCAGGGCTTTCTGTCCCCAAGGCCCGCTCAGAACCCCACCATAGCTCTGCCCCCCACAACCAGGCCCTTGGACCCTCCGCTCCTCTCCAGCCAGGACTTCTGCTTAGGAGCTGGGGCTGGGGAGGGGCAGCCCAGCCGAGCAGTCGGAGGGCCTCCTGCTGCAGAAGGAGGGGCCGGAACACGCTTCAGGGCCCCGCGGACCGACTGCGGCAACTGGGGGCTCAAGCCAGAGGGAGGAGGGGCCGATGGGCGAGCGCCCAGCGTCACAGGGAGAAAGGCAAGGCCGGAGGCAGGGCCCAAAGCCCTGCCTCCACCAGAAAGGCTAAGTGTCTAGAGCCATGAAACAAGATGGGAAAATTTAGGGGAGCCCCTGCCCAGGGCTCATGGCACCTGGGGCCCCAGAAGGCCCTGCGGTCCCCGTCCTGCCCTTCCTTCCCGGCTCCCCGCGGCGGCCTGCTGTGATGGCCCTCCCCCACACAGCCCAGTGGCTGGCCCACCCCTCAGGTAGGCACGAGGCGGGGCCAGCCCTGCTCTGGCACCAGCTCCGTCAGCGAACAAAGCACGCGAACCCTGCCTGGAGCTCGGGTCAGGGAAAAGAGAAGTGGCCTGCAGAGCGTGTCAGAGGGCAGGCAGGGGGGAGTCGAGGGCAGCCCGGAGGCTGAGTCCGAGAAGACCTGGACGAGGGCCAGGCATGGTCTTGAGGGAGGAACAGCAAGTGCTAAGGTGCTGAGGCAGGGGCTGCAGGGCGACTGGAGGAGGCCGGAGAGGGAGGGGTGGACTGCGTTGGGCCTCCAGGGCCGTCATGAAGGCACTGGCTTTGTTGGAACAGGACTTGACTCATACTGAATGGGATCTGGCTGCCGAGGAAACAGTCTAAAGGGACTGAGGGCCAGAGGCAGGCAGAGGGGTCCAGAGGGTGCAGCACAGCCCAGGCTGGACAGGGTGGCAGCCTGGGACACATGGCAGCCGAGTGCTGAGAGGGGTGGCTTCCAGATCTGTTTGGAAGGGAGAACCCACTGGCCTTGCGGACTGAATATGGAAAGGGAAAGGAGGCGCCTCAAACAGCCGGAAGGTGCGTGGAGACGGCCCTGGAGCAGGCGTGTGGGAGCGTCCAGGGACCCAGGGCTTGGGGTGTCTGGATTATAACACGTTTACCATGTTTAGAGTTGCCACACGCGCACATCCGCACAGCCATGGCTCAGCTTAGGACTTAAGCCGTTACTGATGCCCCACCGCATGTCCCCCCACCTCCCCGCAAAGCGACCACCAGCTGAATGCTCCCCCTACGAGTGTGCACCTGGCTTCTCTCGCTCTCCATTTTGTGGGTGAGACCGCATCTCACCATCCTCCCGTCGCATGTCCTCTCTCGCTCGTCACTCACGCCGATCCTAAGAACACACGGCAGTTTGAGCCCCTGGTCTACTCTTGCTGGGCCTCCGGTCAGTCCCAGCTCTGGACTTTTCTGAGCAGTGTTGCTACGCTCATTCTCGGGCACGTCTTGTGGCACGTGCACGCGCACATCCCTGTCAGGTCATAGGACAGGCGCGTGTCCAGCGTTCACGGGTCACACCAGCGTCCCTGCACAGACTCACACTCCCCAGTGCTCAGCGGGGTCCGTCCCATCCATCTCAGCCCATCTGGGATGTGCTGTGGGATCTCCATCGGGGCTGCGTCTGACTTTCCCTGTGGCCAGCGGAGTTGACCTCTGCTTTGTGTTGACTGGCCAGCGGCGGCCCCCTTTTGTGAAGTGTCTGCTCCAGTCTGTTGCCCATTGTTTCCTGGGATCTCTGCCTTCTTCTCGCTGACGCTGAGCTCTTTGTATGTGCTGGGTGGGACCCCTTGGTCAGCTTCTGCGGAGCAGACCCCCCTCTCCGCTCAGCAGCTTGCTGTTTTACCCTGTACTGCTTCTTTTCTAAAGGGGTTTTAAAATAGTCCTTTTTTTTTTAAAAAATGGTCCAATTTATCAACGGAACAAAGATGGGGCAAGAGTTTCGTTCTGGCTTGTGTTTTCTGTGTTCCGCTTTAGAAATCTCTGCCTGCCAAGGCCGGTCAGGTGAACAGTCCGCCTGGAGGTGGTGCTTCTGCACGCAGTGAGAAGGACGGATTGTTTCAGCTCTTCCTTGTGGCTGTCCAGACCGTCCAGCACCATTTACTGAAAAGTCTCCCTCATTAGCCATTGTGCTGTGTGCTGCTTTTGTTAAAAACTGCGTGTCTGTGTGTGTGTGTGCGCGCCTGCGTGCCTGTTTGTGTCTGTGTGTGTGCACCGGGCGTGTGCACCTGGACTTCTGACCTCTCTCCGCCTCCCTGTCTGTCCACGCGCCGGCCCCTACTGTCTCCGCTGCTGCCGTTCTGTGACACGGTTTGACATCCAATAGAACAAGTCTACCAGCTTTGTTCTCCAAGATCAAAATGATTGTTTTTGGCCTTTTGCATTTCCTTAGGAGACTCAGAGTCAGCTAGGCAATTCCACAGGCAGTCCTGCTGGGATTCTGCTGGGGACGGCCTGGAGCCTGAGCATCCATCTGGGGCAGAGCAGCGCCTTCGCAAGGCTGAGTCTCCTGATCTGTGACCCTTCTGGACGTTTACTTCTAGATATTCATGTTTTCTCTGATTTCTCTCAATATGTTTTATACTTCTCAATTTCAAGGCCGTACACATCTTTCGTGAGGTTTGCTCCTAGGTGTTTGGTTTTTTAGTATTATTGTAAGTGGTGTCATTTGGTCATTGCTCTTACCGTTGCGTTGCTAGCATCCGGAAATACTTTGTATCCAGCAGTTTTACTCGATGCACATCTTGGTTCTAAGAGTTCGTCCTTTCATGTTTTACATACACAGAATCCTGTCCTTCGTGAAAAATAAGTTTTATTTCTTCCCTTTCAATCCTGATTGACTTATTTTTTCTTGTCTTATTGAACTGGCTAGGGCTTTGAGCCTAGAGCTGGCGTCGTGACAGAAGATGCCTTGTTTCCTTCCCCAGCTCAGAGGAGAAGCCTGCAGCGTTTCGCCCTGTGATTTTGTCTGCTGGACTGGTTTCTGTTTGTTGTCACTGCTGCAGTTGTTCAGATCCTTTTATTAGATCGTGCAGTGTATCTTCTGTTTCTAATTCGCTGAGCATCTTTATCACGAGTAGTCGATTTTTAAAATTCCTTTTCTGCGTCTGTTGAGATTACCACGTGATTTTCCTTCTTTATTCAGTTACCATGGTCAATTGTATTGATTTGATCTTCAGATGCTGCGCCACACTTGTATTCGAGTTTGGCTGCGCTGCATTGTCTGTTTCATGCAGGTGTGGGTGAATCCCAATTGCTACTATTTTGCTTAGATTTTTTTGTTCCAATTACAGTAAATGAGACTGGCCTATTATTTCCTTTTTCTGCAATGTCTTTATTTTGTATTAAGGTTATTCTTGGCCTCACGACTCAGGCTGAGTTTTCTCTTTTTCCTTTCTCTGGAAAGTGAGTAAGAGTGACAGTATTTCTTTAAGAATCATGTTTTATTCGGGGTATTAATGAGGACGATAGCCCAGAATACAGCCAGTTAGTGGTGTTTTGGTTTTTCTTTTTTTTGACAGTGTGTCTTTATTAAATGTCAGATGGCATCCACCGGAGAAGCCAGATGAGTCTGGAAATTTCTGTGTGGGAATATTTTAAATTAAATATCCAGGTTATTACATATAAAACTGTATTTTCTATTTCTTCTTTCATTTTGCTAAGTTGTGCTTCTCCCGGGAGTCTTCCGCTGTGCTCGAGCTCTCAGATAGATTGCCACAATCTCTGTTCATGGTTTGTAGGCTCGGCAGTGACGTCCGCCTTTTTCCTGATTTTGATTACCTGCACCTTCTCTGTTGCTTTTTTTTTTCCTTCCAGGTTTAGTGAAATACAATTGATGTATAGCACTGTATACTTTTTTTTTGGCGAGGGGGAGGTAATTAGATTTTTATTTATTTATTCAGTGGAGGTACTGGGGACTGAACCTAGGACCTCATGCTTGCTAGGCATGCACTCTTGCCACTCAGCTATACCCTCCCCCTCCTCTTAGTTCTTGAATGTTCTTTGGTGAGGGCTGGGTTTCTTGGATGCCCAAGAACTATGTCTCTCTCTCCCCACTCCCTCCTTCCCCAGGGATTTAACTGGACCCTCTTCATTCAGTCTGTGCTATCCCATGTCAACATCGAGCTGCTGCCCAATGAAGAGGTGGTGGTCTATGGCGCCCCCTACCTCCAGAACCTGGAAGACATCATTGACATCTACTCAGCCAGGTGAGGCCGAGGAGGAGCCCGAGAGGCCTCGCATCTCCCCCTGCTCCCCCCTCCCCACTCCCAGCAGCTGCTCCTCTCAGGAGAGGACCCCAGAGAGCATTCACTCTGAGGCCTGAGGGACACGATGGGATAAAACGATAGTGGTCAATGGAACCCAACATGAGAGCTGTGAGCCCCTCCTGAGGCGGCCAGGGGCAGGCAGGGTGTATCCAGGGGTTGTCTTTGAAGTTTTCTGCACCACCGTGAACCCCTACTGGATGTGGAACCTGCTGCCCAAGGGCCCATGAGCCATATCCTCTCCTGGGCAGACACGACCCAGCCATTCCACCCCCGCCCTCTGCCTCCTGCCCCAGGACCATGCAGAACTACCTGGTCTGGCGCCTGGTGCTGGACCGCATCAGCAGCCTGAGCCAGCGATTCAAGGACGCACGTGCCAACTACCGCAAGGTGAGAGACACCCCACGTGCGTGGCTCTCGCCCCTGTGCCGAGCCTGGCTTGTCATTTGCTCATTTCTGACACTGAGCACCTGCTGTGGGCCAAGCGCCGAGGTCCACACTGGGGCCAGGGCCGTGATTGAGGCTGACCAGGCACCTGCCCTCATGGGGCAGTTGAACAACACGCAGTCAGCAAACTGGAGACCTACTCTCCCAAAACCAACAAGTAGGACGGGGGGCAAGGAAGAGATGCGAGCAGGGAGAGCCTCTCGGTGAGAGTGACCAGGGAGACCTTGAGGCAAGAATGACCCAGGCATGAAGAGACTGAGGGCGGGTTCCCAGGGAGCAGAAACAGCTCGTGCGGAGGTCCTGGGGCGGGGACACGGAGCCACACAGGGGGGAGGAAGGGAGGCCAAGGCGGGAGGTGCGCGGGGCAATCGTGGGCCAGGGCAGCATGGGATCCCACGTGCAGCAAAAGCCACCGAGGCGTTAAGAGTGGGAGCCAAAGCCTGATGTCCTGCAGCGTGGCCATTCTGCTGCTGGGGGGCACGGGCAGAGTGGAGGCGGTGCCACCATCCGGGTGGGGGTGGGGGTTGGACCGCGCCATCAGCAGTAGATGGAGGTGCTGACAGCAGACAGCTGAAGTGTGGATGAGGGGATGAGGACCTGCGGAGTCAGAGGGGACTCTGACATTCTTCACCAGAGATGTGGGGTGGGCAGAGGTCCAACGCTGACCAGGGAGATGGCGGCAGGACAGGTTGGGGGCAAGTCAGGCCCCCTGCCTTCCTGTTGGGCTGGAGACTCTACTGGCCAAGACTCAGGAGGGGAGCTGAGTCCCAGAGCTCAGAGGACAGAGAAGGAGTCACACTGACTTCTTAGGGGGCAGGAAACCCTGCAGCCCAAGAACCTATGGTCAGATGCCGGGCAGAGCTCCAGGCTGGCCGAGATTTGGGGCCAGAAATCTGACGGGGGACACGTTTCCATCCTGTGGCCTGTGTCCCTGGGGACAGGTTGGCAGACATCCTCATCAGACCTTGGAGATGGGAAAACCGGGGCCCAGGGAGCTGCTGGCTCTCGGCTGAGCTAGACAAGGCCCCCAAGGTCAATGCCAGCCTGTGCTCGGGGCTGGGACTGGAGTCCTTGAGAGCAGAGTCCAGCCAGGCCTGAGTGGCAGGGACGGGACAAGGAAGAACTCAGGGTGGAGCAGTGCCCCCACCCTCCCCTGACCCTAGGGTGGCCTGGGTGGGGAGCCGTCCCCTCCAAACTGCACACCCGGCCCTCGCACACCTGGGCCCAGTGTTCAAAGGGAGCCTCCGAGCTCGCCCATGTTGCACTGGCCGCTGGGCACCTGAGGCCAAGGACGGGGAGGTCGATGGCGGTGACATGGTGACATGAACGGCGGCCAGGCGCTGTACGGCACGACGGTGGAGGAGGTGCGCTGGCGGGAGTGCGTCAACTACGTCAACAGCAACATGGAGAGCGCCGTGGGCTCACTCTACGTGCGGGAGGCCTTCCCTGAGGACGGCAAGCGCGCCGTGGGTGCCTTGGCCGAGGCAGTGGGGGCGGGGGGCGGGTCACAGCTCCACCCCAGCACGGTGACCCTGGGCTCCTGGCGAGGGGAGCTGGCTCTAGCAGCACGCACGTGCTCAGTGGCGCAAGGAAGCCTCGCCTGCCCCGCAGCCCGGGCCCCCTGCCAGCCAGCGGCCCCCACCCCTGCAGGCCTGGGAAGGGCAGAAACTGTACAGGGTGTGCGTGCAGGGGCTGGCGGGCCCGAGGCCCACCTCGGACACAGTGCAGCAGCGGGGACCCTGTCCCGGGGGCCGTAGCCCACCCCCAACCCCCAGCACATTCGGGGCGGCCCACACGAGGCTTTAGGCCCGCCCCCTGCAGACCCCAGTGCTGGCCTTCCAGGCAGCAGGGCCGTGCACTCCCCCAGGTCAGAGAGCTCATCAGCAAGATGCGGGCAGTGTTCCTGGAGACCCTGGACGAGCTGAGCTGGATGGACGAGTCATCCAAGAAGAAAGCCAAGGAAAAGGTGGGCGGGGGCTGGAGTCCCCCGGCCAGGGCCTCCTGCCAGGAGAGGGCAGCCCCAGCGCGAGGGGCTGGGGTGAGGGTCTCCACACCCACTTCAGACACGAGGACAGTGAGCCTGGGCGGCTCGCTCAGGAAGGGACTGTGGGCAGAGGCGAGACCAAAGCGAGGCCCAGGAGACCCCCAGCACTCGGGGGTGGCCACGGACACAGGGAACAGGAGCCCCTCGGGGCCAGGGTGACAAACAGAGCTGAGCAGCTCTGCCTGGCCTCCTCCCCAGACCCGTGGCTGGCTGGCGGGCACAGAAGCTCAGTCTCTGGTTGCACCCTTCCACATTCTGTCCCCATTAATGTCCCCACAGCCTGCACGGAGTGCTCAGTCCCTTAGCCCTTTACCCACATGGCAGGGGCGGGGAGGGCACAGCCAGGATGCTCTCTGTGTGGCAGGCACGGACCGGCCCCCCACCTCCTCCCCAGGCCATGAGCATCCGGGAGCAGATTGGGTACCCCGACTACATCCTGGAGGAGAAGAACAGACACCTGGATGAGGAGTATTCCAAAGTGTGCCCCATCCCCAGCCGGGGTGCCCCCAAGAGCCCCGTCCCCTCGCCCCCACCCAGCCTGCCCCGAACCAGCCCCCATGGACCATGGGCCCTCAACTACCTGAGGGGTAGTTTTCCATCACTAACTCAGCCACCTAGCCACCTGCTGGGGTCCTAGCATTACCTTTTGTTACCGACGGGGAAACTGAGGCCAGGAGGGACTGGGGTCTCCCCCACGCACGTAAATGTGCGGAGCCTGGGCTGGCCCCAGTCCCCCTGCACCCAGAGCCTGTGGGCTGCGTGTGGGCCTGCCTGGTGGGTCCCAAGGCCAGTCCCCAGCTGCCCTTGACCACGCCCTGCCCCAGGCCCCTGAAGGACCCCACACACATGCCCGTAAGTGACCACCCCTCTCCTGTAGCTGAACTTCTCGGAGGACCTGTACTTTGAGAACGGTCTGCAGAACCTCAAGGCTGGCGCCCAGCGAAGCCTTAAGAAGCTTCGGGAAAAGGTGGACCAGAACGTGTGAGTGGCGCCAGCATGTGGGCACCGATGGGCCAGGACAGCTGGGGACGGCAGTGGGTCTGACTCAAAGCCCCCTGCCCACCTTCTGCTGATGGGGCCCCAGGGACGTGCCAGATCTCTGGATTGGCCCAGACCTGCCCTGGCTGTTGGTGGCGCTGGGCCCGTGGCGTGGCTGCTATGGCTGGGCCCACGGGGTGGGTTCTGGTCAGCAGAGTAGGGGGCCCTGAGGGGAGGGCCCCCAGAGACTGGGGCTCTAGGTGACCTTCTTGTTGCTCACAGCTGGATCATCGGAGCTGCCGTGGTTAACGCCTTCTACTCCCCAAACCGAAACCAGATTGGTACGTTCCCCACCTGCCCCCATCCCTCCAGTGCCAGAGGAGACTGGAGGCAGCATAGGATGGTACAAGGATCCAGAGTCCTGGGTCAGCCACATACTAGCCCTGCCCTTCTGGCTTCTGAGCCTCGGTCTTCTCCTCTGTAAAATGGGGGTGTGTGCTGTAACCTCTCCCCCCTGGGCTGCGGGGTTGAAGACAGGACTCCTAGAGGTGCCCACCCTGAGCTGGGGCACAGATGTGCGCTCTCACAGTTTATTCTGCCCTCCCCAACCCCGCCGGAGCAGTGTTTCCCGCCGGCATCCTCCAGCCCCCTTTCTTCAGCAAGGAGCAGCCACAGGCCTTGAACTTCGGGGGCATTGGGATGGTGATCGGGCACGAGATCATCCACGGCTTTGACGACAACGGTAGGGGCTGCCTGGGGGTCAGAGCTGCACCTCAAAGTCACAAACGCACCCCTCCCGCTGCAGGGCGGGGCCCCTGCCTGGATCCAGGGGCCTCCGGCTGCACCCCAGGGAGGCTGGCTTTCCCACGGGGCTAAACCACAGGGACCCTCAGAGGGCACGTGCTGGAGGACCCTCCCCAGGGTCCCTGTGCCCCCCTCACCTGGGGTTTACAGAGTTTGGACATCCCAGCAAGGGTCAAGAGTGCACAGTGCCTGCAGGATCCTGGAACCCGAGCCCCCAGGCCCTGATCTCGGGGTGGCACAGACACCACTGATGCCTTTCCTCCCCAAGCCTGAGCAGCCCCTCAGAGGCCCGTTTTCTCCCACAAACATGAGCCCTAGACACTGGGGTTCCCGGGAGGGCATTTGGGAGAGGCCCCGAGGGCAGCCCCCCTGCCCTCACCCCCCAGGCCGGAACTTCGACAAGGATGGCAACATGCTGGACTGGTGGAGCAACTTCTCTGCCCAGCACTTCCAGCAGCAGTCGGAGTGCATGGTCCACCAGTACGGGAACTACTCCTGGGATGTGGCTGAAGATCAAAACGTGAGCCCCCACCGCCCGCAACCCGCGCCGCAGCCCTGGCCCAGGGAGAGGGCAGGGGAGGGGCGCCCAGGCTGCCCCGCCATCCTGTCTCCTGCGAGCAGGTGAACGGCTTCAGCACGCTCGGGGAGAACATCGCCGACAATGGAGGGCTGCGGCAGGCCTACAAGGTGGGTCCGTGCGGGGGCCCCTCAAGGAGGCTAGGAAGGAAGCAACTGGGCCCAGGTTACCCGTCAGCCTCAGCAGCACCCCTGCACCTACAGCCTCGGGCACTGGGCGTCTGGAGACCATTCTGGGTGGGTGCCATATGGCAGGATGCCTAGGCGGTGAGTCCCCACAGAGCCCCGCCGGTGTCGTTCTCAGATGGCCACTGAGTCATCAAGACAGGGAGCCCTCGTCTCTGGGGGTACCCAGAGGGCCCTGCACAGCAGAGGCAGGACCCCCACCAGGGTAGGCCCGGGAGCCAGACCTCCATTCTGCCCTGATCCAAGGACTCCGGAGCCCTGGCCAGGCTGGTGCTGCCCCCAGGAGGGAGGGCAGGCCTGGGCCCAGCCCCCACTTGGTGCCCGCAGGCTTACCTGAAGTGGATGGCAGAGGGCGGCAAGGATCGGCAGCTGCCAGGACTGGAGCTGACTTACACCCAGCTGTTCTTCGTCAGCTATGCCCAGGCAGGAGCCCGAGCCCCCGTCCCACCTGCCCCCACACCGGCCAGGAACTGGCTCCCAGCTCAGATCCTCGGAGAGCCCTGGCTGCGGGGTGCCTCCGGGGATACCGTGGGCAGGCAAGCTAGGCAGAACCAGAATTCCCGGGCCAGGAAGGCTTCCTCGGGCAAAAGGATGGCAGGGGCGCTGGAGCTGGGGAAGATGTAGCTGCAGAGGGGGGGAAGGATCAGCTGGCTTCCCTCTCCCCACCCAGGAGAGCGCAGCTGGGGCCTGGCAGGAGGCGCTGGACCACACTCCATCCCTGCCACAGCCCGCTGGGCGCCCCACCTCCTGGCCCTCAGGCCGGGGCAGCCCCCTCCAGTATCCCCTCAGGTCCCCCCTTACCCCTCCTCCCATCCCCCCAGGCCTGCCCCACCCACCGCGTCCCGCAGCCATGCCTCTCGTGACCCCCCCCCCAGGTGTGGTGCGGGTCCTACCGGCCAGAGTTCGCCGTCCAGTCCATCAAGACTGACGTCCACAGCCCCCTGAAGTACAGGCAAGTGGCCCTCGGTTCCCCGCGCCCAGCGCCTGCTCTGGCACCCTCTTAGGCCCCTCCGTCCACCCGCAGGGTGCTGGGCTCACTGCAAAACCTGGCCGCATTCGCGGATGCGTTCCACTGTGCCCCGGGCACCCCCATGCACCCGAAGGTGCGATGCCGCATCTGGTAGCCAAGGCCAAGCCACGCTGTGCAGCCCACGGCCACCCGCCACCAGGAGGTGACTGGTCCTCGCGGAGACAGTGCAGCTGGTGGGGACCCGGCGTGCGCCCCGCGCCCAGTGGCCGACCCGCACCACTCCCTGCCTCCGCGCCCGGCCTGGAGTGCAGCCGCCACCCTGGACCATCGGGGGTGACCATCAGGATAAGCGCAACCCAGCCCAGCGCCCCCTCCGCCGCCCACCGCAGCCCCGTAGACACGGTTATCAGTCTTCCGCCCGCTCTCCAAAGCGCGTCCTCCTCAGTTGTCCACAAGCTTCAGATTTGATCTAAGTAAATGCTTTAAAGAAGCCGTTGGCTGCTGTGTTTGTGTGGCAGTGCCCAGGAAGGGCAGTCAGGGTGACAGGACCCCAGAAAGTGCCCAGTTCTCCTGGGCTGCACCAGGCTCTGCCGCTTGCTGACTGCTTCAACCAGGAGGCGGTGGGCATTCCTGACAGTCTCCCCAGGGTCTTTGTGCTGGGGACACAGCACTGAGCAGGATGCCCCCGGATGCCCGCCCTGGGGGACCACGTTTAAGGGGGAGGAGCTACTGATTCAGGAAGGAGCGGAGGTCCAGGAGGTGGGCACAGGGGACCCAAGACGCAGCCCAGAATCTGGATTTGGGGTTTTGTGTAACTGGGAGCCAGTGAGCTTAACCCGCTGCAACCCTGTCACCTGCCCTGAGTTTTTAAATAACCACAGAGACTGTCTGTTGGGGGAAGGGGAGAGCAGAGAGGTCAGCTGGAAGGCCACTGTGGCCATCCAGGCCTGGGCCAGGGGACACAGGGGAGGTGCTGAGAAGGCCATGCGAACTCACTCAGACGAGAGGGCCCCTGAGGGGAGCGGGACAGGAGTTCTGCCTGTTGCCCCATCATATGTGGCATCCGCACTGGGGGAGCTGGACGTTCCAGCTAGTCCAAGACTCGCCCCCAGGCCAACCACGCCCAGGAGGGCACAAATGATGATTCTCACATGAGTGAAGGTCCTTCCCGCAGAGCAGCCCTTTCCCTGAAAGTCCCTGACCATCCACCAGACCCCAGTGCGTGGAACAGAAACCATCCCCTCCCTGGAAAGCCAGTTAGCTCCCACCAGACGGGAGTTCTGACCTCGGCCCCTCAGGCAGGGCTCCCACCTGGGGCCTGGGCAGTTTCCTCACCGTCAGACAGAGCCCATCCCTGCCCTGGTCTCCCACACCCTGGGCCTGTTCTCAGCCCCCTGACCCGCATGTGCCAAAGGTGTGCAGTCTCCAGGAAGGCTGCGGGGGCATGTCAACAACCCCCAACTCGCCAGGGAGAGCGGTTCCCCTAGCGGGGAAGGTCACACCCAGGACACACGGCCTCCCCGCCGGCCCGGATGAAACCAACAGCGATCAAGGCGGGGGCTGCCGAGGACGCAGGATTCAGAGGCAAAGAAGAATCACTGCCCAGCAACCGCCTTTTAATGCTCACTGCTGCTGCAGTCCAGGCAGAGTTCAGCCCCAGCCCAGAGATCCCAGGAAGTCTCTTCGTATCCAGCTGCAGTGCGCCCAGGGCAGGAGGCGCAGCCCAGATCTCCAGAGGCCTGGGCCCTCACCTCGAGCACGCTTCTTCGTCGCACTGGGGAGGCAGCAGAAGCCCCATCAGGCCAGCCACACCCCCCAGGGCCACGAGCAGCTGGTCCCACTGTCCAGGGGTCCATGGCCAAGGAGAGGAAGGAGTGTGCTGGACACTTCCTTCCATTCGGGGCACAGGAGGTCAGCCAGCAGTTACGGCCGGCTGCGGTCACCTTGGACACCCCTGTCCTCCCAAGGCTGACAGGACAGGCTGCTCCTCTGACCTGCAGCCCCTGAGCAGCCCACCATCCTCTGAAGAGGGCCCTGCTGTGCCTGCCCACTCGTCCACCCTGTCCCTGACCTATCAATGCAAAGTGAGGTGACAGTGACATCCTGGGGCTACAGTGAGCACTGAGTGGACGGAAGCCTGCAAGATGAAGGTCAGCGTCTGGCCACATCACACATTCGACCCAGGAGGGGCTGGGGAGAGGGGCATTCTTAGCAAGCAGGGACCTCCCCAGGCTGGGGCTCACCCGGGGTGGCTCGCTGGTGCAGGCCTCTGCAGAGATGCCCAGGGCCTGCAAGATGGTCTCCTGGGGGGCGTAGTCACCTGGGGACTTCTGGACAAAGTGTAGCAGGACTTTGTCACCACCTGCAGCAGTGGGAGGGGGGTGAGTCAGGGGGGCTCTGTGTGGCCACCACCCCACCTGGTTACCGAGATGAATGAGCTGTTCTGGCCACACCCTGCCCAGCTAAGAGGACACTCAAAGCTGAACCACACCACAAAAGGGCAAATCTGACCAGACTGACAAGCCAGGGGGAGGAAGGGAGGGGCAGGGCAGGGTCAAGTTCAGCAAGACCTTCCCACCTGAGTATGTGGCCCTGCCACCCCCTACCCTTGGACAGGTGTTGGCCTCTGATGCCTCTCACCTTTGGCAACCACCAGCAGCCCTCCGCTCTGCAGCAGATCCCCAGACAGATTCCCCTGGATGCCAACAGCCTTGGCCTGGAGGGAGGGGAGCAGGCCCACATCAGCCCCAGACAAGCCCTGACACCCAAATCCCACAGGACCTTGGCCGTCACAAACCTTGGCGGCCACGTCACGAACGGGCTTCCCCAGGGCGGCCGGCAGGATGCTCAGGCTGTTGTACCTGCCAAGATACGCTGGCTTGTCTAGGCTCTGTGTCTTCAGCAAAGACTGAGGCCCAGCACCTCGCCCCACCCTGCCAGGGTCTGCCCCCAGTCTCCACAAGATGTACACACCAGTTTCCACAAGCAGGCCCCACCCCATCTCGCCAGGGGCTCAGGAGGCACAGGGCAGCCAGGCTAGCAACTGGCCCAGCCAGAAGCAGCTGCCAGAGCCATGGGGCACCCAGCCTGGGGGCTGGCGGGCCTGGGGCCCTGGAGAGGTTGGGGGAGCGTGGACTGAGTGAGCCCGGAGAGCTGGCTCAGCTGGCGCTGCCAATCAGATGAGCCAGCCAGCCTGTGGCACCGGCACCCAAGGTGATTGGAATGGCCCCTGACTAGGGCACTTGGATCCAAGCCCCCTCTGCAGCCAGTTGCCAGGAGGCCCTGGTTGAGAAGCCTAACCTACAGCCCATTACAGACACCCAGCACCCAAGAGAGAGCCTGGCAGGGCTGGCTGGAGCAGTGGGTGCCACAGAGCCCACCTGGCCAGGGAAGGGGGCAGGGAGAAGAAGAATACGGGAGCAGTGAACCCAGAGCCCCCAGCTCACCGCTTGAAGCCCAGCTCCTTGTAAAACTGCTTGCTCTCATCCAGGTAGAGCTCTGGAAAGCAGAGGTGACAGGTGTGTGCCCCAGGCCCACCTGCCACCCTGGCTCCCCCTCCTGCATCCGGCCCTCTGTCCACCCTTGGTGCCCAGCTCAGTCACCCATCCAGGGCCAGGAGGGGCAGAGCAGAGCTGAGTGTCCCCATGGCTGGGAGGGAAGAGGCCCAGAGGGTGACAGGTGGAAAGGGAGGGGCAGGACTCATCTAAACTCTGCCACTGGGCTCAGGGCTCTGCGAGGACACATCATGGGTGCAGGGAGGAGGGGTGGGGGGGTGGGAGGCAGCTGCTACTCCTGGGGTTGGGGAGAAGCATCTGGGGAAGTTCAGGATTTGGCTCCTGGGGCAGTGGGGAGCATGCTACTGACCCAGTAAAGACTTCTGGTCCTGATTAGAGGCCAGAGTCACCCCAGAGCCCGGCCACACTGTTCCCCCACAGCGGGAAGAGCATCATGGCTGGGGGAGCGAGTAGGGGCCGCAGCTGAAGGAAGCGCGAGAGGTGAGGGGAAGGAACACTCCTGGAGAGAGAAGGGCCAGGGCTGGGAGAGGAGGAGGCAGTGAAAGCCCTGAGTCTGAGGAGGGTCTCAGGGCGATTGGGCGGTTGGAGAAGGGGTTGCTGCAGAGGGAGGCGGGTGGGGGGCGCAGGCACCTCCAGCGAAGTAGCCACCGTCCAGGAATTCCTGCAGGCCCAGGGCCTCGGGCCCCACGCCCACCAGGCGCACGCCGTGCTGCTCCAGGAGCCCCTTGAGGCTGCTGAGGTCCCGAGCGATCCAGCGACACACCATGCAGCCGAAGCGCCGCAAGCCGGCCACCACGCACGCCTGCTCCTGCCACAGGCTCCGCAGCTCCACGGCCTGTGCCGGGGCGGGTGAGGGGCGGCGGCAGACCGAGACCTGAGCGCTCGTCTACACCTCCAGCCCCGCCCCGCCCCAGCGGCCAGCGCCGCGCACGCCCAGCCGGCGCCCCCGACCGCCCCGTGCCCCGGCGCCGGCCACGGATGCAGCTGCCAGGTGCCGGGCGCGCCCACCGCCCGGAGCCCGTTTGGCCTCACCTCCCCGGTCACCGCGTGCTTCAGGACACATGCGCCCACGCGGGCAAGGTCCACCGTGCTCATGGCGGCGGCCGCCCAGGATCCCTGCCACAGCCCCTCTCCCCGCCAGCCGGGTCAGCCTCGCGTCCGGAGCTCCACCTGGTTCAGCGTCCCTCCCTGAGCGCCACCCGGCTCCGCCCCGGACACGTCCCCAGACCCCGCCCCGCCAGGGGACAGCGCGCCGCCCGGCTCCGCCCTCCAGACACGCCCCTGGTCGCCGCCCGCCCCGCCCCTCCGCCCTGGCCCAGGCCCAGGCCCCGTCCCCGGCCCCGCCTACGGCAGCCGCCCGTTTACAGAATAGGCTCCCAGTCACCCATTTTGTATATGCAGGAGCCTATCAGCCAATGGAGTCACCGCGCTGGTAGTGGGCGGAGCTTGGTGGCTCAGCCGCAGAAACGCGGTGCGCCTGCGCAGTGCCACGCTGGGCCGGGGGCGGGCTCCGTCCTGGTTTGAGGAGTGATGAGGGGCGGGGCGGCCGAGGTCCCCCCTGGGTCCCCACATTCCCCGATCCGTGCGTCCCCGGGGAACGCGGAAGCCGGAGCTCCAGTCCGAAGGAGGCGCGGGGGCGACGTGGTGCGCGGTTTGCAGGACAAGGTTAAGGCGAGCGGAGTGAGAGTTCTGTCGTGGATGGGAGGTCGGGTGGGGGCCCGGTGGAGGGGTCCCAGCTGGCAGAGGAGTCCGAGGGCTTAGCCTTTCCCTATGATCTTGCTTCATCTTAAAAACCCATGAGAATGCAGCGTTTTCTCAATTACGTGTCTTTGTTGGCTTTAATCATAAAATACTATTTCATGCCAGCTAAATATCTGCTTTTAACCCCCAAACTTTGGATAAAATGGACCCGAAAGAAATAACAGCAGTTGACGAGGTGCCTTGCGAATTCGTCTTGTTTTTTACTCGCGACAGCCCTGTGACACCTTTCAGTATCACCCAATTTTGCCGATGAGGGCCAGAGGCAGAGAGGTGCAGCCGAGACAACCAGGACAGTGGGGTTTGCCCACCTGGGCGTCCATGCCCACCCGGGGGGGGTCCTGTCGCCCGGCCTCACTCCCCAGGCCTGCAGACAGCCCCAGGGCCTGGACCATGCAGTGGCCCGCCTCAGGTTTGGGGAGGGGGGAGGCCCCCTCTTCATGCCGCTGTATTCCACAGGACCCCCAGTAGAGAGGGGGAAAACTGGGGCCCAAGAGGGGTGCTGCTACCTCCTTAGCCTGCCCTGGGCCTGGGAGGATGAGGGCAGCAGGAGTGGCTGAAGGTCCAGGACCCAAAATCGACTTATGTCAGAAAAAGAAGGATTTCACTTCCTGGTTATTGAAAACAGGCAGAGCGAATAGAGTAAGAGGAGGCCACACGGAGATTAACAGTGGCAGGGCCCCCTGCCCAGCAGGGAGGAAGAAACAAGGGGGAAGATGCCGCAGTTCCAGAACCCAGGAGAGCAGCCCCCAGAGGCCGTGGTGCCCACCTCCTGGGTCTGCTGAGCGTCAGGTGTCCGGGTGCTGTGCGTTGCTGCTGCTCACCCCACCTCTCCTCTCTCCAAGGTGCAGCAGCCCTTTTGAGATGGAAGCAAACCCTGGGACCAGCAGCACAGACACCACATTTCTGCTGCAGTGTTTATCTTGTTGTGGTTATCACCCCTGTCCTTATCCTGGGACTTGGCATAATATATTGACGGTGCATGGAAACCAGAAGTCCACCTGGTGAGCAATAGCATATGGTCCTGTCAGGACTCAGGTCTCGAGGAGTCACAACCCAGGGACCCTCTACACTCTATCCCTCAAATACACAGGAGGTGGACCCCAAGAGTGTCTCTAGGGTCCGGGCAGGGGCTGAAGGACAGGATCTCAGCCTGGCTTTGCAGCCCAGGTGTGTGTGTCTGGGCCCAGCTCTGCCCCTACCAGGGAATCTGCCAGGTGCACCCCCAGCTCAGCCACCACTCATGGTGCCCAGGGATGCTGCACACAGAGGGCATTCATCCCGAAAGCCTTAAGGATGTTTGTATCAGCAGCAGCGCAGTGGGAACGGCTGTCCAGCGAGAGGATAGCAGAGGGGCCTCCTTCACAAGGGGGGCACAGCCTCATGGGGAAGCTGAGACTTTCCCCCAGCTGGGCCCAGACAAGAAGTGAGAACCTTAGTCAGCTCTCTGGTGGGCCCCGGAGGCAGGTCCCAGTCCCAGGCCATTTACCCCTGAGGACTCGCCCCTCAGACAGGGTTCCATCATGCCAACCAGGCCAGTCAGATGGCAGAGACAGAACAGCGAGACCCCCTCCCTCAGCTGGCGGGGGCATGGGGCAGTGTGGGCCTGGGCCCCTAGACCTCAGCCTGATCAGAGGGGTGCTTTCTGCGGCAGGTGGGAGATCTGTGTGGATCTCGAGGCTCTGAGCTCCTAAACCCCACCCCTGAACCCAAAGCATTCCAGCCTCCCCCTTTGTCTTCCCTTCCTCCTGAGCCCCTCCCCTCCCCAGACCACCCGCCCCAGGTATGAAGAAGGCCAAGGGTCCGAGTGCTGAGCCCACGAAGAGGAGCCCTTGGGGTGCGGTGTGGGGGCCCTGTGGGTGGACAAGGCCCAGCCCCTGGAGACCGCAGGCTGGGGGACACATTGCCAGACCCTCTTCTCCATCAGGGATTGTCCTGGGTTTGGGTGCCCAAGTGACACAAATGTGTCCTGGAGCTCAGGGCCCAGGTGACAGGGTGATGGAGGGAGGGGCTTCAGCCCCCATCGGGGGTTAGACAGGTATGGATAGAGGCCGAGGGGTCCTTTGAAGGGCTCTCTGGCAGGGAGCACCTCTGGGAGATGGGCTGGGGCGGGGCCGGGGGCAGCATGTGGTCCTGGAGATGTGGGTGTGCTGTGACAGCTTCAGGGTCAGGGTCAGATCTCTTATCGGGTCACGGGTAAGACACTCATGCAGGCCACTGAGGTGGGTGGTCAGGGTCCCAGGGGCACAGGGAGCACACAGCGTCCGCCAGCTCTCCACGGGGCTGCTTCATCCGGTGCCCTGCCGCCCACGGGTCCGTGGCACTCAGGGCTGGGAGGGCCAGAGGGAGCCCACCCATCACTGCCACCTGGACATCCCCAGCAGGCACAACACCACCCACAGGGACTGAAAGGCACCTGAATGCTTCCCCACCCCTCCTGTCGTGTCCCTCATGCCGCTTCCCACCAGTGAGCCCACTGGGGGAAAGCCAGTTCAGGCCGAGAGAATGCGGGGCCCTCCTGGGACACTAGGCCTGGTTCTGAGCCCCAGTCTCTGGCCATAAATGGGCAAGCCGGTACCCAGGTATCCGTGCAGTGTGGCTGTGCCAGTCCCTGGGAAGAGTGGAAGCTGCAGGGGGTCCCCTGCAGGGCTTGAGCACCCGCCCCCGCATCTGTGCCCCCTGCCAGGGGCTTCATGCCCCTTGGTAGTGGGCCCTGTGATCAGAGGGACTCCTGGACTGGGAAGGGGTCGGGGGTCTGCCCTCAGTCCACACTGCTGGCTCGTGGGGCTCCCTCTGGGGCTGCACTTGGCAGCACTCAGACCCCAATGTTTGCCCCTCCTCTTTGCACAGCATCGTGGCCAGGGCGCAGTGGGGAACCCCAAGAGGAGGAAGTGCAGCTCTCAAGGAAGAGGGCACAGGGGAGCTGGGGGAGTTGGAAAGGAGCCCCTGGGCTGCCCCAGGACCTCAGTCTCACTCTCTGTGAAATAGCTGGGACAGGCTCTGGGACTGACTAAATATGACCGCCCTCCTCAGGACGCTTGGGAACCCCACCCTGGGGAACCCTGAGGCCTCTGGGCTGGACAGCCTGCCAGCCGCCCTGCTGGCTTGTGTGGGGCCTGCCGGGCCCTGGGAAGCCAGCAGATTCCCAGCAGGGGAGGTCCTGGGGCTCCACTCCCAGCAGGGAGACAGGCTGCTCTGGGCCTGGTGCTGGGAGCGGGGAGCATGCTGGTGGCCCTGGTTCCAGGGCTGATGCTGCCTGGCAGTCAGGGGGCCTCCCTGAGGAGTCACAGCCTGGACTGGCAGGGGAGCCACACTGGCAAGGAGTATCTCCCTCGACCCTCCCACCGCCCGGGGTCTCCACCCGACCTCACAAACGTCTGGGCTTATCGACCAGGACAGGGCTGCCGGCTGCGGGTGGAGATCAGCCACCTGCCACAGGGCCCCCACCCAAGGGCACGTCCCAGCTCAGGCTTCCTGAGAGTGGCCAGGCCGGGAAGCGCCCTCACCTGCAGTGGGGCCCACCTGAGGCCCCTGAGTGGGGCTGTGGGGGAGGGGCCCGCAGAGGAGAGTTTCTGCTGGTGGTGGGCCTGGCTTTCCTGCTTGTGTCCCCCCCAGTCCCTGAGGCCAGGGGGACTGGGTGTCAGGGCCCAGGTCGGCCCAGACAATCCCAATACTGGGGGCCAAAGGCCCTTGTGAGATCAGGACAGGGACATGGCCCAGGGATGAGGAAGAGGACATGGCTGGGGCACACCCAGGGGGCAGGAGTGGGGACACTGGGGGATGGTGGGACAGACAGAGAGGCTGGGGGATCTTGCCAGGCTCAGAGCGTCAGCCTTGGGCACAGGCACCAGGGTGGTGGCCCCCCGCCTGGCAGAGGCTCTGTGTCCCTCCTCAGGACCCTTCATACCCTGACTGCGGCCCCCCCGTGGTGAAGAGAAGCTGCCATGGAAAGCCAGTGAAGTAGGGTCATCTGTGGCAGGTGTTTGCTCTCCAGTTCCAAGTGAGCGGCTCCTGGGCCCCCAGCTGGGGTGCAGGGCTGCGCACAGGGGCGAGGCTGGGGAGACCAGAGTCAGGCTGGGGGTGCGGGGCAGGCTCTGCGGGAGGCAGGAGTTGACCAGGCAGAGAGGGCGGGCCGTGGGAAGTCAGGAGGCGGCCCTGACCCTCCTGCCCGACCAAGCCAGCCCAGCTTTGGGGCTGAGCCCACCCTCCTGGTCCCTCTTCTGTTCAACGGCAGGATCATTTCAGCTCCTAGAGAAGTGGGCGGCCCCCCCAAAGTCCATGTTCTCCCCACTGTGCCCTGCCCCACCCAGAGAACCCACCCGCTGCCTCCCTACAGCACTGAGCAAACAAGGCGCCCAGCTCGGCTTCTGCTTACGGGTCTCATCCTCTGCAGGAGCAGGTGGCCAGCCCTGCACGGAAGGCCGGCCCCCATCGGTGTGCCCCAGGCGGGTCTGCCCCTCTGCCTGGTGCAGGTCTGGTTGTTGCCCCCTGCGTACTCCCGAGCACAGCTCTGCAGAGGGGGCTCCTCCCTGACCACGGGACGCTAGGGGGCACCCTGAGTCCCCTGTGGGGGCAAGGGAGGGGGTACTTTGCCATCTTGGATCACCCAGGGGGCTTCCCACTGTGCCCACCGCCCACCTGTTCCTGGAAAGGGATGGGGCTGGGTAACACTCAGGCTCCATCTCACTGAAGGGGAACCAGGGGCTCAGAAAGGGACAGGCCTTGCCCAGAGGCTCCCAGGAGCAAGCTGCACTTGGACCCAAAGCCCAGTCTGGGGCCCTCCCTGCCCGGGCCTCTCAGCTCCACTGCTGTCCTCACAGCCGGTGGACAGGGGCCGGCTTGGGGGGGGGGGGTGGCCACCGTACCCACCCTCTTGGGCACCTGGGCCGGAGGAGGACGGAACAGCACCACCTCTCAAGACGCTGGAGCAGGACACCAGGAGGACAGGGACCCACCCGAAGGCTCACAGTCCCCAGGCTGCAGGCACGTGCGATCAGCAGGGTTTGCCTGGATGTCATCAGGCAGGAGTTATGCTGGTCGAACAGTGTCCTCATGGTCACCACCTACTTCCATCCCCAGGGGACCCTGGGGAGGAAAGTGGGGACACTGGGGAAGGAACAGGACAGGGATGCAGGTTTGGTGATCGGCATGGGGACTGACCACTGTCCCTGTGCTCAGAGGCAGAGTTAACCCTTGGCCCCTACCCTCCAGGACAACCAGCGCAGCCCCACAGACGCCAGGGGTCTCAGGCAGGGCAGCTTGGGAGCCCCGGGGAGATGATTAGCAGCACAGGCTCCTGGCCTGCTATCTACACGTGCACCCACTCCCCGCTGCCTGCAGGCCACTGGGGGTTCCCAAGGAAGGGGGTACCCCTGCACCCTCTGCTCAGCCCTGATGAGCTGAGGGGTGCTCTAGAATGCTCTGGAAACCCCGCTAGTACACAGGAGCCTCGGAGCACACAGCAGGGGCCTAGGGCACGGTCTGGGCTGCTGGGCCCTCCCCTGTTCCACTCCATGCCCTCCCGCCCTCCCAGCTCCCGGGATGTTTCTCAAGATGGGGGTGGGCCGGAGGGTTCCCGAGGGCTAGACCACCTCCCAACACCTAGTGAGGGCCCTGGGACCCACCCCCAGCCTCTGACTCTCAACCTCCCCACCCCCCATCGGAGACAGCCTCAGAGATCGTTCCATCCACCCGCCCATGGCAGGTGGGGAAACTGAGGCCCAGCAAGGGCTCGGAATTACCCATCTGTGAGTCTCAGCCTGAATGGGGAGGCGCGCTTTTGGACCTCCCCATGCGCCCCACCACCACACCCCAACATCAAGTCTCAAGGTCTTGGGTTTGAGTGTCCGGCCTCAAAGGGGGCGAGGGGCCACGTACCCAGCGTGCTGTCTGCCCAGCTGCTGTTAAAACATGGCCTCTGCCAGAAGGCTCTCCCCGACTGCTGAACTTACAGCCACTCCCCTGCTCCCTCCTCTTGCCCTGTGACCCTGTTGTCTTGTGTGTTCATTGTCTGCCCTGCCTCCTTGATGCAGACTCTGACGGTCAGTGCTGGGCGTCTACTGCGCACGTAGGAAAAGACAGGCTTCCAGAGCTCACTGTTAGCCACCGTCACTCACTGACTCGCTCACTCATCACGCACTCATTCATTCACTCATTCATTCCTCAGCACCGACTTTTCAGGCTGGCCCCGTTCTGGGCGCAGGATTCACCTGTGAGGAAGTGAGACAGGAGGAGGAGGCTGGGGTGGGGCTCTTCCTCACCCACCACGTGTCCCTGTCACTGGCTGTCACCTGCCGGGTGTTCCCTCTCCTCCCTTGGCCCCAGGCCCCCAGGATCAGACAGTAGGGCAAGACTGGGGAGAGCCCTTAGGGAGCCCCGTGCCTGTCTGAGACTCTGTGGGGCTCCTGCACCCAATCTTACCTGGGAGGTGAAGGCAGAGCCCCAATCTCCTTCCACTACCCCTTGTGACTTGGCCATGGGGACCCAGGGGCCCCTCTCCCCACTTCTGACCGTGCTCAGAGACCCCCCAGGTTGCTCCTGCAGGTGCCTACTCCCTGAGGCCCGGGGGGGGCCAGGCAGCAGCTTTAGAGGCGCCCTGCGCACGCCTCCCCCAGCGCAGACAGAGAAACTGAGGCTGTGCCTGGTCAGGATCCCAGACCCTAAGAGGAGGCCGAGTCTCCCCCAACCCAGCCTCCACCAGCCTGCTGTCCTCTCGGGGTCCCCCGCAGCCCCGTCTGTGCCTTCCAGGGGGCTGCCTGTCCCACTGTGGCACGCAGCACCCGGCCACCCTGTCAAGACGTCTCCCGGCGGACTTTCTGGAAGTCAGATCACATTTCTCCTTTCCTCTCAGGAGGGAGGTTTGCAGGGTACTGAAGCTGGAGACAGACTATGAGAACCACGGCGCCTGAGCCCCGTCCTCGGGGTGGGAGGAGGCTCCCCCTCCTCTCCCCGGCCTGCAGGCTGGCCGCAGCGCCCCCTGCTCCGTGTGAGCCCTGGGCTGGGCGTGGGGCTGGAAGCAAAGCAGCCGGGTCCTCACCCCCCTGGGGCTCGTGGTCTAGTGAGGAAGCTGTGTCCACGAGCCGGAGTGGCTTCACGTGGTGAAAGCACGCTTCTGGGCGGCAGGTGCCCAGTGGGGCGCTGAAGGACGAGAGCCCTGTGGAGGGCGGGAAGAGGGCTCTCTGCGGACGGATGTATGGGATAGCCGTAGCTCCTTCTTTTGTGTCCATTTTTTTATGGAAGTATAGTTGATTTGCAATGTCATGTGTTTCTTTTCTTTTCTTTCAGTGTGAGCCATAATCATGTTTTGCCCCTGAATCATCATCACCCACCTGGCCACGGGATGTGTTGTCACAAAGAAGACCTGGGACAGCGAAGGGGGTGTCGGTGTGATGGGAGGCCCCACCCACTCACTCATGTACTCTGGCCCCCCGCGAGCAGCATTCATGGGGCAGGCCTGAGTCCCCACCCTGCCTCCCAAATGGAAAGGGACACCTGACGCTCATCGCCAGCTAAAGAGGCAGGGACACCTGGGCCGGTTGCGGGCTGCTGCCCTCACTCGGTAGCCGTCCCCACGTCTGCACTCCCATGTCCCACCGAAGGCCCTCGGCACGAGCTCTCAATTGTCCCCAAAGATGCTATCTTGTCAGGGAGACCCTCTCAAGACTGCAGGTGACAGATCAGCTCCCTGGATTTGCCAGCCAGCCATGCTGACCAACAGCCCATGCAACCCGGAAGCAGAGGGCCATGTCCACAGCCCCAGCCCTGCCCCTCGGCAAAGGCCCTGAGATCGGCCTGGCCAGAAGACGAGGGGGCATCATCTGCCCAGGCACCCGGTGGTCACTGCATGGCTGAGGGCCTCTACCTGCCCCCCGCCATGGGGAAGCCGGGAGGGCCCTGAGCCAGCGGGGCCTTACCCTGAGTCCAGGCTCCTCAGGCCTCCGAAGCCATGCTCAGGTTAGCCCACATTTATTAAGCACCTGCTGCATACCAGGGGATGGAGCTGAGGGATGGCTGTTGGGGCTGTTCCCTCCCACAGAGGAGTGACATCCCGGTAAATGGGGTGACTAGAATGCTGAGTGTGAAGGGGGGGGCGGCTCATGACCCCAGGAGCTGGAGCTGCCCCAGGCACAGAAGCAGCAGCCACATTAACAAGGTGGCCGCAGGCTGCTGTAGTCGCTGCCCGGCCCTCTCGCGTCCCGTCCCGGTGAGGCCGGGCCCTAGCCCTCCTCCATGGGGCGGTGCTTCCCCAGAAGACAGCTCCCGTCTGGCTCTCAGCATCTCCCCACCCTCTTTCCCAGAACTTGCCTGAAGTTCCCCCCAGGCCCAGGTGTTCCCTGGTTATCAGTCCCCACTGTGCCCCGCCCGCCCGAGGGACCCTCCTCCTCCACCTCTGCCCGGGGAAGGCCTCGGAGCTTCTCTTCCCAGGAGCTGCCAGGTGGCGGGGCCAGGCTTCCTGCCCCGCGGACCTGCCGCATGACACCAGGGGGCAGCAAACCCCAGCCCTGGGTCCTGGTCCCTCCTGGGTGGTCTTCGGCCTCCACCTCAGCGTCTGGGAGCCGGTGGGTGGTGGGTGGGGTTTGGGGCCACACTCCCTTTGGGATTGTGACCATACCCCGCCTCAGGCAAATGCAGGCCGCTGCTCCCCCTCCCACCCCACACCCCGGTTCAGTGTGGGACCCTGACTGTGCCCAGGACCAAGTGACTTCTCAGTCCTGCAGCCAACCTGGGAGGAGATGACTCTTATCTTAGGGAATAAATGGGGGGGCAAGACTTGGGGGACCAGGAAGAGCTACGCTGGGGAGCCCCACTCCTTGCTCTGCTGGGCAGCCAGGCTGGGCGGGCACGGTGGGGGCAGAGGAGGCCAGCCTCACTGCTGAGGGGCTCCAGCCCACCCCCAACTCCTGGTGTGTCCTTGGCAGGGTGCCTGAGTCATCAGGGTCCCATTCTGCTTTTCTGTGAACTGGGGACAATGGCGTTTCCGCCTCCGAACCCATGACTTGGGCATCTAGCACACTGCCTGGCCCCTGGGGGGCACACATAAACGGGAGACCCCTCCCAGGAGGGCCTTGGCGGGAATTAGCTATCCCTGGCTCAGAGCGTCCTGAGGGTCTTCCTTGTCACTGGGGGCCAGGGGACCCTCTGGGAGCACTGACCACGGTTCCAGGGAAGAGGTATCCAGGGCAGGGGTCCAGCCCACGATACCCTGGCATGGTGCCCCACCCAAGGAGGCCCAGATCCCTCCCATGCACTGGGCAGGGACCCTGAATCTCAGGGGTGGTGCTCCGCTGGGGGCCAGGCAGAGACCCAGGGGAAGTCTGCAGACCAGCACCTTTATTCAAGCCCCACATAGTCCATTCCTGAGGCAGACGCCGTATGTGCCCCGCACGTCCGACACTGACCATGACCAATCCCACGGAGAGCTCCCCTGTACCACACCCCCACCGGTGTCCAGCAGGCGGCCACGCCCTTCAGAAGCACTGCACCCCCCCCCCCACCCGGCTCTGGCTCTAACATAAAGCATCCATCCATCCCAGCCCGGGAGAAGCAGAGGTCCAGCTGCAAGGTGCCCTCCCGACACACCAGCCCCGCAGAGGCGCTGCCCCACCCAACCCCCACCACAGACAATCTCGGCCACTTACGGCCTTTGTAACATACAAAGTTCTTGTCCCAGGACCCCTCCTTCAAGGTGAAGACCTGGCATGGCCCACACTGACGGCCCCACCTGTTCAGGAAAAGGAGGGGAAACCACTTTCCCTTCTTCAAGGGGAGTGGCTGGCCAGCCCAGGCCCTCTCCTTTAGGACCAAGGGGCCTGGCAAACTCCCCACCGGGGCCCTCAGCTGGACCCTTGTGGGAGGGGGCTGCGCGAGCACGCTGACCTGGGGTGGTGGGGGCAGGGTGGGGCGTTCTGCAAGCTTCAGTTCTGCCTGGGTCTCCATCCTCACTTGGTGAAGGGAGAGGTCGGGAAGGCTTCTCCCAGGCACCACACCTTCCCTGAAGCCATACCTGGCACTCGCAGTGGGGGCGGGGGAGAGGGGCTGCGGGGAGAGGGGCTGTGAGGAGAGAGCGGGGATGGTGAGGCGGCGCCAGGGGAGCTGGGGGGGTAGCACGGGCCATAGGGCCCCCGACCCCCCCCCCAGGCCGGCGCCGTGCTCACCCAAGATGGCCCCACCTCCATCTCCCCGAACTCCCTTCCCCAGCTTGGAGCTGGGTTGGCACCGCGCAAACTTCTCAAACAGGAGGGAGAGGGGAGCGGTGGCGGGGCGTCCGCTGGACCCTGCCAGACCGCACCTGCACCTCTGTCTCACAGACCCTGATCGAGGTTCACTTTGGGGCTACTCAGGGGGCCACACCTGCTGCCGGGCACGAGGGGCTGGAGCACCTGGTGTAGGAGGGTGGCAGGAAGGCGGCGGTGACAGTGTCTTTATGCCACGAGAGTGAAGGAGGCGGCAGTGGGGTGCAGGGCAAGTGTGCCTCCCTGATCCAGCAGCCAGTCGGCAGCCAGAGCTGGACAAATCTCCTGATGGCAGAGGCTGTGGGCTTGGGTAACGACTTGCCTCCGCCCTCAGCGGGGGTTGTGGGCGGGGTTGTGGGGGAGTCCAGCCCTCAAACTGCCACAGAGCAGCCCCCTGCACCATACGCACCCACCCACCCCCGCCGCCACATGGTCCAGCCACCTGCCCAGAATGCAGGGCCAGGGGTGGTGTCCTCCCTGGGGGGTCAGAATCCAGGGCAGCTCCTTCCCTGATACCACCTTCCTGTCCTCCAGACAGGTGTCCCCACCGGCCACTCTGATCACCACCGGCCTGTCCACCGGTGACACACTTGGTCCCGCCTATGAACGTCCCCAGCTCCTCACACATGACCAAGAGCTCTCCCAGCCAGGGGACCTGCTGGGCCTGGCCATTCTCAGTGGGTGACAAAAGTGTCTGCAGGGGCCATCCAAGATGTGAGGGCAGCGTGGAGACACAAGCTGAATCAGAGCAGGGTCCTGACCAGCAGGGCTGCGCAGAGGGGTCAGCCAGAGCCTTTGCCCCTGAGCGTTCCCACCCTCCCCCCTGCTTTTGAGAAGCCAGACCCCAGCTGCCATCTCCTCCAGGAAGCTCCCCTGACTTTCCCCTCCCTCCCCCAGGCTGGTCCCCGTATTACAAGGTCATCATCAGATGAGTTCTGGGCAGTTGATTCCTGGGGGCAGGGGTCCTGCCGGCCTCCCGCTTCTCCAGGACCTAGTATTTTTAGACAGCTAACCTTAGGGAGCTCTTCGACTGGCCCAGGAAAGTGGCAGTGCTGTCCCACATCTCAGATGAGGAAGCTGAGGTCCCCGGGAAGGAGGCTTTGCCCAGCCCTCCGCCCTCCCCATGTCCCCGTCCTGCGGTCTGCACCGTGCGGCAGACTGGGCTGGGGTGGGGGCGGTGAGGGGTAGATGTAAGTGGGAGGTAGGAGCGGCCCAGGCGGGCTTGGGGGCTGAGAAGTGAGGCAAGGCCAGGGCTGCAGGGGAGGGGCTGGCGGGCGTGTGCCGTGTGCCGGGAGACGGGAGGCCCAGGAGCTGTGCCAGCCCTGGGCAAGTGGCGGGGAGGGGCGGGTGGCCGGGCTGGGTGGCTGTGCAAGACTCTCCCAAGCGCCCAGCCCTAGGGACCTCCAGGGCCCTCAGCGGTCAGCGGGCAGGCGCTGCCCCTGTGGCCGCGGGCGGTGCTTGGGGGTGGCCAGGTAGGCTGTGGCCGTGCCTCTGCTCACCCCGCCCGCCCGTCTCCAGGCCCTGAAAGGCTGGGAGCCTTTTGTGGGAGAGCAGCTGGCGGCCCGGCCTTTATGTGGGGCTGTGGGAAAGTCCCCGGGCCAGCCTCTCACAGCCTCTCAAAGGCAGGGATTATCTCGGGGCCTGCAGGACACCCTCTCAAGGACATCCCTCCCAGCAGGGGTGGGGGCAGGGCACCGCCACAGCGGTCCTGTCTGCCAAGCCCTGGCCCCACAAGTCCCTTGGCCAGGAAGGGTCCCCTGAGTGGAAACCCTGACACCCTGCTCCCTGCCCCCAGCAGTCTAGGGTTTCCAGAGCCCTCCTCCACCTTGCCCCGCGGGGCTCTCCCTTCTGACTGTCCGGGCCCCTGGCCCTTTGGGCGATTGGTCAGCACAAGGGGATGCTTGGGGCTGACAGCCCCCTACCCAACCCTGCTCACGAGGCCAGGCCCACAGCTAGGTTCACTCAAGGCAGGCCCGGGGCTGAGGCCAGACTAGAGGGTGCTCAGGGGGCCTGGATGGGGAAGGCGGGCATACTTATTTAGCACCTTCTGCATGCAGGCTGAGTGGGGTGTGCACCTTCTCCCTGGCATTGCCCGGAATCCCAAGAAGGAGGCAGGACCGCTCCTACTCCACTGAACGGCGGACAGACCTGGGCTGAGCTTCCTGCTGAAGTCGCACCATCCCGGGCGCCTTTGGCCCCAACGCCCGGCCTTCTCCTGTTGCATCAGCCGGCTTCCAGGCAGCCCAGACGTGGGCAGGGACTGCCCACCCAGGAACTGGGAGGCAGTGGGGTGGGTGGAGGCAAAGGCTGTGAGGCCGCCTGCATACTCTGCCTTTACTCACTCCCTTCCTCCTCAGCCCATGCCTGTGGGGAGCTGTTAGTAGCCCCATTTTACAGATGAAGAAACTGAGGTCCAGAGAGCCTAGCTACTAAGTGCCAGTGTCTGGATCTGAATCCTGAGCCCTGTCCCCAGGCCATGCTGCCTCCAGAAGGGCCCCGCAGGCGCACCCAAGGGGTAGCAGCAATCTGAAAGGGTGGGGGCGGGAGGCAGGCCCCTTGCCCCCCTCATCATGCCTGGCTGTTCCAGGCCAGGGTGGCATGGGACACCCAGGGGCTGGGGGACAGGAAGGCAATGCCAGGCCAGATGTGTGGCCCTCAGCTCCTCGCTCGGGGCTGCTGCGGCTTTCCCAGCTTTCAAAGGCAGCCCGGGGCCCCGCCCTGCTGGGACGACTGCTCCCCAGATGGCCTCTGGGCCGGCAACTCCGCACACAAAGCCAGGCGGCACTTGTGAATGAGTTTGTCGCCGGGCACGCGCCTTTTGTGCTTGATGAATGTCCTCGGCGGGGGGGCAGGGTGTGGGAAGCCACCCGGAGCGGGGCCTCCCGCCCAAATTCCCGCCGGATGGTGGGGCGGGCAGGGCTGTGCGGCCGCTGCCTGGAAAGAATCCGGGGAGCCAGGAGCCATGGTAGCGCACACCCTCTGTGCCCCACACTCCCGGGCCTTCTCAAGTGGCATCGGACAGACGGGGTCCGCAGGGCCCCGAGACCTCAGAGGTTCCCACCCCGCCACCCAGCACGAGAGAGCCGGACCCCTGGGGGGCTGACTGGGGCTGTCGTCACTCCCTGCGGAGAGCGGGCTCCAGGGGAGGTGACGGCTTCCCCTTGGGGTCCAGAGCCTGTTGGGCAAGCCCAGGTGGTCGCCTGCTGGACCCCCTGGTTGAGACTAGGCGCCCTCTGAGTCCTGGAGGATAGGGGCAGGAGACTGAAGGTGAGGTCACTGCCAGACTTGGGGGGCAACCAGAGTAGGAAGGGCCAAATTTCAGAGCCCTCTCCTCTACCCAGTACCCTCGCCTGTCTACCTGCCACCTCCCTGAGTCCCACCCCACGGCCAGGCTCTGGGCACTCAGCCTGGCACACAGCAACCACTAAAAGCGGGTGAGTACTGTCTGACTAGGGCTGAGCAAGCTCCTTCTTGCCTCCTGCCCTAAGCCTGTGGCCAGCCGGGGTCCCAGGGCTGCTCTGGCCTGCCTTGCCTTCACCTGTGAGCCAGGGTGTCAGGTCCCCTGCCCCACGGAGTGGGTCCAAGGAGACCCCCCAGCCCAGTGGCTGTGGGGAGCATCAGGTGTGCCCTGGGCCACGGGTGGGGTTGGGGCTCAGGGAAGCTCACTGGCCGTGGTGAGTCTCACAGAGGGGTCGCCAGAATGGGCTGGAAACCCTGAGCCCCTGACACCTGGCTCTCACTACCAGTTATAATAAGGGGTCTGCAGGAGGTGGGAGCCCCAGCAGGTACCCAAAGAGGATGTTGATGAAGTCTGTTGCTTGGAGTCAGGGCAAGGGTCCTCTAGGGGGTTGGAGAGGAGCTGGAGAGTCCCAGGATCAGAGAGAAATGACCATGAGGAGCCTGGAGCCTGAACCTCACATCTGTGACCCCTCAGGTCCCCATAATTTCAGGGAGCAGAGGGTCCCGGCTGGGATGGTTCCTACAGAGCAGGGCTTCCCCTCTCCTCTCTGCCGTCCTAGGTGAGGAGTGGGCTCTGTGTCAGTCCAGTGAAGCAAAGAGAAAGGACTTCCAAACTCAGCACCCCAGAGCTGCGCCCGGCCGCCCCCACCCCTTGTAACTGACCCACCAGTGGGCAGTCCCCCCACGGGGCCCTTTGTCCTCTTTTGCCATCCCCCCAAAGCCCTCTTCCTCTGAGCTGCTGCTCTCCTATATTTCCTACCCCTTAAGAGAGCAGGGTGCCCCCCACCCCCATGCTTGTTTCACAAGCCCGAGTGACCTGACCAGGTGGCAGGGGAGCTCCTTAAAGATCAGCCAGGCCAACCCCCTGACAATCAGATGGCGAAAATGAGGCCCAGGGCGAGCTGCTGCATCTCCAGCAGGCCGGGAGCTGGAGCACTGCGGAGGAAGGGGCTCCCAGTGAGCAAGTAGGGGCAGGTGGCAGGACGGTGACCTGAGCCAGAGGGAGCAGCTAGGACAGAATCGATCTTGCCCACGCGCACAGCTGCACACTTGCTCCGGGGCACGGGCCCACCTGATGGGGGTGACTCAGGGGGAAGGGCCCCGCCAGGCCAGGAGGAAGCACAGCTTGGGGCCTGGGGGCTGAGTAACAAAGTAGGAACGGATCCAGGAACACACCCTGGTGCCCCATCTGCCCTGACCCAGCGTCCAGTTGGCCTAAGCCACCAACTAGTTGCTTGGCCTGAGGTACCAACTGAGCCTCAGTTTGCTTACCTGGACACTGGGCACGAAGGTGCCCAGCCCCGACAAGGAGGCCACTCCTGAGCGGAGCTCCCACACCAGCCCCCTGGAAGCTAGAAGGATGGGCGGGGCCGCCCCGGGGGTGGGAAGGACAGCAGGTAACACAGGGACGGTGTAGAGCTTCCACGGTTGGAGGTGCTGCTCTACAGGGCAGGTGGGGCGAACGTCCTCCGAAAGGTGCCCCCTTAGTAAGTGTGTTAGGGCTTGAGGTGACTGTGTCCCACCTACTCCACCCCGCCTTGCATCAGGAAAGCAGCCTTCCTTAGAGTGAGGGAATGGCCTGGCTGCGTTCCAAAACAATTTTATTTATGGATGCTGAAATTTGAATTTCATCTCCTCTTCACGTGTCTCAAAATATTTTTCTTCTTCAGATGTGTTTTCAAGGATTTAAAAATGGAACAACGTCCCTGTCGGAAGGCGCAGAAACGGCGGAGGGCGCGGCGCCCACCCTGTTTCTAAGCGCTTTACGTTCACACGTTGATTCCCCAAAGCGTAGGAGGCGGGCACTGGCATCTGCCCGCTTTACAGATAAGGAGACCGAGGCGCGGATAGGGTTAGTGCCTTGCCCTGGGTCACCGTGCAGAGACCCCCCGGGAGGGTCTGCCGGAGGCCGCCGCCCCAGCCCCGGCGCGCCCCTCCCCGGCGGGCGCGGGCTGCGGGTCCGCGCGGCCCGGCGGTTCCCACACTGCGGCGGCGGCGGCGGCCACGGAAGCGTGCCTGCGCCCCGCGGCATTAGTGCCGGGGTCTGCCTCCGAATGAATGAGGGCGGCCGCGGGGGGCGGGGGGGGGCAACTCCCAAAAGACCATCTGGCTCCGCGTTATAATAGAGCAATAAAGGGCTCGTCTGCCTTTCAGAGGTTGGGAACGAGCTGCTCTCTGACACCGCGGGGTTTTTAACCAGCTGGGGACAGCGACCCGGCCCTGCCCCGGCCTCGAGGGGCGGGGGCGGGGCGCGGCCACGTGGGCGTGTGGCCCCTAATCCGGAGGCGCCCGTGAGACGCGCGGACCCCGCGCTTTCCCACCGCCCACCTCCGCGCATCCCGGCCGCCGCCGCCCTGGCCTCGCTTCGCACCTGGGGCCGGCGGGGCCTGGGGCCTCTGCCCAGGCAGCTCGGAGTCCGCGGCTAGGCCCTTTTTGGAACGTCGGGCCTGGCCCGTTCCACAAAAGCTGGGCTCCCCAAGTCCGAGGGGGGATTGGCAGGCCTGCAGTTTCTGGCTGACTCCCCGTCGCTCCGTGGAGGACAGGAGTCCCTCATATCTACCCACACCTTGCCCCAACCCCAGTCAGGTCCCAGGGTAGAGTCTGGCCTTGACCAGACGAGGTAAGGGAGGCTGGGGGAAGCTGAGGGCCAGCTGAGAACAGCTTAAGGGGAAGGGTCCAAGCACCCTAGAATCACAGAGTCTGACTGAGTTCCATGTTTGTGACCTGACCCCAGTGGCCAGGCCCCAGCCCGGCAGGCCCAGGAAACAGACATCTGCCGCCGCAGCCCAGCCCAGGTCTGCCTCCTGGGCACCGCACACGGCCCTTCCTGAGCCTCTCTTCTCTGCTCAGAGCTCCCGCTGGCTCCCCACTGCAGAGGGTGAGGTTGGTGCATAGCCAGTGGAGGGTGGCATGGAGGGCCCTGTCCCCTGACTCGGTGGCTCTGACTCAGTGCACTGGTCGAATTTCAGGTGAGAATCACAGACGGCCCCTGGCAGTGACCCCCAGCAGTGGGGGCTCCTTCTAGGTGGTGGGGCCTAGTGACCACACCGCAGCCCCTCCTTGGCCGCCCTCAGTCACCTCTAGCAACCTGGAGCCAGTCCCTCCATCAGGTGGTCTTGGCAGGGAAAGCCCAATCTTATCCAGGTAAACTGAGGCCCAGAAAGCCAAGGGCAGAGCACAGACTCAGCCTGGACTCCACACCCTGCACCCATCCCTGCAGTCCCTGCTCCCCCAGGACCCAGATCCCGGCGCACTGCCGAAAGGCCCGAGGGAGGCCTCCTTCCAGGAGGACGGTCCATACCTGCACGGGTGGGCGCGGTGCAGACCCCGGAAACCAGCAGCGGCTGCAGAGAGGCTCATTGCTGGAGGCCGCCTCGGCCTGCTCAGCACACAGGGCCAAGTGCCATCAGCGGAGCTGCTTGTGCCCCCAGCGACACCCTCAGCAATCACCCCTTTTGGATGGGGAAGTGAGGTCTCCAGGGAGGGCGCCCAGCCTGGAGAACTCGGACCTTGGGGAGCCTCTGCAAGACAGCAGCTGGGAGTCTGACCCCAGGGCCGGACCTGGGCGGGGGGATCTGGGCCTCAGGGCACAGGAGGAGAAACAGAGGCCGGGGCTCATGGGTGGGTGGAAAGGAGGCAAGCGAGCGCAGAAGACAAGGCTGCCCGCCCCGGCCCTGTCCCTCCAGCCTGCACCTCCTCTGCCCTGTGGGCAGGAGGAGCTGCAGGCCCCCGCCGGCTGGCTCACTGTGCAGCCTCGGGCCCAGTCCCTTCCCCTTTGGAAGCCTCAGTTTCCATGTTTGTGCGATGGACCTGATAACAATTGCCCTTAAGCCCCAGGGCGCCGAGGCCCCTCCTTCGGGGCTCGGTGGCGCTAGGTGCTCACGGAAGGCCAGCTTTCCTCTAGGCAGTGTGCGCGACGGGCAGCCTGGCCTCTGGGACTGACTGGTGTCTGCCTGGGGTGACAAGATGCCCAGCCCCCGACAGAGGCGATCACTCAATGTTGGGGGTGTGGAGACAGGAGCGCAGGCCTCCTCCCAAGTCACCTACTGTAGCCAGCGTTCCGTCCTGGGGCAAGAGGGAGTCTGCGCCCAGGAACCCCCGCCAGCAGCACCCAGACTCAGCTGAGGAGCCATCTGTGGAACCCCAGCTGCCCTGGGCAGAGGCGGCCCCGTTATGAGGGCCCCAGGCTGAGGGGGCAGGAGAAGTCATCCGACCCCACTATTGCCACCAGCCCCTGCCCGCCTTTCCTCAGGGCCTGGGCTCCCTGCTCTGTGTAACACCACCCCCCCCCCAGTCACCAGATTCCAGGCACCCCAAGTCCGTCTCCCGGGTCTAGCATGACCCTGGGGAGGAGGGACTGGGGCTGAGCACTGAGGGCCATGCTGGGGGAAAGGCCCCTCCCCGGCCATCCTGAGCCCCCAGCCCCCTTCTTGGTTCTGCTGTTGACTGACCAGCCAGGTGGCCCTGGGCCAAGGCCCCCTCCCAGGGAAGGAGGTGGCCGGCAGCAGCACCGTCCTGTTAGCAAGTTGCTGCACTCTTGTCACCTCAGCTTTCCTGGGTTTTCCCTATGAAATGGGGATAATCTCTCCTGCCTCTGAACATGGCTGGAGGCCCAGAAGAGCCATGGTGTTGCACTGGGCAGGGCGCTGACCCCAGATGGTGCAGGGGGTCAGCGGAGGGGGTCCCCACACTCCCCCTGGGGCCTGGGGCCCACTTGTTCCAGGAGGGGTGGCATGGCCCCAGCCCAGGGGCTCCTCCAGCCGGGGTCACTAACGGCCGGGCAGCAGGGCAGGGCAGTGGGGCAGGGCTGGAAAGGGTGCCTAAGATGTGTCCACACACTGACCCGCCAAGAAAAGAGGGTCTGGGGCACAGTGCCAGGCTGAGGGTCTGGGGCACAGTGCCAGGCCCTTCATCTCCAGAGCCCAGATCTCACACCCGGGCACACATACTGGCACATACGCAGGGTAGCCTCTTCCAACCAGACTTGGAGACTTCCGGTCCCTGCTTCAGCTCACCCCCAAGTCCATATCCCACCATTCTCTTTGCCTGGATAAAGCGTCCCAGAATTCCTCACCTGAGACACCCCCAGTCTCCCTTCAAGGACTTCCTCAAGCATCGCCTTCTCCAGGAAGCCCTCCCTTAGCGCCCCTGCCTTTCCCCTCACCCCCTAAATGCAGTTCTTCTGAAAAGCAGCAGCGTCTCAGCCTTCCCCAAAATGCCCACGTGCTCCCCAGGCCCCTGCAGGAGCCAAAACGGATAGATTCCCTTTGAGAAATTACACAAGTAGGAGGTGCTCCTTCAAGAAAACCTGGAGAATACAGACACAAGAAAAATGAATCGAATTTTTGCCCCAGAACTGTTGGCAGTGGGGAGGTGTCCCTCCATCTCCCTGCCATGTCAGGTGGGCGTTCTGGCCATGAGTTGGCCTGTTCTCAGTGTACCTCCACCGTGGACCAAACTGTATCCCCAAAGCTACCTCCTCCGTGTAAGGGTCTCCCCAGCCCCAACTTCAGCCTTCCTCCAGCCGCCTCAACCCCCCAGGGCAGGGGCCAGACTTCAGTCCCCTCTCAGCCCAGATGTCCCCAGGTGTCTGCTGTCCCAGGGAAGGGAAGTGTCCTACAGTGGGGGGCGGGGGAGGAAAGAACCCCTCTGTATCCAGTTCTTTGGTCTGGGTTCGGGAGCTAAGGTGGAGGGGCCTGGGAGTGGAGGGCGAGGGCCAGGGTTTCCTCCCTGCTGCCCCCCAGAGCACCCTTCCTCCAGGGCCCCCACCACGGTGCTCCCCACTTCCTCCGGGGGCCGGAGGTTCCCACACCCTGGGCTCTCTGCCTTCGCAGGGACAAAGGCAGGCCACATGCCTCACAGGCCGCCTGGGAGCTGCGGCCGCCCTTTGTCCACTGTCCTGGCCACCCGCCATCTGGAGCTCGGCTCCGGCCCGACGATCGATGCAGCCGGCCCCCAACACCCGGAGTTCGCATCACCCCTCCTGGGTCCAGTCTCCGGGCAGGCTCCACTCCCATCAGCGCCCAGGGCCCCCAGCCTGGGCCCTGCACACTCCTTCCCCCCCCACCCCACCCCCGCCTCCGCAGGTTCAAGTCCCAGCTCCCGCCCTCCCCCTCAGCGTGTGGCCTCAGCAACCTCTCTGTGCCAGTGGGCTCTTGGGGAAATGCTACTGTCCTCAGGTCTACCCTGCCTACACTGGTGAACAGACCAGAGCCCTGTGCCCTGCCCAGTGTGTCATCCTCATCCTCAGAAACGTCAGCTTATCATCATCCCCGTGCCAGCTGACCCTGAGGACGTAGGACCCCTGCGACCCTCTGACTCCTGCCTGTGAAGTGGGGCAGGGGCACTCCCTGCAGGACAGTTCCGAGGAGGACTCCGTGTTCCCTGCCTGGTGCGTAGTGGGTGCTCGAAAACTGAGACTCTTACCTCCCCTCCATCCGACTCGTGCCTGGACCCCCAAGGAGAGACCCTAACCCCCTCCCAACCCCCAGCCAGACTCGGCAGCCTAGATGCCACCCCTCTGGTGCCTCCAGGGGTCCCACCTGGCCACTAGAAGGCCAGCCTCGCACCTGACCCTCCCCAGCCTGCCCACTCCCCACACTCCAAGAAAAAAACCCTCTTGGGACCAGAAACGCCCAGGCAGGGGACAGCCTGGTACTCCATGAGACCTCGGGGATGGCACAGCCTGCTCTGGGGACTCTCTTGTCTGGGTGGGGGTGGAGGCAGGGTGGGTAAGGCAGTGTCCCTCCAGCCCAGTCCTGCCTGCAGGGCACTGGGAGGTCTGGAGCAGGGTGGCCTGGGGCTGGACGGGGGAGTGCTGGTGGGAGGAAGTGTGTGACTGTTCTCCAAGGAGTCCTCTTTTCTTTTATTTTTTAAAATCATGGTAAAAACACATAACATAAAAGTTACCACCTCAACCATTTTCAAGGGCACAGCTCAGCAGCGTTAAGCACATTCACCTGTTTTGTGCAACCACCCCCACTGTCACCTCCAGAACCTTCTCACCTTCCCAAACTCAAACTCTGTCCCCACGAAACACTCACTCCCCGCCCCTCCCCAGCCCCCGGCCCCCACCCTCCTGCTTCCTGTCTCAGTGACTCTGACTCCTCCGGGAACCTCACAGAGGTGGGACGGGGAAGGACTGGTCCTTCTGCGACTGGCTTACTGTGCTCAGTGGGTGGTTCCCAAGGGCCACTCATGTAGCAGGTGTCAGAACCTCCTCCCTTTTTAAGGCTGAATCATATTCCATCCAATGGATATAACACGCTTTGCTCATCCACTCATCTGTTGATGGACCCTTGGGCTGTTTCCCCCTCTGGGTGATTGCCAGCCATGCTGCTGTGAACGTGAGTGAACAAGGGTGTCTTCTGACCCTGCTTTCAATTCTGTTGGGTTCTTAGCACAGGTGGAGTTGCTGGATCGCACAGTAACTCTGATGCTGAGGAACCACCACACGCTTCCACGGCGTCATTCCCAACCAGAAGTCTTCATCTGACACTGGGAGCAAATGTCCCTGGACACCCCCATCCTGACCAAGGTGCCCTTTGCTTTGCAGCCAGTCTGGGAAGGGTGGAGTCAGGGGTGTGGGTTATGATCCCAGGTTCCTGAATTCTAGCATCCCTGTACCCATGAGTGGTTTTGCTCCCATGTCCACAGGAAGGCACCTCGCTTCAAAGGGTATTTCTGGCGGGGGGGCATCACCACCTCCAGACACCCCACCGGAACCTTCTGCCTCTCAGACTTACCAAGCTCTTCAGGACGGGGGTAGGACAGATGCTCCCTCCTCCTTATAGCCTCAGCTGGAGGAAAGACGCCCTCCCCAGCTTCTGGGGACAGACAAGGCGGAGGATCTGACCCCCCTCTACATTCTAGGATCCTTCTGCGCAAAGCTTGCCAGCCAGGAGCAGCCTGCAGCTCTCCCCTCCCCTCCCTCCTCCGCAGCCCCCCCAGGCTGCTGGGCCACTCACCTCGGACGTGTGAGCCGGGAGCCCAGCGACTTTCCCACACTTTGGCCCCATTCACAGTGTTAAACGGCCCACAAAGGCCAGGCGTGTGCCTTGGAGGCCGCGCTGCCATCTGGCCCGCACTTGGGGAGGGAACGCGCCTTTCATCCGGCCAGGCTGGGACTTAACAGCATTCATTTCATATTTCCCACAACTCAAAATTGGATCAAAGCTGCTCCCCGCCAAAGGGGACGGGGAAGAAGTGGGGAGGAGCAGCCCCCCCGGCCCCCTCCCCCCAACCCTCACCTCCACGCCATCCCGCCGCGGGTGGGCACGCGGGCAGCTGGGGTGGGGTGGGGGCTGGACCACGTCTCCTGGCACGTGTCTTACTTGGGCTGAGAGCTGGCTTGGGGGAAGCGGCCAGGGCAGGACACACGCCCCAGCCAACTGCCCCCTCCGCAGCTGGGGGCAGGGGGACGGGCCTGGTCTGCCTGCTGCCCTTGGTTCTGGGCAGACACCTGCCCCCCCACCCCACCGCCACTGCCAGCGCCAGACGGGCAGGCACACGCGGGCTCAGGTTCGTTTCCTGCCAGTGGGGCCTGCCCCTTGTCCTGCCTTCCCTCTGCCTCGGCCAGAGCACCTCCTTAGTGCAGGTGCGGGGCTGGCAGGGTGTGGGCGCCAGGGAAACCGGCACCTAAGTCATCCTGCCCTCCCCTCCAGAGCCCACCCACATGCAGGCAAGGGACCCACCAAAATGTGCTGGCTGCCCAGCACCAGCCCCACTCTGGCTGCAAAAATGGCTCCACTGAGCATCACTGGGTCCCCCTTGCTACCTGTGGGACCTGCCAGCCACTGTCAACACCTGGGGCTGTAGAGCAGAGGGCGGGGCAGGCCCCTCCCCAGTTTGCCCAGGTGCCCTCTGCTCTTTTGCACCAAATGAGGGCTAGATATCTGTCGTGGGGTCCCATCTGCTCAGAGAGAATCCCAGGCTCAGGGGGAGCCTACTCAAGACCTCAGTGTCACTTGCGTCCCACAGCCAGCCTGGGGCCTGTGTCCCCTTCAAGAGAGATGCTTGGGGGGAGAGCAGGTACCAAAGGGTGAACAGGGGCTGCCTTCCATCCCCTTCCAGAGTCACCTGAAAGTTCCACCTCAGGAGCCCCCCCAGGCCTCACCCACCCCAGCGGGTGGCCGGCTGGTTCGGGGGCTGCCTTGCACTGGCTCCAAGCCACGCTTGCCCTGGCACCTTCCTCCTGCTTCCCGACGGACCCCTCTCTGGGTGACCCAAGGTTCCCTGTGCTTCAGACTTCTTGAGCAGGCCCACCAAACAGGCCGCTTATCACCATGAGTCACTGCCAAGCCTCTTGTTAAGGCCCTTCAATTCCCAGCCATGCTCAGATGTGGCTGTCGGCCGGGGTACTGCACTCCTGGATTTTACCTCTGGTTAAAGAACCCTGATGCCAGCTGCTGGGTCCCCTGGCTGAAGCCCTGCCTGCCCCATGAACCTAGCTGTGTTCCGCCCTGCTCCTAGAATTTGCCCCATCTCCACCCCCCCCCCCACCTCTGTCCTGGCAGAACTGGATTCCTGGCTGCAGAGAATCAAAGGAAAGTGTTCCGGGTGGCGGTGGGGGGCTCCCAGCAGGCCCTCCCCTAGGGACCCAGGGTGGCGCTCATGGCCCCCAAGCATCCACTGGCCTCAGCTGGGCTGTCTAGGTACCAGGACCATCAGTTCTTCCAGTGGGTCCCTAGGGGGTTGTCTGAGCTGGTACTGTATTTGTATGGGCTCCTGGCAGAAGCCTCATGTCTGCCCCCATGGTACTCCCTTCACCACCAGCAAACTGCCCTAGGACAGGAAACCCTGTAAGTGCCCACAGGGCTGTGCAGAGGGCAGCATGCAGCCGAGGCTTCCCCCCAGTCATGCAGGAGCAGTGACCACACACCTGTATCCAGCACGTCCGAAGCCACACGCTCTTGCATGCTCCATAGACGGCCATGGTTGGACTCCCACCCAGATCGGGGTGGGGTGGGGCCCTGGAAGGTTCAGAGCTCCCCAGATGCTACAGTCTGATAAACTGCTCCTGGGGGGTGGGGTGCAGTGGCTCCTGGGGGGACTGCCTAGGTGCCAGGCTCCATGCTGGGCATTTCAGGCACCCTGGCTCCCTAAAACTGCCCAAAGCCCAGCCAGGGAGACACAGCAGGCAGTCCATTTTCTAGCTCTGAAGCCACGTGTCCCAGGTGACAGCTTGGGGACTTAATACATATGCCAGCAGGTCTGAGCCTAAGAGCCTGGGCCCCTCTTCCACTTGTGCAGAGGGAGCTGGCTATGCCTGCTCAGGTGAAGTGTGGCCTCCCCTGTCCCCTCCCCCTCCGCCCCAGAGAGGAGGGGAGCCGCAGGTCCAACAGGGAGGGTGCGTGGCCCCCTGGAAGCTGCTGCTCTTGTGCATTCTAAAGCTTTCCCCTTATCTGCTCGCTCGTGGCCTCTGCCAGCCAGCAGCGGGGAGTCGCTGGGGAGGGGGGAGAAGGGAGAGAAAAGGGGAGGGGAGGGGCGCCGCTCCTTCCTGCCCCCACCCGCGTCCCCGCGGCCTGGGAAAAGGCAGCATATTGAGGCGCGGGGCTCCCAGCATCAGGCCCCGGGATGCTAATGAGGGCGAGCGCGTTCCCACAGCCCGGACATTGTGCCGCGCGGCCCACCTGCTCCTCGGGGAGCGCCCATTGTGCCCGCGCCAATTCACAGGCAATTTAGCGTGCGCTAATGGGCCGGCGCCTTTGTGCGGCTCGCGCCGTCATTGGCCGCCGAGTGTGGGAACGGCCGCGGCGCCCGGGCCCCAGGCGCCAGCCCGCCGCCCGCGCCTATATAGGGGCCGGGGTCGGCACCAGCCCGGGACGCGCCCGCTCCGCTCCCTCCTTCCGCGCCGACTCGCCTCGCCCGCGCCAGGCATGGCCCCCAGCACCGTGGCCGTGGAGCTGCTGAGCCCCAAAGAGAAAAACCGAGTAAGTGCGCGCGCAGCCTGCCCGGCGCGCTGCGGCCCCGCGGCCCCCGCGACCCCGCGCCGCCGCGGCCGCGCTGACGCCCCTCCTCCCGCAGCTGCGGAAGCCGGTGGTGGAGAAGATGCGCCGCGACCGCATCAACAGCAGCATCGAGCAGCTGAAGTTGCTGCTGGAGCAGGAGTTCGCGCGCCACCAGCCCAACTCCAAGCTGGAGAAGGCCGACATCCTGGAGATGGCCGTCAGCTACCTGAAACACAGCAAAGGTGAGCCCGGCTCGGGCGGCCCCGGCCCCGGCCCCGGCCCCGCCGCGCGCCCCGCGCCCCGGCCCCGCTCACCGCCTCCCCTCCGCTCCCCGCAGCCTTCGCCGCCGCCGCCGGCCCGAAGAGCCTGCACCAGGACTACAGCGAGGGCTACTCGTGGTGCCTGCAGGAGGCCGTGCAGTTCCTGACGCTGCACGCGGCCAGCGACACGCAGATGAAACTCCTCTACCACTTCCAGCGACCCGCGGCCGCGCCGGCCGCGCCAGCCAAGGAGCCCAAGGCGCCGGGCCCCGCGCCCGCGCCCACCCCCGCCAAGGCGGCCGCCGCTGCTGTGCGCCAGCCCGCCTGCGGCCTCTGGCGGCCTTGGTGACCCGCGGGAGCTGCGGACAGGCTGCCTGCCGGAAGGACCAGAGGGCCAGCGCGATCCCCTGGCCTGGGGAAGGGCCTTCCCGTAGTCTGTCCCGCCCCGCCCCCCCCCCTGGCTTGGACGGGCCCCTTCTCCGGAAGGCTCTCTCTCCAAGCTGGCGGGCCAGCAGGAGGAACATTCTCAGAGAATGTGCGCGCAGCGTCCTTGTTTAGAACAATCAAGGCCCATCTTCTGCCAAATGTCTGACCCCATGGGGTTGCTCTGTGTTTGCATTTCAGCAAGTGACTTCTAGGAAGTCCCCACTGCCGGGTTCTATGATATTTGTAGGCGGCGGGGCTCAGCCAGCCGGCACCCCACGCGTAGAGGGCTTTCTTCAGGTCCGGTGCTGCCCGGCCAGCGGGCCTGGCGCAGGCCGTGCCGTGGGCACATTTGCCTTTTGTGAAGGCGAAACTCAAGGTGTATCCTCATAGGAAAGAAAGTGTCAGCCTGGATGGGTGAGGAAGGGCCAGGCAGAGCTGAGGCAGAGAGCCCTTGCACGTGCCTGGTTGTCTGGTGGGGTCTCATAGTGGGCTGTGTGGGGAGGGTGGGGGTCTCCACCCCCCACAGAAAGGATTTCTGTGTGGGTGGGTGCACACGGGCACGAATTGGTACTCAGAATGTGAACTCTCCGTCACGTGGGAGCCACGGGACTGCTCTGCAGGCTTCTAATAAAATCTGACTATTCAGCCCCTCCATAGTCCGTCTCTTGTGCCTCACTCATGTCCTTGGCATCAGGCAGGCGGGGCTGCAGGGATGAAGGGGAGTGGGCACTATCGTGGTATCAAGGACACAGGTGTCCTTACCAGGGACCCTCTAGACACAGGAAGAATAGCCAGGCACCGGCTCAGGGACAGAGGGAGGGAAGAAAGAGAGAAGCTAGAAATGAGAAGTGAAGGGACAAGTCAGGAGGCAGGGGGGAAGGACGAAGTGTGGAAATTGGAGTGAGAGGCAGAGAAGCAGGGGAGAGGCAGGCTGGAAGAGGAGAGGGCCTTGTGGACACATTAGCTTCCCCAGTGCAGTAGGAGGGGATGAGAGACCTGGGTTACCGCCCTAAACCTCTGGCTAGCTCCTGCAGTGGGGAGAGGGGTAAATGATGCTACAGGACCTTCCAGCACTGTCCAACTGAGAGAGACCTGAAAGCCATAGCCTGCAGTGGAACTCTCGCTGCAGCAAAATAGTTTTAACTGGGTCAAACACAGATGTTTGCCCCACCAGGGCCCTCCCCACACAGCCAGAGCCCCTGTCCTTGGACAAGCTCCTGGGGCACCTTCTTGGCTGGCCCACAAGTGGCTGCCCTGCCCTGCAGGTTGACCACTCACCACGGCTGAAACAGGCAGCGCTGGCGATGAACCTGTCAAGGCCAGGCCCATGCCTCAGAAAGGGTATCTATTTTTAGACAGGCCACTGGGTGTTGGTTGAGTCTGCAGGAAACTGGATGCACGCCGGCTGGCCCTCCCCCCTTCCCGCTCGGCACCTCTCTTCCCTCGGCCTCCCATCACTCTGTCCACAGCACCCCTTCCAGGCCAGCACGGTGCTGCTAGGGGCCTTTGGGGTCCCTGCTGAGCCCTGAGAATGGTGAGCGAGGGACAGGGAAGCCCCTCCCCCATCCCACACATTTACTGCTTGTGTGGCAGGCAGGTCCTGCCCTCACGGGTGTCCCTCTGGCCAGGCTGACCTGCAAGGCCGCCTCCCCCATCCCGAGCCTTGCCTGGTGTGCTGAAGCACCTTCTCCTCCCCTGAATCACCCCTAGAGCTCTGAATTTGTGCTGCTCACAGGCCTGTGCCCCCAGGGGCCCTGCCAGGCAGCTAGTGGCATGCTCAGATGGAAGCTGAGATCCAGAGACTCAAAGTAACTGGCCCAGGGTCACCTAGGAGGCAGATGCCAAGGCCACCTTAGGGGCCCTCTGTCAGCCTCCAGCACTGAGCTCTTTCTCAAAGTGCCAAGTGCCTCTGATGGGTACACATCCCTTAAGAGTCTCCACACCTTCCAGGGTTTTCTAGCGACTTGTCCTGGAAATCACTCCCCAACACCATTCAGGAGCTTTCTCAGCTCTTTCCCCGCAAATTCCCATAGACTCCTTGTTTTGCCAGAAAGTGGCCTCCTCCAGGCAGGCTCCCCTGCTTTCCACTGCACTTTCTGAGGATCTCACCATCAAAGTACACATCGTCCCCAGCTGCAGGGGCATCTCCTACCTCTGGCGGGGGTTGGACTCCTAGAGGGCGGGGTCCCCGACTGTCCCTGTTTGCATGGGACTTTTAGCACCGACAGTCCTGCGCTCCTGGAGAACCAGGCTGGACCCTCCCGCGCAGGTGCCAGGCTTACAGCCACATTCACTGAAGGAGCAGTTCTCTGGTGGTCTGCAAAGCCCCAGGTGCCCGCTCTGCACTAGCTCAGATCATCTAAGGTCAGCATCATCGGGCCAGCTCAGTGAAAGAACAGAGACGACGACAGCCCAGATGTTTTGTGTTGAGCTGCCTCCCTGTAGGGCCTCTGAGACCGGTGCCCGGGCCCTACCGAGTCGGCCCTCCCGCCACGGAGGGGCGGGGCCGCGCCGAGAGCTTATTAGCATAATATATGCACGGGAGGCGTTTAGCAGTCAAATATATGCGCATATATCTCCATGGTTGATGAGGCTAGCCGGGCACATTCAAAATGGCGGAGTGTGGAGCGAGCGGCAGCGGGAGCAGCGGGGACAGCCTGGACAAGAGCATCACGCTGCCCCCCGACGAGATCTTCCGCAACCTGGAGAACGCCAAGCGCTTCGCCATAGACATAGGTCGCCGCGGGCGGGCGCGGAGAGCGGGGCGGCGGGAGAGGGAGAGGGCGCGGGCGAGGGCAGCGGGGCGGCAGGCCGGGGCGGTGGCAAGGACGAAGGGCGGGGCGCGGGCCGCTGACCCGCACAGCCTGTCGGGCCTTGTAGTCCGCGGCCGCCGGCACGCACAGCCTATCGGGCTCTGTAGTCCGCGGGCCGCCGACGTGTAGGCTCGCTGCGGCGGCCGGACTACAGCTCCCGGCAGGCGCCGCGCGGCCAGAGCGTGGTATGCCGGGCCTCGTAGTCCCGCAGGAGAGGCGGCCCGGCGGCCGCTCAGGCATCCTGCCTCAGGAGAGCCGCTGCGCTGGGCCTCGTCCCGCCCGCGGGAGATCCGGGGCCCGATGTCTGGGGCAGGGAGTTTGGACGACCTGGGCGCGGACCTCAGGTCGAAAGCCCCCAGTGTCCCACCCCAACCCGCTGACGCCTCCCTCCCTTCCTCAGATGTGGACGCTGAGGCGCGGGGACCCGGCTGGTCAGCGGTCAGCCGTCGGTCGCTGCCGCTTTGCCCGCGGGCCGGGGCGGCGGGCTTCCCGAGGGCAGCTCACCGGCGAGACGGCCTTGCACCCCGTCGTGGCCGCTCAGCACACGCAGGAATCCCCAGAGGGGTTGGGCCGCCCCGCTCCCCTGTTCTTGGGGTCACTCGAGTCAAGGGCTTGGGAGAGGGTGGTCTCCAGGGAAGTGGGGAGTGGAGAGGGAACACGTGCAAACGGCTCAGAGGGCGGGTGCTCCGAGGGGACTGGCCTGGAGGCCCGGCAGAGCCAGGCAGAGGGTGGGCATGGGCAGCTCTGGAAGCGTCCAGCTCGTCCCTCCGTGAGGGAGCCTGCTGGAGTGGCCCCTGGCTGGGCGTCGGGCCGGAGATGGTGAGCGTGGAGGCCCAGGTTGGGGGCTCAAGTCAGCCCCTGCCCCCCGTCCGCAGCTCTGCCGACACCCCGATGTGACGCAGTCGACAGGTGTGTGCTCTGCCTCCCTAACCCTTGGGGGTGCTGCTCCAACCAGTCTGAAGTGTGCAGAAAACCTGCGGCCACAGGGCTTACTCAGCTCCGTGTTCTGAGTGGTCCCCAGAGGCCGGCTTGCAGCTGTGCAGGAAGGAGGGCCTGCCTGTCCTCTGGGCCAAGCCTTGTCCGGGTTCCTTGGCAGACGGGCACCCAAAGGGATATTTTCAGCCTCGATATTTACCTCCTCTGAAACTTCACCCTGGGTCTGGGTCCTCTTGTCTCCCGTTCTTCAAAGGACATGTTCGTTACACTTTTGTTGGTGCAGCTGGTGGGAAGTCACAGCTTAGGGCAGGAGTCCTCAACCCAGGAATCCGCAAAGCTTGTCAGCAGAGTGGTTTAAAAGCAGGCTCCCCAGTTTCCTCTTCCCTCCCCAAGCCTCTCAATCCAGGAGAGCTCAGCTAAGCTGTTCTCCCTCTCGGATGGGGCACTCACGTCTGCTAGGGGAGTTCCCTCCTCTGAAGCCTTGGGGATGTTTTGTGTCTCAAGAGACTTGAAGCTGACTTGACTCCAGGTTTCTCCTGGGCGGAGGGGAGGATCCCTCAGGTGAAGCCGAAGGGGCCACAGGGCGGTGATGTGCGCTGAGGGGTCGTTTCCCCACTGGTGTCCGGCTTGGAAGGACAGCCCCGTGCCAGGCCCCCGTGGGTCTGGATGACCTGGAGGGTCTTGGCCCAGGTTCCTCCTGTCAGTCAGGGATGCTTTTGGTCCTGGGGTGGAGCGTGGGCAGGACAGGAGAGCCTGTGGTGTCCACCAGAGAGGATGGGGCTGTGCCTGTTCGCCTGGTCACTGCCCTGGTCTGGTGTGACGTGCAGGGGCTGGGGCCCGGCTGGCATTTGCTCTAATTCCAAGGGATCCTGAGAACAGAAGAGCTCTCCTGCCCCTGCAGACTCCTGCTGTCTGTTCTCTGAGTTCATTCCGGTCCCAGCTGACCACCCTGCTCCACCTGCACCCCAGACCTCCGTCTGTTACTTCCTGGTGGACATAGGGAGAGGCGTCTGGGCAGCGCTGGGCAGTGCCCCACTTGGGATATGTGATATGCGGTGCAGAGAAACTAGCTCACCGCCCATGGCCCCCCATAAACCCCAGTGCTTTGTGCTTCGGTTGTGATTTATAGCTGACTTAAAGAACACATCCTCTGGAATTGGATTTCTGTGACCCAGGACTTTGTTTATGAGAACTTTTGATGAGCTTCTTAAGATGTATCTTCATCCCTTTGTGTCACCTGTCTTTTTAGGAAACTATTCATTCACAGAGGTGAGTCGGGCAACGAGCGCTTCAGCGAAAGGCACTCTGGACCAGGCCAGGACCGGGGGCGGGGAGGGGGGAGAAGGAGGCTTAAGACCAGGTCCTGCATCTTGAGCTCGTGGTCCAGGGCTGAGCACAAGCCCGTGACGTCATGGGCCCCTCTGCGGCCCGATGGAGTGGGCTGCAGAACATCCCCAGAGGCCTGTCCGCTGCCAGGCAGGCATCTCTGACAGGACAAGTGTGACTGATCTCGGGGACGGAGGTTTGATTCCTGTTAACCTGGAAGAGCCCTGGCCCTCGGACACCTCAGTGTTTCCAAATGTTCTCTGACTTGAGCGTTTCTCGTATGTTCCCCTAGTATCTTGTCACACAGCAGCGGTTGCTGGTAACCTGAGCCTCCTCCTCATACCCAGGGTTTTCCGCCGTGATTTGTCGAGCTTCCTGGGAAGGGCCGTTTGTTCCAAGGCCACTGCAGCGCTAAGCCTTCTGCTTCTCCCTGCCCTGCCACTCGAGGGCCTTCCCAGCTGTGGGTTACCTGGAGCCACAGAAGCACATCCTGACCTGAAAGAGGGGCTCACCAGAGCTCTTCCTTGGAGAGGACTGCTCTGGGGTCTTTTTAACTTGTCCTGAAATGTGTTTCAGGCAAATAAAGTCCTACTCTGCCTTCTGGTATTTGGTATCTGGTGACACTACAGGGGCATCTGTCCTTCCGTCTGCGGGGCCTCCCTGGTGACTCTGGGCCTCGGGCTGCCTCCCCAAGCCGGGGAGTGGAGAATCGGACAGCCTCCTTTTCCACCTGGGACCTGAGGAGAAACAGACTCTCAGAGAAAGCAGAGTGTGGGTCTCACTGTTCAGTCCCTTCCTCTGTCTGGCCCCCCGCAGGGCTTCAAGCGCAAGCAGCACCACGGCCCTGTGGGCGGGACCCAGGTCCCACGGAGGCGAGCACTTGCAGGTCCCCTCCGGCCCGCTTCTGAATCTGTTCATTTGTGTCTCCCCATAGGCGGGTCACTGACCAAGCTGGCCTACTACTCCACCGTGCAGCACAAAGTCGCCAAAGTCAGGTCCTTCGACCACTCAGGCAAAGTGAGCCTCCTGGGGGGCCAGGGCAGGGGCTCTGGGGTGAGCCCTGTGGTCCCGGGCCTGGTGCAGGTCCGGGAAGTTTGTAGTGCTGATACTCCTCCCTGCCTCCTGGCTCAGTTCTCCTTCCATACCAGACCCGACAGGAGCGCCCCCACCTGCTCGTGCTCCAGCCTCAGCCCTGGGGCCCCACCCTCTCCGTCTACCACCCTGCCCGTCTCCCACCCTCCCTGTCTCCCACCTGCATTGCCATAAAGAGTCCCCATACTTAGGGGCAGACAGAAATCACTGGTGCTGCTGGGCAGGTGCTTGGGGGCTGCGTCTCAGTGCTGTCCCCTCCCCAGGCCAGCACACATGGGTCCCCCAACTTCCTCCCCAGGACACAGAGCAGGACCATGAGCCGCCCTACGAGATCTCTGTCCAGGAGGAGGTTACCGCCCGGCTGCACTTTGTCAAGTTCGAGAACACCTACATAGAAGCCTGCCTGGACTTCATCAAAGACCACCTCGTCAACACCGAGACCAAGGTCATCCAGGCGACGGGGGGTGGGGCGTACAAGTTCAAAGACCTCATCGAAGAGAAGCTGCAGCTGAAGTAAGTGGAGACACAGGTTGCAGGGCTGGCCTCTGAAGTCATGGCCACAGCGACCCTGCTCCTACACCGCCCCCTTCAGCCTGCTCTGGGGAGTTCTGAGGCCCCACGACCACAGTGAGGCCGTGGGCGGCTGGTGGGGGCCATGAGCCTGAGGCCAGGCTCTGGACCGGCTGCAGCGGGGTTCTGGGGGCTGCGGACAGTGGATGGGCCCTGGGGAGAGGCGAGTGCTGAAAGGAAGGAGGTGGAGCCCGGACACGGCCTGTCCCCTTCCCATGGCGATGCTCCCCGTGCACCTGGCAGAGGTTCCTGGCTCCGTGGCCCTGCCGTGGGTGCGGCAGCAGGGGCCCTTTGTGCCACAGCCAAGTGCCGGTTCCTCGGGTACGTTCAGCTGGCCCACCCCAGAGATTCTCCACGTGAGGGGTGGTGATTCGTGAGCTGCCCTGTGTGTGCCTGTCAGGGTCAGAAACTGAGTCCAGCCAGGCAGGCAGCACCGTCTCCGGGTGGGTCCCTGGACAGCTCCGCCTGGTGCTGCGCTGCAGCAAAAGATCGTGCCGTGGCCTGCGCCGGGTTCAGTGGCCGGGCTCCTCCCTCGCAGGGTTGACAAGGAGGACGTGATGACCTGCCTGATAAAGGGCTGCAACTTCGTGCTGAAGAACATCCCGCATGAGGCCTTCGTGTACCAGAAGGACGCTGACCCCGAGTTCCGGTTTCAGACCAACCACCCCAACATCTTCCCATACCTACTTGTCAACATCGGTTCCGGGGTCTCCATCGTGAAGGTGAGGCCTGGCTCCTGGACAAGGGCGGCACTTCGGCAGTATTTTGTCGGGCGCTGGTTGTGTCAGAGCCGAGCCGGGTCCAGGGACGTGGGCAACCTCAGGCCTGGCTCCCGCGTTCACGAGCCATCAGTGGGACAGGCCCTCCGTCCAGCATTAGCACCTGCCGAGCCCACCCAGATTTGACCATCAGGAGCGTCATCACCCACGTCTAGGGATGCGCTGAGCCAGCACATCCCGGGACCTGCTGGGTGGGGGTGGGGGGTCCCCACCCGCTAACACACCTGCCCGGTCTGCTCCCAGGTAGAGACCGAGGACAGGTTCGAGTGGATCGGTGGCAGCTCCATTGGAGGCGGCACCTTCTGGGGGCTCGGGGCTCTGCTCACCAAAACTAAGGTATTTTGGCAGCTGTGGGAGGATGTTCCTGGCTCCACAGAATGTTCTGGTTCCCGGTCCCTCAGGAGAGGATTGGTGGCTGTTGGGTTTGAGGCTTGTGGTTGGCTGGGTGTGCTGTGAAAGTGGCTCCTTCCTGGGCCTCATCCTGTTTCCTGAGTCTTGGGAGGACGGACATCCAGGAGGCCAGAGCATCGCCTGGGTTGGGTGGTCTCCAGGGCCTGCCTGTCTCTCCCCACCTTCGGTCCCACAGCCAGCAGGGCTTCCACACCCAGCCCACCGCTTGCTTCTTTTCAGGGGCTAGGTCTCCGGGGCCGTGGGGATTCCACCAGCTCCCAGTGCCCCATATGCTTCTGTCGGCCCTGTCCCCACAGAAGTTCGATGAGCTGCTGCACCTGGCCTCCAAAGGCCAGCACACAAACGTGGACATGCTGGTGCAGGACATCTACGGGGGCGCCCACCAGACCCTGGGGCTGAGTGGCAACCTCATCGCGAGCAGCTTTGGGAAGTCAGCCACCGCTGACAAAGGTACCCGCCCTCTGTTGCCCACTGCGCTCGCCGGGGTGCCCATGTGTCTGCCTGGGCCGCTGCCCAGCCGCTCTGCTTCCATCCCCTCCCAGAGTTCTCCAAGGAGGACATGGCCAAGAGCCTGCTGCACATGATCAGCAACGACATCGGGCAGCTGGCCTGCCTGTACGCGCGGCTGCACTGCCTGGACAGGGTGTACTTCGGCGGCTTCTTCATCCGGGGCCACCCCGTCACCATGCGCACCATCACCTACAGCATTAACTTCTTCTCCAAGGTAGCGGGATGCTGCTTCCTCCTGCTCTGCCTGGCGCCGCCCGCCCACCGCAGGAGGGGAGGGAGGCAGGTGCCGAGAAGCCAGCGCCCCTGCCCAGCTGCCCTGTCCTGCCCATCCCTGCCCGCTAGCTCTGGGTGTCGTGGCCGTGCTGTTTGGGCATGTCACCTGGTGAGGTCTGGGGACTGTGTCACTGCCCAAGAGCTCCAGGTGAGCTTTCAGGCCTTGGGAGCACTGCTGGAAGGAGCGCTGCGGGGGGTGCGCTGCAGGAGGGTGCACAGCGCCTAGCAGGCGGGGTGAATTGGGTGGGCGTTAACTTCCTGGAAGGTATTGTTCGCTCTCCAAACGGCAGGCTTTTACATCTGTGTTTGCATGTAGTTGCACGGACAAGTGCGTTGTGGGCAGCCTCGCCGTGTCCGGGGAGGCCTGCCCACGTAGGTGGATTTGCAGCCAGGGCCTTAGCCGTGTGCAAGGTGAGGCCCTTTAGGTGGGGTTTTTCCACGGCAGGGTGAGGTCCAGGCGCTGTTCTTGAGGCACGAAGGCTACCTGGGAGCCATCGGAGCATTTCTCAAAGGAGCTGAACAAGACAGTGAGTAGAGCGTGGCCATGGGGGCGTGGCCCGTGCTTGGGGTCTGGGCTGCCTTGGGCATGCGGCTAGGGGAGGTGGGGAGGGTGAGGGAGCTGCTGGAGTGGGTGCGCGTGCTACGTGATGATCAAGGGAGGGCCCTGCCCTGGCAGCAGCAGGAGCTCTGCTTGTGATTCTGCTGAAGGGCCTGTGGAAACTTGCCATGTAATCAACCACAGGGTGTTTGAGAGTGACAGGGCTCCATGCAGGGGACGGCCTCGGCCCTCCCGTGCCCAGGTCCTCATCACCATCAGCTTGGCTGTCTCTGCAGATGCACATCCGGTCTGTCCTTTTTGGAGAACACATGTAGGAATTGCAGGCCCGATTCTACCCCAGCAGGAGTCAGGCCGGCTGCTTGCGGGTCGGCACCGATCAAAACAGCTCAGGCTGACCTTCATGTCCTTAAATGCAATTTCTTATGGAAGTAACTCAGGGAGATCTTTAAGAAGCTTTGAAAGGTCTAAGTGATCATTTTACGAGGCCTCATTGCCATTGGGAAATAATACAACAGAACAAAACCCCGGCTCACCCAGCATCAGGGAGACCGTCGGCGGCTGGTCCTCTCCCAGATGTGGTCAGGCCATCCCGAGGTTTGCCCAGCCGCTTGACCCTAGGTTGACCCGGTCTCTTGTCCCACAGACCCGAACCAGTACAGCTGGGGAGAGAACTACGCTGGCAGCTCCGGGCTCATGAGCTCGTCGCCCGAGCTCTGCCCGACGCAGCGGGCCAGGAGCGGCACGGTGAGTATAGGACAGGGCGGTGCTGGGCCCCTCGGGGGCTGCTCGCTGCACATGTCTCCTTAGTGGTCACCAGGAGTGTCCCCGCACTTTCCATTGCAGACCAGTCTTGAACCAGAGGCTCTGGGGCAGCAGTAAGACATTGTGTTCAGCCGGAGCCCTGGAAGCCATGCGGGCCACCCCCCGTGTCTGCAGAGAGAATATAGAGTTAAACTGAGGAGGACAAGGGTCTTTACTCAGGGCTCTGGGGCCGTTCTCAGCAGGGTCGGGTTAAAACCCTGGGTCATAGGAACTAGCCCAGGCCCCGTCTTTTAGACTGCGTCCTCTGCGTGGTGGTTTCAAGGTGGCAGTGAGCATGCAAAGTCTGCTCTCCGTGGAAGGGTCCCGCCTGTTCCTCAGTGCCCCCTGCTTGGGTGAGGCCTGTTGTGGGGCCTCCCGGGCCTGCTGAGCCAGTGTCTAGAGGGTCTCTCAGCTGGGGCCAGTGTCAGCCAGACAGGGTGGTACTGCCATGGCCCACGGAGGCGCGGGGCGCTGTTGTGTGGGCTGTTGCCGGCTCGTTAACCTTGTATCCCAAACGTTCTCAGAACCCGCGCGCTGTGCTGGAGGGCGAGGGGTGTGCGCTCAGGTGCTGGTCTGGGCACACAGGTCAGATGCCACCTTCAGGACTAGCCAGAGGGCTGTTGTTTTTGTTTTGTTGTTTTTTAATTTATTTTATTATTTTTGATGGGGGAGAAGGAGGTAATTAGGTTTGTTTGTTTATTTAGAAGAGGTACTGAGGATGAACCCAGAACCTCGTGCTTGCTAAGCATGCGCTCTGCCACTTGAGCTACACCTCCCCTCGCTGAGCGGCTGTGTTGAGGAAAAGGTGCTTTTCAGCTGTAGACACAGGTTCTCTCGTAAGTCAGTGTAAACGTGGCAGGAACATGTCCCATCTGATCTCACTCCCAGGAGAGCCCCCCTCTGTGGCATCCCCCATTCGCGTAGCAAGGCCCCTGCACTGCACCGCGTCCTTCGCGCCCAGCCGTGCGGCTGTAGCTGGGCCCTCCTGAGGGCGGGTGCCGTGGGCGGTGGCGGGGCAAGGCCAGGCCTGGTCAGAGCTGTGGCTGGTGTGCAGAGAAAGGTCTGACATCTTCCCAGCCCCGTTTCTGATCCATCAAAGGGCAGCTCGGATCCCTGCCCCACAGACTGAACTTAATCGGATGAGTGGGCAAGAAACCCTTAAACCAGCACTGAAGTGCCACATGGTCGCCCTCCACGACAGCTTGGGGGCTTTGCGCGCCTGTCAGGCTGGGCTCTCGCGTGGCCCTCCAGTGGGTGTGGGATCCCCGCATTACTGCGGTGGGGAGACCCGGGGCAGCGGACCAGGCCTGTTTCTGTGTTGTTCACAGCCAAGACGAGGCTGAGCTCAGATCTGAACTCTGTTTGTTGGGGAGGCAGGGAGACCTTGCAGACCAGCGAGGCGGGAGGCAGCCACGCCACCTTTCTTTGACCTCCACCTTTCCTGTGGAGACACACCAGCTCTTTCCCTGTGTCCTAAAAGCTGGGTTCCCCCTCGTGGTGGATCAGTTTGTCCAGACCGCCCCTGGCTCAGAGCACGCCTGCCTCTCCATCCCCGCGAGTTGGCCCATCAGAAGCCCTCCTGGCAGAGCAGGGCCAGCTCCCAGCTGTGCGGCTCCATGGAGGGCAGGGGCGAGGCCTGACGGGCCAGCCCCGAGCTCACTCGCTTGTTGTGGCCTCAGAACGGCTGCCTGAACAGTTCTCGTCCGAGTTCAGGGCCAGGCCCACAGGACCATTCGTTCAAGAGATGCTCGTGCCTGCAGAGTGTTTCGGCCGTCGCAGAGCACGGCTGGGCGGTGGTTCTGGTTGTGGGGGTGTGAGCAGCACACGTGCTGCAGAGGAAGGGGCCGTGTGTCCAGTCAGGTCTCCATGGCCTGGCCCAGGGAACAGCCCTGGGCCAGAGCCACAGGATGAGGGCCTGCCAGGCAGGGAGTGAGGACGGCAGCCGCGGGGGCTCTGAGCAGAAGCGAGGACCAGGAAGGCGTCCGGTGTGAGTGGGGTCATGAGTGCAGAGGGAGGGGCACGAGGGTGCGGCGGTGGCTGGAGAGGCCACCTGGGAGCTCCGAGAGCCCAGGGCTCTGCACCTTGGGGTAGCGGGGAAGAGGCAGGTGTGAGCAGAAAAGTGGAGGGGGCTCTGCTGCTGAGAGAGGACATGACAGGGTGATGGGATCCAGAGATGGGGAAGAACGGGGCGGTCCGTTTACCTGCAGGCAGATTGTACTCGATCTCTGCCCTTCGTGCAGAGAAGCTGCTGCTAAAACTTGTAGGAGGATGTTTTGGTCTTTCAGGAAGAACACAGCTGATGTGCCCACCTGCTTCTCGTTCTCCCAGTTTGACTTGCTGGAGATGGACCGGCTGGAGAGGCCGCTGGTCAGCCTGCCGCTCCTCCTGGACCCGCCTTCCTACGTGCCCGACACGGTCGACCTCACGGATGACGCCCTGGCCCGCAAGTACTGGCTCACCTGCTTTGAGGAGGCCCTGGACGGGGTGAGAGCTCAGGCGGGGCCGGATGCCCCCGAGGAGGCCCTGACGTCTGGGGAGACTGGCTGTGGGCATTTGAGGTCCTGGCCCCGTCTCACCATCTCAGGTTCCCCAGGGGCAGTGAGAGGCACGAGGAAGGAGGAGGGGGCTTTTCCAGGAGCCCTTCCACCCATGTGTTGGAGGTTGAGTCGTAGTTCGCAGGTGAAACTGCGACCCTAGAGCGGTCTGTTGGGAGGTGGTGTCAGTGAGCGCGTCCTCGTGAGCTCGCCAGGCAGCTTTGCAGTCTGCTGTGTTTCTTCAGAAAGCAAACGACTTGCCTGGGGGTGGCGATGGCGGTAGCCCCTCCAGGCTCCAGTGGGTCATGTCTCAAGGCCACTGGAGCCCTGTGGGAACACCTACCCCTCCATGAAGCCCCTCGGAGAGGCCCGTGGGGTCTGTCCCCAGGGTGAGGGGGGTCGCCCTGCCCAATCCCTGCGAACTCTGAGGGCGCTCCAGAACCGCCTGCCCCTCTGCAGGGCAGGAGCCGGTGGCAAGGGGGCCGTGGGGCTGGGATCAGAGGGTGTGGATCTGAGCTTCGGATTGGGGCCAGCGGTGACCTCGTTTCCGCCAGGCCAGGGAGGCCCCCAGTGGGTAGCTGTCAGTGATACCTGCTGTCCGCAGGCGGGGGCTGCTCTGAGCCCCAGTGACCATCTCGTCCTTGGCAGGTTGTGAAGCGCGCCGTGGCGAGCCAGCCTGGCTCCGTGGACGCAGCTGAGAGGGCCGAGAAGTTCCGCCAGAAGTACTGGAACAAGCTGCAGACGCTGCGGCACCAGCCCTTGTGAGTGTCCGCTGCGGCAGTGCCGGCCCCCCCCAGGGGCCGGACGCTCACCCCCAGGGCTGCGGCGCCCTTGGGGCTGTTTCTCCAGTTCTCTGGGGGCTCTGCGCCCATCCGCTTTGCCCGCGTCTGCGGGGAGGCTCGAGTGCGCCCACTCGGCACCGTTGCTCTGCAGGCTGCCTGGCTGCTCCTGTTGGTGCCTGGACCCCGCAAGGGTGCCTCTGGGGACAGGGGGTGTGATGGTCAGTATATTCGGCCATCCAGCCCGCTTGGCCTCCCTCACCTGACTCTGTCCCCAGCGCTTACGGGACCCTGACCGTGCGCAGCCTCCTGGACACCAGGGAGCATTGTTTGAACGAGTTTAACTTCCCGGATCCCTACTCCAAAGTGAGTGCCCTCTTCTCGTGGGTGGCTGTGTGCTTGCGGGGGATGCGGGGAGCGGGGGCGTCGGCCCTGTCCTGACCAGCAAGCAGCTTTGGTAGCAGCCCTGACCCCCAGTGCTAGTGGCAGGCCGCATCCGGGTCTCCCCTGCAGAGGGGCCATCTCCCGAGAGCGCTGTGCGGCCCCTCTGCCGGCAGCGTCGGCTGAGCAGCTGTGGGCACGGGCACCGCGGCGACTCCCTCAGCAGAGACGTGTTGGGGGGGCTCTGGTCAGCAGCCAGTTAGGGTGGTGGGCGTTCAGCGCTGAGGCCCCCCTCCCGTCTTCCTGGCCTCCTGAGGTCAGCTTGGAAACTCAGTTGGTACCTGAGGAAGTTAGTCCTGGTCTCGAGGGTGTGACAGGCCACTCAGGGCCTGAGGGGTGGCCTGGCGGGTGGCATGGAGGTGTCTCCTTGGGCTCTGACCAGGAGGCCACGTGCCCCAGAGCAGCGGGCGGGATCCAGGAGCGGCACAGCACACCCATCCCTCCCTCCCATCCCCCCCCCCCCGGTCCCCTCGTGCAGGAGTGAGGACGGCGGTCTGGGTGCTGAGGGTTTCACAGCCAGGGCAGCAGGCACCCGTGCGGGTCTGCGCCCTCTGCCCTGGCCCTCCACCCTGCCCTTGGCCACAGCTCTGTCACACCCTGGCCGGCGCCCTCCTGAGCCTCAGCCCTCTTGCGTACGGTTTACATCTGTGTGGCCATCAGCATCGCCCACCTCTCGCTCTCAGCCCGTGCTGTTCCGAGTCGGGCAGTTTTCACCTGATGCAGCCTTGGTTTCTTTAAACTCTCGCAGTGATGTCACGTCAAGTGTTCTGTCCCCTTAGAGCAGGCTCACGGTTGGGGGTGTCCTCTGCAGTGTCCCCGGCCAGGTGCCCCTCCTCCCCTCTCTGTGCTGAGGGCTGGGCTGCCCAGACCACGACTTCACCCACATCTCCCCACAGGTGAAGCAGAAAGACAACGGCGTGGCGCTGAAGTGTTTCCAGAGGGTGGTCCACTCGCTGGACGCGCTGGGCTGGGAGGAGAGGCAGCTGGCCCTGGTGAAGGGGCTGCTGGCAGGCAACGTCTTCGACTGGGGAGCCAAAGCTGTCTCTGAGTAGGTGCCTACTGTCCTCACAGCCCCTGGGCCTCATCCCTACCCTGCCTTGTTCCAGCTTGGCCCGAGAGGAGGTAGCAGTGGGGGCACCAGGGGTCTCGGGGGGACTCAATGCAGCTCAGGGCTTGCTGGGCACCTGTTACTCGGGACAGGCCCTGGGACCCAGCCTCCCTTCCCTGGCAGGAGAGCAGGTGTGTGGAAGGCTGCAGGTGTGGGTGTTTTTATTGGCAGAACCCACGTTCACGGTTACCGCACAGAGTTGTGGTTAAGTGGAGAGTTCAGTGGGTCCCCTGCCCGTGGGGCACGCGCCTTCTGGGCTCCCCACGTGTCCTGTCCCGGAGTCCACCTTAGTCTCACTGAAGCAGTGCTCTTGTGTGGGGGTCTTGCTGCGTCCCCCCACGATGCCCTCGGGCACGGATCCCTAGAGGAGCCCCTGGCCTCCGCCCCCCCCCCCCCCGGTCACTGCTGCCCTAGGGTGGCATGCTGGCACGCGGGGGGCTGAGGCCTGGGCTTCTGGTGACTTGGTTCTCTCCTCTTCTGTGCAGAGTTCTGGAATCGGACCCCCAGTTCGGGTTCGAGGAGGCAAAGAAGAAGCTGCAAGGTAGGCCGCGGGAGCCCTCTCAGGCTGGGACTCGGCTGGCGGGGAGGAAGTAGCGAGGGGGCTGCGCGCATCCCCAGCAAGTTGGGGGAGGTGAGGACTGGCTCCCTGGAAAAGCCAGTGGTGGGGTGAGGGTGACGGCTGCTGGGAAGGCAGGCCTGACCGCGTACCCTGTGTCCCGCAGAGCGGCCCTGGCTTGTGGACTCCTACAGCAGGTGGCTTCAGAGACTGAAGGTACACAGAGTTGTCCCCGCCTCTGTCCCGGGGCCAGGACTGCCTCGAGGCTGGGAGGCAGGGCCCCAGGCAGGGTTCACAGGAGACAGTGCGGGGGCCGGCATGGAGCTGCCGGGGGTGGGGACCAGGGCGTCCGTCCAGGCCCACACAGGGCACCAAGGGCCCCCGCGTCTCACCCGCGCAGCCCCGAGCTGCGAGTGCAAGTTGACCACTCCCTGCCCCGAGTCTTGAGTCCTGTGGGGCCGGTGCTTAGGTCAGCTGGCTTCAGTTCAGAGGTCCTTTGGGCCAGCAGTTCTGGAAGAAGCAGGGGCTGGCCCCACCCCTAGTGCACCCAGTGCCCGCAGGACCCGGCGGGCCGCGGGGAGGGTGGAGTGTGGAGGTGTCTGGAACGCTTGGACGCGCCTGTTCCCAACTGAACGTCCTGGTTTTGTCTTACAGGGGCCCCCTCACAAATGTGCCTTAATTTTCGCAGATAACAGTGGAGTAGACGTCATTTTGGGAGTCTTCCCCTTTGTCAGGGAGCTTCTCTCTAGAGGGACGGAGGTGAGTGTGGAGGGCTGCGTGGCAGGACCCTTGCTCCTGCGCTCGGTGGGGTTGGTGTCGCCGTGGGCCCTGGGCGGCGGCCCGGGCTCCTCCGTGAGCGCAGGTAGGTGCCGGGGAGGTGGCGGGAGGAGGAGAGGCCCAGCTGGTCACACCTCGGGGCTCAGGTCAGCCTGCCCCCAGTGTTGGAGGCCGTCTTCGTCCAGCCCTGAGAGCTGGCCCTCTCGGAGCCCCCGGGCTGCGCGTGGCCGCACCCTTCTGCTGGCAGCCCCGGGCGGGCAGGTGGGTGGGCGAGCCCAGGCCGGCTGGGTGCCAGCGGCAGAGGTCCCTAAAGCGCCCGGGCGTCCTGCCACAGGTCATCCTGGCGTGCAACTCAGGTCCCGCCCTGAACGACGTGACCCACAGCGAGGCCCTCCTTGTGGCGGAGCGCGTCGCGGCCATGGACGCCGTCGTGCGGTAAGCTGGCCGGGTTCGGTGGCCCTGGCACGGGGAGGGGGGTGTGTAGGGGCAGTTCCCCGGGGGCGCCGGCTCACTCTGCCTGGCCCCTTGTGCTCGGCAGCTCGGCGCTCAGAGAAGAGAGGCTGTTGCTGGTGCAGACGGGATCCAGCTCCCCATGCCTGGACCTCAGGTACCCGTGGCCCCTCCGCCCTGGTCCTCCCCAGTCCCCCCAAGTCCTCCCCAGTCCCCCCAGGTCCTCCCCGGTCCCCTGTGCACCATGGGTGGGGGGGGGCAGAAGTCAGCAGTGCCAGCAGCAGCCCTGTGATGGGGTCTGGGCAGCCCTTCCTCAGGGACCTGGGCAGGCGGGCTCAGGGAGCCAGGAGGAGGGAGCAGGCACCCCTGTCCCTGTATGTAGGTGGCGGGGGCTCTTCCCCTTGAATCTGGCCTTAGGTGATTAGTTCGTCGCTTTAGTGTTTTCTGCCCTGGGGGTTCTGGGAAGTGAAGCCCTGGGAGCCAGCCCAGTGCAGGACGGCATGTCTGGACTCTGGGACCCTAGCCTTTGAGTCTGTTTTGTGGGAGGTTCTCCAGTGCTGACTTAATCCCCCCCTCCAGGGCCCTTATTAATATAACAAATGGAGAAGAATGATAAAGACCTCTGAAAAGGAGTGAGGTGTCTTGAAACTCAGAATAGGGGAGCGTCGAGGCCCAGTTTCCAGAACAGGCGCCTTGTAGTGACGGGAGCCGGGCCGCGGGGGGACGGCCCCCGTGCAGGCTGGGCTTAGGGCGTGTGGGGTGCAGGGGCCGAGGGTCGGGGTCCCCTTGCTGGGCGCTGCCCACCCCGGCCTCACTGCCCCCTTCTCCCTGAAGCCGCCTGGACAAGGGGCTGGCCGTGCTGGTGCGGGAGCGCGGCGCCGACCTGGTGGTCATCGAGGGCATGGGCCGCGCCGTCCACACCAACTACCACGCGGCCCTGCGCTGCGAGAGCCTCAAGCTGGCGGTCCTCAAGAACTCGTGGCTGGCCGAGCGGCTGGGCGGCCGGCTCTTCAGCGTCATCTTCAAGTACGAGGTCCCGGCCGAGTGAGGCACCTGCCACGCCAGACCGCTCTGCTCGTCACTTGTCAGGGACAGATCGCGACTGGACAGGGCGTCCGCGTTCGGATCGGAGTATTTATATCGTGCTTCCGTGACTCAGAGCTGGGCGCGCCCGGGCGTGGGCTGGGCGCTCGTGGCTCGGGCTCCGTGTTCCTTTAACGCTGCCGTGTTCGTGGTGGGGAGACACGACTCTTGTCCCGTGAGACGTTCGTATTGGAATATATTTAACTGTTAAATAGTCTTTTATATATATATATATATAAATATAAATATATACATATATGCCTCTGACGGAGGACACGGGAGGCTCGGGCACGCACCAAATAGAGTTTCCAGAGTGAGAACAGAGCTGTCTCTGCCTTTGCTGTTCGGTGTGAGAGCAGGCAGCGCGCCCGGGAAGCCTTGCTCAGTCTGGGCGCTTGCAGGCAGGCCCTGCCCACCCCTGTCCGGGAACCTGAGAGGGGGTTCCCTCCCTTCAGTTGCCTCTGGAACTCTTAGGCCCACCTTGCCTGTGGGCCGTGACTGCTGCCCCATCACGTGGCCTCCGTCATCTGTCCCACCCCCTTGCCCCTGCTCCCTCGGGCTCCGGCCCCAATGCGTCTGTCTGGGGAGGCTCCTGCTGCGTCCCCCACCCTCCCGGGCCCCGCCGCACACAGGAGGACAGAACAAGGCTCTGAGCAGCACTCCTGACTCGGCTCACTCGGAGGGCCCTTGAGGGCTCTCGGGCTTGGTGGCTGGTACCCTCTCCTGCTCAGAGCGCGTCAGACCACGGGGGTTTGGTCACCACAGCCATGACAAGCGGGTGGGGGAGCTCACCGGGCCCGGCCTGGGGGTGCGGGGAGAGGGCAGGGCTCCCCCCAAGCTGGGTGTGCCCCTCAGGGTGTGGGCCTGAGCCCCAGACGCCCATCACTACAGGAGAGCTGGCCTTGGGGTGAGCTGTGCGCCATCCGTCTCAGGAACAAAGCTACGCAGGGGACCTGCTGTTGTGGCCCCCAGGCCTTGGGGACCAACCCTGAGCACTGAGGAGACCCCACAGCCCAGCGCCCAGGCCCTCCTCACCTCTGGAGAGCCCAGGAACGCGGGGGCAGGCTGCATAAGGGGAGGCTAGCAGGCCTGTGGCCTGCGGGGCCTGATCCGGCCCTCTTTCCCCACTGGTCTTTCTACCGTCCTTGTCACCCAGACCCGCCCTGCACCTGCTGTCCTGCTGGGCCCCCTTCTAGGAGCCTGTGCTCAGCAGTCTGGGGCCTGCACTGAACCTCGGAGAGTGTGTGACAGGCCCTGCACCCCGCCAGCCCCCGGGGGACCCCTGTGCTGCACCCCAAGTCCTGCCTGCAAGTGGCTCCCAGACCAGCCCCAAAGCACCTGCTCGCTGGCAGAGGCCTGGTCCTCCTGTGGGCGGCCGCCAGGGGGAGCCGGGGGCGCGGCCATGTGCCAGGCCGGGCCGGACTTGTCTGGCAGGTAGTCCCTGCGGCCCCTTCTCTGTGAGCATGCCCTGACTCTGACCCCAGCACGGTGTGGCCTTGTGCTGCCATCAGCCCGCACCCCAACACGGCTCAGCTCCCTGCGGCCACCTTCGTGAGGCCTGGCCTGGCCCCCCCTCAGCCAAGGCTCTTCTCTGTCCTCTGTCCCTGGTGGTGGATCAGCACTGGCCTGGCTGGTCTGGGGCTCTCAGTGCACAGGCCGCCCAGCCCTGACACCCAGGGGAGCTCCAGAGTCCCGGCCAGAGTCCAGCTCAGCCTGTGTTGTGACGTTCGGTGGGTGCTCTCACCTGTCGGGCCCCGGCCCTCAGGAGGGGGCTTCAGCACCCCTCCCTGGGGGTCCTGGGCAGAGGCTGGGAGCCTGCGGCGGCCACACTGTGAGCAGGGCACCAGGGCTCTGAGCACAGGCTCCTGAAACCTCCCCTGCCCCCTGGTCCCCCTCCTGTGTCCCCCCACCCCTTTCCCAGCTGCGGCAGGAAGGCTCTGGGCCTCTTGGGAGCTGAGGGCAGCCGCCGGACGGTAACTGGGCACCAGGAGATGGCGCCCACCCAGGGCTGGGCGAGGTTTCCCGTCCCCGCATTTCTTCTGAGCCATGGCAGCCAGCCCTCACCCTCCTCCTGGGCTCAGACCCCTCGGCTGAGTCCCTCCCTGCCCCGGCCCCACCACTGGCAGGCAGTCCACCCCTTCAGAGCACCTGAGGTTGCAGGGGCCCAAACACCCCGCCTCGGTGCTCCCTGTCAGGACGGGGCCATAGCTCCCCCAGGCTGAGTGCCCCCCAGTGGAGGAAGGAGGGGGGCTTCCTAGGTTCCAAGGGGTGGGGTGGGTCCCCGGCAGAGCCCCCCCCCAGGCCCCTTTGTGAATTTGGGCAGGCAGTCAGCACAGGTCCCTGGGGCCTATGAGGGACACAGCAGGGAGAGCCCCCCAACTCAGCACCCATACCCACCAACCCAGCCTTTCAGACATGGTGATCCGAAGACAGGGCTTATCCTGGTGCAGAGGCCCGAGGCCTCCCCGAGCTGAGCCATGGGGGGGGCTGCCCCGAGCTCCCTGCCAGTGGCACCCAGAGCGCAGTCCCTTGCAGAGGTGCTTGGGCTGTCCTGACGCATCAGGTGGCTCCTGTAGAGGCCGGATGCCCAGGGGTAGCAGCCAAGCCCCCCCTTATGGCCCAGCCAAGCCCCCAGTTTCTCTAGGGAGGGACAGTCCAGGAACCGTGTGCAGTGAGACTTCAGGGGGGGTCAGCCCCACAGCTGGTGGTCCTCTGGCCTGGAGTCCCTGCCCAGGGCCATGGTCTGTCCCCAAAAAGTGGGACTGGGAGGGAGGGAAGGAACAAGGGTGTATGCTGGGGCTCATGGCTCCAGCTCCGGGGTGCCAGTCCAGCTAAGCCCTCTGTGGGCAGAGGTCAGTGGTCCTCGGCGCGGCACAGGCTGTGGCCCAGGAACACTGGGTACACGGCCACGGAGGGAGTGGGCCAGTAGCGCCCGCGGAGCAAGTGTCAACGTGTTTATTGGAGTTTACGAAGAGTCTGAAACATCCCGTACAGAGCAGGGTTTGTGCAGAACAAGCTGCAGTCCGGGTGGGGGCACAGGCAACGTTCTGGATCACCCTGGGCACATGACAAGCATCCCCAGGGGCCTCGCGTGGCAGGGCCAGCAGACGCGCGCCGGCACACGCCCACGCAGCTAAAACCAGGTGGAAGTGGAGAAGAACACGGCACCATTTTTGTGTTGTAGAAGTTTTGTCTCTAAAAGTTAAATATCTCTCTCTGTATACGCAGATCTCAAAGCCCAGGGCGGGCTCCCTTCCTCCTCAGGAGGCGGGGCTGGGGGCCCAGGGGCACAGCCACACCAGGACAGGCGGTGGCTTTGGGAGCGAGCAGCTGTGTCCTGAGCAAACACCGGCCTGCCCAGGCGCCGGGCTGCAGGGAGGGCGCACAAGTTCCCCGGGTCTGCTCAGAGTCTGAGCAGGAGGCTGGGGACGGCAGCACCTGATGGCCGGTCAGCAGCACCCTTGGTGGGGGTCAGCACGTCCCCGCAGCCCTCTTGGCCCACGGAGCAGGCACCCTCAGGGGTGCCCCGCTCCTCCTCCGGGGGTCCCCTCGGGCCCTGCAGCCGCTGCTGCCGCTCCTGGGCCTGGCGGGCCCGGCTGGCAATGGCACGGACGCGGCTCTGGCTGCGGGAAGAGGAGCGTCGCAAGAAGCCTTGGCCTCCTGCCACCCCCTCCCCAGCTGGACCCAGGCTGGTGGGTGACGTGATGTCACCGGCCTGCTGGAACCCTGTGAGCCAGCGTAGCTGCTCCGTCAGGGTGTCCGGCCGTGCACCCGGCCCTGCTGGCCTCTCCCTGGCCAGGCCCAGGCTGCAGCCCAGGCTCTCCACACGGGGGGCAAAGTCATCGGCGGTCAGGTCCCCAAGGCTCTTGGACTTGGCAGCCACAGTGCAGTCCCAGAGGCCCACCAAGGGGAGGCGGCCCCAGGGCAGCCTAGGAGCTAGGGGGCGGGGCTGTAGCTCTCCAGGCGCCACAGGCAGCTGGCCCGCAGCCCGCAGGTTGGGGTTGGATTTGCTCTTGGTCACAGTGGGCAGGTCCAAGTGGGCGGCTGAGGCTGAGCAGGTCCGCAGGGGGAGACGTCCTGCCGGGGCCCCTGTGAGGCTCTCACGGCCTGGGCCCAGGCCCGGCAGAGAGAGATCAATGACCGTGTCACTGGATGACACGCTAGAGGATGAAGACACGCTGCCACGGTGGCTGCCTGGCTCCAGCCGCTGCCACAGCCGGTCATTGCCTGTGGCATCTGAGTACACGGCGGGACAGGGCCCGGCCAGGGGCCACCGCCCACCCGGGGACTCCGAGGGCACCTGCGCCTCGCTCTTGGCCCTTCTGGGCAGATGGGTCCAGGGGTGGCCCCTGCTGTCTGTCTTGCTGCTGGGGAACCCCTGGCCTGCCCTACCAGTGCCCCCGCCGCTGCACGCCCACTGCCTGCTTTCAGGGGCTGGCTCGGGGTTCCTGTGGCCCCAGGTCCTGAGCTGGAGGGGCCCAGAAGTTTCCAGAGCCAGCCCTGGAGGGCTCGCCGAGTTGGTGCTGGGACCTGCGGAGCACTGAGGCCCTCCAGAGGAGTGGCTAGGGGCGGCAGCCACCAGCGGTGGTGGGCCGGGACTCAGGGCTGGCTCCTCGGCAATGGTTTCCAGGCTGCACAGGGAGGAGACCGACCTCTGCACGGAGAAGGGGCAGGTGTCTGTAGGGGAGAGAGAGGAGTGTGTCGGGGGCATCCCTGTGGCTCCTATGCCCACAGGACCCCCCAGCCATCAGGACCCTCTATGTCCACACAGCTTTCCCCCGCCCTGCCCTCCAGCTCCACAGCTGCTGGGGTTGCAGGAGGGAGACGGGCCCTGTGCCCACAGGCAGGGTCTACCGGGCCGGCCGACAAGGGGGCTGGGGCAGCTCAGGACACACGGTGGGGCCGGGCCCTGTTACCTGGCACTCGGCTGCGCTCAGTTCCTAACTAGGGAGGCAGCGTGGGGACAGAAAGGAGAACAGCGTGGTCAGCGTGGGGGTGGGGCTGGCCAGGGGACAGGCAGAGGCAAGGCTGGGCGGGTGCAGGGAGGGAGCGGGAGGGGGCTCAGCTTCCAGCCTGCCCTCCCCAGGCTGGATCCGCTCCCTGTGCTGGGGGCCCCCAAGTTCTCTGTCACGCCCAGCTGGGAGGGGGTGGGGCTTCCAGAACAGAGCTGCTCCGGGCCTGCAGGCCTGAGTCCGCAGGGCCAAGTGCACATGCGATCTGCTCCCCTCAGCACTTTGCGAGCTGAGGCCCCACTGGGGCTCTGAGCCCTGTCCAAGAACCCACACCAGACTTCCCAGAGGACTGTGGTGCTGGCCGGGAGCTGGGACACCTGCGGCTTGGCCCTGGAGGAGGCGGGAGGAGGGCCTGGAAGCTGCCCCCAGGTCCTAGCGGTCAGGCCGGGGAAGGAGGCTCGGCCCAGGTACCGGGGCCCTTGTCCAGAAGCCCAGCTCTGGGCTGTGGGCCTCAGCAAGCACAGCCTGGCCCTCAGACTGCGCAGTCCCCAAGCCGAGCGGGAAGCTCCAGGGTGAGTACGCCTGCGGCCAGACCTGCTCTCACTTCCCCACCCCCTCTGGAGGTCAGATGAGGGGCCCACGGGACCAGCCAGTGGAGCAAAGGGAACGAAGGCACAGAGAGCACATGGAGGCGAGGGTCGGGACACAAAGCGCAGCAGGGACTCCTGGCCCAGGCCATGCAAGGGCGGTGGGGCCAGCACGGGGCGCTGCAGAGGAGCGTCTGGGCTTACCGGTGGGGAACACGGGGGATTTACTCCTAATCTCCTCCAGCCTTTGAACGAACAGGGCATTCATCTCCCTCTGCAGGGCCCCCGCCTGCCTGCGGGCGCCCTCAGGCCTGCGGGGGGCTCCCTCGGGACTGCCCGGGCTGCTGGAGTCCGAGGACACGGAGTCGCTGCTGCCCAGGCCCCGCTGCTGGGCCCCGGGGCCTTTGGGGGCACCTTTGCTTCTCCCAGGGGCGGCACAGGGGGCCCCCAGCAAGTCCGCCCAGGCGGCACGGGGCTGCTGGCTGATAGCCACCTGCCCGCCCTCAGGCCCCGGGCTGGGCAGCTGCCCCCTCCGCAGGCCCTCGGCGTCCTCACCAGCGCAGGAGCCCACCACACATTTCATGCAGGTGGCGGCCATCCCCGCAGGCCCAGGGCCCTCGGGCGCACGTGGGGGCCGCCCCTGCACCGGGCTCCTCTCCGCCGGCGCCTTACCTCGGGGGCTGCGGCGGCCGGGCTCCTCCCGGGCCGGGGCCTCGGGAGCAGGGCCGGGGCTGGAGGGTGCCGTGTCGCCGGCCTCCCCCTCGGAGCCCACGTCCCGCATGCCCAGGACCAGCTCTGGGAAGGCCCTGCGGCCTGGCTTCTGACTCTTGGTTGGGGCGCTGGCTGTGCGCCGCAGGAGCCTCTGGCTAACGGAGGGCCGGGGCGGGGGCCGCCCAGCAGCATGACTGTCCAGGGAGCCGGGCTTTGGGCCTCGGAGGAACAGGCCTTTTAGGCCCAGAGCCTGCTTGACCTGCAAGAGAAGGAGACACATAGCAGACGGCCGGGCAGCGGGGCCGGGGACCACCCAGCCCAGTCCAGCCAAGCTCCAGCAGGGAGCGGCCTGGGTTGGGCCTGCTGCAGCCCGAGGGGCCAGCTTGCTGAGGGCACCGGCGGCTGCGTCAGGCTGGGGCCACTCAGGGCTGTGCAGAAGGGAGAGGGTCCCCATGGCAGCTCTACCAGGGACAGCGGCTGCTGCGGCCTCAGCACAGAGGACCGCGTCTGCCCACACTGGCAGGGAGCCAGCGGGCGCTGGCGGGAGGGCTGCAGGTCTCGGAGCAGGTGTGCCAGGGAGGGCTGGATGGGGCAGGCCCAAGCAGGGACCTCGACCCTAGCCCTCAGCGGCCAGCTCTGGCAGAGCAGGCTGGCCCAGGCCCCCAGGGTGGCACTGGTGTGGAGAGAAGGACGGCCGAGGACCGGACAGAGCAAGCACCGGTCAGGTTCACCCGGCCTCAGGCACCGCGGCCGAGGAAGCAAGCACAGCCAGGTGCAGACCGCGGTCGGCTCGCCCATGCTCCTGCCCGGCCCGTTCCCCTGGAGAGGCTGCCTCTTCCAGGAAGCCCTTCTGGATTCCTGTCAGGCAGTTTTTCCCAGCCTCACCCTGCTCTCTGGTCAGGGGGCCTCAAGAGCAGGGCCCCCACTGGCTTGGTGCCCCCAAACCACTGCTGGCCCAGGGCCTTCCCGGACAGCCAGGCCCAGGAGGTCCGCACAAGGCCTCTCCCTGCGGCCTCCCTGCCCGAAGAGGGTAGCCAGGGGCCCCCATGACCGGCCTGGGTCAACCCCAGAGAGGCCGGCAGGGGCCTCACATGCAGAGACCCTGAAAACAGCCATGGCCCCCCAGGGACGCAGAGGCGCCTCTGGGCAGAGGCGGCAGTGGCCAGCACTTGAATCAGCTGCGCGATTCAAGATCCCAAATCCAGAGCAATTTGGTAAAAGTTGGCTGGAAAGTCATTTACAAGAAGGTCCAGAATTCAAGCTCGGAGCTCCTGGTCCCTGGGACCTCCCCCTCACCCCTTGGCACAGACAGAGTCAGAGGGGCACACAGGTGGGGTGCACAGAGAGAAGGGAGGGGAGAGGGAACGGGATGCCGGCAGCTAGGGGCCCCGACATAGGGAAGGACAGGGCAGGGAGGAGGTACGGGAGTTGGAAAGACCAAGGGGCCGGAGGAGACGGGCCAGACCTTGGGCAGGACACGCAGGATGCCTGGCTGAAGTCCTGGACCTGCCTCGTAAATGCTGCTCTGTGCCTGAGGATGGCCCAGGGGACCCAGAATCACGTCCCAACCCATGTCACATGAGCTGACAGTCTCCAAGGTGCTACCAGGAGTCACAGATGCTAAGGGGGCGGCCTGAGCATGCAGTGGGGACGGCAGGCCGCGCACCCCGCGCGCTGGGGTACCTTCGAGCTCCTAACAGGGCTGTGCTTCTAAAAGTAGACTTTGGACATAGAGAAGCCCACTGCAAGACCAAAGAGACAGAGTGAGGCCGTGAGACACCGACAGCGGGCACGGAGCTGCAGAGACGGAGACAGGACAGACAGGACGGACGACAGATGCACGGCGGAGCTGGGAGGCCTGGGGGCCCACGTCCGGCCAGCCTCGGGGCCGAGAAGCGAGGCAGGAGAGAGACGGTTAGTGCTGGACCTGCGAGGACCCCAGCGTGTGCCTGACAGACCACCGTGTATGGCCCTGCTAGGCCCTGAGCACAGAACCCAGGACCCATGGGCTCTGCAGACTGGGGAAGTTGGAGCGAGACCCCCATCCTGGGTAAACTAGGGACTGGTGGGGATCTGGGGCAAAGCCAGACGCCTTCAAGGAGGGATGGAGAACCTGGGGACCCTGAGAAGTAGAAGGGGAAGGCCCAGGAGAGATGGAAGGTGGGCAGGGGGTGCCCAGGAAGGGCTGTGGTGTCCATCTCCTGATGGCCACAGTGGCCCCAGGACGTGGAGGTCAGGGCTGGCAGAGGCGTGCCAGGGGCCCAGCCACTCATTTCGCAGGTGGAGACACAGTCCCAGCGAGGTGACCGCTAGACCTCATGGCCCTGGGGGCATGGATCGGGTGGGGCTGGGGCTGGGGCTGGCGCTGGTGCGCCTCTTCTGGGCAGCAATTGGCCCTGCAGGTGGCACTCACCTTACCACTGATGTCACTGACGGCCACGTGAACAAAGATGGAGGCCTCTTCCATCCCCTCCAGGTACACATGCCGATAGCCTGAAATAGTCTGGGTCACAGCTCACCCCAGCACCTACCTGCCCATGTCCCCCACGCTCTACTTAAAGGTCCTAAGGCCCTGAATACAACCTGTGAGTCCAGTCCTGGGGCCTCTGCCTCCTCCAGGAAGCCTGCCGGTACTGCTCTGGCCTGCAGGGATCTCTTCCTCTTCCTGGAGACCGGGGGACTCCGCAGCTGGGGCTCCCCTCCCCCACCCTGTCTATGGAGTGCTGTGGCCTTGCACCCTCCTCCTCTGCTCCCTCCGTGTCCCCACGCCCACCCGTGGCAGGAGTCAACTCGCTGGAGGAGGTTGAGCCCTGCCCTGTGCTGGAGCCCTCTGCTGGCCTGCAGGGGATGCTGACCCAGGGCTCTGCCCTCCCCATCCGCTCCCGCGGTGGCCCCCTGCCCACCTGGCATCATGCTGCTGAAAGCCAGCGTCCTTTGGCCGATGAAGTCACGCCCAATGGGGTCGTGGTCCCAGACAAGGAAGCGCACCAGCGCTATCTCGGGCATGTGCACCGTGAACACCAGGGTCTCTTCCCACATGGGGTTGAATCCTGGAGATCACCAGGAGGAAGTGTCACCTCTTGCCCCAGTGCCACCTCACAGATGGGCCTGTCCCCACCACAGCTCCAGCCTGGAGGCCAGCTGAGCCCATGCCCTCTCCCAGAGCCTCCTCCTGGGCTGGCCACCCGGCAGAGAGAAGCAACACCTAAAGGCCGGGCAGCCATCACTGGGCTCCCAGTCGGGGCGAGGGGCAGGCTGGCTGGTTACCTGGGTCACAGGAGGGGGCCCTCGCCCTTCCCTTCCCAGCTGACTAGCAGCACCAGCAAAGGAGCTATGATGGGGCTGGGGGCACAGGCTGGCACCTGGGTGCCCACAGCCCCCTGCAGCCCACCTGGGCCAGGACCCTCACCATTGTCGTCCACCACGCGGGTCTGCTCCTTGCTGCAGTCCACGGGGAGCCCGATGACCTCCACCTCCACAAAGGGGTCGATGATCTGCCACAGAGAGCGAGGGTAGCACCAGGGCCGGGCGGTTTCCCCAGCCCCCTCCCCGTGTGCGCCCAGGCCCCCCTACCTCCCCTCGGTCCCCCAGCATGGAGTCCCGTGGCTTGGGGAGCTGCTGCCCACTGATGATGCGAAGCACCAGCTGCTTTTTGAGCTGCCCTGGCAGGGGGTCCTCAGAGTTGGGGTTGAAGACACCTAGAGGGCCAGGGTGTGAGGCTGAGCAGGGAGGGGTGAGCCCCCCACTGACTCTCCAGGGTGGAGATCCCTCCCCTGCCTCTACCCCGTCCACTGGACGGGGGCCCGGGCCCAGGAGGAAGAGGGAGGCAGCGTTGCAATGTGGGGGGTGCCGGGTGGCTGTGCACCGGTCACCTCTGCGACCACCCTATGACGTGGGCCCAGGTCGTCCCCTCCCACCAGTGAGGCACGGGTCTCAGCACATGTGTGAGGCCACGCTGCCTGTGGGCGGGGAGCCGAGTACTCTGGAGCCCGGTGGGTGAGAAGCTGGTGCCCAAGGGCAGGGCAGGGGGTGGGGGGCAGGGGCTGTTCACGTTCACAGTTGGAAGAGGTGAGTGCAGACAGAAGAGGGGTGTGGGCGGGCTAGGGGTAGAATGGGAAGAAATCCACAAGTGGTCTTCAGCACATCAGAGGGAACACTGAAGCGGGCAGGGCAGGGGTGGCCAGGGACTCCAGATTCCCAGCAGAGTGGGGGGCCCTCCCTGTGCCCCCTGCAGTCTTCATGCAGCCGCCCCGCATCCCGGCCTGTGTCCTCACCCTGGCACATGCACTGGGGCTTGAGCACGTAGCCACAGCTGCCGTTGGCACTGAACTTGGCCCGGTTCAGCTGCAGCATCCGCCCCTCCGACTGGTAGTTCAGGGCGACTGCGGGGAGGGAGGTGGGGCGGCCAGGTCAGCCTGCGCACTGCCTACGAGCCCTCATCCGCCTATGTGTGCCGGGGCATCCTGGCAGGACCCTGCCCCCCCGGCTCAGGCGTCACCGCTCCCTCGCCCTGGGGTCCTAAGGGCTGGGTGCCCAGGCGGGGGAACCATGCCCAGCAGCCTTGGCTCCACGCCGGCACGCACCCATCTGGCAGCCGGCGTTCCAGAAGGGCTGCGGGTTGTAGTTGCTGGAGTCCACGCGGTAGGAGGAGGGGTAGATGCGGGACAGCTGGTGCTGGTTGAAGCGCAGGTACCGCGCCGGTTTCTGCTGCAGGATCTGCTGGGCCCTGGTCTCGCTGAAGGACGACACCTGCCAGCTGGACGCCACTGCGGGTGCCGACGGGCGGCGTCAGGGGCAGCGCGTTGGGCCCCGCCCCCCCCCCCGGCCGGCCCCGTGCCCTGCTGGCCCCTCACCCTCCGTCTCCACGTCAGGGGTGCCCACGGACTTGGTGTACTTCACCAGGTCCGAGAGGGCCCGGGACAGCTTCATGGTCTTCTTCTGCCGGGCAGCCCTGCGGGGAGGGCGGGGACGGGGTCAGGCAGGCCGGGCCCTGATTCATGCTGAATGTCCATCAGGCGTCCACTGCGCCCCCGTGTTCCAGGTGTCGGGACACGCAGTGGTCACGCTGAGAGCTGACACGGTGGGGAGGGGCAGGTGCTGAGCCCACCAAAGGGCGCTGACCGTGACGGGCTACGAAACGAGCACAGGACCCACTGGCCAGTCCAGCCCCTGCGCTCCAGGGTCCATGCCCCAGGCCCCCACGCCCCCTCCCCGCTGTGCGGTCCCTGAGCCTGCGCGGCTGACTCCTGCTGTTGCCAGGACAGCACCTCCCCCACTGCTGTTTCCTCCAGGGGCCGGGGTGGGGGCAGGACGCTGACCCTCGGCTCTGGCTGCCTTGGGGGTCCAAGTCCTCGTCCCCCTCCTCCACGCTGGCTGCCTTCTTTAGCTTGCTGCTCTTTTTCTGTGCAGAACGAGGGCAGAGTCAGGATCTGTGGAGCTCCAGGCTCGGCCGGGCCATCGGCAGAGCCCGGGAGGGTGCTGGAGGTGGGCCTGCCGTCCGTGGGTCCGGGCGCCCACCTTGCAGGCCTGCCTGCCCCGTCCTCTGCCTTGCCCTGCTTGGCCTGGGCACTGGGTGACCTGAGCTCTGGGCACTGGCCAGTATGAGGCCACTTACTCCATCCAGCCCTGACCAGGACTCCAAACCTAGCACCTGCAGTCAGGAGATGCAGCCAGGAATCCCAGGGGCCCTCGAGGCTGGAGGAAAACCCCCACCTCTGGCTGGCACAGGGGCAGCTGGTGCACACGGGGGCAAGAAGCATGCTGCACTCTGGCAGGGCCCCACCCAGAGGCCCCCAGACCTTGCGCTTGGAGAAGCTGCCCATGAGAAGCCGGCTGTTCCGCCTGCTGGTTCCAGCATCGTCCCCGGACTCCACGTCCTCCTCGGCCTGGGAGGAGAGGAGACAGAGGGACGGGGTGAGCCCAGCCTCAGACCAGGCAGCTCCTCCCAGCAGCTCCAGGCAGCCTTCCTGGAAGAGGGAGAACCAAGAGCGGGAGGAAGGGGGAGCCGGGCCCTGGGCTGGCTGCTGCCCCAGGCCCTGGTGGCACCGTCTCCAGCCCACCCTGGGTGCGCACAGGCAGCTGCCGGGAGCAGGGGCCTGAGAGCCAAGGCGAGGACCAGCGGAAACGCTCACTCACGTGCCCGCATCAGCTCCCCGCGATGTGTTGTTTTAAACTCATTAAGTTCCCAGTCCTGACTACTTTTCCCGTGCATGGTGACTGCATAATGAATGTTGTCTGTGCATCTGGAACATTCCTCAGCTTGCCTGCTTATATAACCCTCACACAAGGGCCCTGCAGCCCCGGAGTCCTGGCCTGCTTCTTCACCTAATTAGACAAGTAACTTGGCTCTGCTCCCCACAGAGTGGCGGCCGCTTGCTGTCCACACTCAGGGCTGCGGCAGATCTCCTGAAGTCTCAGGGCTGCGCCTTCCTCGCTGCCGTTTAGAGAACTCGCGCATCAGGGGCTCCCCTCCTGACGCCCCTGCCCCTGCCCGAGGGGCCCCCGGGCCTGGCAACACCGCAGCCTGTCCCCCTCTGGGGCCAAGGCACAAACCCCTCGTCCATCCTGAAGCTCGTCACACCCCTGGAGCAGCTGGGAGCCTGTGCCAGGGTCCCCGAGGCCACTGCCACCGCCACTAGCCACCCCTCCACCTTCCCCAGATGCCCCCCAAACTCTCCCAACTTTGCTCATGATGTGCCCACCAGGGCAGGAGCTGGCTTCCCTCAGGCTCCCGGGAGCCGGGCACCTGCGGCCAAAGTTCTCCATTAGCCAGGGGCACATGCATCTGCACACACACTCCACCCGCACCTCTGCGAGCTTCTGCACTTGCCCCCGTGGACGCTCCTGCACACCCCTGACCACAGCCCCTCCTGGCCGGCCTCCCACCCAGCAGAGGAGCGGAGCCCCTCAGGTTTGGGTTCGAGTCGCCTGGCAGAAGAGCCTGGAGCTTGGGCTGGGGATGCCAGCCCCGCCTCCCCCCAGCCCTGTGCCCAGCAGAGGCGGTCAGCATCTGTCCCGAGGGCAGAGGGCGGGGCAGCCACAGGGCCCATTACCTGGACATCTCCTCGGCTCACACGCTGGGAAAGGGAGGACCTGGCTCGAGACACTGCCTGGCAGCATCTGCCAACCCCGAGCTCCCACCACTCCACGGACCCCTGTCCACTCCTGCTCTGGGGAGCAGCTCAGCCCACGCTGCTCACCCCCATCCTTTGCCCTCTGCGGGGTCAGGACGGGCGCCTCTCTGGCTCCTACCTCGGACCCGGGCTGCCCCGCCGTGCCCCTCGGGCTTGGGGCTGCAAAGACAGGCGCTGGTCCGGAGCCCGAGGCACAGGTGCCGGAACCGACGTGCTCAGGACTGTCCGGTCCCACCTGCTTCTTTTTCTCTCCTTTTATTTTTCTCCGTCTATGATTACTCTTTCTTAATGGAGGCACTGGGTCTTGAACCCAGGACCGCATGCATGTGTTTCCACCTGCTTTTAGAGCTGTCTCTCTCCCAGGGCCCCCGGCTTCCCTCCTCATGCCTAGAGGGGAACGCCGCTGCTGGCAGAGGTGCTGGCGGCCCTGTTCACGGTGTGTTTGGCACCAGAAGAGGTGGACGTGCTTCTCAGCCCTTTAACCATCACCCGAAGCATCGCGGTCACAATGCACACAAGCACCCATCAGTCTGGGCACCACCACCATCCTGAGGAAGTGCTGGGCCCATGGCTGGAATCCGCTGTCACCCCCGCACGAGCTGGCAGGGGAGGCGGGCCCCACCTCGCCCTCCCTCGGGGGGTGTGGCAGCAGGGCCCTCCCACACAGGACACAGCGCCCAGGGCACCTCTGCTCGCCGAGGAGTGTCTGCGCCTCAGACAGAGGGCAGCCTGCGGGGCCGGGCCCGGCAGGCGCGTTCTGACTGAGACGGTCTAGTCCTGACCGCACTTGGGGGCTGGGTCCCCCAAAGAGGAGCGGGCTTTTCCTGGGACAGCACCGAAGTCCCCTGGAGTTGTGCGTGGCACTGTGGACGGGCATCCATCCCTTGCCCGTCCATCGCTTCTTTGCCTCCAGATAGCCACTCCAGCTGCACCCCGGGCCTCCTGCCCCCTCCCACAGGGACCCTCACTAGGGCCCAGGGACAGGGGGCCATGGCCTCAGGATGTGTCCACAAACCTGCTGCCCAGATGCTCCCCTCAGAGAACCCCGTGGCTCCAGCCCCCTTGCCCCTCTGCCCCTGTCCCAGCAGGGTGGAGGGGTGGCTGGTGATGCTGTGGGGGTTAGGGATGGGGTGGGGTTCCCTGCTGCCCAGTCAGCTCCCACACCTGGTGGCTTCCCTGAGCGCCTGTTGTCCCGCACACAGGAGGCCACACAGACACGAGGTCCTGGGTCCAGACTGCCCTCCTGGGCGCCCACGCCCCAAGCCGGGGGAAAGCAGAGACCTCACGTCGCACCCCCGGCCGGCCGCACCACGCCGCACACGCTGCCCGCCCGCCCGCCAGGGCCACAGGCACCCTGCGTTCACCTGCCTAGCCAGCTCAGAACTGAAAATAACTGACCACCTGTCGGCACGGGGCCAGCGGGACCCACCACACAGAGAGCCACCCTCACATTTCCGGGGGTTCCAGCTACCCCTTGTGCCCCCATGGGTGGGACACAAACACCCACATCCAAAAATACTGTCCTGGAGGCACCCAGCACCCCACTCACCCAGCCAGGGAGAAGCCACCTTCCCAGGCCCCCCAGAACTTGGACAATGGCGGGGTCGCACTAGAGGTACAACCGGGCCCCCCAAGAACAGGGCAACACTCCCCAGCGCTGCTCACCTGCAAAATGGGGTCTGCAGGGCCAACCAGCACCCACCACCACCCCTGCGGCCACTCAGCTAACCTGACCGCCCTTCAGTGTTTGCTGGGCCCCCTCCAGCTGCACCCCAACCGCTCAGTGTCACTGACACAGCCCAAGGCCCCCCACGCTTCGCACCTGCCATGACAGCCCCACAGCACTCTCTCCATGGGGGTCCTTCCCGGAGCTTCCCTGGGGGCCTCCGTGCAGGAGCATCAGGACAGCGGCCCAGGACTGCCCCGGCTCCTGGGTGGGTGGGGCCTGGCCTCTGGCCCCAAGCCGTGCTCTAGGCTCTTCTGCAAGGAGGGGCAGGACCCTGTGGCCGCCTCTCCTGCCCATGGCTGGGGGAGGGTGCGGGCCTCCAGAGGTCAGATCGTCAGCCACACAGACGGCCAGCCCCTGCCCGGCCACCTGCCTTGTGACACAGTGGCGTCTGTGGGTCCCTCACGATGAGAGTCAGAACAGCCAGGTGTTCAGGGGGCCCTGGGGCAGAAAGAGCAGCAGTGGGCAGGTGTGTGTGTGCAGGTGCACGTGTGCAGGTGCACCTGTGCAGGTGCGTGTGTGCGGGTTCCATACGGGTTCCAGTACGGGTGTGGGCGCAGCTGTGCACAGGCCACGTGCCCCAGGGCCCGGCCCAGCCACGGGCTGACCCCGCTGGCCTCAGAGGTCTCACCTTTTTGGCTTCTGCCCTGTGTCCGAGTTTCCCAGGCTGGGGCAATGTGGACACGGTGAAGTCGCTCGGGTCCTCACAGTCCCGAATCTTCGACTCCTTCAGTAGGGAATCCAGTTTCCTCTTGGCAATGTTTTCCACGCGTTTCCGATTGGTGGAGCCCTGCAGAAGCCAGCCAGCCAGGCCTCAGCCTCGGTGCTCAGCCATGCGGGCAGCAGTGGCGACAGCCCCTGGGGTCTCGGGCAGGGCCGCAGGGGCCTGCTGGGAGTGGGGCCAGCGCCACCCCACCTAGACTGACACCCGCGCTGGCCACCGACTCCTACCTGTGTCCCGCTGCTGGTCCTCACGCCATCTGCCTCTCAGGATGCGGTTTGCCCCCAGGACCACAGACAGTGCTGAGCAGGTCCTGGGCCCAGGCCTGTCCACCCTGACACCTGCCTCCCCAGGCTGCACAGTGCTGCCCATAGGGCCCAGCAGACCACTCATCGGCGCCCGGCAGCCACTCTGGGCTCTGAGAGCCGCTTAGGAGCTCAGGATCTGGGAACCCCCCCGCCACCAGCCACTATGTGCCTCGAGGAGATGGATGGGGGTGGGCGCAGCCCGCCTGGTGGGCCGGTGCCAGGGGCTGGCCTGGGGAGCCTCCGGGCGCCCTCACTGTCTGAGACAGCCCCCAGTGTGGCCTTGACAAACCTGGACTCCTCCAGGCAGGGCCCAGGGTACGCCCAGGCCAGAGTGGGTGCGAGGTGCGCATCACAGAGAGGGGGTTTACCTCGCCTGCGGCCCAGCAGAGACCAGGCAGGCACACCCAAAGCAGGACGGGTCTGCTGCCTCAGGGCTTTCTAAAACAATCAGCCCGTCTGGCCGGGAACGCTCCTGCACAGCGATTTTCCCACCCGATGGCCCCTCAGGGAGAAATAATGCCTTTACAGCGCCCAGAGGAGGGAAGATGCTAACTAGAGAGCCCCTCCAGCTCTTTGCTGCTGACTCCACAGCCCGGAGCGCAGTTCCCAGCCCCGGCCCAGCAGCTCGGAGCTCCTGACAGAGCGGGGGACGCAGGCAGGGGCCCCAGGCCCAGGCCCAGTGCATGCCCAGCAGTCTGGCAGCTAGCAAATCACCCTCAGAATCTGCCCAGTGGCCCTCGCCTGGCCTTGCCACAGCTCCCCTGCCCTCAAGGAGGCCCCGCCCCCACTCACATCCCCATCGAGGAGCTTGCAGTCATCGTCAATCTCATCTGCGCTGTCCTCGTCAGACACCTCGCCCTCCTCAGCATCCTCGCTGATGTTGGAGGGCAGCTTCTTGCCCTGGGGGAGGAGGTGGGCCGTGGGAGGGGCCCTACAGGAAGTGCGGGAGCAGCGGCAAAGGGTAGGAGCCTTTGCCAAGCTTCCCTGTGGATCTCAGGCCGGGGCAGGGCGAGCCCACACCTCCCTACGGCAGGAAGGGAAACGCCAGGAGTGCGGAGGAGGGCCCCAGACTGAGTGGTCACCGTGGGAGACTGAAGACAGGCCAGGGGCAGGGCTTGCCCTGATCCCTCAAATCTACCACAGGTCGTGTGGAACCCTAGCCTGGCTGGAGCAAGGTCCTGCGCCTGACCTGACCCCAGGTCCCCAGTCAGAGGTCAGAGGCTCAGCCCCAGGAGGGGCAGGCAGGGGCTCACCTTCACCAAGATCTTGCCCTTGAGCATCTGTGGAGACGGTAGCATGGTGGCATCCTCACTGCTCACTGATGACAAGTCCAGCTTGTCCCCAAGGATGTCGGTCAGATACTGGGCCATCTTCTTCTGCTGGATGACACTGCAGTGGTTCTCAATGGACAGGATCACTGGATACCTGGCCCCAAGGTGGAAGGAGCAGGGTGAGGCCACCTGCACCACTGAATGAGGAGGGATCTTCACCAGGAGCCCGAGATAGAAGGGGCTGCCAGCCACTCTGGGAGGGGGCTATCATGGCTTTCAAAAGCAACTGAGTGTGTGGGAAAGAAGCTGGGAGATCTTAGGGATGGGTGAAGAAGACATGCACTTCTCCCAGTAAGAAAAACAAAGGCAATAGAAACTCCGGGAAAAACAAAAGGAAACATTCAAGCAAGTCATGGTTTAAAAATGATGTGAACTAAAATGAGGCGCAACGTGGAACAATGGATCAACTGTGAGAAAGATAATCCCATTCACCTATTTACTGGAGACACTGTCCTGTGCATGGCCCTGGGGTCCCAACATCGGCCCCCCATAGCCTGGCACACACGATCTGGGGGGAACATCACTACTGCCTGCATGGTACAGGATGAGGAATGCAGTGCAGCATGGGGATTTTCATGATAACTTCTTCAATTATTTTTTCAGCCATGTATACATTTACTTGGGGTTTTGCCAAAAAGCAATGTGATCCTTTTAGAAAAGGTAAGTGACTCCAACCTACAAGTCATAAACTAGAGCAAGAGATGGGCGAGCCCCGTGATGCAGAGAGGCAGGGCATGGGGCAAAGGTGCTCGTCTCCCCATTTCTCAGGCAAGGGACTGAGGTCCGGGGGAACCCTGTGCCTGCGAAGATTGTGCTGGCAGGTAAGGCACAAGCCCCACCCTGAGACCCCAGCAGGCCCCTGGCTCCTCGACAGCTACAGGAGACCTGTGTGTCCCAGCCCCCTGCCCTGAGACGCCCCCCCTCACCAGCAATTCCAGAGGCCAGGCTCTCTCCCACTCCCAGAGCCTGGGCCGGATCCTCCTAGAGGGGCCTCTCTGTTTCTGTTTCTTAATTCAGCCTTGCTTCTCCTCCCTTCTTCATTCTTGGCCTCGCTGAGCAGACTTGGAGGTAACTAACAGTGAGGGAAGCCCATCTTCTATTTCCAGAAATGAAACTGGGTTCTGTCCCACAGGGTCTATAGCCACAGCAAACTGAGTCTGGATATAGCTTCTTAAGGGCAGCTCGTGCCAGAGCCACCATGTTGCAGGCATCATACCCCAGGGGTTGCCCCGACGTGGGTGTGGACGGGGGCTGCTGACACACACTCTGTATGGCCCCAGCTTGTCATGCTGTTACCCCAGCACCCATCACCTACCTTTCCCTGCCCTTCATCCTCAACAAGAAACCCAGTAACCAGCCCCTCGGCCACTACAGCCACTGCTTGCCCCAAAGGACATGGGGGAGGGGTGGGAAGAGCCCCTGGCGCCCCTCCCCACAACCCCCTGGGCCCGCCCCCCAGGCCCCACCACTCACTCGTTCTTGACGAAGGCATATTTGTTGATGGTTTCAATGACGTCTTTGAATAGGATCTTGGAGGTCAGGGTGTAGCCGTGGTGCACAATGGGCTCCCCATCAGGCCCATCCCAGCAGTCCACTGTCAGCAGGCAGACCTCGGTCAGCTCCAGGGGCCTGACCGCCAACCCCCAGAGACTCCCAGCCTGTGGACTCTAGTGGGAGGCAGCCCCTTGTTTCGGCAGGAGAAGCCTATCCCAGCCCCTGCCCAGAGACTCCAGAGGGCTCTTCAGGGCCGCCCCACCTCCCACAGGAGATGCCGGCCCACGGCCCAGGTCCAGCCCCCTGGGCTGACAGGGGGCGCAGGATCCCAGAGTCCCCAGCACTCACCCTCCACGCAGCGGCAGCCGGCCTGCAGGACCCAGGCATACATGTCTACCCTCGACTGGGACATGAGCTGGTCGCCCACGAGGTAGGTGTTGTGAGAGGAGGTGATGAAGTAGTGGCTCAGTGGCCGCGTCATGTCCTGGTGCACGTGGTGATGCTCTGGGTTGAAGATGTCGCCGGCGGGGCTCCGCGTGTAGTTGGTGAAGCCTGCCGAGGGAACATAGCGGGACGCAAAAGGGCTCAGCCCCTGTATGTCGGTCCTACCGCCGGGCTCATCCCAGGACCCCCGCCCCCACGCCACGTGGATTGGCACACAGGCCGCCCATCAGCGCCCCGCGGGCCCGGCAGGAAGGCTGGCCCAGCGCGCGCCCACTCACCATCAATGCCCATCGCCCCCTTCCTCTTGTTCTCTGGGCAGGGCTCAAACTGCTCAATGATGTCGCGGCAGCTCTCAAGAGTCACACCCGTCATCTAGGCCAGAGCAGGGGCCTGAGCCCAGGCTGGCCCATCTCTGGCCGGGGCCAGCCCCAGGTAGCCCCTCGCTCCGCTCCAGAACGGCCACCGCCTTCCGCCTGCTCTCTGACCACTGTACCGCATGGGGCTGACCACAGAAGGCTGAGGCTCTGGTCGCTGCAGCGTGCTACCCGCTCTGGGGGCTCACTGGCCACCCTCATTGTCACCGGAGACTCAGGGGCCAGCAGACTACCAGTGGGTCACATGGCTTTGGAAGAGCTGGCGCTACTGCGGTCCTCGGCAGGGGAGGGGTCTTTGGCCTCCTCGGCTGGGCCACCCCCCACCCCGCTGTGTGAGGGGTCCTGAGAACCGTGGACCAGGGTGGGCCGGCAGGGAGCAGGCCTGGTGGGAGAAGGCGCAGGAGAGCCCGGCCCCACGTCCCACCTTGGAAGAGCCCGGGGGGCTCTCCTGGCCCCCTGCTGCCTGCCCAAGTCCCTGGCGAGAAGGCTGCGTGTGGCAGCCAAGGCCGCAGCGGCTGTGCCCATCTGCGCGCCAGAGGCTGAGCGACCTCCCAGGGCCCCGAGTGCAGCCCAGGCCGGGACCCCCCAGCTCCCGGAGGCAGGCCCACCAACGGGGCCTCCTGGCCAACCCCAGGAATGAGGGGGTGGGTATGGGCAGTGGAGGCAGAAGGGCAAATGAGGCCAGAGCTCGGAGCAGCTGTGGCCCCCAGAGGTCCAGAGTCCAGGGGTCAGAGCTCCAGCCACCCAGCTGGTGGACAGCTTTGGCCCCAGACTGTGGGGGTAGTTCTGCAAAGCTTAGGGCGAAGGTCAGGGAGCAACGGGTGGGTCAGTTCTGCCCGTCCCAAACCAAGCCACATTCCTTCTCCCCACCCTGGGCACACCAGCTGTTGGGACAGAGGGCCCCAGCCGCACTCCAGTGGCCAGGCTGGGAGCGAGTTGCCCTGAGCATCTCCCACCTGGGCAAGCCCCCAGTGCTCCCACCAGCACGACTGGGGGGAGGCAGGTGGGCTGCCACAGGAACAGAGTCCCAGAAGACTGAGGGACCTTGAAAGCACATTCTGGGGAGACAGCCCCTGAGTCATGCCCTGGGTTTGGTGCGGCCTCGTGGGGCCCTGGTGAGGGCAGGTCCCGGACAGACAGCACCCAGACCAGCCTGGGTCCCGCAGCGTCCAGCCGCTGCTCCCAATGCCCAGCACCCAGCCCTGCCCAGGGGCCCAGGAGCAGCCGTGGAGGCGAAAGGAGCGGTGGAGGGCCCTGAGCAGTCCCCTGAGGCTGTCTGGTCCCAGAGACAGCGGGGGGCCTGAAGGTTGCCCCCAAATTCCACTCTCACCCAAAAGTGGGTCAGTCAGGGTCCCAGGAGTTACTCCCTCTCAGCCTGGGGGTGGGGCCGCACGCTGTCTGAGGTCTGAGCATGCCTCCCCTCCCCCACCACAGACTGCCAGCCTCCGTCCACCGGAATGGGCAGGACCTGGTCACTGCCCAGGCCCAGGCCAAGAGAGGCAGAGCCCAGGGAGCAGCTCGGAGTCGAGGGAAATAGACAGGACACCCTGCCAGCCCCCAGAGCCCTCTGTGTGTCTGCTGGACAAGCGTTTGAGGGGAGTGGGCCCAGGGCTCTGGGTGTGAGCTGGGCCCCCGTGGCAGGACCTGGTGGAAAGGCTGGGCCATGGAACCCTGGTCCCAGGAGATGCTCAACACTAAAACAGGACCATGGGCTCCCCTCTGGAAGCTCCAGGGGGCCACGGTCAGGCTGGGCCACCCACCTTCCCCACCTGCTTGTGGCTCCTGTGGGACACACCCTGGAACGGGCTGGCGGGGCCGCAACGGGCAGCAAGGCAGGTCCGGTAAGGGGACCTCGAGTGCCAGGCTGGTGTCCACCCTTCCCCCAGCCCTCAGCCACACCACAGACGGATGCAAGTGCCCAAATGAGGTGAGGCCACGTCCCCCAGGACCACCGCTCCTGCTGGGGAGCCCGCACCTTCTGCTCCACCTCCAGGAAGCGCTGCAGGTCGGCGGCATCCAGGTGGTCCTTGTGGCCGCTGTGGGCCAGCATGAGCAGGTAGAGGTCCCGGCGGGTGGACATCGCCTTGTAGAAGGCGCAGAACTCCTCGAAGCCCAGCGCCCCCTGCTGGTCGTCCGTGTCCGCTTCCTGTAAGGGGAGGCCTCTGGGTCCCCAAGTGTCCCACCTTGGGCCCCGACCACGAGGGGGCCTCCGGTCCACCCTGAGTCACGTTGCCCCCGCCCCTTGCCAATGTCACTACCCATGTTGTGGGTTCATGGGTACTCGCCAAGCCCCGCAGTGCCGTCTTCACTGGGCTCCCCTCCGACTCTCCCACCAAGAAGCCACTGAGTGACCTGCTAACACAGACCCCACCTGCCTGCCTCCAAGCCTCCCAAGGGCAACCTGCATCTGAAGCCGGAAGGCCACAGCCAGCCCCATGTCCCCGACCCCAGAGAGGCTCCCCGGAAGGCTGGCCCTGGCTGGTGCTCCTGGCCGCCATCTTTGCCCCGCATTGTGGCCTGGCACTGAGGTGGGCACCCAGCAGGACCCCAGCGTCTCACTCCAGGGCCAGAGTGCCCTCTCCAGGTGCCCGTGCTGAGGCTGGGACAGGGTCAGGTGGTAGGAGGGGCTAGCCCACAGCCACCTGCTCCAGGGCCCAGCAGAGGCCAGACGAGGACCCCAGTGTCCATTCCAGGTTTGAGGGCAGCCCTGTGTCCAAGAGCTGGCAGGATGGACAGGGCAGGGCCCTCACTGAGGGTCAAGGGCTCTTTGGGACAGAACCGGGCTGGTAGCCCTCCCCAGAGGCCGTGGCTGGAGCTGGGCAGAGATGCCCGCAGGCCGCCCCGACCTCCCACTGGGCTCTGCGGGCGGCACGTCCGAGGCGGCGACTCAAAATGCTCTGTGATGAGAGGCCCCCAGGAGCCCAAGAGGACGGACCTGGCCCCTCAGCCCCAGAAACACCCTCCACAGGCTCTGCGCTCTTCTCCCCACAAGGGAGACCGCCACGGCTGAAAGCACCCACCGGCCGGAGCCGCTCCGCTGAGCTGGGCTCAGAGCCGGCCCAGGGCACCCACTAGGGTGAGGGCCAGGGCCAGGCCGGGCCACGCCTCCCCCGCACTGGGGTTTTAGACTTAACGAAATTACGCCCTTTTGCCCACCACAGTGACCTCTCCTTTGATTAGGCAGCTCAAGGCAGGGGGAACGATACTGAGATCTCTCGACAATAAAACTGATGCTAATTATCAGAGCCACTCGGCCGGCTGGAGGTCTGCCCTGCGTCCCTGGGCTCCAGAGTGTCTGCAGGGGGCAGCCATGCCCACGGGCAGGGAGGCCTAGGCACCTGGGGCCACCGGGGACAACGGCTGCCTGGGGTCTGGGGTCAGGAGCTCCTGGCCAACAGGCCCTTGCTCGCGCCTCTCGGGGGCCGGCTCTGAGCCGGCCCGCCTGCAGGACCCAGAGGCCTCCTCCAGGTGGCCTGGATGCAGCCCAGACGCAGCCAGGCCCGGAGCTGGTCAGAGGGCTTTGGGGGAGCCCCCCGAGCCTAGACGGCGCACGAGAAAGAAGTCCAGCCTCCTTACAGGAGGGGCAGGGGCTTCCCAGGGCTCCCGGCCGGGGGCATTTTCTTTCTTTTTTTTTTTCCACGCTATGTATTTTCTAATACCTTTACTGTGGCATGATTCCTGCAGAGTAAACTGCACGTAATTCAGATGTACAACTTGATGCGTCTCGATAGACGTCTGCACCAGTGAAACCACCAGCACGGTCAAGACTCCATCACTAACACTTCCACCACTTTTGGGGAGGGGGCAGGAGGGAGGTAACTAGGGTTATTCATTTTCCCCTCTTTTCTAGATAGCAGTGCTGGGGATTGAGCCCAGGACCTCGTGCGTGCTACCGCTGAGCTACACCCACCCCAAGGGGGCATGTTCAAGCCAGGACTTCACAGCGGACCTTCAGGCCCCAGGAGGCAGCAAGCACTCACACCCTCTCTGTGAGGGGCCCTCATCTCTCGTCCTGCCTCCGAGGGTCATCTGAGCCCCGGGTCCTAAGCCAGCCTATTGCCCGGCACAGCCTCACGGGCCTGGAAGGGGCTGCTGACCCCACAGCTGCCCTTGGAGGCAGGGGAGGCAGGCAACTGGTGGGCTGCTCTGTGAGCCTGAGCCGTCTGCCTGATCCTCACTGCCCAGACAGGCTCTGCCCCCTGGGGCCTCCAGGAGGGGCCCTGCGAGCCCCCAGCCCAGTCCTGCTGCAGCAGTCTGAGAGCATCCTGCTCCTCCGCACAGCCCACCGTGCGCACACAGACCCGAGGCTCAGAGCAGCTGAGCATGACCTCCTGCCCGTCGTGAGAGCACAGGAGGGAGCCTCCAGGGGCCACGCCCGGTGGAGCAGTTGGCTGTGTGTGCAAGCGAGCGTGCGTGTGTGCATGTGTGCGCGTGCATGTGTGTGTGCGTGTGTGTGTGTCGGGGTGTGGGGCCTGGGTCATGCTCACGGAACACTCTTTCCAGGCAGCAGCAAGACAAGCGAGGACGGAGGGCAGGGTCTGCTGGCCCAGTCCCATGAACGGGGACCCGCTGACACAGCATCGCGCATCCCCCACCCCCGTCCCAGCAAGGGTTCCAGAACGAGACAAGCTGATCACAGACAGTAAGGGCTGCTGCTCAGCTTGCGGATGCATTTTCCTAGGTGCTCACACCAGGGTAGCTGGGGGCCAGAGGCTCCAGGGATGGGTAACTGGAGCTGCGGCCCACAGGGCAGGGCCGGTGCACCCCATGAAGGCTGGGCAGCTGTAGGAGGGGCGGGAGAGGGGTGCAGCCTCCTGTGGGTGGCTTCCCTCACTGACCCCGCGCCTGCCCAGACGGCCACTGGCCTGGGGAGGCCCTGGGAGCCGCTACAGTGGTGCCTGCACAGCTGCAAGAGGTGGCAACCTGGGGCATCCGACCGCCGCCCCCCAGAGGCCCAGGACGGCTGGCCGAGCTGCCTCCCCCGCCCCTCCTGCAGCTGGGACCGGGCCAGCCGCTCCTGGACGCACACACCTGCGCCCCGGGAGCCCACGCTTGCGCAGCGTCCCTGGGCCTGGGCCCCGGGCAGCCCCACCAGCCTCACCTTGAACATCTGCTTCACCCTCTGCCGGGGCAGGTTCACATTCAGCTTGTGCAGCAGCTGCAGGACCTCGCCGATGCTCAGACTGCCATCCCCGTTCTTGTCGGCCTCGTCAAACGTCTGCTTCAGCCACTTTGGGGCCAAGTTAGGGGCCAAAGAGGGTCCAGCAGGGCCGCCACCCACCTCTCCCTGGGCAGGAAAGAGCCCCTCCCCCAGATCCGTGGGCCAGCCAGGGCCGGGAGCCCCACCCGCGCTGGACGGGGGTGCCCGTCCTGGGGCCTGCCCTGCACCCAAGGATATTGGTCCCTGGTGCGCTGGCGGCGCGCCAGGCTGTCCTCGTCCCGGATGCCGGCCATGAGGTAGCGTAGGCCGGTGACCCAGGTGCGCGCCTCGTCCCTGCTGGGCGAGACCAGGTCCAGCGACTCCCGGTGGCTGCCGTGGTAGATGCTGAAGCAGCAGTTGGGGTCGAAGCTGCCGTCGGGGTGGCGCTGGAAGATCTCCGACTGCCGCCCCTCGCTCACCTCCTGGATGGAGTCGATGGAGACTGCGGGCGGGGCGGGAGCGGCACAGTCACAGCCTCCCCGGGGCCAGGCGTCCCCCAGCCGCGGCCCCGCGCTGTCACAGCAGCAGCTCAGCACAAACGCCCTCTGCCCCGCTCAGCCCATGGGCAGCAAGGCTGGTGCCCCCGGGGTCTCCCTTCCCGTGGGAGGCTGGGGTGCTGGGGAGGGGCGGCTCAAGGGGCCCACCAGGCAGGAGGAGGAAGAGATGCAAACCTGCTGGTGAGCCGCCTCTCCCCGCTCCACCCTGACCATCAGGTCTGCTCGCCCGCCCTTCGGGAATGTAAGACGGAGAGGAGCTGCCTCCCCCCGAGAGCCCCCCAGGTCCAGCTTCTGCATCCAGCCAGGCCTGCGGAGTGAGGCGGCCCAGACAAGCTAATTCCATCCGTCAAGCTCGGCCAGCGTGTCTATCCGTTCCGAGAAGACAATCACGGGCCGGCACGGCCGAGATCCAGTGGCCACCTCAGTAATGAACTCTGGCACCAGTGGGTGGGGGGCCAGGGTGCCGCAGAGTCCAGCTTTTGTGTGCACCAGCTCAGGCTCCATCAAGATTTTCATTAGAGGCCACAGCGCCTGGGGCGCGCAGAGCCTCCGTTCAGAAGCTGAATTTCCACGAGTAGATGAGCTCAAAAGGATGCTTCTAGGGTCTGCGCTCGTGCACATGGCAGGGCCCCTCGCAGATGTGCGGGCACGCGTGGCCAGCATCCTCCCTGGGAGGCAGGCAGCCTGGGCTCAGTACAGCCCGGACCCCCGCCCACACCCCGTGCGCGTCTCCCACGCCTCACTGGGGCAAGCTTGGCACCATTCTGGGCGTTACCGTGTCCAGTGCAACGACAGTGGGGCTTCCCCACCCGTGCAGTGGGGGGTGGCCTCCCCCTCTGTCCTCGGCCCCCACGACCCCCTCTCCGGGAGCTCCTGCCTCCCCTGCTCCCCCAGCCATGCAAAGCCCCCTTCCTGGAGCTGCCCTCTCCACCTCCCTGGGTGCACCGTGTGTTCATAGCAGGGAGGCAGGGGTTTTGGGCTCCAGATTAGGGGGAGCTGACAGTCAGGAAACAGCTGCCCCTACACCGTGTTCCTCCCTCTCAGGGACCCCTGGGCCAATCAGCTCTAAATTCCCAGCTGTCTCCCTCAGTCCCTCCTGCTGGTTTCTGCCCTATCACCCCACCCCCAGAGGAGCCTCCATGACCTCCACCCACCCGTCCCCTCTATGCGCCATCCTGTTTTCCTCATCACTCAACACGATGTGAAGTTATCCCACGTTAGGTGGTGTCGCCCACCTCACACTCAGAGACCAGCTTCATGTCGGCCAAGTTCCCTCAGGATGTCCAAGCCAGGAGCAGTGCTCAGCATGGAGCAGGCGCTCTGGCCGGGGGCACAGGGGCTCCTCCTTCCTGCCTGCACAGCACACGGCGGCTCCACCTCCCCGGGGCCCCAGGGCAGCCCCAGGCCCCTCCTCCAAGACACCCTCCCAGGGTGCTCCAGGGCGTGGCTCTCTCCTGGGCCTGTGGCGGCAGTACCCCTAGCAACCACGGGGCTGAGGCCCTGCCCGGGCACGCCTGAGTCTCTTCAGTCGCCAAAGCCAGAGGAAGGGAGGTAGGGTCCCTTCTCCCACCTATGAGGACTGCTCTGTGTCTCCTCCTGACCCGCAGGCCCCACCGCCTGGTCCTTGCACAAATCCTCACAGCTCAGGACACCCCTGCCATGCCCCTCCAGGCGCGCCCTGCAGCCTCCACAACCCTGCCAGCTGCTCGCACCCCAGGCGGCCTGGGCCAGCGTTGGGCCCCGAGGTCCCCCCCGCAGGGTGCCTGGCGGGGTCCCTCTCTCTGTTCAAGAGTGGTCTCACCTCCCCAGCATGATGAAGGTCCTTCGGCCTCTCAGCCCATCACAGGGCGCAGGAGCTGCTCAGTCTCCACCAAGCACCAGAGGGCCCTGCTAGGTGGGCAGCAGGGCCAGGGCCCTCCCCCACCCCTTTGTCCAGGGTCACCCTGGAGCTCCGAAGCCAGCTGAGCCCAAGTGCCAGGCCCGGAGCCAGCTGGAGACTCCCCTTCAGCTGCGCAGTGGCTGCTCTGGGAGGGACCCCTGCCCCCTGGTGCTGGCCTGGCCCCCCCGCCTCACCCCGCCCCCGAGCTCCCCACTCACTCTTGGCCTTCTCGTTCTTGCGGGAGGGCCGCCAGCGGATGCAGGAGCGATGCTCGTCCAGGAAATAGAAGCGGACCAGGCCCTTGGAGCTGCCCCGGAGCTTCACCATCTGCGTCCCCGCCTGCATGGCGCTCATGCACCGCTCCACTGCGGGCCCGAGGACCCCAGCACAGGGACAGACCAGCACAGGGACAGACAGACGGGGCACCCGTGAGCACTGCAGCCACTCCCCTGACTCACCGCAGCCTCATGCCCCCACCCCGCATGCTCAGGGGGGTGCAGAGACCACCCATCCACCCACCCCCCACCAGGGAACCAAACTCAGACCCCCAGGTGCCGGCTCAGGTCACACGTCAATCTGGGACCCCGCTCGAGGGCGAGTCCACACAGAGGGTCAGGCTGATTCTGCCCAGTTGGGCTCCTACCGCCTTCCCAACAGTCTGGGGCCTGAGGGCCAGGAGAGGTGCCAGCCGGGCCCCTGCTCCTCCCTGGCTCTGCCTGCTTTCAGAGGCCGTCCCACCCACCTTCCACCAGCATGACCTGCCCAAAGGCTATGACACACGGGAGGACACATGGACAGGGTGCAGAGCCGGCTCTCAGGAGCCGCTGCCTAACGAGGCCTCCGTGCCAGGCACAGCATGGGCTCGAGGGGGGTAGCAGGCAGGCGGCCCCCACGGCGCCCAGCCTGGCTTGCTGGCCCAGCCATAGGCTGCTCCTGGGAGCCCGCACCTGCTTCCTGTGGCGTCCTCAGGATAGCCGCCTTCCTCCCATGTGCCATAGGGGGACCCCACACACGTCCACCCCGGAGGCCATGGCCCCGTGCAAAGGCGTGGGTCTGGGAAGGTGCGGCACCTCAAATGTGCTCCAAGCCCAAACCCTTCCCCTTCATGCGCCCACCTGCCTTTCCCCCCAACCCTTCTGTGCATCCAGCCTCCCTGCAGCTTGCTCCCAGGTCCCAGTGGAGGGGGGTGCCCACCAGGACAGCAGCACCCGGGGCTGGAGAGGCTGCGGGGTCTGGAAGTCCAGGCCAGGGTCAGCGGACTGGGCCCAGGCACATTTCCATCCTGGCCCCATCGGACCCTTCACAACTGCCGCAGAAAGCGCAGGGCACACGTAGTGAACAGTAATAAAACCCACGAGGTCCCCCAGTGAGGGACCCTCAGGCAGTGCTCGCCGCCCACGGGCAGCGCCAGCCTCGGGGATCAGTCAGTGAGGACTTCTCGGAGGAAGCCAATCCCTGACCTTGAACTGCAGACACTGCGGAGGGTGGGGGCAGCGCAGGGAGTGGTACCCAGGGAGGCTGGGCTCCACGGGAGACTTCGGGAGGTAAGGACCCAGCACCATGGGACGCAGGCAGCAGGAGGGAGGGGTGAGGCAGGAGACAGGGCAGAGCCAGGCCCCAGAGGCCTGGAACAAGATTCCGGAAGGTGGCACCTGGACCAGGCCCCATCTGCCAGCTGGAACAGAGGCCCGGCGGGGCAGGAGGATAGACCCGAACGGGCCTTCTGTGGGCCGCCCCCGCCCCCCAAGACAGACATGCCACCCTCCCATCACCTGCCGGAGTCTCACAGCAGCCAAGGGCAGTCTGCCTGCCTCGAAGGGCCATCACGTGCTGGCCTCACCCCACCTGGGCTGAAGGTGCCACTGCCCCCAAAGAACCAGAAACCCCCCTCAGAGAAAGCTCTGGAGCTGCCTGACGGCCCCCAGCACATCCACCGGGGCCCCACCCGCACCCCCCTTCCCCTCGACTCCTTCACCCCCTCCTTCCCCACTGCCCGGCTGGGGTTCTGCCTCCAGGCCGAGTCAGGGTCAGAGACGCAGGCATGGGGATGCTGCTGGGACCCCATGACCCCACAGGGAAACCTGAGGGGTCAGGAGGTTACAGGTTTGAGTGGGGGGTTGGGTGAAAGCCCCTGGGACCTGCACACCCCCAGGAGCAGCCCCCACCCACCTGGTCCTGTGACCCTGGGGCTGGGTGGGGCTCTGGCCAGGGAGGATCAGGCCAGTCCCTGTCCCAGATGACCGGGCAGGCCAGCCCCCTTACCTAGTGGGCCAAGCTGCCACCGCGGGGACACAGCCACGCTCCCGCTGACCCAGAGGAAGGCCTCTGCCAGGCAGGCCACTGTTCCCTTGGTCCGGCTGGGGATAAACGGCCAGAGGACGGACATGCCTCGATGATGGCCAAGGGTGTGCTCCCGGAGGCCAGAGAGGGCCAGCACCCCCCACCCCACCTCAGCAGCAGATCAGCCAGGGGAGGGCAGTCCCCTTCTCTCCTCTGCTTCTTCCTCCCCTTCACTTCCCTCTGAGGCCCCCGAAGGGCTGCTCCCAGGCCCCTCTGGCATTGGCCCAACTGTCACCTGCTGTCCCAAACGGCCCCCAGGCCAGTCCACCCGCCCACGCAGCCGGGCCACAGGGGGGTCCCAGCAGAAGCAGCATCCCAGGCTCTGGAGGCGGGGGAGCCGCAGTGCCGCAGCCAGCCCCGCCCATCCTTTGCCCAACCCCCTGCATTAATCCAGCCTGGACCCAGCCCAGCTGGCCAGAGGATTTAGGCCAAGGGAACTCCCAGCTGGGGACCAGGAGGGCACTGGGCAGGTGGCAGTGTCGTCCAAGGCCCCAGGCCACCAGCCCCCACACCCCGGCTGAGTAACGACAGGCTGGACAGATGGGTGGCCTCCCTGAGGACCCAAAGAGCACATCTGTGAGGCCTGGAGAGACGGTTCTCATGGGACCCCATTGGGGGCGGCCTCCCCACCATCCTCTCCACACTGATGCCCTGCACCATCGCCGCCCAAGCCCCAGAAGAAGCCTCTGCTCTCACCCCACCTCTGCAGTACTCACGGGGAGCTCTGAGTGGTCTCCTGAAGACCCTGTGGGCCAGGAGTTGAGACAGAGCAGCAGTATCCTGCCCTCCCGCCCCCGCTCCCCGTGGGCTGGAGACCTGGAGCCGAGTTGGGGTGGGGCTGCCTGGCCAGGCCTGTCTGACCCAGGGAGGACCCAGGCCACGCTGCGCCCCTTTCGGCTGTGACTCCCGGCACTGGCTGAAGTGTGCGGGTCCCCCAAGCCTGGGGGTAGCCATGCCTGCCTCCCTCATCCAGCCCCAGGACCCGGACAGGTAGCTGCAGCCCCCAGACTCTGCTGTTCATCGCAGAATGCTGCCCCCAGGGGCTGGGCTGGCCTGGGCCCACTGCCCTCCTCATGACTGACCGGGCCTGGAGGAAGAGGACCGGACCCAGGGTGGATGTGCCCGCTTCCAGCAAACCAGACACAAGGTCCAGTCAAGGCCACACCAGCTAAGGCCCACACAAGGGCAGCTGAGGGCAGCAGAGCCCAGAAGGAGCCGTCTGCCCCGTGGGCAGCTCTGGGGCAAGCAGGAGAGACAGAGAGGGTGATAACACCCTCCTCCCGTGGGCCAGGGGCCGCTGGGTATCCCAGGCTCCCAGGGAAGGCCTGCCTGGCATACAGTGACCCAAGGCCGGAGGGGCAGGACCCCACCCCAGCCACAGCAACTGGCAGCAGCAAGGACGGGGACCTTGTCCCCAGAAACTCAGGGTCCTCCTGCCACTGAGCCCACGAGCCCCCAGCCCCCCGGAGCCCCCTCCCAAGCACCGCAGGCACAGCACAGGTCCCTGTGTCCCCAGCAGCCCGTAGCGGTGCTGGGCTTGCAAGCCCTCATCCTCATGCCATGAATCCCACTGCTCCCGGGCTGTGCTGAGACAGGGGCAGTCACCTTGCCCTCCCCAGTGCAGAGGGGAGGGGCGGGGGCCCAGGCCACAGAGCCAGGGACGGGAGGCACCAGAGGCCGGCAGCCTGGGACACTGGCTGAGGTCCCAGGTCAGGGAGGGAGGTGGCAGCAGGCTCTCAGGGGACAGCGATAGGCCGCCTGGGCTGACCACGAGGACCAGGCCCCAGCGGCCAGGCCCGCTGTGACGGACTCAAAGCCAAGCGCCAGAACCCAGTTAAGAGCCTCTGCCCAAGAGGCACTGGTCGGCCCCTCGCAGAGGCAGTCCTACTTGGGAGCTTCTCGCCTCTGGAACGGGAAAGGGGAAGGAGTCCCAGGTGTCCTCAGGAAGATGGGGCCTGCCGGCACCCCTTGCCTTGGGGGTTCTGGAGGGAGGGAGACCCAGACACCCCAGGGGAGCAACAGGACCAGCCCAGAGCCAGGAGGCAGGTCCAGGGACAGGCCTGGCTGAGGCCCGATGGCGCACACTCTCAGTGCCCTGGGCCGGGCGTGACTCCACCCCTCCTGAGCGGCTGATCCTCCTGTGGTCACTGCCCCCATCCTCTAGGCGGCCCTGGGCCATTCCCTCCTGCACCAAAGCCTGCAGCTCCTCCAAACCAGCTCCCAGCTGGTCACACCGTTCTTCTCCCCTGCACCCTCCACCCATAGCTGGCTCCACTCGGGGTATGCTTACCTCCCACCCCCAAAGCCCCCTCCTCAGGTCACACCCTTGGGCTCTCAGCCATCAGACAGGGAGCCTTGAGTGCCCCCATCTGCCAGGGCAGGGGCTCTGGGAGGGGACACAGATTGAGGGGGCCGGGCCCCGGTACCCCAGACTCCCTGAGTGCTCCAAAGATGCCCAGGCTGTAATCCTCTGCTGACCAGGCAGATGAGGTTCCAGCTAATCCGGCCTGACCCAGGGCTCTGCTGGTGGGGCCCCTCCACTGCCCAGGGGACCCAGGTGACCCACAGCCCCCTCTGACTCCCCATGAGACAAGTGGGCAGAGAACTGTAGCCACTGTACAAAGCCGGCCCCAGGACCTGGGGACACTGGGAGGGGACACTTGGTGTGGGGGGTGATCTGTGCCACCCCCTGGTGCAGCTGAGCACACTGGGTCAGAGACCACACCCCAGGTAATCGCCAAGCTGGGCTTGAACCCATGACAGGCCCCAAGCCTGCAGGGCTCAGCCCTCAGACCAGGAGGCAACTGCACCCTGCCTGCCTGCTCTCCCGAGCTCCCACCCCCTCTTCCAGGACAGCTGCTGACAGTCCCGGGCCTGGAGCAGGTGCAGGAGCAGGTGCAGGGGCAGCAGCACCAGAAGCACAGAGCGAGGGGAGGTGGGGGGCAGGGGAGGTGGGAGGGAGCGTGGGGAGGTGGGGGGGAGCATGGGGAGGTGGGGGAGCACGGGGAGGTGGGGGGAGGGCAGGGAGGTGGGGGGAACATGGTGAGGTGGGGGGCAGGGCGCACCCCAGCCTCCCATCCCCCACCAGCTCCCCAAAGGCACCAGGCCAGCCATACCAGCTAGCACCCCCACAGCTACACGTGGTCGCAGGAGCCAGCCCCACCCTCCACCCCTTCAGAGTCACACTGGGGGCCCAGGTCCCAGGACCTGAGAAACCCCTCACCCTGGGGCTGCCTGAAAGCAGACCCTCTGACGCCTGGAAGGAGAAGGGCTTAGCCCCACCCCTGCCCCATAATGGGGTCACAGATGCGGCCTGGGGACACCTTTCACACCTGGGCCAGGCTCACCCGACCCCTACGCCGGCAGGAGAGCCAACCAACCCCTACCCAACGCGCTCCCTACTGCTGGGGTCCCAGCACACTGCCCAGGGGAGGCTGCCCTGTCTCAGAAGGTCCCAGACCCCAGCTGTGGTCCATACCCTCGGGTAGGGAGCCTCTCTGCTGGAGCCCAGACGCCTGGTGCACTGCACTGGCCCTTGGGTGTGAGGGTGCTCAGGTGGAAATGGAGCAGCCGCCTCTGGCCTCTGGGCCCCCACAAGTCCCACCCTGACCGACAGGCCCAGACAGGAGGCTCGCCCTGCACTGGAACCACCGCGGGCCCCCAGACCAGGACAGGGAGCCAGCAGCCCTGGTCAGGAAGGAGTAGGGGGTCCCCAGGCCCCCATCTGCAGCTCCCCAGGCCTCTTCCTCCTCACGCGCGCCCGGCACACACCAGGGGCACCACCTGCAAGCCTCTCTGCAGCACTGCCCTCTCCTGGTCCTCTGTCTGGTGACCCTGAATTATTCCCTCAAGGCTCCTCGCTGCCGCTTGACGGGACCACATGTACACGTCTGCACGCTGTGTCACCCCCGGGGCACTCCTGGGTGGGGATGTCCCGTCCCATCCGGCTCTGCCCCTGCACTGCTGGGACCGGCCCCCGCAGCAGACACTTGAGGGTGAGCGAGCACAGGGCCAGGTCGCCAAGCTAGCCCCTGGAGGCGGCCCGAAGCCAGTGTCTGGCGTGGTTGTCACCAGCACTGCCACAGCAGGCCAGTTCTCCGGGGCTCAGCTGTCCAGGCAGCGCCAACACCTCCAGCTGCAGCCCCGGGGAGCCTGGTGTACAGAGGTGCCCAGCAGACAGGGAGCGCCACCTCCCGAGGCGGGGAGAGGGCACAGGGAGGCCCGTGGTGCTCTGACCCCACAGGGACACCCACAGAAGAGGCGCCTGGGACCCTCCTGGCATCGGCCCCCGCACCGTGGCAGAACCACTGACCCGGACAGCCTGGCCTCGTCTAGCCCCGTGCCTCAGTTCCCCGTCTGTCAGCAGGTGACCCCAGCCCCCTCACTCCTTCCTTCCCCAAGCTCTGCAGAGGATGGTGGCCACAGGACACAGGCAGCCACAGGACACGGGTGACCGCTGCTCCTAGGAGGAAGAGCCCTTGCAGTCGGAAGCCGGGCAGCACCAGCTTAATTTTGTTTTTACGGTAGAGATCGATCTTGTCCTAACGCAGCAGGCAGCGAGGGACAGCGGCAGCCAGCATCTCCGCCTCGCCCCCAAGGAAGGCTGGAAAATCAATTTAATCTTCCAACAAAACCCACAAATTACACCCACAGGCTTCCCAGTGCGAGCGCACACACACACACACACACACACACACACACACACACACACACGTGCGCGGACTTTCTAGGTGCTGCGGGCCCCTCCCCAGCAGGTGCACACGCCTTGTTCCCTCGCCCTTCATGGGACAAATGGGACAAACCAGCCTTCTCCTCTCCCTGCATGTCTGCCTCCAGCCCCTCCCTCCTCTGATACCTCTTTGCCTTCTCGAAGAAACTTCAAACGGGCCCTTCGGGGTTCACTTCACTTAGACCGGTCAGCAACAGTGGGACATCTGGGGCCCGAGGCTCTCTGGCCCTGTCCCCCAACTCTGTCCTGGCCACAGCCCCTCATGGGGACCTCAGCCCCTGTCAGCCTCCTCCCTGCTCTGCATCTCGGCTCTCTGCTGCAGGACCAGCTCGGCACACAGTGGGCGCTCAGACTGTGCTCCGGCAAACAGGAGGGGGGGGGGATAGACGCCCTGCCCCAGCCCCTGCGCCAGCTCCAGCACCCCCAGGCCTCGGCCCGGCCCTGGCAGCGCCTCCAGGAGGGAGGAGCAGGCCCACTCACATATGGTGGAGATTATTTAAACGTCTGGGAAGCTGCTCGTCCCCCCCGCACGTCTGGGTGCCTCCTCCCCAACTATTTTTATTTTATCAGGGAGTCTGAGTTGGCTCCCTCAAGCCCACCCCCTGGGCAAGACCCCAGGGTGGCTGTGCCTGGGGCCAGGGAGCGGGTGGGGCACAGGGGCCCAGGCCAGCCCGAGGGCAGGGCAGCAGAGCCAGAGCAGGGTGTGGCCGGGTCCCAGACAAGCCTGGGGGAGGGCTGAGGGCCAATGTGGGGGCAAGGAAGCAGCCGGGGAGGGAGACACCCCTCGCCAGGATGTGCCCTTTTCCTCCCGCGAGCCCTCTCCACGGGGCAGGCAGCTCGTCCTGCAGCGGGAGAGATCAGCATTTGGTGGGCAGGGGGCCTGGCCCCCCCCCCCGTATTGCCCAGCTCCGCAGTGAGGAGGGCCAGAGGGGGACCTGGGGGCCAGCAGACCAGGTTCTGCGCCACCCCTTCTCCTGGCCTGTGCCCCAGACCTCAGGGAGTCAGGGACTGAGTGTCCTAAAGGTGGGAGCCGACTCTCCATCCACCACCGACAGGCCAGCTGGCTGGGCCGGCACCGTCCACCAGCTCTCAGGAGCCCCCGGCCGCTCCTGCTCTGGGCAGGGATGGCAGCTGCCTGGCCCATCCCCAGCTGGTGGCAGGAGCCCCTGGCAGGATCAGCTGGAGGCAGGGCCAGCGGGGCCTCCCTGTCCACCACCCAGCAGAGCGAGATGGGACAGAAGCACCTGTGCTGGTTGCAGCCATCCACAGCTGTCCCAGGGGGCATGGGTGGACAGGAGGTTCTCTAAGGTAGGGGGGTCCAGTGTCCTGCATGGCCCCCTGGAGAAGCCCCTTCCCGTGCAGTGAGCCCCCATGCCATTACAGAGCCTTCTGAGCACCGCGGGGGGCCTGGGGTCCTCAGGACAGCAGGGTCCCAATAGTCAACATTCCTCTGCCCTCCCAGCAGAGCCCGGGGCCTCCTCGCACCAGCCCTAGCAGCCCCTACTCCTCAGTCACGCCCTACAGTCCTTGTGGGGAGTTCTCTGCAAGCTGCTGTCCGCGGCCTCCTGCCCTCCAAGATGCCCGGTCCACATGTTCCCGGGGCTCCGTCCCGGCTCCCGTGCTCACGTCTGTGCACTCACGGGTGGGGGCTGGGGAGGCGTGCCTGAGGGCCGATGTCCCCGCTTTGGAGGCAGGTGCCTTGCCTGTGCTGGGGACGGGCCCCAGGGAGCACCGGTGAGCACTGCGGAGGGAGAGAGGCTCACAGCGGTGCCACAGAGTGGGGATGCTTTCCTGAAAAGGCACCAGTTGGAGCCTGGCCTGCCTGTTGGGAGCAGCGGAGATTCCTGCAGGGCGGGCAGGGCAGCTCCGACGGAGGGGTCCTCGAGGTACTGGCACGTAGGCCCTGGCTCCACCCCACACCCACCCAGGCCAGCGTGGGAGGCCCGGCAGCAGCTGGTGGGGCTGGACGGCTGCTGGGCAGAGCAGGCACAGAGCCACAAGGAGATGAGAAACAGAAGAAGGCCGAGTCCCCTGGCCCGGCCCCTCCTCCCAGCCAGGGCAGCCGGCCACCTCGAGGCAGCTCCCCGGAGCCCTGGAGCCTCAGCGCAGAAAGGATGTTATGGAAAGTTGGGCCTCCTGAGGTTTCCCACACCTCGTGCAGGACCCCCACTCCCACCCAACCTGGGCCCTGGGCCAGCTGCCCAGCCCTGCCACCTGCCCTGTGGGGCCAGTGGGCCCTCCCTGGGTCTCCCCTTTGTGACGACCCCCCACGCCCACCACTGAGTCCCCTCCAGAGGAGCTGCCTGAACCAGCCCAGGTCACCTCTACCACAGGGGCCTGACCACCAGGGAGAGTTTCCGAAGGAAGCAGGGGCTTAGCTGATGGAGACTGGGGCCTGGGCCGGGCCAGCTCGTGCTCAGTGTGAAGGTGGGGCCACCCTAAGTCACCTAGAGGCCTGTCTGTGGGTCCCTGGATCTGAGCAGCCTGGGGGGACCCCAGGTCAGGGCGGGGGCTTCCTCACGGCTCCCAAGGACCTGCCTGCTGACGGAGCCTCCCCTAGGCACCGCCCCAGGACACCAAGCTTGAGGGGGTCCACAGGCCCCTGGTGCTGCTCAAGCAGGTGGGCTCTGGGGGCTGACTCCTCCCTTGGCCGACTGGCCAGCACGCAAAGCCCCATTCTGGGGTCCTCCACTCACACGGCCCTGGTGGGGGAGGGGGCCCTGGTCAAGGGCTGCCCAGGCAGGTGACTTTCTCTCTCCACAGGTCCCCAGGAGCCAGGGAAACAGGCCATCCTGGGGAGGGGTCAGCTGCCCCACCTGGAGGCCCACGCCCACTGGCCTTTCCCGCACAGGAAGTCCATCCAGCCGGAGGGAGCCCACGTATGCCGGGCCGGCAGCGAAGTCCCAGAAAGAAACAGGCATTTTGGATTACTCATCCCCTTCCTCAGTGCCCCTCCCACCGACAGCTCTCTGTGCACGGGGGGCCGGCCTTGGCACAGCGCAGGAGAGGGCCCCTCGCAGCCCCCCGTCCACCCCCTGCCCCAGGACAGGGGCACTTCCTGGCGGGGGCCCAGCCACTGTCTTTCCAGGAGAGAGGTGACAGAAGCGGCGAAACCATCACCATCAGCTCATTAGCTGTGCAGATGGAGGCCAGACCCAAGACTCCACTGTCTGCTCCGTCCTCAGCTGCACATTTGAGACTGCTCTCTCCCTGGGAGGGGCCGCCAGCACGCTCGTGCCAGCACAGGAGGGCCATGCCGCGTGCCTCCTCCCTGGAGACTGGCCGAGCCCCCCGCCCAGAGGATGGGGCGTGGAGGGTGGGCTCCCAGCTACTCCTGCTGCTGCCACCCACTCCCCTCCCAAGACCAGACTCTTCGCTCGCTGGCTGTGGACCCTGGCTGTGTCGACACTCCCCGGACCTTGGGGCTTTGAGGCATCCTGAACCCAGTGGTCCTGGCCGAGGCTGGGCTGGCCCCGGAATGCCGAGTCCACGGGGCTCTCTACAGGCCAGATTGGCAGGAACGGGCTGGGCCAGGCTCTGCCCAGGGACGACCCACCCATGTGAACGCTGCCCCGTACTAGGGACTGCAGTCGAGGAGTGGGTGCCCCCGTGGGGGCCTGAGCACGCAGCCAAGCCAGGAGTGTCTGCACCACCAGTCCTGTCTACACCTGCCACGCTGTCCTCCAGTCATAAAGGACATCTCAGCCGGGAGGGGTGGCCCGGGAGGGGACAGGCATTTCTGGAGCAGACACACGGGCCCGGCACACTCTTCTCACAGCCACCATATGAAGGCAAACTCATGCAATCCCTCTCTTCCACCAGAAGCTCAGAGAGGGCCAGTGCCTTGCTTGAGGTCACACCGCTCATCAGAGACACTGGCAGGGACCCATTCTCAGTCCATCCACCTAGCAATGATTTCCCTGCTCCCTACACATGCTCTCCAAGGCTCCCCAGTCCCTCCCTTGTGTCCACGTCAGTCAGAGAGCAGAACAAATCAGGTCCAGGACAACCAGGACTCAGACAAATTACCAGAAGCAGCTTCTACTGTCCTTGGAATCCCAGCCCTTAATCAGGAAGTTCTTCTGTTGTCTGGCCCAAGTTCCTCCTGCTGCAGCCACGCCGCTGGCCTCCCCTCCCAGCCCTGGTTCAGAGCAAGTGCTGCGCTGGGGGCAGACAGAGGCTGCCCCAGAGACGCTCTGCCCCATTCCATCCCTGCAGAATGGGGCCTTCTCGCACCCAAGCCCCTTGGTTTTGCTCAGGCCCCTGCTGACCTGTGAGCCCACCCAGGGCAGTGCCCAGGCCCCCAGGTCAGGATAGCGTGACAGATTTGAGCAAGAAATGGTCCACACCCCGGTGCCAGTGTTCAGCAAACAAGGGCAGGTCCCTCAGGGAGAGTGGATGCTGCCCTGTCCATGGTGCTGACAAAAGCTCCACCCGCCCTGGATGGGGATGAGGTGGACAGGCAAGCTCCCAGGGCCCCACAGGTGAGGACACCCCCAGATCTGACCCACCCACTGAGGCTGATGTCCGCTGGGGGCAGGCTGGTGGTCAGGGAACTGTCGGCTCTGCCGGGGCACCTCCTCCCGCCGCCCATCAGGATTGTCTCCACCCTTCTGAAGGAGATGCCAGCACAGGTAGGGGTGATGTGGGGGGGAGCTATGCAGGTGTTGATGGGAACGGGGTTGTCCTGGAGACCCCTGGGGGAGGGGGTCAAGCACTGCCCACGTGGGGTCAGTGGGTCACGGATGGGCAGCTCAGCACCTGGCCCTGGGCTCCCCGCAGAGGCAGTCACAGCCTCTTCCTCGAGCCCCTCCTGTTTCCCTTACCTTGGTCCCGGCTTAGCCCGCCGGGGTCCCCAGGCGCTTCCATGGCCCTTGGGCGCCACCCCCGCCACTACCTGCACAGCCTGAGGGGTCCCCGGGCGGCGTGCTGGCCCCGCGTGTCCCCGTGTCTGAGCCAGGTGCCCCTCGCACGGTGCCCATGCCCGATCAACACGCTGCTGAGCCTAGCCGCTGCTGCTGCTGCTGCCTGGACCGCCCCTCCCGTGGGAGCCCCGCCTGCCTTAACCCTTCGCTGCCACTGCTGCTGCCTCTGCCGCTGCAGGGCTGGGGCCCACGGAGGGTGAGGGTGGTGCATGCCGGGCAGGGGTGGGGAAGGGTGGTGGGGTTGGGGTGCAGGGGCAGGGGGATAGGAGGGCGCAGTGCTGTGCACTCCTCCAGCAGGGGCTCTGGCCACCAACCCCGGCCATCCCTGACCTCTCTCCCATCCTCCAGGTTGGCCTTTCTACCAGGAGACAAATGTCCCCCCAGACTGGCATCCCCCCACAACCACAGGGTCCCTCTGAGCATTGCACAAAGCCTCCCCCCAGCACATGGGCTGGATCCAGGACATCACCCAATCCCCAAGAAGGCTCAGCACTCCCAAGGTGGCTGTCCTGTTGGGGCAGGGGTGGGAGGTGACAGTGGGTGTCCAGGAGCTCCTGGTGACAGCCCAGCCCCTTGGCATCCAACTCCCTCTTGTGTTCCCTCCCTGCCTCCCACATGGCCTTCAGTGAGGGTCCTGCAGAAGCCTGTGGGGTCTGGGAGAATAGCCCCCCACCCCAGCACACTGCTGGGTCCTGCCCAGAGCCAAGCAGGGGGCAGAGTGCCTGGCAGCCCCCACCTGGTCCTGACCCCCAGCAAAGCCTGCCTCTCTCTGGCTGTGTTTGGGTTTGACCTGCTGTGTCCAGAATCTGAGGGAAGCAACATTTCCCAGATCAACAAGAGATCTCGGTCCCTGGGGTGCTGTTCTAAAAGCTGCCGCTTCTGCCGGAAGCCCCGTCTGGCAGGGCTGACCCACAGCCCAGAGGGTGGCCCAAGGAGGTGTACGGGGATGAGGGAGCCCAGTTTGGTGATGGGCAGGCAGGCGACAGGCCTGAACAGGAGGACCCAGGGCTCCTCAGAGCTCTCTGAGCTGCTGTCTCCCCAAGACGTGACTGCTTCTTGCCAGCAAGGCCCCCAGGTGTGGACGGGAAAGAGAGCCGTGTCAGCTGTCACCACTGCCACCTGGATCCCATTCAGAGAAGGCCCCAGGGCCCGCTGCCCAGCTCCCTTAAAGGGAGAGCCACCCTCCCTCGGCTGCAGCTCCCGGAGCCCTGGCCCCGGGTCAGAGCGGCCACCAGCTGGGCTCTGGAGACCTGCCCTCTTGAGCCAACACTGCAGCCCTCGTGTGTCCACACTGGCCCTACTATGTGCAGCGCAGTCAGGGTCCTGGCCTGTCCGAGGGGCTGGCAGAGACCGCAGGCAGGAGGGGTCCTACAGCTGAGCTGGGAAGGCTGAGGTGGGGTCTACCAGGCCAGGCGCGGGGGTCAGTCCAAGCAGACGCACGAAGTGCAAACGTGCAAGAGATGACCAGGGCCAGGGAGCAGACGAGCAGGGGCGGCCCGGCAGCCCACCCCGGGCTTCGTAAGTCCAATCCCCTCTGGGAAAGGGCCAGCAGCCCCAAAGTCCCAGAAGAGGAGGTGAGAGGCAAAACCCAAGACAGGCCCCAGAGAGTGAGGATGGGGCGAGGGCGTTCAGACCGCAGGGTTCCACGAAAGCGCCCCCCAGCCCTCCCCTGCGGAGAACCCGGATGAAACTCAAGTTCAGGTTCTAATGAATAATCCAACGGTGTCGCCAGCCCCACCCACCGCTCACAGCCCAGCAAGACGGTTTCTGTTCGTCTGCGATTAAAGGTGGTGATTAAAAGCTGCCCGCTGCACATGTTAATTTGCTTAAGATTCTGATCTCCTAAATCTCCTTTCTGGGCATTTAAGCAAAATTGCGCCTTTGCAAGCATTTGGCCTGGCTAGCGGTGGGTGGGGCTGCACAAGGACGAGGGGCCACCCAGCCCCCCGGAGCTTCACTCCCTTCTTGTTTGAAGAGGGCCTGGGATAAACAGATACTGTCAGGTGACAGGGGAGTGGGCCCCTCTCTCTGGGGTGGGTGCCCTGTGCCCTCAAGCCTCAGTTCCAGACTCCCAGGCCCTGCTCCTCCCACGGGGCACACTGTCCTTCTGTGGCCTGAGCTGCCTCCTTCCCTCCCTCCTGCAGGCCTGGCCCTGCACCAGGATGAGGCCCAGCTACACTAACCTGCCTCGGAGCTGACCTGGGGGTGGGGGGTGGCAGAGGGCCCCGCTTAGTCCTGGGGTTACCAGGGAGGGGCTTCCCCACCCCGGGGGACAGAGCCCGGACTTGGATGCCCAGGGCAGGAGTGGTGGATGTGTTCCTGCAGGTCAAAACAGCTGAGGGGGACTAAGCCCGGAGCTGTCACCCCACGTACCCCTGTCTCTGGGACCAGGTCTAAACCACTGTGTCCAGCAGGGGCCAGTCTGAGGCTGGATCTGGCTGTGAGCTCCAGCTGGGTCTGTCCTTCGATTTCCAAGCATTGGCAGGAGGAGGCCAGGGGACACTACGCCCTAAGACATGGGGCTGACCTGGACCTTGGGCCCCAAGCCCTGAGCTCCAGGCCAGGCCTGTAAGTTCCTTGCCTGTACAGTGGGTCACTGCACACGTGTTCCCGGGACCTGGCTCTGCACAGGAGGGCAGCCACTCACCACCCGTTCCCGACAACCGGACCACAACAGGACCCTGCCAAGCTCTTCCCTCCTCGAGGGGCAGGGCTTCCCCACCCAGAGCCACCCCAATGCCCAGCATGTGCTCTGTGGGTCGCCTCATGCTGGCACCATGCTAGGTGCAGCCCAAGTCTCCTGCTGTCACCCCAGACCCTACAGCGTCTCCTTCTAGTTCTGTCTCAGCTGGGGGGGCTTCCCTGCTCTGCTCTACAGACTGGACAGGGACCCCAAGAGGGGCCAGGGCTGCCCAGCGTCCCAGTGGGCAGAACATGGGTCCCCGACCTCCACGCCCTGCCACACCCTGAAACCTGCTTTCACTCAGTTTCATGATTTACTTAAAGGATATGATGCAGCCCCTTTTTCCACAGTCCTGCAGGGAACGCTTACACCTCTGATCTCCAAAAAAAAACCATTTAGGCAGCCCCTGTCCTGGGGTGGGGTACCAAGACCTGGGCCACAACCAGGCCAGGGCCTCTCCTGTCTCAGGGGGACCCCCGAGGGCCTGTATGTATGCACGTGTGTGTGCCCAGTGGCAGCACCACTGTGCACAGCCTGTGTCAGGATGAACAAACCACCTGCCTCCGTGTGACCCTTGGGAACTCACCGCCCATTGGCCTCAGCGTCCCTACGTGTAACCAAGGGAGGCCCAGCTGTCCTGAGGTCCTGGCTGGCCCGGAGCCTCCAGCTGAGGCCGTGGAGGTAGGTCTGCAGGGCAGTGAGGAGCAGTGGGCACTAGGTGGGGGTCCCAGCTGGGGCCAGGCCATTCGCACCAAAGGTTCAAGTGCGATGCCCTCTTGGTGGCCACCAGGCAAAGAGGACGGGGCCCAAGCCCCAAGCGCACTGCCTTGCTGTCCTCAGGGCCGCAAGCCCTGATCGGTGCCTGAGTGGCCACAGCCGGGGTGTCTGACCACCTCCAGGAGCGGGAGGCTGTGAGAAATCCCCATCCCACCGGGGGAGCAGAAGCAGACTTACGCCCTCAGAAACCTCCACGGGGCACCTTGGATTTTGGCTTCCGGATTCTGTCCTACATAAATCTCCAAGGAAACGCTTCCCCATGACCCGCTGCAAGAAACTGATTCGCGGCTGCAGCCCAGTTACTGGCGGGGCTCTGCCAAGGGCCCGCCGTCGCTGCAGGACCTGCCGCACAGCGTAGGGCTCTGGGGGTCCCCGATTCTGCCTCTCCGAGGCTGCCTCCCAGTGCCTGAGTTAGGAGGGACCCCGGATGTCACCAGGTCTGCTTTTCCGATAGGAAAACTGAGCAAAGAGGTCTTGCAAGGGATTCACAGCCAGGCAGAGGCAGAGCCGAGAGCAGGCCCCAGGCCACAGCCCCTGCAGCTCCCCCTCCAGACGGGTCACCCCAGCAGTCACACTGGCCCCTGTGGCCGCCGCGGCTGTGAGCACCACGGCCCACCCCGCCAGCTCGGCCCGCCTTACTCACCTCTCCAAAGAGCCAAGCGCAGGTTGAAAGATGGAAAGGCAGCCCCTTGGGTGAGGAGACGCTGCTGACAGCCCCGCCCCTGGGAGAGACACACCGCCCAGCAGCCGCACCGGGGAAGTTTTATTAATAATTCAACACTGAAGCCAATTTAGCATTGCTTTCTTAGTTGGTTTAAGAGTTCTATAAATGTTACAGCTTCTGTTAAGAGATCGAGCCGCTCGGGAGGTCCTCGTGGGTGGCTGGACCCATCCCACGGCCTGAGACGCACATTCAACATGCCAGTACGGGCTGAGCAACGTCCTGCCTTGGGAAGTAGCCGGGGAGGGAGAGGCAAGTGGCATGGAGGACCAGCCAGGGGACACTCCTCCAGGCTGGGTCGCACATGTCCCCCATGCAAAGGTCCCCTGCCCTGCTAGGCTCTGGTCCCTGCATGAAGTCACCACTGTGATGAGCTGAACCCAGGGCTCGGGCTTGAGATCAAGGTCATGGAGCAGTGCTCAGCCCAGCTGGAAAGGAGGACAGACCAAGGGAAGCCAGGCTGACCACAGATGCCCGGGAGAGACAGTGTGGGGCCAAGTAGAGTGTAAGGTAGCTGTCAGGGAGCGGCCGGTGCAGGCCCAGCTACAGAGGAGCCCAGGGGGAAGAGGGAGAAAGCGGATGTGAGCAAACCCAGAACTGGACAGAAACGCGGGGCTGGGTGAGTGGCCCAGGAGACCCCAGCGCGGAGGCCCCGGGTAGGAAGGGTGCTGCTCCGGGCCTGATGTTCCCGCCAGCCCCAGCGTCCCCATCCAGTCCCGAAAAAGGGCAGGACCCTGCTTCCTGGTCCCCCCCAAGCCCAGCGGAGCCAACAGACAGCTTCAAAAGAGCATCGCTAAATGCCCAGGCAGAAGAACGGAACAAACAAAGTCCACACAACAGCAAGGAATGGCTGGAGTCAAGGGGCAACAGGGGAGGTGGAATCCCACTGGCTGGGGAGGCCCTTGTCCCACAGTGTCCCCAAGGACTGCTGGGGCAGGAGAGGAGCTGAGGCCCCAACAATCTGGCCAGAGCCCTGGGGCCGCAGAGGAACCTGCAGGAGGAGGCTGGGAGAACGGGTGATTCGGGGTGATGGCGAGCTGGCCGGGAGAGGTGGCCACAGACAGCAGGGGGTGAGAGGGAGCTTCCAGAAGGCTCTGCCTGAATGGTCAAGGCCAGGCCCACATGCCCAGGCCCCCAGGTGCCCATGGGCTGGGTCCCCACTGGAACAGACCACAGACCACACTCACCCCCGCCCGTGGCACTTGCAGCCACGACACACCCCCGCGGCCCCAGGACAGCCCCGAGCCCTGACCAGGCCAGAGAGGCCTGGCGGAGGTCACTGGGTCAGGGCCCAGCCCCAGGCTACCGAGGCCCCAGTGGACAGAGCCCGCGGGAGCAGGCGCTGCCCTTCCTGCCCAGCCCTGCCTCATGGCACCAGCCTGACCTAGATACTGTGCCCGCGTGCAGCGGCCAGGCAGAGCCCCGGCCGGCCTGGCACCAAGACAGCGGGCCAGGATCCAAGCCAAACGCAGCCACACAGCCACCAGCCCAGCCCACCCAGGACCACCCCGGCTGCGATCCCCCAGCAGGGTCTGTCCACCCCCTGCTCCACCTCAGGCCGGGCCAGCCCTCCAGGAGCCAGGTGACCCCTTTAGTCTTGCCAGTCCGTACCGCACCACACGCCCACCTTGGCCCCCGAGTGCCGCCTGGGCCCGGGGATGGCAGGCCACTTAGACCGACTACAAATACAAACATCCTTGAAATGAGAAGCGCGTGCACGTGGGTCAGACGCCTGCCTGTTGCCACCAAGCCTGCAGGCCCTGGACAGACTCCTGGGCCAGAGGGGGCGCGGGCAGCATGCACGCCCACAGCAGGGCCAGGCTCAGCCACACGTGCGCGCCCCGGCCGCCTTTCCCTGCCCTTCTCCCTCCCACCTGTCCCACTGCCACCTCGCACCCCTTCAACTCCCCACCCCCCACCCCAACAGCCAACATTATTCAGCACCGGCTGCGTGGCAGGCACTGCGCCTGGGGCTGGAGCGGGAGTGATGAGCCGATCAGAAGCAGTCCCCACCGTCAGGGAGCATCTAGTCTAAGGAAGTCAGAGTAGCAGCCAATGGTCCCAGCTCCCTGGGGGAGCCCTGGGCAGGGGTGAGCAGAAGTTGAGGACCCCTGGAGCCTCACAGCACTTGCAAAGCCCTGGAGAGAACAGGCCACTCCACTGGAAAGCGGGGATCTCTGGGATCATGGGGTTGGGCCCAGAGCAGAAAGTGAGGGGGCTGAGGGCGGGCAGGGGCCAGGGCAGCAGCAGTCTGCCAGCGGACCATGCTCACCGCGGCAAGAAGAGCTCTTGGCCCAGAAGCCAGAGGAGAGTGAGTGGAGTGGGAGACAGTCTGCTGGACCCCCACCTTGGGCGTCAGCCTCCGCCCGCTCCCTGGGCCAAGGACAAACGGCCCTGTCACAGGGTGCCGGCCTGAAACCAGCCTCCAAATGTTGCCTGCCCCAGGTCTTCCCGATGGTGCAATTTTGTGTACAAATTATTTCTAAATTTACTCCATCACTCCATTCAGATAACTGCTTACGTAGCGCTCATTGGTAGAACGGAAACCATTTAAAAATCTTGGGTGACAGCATATGCATCTCCACACCAAACTGCACACACAAGTCAGAAAGGGCTCACCAGTGTAGACCTTGTCATGAGGGCCCGTTCGGGGGAAGGCAAGGCCACCTGGGATGAGGCCACGGAGGGTACAGCTGATGGTTTAGCCCCAGTGGGCTCCTGGCGCAAGGACAGAGCGTCACTAACCCACTGCACCTGCAAGGTCCGCAAACCGTCCCGGCAGCGCGTCCTGAGCCCCACCCCCGATGCGGACCGGGGCGGGCTCCAGGGCTGGCTCTGCCAAGAGGGGCCTGTCATGGCCATGGTCAGCAAGCGGGCCAGAACATCCTGGGTGTCCTGTGACCCTGCCAAATGGCCAAGTGCTGCCCGGGTCACCGGGAGGGGCGGCCCCAGTGCAAGGAGCCGGCCGGCCCCCGTTACCGCACACCCCAGCACCCCCAGATCTGACTTCCTTGGCACCAGAGGAACAAGGGCTGCGTCAGCACAGAGGATATAAAAGCCAGCGAGACTCTGGGACCCAAGAGGCTGATGAAGGGGATTCGACTCAGCCTCGAGACCATCCCGTGGAGACAGGCCTCTGGGGGGTAATCCTGTACCACCTTCTGAGAGCTCAAGCCTGCCGAGGGCGTCTCGGCCAGGGTCCAACTCAGAGTCTCTGTCCCTCCCCCCGCAGCCACTGGTGTCAGAGTGGGTTCTAATCCTGACACGGCTCCTTCTGAGACTTGGGCAGTGCCCTGGGCAGCCAGCAAGTGGGAGGCAGCGTCTGGCAGGGAGGGGGTGTGAACACAGCTCGGGGAGGGGGGTGTGATCACAGCTCGGGGAGGGGGGGTGAACACAGCTCGGGGAGGGGGGTGTGAACACAGCGCGGGGGGGGTGAACACAGCTCGGGGAGGGGGGGTGAACACAGCTCGGGGAGGGGGGGTGAACACAGCTCGGGGAGGGGGGTGTGATCACAGCTCGGGGAGGGGGGTGTGAACACAGCGCGGGGAGGGGGGTGTGATCACAGCTCGGGGAGGGGGGGTGAACACAGCTCGGGGAGGGGGGGTGAACACAGCTCGGGGAGGGGGGTGTGATCACAGCTCGGGGAGGGGGTGTGAACACAGCTCGGGGAGGGGGGTGTGATCACAGCTCGGGGAGGGGGGGTGAACACAGCTCGGGGAGGGGGGTGTGAACACAGCGCGGGGGGGGTGAACACAGCTCGGGGAGGGGGGGTGAACACAGCTCGGGGAGGGGGGGTGAACACAGCTCGGGGAGGGGGGGGTGTGAACACAGCTCGGGGAGGGGGGGTGTGAACACAGATTCGGGAGGGGGGGGTGTGAACACAGCTCGGGGAGGGGGTGTGAACACAGCTCGGGGAGGGGGGGTGAACACAGCTCGGGGAGGGGGGGGTGAACACAGCTCAGGGAGGGGGGGGTGAACACAGCTCGGGGAGGGGGGGGTGAACACAGCTCAGGGAGGGGGGTGTGAACACAGCTCGGGGAGGGGGGGGTGTGATCACAGCTCGGGGGGGGGTGTGAACACAGCTCGGGGAGGGGGGGTGATCACAGCTCGGGGAGGGGGGTGAACACAGCTCGGGGAGGGGGGGGTGAACACAGCTCGGGGAGGTGGGGGTGAACACAGCTCGGGGAGGGGGGGTGAACACAGCTCAGGGAGGGGGGTGTGAACACAGCTCGGGGAGGGGGGGGTGTGATCACAGCTCGGGGGGGGGTGTGAACACAGCTCGGGGAGGGGGGGTGAACACAGCTCGGGGAGGGGGGGTGATCACAGCTCGGGGAGGGGGGGGTGAACACAGCTCGGGGAGGGGGGGGTGAACACAGCTCGGGGAGGGGGGTGTGAACACAGCTCGGGGAGGTGGGGGTGAACACAGCTCGGGGGGGGGGGTGAACACAGCTCAGGGAGGGGGGTGTGAACACAGCTCGGGGAGGGGGGGTGTGATCACAGCTCGGGGAGGGGGGTGTGAACACAGCTCGGGGGGGGCGTGTGAACACAGCTCGGGGGGGGTGTGAACACAGCTCGGGGGGGGTGTGAACACAGCTCGGGGAGGGGGGGTGAACACAGCTCGGGGAGGGGGGGTGTGAACACAGCTCGGGGAGGGGGGTGTGAACACAGCTCGGGGAGGGGGGGTGAACACAGCTCGGGGGGGGGTGTGAACACAGATTCGGGAGGGGGGGGGTGTGAACACAGCTCGGGGAGGGGGGGTGAACACAGCTCGGGGAGGGGGGGTGAACACAGCTCGGGGAGGTGGGGGTGTGAACACACAGCTCGAGGCCAGGACACCTGGAAAATATATTTTCCTTCAAGACCAGAGAGAGACCTTGAGACCCTACCTGACCAGGGTGCCTACCCTCAAGATAGCCGAGGGGCTTCAGGGCCTGGTGGGATGTGGACCCTGTGGGCTGGTCCCTGAGCAGCTGCCTGGGGCAGGGAGCATTGCCCACAAGCCTGGGCACCTGGTTTCCACGAGCCTCCCACTTAGCCTCTCTGAGGTCCCCAGCTGTCACCTCTCCTTGGCTCTCGGGGCTCCCAAGGACAGATTGGGGTGGTGAGCACCACATGTGTCCCCTCACACACACTCTCACCTACAGCCCAAGGCGAGCCAGGTCCTGGACGACACGGCGCTGGGAAGCCTAGGCGCCATGCCCTGGGCCCGCCCTCCCCTCACCCTCTGCCCCCAGCCCCACCCGTGGACGCGTGGGCCCCAGCACCCGTCAAGCGCCACGTGTGCAAATGTTTATTTTTCCTTAAGGGCAAAAAAAGAAAGGAAGCAAGAGGGTTGGCCTATCCGGCTGGTGAGTCACAGGGGGTGTTCAAGCAAAGGGTGCGGAGCACCCCCAGCACCCCATGGGCGGGCCAGGCACTGCCCCCCACCCCATTCACCCCTGCAGGTGCTGCCTTGACCTGGGGCGAACGCTGGTTAGACTCTGGTCGGAGGCTCTGGGGAAAGCTGCCTCCAGGGAGTCCTCACTGAGTACCTGCAGCTCCTCCGTGGCCCTCGGGGCGGAGGCCGTCCCACAGGCTCAGTCCCCCCACACCCCTGGGAGGGGGGGCCTGCCCCATCTCGGTTCCCCTGGAGCATCTGAGTGTCATCTGTTTAGACAACCCAGAGAGAAGGTGCTGGCGGCTGGAAATGAAGGCAGAACGGACAGCGGCCCTGCATCACGGCCCATAGGCTCAGTGAGGTGTACAGCTCACCCAGACCCCTGGTGCTCTGCAGCCCCCACCCTGTGGCTGGACACGTCCCCAACCCCAGAGGGGCAGGGCAGGCGGGAGTCCCAGGAAGGTAGGGAGAGGCTGGCCCAGAGTGGCCACTCAGGGCCAGACGGCATGCCTGTCCCCCAAGGATGGAGCTACCAGCCAGTCAATCCAGGCTGGCTCCCAAGAGTGGTACCCGAGGTTTGGCCCACCCTGAGAGAGTCCCGTGTGCCCCAAACCCCAGGCCACCCTGGGCAAGTGCTGGCCAGCGTGATGACCAGGGCAGGACCAGAGGCCACAGCAGCCACATGTGGGGGCCCAAGGAACCGAGAGGCCAGACCCAGACAATCCAAGGTCAGAGGAAGGCCCAGCTCCTCAGTCTCAGGAGGGAACCGAGGCCAGGGCAGGACAGGGCGCTTCAGGTGGTGGGGGCTTCGAGCCCAGGTCCCCAGTGTGGAGCAGCACCCCACCTCTGCCTTCCCTCCCGCCCTGCAGGGAGCAGTCTGGGGTCCACGGTAGGCTGCCAGTCAGGGGCTGCCTGAGTCCCCAGCCCGGCCTAGGGGGTTTCAAAGAGGCCAGGCGGCACCGGTGACCTTGTCATCGCCAGGAACAGGGCCCAGTGGTGACAGCTGAGTCACCATCCTGGGCTTTTTAAGGCACAGCTGAGTGCAAGAGGGCAACTGAGGTCTTTCTGAGGAGACAGGAGAGCACATGGCAGAGAATATGAGGTCGGGGCGGAGCACGGAGCCACGTGCCCCTCAACGTGCTACCCCCCAGATTCTGCAGGGGTGGGGGCTGCAGCTGCACTGGGGGGACTCAGTGGGACAGGAGCAGAGCACCCAGCGGGGGTGTGACGGGCCTCTGCCTCCTGGCCCGGTGGGGGGCCAGGGTGGGCCTCCCGGCGCAACGGGGGACGAAAGGGGTCATGTCCCAGAGAGGGGCTGGGCCCTTCCAGGCTCTTCCTAGGAGGGAGGGCCCAGCAGCACCCCCCACCCCACCGCTGTCCTGGGCAGGCAGCAGCTGGAGGAGGACAAAGGTCAGTAGGTGTTGGCGATGTGGTCCGACGTGCAACCTGGTCCTGGCTCTTTGCTGAGCCCACCTGCAGCTACAGGCCCAAGGGGTGTGGGCTGATGGATGTTCCCGCACCGGTGTGTACTCTCCCAGGGCCTCCATCAGTCCCTGTCCATCTGTCTGTCTGCCTGCTCTCCTGGGAACAGCCTCCCAGGGGCATGCACTGCCCAGTGCCTGCCCTTGCCCAGCTCCTCGTCCGTCCAGCTCAAGCCGGCAGGTCTCTGCAGAGCATCCCCTGGCCAGTGAGGCCAGAAGAGGATTCCCTGGACAGGACCATCAGAACCCATGGGTGGGGCAGAAGGGGGCAGCCCCAGAAAGAAGCCCACCCCTCCACTCTTACAGTCCCCAAGCACCCACCTCACTCCAGGCCCCACTTCCGAAGACACATCAAGTGCCCCCGACTCAGCCTGATGCTGATCAGCCCGGGAGCCGATGCGGCCTCCTTACAGACGCAGGCACCAACCCCCAATAACACCAAGCCCAGAATAGCCCACGATGCGCCACGTGCCAAGCTCCCGCCGAAGCGTGTAGCTGCACAGCTGCAGAGTCGCTTTAAAAATACTCTAAACATGCACACACAAACACACACCGCCCACGAGGATGCCTGCCCCGCCCGCGGCAGGTAGGGGGTGACGGTGGGGGCACCGGTGGGAGGGGGCCCTGCCCTCCGCCTCAGGGCTGACAGGAGGCCCCAGATGGCAGTGTGGGCAGAAGGGTGCCCTCCCACCCACGTCTGCGGCAAGTGCCTGGGGCTCTGACCCTCCAGCCCTCCCAGCCCGGCCCCAAGACCTCCCAGAACAGGTGCTCCCCCAGCGGGCAGGCCTGGGCAAGCCCACCTCTGCAGGAAAGCAGGGCTGCCCCCGGACCCGAGCCGGGCCCTTCTAGGCCCTCAGCCCCAGGCTGCTCTCCTGTGCTCCCCGCACCAACCTGGGGAGCAGCCGGGGAGCTGCCACACCTGAGGGAGGCACTGGTGGGCCTGTCGGGCGGCCAGTCCACCGGCTCCACTGAGAGGGTGGCGGTAGCCATGTCCTCCAGCCGGGGCCTCTCCGCGTCCAGGGTACAAGTCTGGGCCAGGGCAGGTCAATGAGGCCCCTGCCGGGCCTCTGGCGTCTCCAGACCCAGGGCAGCTGGTTCCCAGTTCCAAGTGCCCACTGACCTCAGCTCCCAGGCCAGACGGTCCTGGACAGGCCGGCTCCCTGAACCCCACAGCTGCTCCTCTTCAGAGGCCGGCCTCCTGCACACCGAGAGCCCAGCAGGCCCCAGGTACTGCAAAAGCCAGGCCGTGAATGGCTTGGAGAAGCCCACCGGTGCCCAAATCCTCCTCCTCCCCAAACTCGGGGCCTCATGTGAGAGGGGAGCTCCAAGGGACCTGCTGGGCTCTGCACCCCAGGGTCGCGACCCCAGGATCCCCAGGAAGGCTGGAGCTGGCCAGGCCCACACAGGGCACTGCTGGGCCAGCCCCTGAAGAATGAGACGCCTGGGCCTTGGACCCCCGCGCTACAGTCCCTCTCCCAGGGGCAGCCACGCCGGGCTGCGCGGTGACGGTGACCAGGGTGGGCTGTAGGACCTGCATTTGGAAGCTCTGCTTGGACCCCCGGGATGCAGCTCTGCCAAGATGGTACGGGCTGGCCTTGCCCTTGGGGAGCAGAGCCCCCGCCTGACCCCCTCACCGTGAAGCCGCCCAAGGCAAACGCAGGGCCGCAGGCCCGCTGAGCCCCGCCCCGCTGGCCTGGCCGGCGGCCACCTGCTGCTCTGGAATTTCGCGGCAGCTGAGAGAAGTGGGCCGCTGCCTGGCCTGGAAAACGGCTGCTCAGATACTGGCTCCTGTGGTCACGGGACCTGCCTCTGCGGCAGGCAGCCCGGCAAGGAGCCCTGCACAGCAGAGGCGCCCGGCCCCAGGCGGGGCTGAGCCCAGAGCCCCTTCCGCAGGAAGCGCCTGCCCACCGGGCCCGGGGAGGGTCTCGCCCACAGTCCTCTCCCCACCACCTCCAGGAGAGCAGGTCTGCCCGGCCCCAGCAAGGCTCAGGCATGGTGCTGGGTGAGGATGATGCAGAACCTCGGCTCTCAGGGCCTCCCCACCCCAGGGCTGGGGTCTTCCCTCGTCACCCTCTGCCCATTTGAGAAATGCAGGCAGGGCCGTCCTAGCACCCCCTGCCTCACTGTTGGCCACAGTCCTGGGGACGCTGGGAGCTCCCGCAGCCCACCTCAGCTGGGGGGACATGGGGGACACACGCAGATAGGGCCACTTTGGCATCTACTGGAGTGGGGTGGCAGCACCCCTGGAGGCTGTGTGCACAGGCATGAGGACCCCAGGGAGGCAGCAGGACTTGGACACTTGGGCACGGCTCTCCTATGGGAGGACAGCTTGGGACGTGGACAGAAAGGTGGAGGGTCCTGCCCCAGCCAGGAGTGGCCCTGCCCCTAAACCACGATCAGCTTGCCCAGGGCTCCATGGCTCCTTCCATGAAGGAAAGAGGGACCAGCATCCAGCAAGTACCCACTGCGTGCACAGGCGGTCCTATTTAACAGACAGCCAAGGGTCTCGCTTGTTCCTCTGCCTGCCAGCCCTGGACCCTGGCAGTCACCCCACCAGGCTGTGATGTCCTCATCTTCTCAGTGGAGCCATGCAGGGCCCAGGAAACTAGCACTGGAAATAACATGCCTGAGGGGACCTCCCAAGACCCAGGCTGACGGGCAACGCCCCAGGAAGGGAGGCCGGTCCTCCTTGGGGAGTCCCGGCCAAGCCCTTCCCCACCTTCCAGGAGTTACTTAGGCTAGGCGTCTCCCCTGGCCCACCTGCTGCTCCTGCGGGCGGGCAGGGACAGTGAGTGGCCTGTGAGGAAGCTCCCCTGCCTCTGCAGGGGCGCGTGGACCTGCCCCAGCCCCAGCCTCCCACTGCTCATGGTGGCAGTGGCAGCTCCCAAAGCCAGTGACGCTGTGGCCAGGGCAGGAGGGGAGGGCTGGGGCAGAAGGGGCCGGGGCAGGAGGGGAGGGCCACGGCAGCCTTGAAGACCCTGGTCCCCCTCTGGCTGGCCCTCTCCCGGGCTCACATCAGGTCAGTAGCAGCTGCCCTTGGGCGGAGAGCAAACACTCCCACAGGCTGCTCTCCTGTGGGCAAGGGGGTGCCAACAAGCATCCAGGGGAGCCTGGCCCAGGCATTTCTTTGGGAACCTCTGGTTTGCTCCTTGTAAGGTCCGGTCCACAGTCCAGCACCCAGGCCTGGCCATTTCCTTGGCCTCACCTTTCATTTTGTAAACCTGGGTGGACGCTGTGCCTGTGGATGGGACAGAGTGACAGCCCCACTCTGGGTCCCTGGGGGCACCCCTCCCGGCAGGAGGCTGCCCTCCCCTGCGCTGCCAGAGGGGCTGATGGGCCTGCTGCCCAGACAAGAGGCCCCGCCCAGCCTGGCGTCCCCAGGCCCACGGGGAGCACAAACTCCACTTCACCGGTTGGCATTTCTGAAGGATGACAAAGATCCCGGGCTCTGAATGTGTTTTCTGTGTGAACAGACACTTGCTCACCATGTGCCGGGTGCCAGCAGCCCCCCCACAGCTCCTGCCTGGATCACTGCCTCCCGGCAGCCCCCGTGCAGGTGGGGGCAGGGCTGGGGGCCCAGAGCACAACTTGGTCCAGGGCCCATGGGGCCGCCCACCCCTGCCCCTGGGATGCTGGCTCAGCACCCCAACCGGCAGGGTCCAAGCCACAGTTACCAGGGAAACACTGCTCCCTAGAGCAGCAGACGCTCTCGGGGGTCCCGGCACCAGGAGAGGGTCCCTGGCCGCCCACACCTCAGATCTGCAGGGTGCCCACCACCCCCTCAGCGAGGAAAGTGGGGGTCTCGGCTCTGTGGGTGGTTAGCTGTGGCCCGTTAGCTGCGGCCCATGGGGTCAGTTCCCAGGGCTGGAGGAAAGGCTACAAGGCGGCAGGGAGGGGGCCTCCCTGGGAGGCAGAGTCCGTGGAAGGTACCACTCGAGGGGCCAGGAGTTAACTGGGCTTCCTAGCGGCCAGCACTGCCCCGAGATCCATCTTCATTAGCCACATTCTCGGTGACAATTTCTGGCCCATCACTGCAGGTTGCAACCCTTGGAGACACTCCCAAAACAATTGGGTGGGAACGGGGAGGCACCACTGAGCACACACACAGCTCTGGGCTCCAGACCCCATAGTTAGGAGCCAGGCAGGCCCCGCGCCCCATCCTCAATTCAGAGAAGGTGGGTGGGGGGTGGGGCAGGAAGGTGCACGCCGGAGAGGCCCCAGGGCCCCTCGGCGATGTGGAGGCCGACCTAGGCTCCCTCCTGGACCACCAGCCCAGCCACTGCCCCTGCCTGGGCTCTGCTCTAAGTTGCACCCTGGGTCCTGCTTCCAGGGGACTGAGTAGTACCGGGAACCCCCTTCCCCTGAGGGCGAGCAAGGAAGCCCCGGCTTTGGGGGCACGATCACCCACTTCCGGCACGCTCCTCACCTTCTCTACAGGATAACCCATTTGCTCCACAATCACCGTCGGCCCTGCGGACAGATGAGGACGCTGAGGCTCAGGGACCCACGCCCAGGAAGTGACGAAGCAGTGGCTCCAGGGCCTATGGCCGAGGACCCCCGAGGGCAAAGCCGAGCAAACAGAAGGCTCAGGGGCACAACGGGCGGGCCGGGAGGCACTGGCTGGGGCCAGGCTGTGAATTCGCTCCTTGTCCGCTTCCTGAAGACTGCAGGGGGCATCTGCTCAGGGAGGCCTTTGGAGAAGGGGGGCGTACGGCCATTGGCCCGGAACGCACCCTGTGCTGAGAGGCCACCAAGGAAGAAGGAAGCGGCGAAGACCGTCTCCTGAGAGACTGCAGGACGAGGGGGTCTTCTACCATCACTCAGCAGATGACCAGCCAGGCCCCTCGTGGGAGGGGCTCCCGGGCAGCTCAGCCACAGGAAGGGGACGACCACCTCTGACCAGCCTCGGGGTGCTGGACACCGCTGGGCAAGTGCTGTCGGCTCCCTGGGGGGGGGGTCCCTGGTCAGGGCTGAGCTCTCGGTGCGGAGAAGTGCCCTCGCCACCCACATCCCAAGGCTCTCAGGGTCCAGGCGCTGGCCCAACCTCCCGATCCAGGAGCCAGCGCTCAGCACTGGGCACTCAGAGTCAGAGAGGCTGAAGGCTGGCGGTTCTCCAGGGAACAGCCAAGTCCAGGAGAGCGACAGGGCCAGGGGAGCTCAAGAGAAGGGGAGGAGCAAGGGCAGCAGTGTCCCCACTGGTGGCCAGGCCACAGTCTCTCATTTACTGCACTGCACACTACGATTAGCCCATTTCACAAGTGGAGACGTTGAGGCTGAACCCCTGCCCCCGGCCACACAGAGGCTGGTGGCAGAACGCGGAGCCAACCCTCTTCTGCCCACTCTGGGGTGCGGCCTTCCCACCCCCGCCAGCCTGGGGGCCCAGCCTGGAGCAGAGGGTGCCCCCTGGCAAGCCACTCCACCCTCCACCCACCCTCACCTGAGATTCAGTTTAAAACGCGTATTTCTACAGAAATAGCCCTGACTTCTCTTGAATCTGCATTTTTCATGCTTCCAGGTAATACCAGCTACAGTTCCAGGACTGCTCAGGGCCATACTGGGACCAGGAGGGCCTGGTCGGAGCAGCTGACCAATGCACTGGGGCTGCCAGGTTCATTCCGGGTCCAGAGATGCACTGGAGCCCCCAGACTGCAGGCCACCAGCCGCTCAGCCCAGCGTGGCCCACCCCTCCCCTGCCAGCAAGGGGGAGGACTTTGACGAGGGGCCCTTGGGGAGGCCTGGTCTGCCTTCCCCCCAACTGTGACCAGTGGCTGGCAGGATCTGGGAGCAGCCATTCACTAAGGGAGGGTGAGACTCCTGTCCAGGACCCACTGGGCCTCCAGGACCCACTGGGCCTCCACATCCCCCGGGAGGCCCAGGAAGAGGCTGGGAGGCTGGGGACCTGGGAGGCAGCAAGGCGGGGGCTCCACCGCCGGGCGGCTCTGCTCACGCTGCCCAGGGACTCCGGCCCTGCCTCTGGCCCACAGGTCTCCTCCACCAGTGGGTGTGCCGGGCAGACAACACAGCCCATCGGGAGCTGAGCCGCGGCCCCCAAAAGATGCCTCTACATCCCAGAACTTATCTGGAAGAAGGTCTTTGCAGATGTCATCACTTAAGAATCCAGAGATGAGATCACCCTGGATTATTCAGGTGGCCCTGAATCCAGTGACAATGGGGGACAGGACACACAGGGGACTAGGCCCTGTGAAGAGGAGGCAGAGGCTGAAGTGATGCAAGCTGAGGAAGCCGGGGCCCCAGGAGCTGGACGAGGCAGGAAGGACCCCAGCCCTGCAGGGTTCAGAGGGAGTGTGGCCCTTCTGAGACCCTGAGCTCAGACTTCCAGCCTCCAGAACAGGAGAGAACACTGTCTGCAGTCTTCAGCCCCTAGTCTGTGGTCATTTGTCCCAGAATCCCCAGGACACTCAAGCCGTCTCCGAGTTAGGAGGCAGGGCACGTGCGTTCAGGACAAAGGAGGCCTTCCTGCCAAGGCGGGCGCCCCTGCCCTGGTCTGGCTGCCCAGGAGGCCCCATGGAGAAGGACCAGGAGGCCTCAGGCCCAGGAGCCTCCCCATGCTGCCAGGGAGCTCTGTTCTTTGCTTGGGGGACTTGGTCAAACCCACAGCTGGAGGAGGATGGGGAAGGCAGGCAGCTGGTTGACAGGCCCAGGGTTCCACAGCCGCTTAGGGGACCCAGAGGGGAAGTGGGGGGACCGGGGGTCTCCCCAGGTCAGAGGCCTCACTGGGCCCTCCATGCAGGACAGGGCCAGGGGACATTTCAGGGGCAGTCCCCCTCCCTGCCCCCCACCTCCCAGCCTCTCTGTCTCCTGGGGTCAGCAGCTCAGTCACACGTGGGTCAGACAGGAAGCCTTGAGTCACGGCCCCCCGGCCCCCTCCGTCACACCTCTCCTGTCCGGCCCACGTCCCCCCGCTTGCCACACTGAGCCCGCTGCTGGGTCCCCTAGCTGATGGGAAGGCCCCCATCTGAGCACATGGGAAGTGGGAGCCCCAGCGACACCAGCTCACCCTCGTCCCCGGGAGGCCTGTGAGTGAGCGTGGGCACGAGCCCGAGGGTCCACACCTGGCTCGTCGGCCCGGCAGGGAGGTGGCAGTAAAGGGGCTCCTGACCCCGGGGGTGCGGGTGAGGTAACCCTTCCGGCCTTCCCCACAAATTCCGGGCTGTGAGTGGACGGCCCAACCCTGGGGCCCCCCAGGCCCACTGTGTTCACCACCGAGCCCAAGCCTCCTGGAGCCCCTGGCCCACCCGGGTCCGGTGCGGAGCAAGAGCTGCGAAAACAGCTGTGGGGAGTTGGCTCTGATCCGTGGGGGTGGAGACCCCGAAATCAACACCCCAGAGGCTGCCGGGAGCACAGAAGCAGGGGTGGGGGGGAGGGGGAGAAGGCAGAATGAAGAGTCGTGAGGGGCTATTGGGAGTGGGGTGGGCGTGTCCCCAGGCCACTGCGCCCCCTGGGAAAGACAGAGAGACTGACACTCGCGCGGGCGCACACATGGCGCTGCTGGAGCTGGAGGCTAGGGAGCCCCAGCCTGGATCAGCCCCGGGGAGCCAGTGCCTGCCCGCCCCGGGCTGGGCTGGGAGGCCAGGCGGCCTCCTTTGTCCCTTTGTGCTGGGCGGTGAAGGGACAAAAGCCCCGCTCCCGGCTGGCTGGCGGCTGCTGCGGGAGACGGCTCCCAGGAGCCCTTCCTCCCCGTGCCATGGATGCGGGCCTGTTACACAACAGACCTAAGAATAATCCGGAGGGCGGGCAGTGCAGGGGAGACGGCCGTCCTGCCTCCTGGGACCCCGCACGCTGAGGTGGGGGATGGAGCCAGCTGCACGTGGTGCTGCTTCTGCCTGGGGCCTGGGGCCGTCTGGGGGCACGCCCGCCCCCAGCCCTTGGGAAGCCAGGCCTCCCAGGGACTGACCTGACCGGTCAGAACCCTAGAAGGTTAAGGCCATTTGTGCCCAGTGGCCCTTGGGGTCAAAACTCCTGGCTGGGCCTGCAAGGGCCCGAGAGCACGTGGCTGCAGAGAAGCTCAATTTCAGCTAGTGGGATGTCTGAGCTCTGAAGTCCATCCCCTCCCAGCAGCCACCAGCATACCAGGCCAGGGGGCTACGGTGGACGTTGATGCAAGACGAGGGAGGGGACGGCTGGCCCAGCAGTGACAGGAGTGCCCGCCGGCAGCCCACCCCTCACTGGAGCAGGTGGCAGGTGGCCGCCCATCTCCAGACCAGACTCGCTCCCTTCCAGGGAGCAGGAGGCAGGGCGGGATGGATGGTTACCTGCTAATGAAGTAGTTCTATGAGGCGCAGAGTAACAGAATACATACAAACTGGCCCATAGCTCTTCATCTATGCAGACATTAAAAATTAAAATCCAGTTACAACTCGTATTGTCAAACCCGGCTGCTGCCGCTTTGGCAGTCTGTGTGTGTGCCGGGCGGGGGATTACGTAACGCGAGCTCTCAGCGGCCCTTAGCGAGGGCCTCAGGGAACCTCCTAGCAGGTCTGCAGGGGTCTCTCCCACCCACAAGCTCCCCTGGCACCTGTGGGCCCCACAGACGTGGCCCAAGCCCCAGGTGAAGGGGTCCCTGCCTGGTCACCCCCAGGAGGGGCTTCAGCCAGCCTCCCCGACATCCTCCCAGGGCCGCCAGCTGCTCCCCAGTAGCAGTCCCATCAGCTCAGCCAGTGGCTGGGTGACAGGCATGACCCCTGCAGACCCCACCCCAGCCTCGGTTTCACTGCACATCCTGGATGGGCCGGGTCCAAGACATCAAGACCACTAGACCCACCCTCCGGGAAGCCCCAGGCGCACCACACACACTTTACGGCCTGACAAAGGGTCAGCCCCCTCACATCCTGGGTGCAGGCTGGGGCAGGGCCACTAAGCAGTTGGGCCCCAGAAAAGGGGGCTGTGGGGACCCTTCAGACATGGCCAACAGCACACGCTCCACCTGTCTCTCCACCCTTTCTGGAACCCCCCCCCCAGGTATAGCCACACAGAGAATGTGACTATGGGTTAAGCACAGAGGGACTATGACAGGGCTGGGGGCTGCTGGGGGTCTTTAGAGCCCATTTCTTCCGATATCGCAGGGTCTGGGGGGGCAAGCAGGCTGGCTCCCGTCCCCACCAACCGGGATAGGTGACAATGACCTCTGACCTGCCTGAACTCCCCTCTCTTAATGAGCTTTGGGCTCAGAAGACCCTGGAACATCACAATGGGGCTCCCCGTGACAGCACTCGGGCCCTGTGGACCAGGCGCCAGGGGAGCTGAGTGTCACCTCTCAGAGGTCAGGCATAGAGGGACAGACCAGGTACATTTTCATGGGTGAGGGGAGCAGAAGGCCATGGGAGAAAGGCCAGCCTCAGCAGGAAGTCAGTGGTCACTCTGTCCACCTCAAGGGTCACCGGGCAGGGTTGGGGCGGAGAAGATGGAAGGGGACACCTCCTGCTTCCTCCGCATCTTTGCCAGCTCCAGAAGCGTCCACATCCCCTAAAGGATGCCTGCCCCAGGCCCAGAGCCCCAGGAAGGACAGCTTCCCCCCACTCCCCACCAGCACCTGCAGATAGCCTGGGCAGAGCTGCCCCGGAGCCTGGCTAGGTCTCTCCTGGCCCCAGCAGCGCCCATCGCACCTCTGCCTGCCAGCGCTGGGAGAGGCTGGCCCAAAGCCAGAAGCAGCACCCGCAGCCCAGGCAGATATGCCATTCCCCTTTCTGCGCAACGTCCACTCAGAACTTCCCCTCAGACCTAAACGGTGAGTCCCTGCGGTACCACTGCCCGCCAGCGAGGGGGTGGGGTGCCCTGGCCTGGCCTCAGTCTCAGCTCAGGGTCCCCAACGAGACATCCGTCCTCAACCAGGGGAGGAAAGTTAGCAGGAAGGCGGCCCCCAGGTCCCTCAGCCCGCAACTGCGGCCTCGGAGAGAGCCCAGGACCCCTCACCTGTCCGGCGCCATCCTAGACTCACACCCCTCCCCTCTGGGGCCCCGACCTCGGAAGCAGCTCGGCCCATCAGGCGGCCCAGGCCGCCGGGCACGAGGCGAGCAGCGCGCGCCCCCTCCCCGCGCCGGCTGGGACGGGCCGCCCAGGGCAGCGGCGCCCCCGCGCGTCCACCGAGCCCCAGGCGCTGCAACAGGAGCGGCGCGGCACCTACTGTGCTTCGGCGGGGCGGCTCCCGCGTCCATTGTCTCCGCGGCGGCGGCGGCGGCGGCGGGGGCGCGGGCGGGGGCGGCCGGGGCAGGGGCGTCGGCGTCAGCGGCCGGCCCTGGGCTCCGGCTGGGGCTGGGGCTCGGGCGGCATCGCCCGGCCGGCTCGGACGCCCGCTGCGGGCTGTGCGCACGGCGGGCTCGGCGCGCTGACACTGCGCCCCGTGGAGGCGCCGCGCGCGGAGAGCGCTGTCACTCGTGCAGCCCGCACCACACCCCCTGCCCGCCTCGCGCGGGGAGGGGGCGGGGGGCCGCGGGCGCAGAGCACAGAGCCCGGTGCGGGGGCGCGGGGCGCACAGTGGGGCCAGCCGGCCCGGCCCCGAGCCGGCTGGGCCAAAGTACTTTCCCCCCAAAGATGCGCCCGCAGCCTCCCCTCGAGACACTTCCCCCTCCCCCCTCTCCGGTTGGCCCCAGCGGCGGGACCGGGAAGGGGGCAGGGCCGAGACTGCTTCCCATCCCGAGGCTGGGAACTTGCGAACCAGGCGGCTCAGCTCCGAGAGCGACAAGATTTAGGCACAGCACGGTCCTACTCCCTCCCACCGCCGCCCTGGTGGTTGAAGCACCCCTCCCCCAAGATGCAACGTGGCACGTGCAGAAACCTGCACAAGTGCCTGGAGCTGGTGGGGGAAGGGTGCAGCCCAGCCCCAGAATGGCTCCTCTGCGGTGCGCCAGGCACCCCCTAGCTCACAGCAGGGCACAGCCGGCCCGGGCTGGGGGAAGGGCGCTCAGCACTGCTGTCTTGGAAACTATGACCTGCGTGTCTGGACAGAGCATGAAGACCCAGAGAAACAGTGGGAGCTGGACCACTGCCTGCCCTCCCCAAACTGGCCCCATGCCCCCAGGCAGCCACTAGCCCCAGCACACGTCCCGTCTCACTGCATCACGTGCTGAAGGGCCACCAAAGCAGTGACAGAGACAGGTGCCGGACCCTGGGGACCCTTCTTAATGGGATCTCCAGATCAGGCTTCCTGGGAGTCACCCCACCCCCACCCCTACCCCTACCCCTACCCTACAGGCTTCTGCTGCAGTGGAGGAGGAGAGGGAGAGGCAGGTCAAGGGAACAGGTCCAGCCAGGCACCTGTGTCCAGAGAGGCCAGGAGCCCACTGGTTGGCCCTGGTCTAGTGGCAACAGGAGACAAGATACAGGCTCATGTCCCAGCTCCCCATAGACCCAGTTACAAGACCCGCTGTTTTCTAAGGTTTTTTCCAGATTGCTGCAGCCCAGAGAGGTCCCTGGCTTCCCTCAAACCACACAGCAGAATCCTTGGCTGGGCCATAAACTCCCAGGCGGGCCTCAAGATCCCGCTCGGTGCAAAAGCTGATCCAAGAGACAGCATCCAGGCAGCGCACCTGCCGGGGCCAGCTAACCTCCCACAGCTTCTGCCTTCCAGGTCACTGGACCAGGGCTGAGCTTCAACCCCAGCTCAGTCCTGCACACCTGCCCTGGAAACTGCACCCGGGTGTGCATTTGGGCAGGCTGTGTCCCCCAGCTGAGGCTAGGCAGGCTCTGGCAGCCTCCGCTCAGGGTGGCATCAGGCATTCCAAATGGTCTGCAAGCCGGTGGCACAGACTCTGCCCACATTTCTGTGAGGGGCTGTCAGAGCTGCAGAGGCAGTGATTAGAGAAGCGCCCCCTCCCCCAGGACCACCACAGGGGCTCCAGGTGCGGGCTTGGTGCCCCCCATTCAGGGAAGGCTGCCTCCTGGCTCCCTCGGCTGCACCCTGCCCTGGCTCCCTCTCCAGGAATACTTCTCTGCCCCACATCCCACATCAGGGCCTAGTGCCCAGGCCAGGCCGGGGGCGCCCACTCCTCTCCCTCCTCCCCAGCCCTGCCCTGGACAGCAATGCCCCAGGACCCTGAGATGGGTGAGAAGGTGGATACGCAACAACAGGGCAGAGGATGGAGGCAGCCAGAAATTTGCAGGGCAGCTAAATGGGGCAAGAGGGAAGGCTGGGTGAGAGTGAAGGAGCCCCACCAGGTCCTCCGGAGCTGGCAGCAGCCAAGCCCGGCCAGGACGGGACTCCCACCCAGCCGAGTCCTACAGTGTTCTGTGGTCACATGTCTGGGTACTCCAGAGACATCACAGCAGGAGCCCATCAGGCAGGACTGGGGACTTCCTTCCTGCATTTTGTGCCCACCCCCAGCCTTCCAAGGCTTTCCTGAGTGACAGCCCTGAGCACCCCTCTCATCACTGCCTGGTGGAGAGGAACTGGGCTGGGTGCAGGCAGATAGGGAAACTTCCTGGGTGCCCCAAGTGGGCAGTGGCTCCCACCTGCACACCTGCACACCTTTCCCAGGCAGCAAGGGGGCTCTGCTTGGAGGCAGGGTGGCTCTTCTCATGGGGACAGAGATGCCAGTCCTGGGAGCGGGGCTGCCTGGGCACAGTGAGATTCCAGCAGCCCATGGGGATGCGCCCTCTGTGCCCAGGGGACCTGGCTGAGAGTCCAAGACCCGGGACAGAGAGACACAGAGACACTCACACCCAGAGACTGAGACAGAGAGACAGGTTTGCTCCTGCATGAAGCCAAAATTAAAATGCAAATAGGAAACCTTGAAAGAAATCTCCATTGTGAGCCAGAGACGCCAAGAATCACCAGAAAGAGGCCACAGGAGCTCTGGGCAGGCAGGGCTCCAGGCCTTCTGACAAGGCCTGCCTTTGGGTGGAGGAGAGTCTGCTGCACATAGTATGCGGTATGTGGACAGACGTGACTGTCACACCCACCAGGTCCTCCGGGGGCAGCTTCAGCAGCCAAGGCCGACAGCCTGGACTCCAGCTCAGCGTCATCCCCACTGAGAGCCACCCCAGCCACTTGACATAAGACCCCTCAGCCTGGTACTCAGGGGGCCCCACCAACTGGCTTCCTCCACTCCCACTTGGTTCCCAAGGCCTGGAGGGAGGCCCCTCCTCCAGGAAGCCTTCCCTGGTTGCCTCATCCGTAGCACTCACCCATTCCAAGTCTGTGACAGGACTTCCCCTGAGAAGTCACAGGGGCTATGCCACGTCTCGGATCTATGCTGCCCAGCAAGATCGTGAGGTCTCTGCAGGCAGGGCACCCTGTGCACACTGCTCTCCCAAACACACCAGCCAGCCGGGCTGCAGGTGGCTTCAGGCATGTCTGCTCATCAGACAGACCCGCTGCCCTGTGTACCCTGAGACCACCCCTACGGACAGCATGGTCTGGCTCCGGGTATGACCGGTGGCCCCGGCGAGAGCTCAGCTCAGAGACCCTTCTGCAGCCCGAGGTCACCAGTGAGGACACGGGGGCCAGAGACACACACACACAGAGGCAGCAAGAGGCGCAGCGAGCACCGTGGGCAGAGCGGGTGCACATTTGCCAGATCAATAAGCTTAATTGGGTGAATGTGCAATTCTCACCTGCTAAATATAGAAAATGCGTTTCAGTTTTCACCAGCATCTGGTCTTAAGACGTCTTGTTCTTGATCAGAACTCAAGTCAACGTGCAGGATCAGATCCCAGTCCCCACCCCCCACCCCCACCGTCTCCTGCCTCCTGCTCACAGAGCCCGGAGCCCGGGGCAGCGGTGGCCAGGCTAGCCAGCGCCCGCCTGGGTGGTAACCAGGCTTCTCCGTGGGCACAGGAGGAGGTCTGGGTGACCCGGCCCCCAGCCCAGGGCAGGGCTGACCTACCTGCCCCAAGACCCCAGGGCACTTTGCTGTGCCAAGCTGGTGCCAACTAGAGATGGGATGGGGACACACCAGGCAGGCCATCTCTGATGGGCCAGAGGTCTTTACAGGCACTGCTGGCCCTTAGGAACCATTGATTCCTGACACCACTTATCCTTTGAGGGGGAAACTGAGGTGCAGAGAGAGGAAGGCACCTGCTCCAAGTCCCCTGAGACCAGGTATCCTGCCCCTAAAGGGCCTCTTTTCATTGGCAGGGATGGGGAGTTCCTTCTGGGTCTGGCAGGACAGGGAAGGTCTCCTTAGCTGGCTCAGGACTAGGAGGGCCTGGTCAAGGCGGCGTCTAACACCGCTGTCCGCAGGGCCAGAGCCTCAGCTCTCCCAGGCAGCCTGGAGCCCTGGGTGGGGCAGCGCAGCCCACGTCCAATGAGTGAGGTAGCAAAGGTCGATGCTCACGAACACGTGAGCGCCCCCTGCCCCGGGGGCTCTGGAGCCCTGGGACCTGCCTGCGAGGTGCCCATGGATGGGGAAGGGTGGGAGCCTGGTGGGCAGGGAGGGGGTTAGCCGAGGCCGCCGGGGAGAAAATAGAGCAGCTGCATCTCACAGTCGACGTGGACGTGGACGTGGATGTGGAGGCCAGAGGGCCAGGGAGGAGGGACCGATGGTGCTGGGGCCCAGGGTTCTGTGGGGGTGGGAGGGGCACGGGAGGGGAGGGCAGGGCCCTTGACCTCCCCAGGCCAGGGGTGGCTGGAGGCGCCCTCCCCTGGGCCCCCGGTTGGGGCAGGACAGGGTGAAGAGGCACTGCCCCCTCCCCATCCTCCCACCCCACACCTAGTGCCCAGCACTGCCTTCTCACCTGGCTAGGGGTCACCGGCCTGCAGGGAGCAGGGAAGGCCCTGGGTAACAGGCGGGGAGAGAAGTGGGGGAGGGGAGCGTGTCTTGGAAAGTGGGGAGGGGGCGAGAGTGAGAGGGTGGCACGAAGGGGTCATCCCTAGCGAGAGACCTTCCGCAAGGCCTTCCCATGACCCTCAGCCCAGGGCCGCACCAGGGGGTCTCTGGACCACGGGGCACTGGGCCCTGCCCCCTCTTCTCACCCCCACCCAAGCCCCTAGCCTGCCACACCCACCTCTGCTATAAACCAGCTGTGGCCCTCTCACGGTAGCCAACCTGTCTGCTGTGCTCATCGTTAGTTCATTCATTCATTCACTTGTTCACTCCTTCATTTCTGTAACCATTGAGACTCTCTGTAAGTCCCCAGGGTGCCTGGTTGAGTGGCTAGGAATTCAGTGGGCCCCCATCCCAAGACCCCTGCCCTGGAGGTGGCCTCTGCCTACTGACCAGCATGAGACACCAACTTGCCACACTATTGACAAAAACTGTCACAGCTGAGACTAGGAGGGTTCCTGGAGGGGACACAGCAGGAGGGGGAGCTGAGCAGAGGGATGGGGTTGGGGGGACGAGGTAGGAAAGAGATACAGGGGCCAGATCACAGAGGGTCTTAGAGACAAAAGCAAGGAGGTTTTCTTGAGTCATGCCCAGAAGAACATTGAGATAGATGACTGTGGGGGAGGGGAAAGGAGTGAGGGAGGTGGGGGGCTGTGGGAGGCAGGAAGTCTGGCTGCAGGCCCCTGCCCAGCAGGACACAGGATGAGGTGGGAAGCCCCATAAAAAAGACCCACAGGACCCCCAGGCAGGGCCACTGCTCTCCTGCCAGCACCATCCGGGTTCCCTAGCCCAGCAGCTCTATCTCATTCTTTGCTTCTGAAACAGCTTACTTCTAGGAAAGTGGAACTTAGCCCTAAAATTCTATTGGTTCCCTGAGCTAACTCCTGATTGGTCCATTTGTAGTGCTTCATTTGCATGGAGCTCACTCCTGATTGGTTATTTCTCTCACTCCTGATTGGCCCATTTCCCTCACTCCTGATTGGTTATTTCTCTCCCTCCTGATTGGCCCATTTTTACAAAGCTTGCTCCTAATTAGTCAACTTTTGTTATACCGTATTTGCATATGATGTTGCAAAGTGTAAACTGGCAGCCTGTAAAAGCTTGTGTAACCCTGCAGACACGGTCCAGAGCTTGGAGTCTTAACTTCACTGGGCGTGCTGTTGTAATAAAGCCGAGTTCTCCAATTCCCTGAGTGCTTGCTGCTCGGTCTCCTGCCCAGATCCAGGTTGCTGTCGCACTGAGCTGTAATACGTCTTTCTGCAACAAGGACCCCCAGCTGGTTCAGACAAGCAGGGCCACAGAGGCGGAGAAAAGTGTGGAGACCTGAGACACTGAGGACAAGGATTCAGGCTCCAGGACCACAGGAAAGATGCTGTCCACTCAGACTGGAAAACTGGGGTGGGGTCTGAAGTAGAACTTTCTTGCCCATGAGTTTGAAATTCGGGCAGATTTGTCCTGCTGTCCAAAGTGCACCTGGCCAGGAGTAGGGGCGGGGCACTGCGAGTTGGATGGTCCCTGGTGAGAGTGGACATCAAGTCTCTGGGCTAAGAGAGGCAGGGGCCTGAGCTGGACGCCGTGACGCCAGGCTGCTGCCCAAGTCCATCCATCACGGGATGCTGGAAAGAAAGCCCTTCGTCCCAGGGCAGGTCCAGGCTGCCTGCTCCTTCCCTTGCCTGCTTGGGGCACGGAGCCTGAGCCCGCATAGAATGCCTGCCACGTACCAGCCCACAGGGCTGACTGCAAAAGACACGGAAACGCAGCCTCCCCATCAAATCACAGCAGAGCCACCTTGTACTTGAGCCCCACTGACGGCTGGCTGTTACCACCGCCGCCCCCCCCCCCGCTCTGTACACCAGGAGGTCCTGCTGCCCAGAGCAGGGAGCTTCACCAGGGGACCCCTGTTAAGGTTCAGGGCCCCTTCCGGTCCCTGCAGAGAGCGCCCTCCCACCTGCCACCCCTCACCTCACAAACACATCCACCCACCCTTTTGCTAAGCTTGGTGCTGGCTTCCTGTGGCCTGGGTGGCTGGGTAGGGTGCTGGGGAGCCAGCCTCCAGCACCAGTCGGCTCAGAGGAGTCCCAGGCCCAGTGCATCGGGCCCCGTGCTCCCGTGGCCTCACTCAGTGGAGGCCCAAGACCAGATTTCCTCCTGGCAGGAAGCAGCCCGCAGGCCCCAGCTGCATCCTCAGCCTGACTGCTGGCACTCGACAACCAAGGTACCAGCTCGCAGTTCCACCCCTTGCTTCTAACCACAGTAGCCCGTTCCCTTCTCCCTGACGGGAGTCCAGCTGTCGGGCTCTCCTCCCCGGGCTGAGCCGTGGGCTGCCCTCTCCCCTGCAGTCTGGGCAGGATGGCCTGGGGCCTGTCTGCCTCTCCAGCAGCCTCAAAGCCAGGCCTCTGCCCCAGGGCCCAGCACGGTTCTAATGCCTGATAGGCTCAGAGCCCATGGCTGGTTGGGAGGGAGCTGGAGCCTCACACTTCTCAGAATAAATCTCCCTGAGCAGCAAGCTCCAGGGGAGACGTCTCCCATCCCGGTACTTGGAGGCCCCGGACACAGTGCGGACGCCTGAGGACAAAAACAACTCGCAGCTCCACTCACACAGCCTGCCTGGGATTCGTGATGACAAGGAGCCTCAGGACCCTTGGCACCAGGGACACAGGCCCGCTGGATCCCAGAGGGGGCCACATCCAGAAAGGCTCCATCCTCCTGTCCCCCTGGCTAGGAAACCCAGCAGCTGGATGCTTCTCTGCTGGCGCTGGTGGGGCATTTTCTGGAGAAAAGACCCTTACCACGCTGTTGAAGACGAGAGTCGAGTTGGCTGGCTGGCCCTGGGCCGCCTGTTAGAACCGTGCCTAAGCTAAGAGCCAGCAAACCATGAGTGGGCACCAGAGGGAAGCGGGTGGGCTCACAGTGTTCACTGGTGCTTCACCTGCTCAGAGGCACAGAGGCCCCCCAGGGGAGCCCAGAGAATGAAGGCGCTATTGTCCAGGGAGCCTTGCCTGCTTTCCCCCGGCGGGAACGCCCTGAAGGTGAGTCCACACACCTTGCCTCCTCTGGAAAAGCCTCTGACCCTGCAGCAGGCGGGGGCTGATTCTGGAAAGGCGCCTCAGGCCACCGGGAGGCTGACGGCGGGAGCTTCAGAGAGCTCCGCGCACATCAGACACGGCTGCTGCAGCTCCCAGGAGCCGGCCGGAGGCACAGACAGACACGTGCGCGGGAGTCTTCCCGCAGCCTAGTTTGTAATAGCCAGCCCTCAGATATTTCCTAGGCGCGCTGACAGCTGCAGGGCCTCGTCCACCAGAGCCAGGCGGCCGCTAAAAGTCAAGCTCCAGAAGGACGGGCAAAGGTCAGAAGGGAAGCAGGGGGTCTGAGCCCCCAGGGCTGGGCTCGTCCTGGTAGGCGCAGGGCAGCGTGGCGGGAGGGGCCGGGGCAGGCAGTAATGGAGCAGAATCAGAACCCAGCACACAAAGGCTCATGGAAGGCGATTTTTTCTGTGCTTCCCGAAGCGTCTCCTCGGATAAGTGTTGCTGTCACGGTCCGGAGAAGAGAAACGCGAGTGAGGCCAACACAGCCGGTGTGGAGGCCCCGGGGAAGACTCGAAGCCCCTGGGCCTCACGCTACACCCCAGGCCCCTCCCCCGCCTCGCGCCCAGAGTCCCCTGGGCTGGGATGCGCGTCCCCTCCGCCAGCAGCACGAGGACCAGAGCCTCCTGCTCCGGGCACTTGTGGGGACAGGAGGCGGCTGGCTGGGACGCTGAGCCAGCCTGGGCCGCGGCTCCGAAGCCAGCTGTGGCTCAGCAACCTCGGGCCAAGTGGCATTCTGGCTGGCCACCTCGTCCACCCAGTGGGGCGCCAGGGAGGACTTGCCGGCCCTCAGCGGCCAGGAGACCCAGGCAGGCAGCCACTCCTGCTCCGTCCACCCTGCTGAGACCTCCCTGTCTCTGGTCCCTCGGCCTGTCGGGTCCAGCACTATGACTGGCCCCTTTGCTGATCCCCCAGGCCTGGCCTAGCTGGCATGGTGACCCTGGCAGCACCTCAGGCCAGCAGCTCACAGAGCCTGGCGAGGGTGCTGCCAGGACCAGGGAGGGGCCCAGCCTGGGGCAGCTGGGGCCCTCATCATCCCCAGCAGTGCCCCCACTGTGCCTCAGGCCCTGGGCGTGGGGCCTGTGCCAGACCCCAGTGCCGCAAGCCCCAGGGTGGTGGGGGCCAGATCGCACCCTCCCGGTCACCCCACAACCTTATGGCAGCTCATTTGCATTCTCCCTCCCCCTCAGTAGCTCTAAATGAAACCCATTACCAGGGATACCAAAGACCACACTGTGGGGGCACGGCCGTCCTCCACAGCTGTCTCACGGCCCTGGCCTCTGGCCTGGCCCTCACCCTGTCCACCTACCCAGGCTCAGCTGGCTTCTCTCTCTGGAGTGCGGGTGGTCTGCTTGGGGCCGAGGGGCCAAGGCCGAGACGAGAGTCACACTCACTGCCTGGGCTGGAGAGCAGGGCTTGTGCCCCATCACGGACATGGTGGCCACAAGTCCCAGTGCGTGTGGCACAGAGTGGGCGCTGGGTAAGTCACCAGGCCCCACGTGAGCAGCCTGAGCCTGGCTCCACAGCCTGAGTGTCAGGGCTCCCGAGCAGACCCCAGGCCCAGCCCTCCCAGGCACCGCTCTGCCCTCACTGCTGCCCACACCCACTGGGCCTGCGGCCTGGGGACAGAGCTGGCACCAGCCAGGACAGGCCCTGCGTTCACAGGAGCCCAGACATGCTTCAGGCCAGACCAAGAAGGAGCCTTCTGACTGCAAGGAGACCAGATAGTCTCCAGGACACACTGACCTACTTCACAGGCTCTGAGCCTGTCGCCTGCCCTCATGGCTGAGAAACCTCATTGCTCACTGGAGTCGCCTCCAGAGCCTTCTGGAAGGGCCTCCAGGGCCGGAAGGACCCCTCGCCTCTGCCCTCGGCTCGGTGCCCCACACAGGGCCTAGCCTGCCGTCAGCTTCAGCCAACCAGGCGTGGAGGGGGACGGAGGGGGACAGGGAGCAGTGGGGAGCCCCAGGAGGGGTCAGCAGGCTGAGGGTGGAGCCCCCTTCCCTAGACATTAGCGTTCCCAGGTCTAGTCACCTCCCCACCCCCAGAGCTGCAGGCCCCTCCCCTCCCCTGTCCCAGCCGCCCCTCCCTCTGGGTGTCCACTCCAGACTGCGCTGAAAAGGGGGCTGAGAGCTCAGGCAGGGGACGGCACGCCTCTGAGCAGACATCCCCCTCGGGCAGGAGAGACCTGCCTGGGCACATCTGGGAAAGGTGGGAGGAGCAAGTTAGGGCCAGCGCCGGCTCTGGGGGTGCAGGGGGGCCTTGGCACGAACGCCTACACACACGCACACACGCGTGCACGTGCGCAGACCCTCACGGGCAGGCACTCAGATTCGCACTGCCACTCGTGCACACACATGCAGACAGGCTCTCCACCACAGCTCTCTCCTGGGGGCATGGGGACCCCAGCAAGAGTAGGTACTCAGCTGCACGAACTCGCGTGCACACACACGCACACGCACACCTCACGGAGATGCCGACCTGTCATCACGCCCACAGGCCCCGTGCTGGCTGGGTGCTGAGCAGACCCTCACCCCAGGACCCTCCCTCTTTGCCCTCCTCCCCCACTTTCCAGGAGAGCTGAGTCAGGGTCCCATGAGCTGCAGAGGAGCCACAAGGAAGCCGGTCCCCTCAGCCACGACGCCAGAGGCAGCCCTGCCATTCAGCAGGGGGCCCACAAACCAGAAATCTGCACTCCCTGGGGTCGCCCCCCTTAGATGGTTGGGACCTCAGAAGCCCACACAGCGGGAGACCCCCAAGCCCTTCTGTTTGCACCCTGGCACCAGGCTCAGCAACGCTTATGAGAAGAAAACATCTCCAAGATGAAGGGACGCATCTGCCCCTCCAGCCCCCCAGACCCCCGGCTCCCCGAGCCCCTCCAGCCCCCCCAGCCTCGCTGGCCCTGAGCCCCCACAGAGCACTGGGCGCCTGGGAGCTGCCCCTCAGGCGCTCCCCCACCCCCGCTCCCCGGTGGGCTGAGCTCCCCTCATCCCGGAGCACTGGCTCCAGGTCAGGATGGCACAGCACACCTGCCTCAGCTCAGCCCAACAGGCCGGACTCCTGGAGAGAAAGGCGCCAGCTCTCCGGGTGGGAAGGAAGAACCCCCACCCCGTCCCGTCCCGGACAGCCCAGGTCCAGCTCAGCGTGTCAGTCTTCCACAGGGGCACGTCCGTCTGGCTGGACCTGGAGCAAACCACCCGTCAGGGGAGGCTGGCGTTGGCACCTACGGGAGGAGCAGGGCCCTGCCAGGCACCGCCCTCCCCTCGGGCCGGGGCTCGGACACCTGGCCAGGCTCCCCTGCATACCCTGTGATTCCAAACATTGAAAATCAACATGCAGGGAACACATCTACAGGGAGCGGTGAGCCCTGGGGTGGGGAGGGTACAGCCGGGCGGGGGGGGCCCACTTCTTGATCTGGAGTACGGGGCGAGGTGCGGTCACGCTGCAGGGCCTCACCCAGCTGCGCACTTGGCCTGTGCACTTCACAGTCTGGAGACTGTAGCCCCGTCTTGTTTAAAGCCGAGAGAGAGAGAGAGCGCGCGCCTAAGCCAGCACGACTTGCTTCCAGAGGCCACCAGTGTCACTGCCAACAGGCCACAGGAGGTGGAGAAGTGGCACGTGGAGGGCCAGAGCCAGCGGCACCAAGCACCACCCAGCAGCCGAGAGACCAGCTAAGGACCCGGGGCCAGCACAGGGCCCGCAGGGGTCTGATGGAGCTGGGCAGAGCTGGAGGGGGAGCTGGCAGCCCCCAGCTGTCTTCCTAGGACCTGTGTGCTCCCCCAGCACCAGGAGGGGTGCATGCCCCCAATGTTGGTGCCCCCTGCTCTGGAGGAGCACGCTGGGTCCCCTTTCCCCAGGTGGGACCAGGGTGTCACGCTCGCTGGGGACTGAACACAGAACTGCATCGCCGCCTGCCCAGGGGCCTCACTCACCCACTGGCAGGCTGTTGGTGCTCAGGAAAGGCCGTCCGCTCTCCAGACCCGGCCATGGGTCCTCGGGCGAGGGAGCCATCGTGGAGGGGGCGGGGGCTCCTGGCAGGGGGAGCAGCAGGTGAGAGGTGGGACGGGCCTGGCTCACCAGCGGGGCCGGCCACCTGCAGGAGAACGAAGAGGCTGCTCTGAGGTCCCCCCCGCCCCAGGGCCCCCCAGGTCCTCTGCTGGGATGGAGTCTGGACCCGCCACTCGTCACACCCAGAGAGGGCAGGGGCAGCGGGGCTGGTGGGTCAGGCCTGCCCAGCCATCCAGGTTAGTGCGAGATGGCAGCCCAGCTCACTACCCCGTGGAAACAAACAGCCATCTGTTGGGGGAGGGGGAGCTGGGCAGGGAGGCAGGAAGGACCGAAGGGCGGTAGAGGGCCACCAACACCATCCCACCCTGGACGTAGAGGCTTCGGGGGAGGAGCAGGTGAAGCCAGAGGGCTGTGCCCACGTCACGGCTCCATCACCAAAGTGCTGGTTGTTCCTCTGTGCTGGGACTCGTTCCTCAGCTTGATAAAGTTCAAAGGCAAAACAAGAATCCTTTTACAGGAACCGGCCAGCACCTTCTGTTACGATGGTGCTGGAGACTCTGGCCAGCCCTGGACCTCGCGGGGGCCCCACAGACCCCACGGGGAGCCCAAGGCACAGGGCACTCCTCAGCCCTTTCTCCAGCCTGCAGTTCCCACTGTCACTCCCAGGTCCGGGGTCTCAGGCCTTTCCAGCCACCACTTGGTCTGTGCAGTGGGTCACGGCCACGCTGGCCTCCCAGGCTGCCATCTGCCCCTTGGCTGTCTGGCTGGGCTCTGGGCCCCTAACTTCCATTGCCCCACAAGTGGGCCCAGGCCCTGCCTGGCCTCCTGATGGCCTCCCAGAGTCTCAGTCCCACCCCAGCCTCTGCTTAGGCCCCTCTCCTGCTTGGAGACTTCCGTTCCACCTCCTCTCCATCCATCCAACCACCCCCACCCAGGCCAGCTCTTTCCAGAGACTTCCTCTGTGCCTCCTCCCTCCTGTGAGCCTCCTCCCTGGGGGCTGCAGGGAGACCACAGAGGCGGGGATAGGAGGCCTTGGCCGCTGGGTTCTGGAGCAACCTCTGACGTGCCCAGGACAGAGCTTCCGGGGCCTAGTCCTCGGACTGATGCCAGGACACGCAGGCCGTCCATGTCCCCAGAGCCGCGCTCTGCCCAGGAAGGGAGAAGAGCTGGGGGTGGGAGGGCAGCACCCCCTCCCAGGGACCCCCCTGAGCAGCCCTACCTCGTGCTCTTCTCCAGCCCAGCCTCCCAGGCTCCCCAGGACCCCCAGGAAGGAGGGCCCTCGGCAGCTTGCCCTCCTCCACCCTGGTGTGCCCCCCGCCCTCCACTTGGTCTGCCTGCCCCCAGATCCTCGGGGAGGGGCGCCAGGCAGCCCAGAGGCCCTGGGGCGCCCAGGGCCCGGGGCTCTCCCTTCAGCCCAGAGGCCTCACCCACCCAAGCCTGGCGGGCCTGCTCGGCCCTTCACAGGCCCGCCCCCCTCCAGGGTGCCCCACCAGCTGCCCAGTCCCCAGGCTTACCTGTGGGTGGCTCCTCAAGGCAGCTAGACCACCCCAGGCCACTGGCCACACAGCCCGGGAGGCCGCTGTGGCTCCAGCTGGGTTCCCGAGCAGGCACCACGGTTTCCTGCTGCAGCGGGAGTCCCGGAGCCATGCCCGGACACGTCTGCCGGAGCGCAGGCCAGGCGTGGGGCTTGGGCTGGGCTGGCACAGCCGAACCTAATTAGGCAACAGCTCCCACTGCAAGCCGAGGCGAGGCTGCAGAGGACCGTGAGGTCAGCTGTTAGCGTGGGCCTGGCCGCGGCGTCCCCGTGAGTTCAGTCCCTGGGGGGCAAAGGTGCCCGTGAGCCCCTCGACGCCCAGCCCTGCCCCACAAGCCATGCCTGGGCCCTGATGGTGCCCCCACGTCTAACCAAGCTAAGCTTCCAGGGACAACAGCTCCTCTGGGGAGGGGGCTGAGGGTCAGGGGAGCTGTGGGGCCATCCCCAGAAAGGCCTGCTCCTCCTCACTGGTCGACCCCAGGAGCCCAGGCCCCCAGGCCAAGGAGGTGCCTCCTGCCTCAGGCCTCCAGCCCCTGCTCAGAGCCCAGCCCAGGTGCCAGTGTCACACTCTGGGAACTGGCCGCTGCCCACTGGCGAGCACCCCCGATGACATCGTTCAGAGCCAGGCCAGACCAGGCCAGGGCCAAGAGCCACTGGACCTCTGCCCTTCAGAAGCCAGCCCCATTTAATTGGGACATTTGACACAAAGCCAGATAGGCCAGGGGTGGCCCGGCCCAGGCTCGAGTGCCCAGGGTGCCATGCTCACACCCAGACCAGGAGGTCGGCCTCCACCAAACGCCAGCTCCCCCAGGCCCCAAAGACCCCAGGGATGAAGTGGCTGCATTCAGCTGGCCGTTGGGATTCCGTAGTGCCCCACCGCCCCCGCTGGTGGGGCCTGCAGGGAGCGTCCAGGTGTCCCGCGGGGGCCGGCTTCCCAGCCCAGACGACCGGCTACTATGTCCATCCGGATACCTGAGGCGCCCCCTCGCCATGCCCGACAGAGTGGCTGGCTTGCAGCATGAGGTCCAGAGGGACCCCTGCGGACCTCGCCCACCCTTGCCCCCTGCCCTCCCCCTCCTGCCTCCTACCTTCTGCGTCAGCGCCCAGGACATGGCGCCGCCACACCCTCTGCTGGCACCCCTGGTGTGGGAAGACCCCCTGGGGGAGCGGGCAGAGGTGGAGGTGCCAGCCTCCAGAGGCGTGGGTGTCGGGGTGGGGCAGCCCCCCGCGGGCCACCTACACCACAGACACCCCACTCTCAGAAGGGAGAAGCTGGCCCAGAGAGGGCAAGACGCCCCCACCAACCCGGCCAGCTCTCCCCTGATACCCACTCTTTTCCAGACCCACTGCCCAGTCCCCCCGGTGTCACCCCAGCTAGCAGGAGCCCCTGAGGATGGCCCGGCAGCCGGGTCCCCACCCCAGCCTTGCCCGACCGCCCCCTTGCTCCCCCTAGGCTGCTGAGGCATGTCCTCAGAGGGTTGGCCCCTCACTGCCCAAAGCCTCCGCTGACACCATCCTCACCCAGAGCCGGCCCATCCCTGTGCCCTTGCCACCCCCGAGCACAGTCTGCAGGCTGGGAGTGGGGTCCAAGGTGGAGGAATCCGAGGATGGAGAAGCAGGTCAGGGCAACCCCGTGCCAGGGAGTCTGGAGCCGGATGCTCCACCAGGAGCTCCCTACGCCCCGAGCCATACCTGCTCCCCACCCTGGAGCGGGTCCTGCTGGCAGAGCCTAGTCACAGAGGCTGCCGGCCAGGCCGCGTGCGGCAGCAGTGAACCCAGCAGCCCTGACCCGGCGGCTGAGCGGGAGTGACCGGGTGATTCGGCCACACGTCCGGGCCAGGGGGTCATCTCAGGGAGCAGAGCCCCCACCCCAGGGCAGGAGAGAAGAGCTTCTGTTGAGGGGCAGGTCTGGGGCGAGAGTGGGGATGACTTGGCTTGGGCAGGTGTGCAACCTGGGACCCAGCCCCTCTGCTCCGGGGGCAAAGCTGCTGCCCTGCCCTGGCCCTAGGTGCAGCCCCCGGACTCTGTTTTTCATCCAAAAGAACAGCTGGTAGACAAAGCGTGGCTCTGCCATACAGCTGTGCGTTTGCATGCCGGCTGTGCTCTCGGAAACAGACGAGGCAAGGCCGCCACTTAATGATGCAGTGACAGGATCTGTCGCCAGCGATAAAAGTCGTAGTTTAATGAGCGTTAGCACCTGGGAGAACTTGTATCCACCATGAGAGTTTGTCAGTGTAACTGAGCAGGACCCACCGGGGCCTTCCTGGAACAGACTTCCTCACCCCACGTCCCCCGCCAGCCTCTTGCCTGTAGAAGAACTTTAATCTCCTGGGACTTCCCCAAGTTCCAAAGAGTACGTTTTATTGGAGAAGTGAGAAAATGCAGAAAGAAAGGAACACAGTCTAGCAAGACAACATAACAGTTTAGCCATTAAACGAAGTCCCGGACCCCAAGTTCCTCCTCTAGGGCTGCAGATAATATTCTGAGCCAGGTCCTTTGAGCTGTTTTGCAGACACTGAAACACCTACCAGGGGGAAGAAGTTAACTGTGTGCTGCCCACGCAGACCCCAGACCGGTTGGAACCAGAAGGCTGATGGTGTTGACTTCCGATGACCTCACCACCAGCCAATCAGAAGAACGTCCACGGCTGACCACGCCCCCCCCCCGCCCTGTCTTTAAAAACCTTTCCTTGAATGGCTTGGGGGAGTTCGGGTCTTTTAAGCAGCAGCTGCTGGGACCCCTTGCTTGGCGCCTACTGTAAACGCTGCCCTTTACTTTACCAGCACCGGGGTCAGGAGTCTGGCTTGACTGCGCGCGGGCCAGCGGACCTGAGTTTGGCTTGGTACCAACAGCTTCCAAAGACTGAAAGGCTTTTTCTCATGAGAGCAGTGGTGATGTTAATGTGACATAATGAAATGTGCCAACATTTGGAGAAATCCACTGAGCTCAGCAAACCACCGTTCTCCGGATGACCGAAACACGTGGGTCCAAAATTGCGCACTGGTGAAGACCTTTCCAAGTGAAAACCAGACCCAAGGTGCTGCCGCAGCAGAGTCCCTGACGGCCATCGATGTGGCTTTCGTTCTACTTTTCAATGCCCTTTAAGAAGCTCTTACCGGTGGGGGAGGGCATAGCTCAGTGTTGGAGTGTGCACTTAAAATGCGCAGGGTACGGGGTTCAATCCCCAGTACCTCCACCAAAGATAAATAAAAGCTTAACTACCCCCCGCCCAAAAAAGAAGCTCTCATTGGTCCAGTTTTGATGAAGCATCAAAGCATATCCACGGTTGCCCGAAGGGCAGGCTTGCTCGTCATCCTCCCCGCCACCACGCAGACGGGGTGCACCAGCAGGCAGGTGCGCCCAGCTGCCTTCTCCACCCAGTCGTTTCAGAGACTCGCAACAATGTAGAACACTTCTTGCCGAATTTTCCATTCTGGGAAAAAATAGTGTTTTCCATAAAATGTTACTTATATTAACATGTAATGAGTCGCTTGTTATTTTTGGTGAGATGCACCCCTGTCCCTTAAGTGACCAGCTCTAAGCTCTCCTGTGGTAAATGTCAGATGACGGCCCGGGGGGCCCGAGGGGGTGAGCGTAGTCAGTCAGCCGCGCTCCGGCCAGTCAGGAGCGGCGGGGAGTGTGCCTAAGGCCTGCAGAAGGGACTGCTGTGGAAGTGGCGTCTCGGGTCAGAGCTGGCTTGGAAGCCTGCCTCTGTGTAGCCCAGAAACTCTCTCTCTGAGCCTCGGTGTCCTGATCTGAAGAGCAGGGGCAGAGAATGCCCTCCCCGCAAGAGACCGCAGGCGCAGGGCCCGCCCAGGGCGGGAGGAGCCCGGCCTGGCGGGGGGCCCCTCCGTGTCTTCATGCCCCGGGACCCCTGCCCGTGGGGGCTCTTTGTCCACCCTCGAACCAGGAGCACATCTCACAGGGGCCGGCCCGCAATCACAGGGTTCCACCCCACGTTCTCCGGGCAGATCTGAGCCCCACTCACTCCACCCCAGAGCGTCACCGGGGTCCAGCTGGCAGCTCCATGCTCTGCCTCCCCACAGGAGGTGGGGACTAGAAACATCTGGTGAGCTCAGCCTCCACGTCACAGTGCAGGGGGTTAGACAGGTCAGAGGAAGGGGCCGGAGGAAGGACAGCACAGGCCCTGCCTGGAACACCTCTGTCGGACACCAGCCCCCTGCAGCCCCGAAAGGAACCCTGAGTCTTTGGTGGGTAAGAGGGCCCAGCTGAGCTCAGGCTGCTGCTGTGAGCAGGGGCCGTCTGTGGGAGGGGGCACTTCAGGCAGAAGGGGCAGCATGTGTAAAGGCCCTGTGGCTGGAAGGAACTGTCTGGTCCCTGGGGCCCAGGGCTGGCTTAGAGTCCCAGGTCCCAGTCCAGCATCCTTAGACAAAACTCGCAGCCCACCTCTAAGGGTTCCCCAGGGGAGCTGAGACAAGGCACTTCTCAGCTCTGTCGCCTCCATGGCTGGCACCTGACCCTGTTCCTCTGTTCCTCTGTTTCTCCCTCACTGTCCCCATGCCCCCTGTGGGGGACCACCGTGGCACCCACACCTCACTGCTGGGTGGGCATCAGCCACCAACAATCAGAGGCCCCCCTCTGTCTGCCAACAGCTGCACCCCAGGGCCGGCCAGCCTCCAGCCGCGTCGGTCACTCGCATGCAGAGAGTCCAGTGCCCATGCAGCCCTCTGTTTTCTCCTGGACGTTTGCTCTGTCTTCAACCTCAGCGGGAAACTCAACAGCAGACAAAGGGGACAGACACCCAGGACCAGCCCCACCCTGGGGTGGCCGTTGCAGACCCCTTCCCGGAGGACCACAGGCTGAGGGGCAGCTGGGACCCCAACGAGAGTCCTTCCTGCGGGTTGGAGAGGCTGGAGGAGGGCACCTGGGGGGAGCGACCCCTTTGAGAGGCGTGGGTCCGCGGCGGCACAGCGGGCGGGGGGCTAGGAGGGGGGCGTGGTCTTCAGAGCCACCAGTGAAGGGCAGGGGGCATTGAGGTCACACACAGGCGGCCCTGGGCAGGGAGGGGACTGCCACGGTGAGGGGCGCCGGGGCCAGCAGAGGGGGCCCTCCTCCGACTGTGAAGCGGGAGAGTGGGGGCTGGGCTGGGAGCCAGTGACCCCAAGGAGCCGGCACAGGCCCTGGGCAGGCAGAGCTGGGAGTGACTAGGGGCTGAGGGGAGGGCGCTCCCGGCCTGAGGGGAGGGCGCTCCCGGCCAGGGGAGGGGATGGCCCCGATGAGGCTGCGTGCACAGGAGCAGTTGTAACAAACCAAAATATCAGCGGGCCACCAACTCCAGGCAGGACATGCCCCGCCTGAGGCCATGGGCAGCCATGGTCATCCACCTCCCCACCCCGAGGATGACCGGCCCACCCTTCGGCGGCTGCCAGCACTGCCCACTCTGCTTCCAGACCAATCGGGGACAGGGCTGGAGGCTCGGACCCCACCCACCCTCCCCCAGTCTCCAGACCTGGGCAGCAAATGCCTGACCCCTGGCCCCTCCCAGAATCCAAGGTCCCAGTGAAGGAGGACAAGCCCACTGGCCTGCCGACCCCCTGTGCCTCTTCCAACGGTGGAGCTGGGGAAGAAGCTCCCCCACCTGTCTGATGGTCCCGGGAGGGACTGCACACACGCTCGCCTCTGCGGCTCACCCCTGCGGACCAGCCCAGGGACACGGCTGTGCTGACCAGGAGGCATTGCCCCCAGCCTTTGTCCCCAGGGCCAAGATGGCACAGGAGGGCACCCTGCAGCACCAGATCAGCAGGGACAGTAAGAGGAGACGACTTCCAAAGTCCTCCCTACTCCAAGTTCCACCTTCACCTGAGGTGCCTCCCAGCCAGGGCCACCCCCTCAGCTCCACCCAGACCCCCAGGAGCTCCCATCATCGTCACCTGAGTGCACAAACAAAGCACTTTTCCTGCCAAACGCTTACAAGTCCCTGCACTGCTCTCTGAGATCTTTACCACCGCTGCTCCCTCCTCCCAGCAAACCCTGAGCCGCTCAGCCCCCAGGGACCCACCCTGAAGGGGAGCCACAGCGAGCCTCAGGCTGGCGCACTGCACACACGGGGCTGCCACGGCCCAGGAGGAAACTGAGGCACAGGGCAAGGAAGCACCTACTCAAGATCACATCTGCAGCACAGAGACGGCAGTCCCTGTCCCTCTCCTTGTCCCCATCAGGAGGATGCTGTGATGGGGACAGTGGCACTGTGGGAGGGTCTCTCCAAGGAGCCTCCAGCACACGCCCCTCCCACGCTGGCCACAATCCCCACAGCTCCTTCCACAATGAGCCCCCAGGTCAGGGCCTGACCTCCCTGTGCCCATCCACACACTGGTGCTGGAATGGATGCCACTCCTTGAGCTGCAGTGACGGGAGCATGTGGCTGACCTGTGCCAGTCACTGTCAACACCCCTGCCCAGCCAGTGTCCTTGCTCAGACCTCCATCTCTGGCCCCCCTTGGTGCTCAAGGGTCCTCAGTTTTCTGGATGCCCCACCCTGCAAGGCCCTGGCTTGTACCCCTCCACCTCCAGCCCTAAGGGAGGCTGGGGGATGGCCTCTTGTCTGGATGGAGCCCTGCCTCTCCTGTCAGTACAAAACTTCCTCCTCCAGGAAGCCCTCCCAGACTGCCTCTTCCTTGGGCCAATAGTGGCCAGGCCTTAGTCACCAACCAGCTCAGACTTGGATGATGGCTGCACTCACGTGGGGCCCCTCCCCTACCTCCAGCAGCAGGCAAAGGCATTAGGATACAGATGTGGGACCCAACAGACGTGAGACTCACCCTGTGCCTGCACATGCTTTGGACCAGACATAGCCTCTCTGAGTTTTGATTCCTAGCTCCACCACTTGGATGGTACCCTCTTCCCTCCTCAGCCCCCCAGGCTCCAGGTTCCTGTCTGGCTCCCTGGAAGCCCTGGCAGTGGACCAGAGCCCCGGAGCCCCAGACCAGCTCTGCTCCTGCCAGACACGCTGTATGGCGAGGAATCGTGCCTTCCTGTCCCAGGCCAACACAGGGACACACTGGCCCTGGCCACAGGCAGAGTCCCTGGCCAGCCACCTGAGCCCTGGAATCCTGACATCACTTCCCAGACCAGCCCAAGCCCCAGGCAGCCCCGTCCCAACCTCACCTGGCAAGCCCCTGGCAGGGCACTGCTGTGAGTCCTGCAGCATGAGGTCCCCCACCCCTCGGCTGGGAGGCCTCTGCCCCAGGGGCCGGTGGGAGTCCCAGCTCGGTTCTGGGGTGCCTTCCACCTACAGCCGTGACTCACCTCCCACCCCTGGCAGCCCTCACCCAGCCCACCCTGTGCCCACTGCACCCCGACCCCACACACCTCCAGGGCCCAGATCCGCTGCCTGGTGGGGTGAGGGGTGCTCCCGGGCTTCCCAGCCACCGCCACCAGGTTCTCTGGGTTTGTCCCAGTGAGGGCTGCGCCCCAACAGTCAGTGGTCAGTGGTCAGGGCGCAGGCTCTTCCCCAGTCCTTCCACCTGCCCAGGCTCCCACCACAGGGAAGGGGAGAAACGGGCCATGCCAGCCCCACGCCTGGGGCCAGAACTATGGCTGCTCAGTTCACACCCCACCCCACCTCGGACAAGGTGGTTCCCCCCACAAAGGGCAGCAGTGCCCACCTCTGCTGCACGCCCCTAAGGCGCCTGTCCAGTCAGGGATCCTGGCCAGGCACCAAGGTGTACACGCAGCTCTCTCTAGCCACCCCCACCCCCAGCCCCGCCCCCCACCCCCAGGTTGACATCTCAGCCTCACTGTCCCCTCAGCCAATGAGAAGCACTCGCTCCTTCTAGGATGGGCCCAGGAATCCAGGGGGTCCAGGGAAGGCTCTGCCTGGGAGCACCCCACCCCCAGTCTCAGGGCAGGGGTGCATCCAGCCCAGTGTCCAGACAGCCTGGGGGGACCCCAAGCCCTGGAGATTTGGGGGGTGAGTGAGACCACCTCAGCTAGACTCCGGGGCCGGTTCCTCCTTCCTTCCTTCTCCTGATAGGAGTTCCCGAGTGCCTACGTGGGCCAGGCTTGACAGCACCGCAGCCGCCCAGGCAGGAAGGCTGTGTCGGGTGAAGCAGGCCTCGCGGCCGAGGGACACAGACCAGCTGGCCCCTGGCTTGCCCACCAGGTGCCGGGTGGAGCTGGGGAGGGTGGGAGACGAGTGGCGAATCCAGGAGAGTGAGGTGGGCAGCAGAGCCACCCCTCCACCTAGCCAGGTTCAGTGAGGGGCCAGAGCAAGTGACCTGGAGGAGGGACAATCTGACAACTGGAGGACTGAATTCAGTGGGGACAGGACTGAGAACCGCACTCCCACTGACAGGGCGGCATCTGCACCAGCCAGGCGGCGTCCGGACCCAGATCCCCCCCCTCCAAGCCTGCTTCTGTGGATTCGTGCACTGGTTCTTAATAAATGCCAGCTCGTTACGTTGGCAACCCCATTGCACAGACCAGAGAACTGAGGCCGGGGGTTCTGCCGGACAGAGTGAGAGCTCCACCAGGTAGAGGATTTACAGCTGCGGTCACAGCGGGCTCGGGCTCAGCTGCTACTGGAGGGAGGGGGCAGCAGGCAAGAGGTAGAGCACATGCTTAACACGCACAAGGTCCTGGATTCAATACCCTGTTTAAAAAATTAAAATAAAAACAGAGCAAGCCCTCACTGCAGGCACAGTGTTGGATGTCAGGGCCTCACCTGGGGCTGGACTCTGGTCAGATACCTCTGCCCCACTGGGGCCGCCTTCCCTGAAGACCACCTGGCCCTTCGCCCACCGTCCTGCCTCAGGGGCCACTGCGGTCAGAAGCCATGCAGTGAGGCCTCCAGCAAGAGCCCCCGGCCCGCTGGCCCACCCCAGAGTCCCAGGCCCAAGAACGCAGCCTCTCACAGGGCTCCGGGCTGCCTGGTTGCCCAGGGGTACGGAGAGCTGCCTTTCGTCATCAGGCGAGGACTTCCCTCTGGAAGCCAGCCCTGTCCCCACCTCGGCCGAGTCACCGTCTCCACGCGGAGGCCCAGCGAGCCGGCGCTCCGGTCTTTGGTTCTGATCCAGATTCTCTCTTTGGGGTGAAACTCACTCACTGATCCCCTAAAATTCTACGGCTAACCTGGTGGAGCGGATGGGCCGATGGTGCCACCTGCTGGCTGTTCTGGAATGTGACCCCCCCTCCCAAACTCGAGTCATCTTAGCACACGATCTGGGGCACTAGTGACCACCGCTAACAACCAGCCCCACCGCAGAGGGCAGGAGACTGGGTGGATCTGAACCCGGCTGGACCCCAGGCCCCATATCCCCAAAACAACTTCTTAACACTGTTTCTGGCCTTGCCCTGCGCTGCGAAGCTGTGCTGGTGAGAAGAAAGGCCGGAAAATGAAATCCTGGACAAGGAGCTGGGACCTGCTAGTGGGGGACAGTGGCTTCTTGAAGGTGCCAGCCGGCGACCCCAAGGAAGGGGCCAAACCGCCTCCAGATCCGACCTGGTGCCGGTGGGCACAGGCCAGGGCACCTCCCGGGCCAGGAAGGCGTCTGCGTTTCAGCCTGTTACATGAGAGCTGGCCAGAAGCTGGTGAAGGCCTGTCTCCACCTGCCCTCACCCAAGGGTCCACCCCAGGCCGAAAACCAAAGCAGTGGGTGGCCTCTGCATCCAGAAAACGGGGTACACAGTCAGGGGTGCACTCCAAAGGGGCACAGGGGCTTCAGCAGCAGGAGGGGCTGGGGGACCACCCAGGTCCTGCCCTGTCCCTCCAAGAGGGGCCTGCCCACAGCTGGTGGAGCCCCGAGGAACTCGGAGCCTGTCCCCAGGGCCTGGCTCCGTGTCACAGAGCTGTGAGAGCAGAAGTGAGGCCAAGAGCTGCAGCCTGTCTCAACCAGGCCCTCCCACCAGGGTCAGTGGGGCCTCAGAGGCTGCCCACCCCCCCCCCCAGCTCACCTGGCTTCTTTCTCTCTTGCCTAGTCTCATGGCTCCCTTAGTGCCCCTGGAAAGGGCCCTTCTCCTAGGCTGGGATCCCTCTGGTCAGTCTGGGGGTGCCCCCTACCCAATGGGGCACAGATGCAGATACTATAATCTGCTCCAGGCCCTGAGCCCTCAGGACACGTCCAATGCCTCCTCCCACTGCCCTCCCCCAGGACCCTCTCAGGGACCTTCCCCAAAGCTCTAGTCCAGCTGTGGCCTGTGCCTGGGCGCCCGGCTCTCCTAGCTCTGTCCCCTACAGTGTGTGGCCTCCCAGACCTCTCTCTGTCCATCCCCTGAGCAGAGAAGCTGGGAGGGGTCAGGGGTCTGCACTTGTAGGGCCTGAGCGGTCACCAGTGTAAATACCCAGGTTCCAAAATCTGCACTCCTCGTTCTGTCCCGGGCCCCAGAGCACCTTCCATGGGCCTGCAGGGGATGCCAGCGCCCCACCAAGGGGGCCCCCTTTTGACTTCCGGCCGCAGGGGGCGAGCGAGCATCCCGCAACGGGGGATCGGCACCTCCTCTGACTCTGACGTCCCTCTCAGGACTTGGGGGCTATCCCAGGAGCCGCTCGCCATCCCGCGCCACCCCGCGTGCACTCTCCCCTTCCCGCTCTGCGCTTGCCCCTCAAGGCCGCGTCAGCCCGCACGGATCTCTGCACGGACCCCATTTAACACGGTCTCGCGCGAGACAGCGCGGGCCCAACTCAGTCCGGCCCCAGGCCCCGCCCCCGCCCGCCCTCCCGGCCCCGCCCGCCCTCCCGGCCCCGCCCCGCCTTCCCGGCCCCGCCCCGCCTTCCCGGCCCCGCCCCGCCTTCCCGGCCCCCGCCCCGGCCCCGCCCCGCGCGCCGTGACGCACGAGGTGCGCGCCGTGACGCACGAGGTCCGCGCCGCACGCCAAGCCCGGCTCCTACATCAGGCGCCTTCCCGTGGGTGCGGCCGTCCTGGACCCCGGCGCCATGGTCCCCGCGGCCGCCAGCCCCCCGGAGGTGGTTCGCGCGGCGCAGAAGGATGACTACTACCGCGGCGGGCTGCGGAGCGCGGCGGGCGGCGCCCTGCACAGCCTGGCGGGTGAGGCCCGCCCCGGGGGCCGTGCGGGGGGTCCTGGGCGCCGGCCTGGGGCGCGAGGCGGGCGGACGAGCCCCAGACCCGCCGGCTCAGCGCGGCCGCCCCGCCGAGGCCTGAGCTGAATCAGGAAGAAGCCGAGCGCTCCGGGCTTTGCCCCCCGGCTGCCGGGGGCGCGGGTTGGGGCCATGCACCAGGTGTGAAAGAGTCCACGGCGCTGGGGACACGAGGGAACTTCATTGGAGCTGCGGCGGTGGAGCCCAGCGGAGAGGCAGGAGCGTGGGGCAGATTCCGGACCACAGCCGGGCTCCTGTTCGGAGCGACCAGAAATTCGGGGCATAGTGGCCGTCAGCAGGCTCTGAGCAGGAGAGGGACAACGACCAGAGTAAATGGCCTGTGTATTGTTCTGCCGACACTCTGACTTACACTCTGTGCCAGACGCTGTTCTCCGTGCTTTGGGCCGTTAACGCATTTTCTCAGAACATCCCTGCGAGTAGGACTTGTAGTTCTCCTCCTACACACAGGGAAATGGGGACTCCAGAGATACCTTGTAACTTGCTTGAGGTCACAACCAGCAGTGTGGGGCTGGGATTTGTGCTGATGGGTGGTCTCGTGCTTCTGGTCACTGGACTACACTGTCTCTGTGGCCTTTCTGGTCTCTAGAACGGTTACCCTGGTGGGTCCTGGAGCGGGGGTGGCTGCAGGTGGGCAGGTCTCAGGACACTCTCAGTGGCCCGGGCGAGGCAGATGGAGATGGAGCAGAGTGGACAGCATGGGTGGCCAGGGGAGAGAGAAGAGGAGTCTCCGCCTCGTGCAGGGATGTCTGGGCTGGGCCTTGGAAGCACGAGGGAGGGTCGTTCCTAATTCTTACCACTGCACGAGCCTCACCGCCACCCTGTCAGGAATGATGCTGTTTCTCTGCTCAGGTGCAAAGAAGTGGCTGGAGTGGAGGAAAGAGATTGAGCTGCTGTCAGATGTCGCCTACTTTGGTCTCACCACACTTGCAGGTTGCAGCCCCTGGTGGGACCCTGGGACTGAGGGGCCCAGAGGACAGGGGAGGGGCTGCCAGCAGAGTGAGGGTCTTCTGCAGTGCTTCCCAGTGTCCCTAGACTGGCCTGGATGCAGCCTCAGGGAAGGAGGGGCCCCTGAGCCCCTTCCCAGGCCCTGAGCCCTGGCCGGGCCTCTGAAAGCTCTGAGTTCCTGTCTTGTCTGTGTCCCCTTCATTCTTTTTGTGTCCCTGGATACTTTGCCCAGGATGCCATTAGGACCGTTTCTCTGGCTGAACCCATAGCCTGAGAGGGGTCTCAGCACCGAGCCGTGTCACAGGGCATGGGCAGCGGGGCCCCTGGTGGAGTGTCATCCTTTAGAGGAAAGGTAGGGATCCAGTAGAGAGGAGGAAATTGCTGGCAGGTCCCTGCCTGTCTCTCACGTGGGGCCCCCCCACCACCACAGGTTATCAGACCCTCGGGGAGGAGTACGTGGGCATCGTCCAGGTGGACCCGTCCCAGAGCCGGGTGCCCTCCAGGCTGCGCCGCGGGGTCCTGGTTGCGCTGCACACCGTCCTGCCGTACCTGCTGGACAAGGCCCTGCTCCACCTGGAGCATGAGCTGCAGGCCGACAGTGATGGCACGCGGCCCTTGCAGGGCAGCTTGGCACCCAGTGTGCGCAGCCCATGGGGGGCACGGCGCTGGCTGCACCAGCACGTCACCGCCCTGACGGAGCAGCAGCAGCGAGCGCTCCTGCGGGCTGCGTCCCTACTCAGGCAGGGCCTTGGGTGCCTCCAGCGGCTCCACGTCGCCTGGTTCTACATCCATGGTGCCTTCTACCACATGGCCAAGAGATTCACAGGCATCACCTACGTAAGTCACAGGGGTCACCTGGACCTACTCAGCTCTGGCTTGTCTGCATGGAGGGCGGGAGGCCAGGTGTAGGGATGTCACCCTGGTGGTGACCCTGCGGTGACCGCGTGGGGACCTGTTCCTGCAGCACCCTGCTAGTCTCCTCCCACCACCGTCTCCCCCCGCAACCTCGATGGACGGCTGGCACACCGCCTCCCCTCTTGGGTCTCAGTGATGCCCTTGCTTCCAGATTCACCCAGAAGGGTTTGCCTCAGGCCCCCTGCCTCCCCGAGGGTCTCCAGGCTCTCTACCCCCACCCCCTCCAGGCCTCTCTTGGTAGCGCCGCCCAGGCACCTGCACCTCCCTCTGCTCAGCCCAGCCCAGCCTCACCGCCCTCGCTCAGTGTTTAGTGTTTGCTGAGCTGCTGCTGCCGCAAAGGAGCCTGGAGACATGGGGGCTCCACCCAGTCAGGGCATGGGGGCTGCCCCAGGGCTCTGCCTACATGGGCACCCAGGGCCCTGCCTCTGGGCTCCAGCTCTGGCCCGTCTGGCTGACTCAACTGTCTCCATTCCCAGCTGAGAGAATGGAAACGGAAGTAGAAAGCAAGCTACTTCCCCTTCATGGGTGTGGCTGGGAGTTGCGGGCCTGGGGCAGGGTCTGCTCTCCTCCGCAGCCTTCTCTGCCAGCCTCTCTCTCTGAGGCCCAGGCCCCTGGCCGGCCCCCCAACTCCCAGAAGTCCTCACCTGCAGACTCCAAGCTTTGTGGCTGTCTTCCTCACTCAGTGCTTGGCTCCCACCGGGAACAGGGCCCTGAGCTGTCTGGCAGCGCCCTGGCCACCATTCAGTGCTTAGAGCTTGCAAGGCGTTCCTGCCCCCAACTCAGCCAGAGGCCCAGGGCTCACTGTCCCCTGGCACTGAAGGACAGGCTTTGGTTTCACTCACCAGGGGAGGCCTGGCCCCCTGGCTGCTTGGTGCCTTGTGCCAACTGATCGTGTGACCATCTGTCCGGGGCCCTGACAGCTCCGCGTCCGCCGCCTGCCTGCAGAGGACCCGAGGGCTCGCGCCAGCTACAGGCTGCTGGGGCTCGTATCCCTGCTACACCTGGCGCTGTCCGTGGGCCTGCAGCTCTACGGCTTCCGGCAGAGGCAGCGCGCCCGGCGGGAGTGGAAGCCACACTGCAGCCTGTCTCAGCGCAGGTGCGTGGGGGCGGCGCCAAGGGGGGGCTCAGCCTTGTGGCCGTCAGGCTCAGGGAAGGACTCGGAGGCTCAGTTCTGTCCTGTTGCCCCTTCTCCCACCAGGAGCCACGTAGAAGAGAGAGTGGTTTCCAGAAACTCCCTGTGCACCCTGTGCTTGGAGGAGCGCAGGCACTCAACAGCCACCCCCTGTGGCCACCTGTTCTGCTGGGAATGCATCATGCAGTGGTGCGACACCAAGGTGGGTGGCCCAGAGCCCAGGCGTGCAGACCACCCAGGGTGCAGAGGACTCGGAGCCTGCCCCTCAAAGCTCCTGTGTGGGCTGGAGGGGCGGCGCGTCTCTAAAGGCCCTGCTGAACTGCTCATGGGGCCACACCTGGAGTCTGGGGTGGCCCCGCTCCTGAAAGGCTCCCTAAAGGCCCTGCTGAACTGCTCATGGGGCCACACCTGGAGTCTGGGGTGGCCCCGCTCCTGAAAGGCTCCGGCCACCCCTGCCCTCAGGGTGAGAGCCAGCTGCTCAGCGTTGAGAGCTCAGGGCGTGGGGTCCACCGAGCCAGGTGGCCAGAGTGGAGGAGCCTGTGCCCCTCTTGTGCGCTGACTCTAGGGAGGAGGCCTTTTCCTGGCCCCCCCCCACACCTCCACCCAGCCCCTTCGTGAGGGCCAAGGCTGCGCCCACCTAGTGTACAATGCCCCGCTCCGTCCACATGCTGCCCGGGAGCTTTCCTCAGCCTCTGGGGCTCGGGGTCCCAGTTGCTCTGTGGGAGTCTCCTAGGGGCACAAGCGCTGCCTCCCTGAAGTGCTGGCCCCACGTGGAGTGCCTGGCAGGCAAAGGGCTGACTTCCAGGGGCGAGAGGGACCCAGTCCTGAGGGGTAGAACCGCTGGCGTCGTGAGATGGGACCACCGACACAGGCACGCACTCCCAGGAAGCTTGGGACAGCCACAGTCGTTCCGTGGCCAAGTGTCCTCACCCGTCCCGAGTCACCTTGTGGACTGGCCGGTCATCTCAGCCAGGCACTGTCCCTGCTCTGCGCCTGACTGCCCAGGGTTAAGGCCTCAGGTCTGCAGCCTCAGAAAACACTTTTTCCCTTCACCTATAGAGAGGAGACGTGGGTACATCCCATGTGTTACTGGGAATGCCGGCGGGGAGCTGGGGGCTGTCCTGGTCCAGCCTGTGACCCTCCTCCTCCCCCGCAGACGGAGTGTCCCCTCTGCAGGGAGAGGTTCCTTCCGCAGAAGCTCGTCTACCTGCGGCACTACCGCTGACCCGACGGAGGGTGGAGGAGCCCAGGAGGCTTTCCGACGGCAGGGGAAGAACTTATTCTCAAGGTCAACTTCACTTGCACAGAAACCATGACATCCCCGTTTGTTACTCTGTCACGAAAGACGCTGTGGCAGCAGCTCAGGAGAGCACTGGACCTGGCCGTGCACGGTTGAGCCTTCAGCGCTGTCAGCCCTCCCCGCACCCCACAGCACTCCTCCAGAACTTCCCTCCCCCCGACCGCCCACTGACACGGGAAGGTCCAACACCAGCCACATGGTGAGGCATGGCCGCGCGGCCAGCGCCGACCAGGAGCAGAGAACCAGTAGTCTGCTTGCCGGGCTGTGCTCAGGCCTGCAGCCCAGACGGCCCACAAGCCTCATCCCTGTCACGGAGCCAGTGGGGCGGCCCAGACACGGCCGTTCTCGGGGCAGAAAGCAAGAAGCCGTCGCCGCCACCTGACATGTCTGGCACGTACCTTCTAGCGCGTCAAGTTGGCTTCACATTTTAGAAGATGGAAGTGTGCATCCTGGCCTCCCAGCACGACCACCTCCTGCTTGGAGCGCCTGGTGGGCCCAGCCAGCCCGAGTGGAGGCTGCCCATCGCAGCAGGGTGCAGGCCGGCTGCCTACACACATCCCCACTGTGTCCAGCCCACTTTTTGCCACCTTTTTATTTTCAGGTTATAAAACCTACATAACTCGTGCCCAAGGCTGGACTTTGCCATAGGCATCCTCAAAACACTGGTTCCAGACGCGCTGGTGTGTTAGGAACGCCATGAGGATGAGCTGACTTGGTGGAGGCTGGCGGGCAGGCCCCGCCAGGCCCAGGGGGCGGGGCAGCACAGCTTCCAGCTGAGGACCCTGCGGCTGCTTCTCTGTGACTTCACGGACTCTGCGGCACGGTAACATTGCGCGGCAGGCCTCAGCTAACAGAGGTCAGGGCCCAGAGGCCGGGCTGTGACCAGAGCAGCAGCCCTGCTCTGGCTCCAGTGGGGGGAGCCTAGCCAGGGTTGGGGTCCATAGTTCCCGAAACTCCTTCCTTACACTCTCACCAAGTGCTCATCGTAGGTCTGAGTATTTACTAGGAAAACAGTATTAAAAAACGGGGGGAAGGAAGTCTAGTTTGAACACCAAGTGCTGCAGTGTGGTGACAAGCACTGGTTTGCATCCATTCACACACGAAGGTTAAAATTCAGGGTCGGGCACGAAAGGCCTTAACGTGGCCTCTGAAAAGCAAGGAGTCCAACCACAGGTATTGGAACCTGGAGGAAAAAACACGGGCAGTGGACAACATTTGGTGCGTGAACAGGACAGCGGAACCGCCCAGAGACCCGAGACCCAGCAGGAAACGCACCGGTGTGCCAGTCGGCGCTGGGCCGGGGGGCGGGCCCCAGCTGGCCATCTGTCCTGCTGCCCGCAGCAGGGACGGCTTGCCTTTGGGGCGGCTGTGCCTCTCCCGCCAGGGCTGCCCAGGCGCAGGGAGCTGGAGTGTTTATTCAAGAGTACAAGAGAGCGGGGACACTGTCTTTAATAAAAGTTGGCACTTAAAAGTCACTTAGTAAAACGCTTACGTCTGTTTGTTTTTACCACATCAGAAAAGCTGACATGCAGGTCAGGGCCGTGTCTCCCGCAGGAAGTGAGAAGCCATGTGTTAAAACCCACAAAACTGGTCACTTACCAGTTGTTTCTGAAAAGGGGCTGCTGCATGAGAACAGGTTTAAATGAAGAACAAAACAACTTTTCATGTATCAAAAAAAAGTGTCAAAATAATCTCAAACAATTAAAATATAATATATATTTATAGTTTCAGGCCCTCAAAAGCAATCATGGTAGGTAAAAACAGAGTTTTGAGTCACCATGAGGGAGGCCAACCTGACATCTCCGTGAGATGAGACGGAAACTGGCATCAGAACCCGGAGTTACTTGAAAACCACCTTTCAAACGGGAAGCTCCTTCACACACATGGGAGTCGGGGGAGGTCCTCCACTAGGGCCACGGGGCCGGGGCCGCAGGCGGGCGTCCTTGGAGGTGGCGGCTGGGCGCATCTTGGTTCCTCCCAGCGGACAGTGCCCGCCCACCGTCCCCAAGCCCGCCCGGCCAGCCGCCCAGCCCGCGTGTTACTAAAATTCCGTCCTCACCTGACCAGCACTGAAAAATAAATCAATGCGATTCGGTTTAAATGCCAGTTTCTTCAAGAACCTGATATTTCAGTTACAAATAATCGAAGCTCCTTTTTAAAAAGAAAATGACTCCCTTGTAATCAACTACTTTATGTGAAGAAAGGCGTGGTGACAGCGCCGGGGACCGCCCAGGGCCGCAGCAGGGCCGGCGTCTAGCTGGCGAAGGCCTTGCCCACGTCCTCCTTCCCCTTGTACGTCCTCTTGCCGTGCGTGAACGGGATGTACCGGTACTTGATCATGTGCTGGGGACAGACAGACATTTCAGCACAGATGCCCAATGAACCGCCTCGCCCAAACCTGCAGCCCGGCTTCTCTATGTACCGGGCATGGAAGCGGGGCTGCAGCAGAAGCCCCCAGTGCCCCGGGGACACGGAAAACCCTTCCATGGCACCGCTGGGAGTCCCGGGGAGGGGGGCAGGTTCCGTGACCGCTGTGTGCAGGAAGAAGGCACCCAGGCCCCTGCTGCCTGGTGGGTGGAGGTGGGGATGGGACGAAGCCGGGCTGTCCCATCTGCCCAGGCCCATACTAGGGTGATGTTGACATAACATGCCGTCATCATCCGGGAGATCCTGGGCCCTGACTAACCCCCAGGACACAAGCCAGACCCTCAGGCGAGACCCACGGCCTTGCCTGCCCCACTCCCAGAGAGCTGTGCTGAGAACCTGTTCGCTGGACGCCTAGACAGTGGTGCTGGCGGGAAGCGGGCCCCACCCTGTCATGGACCCACACAGACAACAGGGTGCACGCAACCCTCCCGGCTCACAGGCCTGAGCGTCTCTCCTCGTAGTGCTACCGGTAACTGGGCAGCAGCTGCCACCTCCTGGTGCAGAGGCACCTTGGCTTTTACCTTTATCTGCCTCTTCATCGTGATGCAGAAAAGCATGATGAAATACATGACCAAGATGGGCCAGAACACCGGCACGTTGAACGCCTCGAAGAAGGTGCAGACCATGGCCACAAGGATGCCCTTGGTCGCCGCGTGCCTTAACGGAAGAAGACAAAGTCAGCAGTGCTGCCGACACCGGGCACCAGCTGCCTGGGGCCCCGTGGAGGGTGTGCGCCCCCACTCAGGCGGGGTGGGCACTGTGGGTGGTATGTGTAACGCACCACGTGGAACCACAAACACCGTTCTTACTCGCTTGGAAGCTCAACATTTTCTGCTGAAATTACACAAAGCAGAAAACACCAGTGGGGGCGCCAAGGCTGTTCAGACAGGCGGCTGGGAGACGGCATGGAGGCCCGAGTGCTGCTGGGCCCCCATCCGGAATAACCCGTCCCAGCCTCTCGGGCCCCACACTCGCCGGAGGCTGCACAGTGTCCTGAGAACCAGGCAGCCAGGCCGCAGGGCCGCCCTGGCTCCCTCTATCCGCTCAGGCTCTGTTTACAATCCCCTCAGCTCTCCCTTTCCTGGAGCACAGAGGCCCGCCTCCTCGGGGGGCTGGCAGGACCCGACCTTGCCTACTTTGCGCCTGGCCTCCCAGGAGCCCTCGGGTTCGGCGTCTCCCACTCACTGCATGCGGACGCGCCAAGGAGCCCCCAGAGGGCCCACCGTGGGCGGAGCAGCACGCAGGCCAGACTGGCTGTGCAGCCTGTCCCTCCTGAGGCCGGAATCTACCGAGAACCAGGACCCCCGCCCCAGAAGCAGCCTCTTCTGTGTGGCTTCAAAGAGCTCTGGTGTTAACTGGCATCCAAGAAGCCGCCGGGCACTGGGCTCTCAGACAGAGGCCCCCACGACCCACCTCCACGCCCAGCTGGGCAAGCACTCACACTGTGGGTGAGTGAGCTTCAAAACAAGGAAACACAAAGCTCGCTTCTCTGAGGAGTTGAAGCTGCTGGCTCACCAGGACACAGCCTCTGTTCCCGGGGACCAGGCACCTCGTCCCCGACCACCTGCGGGAGGCACTCACCAGAACTTGAACTCCGGGAGCCTCCGGATGAAGGGCCGGAACTCCTCGCTCTGTTTGGTTGGTAACGAGGGGCCGTCGTCTGAAAGGCAGAATGTCCATCAGAGGTGGCGCAGGTCTCCCATCTTTTTATTTCCAACACTGCACTTTTAAGTTTCCCTAGAGCTTCTGAACTAGCAGGCCTGATACGCAAAATACAAATTTACATCACGTAACCAAAGATACAGTGAGGATGTTTAGCCACCTTAGAAATCAACTTATTGCTTGGAAGATTTGTATTAGAACTTCTTTCTAGGAAGATCACATATATATACTTCAAGTGACTGCATAAAAATTAACCACACGCCAATTTTCAGGAACACATCAACTGTGTGACATGAAAATATGTTAAAATACAAGGAAGGAGCAACGGCCACAGCTCACAAGAGAAGACGTGGGAGCCGCGAGCACCTGCTCCCGGGGGCTGGGCTCAGGAGGGCACCCCCGCCCCGCCCCCGCGGGAAGGTGCCTCCCGCATCATGCATGGAGAAACTGAGGTCTACAGAGGGGCCTCTGATTTTCCAATACCCCCATATGGCAGCATAGATCAAAGGGTTGTTTCCTTTAACGTGTTCGTTAAATACCGTACAGAGAAAAGTCACAGGCTCTAGTCACAATTTGAACAGTCCGGAGAAAACGTCCAGGCTCGTAAAGTGTCTCCCTGCCACACCCAGGAGGGCACTGCGGGCAGGGAGCCGCCTCAGGTTCTCCTGCGGCAGGATGTGTGGAATGATGACTCACCACGTTTGTGCCCCGCCCCCGCCCCCGCCCCACCCCAGGCTGGCCTCGCAGATGTGGCCCAGGTAGGCCAGGAGCAGTGGGAGCCAAGAACATTCAACACATCGTCCTGGGAAACCAGAGAGCGCCACCGTCAACGGGGCCTGACCGTGGGTCAGTTGCCGGGGCCTCCATCAGCCACAGGGAGCCACCCTCAGAGCCTGGTTTTGGGAGAAGGGGGCCTGGCCGGTAAGCGTGAGCACGATGGAGGGGTCCCGGCCCACATCGGCTCGGATACAGGGCACAGGGCCCCGCCTGCCTCAGCTCCCTGTCACCACAGGGTGGCTGAAGGAGCGCCGGCCCCTCGTGACCGGTCGGGGGTTAACGAGCCCTTCCACAAAGTACCGCAATCACAGAGGCTCCAGGTCCGTGTTAAACACCCAGAGGACAGTCTCAAGTTTGGATTTCAAATGTTTCTAAAGAAAATGGAGCAATCCTGTGAAGTATACAATCAGACCTCCCCAAACAGGGCAGAGCAGACGGTCTCTACCTGAGTCTTCCATCAAGGAAGGGTCCACTTTTGGAGAAAGGAAGGCTATGAAGAGGTTGAGATGGTAGATCCCCAGGGCGTAGGTCACGATGTACCAACCCTGGAAGAGAAGCAGACGCAGTCAGTGACACCACCCTGGAGGGGCCCCTGGTCTGGACAGAACCTGAAGCACGGGGGTCACAAGCGAGGGAAGGACAGCAAACGTCCCAGGTGACAGCTTCTCTCAAACTCTGCAGTGTGTCTTAAGAGTGGACAAGCCAGGGTCCAAACAGCAAGTGCCTCCAAACACCCATCAGACGCACCCAGTACCTACAGCCACCAGCACCTCCTGCCGGGAACGCAGTGGAAAGGAGGCGTTTCTCAAAGCCACAGCCCGAGCTGCACCAGGGGCCCCTGCGTGAGGACGGGCATGGCTGGACACAGAGGACACCGCTGCACACGCCAGGTCACAAGCTCTGCCCAAGGCCAACAGCCGACCCGCACGACAGGGCCTGAACCATCCTCAAGACACGCTGGCCCAGACTCCCAGGGGCGACGTACACCGCCGCCGCCACTGTCAGGACTGCTAATAACCTTTGCCCGGAAGAAATCCAGGATCGAGAAGTCAGGGAAGCCAGGCAAGGTCAGAAGCACTGTGGCGGCAAACCTTCCACGGGGACAAAGAAGGGGCGTGCCCGCACGCCCGCCGCCCACACAGCGGCCAGCGGCCAGCGCCCCGACAGAGCCGGCCGCATGGCCTGACCTAGTCCACTGACGGCCAGTGAGTCTTCTTTTAACGGAAGCACTGGGGATGGAACCAGGACCCCGTGCATCTACGCACATGCTCTCCCACCAAGCTATGCCCTCCTCCCACCTTATCCGTTTTAAGAGCCTAAAAATTTTCCCGCAAACAGGATGGGATCTTCCTGCTTTAAATGTTTCCAGGTCAGACAACTGAGAACCAGCTGAGAGAAGTTACCAGTTCCACGTTCACACAGCTGCAGCTCACAGGGCTGGAGGGAGGCCCAGTCGGTTATAAACTCAGTTTGCCACACAGGAACCCAACCTGTGTGGGAGGCACCTCTGCCCCCTCCCAATTCCCCAGATCAAGATTTCTAGGTCATTCTTCCCATCAGAGAATGGACCACGGTCCAAATTTTTTTTTTAATCTGAAACCAATCACAGAAAATTTAACATTAATTGCAGACACCCAAACAGACCACGTCCCCGGCCTTCAAGGGGAACCAGGGTCAGGCTTCCTCAGAGAACACGTATACAGATAAGAGCACCCAGAACGGGTTTCTACGTTTAGTCTAGGCAGGAATTTCCCACGGCGCCAACAAGCACAGCGCCCAGTAAACGAAGTCTCCACCCAGGTGCCCACGACCTCCTCAATCCTGGGGGTACCAGGGGGGCGGGGTCTCTTTCCATGACAAAAAGTCTTTCCCAGCCCCAGGAGAGAGAAAGCTCTGGACAAGGCCTCAACCTGCCGTCCTCTGGACACGAGGCAACGCTGGCTGACCTCCTCTCCGGGCCTGCGGAGAGATCCCACCTGGAACCCAGGTGGTCACCAAGGGCTCAGGGAGGAGGCCCTCCGGCACCACCACCGGCACTGCGGCTGGCCCTCCTCGGGCACCAGCACGGCTCCCGGCACCCAGGTGTGACGAGCCGGCCCACGAGTCTCCAGCCCCCAGAGTCCCTAGGCCGGGCTGGGGATGCCACAGGGTCTGCTGTGCAGACTGGGACGCCAGAGGGCGCTGCCCATCTCGCCAGGCCCCAGGCTGACCCGGAGGCAGCGCTGGGAGCCCCAGCACCAGAGCCTGAGGAACCGCAGGCGAAGCGTGAACAATCCCAGTGCAAAGGACGGGCACCGACACTTCCCTTACGTTCGGTGCTCAGCCGGAAAGTGATCGGCAGAGAGCACTTCCTGCAACACAAACCCTGAGCGCAGAGACGGGGCAAAGGCAGCAGCCCGATGCGCGGCGGCCCCCCACCGCGGCCACACTCACCTGCAACAGGTAAACTCGAACCATGTAGACGAAGCTCAGGCCCAGCGTCACCACCCACCGCAGGGCCGTGTGAGGCGTGGACTTGTCCAGCCAGGACTGATAGATCTGGAGGAAGGAGAGTTCCCACGCGTCACAGAGCCCACCGCGCCTCCCGCAGCGCACCCCCCGCGCTCTCAGCTTCAGGCTCCAAGTCACCAACACAGAGCAGTGACTACGACTCATCCAAATTTTATCTGGAATAATTCCTGAGGCAGCTCCATCCCTTAAGCAAAAGTACTACCAGAGCACCTCTCACAGCAGGTGGTGCCACAGCACTGGCCAGAGGGGTCACCACGGGGAGGCCTGATTTCAGCCCCGGAGAGGACTGGCCTGAGGACGGCAACGGGAAGCCGAAGAGCCGCCACCTGCACACAGGACTCCGCCAACGCCCGCTGCCCTCGGGGCCAAGCCCACCCCCCAACCCCAGCCGCCCGAGCTCCGCGGGACCAGAGCAGCGTGGAGCTTAGTTTCACATGTGCGCACGCGTGTGTCCGTGCGTGGGTGTGCATCTGTGTCCGTGTACACGTAACTAGTGTACACATGTGTGGTCTGACTTTAATTCTAAAATTTTAATTGTGAAGTTCAACCTCTCATAAAAGTAAAGAAAACATCTGGCCCCACGCATGCCGTGACTTGGCTTCAATAATTATCAGGTTTTCCAGGTGCTATTTCTTAATTTTAAAAACCAGTACACTTTCAGTTCTGAACCAACACAGCGGTACGTGCAACTCTTCACCAAGTCAGACTTCCTCCTCTGAGACAGAAGCCCACGCACAGCGTGGAGCGCTGCGGGCCGCTGCAGCCTGGTCTGGCTGAGCGCGAGCGCAGACTGGGCGAGGGGCTGTGGGCCCTCCCTCACCCCCGGGCCGAGGCGACGTGGACGTGGGTGGCGGGGAGAGGGGACATCAAGGGCAGAGCAGGACCTGCCGAGTCTGCGCCACCCAGGAGCTGAGAACGGCTTCCATGTTTTAAAGGTTGTTGGGCAAAGACGCAGAAAAGGATGTGAGCTAGGCTGCGTGGGGCCCCCAGGCCTGAACCACTCACTGCACGCTCTCTGCAGGAGACACGGGAGGCTCCCGGCGGTGGGAGGAGGTGATTCTGAGAGTGAACATGAGACCGAGGGAGGCGACCCTATCCATGGGGACCTATCCGTGGAGACCGCAAACAAACACACCCCGGGCAGTGTCCCACAGCCAAATGTTTACATGATTCAGCCACCCAAAAAACCCACCTGTCCAAGTCTCGTGAAGAATCTGTACACCATGGAAGGCTTCCCATGGACGGACTCCCCCACGCTGTCACCTTCGGACATTCTGGAAATAGAATACGGACTTTTAAACAAAGAGCGCCCATGGGTTTGCTCACCTCGCCCTCTTCCAGCATCACTGCACGGGTCTGCTCAGTGCTCATGCTGCACCCTCGGCCCCTGCTTCCGTCCGTGTGTCTACCGCAAGTTGGCCAGGGAAAGAAGCAAGCAGGCAATGCGCTCTGGCAGAGAGCCAGGAGGGCAGGCAGCGCGCCAGTGGCCCTGGGTGCATGCCCGCCTCTGCCAGTGGCCCTGGGAGCCACCCTCACAGACTAGGAAGTCCTGTGGACTCGACTCCGTGTCCACCTCCCTGGGGCTTGCCCACTGCGTGGACCGCTGCACCTGCCTCTCCCAGCACCGCCTCCGGCTGCTCCTGGGGCCCCCCTTGGTACCCCTCCCTCCTCTCAGCGCCACCCGATCCCCGACCAGCCTGCTCTCCACTGTGCCGGGTCACCTCCTGCTCCTCCCAAGACCAGGTCCCACTCCAGGAACAGGCCATGTCGCACGTGATCTCAGGTAATCAGCCAACCTGTCCCAGTTCCTTATCTGTGTGTGGAGGTAATCCTATCTGCTCCTGCCCGTTCCAGCCACTGTGTGACTCTGTGTGACACTGTGAGGACTTAGCTTCCAAGAACCCAGGTCACCAGGTGAAGCGAAGGGCACTGTCACCCCCGTTTCATGAAGGAGGGTCAGGCCTCAAACAGTTTAGGCCACTCGCTCAAAGTCCAGCAGCTCTGCCAGTGGGTGGCCGGAGCCCAGCCTGACCTCACGCCTCCAGCCCTGCACGGCGCCGCTGGACCATGGGACAAGAAGGATCCGGGAGACCCGGTCACTTGCCATCCCTAAACCGGTGAAGACGCCAAGCAAGCTCATGCTGCAGCACCTCGGCAGGGCTGGGGAACAGAAGTGGACTCTGGCTCTGACTTTGCTTCCAAAGCCCCTGAGCGGTGTGGCCTTAGCCTGCTCGTCTGAAAGGCACGGCAGCCCTTCCCGTTTGGACAGAAAGCTGCAGTTCACGATGCCCGAGCTGCCCCATCAACTGGCCTGTTCATGGCGGGGCCGGAGCCTGAACCACGCCTGCCCACACTTCCCGGGCACATCCTCGCTGCGTGCACTCACTAAGCTAGCAGGCTCATGACGTGATCCTGGCCCCAAGTGGAACAGGTAACCCAGGAGCACCAGCCCCTGCAGTCGAAAATCCAAGTACAACTTTACGGTCAGCCTCTGTATCCCAGGATCACTCTACGTATTTCAGGAAGAACATTCACAGTAAGCGAGCCCACGTACTCCAAACCCGTGTAGCTCAGGGTCAACTACACAACTCAGGTATTAAAATAACCTGAGCGGTCCCACCGCACGCATCGCCACGCCACACTTGTGTTACCAAGTGAAACCATGACTTCACGCCACCACTTCCTGGAGCCCTGGGCAGAGGGGCCGAGTGCCAAGGAGGAGACCCAGAAATGCCCTTTGCTCTCATGGGAGTCACGACCAAATTGAACAGGTGACCTGTGGCTCCTGGTCCTGTCTTTTTGGAAAGTTTGTTTTTACATTCAACTGGGGAGAATTCCGTATCTTAAAAGGGGCTAAATTAGAAGCTGTTACCTAGGAGGGCCAGCCACCCAACCAGCAGGCCAAAGCCTGACCAACAGAAAGCGACATCAGCAGTGTCCTCAGCCCTACGGTCCCCTAGGAATCTCTCCTTATCTTACTTCTTCACGACCAAAGTGCTTCCCATTAAAGTGGTTTTACTTAAAAGGAGACACTGAGAGCAATGCTAGAGAGAAGACACTTGGCTCTTCCTTTAGAGAACGTGCCCTAAGCAGAAACAGCTGCCCACAACGTCTCATTCTTTCACCTGAACGTGTGGAAAGCCTTCCAAGCACACGTTAACTGATTCCTAACCACCTGACAGACGGCACGTGCGTTAAAGCGTGGCCCCACACCTGAGATGGACTCGCTATCACTGACAACATCGGGAGTATGAACTTTGGAGTCAAACGGCCGCCTTCAGAACCCCGCTCTGTCACCATCTAGCAGTGGCCCGAGTCTATCTCAGCACACCCACTCCAGTCTGTGCAGCGGGGCACAGCACCTCAGCACCCTCTCCAAGGCCTCTGTGTCCACCGTGTTAGCATCAGCTCGGGGCCTGGCCCTGAGGCCAAGGCGAGGAGCAGGCGGGCCTCCCTCAAACACGTCAGACTTGTTCCTGGGTCAGGGTGCCCTTTGCACCAGCTGGTCTGCCGGCAGTCCTCTTTCCTCTGCTGTTTAAGGGCCGCCTCTTCAGTGAGGCCCTCTGTGACTGTCCAGCTGGCACAGACCCCTTAGGTCGCATCACCCTGTCTTATTTTGTGTGACAGGCATTTCTAACTTCTTTCCAGTTTACTTCTCTGTTTCCTCCTACTAGAATGCAAGCCCCTTGAGGGGAGCCTTGTCTGGTCCACTGCTGGGCCCTACGCCTACACGGGCCTGTCACATAGCTAGCAGCCGGTAAGCTGTCTGCCAGGCTCAACTGCTTCAGGCTCAGTGACTTGAAGACCAAGTAGAAACCAAGACAAACCAATCCAAGCAGAGACCACAAGTGTCACTTGCGGAGTTGTAGCAAAACTCACCAGGTGCCTAGTTCTCCAGCCATCGCTGCACCTGCTTCTGGAGTGGTCGTCACTCCTCAGAGAACCGCACACACAGGAGCAGCCTGGCATACGGGTCATCAGTTTGCCTCCCACCACTTTTCCTTCATCTCCCCTCCCCTCTTTCCTTGCGGGTCACAAGCACAGTAATTTCACACACTTTCAACCTCTGATGCTGTTCCCTCCGCTGATACTGCCCTTCCAGAGCTCATCGACTCCCTCGGCAAGGCCCCGGCGGTGGCTCCTCCCTCCCCGGAGCATGACCACCTTCCAGTCTCCTCCCGCCCTGGCCACCCTGGACCTGCACTCACAGGATCTGGAGACCTTGATTCACCTACGGGGAGCCGCCTTACACACCCCTCACGAAGTGAAAGACCAACTCGACTGAGAAGCAGGCGCCCCGGGAAACTCCCAGGCCCAGGCGCCAGGGCACGCTTCCGGAGGGCAGCTCTGGGCCGGTGCGCGGGGCGCCGTCGGGCGAGTCAGCCCGAAGCGCTAGTGATCTTCGTCCGCAGAATCGCCAAGAAGCGACCCCGAGCGACCCAACTTCATCGCGACGCTTCCTCCCCAAATCGCGCAGGCCAGCCCTGGATGAGCGAGGACACCCAGGGCCCCCGGGCCGGGAAGCCGACCCCTCCCAGGACGCGCCCGCGGATAGCGGAGGGCGGGGACCGGTCACCGCGGCGACCCCGGGGGCCCGGCCCAGCCTCCTGCCCCGCGCTCGGTCCCCAGGCCCCCGGGCCCCCCGCCCGGCCCCGCCTCGCCCGCCGGCACCTCGCGGTCCGCTGCGGCCGAGCGCGGTCTCCCGAGCGCCGCGGGAAGGAGGACGCGGGTGGCGGCCGCGCCGGCGCTTGGCTGGGTCCGGGAAGGGGCTGCCGAGCACTTCCGCTCCGTCCTGCGCGGCGCCGCCTCCCGGGCCTCCAAGATGGCCACCGGGGCGGGGCCAAGAGGCTCCAACAATTTCCGCTTCCGGTGCGGCGCCCAGGCCGTTGGCGAGGCGGTAGCGGCGGCGGAAGGGACGTACGCGGCGGAAATTCTCTGTGATGCGCAAGCGCAATCACGTCCTCTGGCTCCGGGTCAGGACAGCTCCACTCCAGAGATTGTTATCGCCCAGAGACTGAGCCCGAGGCCACGCCCCTCGAGACCAATGAGCCAGTGGAGGAGGACTATGTGGTTGCTAAGGGAAACCTTCAAGCGGCAAGATGGCGTCCTCCAGTGAGGGACGCCCCAGCTACCGCCCGCCGCGCAGGGACCAACCCGGGCGGCCTCCGCGGGACGGTAACGGCCGACTGCGCCCTACTGGGACTCCGTCGAAATGGGAGGGAGGCGGGCAGTGTACGGACGCTCGCTGCGCTCTCCCGCTTCACTTTGGGAAGTCCGAATCCAGGAGCCGGCGCCAGAACCCGCGGCTCCCAAGCCCAGCAGGGCCCCCCAAGCGCGTCTCCCCAAGCGCAGCTGGCCCTCCGCGGGAGCCCTCGTCTCCCCCGACCCTGGGAGGGACGCGCCTTCGCGTGTCCCAGTGCCCGCGGGGTGGGCGGACCCAGACCAGCAGAACCGGCCTGAGCCTCGGGACCGAGCCCGGAGGAACCCAAGGCGGCCTTGGGTGTCAGAAGGTTTGATAGGAGCTGTTCACAGAATCAAAGAAATAGGGCCAGAGTGATCCCAATCCACACCATTATCATCAGGTAGAACCCGGCCCTCGTTTACGGAAGATACTGGAGTCCAGAATCCGGCAACCCCATGCTTCCCCAGAGCCGCTCCCTCCAAGCTGGCCTTGAAACAGAGAGGCTGGTGGGGAGAGGGGTCCTGTCCATTACAGGAACTGCGGGAGTTGGGAGTTGGGGGGCGGTGTGCCCAGCAGCTGAGTGGCAAGAAACGAAACTAAGAAGGCCTTCCTTGGGTGCAAGTGGCGATTTTGTCCAGAGGGCCCTGGGTGGGGAGGGGGCGTGGGGAGATCCTGCAGAGAAATGGTGGGCTGCCCCCTCCCCTCTGTGCCCTCACCTTCACCCAGCTAATTCCGCTCGGCTCAAATGTCCCCTCTCCAGGAAGGCTCCCCTCCCTCCCACACCCCCTCCACCCTCCTGCCAACCCTCCCTGCCACCTCCCCAGGACCCTGCTCTCACTTGTCCTAGCCCACCCCTCCCCTGCCTCCCTGTACCGAGTAGCTGAGCATGTTTGCAGCATAAACAAACTGTGAATGGGTGGACAGTAAACAGGAGCATCGTGACCCCTTTGGGAAGCAGTGGGGGGGGGTCGTTCCCTGGAGGTGGGGCCACAGACACCTGGAAAAGCCCCAAGACCACCCCACCTCAGTGTTTGCCGGTCATCAGTCAGGTCACCTGTGTCATGTGCTTACCTGTGTGTCTCCTTTCGCTATTCAGGTTACGGAGTCTACGTGTACCCAAATTCTTTCTTTCGATACGAAGGAGAATGGAAAGGAGGAAAGAAACACGGTGAGGACCGTCCGTGGCCTCTTCCTGCAGCCTCACCGCTGACAGCCCGTTTCCCACTGGAGCTGGGGGCAGGTGGGCCACACCAGGTGCCAGCCACACTGGGCCCTCAGCTGTCACTAGTGCCAGAGAAGGGCCACCTCCTGCAGCCTTGGAGAGCCGGACTAGCCGCCCTGGTGCTCAGCTGGGAGACACCCCAGTATGCTGCTTTCTCACAGGCTCAGGGGCCCCCTCAGCCGGGGAAGCTGCAACCCAGAGGTTCTCCCTGGAGTGTTGGTTTGTTTTTGCCTTTCTGGTTTTGCTCTTCTTTCCCCTGATGATAGAGACCACCTCCTTTTGGAGAAAATCTAAGCAGCAGAGGAGAGAAAGGAGCAAGTGAAAGTCCCTTGGCGCCGCCCCCGAGGCAGGCCTGGCGCCCGGGGCTTCTGCTCGCAGGCTTATGTCTGCCTCAGGCTCTGCTCCGAGCGCCCTCCGCCCGGTTTTCTGCTGGAGGGTTGATCTTTCAGTATTTTCCTCTGAGCTATTTTCATATCCATTGACTGCCAGTGTTTGCTGTTTTTTGAACCTTTTGACTTTTATTGTAGTGTTTTTCACTTCTGTTCTGAAATTTCTAACTCTCTGCTTCCAGGCTGAGTGTGAAGGCTCATGTCTGAGCCTTAGACCCTGACCTGGGCAGAGTGGTCCTCCTCTTTAGAATGTACTCTGCTGTGTCACCCCACATCCACAGGCTCACTCTCCTTCTGCCCCTGTGCTGACAGAGGTGGGGCGGCCCTCTGAGGAGGTCTCGGGGGCAAGGTCCCTGTGCTTTTGATAGCTGGGACAGGACGCTCAGTCATGCTCCTCGGCTGTCCTCAGCAGGACCTTCCAGCCTGCTCTTCCCTCTGAGAACCTGGCCCTGCCGCGTGCGGGCCCCAGCAGTTACTCCCCACCACCACGTGACGTCATGATCCCTCTCGCCAGGTCGGGGGAAGCTGCTATTCCGAGACGGGGGTTACTACGAAGGCGAGTTTGTGGACGGAGAGATCACAGGGGAGGGCCGCCGGCACTGGGCCTTGACAGGTTAGCTCCACGACTCCATCCTCCTAAACAGTCCCCAGTGTAGGTTGGTACCTCCCGTCTGGATGCCGAAGGCCTTCCATCTCTTGGTTTCCCTAAGTTGTCTATGGCCTCGTGCCAGCTGGGGCCTGGGTGGCTGTGGTGCCGCCCTCAGCTTGGCCAGGTTCCTGTCTGCAGAACCCCAGACCCTCTCGGGCAGTATGGTCAGTCCTCAGTGGAGAGAAGGCTCACCCACAGACTCGGACCTGAGGGACTTAGCCCTGGGCACACAGATGCCCCAGAGAGGGTTGCCTGCGGTGGAGTCTGCACTCACATGGTACCCAGCATGGGGGACCAGACCCACCAGTCATGTTTTCCCTTGTCAACCAGGGAGGGTAGTGAGATAAAGGACACCCTATCGTCCTTGCACACTGGCTGGGAGGAGCAGGAACTGGCTCTAACCTCCTTGCCCACACCAGGGAGCACCTACACTGGACAGTTTGTTTTGGGCGAGCCTCAAGGACATGGCATCATGCTGTACAAAGCCGGCGGGTATTACGACGGGGAGCTGTCCGGCGGCGCGAGAGAAGGTCTGGGCCACGGGAGGGTGCTGGGTGTTGGCCGCGGGGCAGGCGCACTGGGGGCCTGGACGCTAGCCCTCCCGGGATTGTGATTCGGGGCCTGAGTGGGGTCAGGGGAGTGCAGCCCCTCTGCGCAGGTCTGTGCCTGGGGCACGGTCATCGCCCACTGTGGCCTCACGAGCCACCCAAACCCAGGGACTCAGGTCTCCATTTTATCATGCTGGGTCCTGGGGATAAGCAGTCTGGCCAGGTGGGTCTCTGGCCTCTCACTGGGTGGTGGCAACTTGGCCAGGCCTGTGGGTCCCCAGGGTCCTCACTTTCAGTCAGGAGGCCACGTCTGGGGGTGGGCAGGCTCTGCCTGAGGTGAGCAGAGCAGACCGTGGAGCAGGTGCAGCTGCCTCTGTCTTTCCACGGCCTCTCAGGTAAGAAGTAGGAATATCCTCCACCTCCTGGGTGTCCAGACCCTGAAAATGCCAACTGAACACAGCCGCGGCCTCATGAGCGCGGCCTCTGGCCTTTCGGTCCTTGGAGCAGCTCGTTCAAGGCCCAGCACCATGTGTTCCCAGCGTGACCTGCCAACAGGTCTTCCTGCACAGCAGCCCCGCCCCAGCCGGACGGCAGAGCCCTCAGTCTCAGAAGCTGGGGAGGCGGGGCCCTTCAACCTCCACTTGGGGCCTCCGAGAGGTGGACCTGGAGCCGCTCCTACCGCGGGGTGATGTGGCCCGGCTCTGTGGGCGACCCCAGCCTCTTCCAGACTTGCCCCTCCCCGCTGGACACGCGGTGACCCCTCGCCCCTTCCAGGGCAGGGGCGTCTGGTGGACGCGGACGGACAGGTGTACTGCGGGTCGTTTCATGACAACAGGCGGCACGGCCGAGGGTGGATGGTCTTCCGGTGAGTTGGCTGCCCAGGTCTGCCTCCCCTTCGAATGCTCAGCTGTGAAGTCTGTGTCTTTTGATCTGATTCTGTAGTTTCTCCCTTAGTTACTAAAATTAGTTGTGTGTGTATTTTGTAAAAAAAAATTGAACCCCCGCCTACCCACCCAGTAAAACACCTGGAGGGGCAGGGGGGCGGGCAGGCTCAGCTGGGCGGCTCCCACACGCTCTGCTTTCGGGCCTGCTGCTGGGCGTCATTTAAATCCGAGGCAGTTTTCCTGCAAATGCTGCCCTTGGGATCTGCAGGTTCCCCCCACCCCACCCCGCCCAGGCCGTCCTCGTTATCCTGCAGACCTTCACACCTGGGACCCGGCGAGGGGGGCCGCGGCCGCTGCAGGACCAGGCCTCCTGCCACCGCACCCGCCGGGCACCGAGGCAGCCTGCCCCTCCGGCCGGGCCCTGGCAAGGCCAGAGCTCGCGCCATCTGTTCCGGGCCTATTTTTGCCTCGGTCCCGGTGGCGCGTGCTGAGCGAGCCCCGGTTGGGGGGAGCTGTCTGCGTCAGCGCCGCCACCTGACCCTCCCCGGCCTGAGCGCAGCCTCCGTCTGTGTGTCCCTCAGGAATGGTGATGAGTATGACGGCGACTGGGTCCAGGACCGGCGCCAGGGCCACGGGGTTCTGAGCTGCGCTGACGGCTCCGTCTATGAGGTAACTGATCCGGGCCCTGGGCACAGCTCAGGCTGCTCTTCGTGGCCAGCGAGGCAGGGATGCAGACTGTCCCCACTTTACTGATGAGAAGACTGAGTTTCCCGGAGCTCCAGGGCCTCCAGCTGACACTTCGTCCAGCCTGGTTCCCGGGACTCCCTGCCACCTGCCACTCCTCATGGGAACAGCCTGGTGGTGCATGTTTGAGGGAAATGAGCTCGGGCCCAGGTGCCCCCAGACAACCTGGGGGAACCCCCCCCGCCCCCCGTCACCATGGCAGCTGCTGCTCTTGGGTCAATGGGGTGTTAGGTGAGACGAGGCAAAGGAATGCAGGCTGTGGGGAGACCCCCTCGGGCCCCAGAGTCAACACCCTCTCCTTCCTGGACACCGGCCCATGTGCCAGCCAGGAGCCAATGGGCGGGAGCTGAGATGCGTGTCCCATTAGCACTCACTCCTGTGCCCAGCTGGTGGGGACAGCACACCAGCCCTGCATGATGAGACCGTGTGGAGACTGCGTGGAAGGGTGAGGCTGGGCTCCGAGGAGGCTGGAGCAGGGCCGGGGAAGACAAGGTGGGAGGTCCGGGTGATCCCACACATAGCGCTGGAGCCACGAGGGGTTGGAGTTTGATTCTGACCATCATGGAAAGTGTGGAAGGAATTGGTGCCCTGATCCCTGTGTTTGGAAGGTCCCTCTGGTTCTTGTTCATTGAGAGAGGTGATGGCAGCCCTCGTGGGGTGTGGATCCAAACTGGGCTGGTTTGGAGGTAGAGGCGCCAGACTGGTTGGAGGGCTGGAGGTCAAGGCAGGGGCAGCAGCGGAAGAGAGGATGCTCCTGCATCAGGGCCCGGGTGTCGGACGGACAGTGGTGCCTGGACCAGAATCCACCTAGGCAACAGAAACGACACCAGCAACTGGACGTGAAAACGTCAGCCAGTGAAAGGCGGCGGCTGCTGAGAGGGGTAGAGGCAGAATATGGAAGAGCGCGCGTGCAAGTGGACCCGGGAGACTCGGGGTGGGCTGTGGGGACCGGCTTGCCAGGGCCCTCAGGCCTGACTGTTGGGCTGAGCGCCAAGGGAGAGGTGACTCGTGGCACATGGCGGCTTCCCGGGCGACTGAGCTGCCGCCGTGCTCGGCCGCGACGTGCCAGCTGCATCTGGGCCTCAGGAGCCAAGAGCTGCATGTGCTGGGCGCCTGGGACGCTCACGGGAAGGCGACAGTGATGAGGTCCGGTCTGAAGGCTCAACTCCAGCACAGCCCTGAAAGAATGCATCGTTTCTCAAAGCCTCAGGGCTGAAACGGAATTTGGTTGTGTGGGTTGCAGAATTACGAAGTCAGCTGAGTTGATGTCTTTGCCAAGTTTCTCGTGTGAAACAGTGAAGATTGGAACAGAACAGCCTGTGGGAGCTGGGAGAGCCCAGCCCCTCCAGAGACTCAGCTCCCGACAGACAGAGGAGACTCCGTGCACAGAGAATCCCACCGGGGATGCACCCCGTGCCTTGGGAGTGGACACTGGAGTCCCTTCCCTGCAGGGTCCACGCAGCACCGGCTGTTGACAGCCCCACACGGCAGCAGCCAGCACAGCAGAACGTTTCAGGGTCCAACTCCTGTAGCGCAGAGTCGGGCGAGGAAGGGTGGACTTGGGGCTGAGAGGCGGTAAACTGGTGCCCGGCGGGGGCCCTGTGAGGCGATGTGGCCTGTCAGGGAGCATGCATTCTTGCTCTGGTGGCCCAGGCTCCCCCAGCGGGCTCACCTCACCGGCTCAGAAGACAGAGCTCTGCTTAGGTGACCCCACCTCCCAGGCCCACTCCTGGGACCACAGCCCCAGTCCGGGCAGCTGGCCGCTGGCCTCCTCCTCAGGGGGCTCCCAGGATGCCGCATCCCCTTTGCTGCCACCTGCCTGGGCTGCTGCGGTCCAACCTCACGGGACCAGGCTCCCGGGCTCACCCTGGGTTGCCACAGCTGTTGGTCTGAATTCTCCAGAGCTGCCGAGGAGAGGACCTCAGGGATCCCGGCGTGCCGAGTCCCCCACAGTGCCAACACCTCGCGGGGCCGGGTGGACGTGGTACCTGTGTCTGGTGCCCAGAGCTCAAACATACACTGTCCCCGATGCTGGGCACCGCCTTCGGCTCTTCTGACTCACTGACCCTCCTGAATCCCCCAGGAGGTGCCTGTTCCCATTTCCCAGCCAAGGAGGCTCCCCCTCGTCCCGGAGCGACTACCAGACCGGCGTGGCCGATCTTCCAGAGAATCCCGAAAAGCTTCACCCTCCCGCTGCACCGCGAGCTCTGACCCCAGAGGATGTTCTGGACACCTCCAGGGCCTCGCCGTGGGGCTGCGGTGCCCTCAGCAGTCTGGGCGCGGTGGGGCCTCCCCCGCAGACGGCGGCTCCGCCCAGCAGGGGCGGGCAGGGACCGGAGGCTGCCGCAGCGCCCACCCTGCCGCACTCCGCCAGGGGGCAGCCCGGCCCTGCAGCGGCTTCTCCAGCCTGGGAGCTGGAGACGCTTCCCTCCAAGTGGACGAAGGGGCTGGATTTCAGACGGGAACGGCAGGAAGTGTGAGGAGGAGGCGGCTTCGTGTCAGTCGGGGGCCGCCCTCTGCTCCCCGCAGACCCCAGGACCCAGGACCAGGGTCCTCCTGGTGCTTCTGCCTCCCAGGGCTCAAATACTGCCCGCCTGCCCTTCCTGTTGTCAGGGACATCCCCACCTCTCCGGCCGCATGCTCAGATGACACACCGTCCCAGCCGGTGACCTGAGGGCCCTAGGCTGGCACACGGGCACTGAATGCCTGTGTCCCTGCAGCAACCTTCGCAGAGCGGCTTCTAGATGGTGTGGACACGGGGTGAGCACACCAGGCCTCTGGGGTCCCCGACGGCCTCGGTGAGGAGGGCAGAGCTGTGCGGCTGTGTCTGCTGCCAGGCCTCAGCGCCAGCTCCCCCTGCTCTGGGGACGCCCCCCGCCCTCGCCTCCACCCTCCAGTTGCCTCCTGGGCTTTCGCGGAACCCTCTCTTTTTAACTTCCTGTAAAATACAAGTAGCAGGAAGTTTACCACTTTAACCGTTCTCAGCTCAGCGGCATCAAGCTGGTTCCTGCTGTGTGACCATCCCCACCAGCTTCCAGATGTGAAACACCCGCCGCCCACCCCCCCAGCCCCCGGCCCCACCGCCTGCCCCATCTGTGAGTCTGACTCCAGGGACCTCGCATGAGGGGAGTCTCAGCGGGTTTGTCCTGTGGTTGACTTATTTCCCTGAGCACAGCGTCCTCAGGCGTCTTCGTGTTGAAGCAGGTGTCAGAGCTCCCTTCCTTTTTAAGGCTGAGTAATACTCCGTCGAGTGGCCATTCCCGCCATGTTATGTCCGCCCACTCGCCCACCAGCGGGCATCTGGTCTGTTTCCACGCTTGGCGACCATCCGGGTCGCTGCTGAGAGCTCGGCGGGCAGCTCTCTCGGGCCCTGCTTTCAGTTCTGGGAACAGCGGAACTGCTGGGTCACATGGTAGCTCTATTTTTAACTTTTCAAGGAACCGCCACACCGTTTTCCATTTTCCGTTCCTACCAACAGTGTGCCAGCGTTCCGATTTCTCCACATCCCCCCAACACTTATGCTTTCTATTTTTTAAAAGAGCCCTTGTAAGGGGCGTGAGCCCCTCAGCTACGGAGCAACTGCGGTGGCCTCAGCCCCGCGGCCCCGCCTCCCCGGGCCACCGCGCCTCCTCCCGTGGCCCCGCACTCCCTGCTCTGGAGCTCATCCGAGGGCTGGCCCAGCGTCACCACCGCCCGGGTCCGGGAGCACATGCCCCTAACACGCTGTCACGTGGGTGGCAAAGATGCCTCGGGCACGAGGGATCTCTGCCCTCTGATTTCCACCCTCAGAGCATTTGCCCCAGAGCGAGGCCACAGGGTGCCCTCAGCCCTCCCCCTCCTCACTCCCCATTGCTCCGGGATCCGCAGAGCTGCCCTGGGCCGCAGACCTACCAGTGGTCAGCTTTTATTTCTCAAGGTGATTTTATTTCTGAAAAGATGGAGCTCACACTCGAGCACGTGAAACCAGGGCAGCCAGAGTCCCGGAGGACACGCACTCTGTGTCTGCAAAACCACCTCTGCTCCCTGGGCCCCGGGCTCCTCGATGCATAGCGCCTTAGTGAAACTTGGAGAGCTAGTTCTAGAAAAAGCTTATTCCTGAAAAAAAATGTGGTAAAGCTTCTTCTGTTAAAAAATAGGAACGGTATATCCCAAAGCCAGAGTGGCTCCCCTCTCTCACCATGGGGCCGGGAGGTCAGGCTTGGTGGCTGGTCGCTGCGGCCGGTTTACAGACAGTCAGAGGGCGCCTCCCACCTTGGCCCCCCTGACGCCTCCGGGTGGGTGTGGGAGCCCCAGTGTTCCTGGCTTGCGTTTTTTGGAGCCCCTGTGCTGCCCCCACCTCTGTGGGCCACGGGGACACACATGCCCAGTGGCGGGGAGCCCACTCCTCCGTGGAGCCTGGGGACTGACTGAGGGCCATGGAGGTGAGCACACGCCTGGCGGAGGGGTGCAGGCATGCTGGTCAGTGAGACCCAGCCCGGTGTGCACAAAGAACGGCCCCGCCTGCGTGGCTGCTCTGCGGTCCCGCCAGCAGCTGCACTCCCGCTGTCCCTGGGGCGCCTCCTTGCGCCTTGGCTGCCCTTCTCGTGTTGGCTTTCCCGGAGGGAGGCCTGCTGGTCCGTGCACCTGCTCGCCACACAGAGCAGGTGGCCGGCCTTCTGTGCGTCATCACCTGCCGGCGGCTCCCGGCCTCCCCTCTCCTCACCTGTGCATCTGCAGAAACACCGGGCCTCGTGCCCCTGGGCCACTGTCCCCGGCCAGGAGGTCACAGTCCAGGAGTGTGGGGCCCTGACCCCAGCGGCTCAGTGAACCCAGAAGGACCGTTCAAGCATCCCGGGAGGAGGGGTCTGGGCGCCGAGCCATCGCAGAACCAGGGCGGGCCCCACGTTCCCTGTGGGGCGCAGCGTCCGTGGACGTCAGAACTTAATGTGTGAAGACAGTTTGCATTTGCATCAGTGGGACTTGTCACACTTTGAACTCCGAGGAGCTTATGCCCAGGATCGAGCAGGTCAAAGGGACGCCTTAGGGGCCCTGCTGCTGGCTGGGACTGAGGGGCGTTGTCTGCGGAGACCGGTGGGCAAGGGCCCCCCACGCTGGCCTGTGCACCCACGGCTGCCCTGGCCGGCAACCCGAAGACCAGAGACCCCGGCCCACGGGACACGCACAGGGCCCAGGCAGGCGACCGGAGCTGCACCCCAAGCTGGCCTGCGAGCATGACCTCACCCACCTGCCCTGGGCCGAGTCTGGTGAAAGCGGGAGGAGCGGCTTCTCCAGGCCGCGGGGCCGTTGGGGCAGGCGCTGGTGCCCAGGGGCCTGGGGGCCGGGAGGGACAAGTGTGCCGGGGAGGGAAGGCTTCTGACCGGCATGATCAGTGTGTGCCTGGGAGGCACCATGGCCGCAGAGCCCTTGCGCTCCCTCGCCTTCCCTGGGGGGACCAGCACATCAACAGGAAGGCGCCCTGCGCGTCAAGAAGGGCCAGTGCGCATTTCTCACAGTTTGTTCCAACTCACTGGTAGTGGGGCACCAAGGAGCCCCCGACCCCAGCCCCCAAGTCTCTGCTCATCGAGCAAAGGACGGAGCCGTGAGGCCGCGGGGTGACAGGTGCGCCTCAATCCCTCCCTGCAGGACTGTCTCCGGACAAGGGGCCCCGTTCCCCTCCTCTTGCTTTCTCTCTGGGAGGCCCAGGTGCCTACATGGCCCTGTCAGCCTCACCTCCTCCCTGCGTCGCGCCTGCCACATGCGGGTCCCCACCTGGCCTCACCTGGACAGGGAGGACGGAGAGCCCCGGGCCCCTCCTGGCCTGGCCCCCGCCGCCCCAGGGGGCTGGCCTCCTCAGGGAGACATGTTAACACACGTTTGCTCATGCTTGGGTGCGTGTCAGCTAACGGGGAACGGGCAGACCTTTCAAAGGCATGATTTATGGCATTAATTAGGATTCCACACTGCTGGATTTGCTACACTGCTCGCTGGCTCCCGTGTTGTACCTGTCCTAGGAAGGCCTGTGCGGAGCCTGAGCTGTGTGGGGCGGGCTCAGATTCCAGTCGCAGGTCAGAAAGAACCCCGGCAGTGCCGTGGACTGTGAGCGCAGGACGGTGCGGCGCAGGGAGCCCTGGCCCTGCTCACAGCCTGGGGTCTGATGGGCACAGTTACTTACGGCCGATTTCCTCTTCCAAGGCCCACCCACCTGTGCCTGCTCCCCAGTCCCGTGGACCCCACTGCTCCGCCCTCCTCCTCTCCTAAAGGCTGCACTCTAGCTTCACGGAAGGCCAAGGGGATGGGCAGGGCGAGCAGAGACTCGACCCCGACACGGTCAATGGGTCCAGTGGTCACTGCACTGCTTGGAGAGTCCGCTGTGCTGATCCAAGCCCCATGTTGTCTTGATGGAGCCAGTGAGTGTTTATGATCCTCCAGGAGGCTCACATCCCTGGACCAGACCTGATGGATGTGACTGCCACCTGGGAGGGGAAGGGAGAGGCCGCTGGGAGGTGCCAGCCAAGCACCACAGAGCTTTGCCCCTGTTTGGTGAGAACATTGGGAGTCACATGATGCAGAGCTCGGAAAGGGAGGCCGAGGCGGGTTGTGTGTGCAGCATGGGTGCCGGCGTGGGCGCGGGGGGGCTGGCCTGCATGGAGCTCCAGCCCGCTTTCCAGCATCTTGAATCCCTACCTTGAGTCTCCTACGTGAGTCCTCAGCCCGTGGCTCAGGTCTGGGACCTGACATCCACCTCACAGGATGGGGTGGCTCAGCTCTGCTGCTGGGGGCAGTCGTGAGGGCAGGTGGCACATTTGCCCAGGAGGCTGGGCGGGGAGGCCCCACACGAAGGTGTTGGTCTCTGGAGGAGGCCACCCTTCTTTGGGGCCACCGGCCCTCTGCCCCAGCTTCCTTTGGGGCCTGACCACATCGCACTACACCCTCTGCTGATGCCCAGGCCCGGGGACTGGCCCCGGTGGTCCCTGTATCCCCAGCTCCCAGTGCGGACGGACGTCTAAGCCACAGGGCTGGTTGGGGTGGGGTCAATGAGTTGGGTTTGGCTCGTAACAGGTTTGCGTTTGGTCGGCTGTGATCTGCTTGACGTTGGTGACATCCCAGGTCTGGGGACGGTGTCACGAGGGGCTGTCCTCCTGCTGAGCGCAGCGTCCCAGCAACTGCCCACCTGCAAGCATGCCCCACGGCCCAGCAAACAGGCAGAGTAACGGGACGGGGTGCTGGAGCCGGGAAAAGGCCAGGCACCCACGGTAAAGCACAGCTCAGGGGCAGCCCCCTGCCCTCCCAGGGCTGTCCCCACCTCGGCTCAGGGACAGCAGCCCAGCTGGGCCCAGGAACCCCATGCTGCGGCCCCTCCCCCATCACCCCACCCATCGAGGTCAGTGAGCACTGCTGCCCGTGGGCGCACAGCACACACGCACACCCCCACCCCACCCCGTACACGCACGTGTATGCAGGGCAACCCTTCCTGGGAGCTGGCCCTGTGACCCCAGATGCTGCTCGGATGCCGCACTAGCCGTGGCGATGGTCGGCCCGTGACCCCCACTGCCTGGCCTGGGACGGTAGCACCCGCTGGGCGGCTGCCCGGACACCTGGGCCTCCCCACGCTTCAGCCTGGCCCACCGCCTGCAGGCAGAAGCCACGACTAGGGGTGATGATCAACCATCCACCACGTCAGCCACGGAGCGCACCGAGCGTCCAGGGACACAGCGGTGTGTGGCCTCTGGGGGCACGTGCTCTCTCCAGGCTGACCCAGCCCTCTGGGGCTGGGGGCTGGAGGGCCAGCCCTGCCTATGCCCACCTGACAACCCCCTGCCCGGCCCCTCCTGAAGCCTCAAGCTGTTGTCTTGCCGCCGCTGCCAGGCACCCCGCCACGATGGCACAGCTGTCTGGTGGCCAGGCTGGAGGGTGGGCTGTGGCCAGGCCTCTCTCCCGGCCGCTACTAACATGGTCACAGTGACAGCCGTGGAAAGCTCCTTTCCGCAGGTTTGGGGACAGCTCAGCTCCTTAGGTCTGCAGCCTTCAGGGGCTGTTCCCATGGGCCCCATCTGCCAGGTGCCTCGGCCGCCAGGGCCGCCCCAGACCCCAGCCTGTGCCACAGAGTCGGGTGCCCTCTCTTCCCCGCGTCCGGCAGGCAGTGCCCCTTCCACAGGGCACGGATGCAGCCCGGCCCCAGTGGCCCGCCCACGGAGGGCAGGCGGGGAGGGGGCCCAGTGAGCTTCTGCAGAAGCATGAATAGAGCTTGAACACGCCTTTGGCTAACTCTTCTCCTAATAGCAGTAATTCTCAGTCGGATAACATGCCATTAAGATCTCGAAATTCTCCACAGAAACAATCTTCCTGCTTTCACCTCATTGTTGCCTTCTGTGTGTGCACCGTTTACAAAGCCTGCTTATTATGGGGTGGCAGAGTTGGGGTGTACAGCGAGCCGGCATCTCCCCCGCGGCACAGCTATGTGGGTTCAGACTGTGTTTTTAATTGGCCTTTTCATTATCAAGGGTGATGTCGGAGCCCTGAGGGCCCCTCAGCCCCGCAAGCTGCCCTCCACCGATTTGGGCCTCCCTGCGATGCTCTGCACAAATGCAGAATCTCTGTACCGAAAGGGTTTTATGCTGAAAAGTGTGCCCTTTGGAGCAGTATTTTGTTTGCATTTTGTATCCATGCCATTGTCCCCAAACTTTCTGACTTCTCAAAATTCCAAGGGGAGGGCATTTTGCAAAGCACATGGGATTGCCCTTGGGAAAGCGTGGTTTCCCAGCAGCCTTTGGTCCCCAGGGCCCTTAGAGCCTGGGGTCTGCGGTGCTGGCCGCATGCTGTGCCGTGCCGGGTGGAGGCCGCCCAGGCTGTGCCTCCCCTAGGGCCGAGCCATCTGAGCCCAGGGGGTTCTCTCTGCAGGGTCAGTGGCACAGCGACGTCTTCAGTGGACTGGGCAGCCTGGCCCACTGCTCTGGGGTCGTCTACCGAGGGATGTGGGTCAACGGCCACCCCATGGGTAAGTGCCCCCCCTTCCCAGTGCCCTGACCGGGTCCTCTTGTGGGGTCCTGTCTGGGTCTGGCCGAGTCCTCTCCCAGATGGCCTGGGCGGTCTCGCAGGAGGTGTGGACTGGAGATACTAAGGGGCTGGAACGAAGTGGAATCTAAAATCCTCTTTGGGAAACAGCGTGCTCTGATAGGGTGTCACAGGGCTCGCAACGTGCAGAGGCCCGAGTCAGACCTCGGACCCGAGGAGTCCTGCCTCATGACGGCCTCCCAGCCTCGGGTCTCGCTCTCCTGGGCTCTGGGCGTCTGGCCTCCCCCACAGCCTCCATCCAGCCCCTGTCCTGAGCGCTCTGCGCTTTGACATGACCAAAGGCGGCCTCTAGCCTGGGGGTCCTCTGCTGGGGGGCAACCTCCACTCCCTCTGTTGCCCCCTGGGCATGAGGGGGCCTTCTCTTAGACTCCAGGAGGAGGGTGCTGCCCCAGGGGTCAGTCTGGCCCCAGACATGTGTCACTGGTCAGAGCCTTGGTGCCAGGTCCACGGGTGCAGCTGCTGGATCAGGGCTGACAGGCCGGGCTCCTGGGGGCCCAGGTCTGAGCACCACCCCCGTGCCTCGGGACCCCTTTGCTGGGAGAGGCAGCAGGTCGACAGTAACAACCACCTCCACCTACTGGGCCAGGCAGGCCTCCTCCCTGGGGAGAGGTGGAGCTATGCCGAGGATGCCCCTGCAGTTCCTCGTGGAGCGGGGGTGGCCCTGGCCCGGGGGGCCCCCCACATACCCCAGGCTGGCTCCTGGGTGAACAGCCACAGCGCCTCACCCAGGACACATCAGGTCAGGGACTCGGACACAGTAGGCAGGGCCTGAGTCTGAGCAGCGGGCGGGAGGACGAGCTGGCTCATCTTCCCAGCATGACCCATCAACGCTTTAAATAATCGTAGCTGATCCTAGGGCCGGGTCAAGGCCGCCCCGAAAGCCGTGTTATCTGTGCTGGATCCCGCGGAACACCTGAGAGGGCCAGCCCCGCGGCTCTCCCGGGGGTGGGGGGGCGAGCGGGCGGCCAGCCCCGCCCCCGCGGCAGGTGCGCTCCGTTCTCTCCCAGCGCAAGCCACGAGGATGGTGATTCTGGGTCCAGAGGTGTTGGACGTGGCCCAGGGAGCTTCTCTCACTTTGACGGTCCAGCTGCAGCAGGCGGACGGGGAAGTGGCCAAAGGTAAGTAAGTGTCTGCAGGAAGACGCCCAGCTTTCCCAAGAGACAGGCAGGCAGGTGTCAGGTTCTTAAGCAGTGAAAGTGCAAGCAAGACGCACAGGTGGCCTCGCAGCCCGGCTGCGCCGAAGTAACCCTGTGGGGCGTCCTTGTCGCCAGAGTCTCAGCCGAAGGGCAGCAGGCGTGTAAGCCCTGGGCTGACATGAGCATGTGGGCTGTGTGGGCACACGCGTATGTGTGTGCAGGTCACGCAAAAAAAAAGAGTCCAGAAAGAGGCGGCGCCTGGACGTAGCCGGGCAGCGGGGGGCTTCTCGCTGTCCTCCGGGGGGTGATCGAGGAGGGGCAGATTCCCACGCGTCGGGGCTGCTCCTGATCAGCCCTGCGGCCAAGCAGAGGACCGACAGCACTTCCCACCGGAGAGCGGAGAACAGAGCACCTGGGCGGGGGGCAGGCGGGGCGCCCGTGGCTGAGCCCTTGGTTCCGAACGTGGAGCAGCTCAGACTCAGGAGCCCCGAGGGAAGCACGTATCAGACGTGTTCAGTCACAGTTGCTCTAGTTTACCAGCTTCATTGCGGTATCGTTTATATGCCCTGGAGCCCATCTGTGTGAAGCAATCCAATGATGGTCAGTGAGTTTGGGGAACCAGGTGACCATCGCCATGCCAGTTCAGTGTCAGGACACTTCCTCCCCGCCAAAAGAGCCCTGGCTCCTGCCTCCAGCCGTGAGCCTGCCCCACGCCGGGCACCACGAGTGTGCTGCTCTGCGTGTGCATGGAGTCTCCGCCCGCGGGGTCGCGCTCTGCCCCTCGCTCCCGTGTCAGTGTCCCTGTCCCCTTTCTGGACCAGTCGCCTCTCCTCCTCTCCGCCCGGCACCCCTGTCCACCCGCATCTGTGGATGACATTCGGGTCCTTGGCACTTCTTGGCCACTGTGAACAGTGCTGCTGTGAAGGTTCGCGGGCAGGTGTTCGTGTAAACGCATTTTGGTTTCTCTTGGGTTTATACTTACGAGTGGAATTGCTGGATCATATAGTAGTTGTGTGTTTAAATTTTTAAAGAAACAGGTGAACTGTTTTCCAAAGTGGCTGCACTGTTTTACGACCCCGTTAGCCACATGGGACGAGGATTTCTCCTCGTCCTCATCAAGGACTCGTCACCCTGAGGCCATCCAGTGACCTCTCCGTCTGGGTTTGACTCGCATTTCCCTGAAACTGCTGGCATTGAGCAGCTTTCCGAGTGCTTGTTGGCCACTTGTGTGTCTTCTGCTGAGAAATGTCTATTCATGCATTCCAGCTGTTTTTTTAAATCGGGTTGTTTGTCTTAGTTTTTAGTTTCACAAGCTCTTATGTATTCTGGATACAAGTCCTTCATCAGATACACCTTTGCAAATACTTTCTTTCAGTCTGTGGCTTATCTTTTCATCTTCTTAATGTTGTCTTTTGAAGTGCAAACTTGTACAATTTTGATAAAGTCCAGCTTGTCCATTTTTTCTTTCACAGGCCATCGTCTGGGTGACGTATCTAAGGATTCTCAGCCCAAGTTCACAGAGACTTTCTCCTCTTTTCTTCTACAACTTTTGCTCTTCATTTAGGTCTGTGATCGTTTTGAGTTAATTTTTGAGGATAAGACAGAGGTCTAAATTCATCTTTTTCTGCGTGGATTCCAGTTGTCCCAGCGCCATGTGTCCCATTCCTACGTTTGCCCCACTGATTACCTGGGCACCGTGGTGGAGAGGCACTTGACCATGAGTGTGAGGGTTTCCGGCTGGACTCTCAGTTCTGTTCCGTTGATCTACGTGTCTCTCCGACACCATGGCCACACCGTCTTGATTATTGTAGCCTGGAATTGGAGATTTCTCCAGTTTTGGTTCTTTCGCAGAACTGTTTTAGCCATTCTGGGACCCTTGTATTTCCATGTAAATATTTTAGGGTCGGCTTGTCAATTTCTGCCACTAAAGCAAGGAAGCCGTCTGGGGTTTTGTTGGAGGTGCACCGACTCTAGCCAGGAGACCTGCCGCGAACGGTCCTGAGTCTTTCGACTCAAGAAGGCGAAACACCTCCCCATCTCGGTCCGTCTTTGCTTTCATCAGGGTTTGTGCTTTTCAGCGTGCAAGTCTCGCACTTCTTTTGTGAGATGTGCTAATAAATGATGAACGACTTGTTACTGGTTGTTTAATTATGGTTTGTTTATTCAGAAATTAATTTATTCTGTACTTTGAGCTATTGTGTATGGAATTGTTACCTTCGTTTCAGGAACCACCAGACCACAGTTGATTTCTATGTATTGATCGTATATCCCTTGACCTGGTGAAACACGCTGTCCTGCCAGTTTTTCTGAGGACCTAAGATTTTCTATATACAGATCGTGTCTATGAGGAAATACAATTTTAATTCTTCCTTTGCCGTCTGGGTGTGTTTTCCTTCCACTTTTTTTGCACCGGCAAGACTGCGGGCCCCAGCTCCACGTCCTCACCGCCTGCCGCCCCCGCCCTTCGTGGCGGCATCCTGCGGGTGTGAGGTGGTGTCTCACTGTGGCCCTGGCTTGCGTAAAGACATGGGGCACATCTTCGTGCCCTGATTGGCCGTCTGTGTATCTTCTCTGGAGAAACATCTGTTCAGATCCTCTGCCCATCAAAAAGTTGGGGCAACTTGTCTTCTTACTGAGTCATTGAGAGTTCTTTATATATTCTGGATGCAAGTCTTTTATCAGATATCTGACTTGCAAATATTTTTTTACCATCCTGTGGGCTGTCTTGCAGTTTCTTAATGGTGTCTTTTGAACGCAGAAGTTTAACTTTTGATGGCGTCCAGTTGATCTGCCGCCTCCTTCCGTCACTAGTGCCTTTTGGAGCCGCATCTAGGAAGACTCTCCCACCCACAGGCATGGAGGTTTAGCCCCTCGCTTCCTCCTCAGCATTTGCGCTTTTAGCTCTTACATTTAGGTCTGGGGTCTGTTTGGCGTCAGTCTTGGCATGTGGGGTGAGACGGGGGTCCGGCTTGCTGCTTTTACATGTGGACGCCCAGCAGTCCCAGTGTCATCTGCTAAAAGACCGTTTTCCTCCATGAATTACCTGGACATCCCATTTGCTAAAATTTTGTTCAGCATTTTTGCCTGTCTCTTCGTCAGGGTATCTCTTTCCTTTCTTCTTATGACGTCTCTGGGTTTGGAGCTGGGGTGACGCTGCCCTCATCTAAGCTGAGAAACTCCCTCCCCTTCAATTTTCTGAAAGCGTTTGTGTTGAATTGGTATTTTTCTTTCTTAAACGCCTGGTAGGGTTCGGTACGAAGCCCATCTGGGCCTGGAGTTTTCTTTGTGGGAAGGTGTTTGAATGCGGTTCCACTTCCCTGGTGGGCGCGGGACCGCTCCGCTCAGCCGTCTCTTCCTGAGGGCGCTGCGCTGGCGCGTCCCAGGCTGTCGGCTTCCTTGGCGTCAGCCTGTTCGCCGTGTTTCCTGGCTCCCCCTTCGATGACCTGCTACCACCTCTCTTGTTTCTCGTGCAGATTATCGCTGTCTGCTTTCTTTTTTCCTGACGAGTCTGACGAGAGGTTATCCGTTTTACTGATAAACAACCAAAGTTTTGGTTTAATTGGTTTCTGTATTGTCTCTTTTCTATTTCATTAATTCCTGTTTTATTCTTATTATTTCCTTGCTTCTCCTTAGTTTGGGTTTAATTTGCTCTCCTCTTTTTAGTTTCTTCAGGGGGAAAGCCTCTACGGGTATCTGAGACCTTCCTTTTCTAGCACCGAAGCTTGTCGCTCGCAGCGTCCCCGTCGGCCCCCCTTTGGCTGTGCCCGCAGAGCTCGACGTGCTGTGCGCTCATCTTCGTTCAGCCCCAAGTGCTTTCTGATCTGCCTTCTGATTTCCTTCTGGACTCGCACGTTATTTCACAGGCTGTCATTGCATTGCCGGTGTCTGAGGGTTTTCCAGAGATCTTCCTTACTGATTCTAATTTAATTCTATGTGGTCATTAGACCCATACTTTGAATTCCTTTAAATTTATTGAGACTTGTTTTATGGCTCTGAATGCAGTCTATTTTGGTAACGTTCTGTGTGCATTTCGGGAAGAGCATGAAGTCCGCTTTTGTCGGGCAGAACAGTCTACCAGTGTCAGACCTGGTGGATTGTGTTGCCGTGGCTGGCAGGTTTGCTGCATCCTTGCTGGTCTTCTATCCGCTTGTTCCATGAATTATCAACTGTGGTGCATCGAAATCTCTGATTACTCTTGTGTTTTTGTCTATTTCTGCTTTCATTGCTGCCACTTTTAGCTTCGTGTGTTTTGAAGCTCAATTACTAGGGGCGTACACATTTAGGATTTTCATGTCATTTAATTAATTGACTCCTCATCACTGTGAAGTGACGTTCTTTATCTCTGGAAACAGCTTCTGCTCCGACAGCTGCTTTCAGTGATGGTAAGATCATGACTAGCTTTCCTCTGAGGAGTATCAGCATTTTTATCCATCCTTTAATCTTTAACCTATTTGTGTCTTTATAGTGTAAGTGGGTTTTTTGTGGGCTGCATGTGGTTGGGTCTTGCTTTTTTATCCCATGTAAACATCTCTCTTTTAACTCAAGAGCCTGCGCTGTTCACATTTAACATAATTATTGATACAGCAGGTTCGAACCTGCCACTTTCCGGTTTCTTCTCTATTTTCCCAGCTGCTTTTTCCCCCTTTATGCTCCACTCCTATCTTTTTTGGATTCGCTGAGTATTTTTTAGATTCCATTTTCTCTCCTCTGCTGGTTTATCAATGGTAGCTCTTTGCTGCGTCCTCTTAGGGGCTCCTTCGAGGTTTACACCGTGCGTCGGTCACCTGGCACAGCCCGCTCTCCTGTGACACCATCCGGCTTCACACATACGGGCTTCACGGTGTACGCTCCGCTCCAACCCCAATCCTCATGCGATTGTTTCAGTGCATTTTACAGTCACGTAACTCAAAAGCTTGCAACGCATCGTTATTGTTTTTGTTTGTACAGTCACGTATCTTCTAAAGAGTGAGAAAACAGGAAGGGAAGTCTCACCTGTGTTTCCCCATCACAGCTGCCACCTCTGGGCTCGCTCCTTCCCGCAGGTGCAAACTTCCAGCTGCTACCATTTCCCTTCTGCCTGAGGGGCGTGACTCTAAACGTGTCCTGTCACACATGCTTGCTGGCGATGAATCCTTTCAGCTTTCGTACGGCTTGACTTTGCGCTGCTGTCTGACGGATGCTGCGACCACACACGGGGTCCTGGCTCCTCTTCCCGGGCTTCCTGGCGCCGCCTGGTCTGCGCTGTTTTCCGTGGGAAACCTGCCCCACCCGCGTCCTCAGGTCTCGGTGCAGATGTCCGTCGTCTCTGGCTTCTCTTCATCGCTGGTCTGAGCAATCTGACTGCGGTGCGACGAGGGGTAGCTGTCTCCATGTTTCTTGCACTTGGGTCCGTCGAGCTTCTTGGGTCTCTGGGTTTATAGTTTTCATCAAACTTGGCATATTTCAGCCCTATTTCTTCTGATAATTTTCTGTCACAGCCTTTGCCTGCTGCCCCGAGACCCCGATTATCCACGTGTCAGACGGCTCCAGGTTGCCCCACTGGAGAATCCCCAGGTTCATGGATTCTCCTTCCCGCCCTCCCTTTTTTTTCCCCCCTTTTTTCTCACAGGGTTTCATTCTGGATAGTTTCTGTTAGCTACATTTTCAAGTTCATGAATCTTTTTTTTTTTTTTTTTGCAATATCTAATCTGCCATTGATCACATCCATGTTTTCCATCTCATAGTTTTCATCTGTAGAGTCAACGTTGTTCTTTTTTGTATCTTCTATGTCTCTACTTAACTTTTGAACACATGGACTACAACTACAATAATAACTTAGAGGGGAGGAGGGTACAGCTCAGTGGTAGAGCACACGCTTAGCTTGCACCAGGTCCTGGCTTCAATCCCCAGCACCTCTATTAAAAAAAATAATAATAGTAAATAAATAGACCCAATAACTTCTCTCCCTCCAAAAAAATTAAAAGAATAAATAAATATATTTTTTTTAATTTGAAAAATATCCTTTTCTGCGAATTCTAACATCTGGGTCAGTTTCAGTTGACGGCGGCTCCTCCTTGTTACGGCTGCACTTCCCTGCGTTCTCTGCGAGCCTGGTAGTCTTCGATTGGATGCTGGACATTGTGAATGTCAACTTGTTGGGGACTAGAGGCGTCTTTGTTCCTATCAACGTTTTGGAGCTTTGTTCTGGGTGCAGTTAAGTCACCTGGAGACAGTTTAATCCTCTCAGGTCTTGGCTTTAGGGTTTCTTTGTGTGCTGGAGTAGGGCTCAGCCTAAGACCAGTCACTCCCCATTACTGAGAGCTCTTCTGAGTTTTGCAGCCTCACCAAGAACCAGCACCGACCCCGTCCTGCGGGGCCTCAGGCCCTGCCCCCCGCCCATCCTCTCAGGTGGATTTCCACAACCCCCCCGGCCTGATCTGCTCTGCGCTGATCTGTGCTCTGCTGTACCCCCGGGGTTCCCACAAACGGCTGGGCCCCCCTCCCGTCTGCTCCTCTCCCGTGTGAGCCTGTCTCTTCATTCACCCAGAAGCTTTCTGGACCTGCGCAGCTGCCCACCCACACCAGTCCTGCGCAGTCTCTCAGGGCAGTGACCTGGGTGGCTGGGGAGTCCACGTCGTGTGTTTCCCGACTTCCAGGGACCACTGTCCTGGTCTGATGTCCAGGGTCTTGAAAACATCATCTTGTATTTCGTCTGCTTCTTTGGTTACTTCAGGTAGGAGGGTCAGTGGGTCCCAGTTACTCTGTCTTGACCAGAAAGCGAGGCCAGTCAGCCCACTGGTGGTCTTTATGCCCCACCCGGTTCCTCTTCTCTCCAAGTCCACGCACTCCCGGGTTTGCCCTGCGCGTCTCAGCAGATCTCAGCAGCCCGGGCTGGACAGGCAGGGCCCGTACTGGCACTGGTCCATGCTTGGTGTTGGCTCTGAACCCCTGAGTCCAGATGGCCAGGCCTGTGCTCGGTGCCTTGCGGATGTGGGCCAGAGGTTGGGCCCTCCCCCGGGTCACGGTGGGAGGTGGGTGACCAGCACCACAGAGCTAGCCTCGCTGCGGGTGCTCACTGCAGCCCCCCGCAGCCTGAGCAGGTAGGCCCTGAGGCCAGCCAGCAAGGACAGTCCGTCCTGGAGAGACCTCCCAGAACTGGACTGAGTCAGAACTCCCAGCCAAGGGGTGGAGGTGTCCCAGGGCATGTAGACGGCTCAGCCCAGGGCCAGGGCCGGGAGGAGCAGAGGGACCGGGACACAAGCAGAGCGCTCAAGGCACTGCGGTAGCGGCCGGGGCCAGCACCCGGCTCCTCCCGGGGCTCTGTGGCCCAGCAGGACGGGATGAGACCCGGGCCCTGAGGCCCCGCCCCGCCCCTTGCACACACGCCCTCCCTCCTTCTGAAGGCGAGGACGGCAGGGTTTTGAAGGTCTCAGCGGGTGTCAGGCGTGTGCAGCTCCCAGCATACTCGGAGGTCAGCTTCTTCAAAGTGGACGAAGGTGGCAGAGAGACACCCATCCAGACCCCATTGTGAGTATGGGGGACCCTGGGTGACCCCTTTGCAGGGCAGGGGGGGTCCCTCCTCGACTCTGAGCCCCTCCCACACCCTCCAGGACGCTGTGAGCACTGGGGACACGCACACTGTCTGGTGGGGGGAAGGGGAAGCACCTTCAGACAGTGGGGGCCAGACAGGGGGACAGGGAGGCAGGGAGGGGGTCTGGGCAGGGGGACAGGGAGGCAGGGAGGATGGGGCTGCAGGGAGAGTCCCTCCCCCGCCCCTTCCTTCTCACTTCCCTGGTCTCAGTGTGGCCACCTTGGCCCTTCCTCCTCCCTGGACCTGCCCCAGGGCCCCCTTGTCCCCTGCAGCCAGGTGTCACCCCTAGCTCGGCGTCAAGCAGAGCCCAGCCTTGTCCTTCCCTCCACAGCGGGTTCCAGTGTCTCTCCTTCCCTCTGTCCAGCCCCCAGTCCGGGGGCCTGGAGCCCAGAGCTGCCCTGGGAAGTGCCGATGCCAACTTGCCGCCCCCTGAGGCAGACCCCATGCGCCGGGCCGGTGAGTGCTGTCAACCAAGGGTCTGCGGTGGGCAGCATGAGCTCGAGTGTGCAGGGTGACAGCAGTGGCCCCAAACCCGGACAGGAGGAAACAAAGTTGAGCCCTGAGATGAGTGGACCTGGGAGACACAGGCCATCCTGGGAAGGCGGTGCCCAGGCCCCAGCAGACCTCGGCCGGACAAGTGGGACCCGCCTCCAAAGGGCTGTCGCCATGGCAGGGGGTTAAATGGCAGGCTGGGGGCTGCTGACCTGGCATCCAGGCTGCTGCCCGTGCTCACCATGCAGACCCAGGGCCCTCGTGGGGTGGGGGTCAGCGGTCCTGGGGCGGCCGCGGCACTGTCCTGCGCTCTCCACACTCACCTCCCCTTGTCACCGTGACCACAGGGTGAAGTCCTCCTGTTTGTCCACCTGGCCGATGGTCTGAGGGCTGTTTCTGCTCAGGGCTATCCCTGGAGGATGGCAACCCCACCAAGGCCACTGCCCTGGGAGGCCTGTGGTCAGCCTGGACAGGACTCCGGGCCCCCAGGGTGTCTGTGGGGACCTTGTGGGCCTGACGGTCACGCGTGTTCACCTGATTTCCGGCTGATTCCACTCTGCCCGGAGCGCACGGCATCTCCACGTGCTCCGGCCCCCGATTCTTACGGCGGCGATGTGGCGCCAGGGCCGGCAGAGCCCGGCTCCCCCAGGCCCGGGCGAGCAAAACCCACTCACTAGAACGCGGGCCTGGCTTCCCATGGGTTTTTGGGATTATTCCCGGAGGTCGTGGTGGCACTTGGAGCGGATCAGAGTCTAGTCACTGCAGTCCATCACAGATCCAACCCTCCCGGTGCGGGGGCGGTTGCGGTAATGGTAGAAGGCATCCCGCCCAGCATGGGCTGCGGGGTCCGCCGGGTCCCCTCGCCCTCGGCGCGGGAAGCGCAGCTGTGCCCGACCCGCCTGGGGCGCCGGTGTCTGGGGCCAGGCCCCCGCCCAGGACCCACACACACTCTGGCGTACGGGCCCTCACGCTCTCCTCAGCCGTCTGCGGGGGCCCGACCTCACAGTTAGGGCTCCCGCTCTGGGTGCGGCCGGGGGTGGGGTCGGGGGCGCAGACTTGCCGAGTCCAGGGCCCGGGCCAGCCAGGGCGGCTGTGCGGGGCTAGTGTTGCAGGAAAGCGGGGCACGAAAGGAGGGCTGGGCCTCAGGCCTCGGGCGGGTCCCTGGGAGGCGCCCCGCCAAGTGAGGGTCCTTGGCTTCGCGCAGGGAAGAACTCAAGAGTGAGCCCAGGTGGAGTGAGGTACATTTATTCAGGGAGACACATGCTCCTCAGACGGAGTGCAGGCAGCTCGGAAGGCGAGAGGCCCGGGGGGGGGGGGGGGGGGCGCAGGGGTTGTTAGTCTTTATGGGCGCGGTAACTTCATATGCTAACGAGCTGGAGGCTTATTCCGACCATTTGGGGGCTGGGATTCCCAGGAACTGGGACCACCCACTTTTTGGCCTTTAATGGTCAACCTGGGAACTGTCTTGGCACCTGTGGGAGGGCCATTCACCATGCTGATACATTGCAGTGTGCGGACAGTGAGGCTCAAGGTCGCCTGGAGGTCGAGTCTTCAGCCATCTCCGGGCCTGGTTGGTTCTACCCAGTTTTTGTCATATCCTCAGTTGCTGTGTCCTTCTTTTAATTGCTGTGCCTGACTCCTCTGCTCCTGTCTCACTGAGACAAGGCAGCGTTCAGACCGAGGCCCGGGTCCTGCCCTCACGGGTCAGGCAGGGCCAGTGGGTCACCTGGCGGTGCAAGGGCCCCTTGGTGGCCTGGCCTGAGACCCCCTCTCTGCTTCCACCTCAGTTTATAGCAGCAAGTTTACCTGCGTCGAAGAATGTGCTCCTATTTCTGCGTAAAAGCACCCCCTGGGCACCAGGCCTTCCGCAGAGGGATTTCAGGGCCGCTCTGGAGGGGAGGGCTCGCAGGAATCCTGGCCTGAACGTGCGTCCCCCGTGGGCCAAGGCGGGCTGGCGGGCTGGACTTGGCTTGGCGGGATGTGGGTATCGAGCCGTAGAAACTGCCTTTGGAGAAGCCAGGGGACCAGGTTTCTGCTCTTGTAAGATCCACTCAGTTCCATCCCTCAACTCTCTGCATCTGGCGCTGAGTCAGAGGCCCTGGGTCCCCACCAGGTGTGTCTGGGGACCTACCCAGAGTCTCCACCATGTTTCCTCTTCTACAAACCGAGGCCGTCACAGCATCTGCCTCCATGACCCTGACCCGGTGCCCCGCTGCACCCCCTCCATCCCAGCCACGGGGTCTGACCTAGGAATTGCACCTGAGAAGGGAGAGGGCCCGCTGCCCAGAGGCCAGGGAGGTGAGCTCTGCTTTTGCTTCTCCTAAAACTGACCATTCCCTTCGTGGGAACAGGTTCACGCAGGACCATTCCCACTGAAAGTCTTCCCCAACACAGCTGCCTTCAGAGCATCCCCCAATCCCTCAGACATGTTGGCAGGGGTCTGGGCTGGCTCAGGGTCACAAACACGCTGTGTCCGTCTGTCCTCCGTCTGTCCTGATGTTCGAGCTCTGCCGTGAGTAGGATTGTGGTCAGCCCAAATAAGAGAAACCCTGAGATAATCACGGTTCAAAGTGGGGGCCTGGAGGGGTCACCTCGTGTCCCAGCTCCTGGTCAGCAGGAATGAGGGGGCCAGGGCTTCAGGGGCCCTGGGGTACCGCCGGCAGCACCTGGGACCCCGGGGTGGAGCGGCGCCGGAGGGGAGCACGGGGCTGCGGGGGCCCTGGGGTGCGGCCAGCAGGACCTGGGACCCCGGGGTGGAGCGGCGCCGGAGAGGAACATGGGGCTGCGGGGGCGGGGAGTGAGTGAGGCTTTTTTTTTTAAGTAAAATGGTTTATTCTCAGGCTCTCCAGGGACAGAGATCTTCATTTATTTGTTTTTATTTATTTATTTATTTTTGCAGAGGGAAGGTAGTTAGGTTTATTTGCTTATTTTTTTCAGTGGTGGTCCCAGGGATTGAACCCAGGACCTCGTGCGTGCCAAGCACGCACTCTCCCATTTGAGCTATACCCTCCCTTCTTCTTTAACTTCTAAGTTTTCCTTATCCACTGTCTGAGAAGGCACAAAGTGCAAGCCCCACGTGCACAGGATCACAAACCAGGACCCTTTCCTCCTGGGAGTGAACCTGTGTGTCCTTGAGACCGTCCGTCTCACGTTCACCCCCGCCCGCAGCCACAGCCCTTCCTTGCTTGTCCTCCCCTAGGCCAGGCCTTCACCAAGGATCTGAGAGCCTTTTACAAGCCTTCAGAGAGTCCAGGGGTCTCGGGTTCCAGCCCGAGTCGCCGCCTGCCTCTGCGCTCACCTGGGTGAGGCTGTGTGAGGAGGGACGCAGCCGCGGAGGGTGGGGGCCCTGGATGTCAGAGGGCATCCCCCTACGGCTCTGGCCACAGCCAGGATCTCCTCACCACAGGTCTCTCGAGTGCAGGGCAGAGGGTTTTAGCTTGAAAGACGATTTGGTACAAGTCCTGAAATAAATTTGGGCCAGAAAACCTCTGACTGTCCCTCTTGAAGCAGAGTGACCCTGGAGGAGGAAGTCCCATGAAATGTGCTTCCATGTTGGTCCCTTCCAGCCCAGGTTCACAGGCGTCCACGCACAGCACAGCCAAACACAGGACAGCTTTTGTCCTGTCACTTGAGCACCCTGTGCTCAGCAGGGCACCCCCCCTGGTTACCTGTCTCTCCGCAGCTGACTCAGTGGGGCACTGAGCTCACACGAGCGCCTGCTAAGTTTGGCTTCTTCCTAGGCGGACTATGTGCTTGCAGTGAGGTTTGGCTGCTTCTAACACAATCATGGCCTCAGCCCCATCGCTGTTTGTTCCTGACGTGAGTTTAGAGGCAGGGGTGACCTCCCTCCTGATCACCAGGAGCTCCAGCTTCTGTTTCCTATTCTGCTGCTCTGCCATCTTTTGCCCATCACCTCATGGTCCAAGAGGGCTGCACAAGTGCCAGCCATCACGTCCCTATTCCAGCTAGCAAGAAGCAGGAAGGAGGGGCCTTCCCTTCTGAGAAGCTCTCTGGGTATTCCGCCCACTGCCACTCACACCTCATCGGTTATGCAACCACCCCAGGCCACAAGGAGACAAGAAACACAATTTCCAGCTGTGACCAGGTTCTGTTGCCAGAGAAGAAGGGGAGCCTGGGTATTTCGCGTCAACCAGCCACCTTTGCCGAGGGGTTTGGGAGCCCGAGTCAGAAATCTGGTCATCAGCCCGCACCACGGGGCCCTGCTGGGTGCGCGGCCGGCGGGTGGGGATCTGGGCCTCCTGCCACCTCTGCCTCCCCTCTGCCTCCGTGGGATGAACCGCCGAAGGGGAGGCCGGTCCATGCCCCCATCCCCACCCTCCCATCCTGCATCCTGCATCTCCTCTTGGGAAGCAGGCCCCACCCGGGACAGCTAACCCAGGCCAGGACCGAGGGCAGTGAATGACAGCAAAGGGGCTGGCGGTGAAGATGCTGGCTCTGTTAGACCGACGGGGTGGGCGGGAGACGCTGTGGTTGTGCAGGGGTTGGGGGGTCGCAGCTTTGGGACCTAATGAGGGCCCCAGAGAGGGGCGGCCCACCAGAAGGGGCGGGCAAGCCGGTGCTGAGCGCTGGGGGTCAGGAGCTGTGGCTCCCGCCCTGCCCTGCCCTCCTGCCACTGTCCAGGAGGGCTCACTCCCTCAACAGGAAGCAGTGCCCTGGGCAGCCACCCTAGTCCTGTATGGTGGCCCCTCTGGGCTCTCACACTCGGGGTCCTGAGCTGAGGCCCTGGGTGAACAAAGGCCGCGCTGGGAGGCCTGGCCACAGGGTCGGGTCCAGCGGGCCCTGACAGGCAGCACCTGTGGCCTTGCCCCCAGAGGTGGTGCTGCGTGCAGGTGTGTGGCCCCAGGTGCAGGTGAGGACCTACTGCAAGTCGGGGTGAGCTGCTGGGGCCTCCCACCCGGCCCCCTGCCACTGGAGCACGAGCTCAGGTTCAAACCCTGGAGCGGTTAGGGGTTTCTGGAGGTTGGATGTTGGAAGTTGGCCTGCCCAGGGAGACGGGGAGGGACGCAGGCTCAGAGCAGAAGCATCCCGTGAGGCTGGCCTAAAATCAGAGCAGAGCAGGTGACATCTTATATTTTAAAGCAGTTATCCAGTTCAACTTGTTCTCAAGAGCCCAGCAGGCAGGGCAGCCGCCTGGTCCTGCTGCAGGCACTCGGTGCCCCTGCACCCCAGGCTTCTCTGGACGAAAGTATCCATGGCCTCTCATCACTGTTTCAGAACCACGGGTGCCTGAAGCCTGCATCTGTGCAGCAAGGAGGGGGTCCCAGAAAGACCCCCGCCTCGGGGTCTCAGCCCTGTCCCCACAGCCCACCCCACAAGGCAGGCCTTCAGCGCCTGGGGCCAGGTGCTCTGAACCTGCAGGACAGCGGGCGGCAGCCTTCCTCCCCCATCCTAGGGGCAATTCAGAAAATGAAACCTCTAAAAACTTGGCCCCCGATTATGCAGATAAGTAAGATGGGGAGAGAAAATGCTTTCTCTCTCCAAAGGCCTAATGGCAGCAACACGGAATTCAAACCTCTGTATTGTATTATTTTGTTGATGAGGAATACTTCAGTCGTTTACGTGTCTTCAACTTCCCAGTAGACGACTCGCTGTTTGTTGAGAAGAAGGCGATGTCACTGACTGTTGCCAGATACTCTAAACCCTGTTTTGGTGAAATCGTAGCGCCCAGACTCTAGTAACAAAGCACGCTGACTCCACGTGCAGAGCCCCTTACCCTTTTGTGATTCCCACCCACCGCTTCAGACAGCAGGACCTTTTATGTTCACTGCTGTCGGTGGGGTGTCTGCCTTGCAGGGGGCCCCGCACCCCCGAGTAATTGAAGCCCCTTGAGTCCTAATGCAGGTGCGGATAATTGCTGGAGGGCCGCTGGAGGGCTGGCTGAGCCCGGGGGCGTCAAACAATCCCCGGTAAACTGGATTTGGGAACCCAAAAAAGCCACAGCAGTGAGGGGAACCTCAGGTCGCCTTTTTTTAGTGCACAAAACCCTCCCCTGAAATGTTCCCAATTGATCTGAGTGTCTCCTCTTTTTCACTGTTGAACAATGGTTCTGAGAATTCATCAGCTGGGATCCATGAAGAATCACCCACAACTGTAAGATGATTTTAAAAATCAAGGTGCCCTTTGCCGCTAACCCAATCTTGCCAATAAAAGTGACAAAAAGGGGTAGCAGGGAACTTCTGGAAATTTCACTGCCTCTTGGGGTGATAACAGGCATTAATGTTTATCGTCTGTGCTTAATTGTGGCAGAATAGCATGAAGGGTCCATATTTTTAAAGGAAAATTTGTGCTGTAAATTCCTTGTTCAGGAATCACACCAGCTAGAGGGAGAGTCCCAGAGGAGTGTCAAAAAATACCTACCGCGTTCCTTCCAGTGCCAAAGCCGCGGGTCACGATGGGAGTGAACTCAGAGGTGGGGGGGGGGGTGTCTGCCTGAAACCAAAGCGTCAGAGGAGAGGGGGCCACAGGATCCCCAAGACCACAGCTCTTGGGAGCCGGGGCCTTGGGGGTGCCTTCCCCCAAGGCTCTCCTGGACCCCTGGCCCTCTGCCCCTGCACGTCTGGGAGCAGGTGAGCAGGGCTGTGAGGGGCCTGACCCCCAGGGCCTGCTGGGAACCACCCCCCTCCACCGTCATCTCCTCCTTCCCCGGGGCTGGATGCCTGGTCTGGGGCCTGGATAAGAGCCATGACGCACCAGCCTCTCTGTGTGTCTTGTGGCCTCAGATACCCACACTGTCCAGCCCCTGATGGCAGATCTTTGGCAGCCGTCTGGTGGGAACCACAGGATGGGGAGAGAAGAAGGGAGGCGGACGGGTGGAGCCGAGGTCTGGCCTGTCCTTAGTGGGCACTGCACAGCAGGTGCCCTGGATGTACCTCCCAGCAATGCAGCTCCAGCCTGGTCTCCTCCCAGCACCCTGGTCATGGCCTCGGAGCCCTGTCCACAGGGGGACACGGTGGGCAGCCTCCTGAGGTGGCCAAGAGCCTGGCAGTCTGCAGATATACCAAGAACACCCTACCTGCAAGGGCTCAGGGGGCTCTCGCCCCTGTGACCCTGAGGATCGAGGCCGTCTGCCACCAGTCAGGGATGGTGGCTTCATCTGCTTCCCCAGCTCCTTCAGATGGGACCAAGGTGCAAAGTCGGCCACTGGCTGCTGGCAGCTTCCCGCCTCAGATGGCGCAGTGCCTGCCTGGCCCGGTGCCTGGGACCCCCACGTCAGCCCCTCTGCCGCCTCCCTGAGTACCATCAGTGGGGCTCCCCATCTTCTGTGGTCTGAGCACCTGCTTGCCTGTGGCCTCATCCCAGGGGCTCTCCCTGTATCACCCCCCATCACAGAGCCTGCAGTCTTCCTCTGTGGGCCACACTGCTGCCTGCAGGTCCCAGGGACAACCCAGGATGCAGCACTGGGGTCAGACTCCTACACCGCTGAGAGGCCTCTGCTGGCTGATGCGTCTCACGGGTCACCGGGGTCTGGTGGTGCAGGGTGTGGCCCCTGTCATTCCAGAATGGCTCCAGCTGGGCTTGAGGGCGGAAGGCTAGGAAGGCACCCGGACCTATCCAGGTCCCCAGGCGAGGGCCAGGACACAGTCACTGTCAGGGAGGCTGAGTCTACCCACAGCATCGTCCGAAGGTGCCTGGGAGGGTCAGCTTGGGGATCGCTGTTGTTCTGGGGGCAGTGGTGCAGGCCTGGCCCAGGGTGACGTGGAGGAGGGGCTGGCAGGGCACCACCACAAGGAGGTTCCCGGGGCCAGTGAGGGGTGGCCCCGGACTGACAGCCTGCACTTGTGGGCGTGTTTATGTGCATGTGAGCGCACACACCGGGCGAGTCTCTGTACGCGTGTGTGCATGTGCACGAGGGCGTGGGAGACTGTGTATTGGGCCTTACATGCGAATGAGCGTGAGTGGTGTGCACACTCACATGTGGGACTGTGGGTGTGCGTGTGTGCTCGCACGCAGGGTCAGGCGCGGGGAAGAGGCGATCACAGCCCCCAGTCCTGACCCCAGGTGCGGGGGGGAAGAGCCTCGGGCAGCTGGCTGGCGAGCCCGCAGGTCTTCTCCTGAAGCCTCGGAACCGCTGCCTTTCAGTGGCAGCCAGCCTGCCGGCTTGGTTCCCTCCTTTCTCCAGGGCCTCCTGCCAGCCCTGCCCCGAGCGAGGAGAGGAGGCCAGCGGCAGAGCCGTGACCTCGGCCACTCCCCACGCGCCAGCCGCGAGCTTCTTGGCCGGGTGGTCTCCTAGAGACAGCCACATTCTTTCCGGAAGAACAGGGCACACACGTTTTCTGCTAAGAGAAGCACAAACCCCCAGCCCAAGGCTGACTCCATCCCACCGGAGACATGAGCCCCTGCTCCTGGAGGCCCCAGGCCTCCGCCGTGGCCCCAGCAAGGCCCCATGCGCCGTCCAGGCCGGGCCTCCTCTGCCAGCTGGCCGCCCTCCGCAGGTGGCCTCACGTTGGAAAGCAGCTGCTGGCTGCCCCAGTTCAGGCCACGTCGTGGCCCCTGAGGCCTCCGCCCAGGGCCATCCAAGAAGCCCAAGGGCAGACATCGTCAAAGCGGCAGCTTCAGAAACGGCACCTCCCAGTAAGTGAAAGGACGCGTCACCGCGGGAGCTTGGAGGGCCCCAGTGTCAGTGCCCACGTCCTCTGGCCTCTCCCGGGGCTGGGCTCCAGCTCCCCAGACTCCTCCCACCCAGAATGGGCTGAAGACAGCAGTGAACAGGTAGGGGACACCCAGGGCCCAGCAGCTGCTTTCCAGTCTCTGGCCGAGGGCTGGGGAACAGATGGGAAACCGTGGGTCAGTGGGCACCTTCCCGAGCCCGCGGGTGTGGCTGGCTGTCCGCCTCATCCCCGCGGGGCTGGTGGCCGCAGCCGAGTCCTCTCCGGGGTTCCTGGCACCTGTGCACAGTGTGCCCAACCTCGTTCTCCCGGGTTGTGTACAAATAGCTTGGCAGGGGGCCTTCTGGAGGTGGGGAGTGGGCGGGGGCGTCAGAAACAGACACAGAAAGAACCCCAAATTTGTCCCCAGTCTTGGCAGTCTGCCAGCAGAAAAGGCCCCTTTGCATTCCTCGGCGCCGGGAGGCAGGTCTGACAAAGCAGCGTGGCCTCGAGGTGGCAGGATGCATCTGCGCACCTCTTCCCGAAAGCGGGAGTTGTTAGCTGAGCTTAGGTGTGTGCGGGCCCTGCCGCTCCTTTTAGAAAAGACGGGACTGGGGTGGGTTCCTGGCAGCGACAGAAAGCTTGGGTTGTAGGAACACGCGGTGGGAAAGGACGTGGGCCAATGGGAGCAATGGCGTCACGATGAATCCACTCTCTGTGCTTCGGAAAAGGGAGGGAAAGGGCAGGATAGGGGCCCCAGAGCTGGGATCTGCTGAGCACAGCCAGATGTGGCTGCCAGGGCCCACGTGCCCGGGAACCTCGCTCTGCCAGGCGTCCCTGACCCAAACTGCCCACCACAGGGACCGGAGATTCCAAATGCCCGCCGTGCCCACCCCTCCTCGTCCAAGCTGGGCCATGGGTTCCCTTGCTGGCCTGGTTCAAGGAAAGGAGACACACCTTTGGAAATTCTCGAATTTGAGAATTTCTTAATAAAAAAATACACTAAAACTCACCCAGGGGCGGGAAAGAGGGCCTGCAGTTACAGACATTATGTCTCCTTGCATGGTGAATTTCTGTTTCTGGGGCTGATTCTCAGCCTGTATCTCCACCCTAGGTGTGGGCAGCGTGACAGACAGACAGGGCCAAGGTGGAGAAGGGGTGCTCTTGCAGGGGGGCCTGAGGAATGTGCGGGCCCAGTCCTGTGGTCTCTTCTAAGACAAGATCTGGCACACTCGATTCCACCCCACTGGTGCCTGCAAAGCAGCACAGCCCCTTGGCTAAAGCTGGCCGTTTTCAGTTTCCTCCTCTGTAAATAGGGAGACAACAGCTCCTCCTCTAGGCTGAGGTGAGGGTCAGGTGTGTGTAGACCGCATGGGAAGAGCTTAGCAAAGGATCCGGCCCCTGGAGAGTGCAGAGTGACCATTCTGTGGAGGTGAGAACAGTTCTGGTGGTGACTTCAGTGATGATGGTGGAGATGATGATGGTGATGGTATGATGGTGGTGGTGGTGATAATGATACCGAGGGTGATGGTGGTGATAATAGTGATGGTGGTGATGATGGTGGTGGTGATGGTGATGATACCAATGGTGATGATTGTGGCGGTGATGGTGGTGATGATGATGGTAATGGTAATGGTGGTGATAGTGGTGATGGTGGTGGTGATGGTGGTGATGATGATGGTAATGATGGTGATGGTGGTGATGATGGTGATGGTAATGGTGGTGGTGGTGATGGTGGTGATGATGGTAATGATGGTGATGATAGTGATGATGGTGATGGTGATGGTAATGGTGGTGGTGATGGTGGTGATGATGGTGATTGTGGTGGTGGTGTGATGGTGATGGTGGTGGTGGTGATGGTGATGGTGGTGATGATGGTGATAGTGGTGGTGGTGATGACGATGATGGTGGTGATCATGGCTATGATGGTCATGATGATGACAGGTATGCTGGGGTCAGTGAGGGTGGTGAGGGCGATGCAGCAGGCAGACATGGTCATAAGGACATCCAAGGACTGAGGTCATAGGAGTCAGGAGGGGCTGTACAGGAGGAGCGGGCTTCAATCCTCAGAGCATCAGCCAAAGGAGGCTCGGAAGGAGGCCCAAGCAGAGTGTGTTTGGGGTTGGAGGAGCTGGTGGTGGTGAGCAGCAGGGATGCTGGAGAGAGGCCCAGGCAGACGTGGGCCCTTGGAGGTGGAGAAGAGCCAGGAGGAGATGAAAGAGGCCCCTGAGTCTGGCTAAGGTTGGGGGAGACGCCTGCTCAGAGGCCTGGATGAAAGGGGGATGGGGACTGGGCCCCTGAGGGCGAGAGGCAGCTGAGCCGCGGGGCATGAGGTGCCAGGCAGGGAGACCTGGGTGTCCATCGGGTGGGAAAATCAGCACTCGCTTCCTGCTTTCTCGGCAAATGAGCCTGACTTTGTGTTTCTGTACAGAAACAACCCCAACCTGGCAAAGGACGCTCACGGCCCAATCTTAGGTTGCGTTGTCTGGAGGGCACCAGGTGGGGTCAGGAGGCAGGACCCTGGGTAGATGTCCTGTCATGCCTCGGGGACAGTGGCCCATCTACTCCCATCCCTGCTAGGAGCCACCTGCAGGGTTTTGCTGAGGCAGATGCTGCCTCAGACGACAGGGAGCTGCAGACTTTCTCCCTCCTCTTGGCCTGGACCATCTCCTGGTACCAGATGGGCTGCAGGCACCGGACTTAACTCCCGACTCCTGTCAGTGGGACAGGACTGGGATGGGTGAGGGGTCCTTGGGACAGCAGGCCCATCCTGTGTGGCCTGGTGGGGAGGGAGCCAGGGTACAGATGCCCCCACACTCTCTCCTGCCTGCAGACCCTCCAGGGTAGACCCCAGGCCACCGTGAGGATGTCTGCCCACTGGGCAGATGGAGGGAGGGGCTGGCATGCAGCCCAGACGGAGCCCTGGCCTGGTGGCCTGGACAGCTCAAGAAGGGGCCCGAGGGTGCCCACCTGGCCTCGCACGGCCCTCATGCTGCACCCCATCAGGGGGCCCACGGCCCCACGCGTCTCCCAGCATGGACCACTCTGCTTCACTGACCGCCCAGGTGCCTGTGTCCCCCCACATCTTTCTAACCAAACAGCTCCTTGCTAATTGCGTCTGCCGGGTGTCTGGTCACCCACAAACGGGACGGGCTCTCACCTCAGGGCTGATAACGTTTCAGGGTTTTGATTCTGGCAACTGGAGGAAACAACTGGGCCTAGAGCCGGCGAGGCCCCGGGCCCACAGCGGCCACTTACGGTAGCTGCGGGGCCTGCGCCGGCCTTATTCACAGCAAGGTCTCTCCGCCTTGGCCTCAATGCCCTACACAGGTGATTACGGAGTCTAATTGAATCGGCTATAAAAAGATAATTAATTGGCTTTTCCCTCCCAGAGAGGTCAGGCTGCCCGATCTCCCTGGCCGGCTCGGCCTCCTCTCTCTGGAGGCAGCATAGTGACCTTTATCTTGCTGATAAAGCTGTAATTGCTGTAATTAAAATCGACATAAAGGCTTCAGAAGTCACTCGCGGGAGCGGAGGACAAGCGTCGGCTCACAGGGGCCTCCCGGTGGGCCGCTCTGGCTGGGGGACCCCAGAAACAGGCCAGGAGCAGCTCCAGGGGCCCCGGAGGCCAAGGCAAGATGATCACCCGAGAACACTGTCCCCTTGGGCACACGAGGAGACATGGGACATTTCTGGCCCTTGGGGGCACCCCCTCAGGCCCCCGCAGCCCAGACGCAGAGCTGGTGCACTCCGCCAGGATCCGGTGCGCTTGGAAGTGGCCACTCGGCCTGAGGAAGCCCCAGCGGGAGGACGGCTGTCCCGTTCCTGGGGGGGGGGGGGCTCTGCCGTGGCAGTGCCGGGGCCTCCCTGAGTGCCCAGCGGTGTCTCTGTGGCTGAGTCTGTTCTCGGACGTCGGGGGTCCTCCAGTGCGGTTGGGCCCCTGGGGACCAGGTCTGCAGCGGGGCGGACAGGGTAAGGCAGGGGCCGACGAGGGGCCGTTGCACCACAGCAGCCTCGCAGTTCAGCTGCGTGAGCAGAGGCTGGAGGGCCCGGCGTCCAGGAGGCTGAGGCCGGTGGCAGCCAGGGATGCGAGAGGAGGCCAACAGGAGTTTGCAGCCAGCACGGACTGCGCCTGAGTGTGAATCTGTGTGCTAGATGGCGTGTGAGGAGCGGACCAGAGAGCCAAGCTAGGCGGAGAGGCTGGGCAGTGGCCTGGACCCCCACATGGTGACCATGGCATCGCCCATAAGGACAGGGACCGAGAGGGCTCGGGAGACCAGTACCATCGCCCATGCTCCTCACCAAGAGGGGACTGAGCTGCAGGAGGGGCGGCAACAGGCCTGGGGGACCCAGGGCCCCATGGTGTGGGAGTGTCTGCAGGGCGCTGGAGGCGGGGGCTCCTCTGGGTAAACACAGTGCTGACGTCCACGGTGAGTGAGGTGCCCACCCAAGGAGGGGGCGGGATAGGAGAGAAAGGGCCAGGTGTGCCCAGGACAGGCATTGGATGTCCAGCAGAGGGGCCAGGGAGGGCGGCCAGTGGGGACAGAGGGAGAGAGGTTGTCTATGGCCGCTGACACCGGAGCAGGGTGGGTGTACTGCAGGGTGGGGCCCAAGCAAGCCCCTGACGTCGGGGGCGGGGGATGCTGGGCCGTGGTCATGGGGGGCCTGGAACCTCCACAAATGCGGAGAAGCCTGTACTGACCGTGCCAGCGCCCTGCGCGATGCAGCACGAATGGACGGAGCCCCCATGGCAGACTAAAGAGCCGCTGTTCTCAGTGGGAGGCAGAAACCTGACAGGCCTCTCCCGGGCCTGCTGAGCGCCACGTCTTGATCCGGAACCCCCAGATCCCCACGAGGCTTGCGGCCTCGTCAAGCGCCCCCAGGCCGCCGTGCTGCCTCCCCAGCCTGTCTCCAGCCAGGCCTGGACGGCGCCCAGCCCACAAACGTTCCACCCGGCAGTCCACACACAGGCCACCTGAGGATGGGGTGGCCAGGGATGGCGGGCCGGCCTGTCTGGACGTCACACATGCAGAGCAAATAGAAGCTGGCTGTCCAACTGGACGAGCCAGGAAGCCACCACCCAGCCGAGACAGAAGAGGCGAAGGAGGCAGTAGGGAGCGTGACCAAGGAGCAGGGCAGCGTGCGTGGCCAGAGGGGGCTGACCTGGCCAGGCTGGACTGTGTTCTGGGGACAGTGGGGGCAGCGGCCTGGCTCCGTGGGGGATATTGGGAAACAGATCTGAGGGCGAGGGAGGACCCAGGAGTCCCAGAAGGCAGTGCCGGCGTAGGGGGAAGTGCTGGGGCCCGCGGGGGACGTGGTGGGCACGGTGGATCCGGATGCATTTGAGACAGAGTTGGTGCTGCTGCCGAGACCAGAGGAAGCGCGGGGACCAATGGGGCTGCCCCTCCCCCCGCTTCTGGCTCAAGGGCCTGGGTGGGTGCCAGGCAGATTTGGGGGTTCCCTCTGAGAAGTAAGCACGTGAGGCTGGTGGAAATGGCAGGAGGCGGTCAGCAGCCCAGCGCAGTGTGGGCAGCACGCGTCTGTGGAGATGGGCGCCCGTGGTCAGTAAGGCCCACCTCCAACCCCGTGTCCAGGTCGTCCTGACTCCAAAGGCTGCCCTGTTGCCCACCCCCCTCCCCTCCACGTAGGGCAGTCCCATGGGGTCAGATGCGCGCCCCAACTCCCAGACCCAGGCTAAGGGCCAAATGTGCCTGGGGCTGCAGACACAGCTGCCTTTGGGGTTTAAGCCAGTCTGTGCTGGGTTCTCTCCCTTGCAACAGAGTCCTGGAGCCGCCGCTGCCTCTGCCCTTGGGCTGGGAATGGTGCGTCCCAGGGTCCGCCCTCCCGGCTGGGAGCTGCAGGCGCACCTGAGCCACCATCGGGTTCCCTAAGTCCTCTCCCCGCCAACTCCATCAGTTTGATTTCAGCGCTGCATGTGCTCCCAGGAGCGCCCGAGGCTCCCACTGCACCGTCTGAGCCTTGGTCCCCCTCACTCACACCTGTGCTCCAAGGAGGCGCCACGAGTTTCCCTGAGAGCCTCCCCTGAGTGCTCGGCACCCATGACGGTCAGGAGGACTGGCTGCTTCAACAGCCCCGCCCTGAGCCCGGCGGACATGGCTTGGATGTGCGCTGATCTGCACGCCAGATGCGTTTCCATGTCCCCACCCGGTTCCCAGCCCCCAGAGGGCGTTTTTTGATCCCAGGTCTGGAGCTGCTGCTCCAGCAGGAACCAGAGGCCTTAGCAAGTTCTAGCTCCGGCTGGGGTCCGGGCCAGCGTGGTCACCTTTTCAGAGGGCTGTTAGGACACAGCACGGGGGTCTTTATTGTCCAGCGGTGTCGATAAAAGAGGCAGGCCAAGCTAGCTCCTCTGGAACCCGCGTGGAAACCGGCGGTGCATGAAAAAATGGAAATTGTGCCGTCAGCAGCGCGGTTCCCCGCTGTTGCCCAGGACGTAAATAGTGGGAGGGCAGCAGAAGCTAATGGGCAGGAGGACGTTAGCTGGAGAACGTCCTTGCGGACAGAAAGACTTTCCTCTGTATAATGTGTCATAATGATGAGATTAAGACACCTCCGAGAGAAATAATTCCCCGCCTGCAATTTGGAAATACTTCTGGGGCCCATAGCCGCCTCTCCCTGCAGAAGGTGGGCCCTGGGGAAGGGCTGTTAGTGGCTGAGGCCCCAGGGCCCCATCCAGAGCACGAATGACAGACCCCCCTCCACTGACCCCGAGCCCCTACCCTCCAAGGGGGACTTTGCCGGCAGGAGTGTCCAGCCACCTCCCCGAAGCCAGCTTTTGCTAACGTGTGTGCCCTACTGGTGTATGTGGGCTAGGCAGGGACCCTGGGGACACAGGCTGGTCAGGAGAGCCTGGATGTCCAGCCTCCATAGGAGAGCGGGCCTGAGGGGCACATGTTTGCGTCGGTCTGGGTGGTCCTGCACCAGCGCCACAACCCAGCCCCGCCCCGGCTCAGCTGCCGCCTCCTGTGCATAAGAGATGAAGGAGGGCAGCTGAGGCTGCCTGGGGGTAGCGGAAGGAGCCTGGGGACATGCCTGCAGGAAGGAACGCTCCTGTCATCCTCACACCTTGAGACGGGGAGGCCAGGATGGGCAGGGGTCCCGGTGGGGGTGCCCGCTGCAGAGGCAGAAGGCTGAGCCCACTCCTCTGACATTCTGTGGCGCTGGAGACTGTCAGGGTCTTGCCTTGTGAGGCCTACTGACGGCTGCAGGCTCTCCTGAGCTCTGTGCTCGCACAGATGTGGCCTGACATCACCCGGGCCATGGGAAAGTCCTCCGGTCACACTGCTTAGAGAGGGCGCTGGGCTCTGCCTGGCTGAGCTCAAGGCCTCTCTCCTGGGGCCTGTCCAGGCCTGGCCAAGACACCCAGGGCCTCAGCCCTCAGGAGACCCCCCTGCCCCAGGGCATCGCCTGCCAGGCCTGATGGTGGACCCCAGACAAAGGGGTCAAGGGGCTGTGGACCCCAAAGGACACTGGCTACAGAGCTGCTGTCTACACCAGGCCCGGCCTTGCCCCTGCCTGGCCTCTCCCCTGGAGGTGGCCTTGTGGCCAGCACTCTGGGCAGCAGGGCCAGGACCCCAGCCCCCCCGGGGTCCACGTGGCCGTCCATGCAAGTCTCACTTGAGAGGCCACGTGAAAGCTGCTTCCTGGCCTTTGCTTCGTGACACTTAGAGGGCCTTCCTTTCTTCCCTTTTCTGAAAGCCGCTCACTCCTCAGCCAGGAGACACGAGACCCCCTGTCCCAAGGACTGTCAGCGTGTGGAGCGAGGCTATGCCCAGTTCTCGGACGTCTGCCTCGGCGCCCCTCCGCCTGAGCACCACCCCATCCTGTTCCTGGACAGCCTCCACGAGGTAGGGGCGGGAGACCCCCGACAGGGCTCAGCTGCACTGCCCGACACTGAGGCCAGTGCATGGGGGGTGCCGGGAGGGGTGCACCGTGGGGAGCCTCTAATTTCTCCCCGCCCCTCGCCCACCCCTCCTAAAAGGCAAGCAGCCGGCCCGGAGGGCTGGGCCCCAGGAACATGACGCCCACAGCGCAGGACTCGCCAGAAGGCAGCAGGTAAGAGAGGTCGACCCACTCAGGGCACCTGGGGGCTTGGTCTGGCCGCCCCATCAGCTGCGCCACAGGTGGGGCCTCCCAGGTGTGCACATTCAGGGGGGCCTTCCCCACCCACCTGGCCGGTTTCTCCCCACGTGGAAAGGCACGGACGTGGAGGGCAAGGCTTCAGCCTGCCCCGGAGTCCGCATGCTTCCATGGCCTGGGGAGCAGGGAGTGGTGGCCGGGTTGAGGATGTCCCTGCACCGAGGGCCTTGATGGGAGGGGGCCGCCGAGCGGAGCCCCACCTGTGTCCCACGCTGTCCCATGGAGACTCGCTCAGCCAGGCCCAACAGGCGTGGAGCAGAGTGGCCACAGGGGCCTTGTTCAACGCTCTTGGGGCCTGCAGGACACTGGGTGTGTGGACAGGGGCTGGGAGGACCCACCGGGCGGGCACCAGGCCCCTCGGGCAGGAGGGCGGGCACTGTGGCTGGCACTTCGTCTCCAAGCATCCCTCTCCGCTCTTCCCAGCTGAGTTTGGGTCTCTGCCTGACACAGTGGACAGGGCTGTGTGGTCCTACAGGGAGGCCAGGGGACGCCACACTCCTCCAGCCTCGACCCTGCGGAGGAAGGCTGGATTTGGGGGAAGCTTTCCTGGGAGCACCTTCAAGCCACGCAGCCCCGGGGCTCAGGCAGGACTGACCCTCACCTCCCACCCAGACCCCAAGCACCTTGGCGCCATGAGCATGACCTCACCCCTCCCGGAGCCGCCAGTGCCCCCGCCACCTGGGGTCTCCTTTGCGGGTAGAACTGTGAGGTGCGGCAGAGCAGGGCTGGGCTGGAGGCAGGAGGTGCTGGCAACTCGGCCACAGACCCTGAGCAAAATCACTGCTCCCCCCGAGGGCACCCAGTCCCTGGGCGGATGGGACGGGAAAGCACGGCCCCTCTGGTGGCAGGGAGGAGCCTCGGGGGCCAGGGAGGGGCCAGGCCTTCCAAGACACCCACCTGCCACCGAGGCCCAGCCTCCGACCCAGGCGTGAGGCTCCTGGGTCCACGGGAGCTGAGGTCAGCGTGCTGTGGGCGCCTCTCGGGGCACAGGGGGGACTAGCCCACAGAGAAGCAGAGGCCTGCGGGCCAGACCCAGCATCAGAGCCCTAGGAAAACAAGAAGCGCGGGGCACACGGGAAGAGGGCCCGCACCCGGCTTGAGCGGCTGCAGCGGCCCCGGGGGCGCCATCGGGGGTGGGGCGGGCTGGCAGGGCTCCCCACTCTCAAGGCGGACCCGGGAGGAGCCGCTTCCAGTGGAAGGTGTCGTCGTGTTGAGTCGCGGTTTGTGAACTAAATAGGAAGCTCGCTTTGCACGGTGAGTGGAGGAGCACAGACTGAAAAAAAGAAAAGAAGAGAAACAGGCAAGGTCCGGCACAGCGCAGGGTTCCCACGTCTGCCCAGCGTGTGGGTCTCGGGGACGCGCGTGAGAGGCAAGAGCCAAAGCACCCCAAGGGTAATGCACGTAAGCGTGCGCAGGCCCCGCGCCAGATCCTGGGGCTGTGGTGACTTGGCAGCTGAGGTCGATGCTGAAGTGTCTTGATTTCAGCAAAAAGAAGGCTCTGGCTGTCCGATTCCTCCAACGAGACAGGGCCCAGCCTGCCAGCTCCGCTGAGGGGTTTCTAGTCCTCCGCTGGGGGTACCAGCCCAGGGAGGCCTGTGTACGCTGTGCGACTGCCCCGTGCCACATCTGTGTTCCCTGCAAGCTGGGAGTCCCGGGCGGAGGCCACGGGCCCGGCCTGGGGGAGGCCCGGCCTGGGGAGGCCCGGCCCGTTCTCCCCAGGGAGCCCATCTCAGTGAAGCGGAGCTCCTTGTCCGAATATAGAAACGCGGGAGATATTTTTAACCGTGAACTCTCCCGCAGCTCACGGCCATCCCCCCTCCACTGACCCGGGGGCCCACTTGGGGAGGGGCAGGGCCCCGGATGGAGAGGCCCCCATGGGGCCTGGAGCTGCCCTGATTAAACACACGTCCACGCATAGACATGGAAGCCCTGGCCTGGCCACGTGGCCTTCCCCGAGCCCACCTCCTGGGCCCCGGGTCCTTAACCACCCTCAGACCCTGCACCGTCCCTGCCGTCCAGCACTGCCCTCGGGGCACTGGCCTCGTACTTCTTCCAGGGCCCCAGCTCTGCCCGAGTCCCCTTGCCCCTCTGCGTGTGGGTGTGGTCCTCTGCCCCCACCCAGGGAAAGAGCCCCGGGGCCTCTGGCCAGGAACGTGGGGTGTGGCCACCCTGATGTCCCCCACCACCACCCTGCCACCTCCTTACACTTGTCTGGACACCGGCACCCTGTGCCAGTGTCCAAACCTGGCTCCTGACCCAGAAAGCCCACTTTCTGGATTCCTCAAAAAACTGCCCCTCCCAGCAACCAGGCCGCCTCCGCCAGATGGGAAGCACCTGGGCCTTCAGAGGCTGCGTCAGGTTTGCATTAAGAATCTGCGAGAAGCCAGGTAGATGGTTCCCGCTGGGTCCGCACCCCCTCGGGGGGGGCAGGGTGTTTGCACAGAACTGGCCCCCGGGTGAATGGGGCCCAGGGACAGCTCCCCCGACACCCTGCGAGGCCCCACCTGGCAGCCAGGTCATGGGCTGGGACTCTGGTTTGTGAATGACGGACCCAGTGGGTGGGGCACGGGCACAAGGACGAGGCGCCCTGTGGCCAGTGGGTCTTCGCGGGCTCTGAGCTCCTTCCCCTTCCAAGGGCTACCATGGCACCGTCGCACAGACAGCTGGGTTTCCGGGTGCTCCGTCCGCCGTCACTGGGGCCCCTGGTTCTGCAGCGGGGGACAGGCCTGCAGGGCTTGACCTGGACGCTTAGGTGCGTGCAGAGCCAGTCGGGTCTTCCGCTGGCTCCCCCGCCCCCAGGCTGCCTCGGCAAACGCAGAGACCGCAGGGCCGCTCCGTCCATAGTCCATCGAGGCTAGGCAGAGCCCCAGTCTCCATCTGTAATTCTACATCCATCTGCCTCCCAGGTCTACAGTGAGCTCCCTGGAGGGAGGGGTGGCCAGAGGGAGGTGGCCAACAGGCAAAGGCTGGGCGGGGCCGGCAAGGGGGCTGCCTGCAGTCTCACCCCGTGGCACCCAGAAGGCACAGACCAGTGGTCACTCCTGGTACAGCCTGAGGCTGGCGGAGACCCCACCGAGGCCCCGCCGAAACCCCCCAGGGCCACCGAGGCCAGGCCCTCCCCGCCCACTCTTCCCTCCCAGCAAACGCAGCCCTGCACCCGAGAGGGGTTTTCACTCATCTCAGACGTCCGGTCCTTCTCGCTAAAGACGCAGGTATTGACAGGAGCTAATTACAAACAGCCGTGACCGCGTCCCTACTCGCTCTGAATCTCGGGCCAGCTGGCAGACACAGCTGCAGGCGAGGCTCCCAAGGTGTAACAGTTATCCTCGGAGCAAGATGGGAGTGTATGTGGATGGCTTCCTCACCCGGGAACGGTGGCCTGCGTGCCTGGCAGGGTACAGCCGAGCCCTCGCCCTGACGTCTGGTCGCCAGGCTGGCAGCAGGTGATGCCGGAAACCTTTCCGTTTCCCCTGAAACCCCGTTCCCAGCAGCCTGAGTGTGAGGCCTTCGGACATGGTGGCCTAGTGACATCTGACACCTGGCAGTAACCACGGAGTCGCTGGGCTCGCATATAGGTTTTGGCCTCTCAGTGCTGGACCCCAAGGCCCAGGCAGGATGGGGAAACAGCTGGATTCAGGTGGCTGCCATCCCACGGGGCGACCTGAGCAAAGTCCGGGACAGGCCAGCACTCCTCAGCTTCTGTCCCCGCAGAAGGCGCCCAGGTGGCCAGCTGCGGGGCTGGGCCCAGGGCACACCGGGCCCCTCAGAGCAGCCTTGGCCGTGCCCACAGCCTGAGTAGCCCTGCACACAGCAGCCACCTCCCTGCCCTCCAGCCCCCGAGCCCCCTGTGGATCCTCACCTGGTGACCACAGGACACTGCACGTTGGCCACTTGTTAGCTCCTCCGACCGTGACCATCCGGGGGCTCCAACAACAGGAATGATTGAAAAGGTGCCTCTCCATCCCCCAGAGGTTAGTGCGACACACCACCCTGTGACTTTGGAGCTGAGGGGGTCTTTTTCCCCTTAACGAGGGGGCGTGTTCAGGAGGAGCCACTTGCCTTTTGTGACAACGTTCAGGCTTAATGCTGAAATATCTTCTTTGACAAAGAAAAATTACCTTTGAGGTCCCTAAAATAGGGACTTCAATAGAGGCAAGGGGTCCCTCTGGGGCAGACTGGCACCCTCTGCCTGCGGGTCTCAGCCTTCCCAGAGCCCTGCCAGCGGCCCCCAGGTCCCGGCCCCTCCAGCAGACACACCCTCACCTCTTGCTCTTGCGGGGATGGGGCACATGCCTACCCGGGGAAGGGGCCCCGGTTCAGCTAAGTCCTGGGGCCCATCATCACAGACCCCTGCCCTGTGGGCGGAGCAAGGCAGGGTTTGCACCCACCCGCAGAGCTGGGCTGGAAGGGCCCCGCGTGTGGCCCACAGGGGAGGGGCGGGTCCTGGGGGGTCGCAGAAGAGGTGGGGCCCGGCTGACCGTCTCTTCCCCAGGAATGGCTGGGCCCTGGCCCCCCTGTTTTCCCCACATCTGTGGCTTCTTCACTGTATCAAAGTCTGATTCCTGAGCTGCCGCCTCACTGCAGTCAGGGGAGCCTGTCCCCCCAAAGCCAGGGAGACGAACGGCCCGGGGCTGGGGCAGCCCCTCGGTGCAGACCCAGGACCTGGAGGTCGGAGGGCGGCCCCGCACAGCGCGGCTTCCCCGGGAGAGCGCAGTCTTCACCGCAGGCCTCACTGCATTCCTGCGGAGACATTCCTGGCATATTACGGAATTTCACAACATGACACAGAGCCCTGTCAGACCCTGAGTGATGGAGGGTGTCAGCTGCAGGAGGCGGGCTCCATGTCACAGATGTGGCCGCGAGCGTCCCCCACACACCACCGCCGCCGCCACACACGAGACTTCCAGAGAGATGGGGGGCACGTGGCTCGGTGCAGTCCCCCAGAAACCCTGAATGCACGCGTTGTGGCAGGACGGCGGCCTGCCTGTGACTGTGGCGATCGGCCCTCGACCTCGCCCGAGACAAGCCAGAGCCCCCCCCCCCGCCTGCTCGCTCGGGGCAAGTGGGTTTAATTAGGACCTCGGTGATTCGTCGTTAACCAGTCATCAGGTCGACCGACAGAGCTGATTAATCTCTTCCTTGAACAGATAGTTGATGCCTGCCTCTCGCAGGGGCGCGGTGACCTCCATGCACCTAAGACACAGGCTTTTGTCCGCTTTGAAAGGCTGCCCCAGCAAGCATCCAGCCTGCATCCCGGGCTCCCCACCTGCCGGCCGCCCCCTGTCCACTTCAGGGTCCAGGACAGCTCTCGGGGCAGGACGCGGACCCGGGGGCCCACCCCAGCCAGTCCCGCCCGACGCAGAGACACTCTGGGTGGGTGTCAGCAGGGTCAGTGGGGTCCTGTCTTTGACACCAGCCCCACCAGGTGCGCTGGGCCCCAGCGGCAGGCCTGGCAGGTGAGGAGCCAGAGCCTGGTTTGTGCAGCAAAGCAGGGCCAGCAGAGAGCACAGCATGGGCTCGGGCCACAGCGGGCAGACCCCACGGGGGAGGCTCACCCCAGCAACTGGCTCCCCTGCAATGGAGCAAAGGCCCAGGGCTGCCTGCCTCTCCAGCCTACCCCGCACCACAGCTGCCTCTGAGGGCCAATTCTGGGACCCTCTCCCTCCACTCTGTGTCCTAGCCAGGGCTCAGCCCACGGGGCTGTAGGCAAATGCTACTGATTCTCGAATGGCCCAAAGAATCCCTACATGAGGACCAGGGTAAAGTCCATGGGCCCCTCTGCCTCCCAGCCCCCCCTCCAGTGCCCTGTGCCCCTACCCCCACCCTCACCCCACACCCACAGTGCCCTCCAGCTTTGGCACGTGCAGCCCCTCAGCTGAGAAAGCCTCCTGGCATGTGACCCTGTCACCAGGGAGAGCACTGGGGACTCTCCGAGGAGCAGGTCTCCTGCAGAGCATCCCGGCTCCAGGCAGGGCAGCGTCCTGGCGAAGCCTGAGCCGGGGAGGGGGGTGGTTATCTCAGGCGAGAGCATCCAGGACAGCAGAGGGCCCTGAGGAGACAGGACAGCCGGGCCCGCATGTGGCCAGTGGCTGGGCCCCCGCTGCCTGAGCTCGGCCCTCTGGGCACCCTCGCCCGGGCAGGGACCCCACACAGGGTAGGCTCAGCTTCTGCCCCCCGTCCCTCAGCTGGAAGCTCCTCTGGGCGGGTGTTATGGGAAACGAGAGAAAGGGAAATTCTTTACTTCTTTAGAAACTCTTGGAGACGGAGGCGTGAGCCCTGTCTTGTCAGAGCAGGAGCAGCAAACCAGAGCAGGTGTCACAGCGGGGGTGCTTCCCGCCTGCCGCAGGGCTGGGGTGCGCTCCCTCACGGCAGACAGGACGGGATGGACGAGGAGGCCGAGGCCAGCCGAGCAGGGCCCTCGCCCCTTCACGCCTCCCTCCGGAGACCAGCAGGGCCTGGGGCTGGCGGCCCGCTGCTGCCCGCGGCACCAGGGCCGGGCTGCCTGGGGGAGGCGCGGGCCAGGCCGTGCCTGCGGCTGTCACTCCAGGGCTCAGGGCCCTGGAGCTCCCGGTCCTCGGGGGCCCTAGGGAGGAGACGGCAGTTTCCAGTCGGCCCCACATCAGGGCCTGCCATGATTCTCCAGCCAGATGACTGTGTTAATTTTGGAACTTCCTTGTGGGCTCCCAGGGCTCCTCCCCACGTGAGCAGCAGGTCAGGGGGGCCTGGGTCGGCTTCTCTGCAGGCCACAGACCCTCAGGGTGACAGCTTTCCCCAGTTCGGGTCTTAACAGGTACTTGACTCCGCAGCTACCCCGCTCCCACTAGTGCTGGTGGCCACGCAGGATGCCCACGTGGCCGGGGGAGATGGCCACACCCCCGCCCCAGGCCACCTGAGGGCTCTCCCCTGACCAGGCCTCGGGAAGGGGTCCCCACCCTCTCACACCCAGATCAGGTCTCAGGAGATCCATACCCCGGGCCGTACCCGTGTCCACTTCAGAGACTAGAAAACTGACGGCCACGAGGGTCAGGACCAGGGCCGACCGAGCTGGGAGCCTGTGTCTCCAGGCCCCTGCCCCCTGGGGCTGTGGGTGGACAGGCCCGGGTCGCATGGTCTGCTGGACACACTAGTCTCACTAGGGAAGCAGTCGCTCCAGAGCAGGAACCCTTTCTCTCACCGCCCACGGTGCCCCTCGCCACAGGGTCCCACGCCTGCTCCCCCAGTGCCTGCCTCTGCTCAGATGTCCCAGCAAATGTCCTGTCCAAATGTGGCCCTTTTCTAAGCTCTGCCCACTTGGTCTCCAGACCCAGGCCACGTGGAAAAGCACTGAGAAGCCACATGCCAAACAGCATGGCTGCGGCCCCCACGCCCCGCTCAGGCTGCAGTGGGCATCGCCTTGGCGACGGTTCTGCTGAGGGTCAGATGTGCTGGTGGCAATTTCAGCAAAGTCCCCAGGGCGGGCTCTTGGGGACTTTGTGACGTTCCAGGGCAGTCCTGTGACACAGCAGCTCTGGCTGGATGCTCTCAGGGCCTCCGGAGAGGAAAGGTGTGGCCCTGGGGTCACAGGGCACACCAGGGCCACTTGTGCTGAAGGGACAGCTGGTGGACCGTTGGGTTACCAGCAGGGTTACCACGTGGACCCTTGCAGGAGGCCCTGCTAGACCACGTGTCCCAATGGGGCAGGCAGGGGGCCCAGGCCTCAGGGGGGCCCCGCTACAGGCCCCATTTCACAGGGACATATGGTCAGGTCAAGATGCCACTGGGGTCCCTGGAAGGACAGCCCCACGCAGCAGGCACAGAGCGAGGAGGCAGGAGCCCAAGGAGCCCCACCCTCGGGGCAGGTCACGGAGAGGGAGGTGGTGCTCTGCGCACGAGGCCTCGGCCTGGTCTACACGTATAGCAAAAGCCTCTGCTTCCGGCCAAGATGCAGAGCAAAGACCCCACCTGCCTCCATAGGAAACAAGTCAAAAGCTGGACCACAGCCTCAAGAGTCTGCACGTCAGGTGTCGTGTGGTGGGGAGCCTCCGACCACCCCAGCTCACCGCCTCCAGAGCTTCCAGCTGCAGCGCCAGCAGAGGACCCAGGCGGGTTCAGGGGTCCCCGGAGGGCAGACACGGAGCTGGGAGTCCCAGGAAGCCCAGGCAGCAAGAGTTTGCAGGACGGAGCACCAGAGAGGAGAGAGCCACAGAGTCTGCAGAGCAGGGATCAGCGCGTGGTATGAGGAACGTGCTGGAGGCCGGGAGAGAACCACCGAGAGGACAGGGGAGTCCGGTCCCGAGTGCACACAGGCCTGTGACAGTGCCCGCTTCGACAGCTGGACTCAATGGCGTTGGCAGGGTGCTCACGAGGGTCCCACCTGACAGTGGGGTATAATTAACCCTGCCTGAAACCCCACCCAACAAACCTTAAAGGCAAGACCCAAAAGGCTCAAACTGTGTTTAAGTAACGTAACGGGACCGAGGCTCTTGATGAGAGCACGGAAGCCCCAGCACCGGAGGGGAACGTCCACGGCGTCCGGCGTCCCACCAGGCGCACAGACGAGGCAGGCGGGCAGCACGCGCAACCAGGGGAAGAATCAGCCCACCGAGGCTGGCCCGGACGGCACAAAGGAGGGGTCCGCAGACAAGGACACGGAGCCCAGGGACGCGGACGGGATGAAAACCCCGAGTCAAACGCCCAGAGATGAAACCGCGTGGGGCAGAGGTGACAGCCGAGGAGGGCGCGTGGACTTGAGGACACGGCCATCCGCAGCGAAACCCAGAGAGAAGCACAAGACTGGACTCAGAAAGCAGAACTTGCTCATTAAACCGTGAGACTTCAGGAGGCCAAACACACACAGCATCGGAGGTTCCCGGTGGTGGGGCGAGGAGGAGCGGAAAAAATATTTGAAAATATAATGGCCAAATGTTTAAAAATTTGATGAAAATGATAAACCCACAGATCCCAGACACTCACGGGCCTCAGGCACCAGAAACATAAGATGAGGACACGGACCACGGGTGAAGGGAAGGCATGGCCCCTCCCCAGCCCGGGTCGCGAGTCTCCTCAGCGCCCTTTCTCGCGGACCTAGAGTCAGAGTGGATTCGTTGGCGTCCCAGCTCTGCTCCCTCCTGACTCCTGGGGGCTCAGCCCAGCGCTGTGTGCACAGTTGGTGCCCAGTCGAAGTCTCTGGGGCCTGACAGAACCTCCCCGCACACCCCCGCCCGGTGCCACAGCGGCGCGCTCAGCGGCGGGTCTCCAGGCCGCCCGCCGGGCCTTGACCCCTCGGGTCTATGCGAACCACCCGGTCACTCCACACCGCCTCCGGCTCCTTGCTGGCTCTGCCTCTGCTTTCTCGAAGCCCTGGGGGTTCTGTAAAAACTCTCAGAACTCTTGTAACCCCGTTTATTTCTCTTAAAGCTGGCAGCCTGACAGGTTCTGGTTATTCTTAGAGCTGAATTATTTATCTGCCTTCCCTCCTTCCCCACACTTCAGAATCTTTAACGTGGCTCCTGGGTCCCAGCCAAGGCCCATTTTCCCCCACTCGAAATGAAGTAATTTAAAAATCTTTTGTCCTTAATTTTTTATCACCCAAACCATGCCTGTGGTATTTCAGCCTGGCAAGGGGTCAGAACCTGACAGGTCACCGAGCCGGTGCCAGGAGCCCCAGCACTCACCGTGGCCCTGGTGACCGGAAACCACTAGCCACAAAGGGCATGGTGGGGGCTCCTGGCTTCCCCCAAGTCCCTCTCCAGGAGAATTCAGGGCAAAGCCCAGCCTGGTACACCTGGGACCCCTGTGCCTCTAGCGGCCCCAGGATTCAGGTTGGCCGTCCACACAGTGCCGGCTCCCTTGTCCCCCAGGGGAGTGGAGGAGGCCAAGGGCCTGGCTCAGAGGCAGAAACCGGGGATGCGGGCCCGGGCTCAGCTAGGGCCACAGGGCCGCGTGGGGCCACCCGCACTTCCCTCCAAGGCAGAGCCCAGGCAGGTGACCCGGCCAGGACACAGCCAGGTCCACCCAGACAGGTGGCCCTCCCTGTGGGTAGCAGGGTGGGCCCATCACTCACTGCAGGGCAGAGGCCTGCGTGGCCCAGATGGAAGCACGGAGGTGGGGTCTGGGGGCCATGCAGCTGCGGCCAGAAGTGAGTCTCTATCCCCAGGACGGGCGGGCCTGCCCCCAGCTCGGCCCTCTCCCAGCTTCGCGGCTGCATTTTCTTTCCTGCCTCGCAAGGGCACACAGCACCCCCGCCCCACCCCACGGAGTCCCAGCTGCCCCCGTCCCTTCTTGCTCTTTTGTTCAAGCAGACTCCGCGCACCCCGTCCGCTGTTTCCCAAGTGGTCCGTCTGCTCCGCGTTGTGAGCCCTCCAGGCAGGGCCGAGCCCCACTTCTTGAAGCGACATCTAAGTTCTGAGGCTGTGGGATGGGAGTCGTCTGTCTGTCCATGAGCACGTTTGGGTGTAGATGGTGAGGTTCAGGGGGCAGGCCCAGTGGGGACCCTTCCCTCCAGGTGCAGGTGGAGCAGCCAGGGGGCTTGTATGCACTGCCTGTCAAAGGAGAGGCGGGCCCAGCGGGGCAGGGCGGTCGTGTGCGGGCCCAGCGGGGCAGGGCGGTCGTGTGCGGGCCCACCTGAGGCCTCTGCTGTCCTCAGGGCCCCTGGATGCCTGGGATCCTGAGCAGGGCATTCATGGGCCTCCTCTTCTCCCCGCAGGCCTGACAGGGCGGCCATGGCAGACCCAGCAGCAGTGGCCTTCCCAGGTAGGAGGGCAGTGGGTGGACATGGCCGGGGGTGTCTCCCGCTGTGGCTCCATGATCCGAATGGATCATTTGTGTTGAGCTCTGAGGACGGGCTGCCTGCTGCCGTCCTCTAAGCATGGCCCTAAATGCAACAGCTGTCTTGATGAGGGCGGCCGGGAACTGGGAGGGCAGCCCCCAGGGCTTTGGGCAGGCTGCCCGGGTGCCCCGAGGCAGCACGAAGACTGCCCTGGCAGGTGGAGAGTGTGCAACAGGCCCCGGGCCTCACCAAGGCCTGGCCTCTCAAAGGACTGCGGGTGCCGGGCAGGGTGCCTCTGTGTCCCCTCAGCCAGGGCGCGTGTTCCTGGCTGTTTGTCTCTGGGGTCCTGACTGGAAGGCTGGCAGGCCACTGTGTTGGGGCGGAGGGGGCCCAGGCTGCAGGCAGTGCCCCACCTCCTGCTCTGGGCTGGCACTGGCTATCCCAACAGCAGCCACACTCACCTGCGGACTGGCCAGTAGGGCCGGCACCAAGGTCACCCCATCAGAACTCTGGGACCCCAGCGGGGGGGGGGGGGGCAACAGCCCCGCCCCCTCCCGGGCTCTGGCTGGGAGAGGCCAGCTGGGGATCGGCTGGATTTCCAGGCTGTAAGGGGCGAAGCCAGGTGAATGGCCGAGTCTCTGAAACGTGGGCCAGGCCACACCAGGCTTGGCAGGGACACTGGGCCCCAGGCCCACAACAGGCCCACGTGGCGGTTGGGGCCAGGCCCTGGTGGTTTCTGAGGCCGCAAGGTGGCCCCCAGCCAGGCCCTTTCCCATCTGCTGGGAGAAGGGCCCCGGGACCAAGGTCAGATGAGGCTGGGGCTCGGCTCTGCGGCCGCTGCCCGCTCAGAGCTCGCCGGCTCTGCAGCGGCGCCCTTGGCCGTGGGCTGGGGTGCTGTGTGTTCCTGGGAACACCTAGAAACCAGCTGCTTGGAAACACTGCGGTGTTGCCATGCGTGGTTTTCCTCCAGGCCGGCCAGGGAGGCCCGGTGCCCCGGCTGTGGAATGTGGGCCCCCTCCCAGGCCCCCCGGCCCCCCAGAACCGTGGTTTCTTCCGAAGGAACTGACTCAGGGCTGAGCAAATTCCTGCCAGCCCCAGAGGCCCTTTCCCGTCCTGCCCCAGGAACGCAGGGCGTCCGCAGCCCCCGGGCTGGCTGGAGTCAGAGGGCAGCCGGCAGCGAGGGAAGCGGCCCGCCCCTGTCTTCAGCCCCGGGTGCTGGAATGTTCTCCGACGGTGGGAGCCGACTCCCGCGCCCTGTTTCAGCTGCGGCCGCGTTCCTGGTGGGAGCCCAGGCCAGCCCGGCGAGCTTTTTCCAAGCTCCGGTGCCAGCCCAGCGGGCCCGGGGCGGGGAGGGGCGGTTTCCAGGGCAACCCCGCTTTCTGTTATTCCTTATTTTCTTTTTTATGGTTTCTCCAACTTTGAAACTCTCCAGACAGTTTGCAGACGGCTTTCCTTCTCTCCTGCATCGCCCAGCCCCCACCACCCCAAGAGCCCCTCCCCACAAAATAAACTGGACAAGCGTGTCTTCAGAGGCTAATTATGTTTAAAAAGCCTTTTAGAGAAAGTGAATTATTTTTCTCCTAAAAAGATAGGAAAGTAGTTTCAAAAGGACGGCTGCCCTCAGCCACGTAGCCCCACTGGCCAGGAGGGGAGACCTTGAACGCAGCTCACCCTGTGGAGCTGAGCTGTGTCCTGAGGTTGGAGGCGGCTTCATTCACCCCAAAGTCATTTATCCACCTCTGTTGTACAGCCAGCCACCCAAGCAAGACAGCAACCAGGTCCCAGGGTCCCAGAGGAGAAGGGCCCGGAGCCCCGGAGGGGCCCTGAGTCAGGAGCCCCAGATCAGGAAGTGGGGCTCGGGGTGCCGCTGACGAGGGGTAGAGAGGCTCTGGGGGGGCAGAAGCCTGGCAGGCGGGGGCAGCTGGGGAGCGAGTCGAGTGCCCGTCTCTTGCAGGGGAGTACGTCGTCATGGTCCAGGACGTGACCGCCCCTCCGTTCCTGGGCCGCACGCTGCCCACCGCCTTCAAACACCTCCGGGTCTCAGCGAAGGGCGCAGGCCAGCGGCCCCATGTCCCTGGAGGAGACCTCACAGCCCCGAGCTAGGGGGCCGCCCGATGTACCTACCGCCACCAGCTTTAATAAAGTGCTCAACACTCGCTTCCGAGTCGCATCTGACCCGCGGGGCGTGGCCCCTCCCCGCACAGCTGGACACGTGTGCGGGCTCTTCCCAGCACAGCTGCTGGTGGTCGCCAGTGCCCTTCTTGGTGGGCAGGTCTGCGCCATCACGCCCTCCCCAGAGCGAGCCCCTGGCCGAGCGGCAGGTCCCCTGGCCACAGCCCCGGGGGGGAAGCCGCCCCAGCGCTGCCTCCTCCCCACCAGCCCGGCCTTGGAGGGTGGCTCGGGGGCCCGGCTGGCAGGCTGGGGGTGTCAGGACCCTCCCAAATGAGAAGTCAGGAGGCAGGAGGCAGGTGATCAGTTTTCCTGAAACAGGCTGCCGTGTCTGCAGGGACGACTTCGCGGATTTTACAGCTTCCTCTAAAATGCACCCGTGGCACCTGGGGCGTGGGGGTGTAACAGCAGGGGACACGCCGGCGAGGCCTGCGGGCAGCCAGACACACAGCCACATGGTGGAGCTGGGGGAGGGATCTTCAGGTGCCAGCCCCTCTACGTGCAGCCCCACCACACCCCAGGCACCCCGCATCCCTGCTCTGCTGGCCCCCAGGGCTGCACCGCACGCCAGGTGGGCTGGGCTCACCCCTCCGCCTCGAAGCCCACCACCCCTCCATCACGGAGGAATGAGCACTGGGCGGGCACACCCAGCACCCTCAGCCCCTCGCCGGCTCGGTGGCCTCTGGGCCCAAGGGGACCTCCGTTAGGCCCCCAGCCACAAGACGCTGCTGCCGCTTACTGTCCAGAAACCCTACTGGCCCCGCATCCTCCGTCCAGCACCCCTTTCCCGCCCCCCCCCCCCCGCCTCCCTGACGAGGACCCCAGCCCACTTCAGTGCTCACGGCAGGAGCACCTGCCCCCACTCCGAGGGGCTCCCCCCACGCCCCCGCTGCCCCCTCACCTCCCTGATGCCCGGCCTTGGAGCCTGCACTTGGTCCCTACCTCCCCGGGAGCCCACCTGCCTCCTGGTCCTCGGCACCGACCCCCACGCCTCCCTGGAGACCGCCGCTCCCGTGCTTCAGACCCACACAACCAGCTGCAAGGCCTGGGCTATAGTGGTGACGGGCCAGCTTCCACTGGGGCCCAGGGTACTTCAGACCCATCATGCCCCAGACCAGCTCCTGCAGCTCCGCTGACCACACACTACGGTCCTCTGGTGCTCAGGCCCAAGTCCCCGGCACCTGCCTTCCCTTCTCTCTTGCCCTGTGGCCCACCGACGACCCCATAAGTCTTCACAGCATATCCCTGGCCCGACCCCGTCCCACAGGCCGTGCACTCACCCTGCCCCCGAGACCCCTTCTCCACACAGAGGGCACGTCAGCTCACGACCCCAGAGTCACCACCAGGACCTCAGGCCCCACCAGAGCTGGACCCACAGCTCACTGCCCCGCCCCTGACTGTTCCCCTGCTCCCTGCGGTCCTTCAGCCAAGCTGGCGTGCTTCTGTCTTACGGCCTTTGCACGTGCCCTTCGCTCTGCCTGAACTGCTCGCCTCACAAGGCCTTCCCTGGCTGTGTGCTCCAAAGCCTCACCCCCTGCCCCCACCCCCGGCCGCACTTCCTCCCCGCTCCCTGCTTCACCTGCCCCCGCTTCATGTGTCACGAGCTAGCATGCCATGCCTCCTGCTTGTTTGTCTTGTTGGTACTCTCCCAAACAGCAGGCACTTTTCTCAGTTTTGTTCACCTGCACAGCCTCAACAGAGTGCTGCATGTAGCCCACGGGAAGCCCTCAGTAGGTACCCACCGAAGGTATGGGTGAACCTGGAGCACCCAGTCGGTGCAGCACCCACTCCGTGCCAGGCATGGGGTGAGGCACTGGAGACAAAGAGGCAGAGATGTGCAGGATGCAGGGAAGCCCAGCATCTGGAAAGATGGGCAGAAGGGCAGATGGACGGATGGACAGACGGAGGAGTGTATGCAGGGACGGATGGAGGGTGGTGGGTGCATGGAGGGGTGAAGGGATGGATGGAGGGTGGGTGGGTGGAGAGATGGATGGGTGGGTGGAGGAAGGGTGGATGGAGGGGTGAAGGGAAGAATGAGTGAGGTTGGCGGATGGTGGGCAGACCGATGGATGGCAGGATGAATTAAGGGAAGGACGGGCAGATGGTGGAGGAGGAGGCGAGCGTGTGGACAGGGGAGGGGGTGTGGGTGGGGGTGGCTATGGATGGACAGAGCAGCAGCTCCTTTGTCTGCAGGAGGCAGGCCTACGTGGAGTAATCTCACTCTTACTTGAAAGGCCAGGGGAGCCTACATCAAAACCAAACCAGGGCCAGCGGGCCCTCCCGGCCGCGCCCCTGGGCCCGCCCACCACTTCACCCTTCCTGCTGTTCCCTTAGGGGGTTTCCCACCCAGTTTTTCCTTGGTATGACTCAACAACCCACCTACCTCGATACAGTCCACAGCTGGCAGGTGGAGTACCTGGATGGAGCTGGTCCCCCAGCAGGAGGAGGGGGAGCTGAGCCCTGGTCCCAGGTGGTTCTCCACCTCTGCTGGGTCCCGGCTCCCAGACCGGGTGGAGTGGGTGGGCAGTGAGCCATCCAAGGCACCAGGTTTGACAGCAGCGGCAGACCACCGTGGGGACGTGAAGGACTTCAGGCCAGCGAGAGGAAGGGGGTTCCAGAACCTCCATGATGAGGGACTTGATGTAGCTCTGAGTCAAAGGTGTGGGGTGGCAGTGGGGGCACCTGGAGCAAGCCGCACCTGCCAGCTTCCTTCTGGTTCCACAGGCTCAAGTGACCACAGAGGCTGCCAGCCTGGTTCTGCAGGGCTTCCGCCTCTGAGTGTCTTCGGAAGAGGATGGGCTGCAGGTGTCCCAGCAGTGGGTCCCCAGAAGGAGCCCATTGTTAGGAACCACTGACTCCCGTGTCATGGTGCCTGGGCTCTAGGGGCTCTGTCCTATCCAAAGTGGATGGATAGACAGGGGGCTAGGAGACAAAGCCCCCCCCAGAGGGTGTGGCAGGTGAGCTGAGTGAATGTGGGGCAGAGCCCAGGGCAGGGCCCCCAGTGCATGGCCACAGCCAGAGGGCCATGTGCCCTGGAAAACCCCCTCAGACAGCTTCATCCCAGTGTCACTGGCCACTGGGCCTGTGCTCACTCCACAGCTCTCTTTACCCTTCGAGATGAAACCATGGTTCTGTCAAAGTAACAGCAATGAAAATGACGTTTCAATTTAGGAAGGGAACACTGCAAACTGCAGCTCAGTGGTAGAGCGTATGCGTAGCACGCACAGGGTCCTGGGTTCAATCCCCAGCGCCTCCATTTAAGTAAGTAAATAAATAAAAACCTAATCACCGCTTCCACCCCCACACCCCCCAGGGCCGAGGTCTGAGCCAGCACCGTGGCCTGCAGTCCCAGAACCCAAGGCGCCGAGCTCAGGGCTGCCGCCCTACCCGGACACGGGCCTGGGGGGACTTGGGGTCGGGCTGCCCACCACGGGCGCCTCCACAGACCTGGAGCAAAGCTGGCTTTCCAGTCTCTGCAAACGCCGGACCCGCGAAACCTCCTACTTTCCAAAGTCTGAGAGCAGAGGCTGCAGAAGCCTGGGGAGTGCAGGGGGCAGGGCCACTGCCGGGGTGCAGTGCACTGTCCTCTGCCTACCCCCTGCCCTAAAATAGGACCCCCAGTCCTCACACTGTCCCTCACACTGTGTCCCACAAGCAAATCCGCACAAAATCTGAATTCTTAAAAAAAAAAAAAAAGGATTAGCAGAGGCCACCGATGCTGGTCCAGCCACCAGGTCCTCCTGGAGGAAGAGCTGGAGGGGGGGGTCCCCAGGGGCAGTGTCCAGCCGGGCCACGAAGCGTCCGAGCAGCAAGGTGGCCACAGGCCCAGCCCCCGGGACTGCCCCCAGGCCCCCACAGCTCCCACATCCCTCCAGCCCGGCTTCTGGGTCCAAGACAGCACTGGGCTGCCACCCCATCAGCCCGAACGGCCAGCCCCAGGGAGATGCGGAGGGCTGGCCCACATCTCTGGTCCGGCCGATCCCTGAGGCAGTGTGGCCGGGTGCGGTGACCGGTTCAGAGGGCCCCTCACTGTCAAGGGGTGGGCCAGAGCCTGGGGTGGGAGCAGCAGGAGGGCCGAGGCTGGGGGGCGGCCCTCACAACTCTCCTCTGGAACTCTGAGCGCCTGGAGCCCTGCTGGGTTCGTGGGTCCTCCCTGCAGGGAAGGGAGTGACCTCGACCTGGTCACTGCTCCCAGAACTCGGGCAGAGCAGCCACATTGCCACCCTGGGGGCTAGGGGTGGAAAACGCGCCGCAAGTTCTGGGTGCGTGGCCAGCGGCCGGCCAGCAGGCAGCTCCTCCCAGGCAGGGCAAGGCTCCACCAGGCCGCCTCAGTGAGGTGGCTCGGTGGGCGCTGTGCCTGCCTCTAGCCTGAGACCTGGGGGGCCCTCTCCTGAGAGGGAGGCGGGCCTCTCGGAGGCTCCCAGGGAATCAGCACCAGTGCACCAGGGGGCCCCCGAAGCCCCCTCCTCCACTCCGGGGTGGGGCAGGCAGACAGGCTGGGGTAGGGGTGCCATGAGGCTGCCAACCACGCACCTCACACCCCAGGAAGATACCCAGTCTCCAGGAGACTCAGGGAGAGGGCCCCCTTCTCCCCTGGGCCTCAGTGCCCCTGTGGTCCCGCCTCCTGCCCTCTGACTTCTGGGAGTGGGGGACATTGGCTCTGGATGGTCCACACGCTTCATGGCTATTTACCGAGTGACAACCAGACGCCTGAGCCCCTGGCGATACACCGTTCCCTGACTGGAGTCCGTGTGCAAGAGACAGATTCAGAGAGACACAGAGAGACGGAGAGACTGGAGAGGCGGGGCACCTGCCCTCCCTGCCCAGCGCACTTCCCAGCAGGGCCCTGGCAAACACAGCCCCTCAGACCACCCAGCAGGGGCCTGGCAGTCAGGGCAGGACAGAGCCCGCCTCCCACAGCCCCGCCTGGCACAGGCAGCTCCTCCCAGCCTCCGCTCCTGCTGGCCGGCGGGTCACCCGGGATGCTCCCGGGGGAGGCCTCCCTTCTCTGCAGCCTGGGCAGGCCGCCTGGTCTTGGTGCCAGGCGGGTGGTGAGGCCAGCTGTGCAGAGCAACCCCTGCCACCCTCAGGCAGGGCTTCCTGGAGGGCGCCTGGGTGCCCAGCCCGCCAGCCTGGTTCCTGTGTGGCCTGGCCGGCCCTGCAAGCTCACCGCCTGCCCAGAGCGGCCTTCTTGCCCTGGGAGCCCTCTGTCCTGGAGGAGCTGGCGGGGCCTCCAGGCCTGTTTCAGCAAGACCACCGCCACACACAGGACAGGCAGCTCTCAGAACCGACAGCAGACAGCTGCCTGGGGCCTCCCCCTCCCGCCCTGTCCTCTCAGGGCAGGGCCAGCCCACGACCTCTCCGATGGAAAACTGGGTGGCGGTGGGCACAGGGGCCCTTGGGAGGCAGGTGGGGAGTGGCGGCTGTGGGCCCACTATTGCCTCGGTCCCTCAGCAAGCCTGGAGGTGGCCGCTGGGGGAGTGAGCAGGCCAGGCAGTAACCCACACGGGCCACAGCTGCCCCAGTCCACGATCCTCCTGGCACGAGGCCCCGGGTCTCAAGGCACAAGCGGGCGCCCCACTGCCACAGCCAGGGGCATTTTCTGATGGAGACTATAAATAGGGCTGTCATCGGCAGGCTAGGCAGGCCGACCGGGCCTGCCAGATGTGCCGGGCTCAGCCTCAGGCCAGCCCTCCTCACCCCAGCACGGCCCTGGAACAGGACCCTCCTCAAACCTCTGGTAACCCCCCGCGGGGGTCAGCCACCCCCTCCCAGACCCCCCCGACAACCAACGGTGGGAGCCAGGACCAGGCGCCCCCACTAATGCTGCTCCAGAGCCCCGTGTGGGGCCCCAGCCTGGGGAGGGGAATAGGGGGCGTGCTGCCCACCCCTGGCCCCCCAGGGGCTTCTCATTCGGCGGGCAAGTCCTTATCAAACTCTCTCTTGAGTACCCAGCTAGGAAAGAGGGCAAAAGTTGGGCAGAAATGGAGAGGTGCTTTCGAGTAGATGCCACGGTTGGGTTTATGGGTTTAGGAGCACTCCGGGGGCACCACACAGGCTCTGAGAAACAAAGGAGATTGGCCACGAGCAGGAAGTGGGGCCTGCTGTGCGCTGAGGGAGAAGAGGGGAGCAGGCTCTGCTCAGGCAGTCGGGGTTGGGGGGGGAAGGGGGAGGGCCCAGAGACAAGACCAGGCTGGGCCTGGGTGTGGAAAGGGGAGGGGGCAGGTAGTGGTGACAGTGCCAAGGACAGGGTGTGTAGACTAAGGAGGTTACTGTCCTGATGACAGTGTGGCTTGGGGCACAGAGCAGGCCAGGTCTAGAGGAGAGAGGAAGGGAGGAGGCAGGTCACCGTGGGGCCTTCTGGGGTCACGTTCAGCAAGGCCCTACCCCACCTCCCAGCCAGGGTCCAGGCTCCTGGGCCACCCTGGGGGCTGAGGGAGGTGGAGCTCAGAGAGGACAGCCACTGGCCTGCCCCCACCTCCAGAGAAGGTGCACACACCGACCCCATCAGTGACTAGGGTCAAGTCTGGGCCTGCTGGCCTGGACAGGAGGCACTGAGGATTGACGAGGCCCAGGGCCTCCAGGGAGCCGGGTGTCAGAGATCCAGACGCAAGGCCGCTGTTCCCACCAGTGGGCACGTGTTTCCCACTGGGGAAGACTGGGGGTCTTAAAGGCTCGGGTTTTCCTCCGGATCTGGTATAAAGGCGAGGAAGCTCCCCCCCGAAAAAAGGGCACCCCAGCAAGCTGAGTGGGAACCTCGCAGACAGGGCGGACTCAGATGAGGACCTTGGAGGGCGCCCCTCCCCGCGCTCGGCCCGGAGCTGCAATTCCCGCCTCCGCCGCCGGGGGTCGCATCAACACCCCCCCGCCCCCCATCCCACTACCCAGGCCGCGCGGCGCTCGAACACGTGCCCACGTCAGCGCCCGCCCCGCCCCCCCGCAAGGGAGACGCTCGGAGCGCGCGGGGACCCCCTACCCTAGCCCTGAGCTGGGGGGGGGGGGCTCCAGCCCAAATTGCCCCCGAGGCCCCTCCCCCCAGGGTATCCCTCTCCCCCCATCCCGCTCCTCCCCCGCGCGCTGGGCGGGCGGGGGGAACCATGATCAGGACTGGGCGGGGGGAAGGGGCACTTCCTGCCGCCCGCTCCCCTCTTCCTCCCGAGCGCGCGCCGCCCCGCTTCCCCGAGCGGCTCGCGGGGCGGGGAGTGCCCAGGCCCACACTCTGTCCCCACCCAAGCCTGAGCCCGAGCCCGCCCCTCGCAGGGGAGGGGATCGACCCCGCGGCTGCGGGGAAACCGCGCGGCGCTACCCGCGCTCCCGGCGCAGGCGTGGAGAGGAGGGGCCCGGATTGGGGCGGGCCGCCCCGTCGTAACCTCATTGTCGACCCCGCCCCACAGCCGGAAGCGCCCCCGGGTTCGCCCCCGTCGGAATTGGAGGCGGACGGAGCCCCGCGTCCCGCGCCGAGCAGGGGGAGGGGAAGTGAAACTGGGCGGCGGGGCCCCGGAGGCCGCGGGCTGCGTCGGGGTTTCTGTAGACGCGCAATCGGAAACTGAGGCCGCGGGACGGGGCCGCGGCAGCCACGCTGTCCTTCCGGACCCCGGCCGCCCGCGTTCCCGCCGCCCCGCCCTACTCGGGAAGCCCCTTCGGCCGAGGGGCCTGGGGCGCAGGAACCCCCCCCCCCCGTCTGCCCTCTCCAGCCTCGCTGGCCCTCACCAGGCAGCTTCACGGGAGGAAGTGGGGGGAGCTGTCCTGCCCCGACTGGGGGGCGGGGCCCCGAAGGCCCCGCCCCCCCGCCCCTGCGGCCCGGCCCCCAGGCTCCCGGCACCGCCCACGAGGGGCGCACACCCTCCCAGTGACTCACCCCGGCGGTGACACACACTCTGCCTGACTCACTGGGCTCCGGGGCCCACACGGACACCCGGTGCTGGGGTGCACCTCGGGTTCGCGCTCTGTACCCCCAACGGCGCGTTTGCGGGGTATCCGAGACCTGTGTGCCTTGGGAGGGGCCTCCTGGGGTGCTGCTCGGCCTTGGGGGGTGTCCGGCCTCTGACCCGCAGGGCGTGGGCCCCGTACCTGCGATCCTGGACTCCGAGCCAGGAACACGGAGCCGCGTGGAAGACAGGCGGCAAAAGGGCTTACGTTCACCCCAGAAGGGCCTGCGAGGGGCCCCCCCCACTCGGACGGCTCACCGGCCTCCTCGGGCCTGGGGGGCCTACGCGTGGGGACTGTGCACCCTCCCCAGCCCGGCTTCCGGCCAGGCCAGAAGGAGCAGGAATTTGGAATGTTTGGAACCAGTATTACAATTCTCCGGAGGCTTCCTCGCCCCCGCCCTTCCCCCAGGGATGGGCGGGGAAGGGGGAGGAGACTGGCACGCAGCCGACCGGAGGGGGTACCCCAAGGCAGGGGGCAGGCCCTGGCGTCAGGCCGGAGACGAGATCTCGCGGGTGCGGGTTAAACCTGTGCTGGGGACAGCCCGGGCGCCCTACAGCGCTGTCTTCTACCCTTAGCACCCGGCCCATCGCCAACCCCAAGCACGGGTTTGCAGGAAGGTGGGGGTGAGGCCCATGTCCTGACAGAGGTGCCTGCAGGAAGGCCACCGTGCACTGCTGTGGGGGCCACACTGCTGCCGGCGGAGGAGCTCGAGCCGGCCACTGCCTTCCTGCCTGGGGAAGCAGTTGTGGGGGAGAGGCAGATGGCCTCAGGGACAGGGGCCAGTGACACCTGCCCGGGAACGGGCTGCAGCCTCTGGGCCCAACACCCCTCCAGCCCAGACTTTGGCAGGGAGCCTCCTCCGCAAACCACCAGAGCCTTTTCTGGGACTATTTTTTCTTAGAAACAGGAAGTTGGGGTGTGAGCCGCACGTCTCCCAGATCAAGGCCCCGCCAAGGGCAGGGCAGGGTTGGGGTTCGGATCCATGGGATCGCGCCACCCTGCCGGGTTCCTGCAGCCTCCAGTGCCCGCGGGAACCCCAGGCGCTAAGCGGAGGAGTACACAGATGGAAGGGCGGGGAGAGTAAGAGGATGGACCCTGCCGGCTGCCCAGGCTCTGATGCCCAACCCTGTTCCAGCCCTAGCACTGGGGTCACTTCAATCTCGGAGGGCCCTGGGGTGTGGAATGTCGTCCCTTTCTCCCTCCGCCAGTTCCCATCCCTGCAGCCAGGCGTGTTCTTGCACCTTGAGCAGACACCTGCCCCAGAAGAGATGCCTCCGTCCTGGGCCCTGAGGATCTGGGACTCGAATCCTGTCCCTGGGGACCCAGCCGCTTCCTCTTCTCCAGCAGAGCCCCTTGGCCCTGCGGCCTGCTTGCCTGGTAGGGTTGGGGTGTCTCCGTTCCTGCCCCAGGTCTGATGCCATCTTGTGCTCCCAGGGGCATCTGACCTGGTGGTCCCACTGCCAGCCACCCTGGTCAGGGGCCCTGTGGGGGGCACCATGGGCACAGCCCTGGACATCTGACCCAGGCCTCCAGGCCCCTCTGCCTGGTGGGCTTAGCCGTGCATCAGGCCCAGCCAGGGTCACCAGCTGGCCAGCACAGGGAGGCTTGGCGTTGGAGGGCATCCTTCCAGGTGGGCTTCCAATGACTGGGGACCCCACAGCAATGGGATTTGGAGCCCAGGAGGGCCTGTGAGGTGGGCCCTGCCTGGAGTCTGTCCAGCCTGGCATCATCTCTGGATCAAGGAGGGGTGGGGGGCAGGGATCAGGGATGGGGAGGGGACCGTGAGAGGCAGAGGCAGGGGATGTGGGGGGACCTGGGTCTGTCTCTGGGGCTGCAGGGGCGCCGGAAACTGCCTTCCCCTCTCTGCCTGGGCTTTGCTGACTCAGGCATCTCTGGGCACGTGCTCGGATGGGGGCTCTATAGAAAGGGCAACCTTGGGCTCCCTGCACAAGGTGCCCTGTCCCTGGAAGTTCCTGGAACAGGCCTCCGTGGCAGCAGGAGTGACCTGGGCGAGAGCTAGGGCCGAGCTTCCTGCCTGTGAGGGCTGCCAGGCAGGGCACAGAGCAGGAAGGCCGACCCCAGCCCGGCCGGATGCCTGCCTGGCACAGGATGCACCAAAGACCAGCCAGGCCAGGCTGGCTCCACCTGCCGGTCCACCCCCCCTGCAGTGGGGCCACCTGCTCTGGGGCTGGGAGCCCCGGCCCCAGCGGCCCCAGCGGCCCCAGCCCCTGGCACAGGCCTGGGCACAGATGGCCCTGTGTGTGTGAGGCCTGGTGCAGGGCACTCGTCGTTGGTCTTGGGGGCTGGGGCGGGCAGGTGTCCCGGTCCCAGAAGCCTGTCCCCACCCCCGCCAGGGACGCCTATCAGTGGGTGGGGCAGACAGGAGGGTGCAGGTCTACTGCCCCCCAGAGCACAGCGGGTTTCTGTGGGGAGGGGCCGGGATCCCCTCCAAGGCCCTGGTTTCACATCCTGCCGACAGCCCCACCCTTTCCTGAGGGCACAGACTGTCCTGGGGGATGGACCATAGGGGCAGGCCAGCCCCCTTTTCCCAGTGGGATTCCACCTCCCTTCAAGGGGCGGTCACCTAGGTCCCCCAGAGTGCAGCTGGGGCCCCTGGCCAGCCCAGATGGGACCACCAGCTGCCTGGAGGCCTGGCACAGCGTGGGCGGGAGGACCTGGGGGTCTCGTGGACTGCGCTCGTCTGACTTAGACCTGCTCCTCGAGCCTCCAGCATGCTCTTCCTGGCCAGCAAGGAGTGACCCTGGGGCAGGGCAGGGATGAGGGAGAGGGGCGAGGCGTCAGGGGGCAGTGAGCAGGGCAGGCCAAGGTCCGGGGCCAGGGAGGGGGCCGCTGGCCACAGCTGGGTCGGTGCTGCGGGTGTGGGTGGGGTGGAAGCTGGGGCCACGCTGGGGGCTCTAGGGGGAGGATGGGCCGTGCCAGCTGTTACTGTAAGTGGGGAGGCGGCTTCCTCTTTCCACGGAGGGCGCGCCTGGCATCCGCCTCCCCAGATAAGGGCCCCTGCGGTCAGCCCCCGTCGACCACAGGGTGGGGGACGGGGGCTGAGGGGGCCAGACTGCGGCTCAGGGCCGACAGACAAGAGGAGGGGTGGGGACCCCAAGACAGAGGCAGGCAGGCACAGCTGGGAGCCGAGGGGGCCAGGGTGGCGCCCAGGCTGCTGGTGACAGAGCAGAAGTGAAAGCTAGAGTTGGGGGTCACGGGGTGGGAACAGAAGCTGGGGGCCCATGTAGGTTCCCAGGGGTGACCCCCTCCCCCTGCCCTGGGCTCATTTCATCCCCAGGCCTTGGGGGGCTTGGAAACCGGCACCGATAGGGGAGGGGGCCAAGAACTGCCAGCGTGGGCACCTCATTCAGGCCCAGGGCTCTGGGTAGACAAGGCCAGGCTGTGGGACAGCCCCGTGGGTCCCCACAGAGGCCCTGCTGGTGTGGGGGAGGGCAGGCCACCTCCGTCTTCCGTAACCTTTGCCCTCACCTGGCCTGGGGCTGCCGGGAATTCCTGGGGCGCTTCACTTTGGCCTTGGGAAGGGAGTTCTGACTCCCATCTTGCCTGCCCTGGACCGGGCTGCTGTCAGCTTACAACCAGAAGTGACCTCAGCAGCGCAGAAGAGTGGCTGAGCCCTGAGGTCCCAGCTCCAAGGGCCCGGCAGGTCAAGCACCCACAATGACCAGGGGGCAGCACACGCTGCACAGCATGGCCTCCACCAGGGCCGACCACCACAGGGAAGGCCCTCGGGGGTCTCCCAGCCCCAAGACGGCCCCCACCTCCCTCAGGAGCACCTCCCTCCCCACTGTGGGTCCCGGACCCTTCATTTCTCTAGCAGTGGGGACCTCAGATGGCACATGGGCCGTTTCAGTGGTGAGCTAGGGTGGGAGCCAGGAGGGCCGAGGGGTCTGGGCACCGCTGGCAGGAGATGCTCCGGGGAAGGGGGAGGGAAGGCTGTTGCCAGGCAGGGCCTGGAACTAGCCTTTGGCAGCTCTGAGCACGGCAGTGGACTGTGCAACGGAGGGCACCCGTGTGGCTGGGACGATGCCCTGGGGGGCGGCCAGTCTGGACAGGTCTCAAACATCGCCCTTGGTCACACTGCCCATCCTGGTGGGCTCGGCGGAGGTGAGGAAGGTGCAAGTGTCTGGCACTGAGAGTGAGCAGGGCCTCAGTGGCCCTCAGCCCACGTCCATGCCAACAGGGGTGCCCCTGGGACCGCCGGCTGGCCGCGGTAGACGGCTGTCCAACCTGGAGACCCCAGGAGACTGGTGAGGGGCAGCCCTCGGATGGACGGTGCCAGGCCCCGGCCAGGCAGACAGGGGACCGTGCGGCCCAGTAGCACGGACAGTCTGGCCGCCTGTTCTCCCCCCTCCCCTCCCCGGGGGGCGGTGCGCACCTCACACAGGGTCCAGCCCTGCCTGGGGAAAGGGGCCCTACAGCTCAGTGGGAGGCCACTCCTGAGAGAGACAGGAGCCAGGCCTGTCTGGGGGACACCTGTGCTGAGGGGCAGAGGCTGTTGGGACCCTGGCTGTACCCGCCCAGGGGTGTGTGTCACACATCTGGGCCTGGGGCACGGCAGGAAGCGGTGGGGGTCCGGGGCTGCAGTTTAGGGCCCAGCCTCAAGTTCACACTGCCTGCCTCCCCTCCTCTGCCCCATCCCCCAACCCTAGGAGGGCAGCTAGTGGAGGGACCGGGTTCTGGGGCTTGGGGAGTCCCCATGAAAGACAGGCAGAGGCTGGGGGAGCAGGGCTCTTTCTCCTGGGCCCCACGGTCTCCCCTGCCCCAGCCTGGTGTGGGTAGAACCTAGGCTTCTCCGTCCACACCACAGCCCACCCTGCACCCCTCCCTGGGGCTCCTGGGGATCTATGTGCGGTGGTGGGGTTGGGAGACCTTCTAGGCTCAAGTTTCGAGGGGGCCTTCCAAGACTGGGGGGGAGACAGGGACACAGGGTCCCTCACAGGCCGGGTACACCTGGGCTCCCATCTGCCTCACAGATGACCTGGGAAGGGTCAGAGCCTGGGTTGGAAGGCCAGAAGTGGGTGGTGGCAGGAAGCCCAGAGAAGGGGCAGTCTGGCACTCCTGGACCCAGCACAGTGGGGTGTGCAGTCTAGGGGAGCCCCTCTGTTTCTCCCTCAGGACACCCCCGGCCCCTCCCCAGTTAAGACGGGCGGTTCTGCAGGGAGCTGGCCACCTGTCCCCGGGAGGAGAGGGCAGGTCTCCAGGCCTCATGGAGGACAGGCGGGAAAGGCCCTTCCAGCCCGTCTCATGCCCCTGATCTGGCCAAGCAGGGCCTCCAGCTAATGTCCACGGTACAAGGAGTTGCCGGTTTGGCCAGACTGACAGGGACAGAGGACAGCCCAGTGGGGACCTGCCAGCTTGTGCTCATGTCCACTGGGGTCGGTGGACACTGAAGGCCCCATGGTCTGACTGGAAGGTGGACAAGGAGTCCAGGAGAGGGGTCCAGGTGGCCAAGCATGCGCTCAGTCCTGTACTGAACATTTTTCTGGGGGAGGGGCGCCAAAGGACTAATGGGTACACAGAGAAATAGATAAATATGCCAAGCTTTTTCTTTGTTTTCTTTTTAAATCAGGCATTTATAAACAAGAAAGCATACATTAATTACATAAAAATAGTTCTCGAGTAGTAGCGTTAAGTCCTCATGACGTCATTAGCAGCAGCGAAGGAGAGACCGGGCGAGATGCAGGCGCTCCTGGCGGGTTCGCAGGTGGAGCTGTGGGTTTTTCCTTAATTGAAAAAAAAGTGTCGTTTGTGACTCCTGACTTAAAGCGAGAACAAGACGGCCCCCCGGGCCCGACGGGTTGGGGGGGGGGACGGAACCGGTGGGCTCAGTGCCCCGGGGCGTGTTCCTCCTAGGTTAAAAACAGCCCGGAAAACAGGACAGCTACCAGGTAAGAAGGGAGACCTGAAAAGGAACCACCATACACACGCATGACACACGAGTGTAAAAGGAAAGCTATTTACACGCCGGGCTTTATCACACCGGCTGCTTCTGCAGGAAAAGCAGAATGTTCTGAGTTAGCTGCTCCGTGGATGAGTGTTATTGCTGTGGTTTCTTTCCCTTCGTTAAAACCCTTTCAGCGTGGAAACAATGGGCGGTTACACCGAACCGATATGGTTACAACCATTCCGATAACGGGCGTCACGCACAGGGAGGGCCGGCAGCCTGCGAGACAGACCCCTCTCCTCCCTTTTCCTGAAGAGGGCTCCGACTGCAGCTGCACCAGCGGGGGCCTGGGGACCTGCACCCCCCCCCAGACCGGGGCCGGGGCCGGGCAGCGGGCGCCTGGGCCCGGTGGCCGGGGCGTGCAGGTGCCAGGAGGGGGCAGTTCCAGCGGAGGGAGAGCCAGTGCCCACCCTCCACCCCACAACCCCAGCTTAGAAAAATTACCTCCCTCTGGAGCCTAAAAACTCAAAGAGTTAAGCAGCGCAAACCACGTGGCCTCGGGCAGCGGGTCCCGGGGGCCTCCTGGTCTCACCATGATTTGCAGACTTGGCAACAGAGCACAGCCACACAGAAGCACACTGACACACTTAAAGCTTTGCTCCAACTGAATCATTTAGTTTCCCTTGAAGAAATGACTGAAAAAACACAACTCTGGAAAAACAAGGCTAAACACAGCATTCTGCGTGTTGCGGGACGCAGCTGACCCTACATAGGACACGGTAGTAATGCCCGTCGGTGGACGCACGTGTGGCAGAGGGTTAGAGTCCATGCATACAGACTGAGTAAAACTGCAAAGAAAAACAGAAGCAGAAAAATTAAAAAACAACAAAAAACAGAACCAAACGAACGCTGCATACACATGATGTCCCTTTTGCATTGCACTTGAGAAGGGGGTCCAGCAGCACCTGGCCCTACCCAGTAAACCAAGGGCAAAATCCCACAGACGGTGCCGTCACCCAGTCTCTGCTCGACTTGGCGACGGTGTCACCACCTCCCGCAGCCACCGTCCTGCACCAGCCACCTCCGCCTCCCGGATCCGCTCGCGGCTGCCACGGTGTTGGATCAGCGGCAAGCAAAGAATTCTGGGAAGATCTTTCTGCACAAATAAATACCACAACTTTAGGACGGGCAGCCACCTCGTCTACTGGGAATCACTTTTTAAGCTTGGGCATGAGAAACCTTATACAATTCGCATACAGTTGAGTAAACGAGGTTATTTGGAATAAATGCAAGTTAACTCATTTCAATAGTGGCAGATTCAATTGCTACTGAAGACATACTTGGGGGTAAAAAGACGAGTCAGGGTTTGCTGTACAAGACGCTGGAAGGCACAGAACTACCCCCCGAAGTTCGGTTTTTGCATCTTCATCCTCATGTGATTCCCGTGTTCAACCAAGCACCAGAGGGGTTTCCAAACACTCGAGCACTTAGGATCTGGATGCTCTAGAAATCAGTTTGCAATGTTGAAAGTAAAAACCTCAGTTAACTGGGGAATAAAAAGAGAAGGGAAGATTTTTGACAAAGTGCAGTTCTAAATATACGCTTAAATGAATGAACAAACAAAAAGAAAAAATGAAATAATGCTGTGTTTTGTTCCAATGCTGCAGCCTCAGTCCCCAGACAGAAGAGCGATGTTGCGGAACTGAGAGGGTGGCGTGGTCGAGGGCGTGTGTGCCGGCCAGCGTGGACCTGCCTCCCGGCATCCCTTGACGACGGCGCCCCTTGGACGGTGCTTGCAGACACACGTGCTGATGGCGCAGGGCCGGGGCGCGGGCGGCGTAAGGCGGCGGGTTCCAGCTCATCAGGCGTGCGTGACTCTCTCCGTGCCCTTCCTGGTGGCAGCACAGGAGACCTGGGTCCTTGTCGCTGAAAAAATAGACTCTGGAGAAAAACCCTTCGTGTCCTCACGCAGCTGCGGGCACAGATGAGCTGTGATGGCTTTGAGGGGCAGGGCAGCGGCCACCCCGGCTCCCTGGCGGGTCCTCAGGTGGTGTCACGTGTGGGTGGGGCTTTTAAAAGTTAGTCATTAAAAAACATGTTGAATTTTCTGAACATCAAGTCTCCTTATTGGTTTTAAATAGCTTATAACAAAAGTGTAAATGTTAGAATGTTCTGGCAAGCGCAGGGCCAGGCGCAGCCACCAGCTGGCCTCGTCTCCAGCTGCACCTGGGGGCCGGCTTGCTCACTTGAACTTGGCCAGTAGAAAATTTTGCAGTGGATTCCAAAAGTATGTGGTTCCAAACACTTGCTTGGTTATAGGCACAGTAAGACGTTGTGCTATATGGACTGGAGAGAGGGGCAGGCCCCGCCAGGCACACAGGGCCCCGCCGCTGGCTTGCCGCCTACCTGCCCGCCCCTCCCTGCGGCGTCCACACCCGCACAGCAGACAGCGGGCTCCAGCTAGGGCTCCAGCTCGGCTGTGCTCTCGCCGCCAGCAGCCTCGGAGCGGGGCCGTGGCCACAGCTGCTCCTGCAGCCCCTTCACCACCTTCTCCAGGTGCTCCCGGGCCTCCCGCTCCCGCAGCAGGTCGGCCCGCAGCTGCTCGCGATCGGCCTCCGCGTGCTGCAGCTTCACCTGCAGGTCCTCGATCTGCAAGGGACGTCCTGCGTTAGCAGTGCCCACCCCACCCGGACGCCGCCCCGGCCCGGCCCTCCCTCCCCGTGCACAGGCTCGCCCACCCACTGCCTGCTGGGAGCCAGGCCAAGCCCAGCAGGGCCTGGGGGGTGTCCTGGGTGGCACCAGGACAGCAGCCCGGGCAGCTCTGCCACCGACCTGCTCGGACTGCCCAAGAGCGCAGTGGCCTCAGCACACCCTCCCGAGGTCCTGGGGGACCTGCTGCCCAGCTTAGGCTCCTAGGCGGCTGTGAGGCCAGAGCAGGGGCTGTCGCACCCACAGCCCCATCTCTCAGACCCTGGCCGGACAGGATGGCCAATCAGGACATGCCAGTCATTTAAAAGTGCGTGAAGTGGGGGTGCAGCCCTCCCCCAGAGCAGGAGGCTGGAGAGCCTCAGGCCACGACACCTCCCGCAGAGGCCGGGTCTGAAGCCCTGCAGCGCCTGAGTCTGCTGTGGCTGGGGTGGGGTGAACAATGAGGTGAGAGGGTTCCTGAGGCGCCAGCAGTGCCCACGCCTGCCCGTTACCCCAGGCCTGCAGCCCAGCCCCGCATACCTGGGCCGAGTACTTGGCCCGCAGGCGGCCGGCCTCGCAGCCCTTGTCGCACACCCGCGCCTGCCGCGCCTGCTCCAGCTCCCGCTTCAGCCGGACCCGCGCCTCGCTGGCCTCCTTCATCTTCTTCTCGTTCTCTGCCCGCAGGCGCTCGATCTCCTTCCTCAGGCTGCGCTTCGCCTCCGTGGCCTCCCGCAGCTTCTCCTTCTTGGCCACACGCAGGAACTCCAGCTCCTGGGGGCGGCGGGACACCGGGCTGAGGCCCCCAGCCCCATGGGGTCCCAACAGAGTGTCCCCTCCCCTCCTGAGGGCCCTGGTGTGCTTGCCGGCACCTAGTCGGGCCCGGGGTCTGACGAGGAGGTGGCTGCGCTTGGAAGTGTCCCCTCTGCGCCCCACTGTGCCTGGCCCCAGGGGAAGGGTTCACGCAGGCATCATGCTATCTGAGGGCCCTGGGGGCCCCACGCAACCTGACGGGGACAGCCGCCCTCCTCGGCCTCCGAGCCCTTCTTGGAGACTTGTCCCTGCAAACATGCTTACAAACGTGTGTGTGGGAAAGTCGCACCTTCAACCAGAAGCAGGGAAATGGGGTGGAGGCTCTGAGCGAGTGCCTGAAACCCATTCGGGAGGACGGTGGCACCCGGGGTGACTGGGGCTGGGCTGTGCTCAGAGCCCACATGTGAAGCTGTCCCAGAGCTGCCAGACGCTGGTGGAAGTGTGAATGCAGCTGAGACCTGGTGGGCCAGGCCGCAAAGCCACCGTGCAGGGGCCCCGCCCTCCCCGAGGCGCTGAGAGCTCCGACAGCAGAGAAAGGCAGCAGGGGAAGCGGAGGACGCAGGCGGCCCCAACCTCGGTCTCCAGCCCCCTCTTCAAAAGCAAGCAGTCGACTGTGGAGTCACCCTGCTCCCGGGGCACAGGGCACGGCGGGGCCCAGGAGGCGGTGCCTGCAGAGCCGCCTGCGCGCTCCCTGCCGCGACACGGCCCCTGGGCCTCACCTGGTGGAGGCTGCGCTTGGCCTGCAGCGCGGCGCTCAGCTTCTCCTCCTGCTTCACCCGCATCTTCACCACCTCATGCAGGAACTTCTCTTTGGCTTCCTTGGTGTCCAGGCCGCCCTCCAGGGCCTGCCGCAGATGCTCCAGCTCTGCCTCCAGCCCGCTGCTTGGGGCGTCAGCAGGGGCCGTGGCATCGGGGGCGGCGGGGGCCGCGGGTGGGGCGTGCACGCCCGGGGAGCTCAGGTCCTTGGCAGAGCTGGATGAGGTAAAGGACGGAGAAGAGAGCGAGGACAGGGAGGAGGTGACTACGGAGACAGACAGAAAAGACACCAGGTTACCAGAGCGGTCTCTGCACACAGCGCCGCCCGAGGAAGGGCCGGGCCGGGACCAGGACCCTCCCTCGAGGACAGGACCCTCCCAACGGGGAGGGGAGCAGAGGAGCATCTGACACTCACACTCCTCCCTGCTCTCCACTTCCACTTCAGCCTCCGAGTCCTTGTCATCCTCCGGGGCGGCCACGGGGGCTGGCGTCCCTGGGGCTCCGGGGGTGTCCATGGTCAGCTTCCGTTTCCGAGGCTGGACGCAGGTGGCAAGAGGCCCGGGGGCCCGGGAGACAACGCAGGCACGTGGCGGGCTGCTTACCTCCTTGTGCTGGGCCGGTGGTGCCAGGGCCACGTTGGGGGCCACACCCGTCTCAAAGCTCTTGTAGGAGTAAAAGCTGCAGGGGACGGCGAGCGTTGATGCCTTGGTGTCCCCCCCGCCCCTGCACCCCCTTCTGACGGCCAGCATGCACCCTTTGTCTCGGGACCTGCTCCTGCAGACGTGTGAGGGAGGAGGACACTCCAGACGGGGGCCCAGAGAAGCCGGAACCGGCACCCAGTGTAGAGGAGGCTCTAGATTCCAATCACATGCAATTCTAATGCACTCTCCTGATGCTGTAAAAAGGACCAGCTGCCCTGACCGGAGAGCCAGGACCTGACAGGTAGCCTCCAGGCCATGCCAAGCACATACAGGCTCAGAGATGATCAAAGCAGGAACCTGCCTCGCCCGTTGGCTCTCATCCTGGGGCCTGGTACTCACCTGTCTCGAATCAGGGCCGGGAGGTGCGGGGAGAGCTCTTTGTCACTCGCAGAGACTGCAGGGGACCAGGGTCGGAAGGCGGAGAGGCGCTGGCGGGGGTGGACGCAGCCCAGGCTCTGTTGGGAGACATGGAGGCAGAGATGTGCGGTCAGAGGCTGAGGGCTGCCCACCTGCCTGCCCGCCCTGCCCGCCGGCCGCGCAGAACCTTGCTGGAGGAGCCGGCCAGAGTCCGCAGCCAGCCAGACGGCTTGTCCTTCTCAGAGGATGTGGGGTGCTGGGAGGGGGTGTCATCTGCTTTCCTTATGGAGGCCGGGGGTTCAGAGGTGACCTGTGAGGACAGGACAGTTCTGTTGGCAGGCTGGGTGGCACCTCCAGGCCTAGGGCAGGGTCTCCGGCCCCCAAACTCAATCCTGTACGAGGTGTGTTCTGTAAGTGACACGGAGGCCCTGCCACAAGCGGGGATAGCCGGAGCTGCTCTGGTGCCGCTCACGGTGGGACTGGTCCCACTGCAGCCCTGCACACGCCACGGGGACTGGTGCCAGGCAGCCAGCAGGAGCTGAGGGCCCTTTGGTTCAGAAGGGACCCTTGCCTCCACCCTCGCGTGTGGGAGGGGCAGCCCAGCAGGCAGGCTCACTGGCTGAGTGTAGGGCCCCCCTGGGGCCGCCCAGAGCTTTCGGGGAGCATCACACAGCACCTCCAGAGTTTCTGGATTTCACCAACTGGAACTAATATCAAAGACTCCCTGTGGGCCTGGGGCGGCTGAACACGCGGCAGTGGAGCAGTCCCTGCCCCACCCGCCCCAAAGAAACACTCCCCAGATGAAACAAGCGCACTAGGCCGGAGAGGAAGCCCCTCGGCCTTCCCAAGTCTCCCTGTCAACGCTGCTGCCCAGCCCCCAGCTCTGGGTCTGCGGGACGCTGCGGTCCGAGCAGACCCCAGGCTGGTGTCAGATTCCCTCCAACCTGCCGGCGCCAGAGTCCCGAGGACAGAGTCCCTGCCTGAGAAAACAGAACAGTGTCTGAAAAACCGATGTTCCCCGCCACGGGCTCGGGGCTGAGCAGACACTACGAGGCCGTGGGTGCGCCCGAGAGGCCACAGCACGGGCCACACACCAGCACTCACCGACAGCAAGGGGCCAAGAGGACGACACCCGGTCAGTCCCCAGGCCTGACCTCGGAGCGGGTAGCGGATGTGGCACTCCCTCCGCATCAGGGAACACTTCCTGAACTGGCCCTTGGGGCATGTGCTTCCTGGGGGGTGGGGGGTGGTCAGCCAGGTGCCAGCTCACCAGGACATCACCACAAAACTCAAAGAGGTTTAAGGTTCCACCCAGACTCACAGAGCCAAGGAGCCAGCACGACGCCTCCCCTGACCCCACACAGCCTGGCTCCCTAATTCTGCCCCAAGCAACAGGGAAGACAGACAGTGACCTTGCACCTATGGGACCGGGCGGCAGATGCAAGGACGCACCAGCCTCCATCGCTGCCCAGGGGCAGCCTGCCCACCTTGCCCCGGGAAGACGGTTCGGAGCTGAACCCGCAGGCGGCCGTGGGTGGTCTGCTCAGACCCGCAAACAATCACTCAGGAAAGAAAAGCCCACCTGCTGTTGCTTTTTAGGGGAAGCGAGTCCAAGTCTGCCCGCCTCCCACGGTGAGTGCGTGTGGGGCTGGGCCGGGCGGGGCCGGGACGCCTGCCGGGGTGGGGCTTCCTGTCTGAGCAGAGTTCTCACGGACAGAGAAGCCGCAGCAGCTGAGCAGATTCTGAGAAACCCCAGAGACGCCGAGGGGATGTGTGGGACAGACGACTTGGGCCGCAGAGACCAGGCCACCCCCACGCAGCCTCGAGCCCCTGGCCTCCTGTTCACCCCCACCTCCGGCCCCACGCGAGCCCACTGTCAACCCCAGGATGTGGCCGGCAGAGGCCACTCAGGTGCCAACCGCTCAGACGCCCGTAAGAGGAGAAATCCCCGTGCCTCCCACGAAGCCCAGGGACGGCTGTGACAGTGAGGAGGCAGCACAGGGGCGCGTGGGGGACGGGCCCGCCGCCTCTCCCTCACCTGCAGCCCGGGGAGGTAGGAGCTGCTTCACGCCTGGACCAGTCCCAGCGGCCGCAGGCGGCCAGGGACAGGCTGCGCGCGGTGACAGCCGTGCGTCCCACTCTGCAAGGAGGTGAGGCCCACCTCCTGACCCCGCTGTGCGCCTCGCTGCCAGTCTGCGGGCCCAGGACACGCCCAGGCAGCGGCGCCAGAAGCCGCCAGCACAGTGCCGAGCCGTGGGTTGGCCCCAGGAGACCCCCACCCACAGAGTGCCCCTACCCAGGGACACGCAGAGCCACACGTGTCTGACACCGAGGTGAGGACACATGCGTCTGCCCACAGAGCACACCTCACACGGGGTCTGTGCGTGTCACCCAGGGGCCTGTGCAACCTGCAAAGATCCGGGAGAACAACCTGGGGGTGACTTCACCCCCACGACAGCCACGTCGACCCAGGCCAGCATGTCAGCCAGATCACAGGCACTAGCTGTGGGTGGGGAGGTCAGGAGGTGGCCATCCCCCAAGACCAGCACGGAGGACAGCAGGCAGATGGGGGGCCACTAGGAGCCAGGGCGGCTTCTGGCAACAGCCCCAGGCCCCAGGCTCACAAAGGCCCTACTTACTGCCTGAGTCCCAAGGCACTGCAGGCTGGCCCCGCAAGCAAAGTGGGGGCTCCCCTCTGCCCTGGACGGACCACGGGCACCTGCACCCTGTGCTAAGGCCCAGAGGTGGGGTAGGGTAGGGTAGGGAGGAGGAAGGTTTTGGGTCAAGGATGAAGCTTTCCTTGGATTTGAGTCCCCCAACCCCCAGTGCTGCACTGAGAGCCCCAGGTTCTGGCAGCTTGGGCGCTGGCCCCTGACCTGGGCATCTAGGGCCCACAGGAGTGAGGGCCTAGGGGAACACCCCCAGGGCCTGCCCTGCAGCCTCCGACCATTCCTCACGCCCCACCCTGGATATGTTAAAACAGAGAAAACACGCGTGGGGAGAAAAGAAAGGGGAGAGCACGCCCCGGATGCCGGCTGGTGGCGCTGGGCTGAGGCCTGAGCGCACAGCGCGATTTCTTCACGTGCAGAGCTCCAGCTGCTCCACGGGTACTGACACCCCCAGCTGCCGGTTCTGGGGTGACCCTGGCAGTGCAGAGGGCGGCTCCCCCTGGCTGGCCGGGCACGGAGCTGCCCAGCACCGCCCTGGACAGAACAGGAAGGGAGTCTGCAGGGGTGGAAGCAGCCCGAGGGCACGGGGTCAGACCCAGCACCAACGGTGACACCCCAAGGCTGGGGCCCCGTGGGAGGGGCTGCCAGGTGGGAGGAAGTGGTGGCTCTGAGTCAGAGGGGAAGGTCACCTTCCCCACCCAGGTCCACAGTCTTACCCATGGGCCCTGGTGGGAGGCGGGGACCTCAGGCTACGGGCTCTGAAAGCGAGGTGTCAGGACCCTGCCCGTCCCAACTAGGGCCGCAGGTGCTCAGGGAAAAAGCAGCAGCGGCCTCGGTCTGCCCAGGTGGGGTCCGCTCTGCCCTGTGCACGGCCACCTGCGTGTCTCCACTGTGCCTGGAGGGGGATGCCTGTTCAGGGCAGACGTCAGCTTCAGCCCGAGCACGGCCTCACAGGTGGGGTCGCCAGGGGTGGGGCACAGCCCCGCTCACAACTACAAGGTTGTGCGCACACATGATCCGCCAGAGAGGAGCAGCACCCTCACCAGCACCGGACAGGGCTGCTCTGATTTTGTTTTCTTGCTCTGCGGGGCTGACGTCAGCCATCACCCCCAGATCCTCCGGTCTGCACCAGGCGATGTGGCTGGGGGACCAGGTGGGAGGAGCCACCCAGGGAGAGGCCACACGAGCAGCGCCAGTGTCCCTGGAGCTCTGGACCCTGCCCAGCACCGTCAGGTATGAGAGCTGTCCCCACAGAGAGGACACTCTGTGCTGCAGGGCCAGGCCCTGCGGGCAGGACAGGACTGGGATGGGAGTTCTGCCCCCCGGGGACCAGGCACGGGCGCCGTGCTCGGTGAGTAACCCGCCTCCGGCAGCGTGTGCACAGCAGGTGCCCTAAACCGCCCAGCTCCCAGACTCTGGTCTGAGATGGGAGGAAAACGGGGCCTGGAGTGCAGGCTGGGTCCCCCAGGTCTCCGGTTAGCCCGGGTCACCATGAGGAAGCTACAGACACCGGGCCGAAGGCAGGAGGAGGTGAGTGAAGCGACGAACCAGGAGTCACAGGCCTCCAGGCGCCAGGCAGAGAAGACAGTCAGGAAGTCTCTCTGAAGACCCTATTCTGCCCAACATGCAGAAGGCCTTGGATTGAATCCCAGCCAGTTCCCCAGGGGCCAGGAAAAGAAATCTGAAGTCACAGATGGGACGAACAGCGGACTCCTCACCCGTCCCTACCCTCAGCTCACTGGGGGCCTGAGGGACCCGAAAGGGACAGAAGGCTGATGTCCGGCAGGCTGAGTCCGGTCTGCACCCCATGGCCAGATCTACTCCAGCAAGAGGCCCATGGAGGGTGCCACCAGGCACCGGGGTCAGTGCGCTCAGCTGACTGGGCCGTCCACTCCCAATTCCCAACTGAAGCTGAGCACCCTCCAACTCGGTGCTGACCATCCCTGCTCAAACCTCTGGGCACAGGACTGGGGTCCAGGTCTGCAGAGAGACTAAGACACCCTGATCAAGACGCCACACTTACCGAGGGGTCAGAGGTCCCGCATCCTGCAGTGCCCACCGGGGGGCAGCTCCCGGCAGGCAGCCTGGTTCGGCAACAGAGGGGGGAGGTGCAACCGAGAGCTGGCCAGAACACTGCGGTCAACCTTTCCTCCCGTCCAAGAGAGCAAGCAGCTCCTTTGTCCAAGGGACCACCCAGGGACCGTGCAGAGAGCAAGTGCCCCATGGGGCTGGACCACGGAGCGAGGGCTGCACCTCAGAGGCACAGTATCCCTAATTCCACGCGGACACTTCTGGAGCACCGCTGGGAGGGCACTGGGTTAACACCCTCCAAATAAGCTAGAAGTGGTGGTCTGGTCCCTGAACGGGCCCCAGACACGTGAGCACCCCGACAGAGGCCCACAGCGCCGGCGGGCAGGGCTCTGCAGGGACATGGCACATGGGGTCCCAGGACAAGACCTGGACACCGAGGTGGCTGCAGCTGGGCGGTGGAGACGGTGGGCCGGGGGCCTCGGCACACGCCCAGGGCCACGTGGGGCGACGCTTCTTACTTCTCGCTCATCAGCAAGCAGAGGGCCCCCGTTCAGTGAGCCGTCTACACAGTGACCAGAATTAGCGTGAGCCCATCTCCAAAGGTCTGCACATCACCTGAGACCCTCAGCGGTAACAAGGCACAGCAAAGGAGTCAAAGAACAGAGCGTGGGAAATGCAGGACCCAGCACCTGCAAGTGTCCCGCCTCTGCCCATCGGTAAGGTCTCCACCCCAGGTCGGGTGACACCTCTGCAGCCACGGCCCCGCCACCTCCTCCTCCAGCAACCGAGGAACCTGGAGAAATGCATTTCCTCTTAAATTATGGTTGGTGACAACTGGTTAGAAGGACACCATCAACCTGGCTTCAGGCCCGACATCTGCACGGGGCCGGGTGAACAGCACAGGTGCCCCCTCCGTCAGCTCCTGGAAGGTGGTCAGCCTCTCCCGGGAAGCAGCTTCACTTCTGGACACACACCACCGAGAAGGCAAAGGCTCCACAGATCAGCCCAGGGGCCGCGTCCCAGTCTCACGGGTATGAGCACACACCCTCCGGGTGAGCAGGGGCCCCCGTGTGACGCTCACACAGAGCTGCGTTTGCCCTCCCGATGCACGTGCTCTGCTGCGTCACACACCTGCCTGCACCCCTCCCTTAACCTCTTCCGCAACCCCTCCTGTATCTTCTCCATCACCCCCTCCCACACCTTCTGTCACCAGGTCGCAGCTAACGAGGAGGGAAGCCTCCCAAGGGCACACGGAGAGCCGCGCTGCCGGCTGGGGAGAGCAGCCAGTCTCAGATCTGAGCTGGAGGCAGCTGCTCACCCACACGGCGCCTGCACCACTCTGCCGGCGCGTGCACGGTCAGGCGACAGGGACAGCTGTGTACCAAGGGCACAGGCCGGCTGTGCTCACCCAACACCCAAGGAGCTTCTAATTTCAGGGAAGGTTTCTGGGAAGTGCGGGGTGGACGGGGGAGAGGGACAGCCGCTGTGTCTTGCCCAGGAGGCACAGCCTGGGAGTAAGATCTCGGGCCAGGTCGCAGCACCAACCTCCTCCAGGAAGCCATAAATGACAGCGCGCCCCTGGAGGCCAGCACGGTGGAAGCGGCAGGAGCACCCATACGCCCAGTTCTTAAACAGGAGATAGTGGCCCCGGCCAGGCCCCCGAGGGCCGCGAGCGAGGTGGCCGAGCTCAGTCCGACGCGCGGCTGCAGGGGCTGCTGTTGGAGCAGCACCGCCACGGCTACGTGAGCTTCATTTACGTGTGGTGGAGAACACAAGGCAAAACTCAGCTCTGGCTCCCACATGTCCCGCCTGCGCCGCGACCTGGGGACGCCCCGTCACATCTCCCGAAGGGGAAGGCTGTCAGCGCAGCTCCCTACGACCAGCTGCTCCCTCACGCCGACCATCTTGGAGAAAACCGGGCTGCCCACGGCGGTTAAGGTTCGGGTGGTGAAGGCACTAGGAATGGTCCCGCGGCCCGAGCCCCCGCCCCACCAACGCCTGGACGACACCAGAGCACAAGAAACAAAAGATGAAACAGGAAAGGGGGGTTCGTCAAAATCAAAACTTCTGTGCTTCAAAGGACGCCACCAAGAAAGTGAAAAAACAGCCCACAGAATGGAAGAAAAAAGTTGCAAATCATGTCTGATAAGGGACCTGTATCCAGATAAAGAGCTGCCAAGCTGACAAAAAAACCACCAACAAGGCAAAGGATTTGAACAGGCACTTCTCCGAAGACACACCCACGGCCAACAGGCACAAGATGACGTCCCCGTCACTGACCGCCGGGGAAACGCACGTCACATCCGACTACACCCCACGGCGGCTACGAGCAGAAACCAGCAAACAAGTGCTGGTGAGGACGGAGGGGAACTGGGAGCTGTCGTGCCACTAGTGGGAAGGTAACGGGGGCAACTGCCAGGGAAGCAGCCTGACGCTTCCTCAAGAAGTCAAACGCAGAGCTACCACGTGATCTAGCAACCCCAGGCGTCCGTAAACACTGGAAGGGACTGAGAAGGGGACCCCCAGGCCTTGCCCTGTAACTTTCCAAGCTGTCACAACTGCAGGAACCCAGGCCGAGGAGCCGGGAGCACCCGAGACCCCTCACACCCGCGCGCTGAGTCCACAACCACCTCAGCGAAGAGCACGGTTCACAGAGCACGGCGAGGAGCCCCTCTGCCCCATGCGACGGCTGCAGCTGTGTCAAGCGGGACACGGAGTGCTGCTGGGGACGTGGAGAGCCTGGGGCCTGCTGCGCCACTGGTGAGGGCACGGCGCCACAGCAGCACTAACGTAACGGCCACAACATGGAAACGACCCACGTGTCCATCAGCAGGTGAACGGATACGCAAAACGGGATCCGGGCCATCCACACACTGGAGCATCACTTGGCCTGGACAAGGAGTGAGGTGCTGACACTCCGACACGGTGGCACCTTGAACACATGGCACTCGGGGGATGGAGCCAGACGCAGGCCGCCGCGTGGGGTTCCACTGACGTGAAGCATCCAGAACAAGCAAATCCATAGACAGACAGTGATCAGTGGGCGCTGGGCGTGGGGGTGCTGGCAATGTTCTAACATGAGGTTAATGGTGACGGTTGTGCACAGTAAAAACCACTGAGCTGTATATACTCTCTGAAGGGGTGAACTCCATGGTGTGTGATTACATCTCAATAAAGTTGTTATGGTGCCTATTAAAAAAAGGAAATGAATTGTTGGTTGAAAAACCAAAGCACTGAGGTCAATGGTTCCGACACACATTCCTCCCAGCAAAGGACGAAGCCCCGAGGAGCAGCTCCAGGCAGCCATGGGAGCAGCCACGAGAAACACCAGATGCGTGGCAGAGGTCATGGGAGGTGCAGTCCTCACAGCCAGGGGTCCCTCGGGGCCTGGCGTGGGCGTCTTGGCTGTGAGGGGACCGTGGTAAGGACTCTGCAGAGGGTGGGCAGCCCTCAGGGAGGGGGCACAAGCATGACCCAGAGGCCACTATGTGCTAGGTGGGGGACAGGCCCCTGCATCAGGCCTGGGTGGGACAGGCAGCCAGGGTACCTACCGGACGACAATGTGGCCCTAGCCAGGGTCCTGCAGGGGAGGCTGGGGCAGCTCACACGCAGGGGTTCAGGCCAGAGGGGTGTCCTCATGATCCCAGAGGCCCAGCCTGGCCCCCATGGGAGCCCGACCCCCAGCTCTCAAACCTGGTGCCAATTCACACGTTGGGGCAGATGACACCGCTCAGACAGCAGTTCACACAGCAGCGGACAGGGGGTGCTCTCAGGTCATCGGATGGCATCCACCTGCAGGTACCCACCGTACCCACCCCCTGACCCTTGGCACTTGAGGACCCACATACCCCTAGATGACATGGCCACCTCCCAGGCTGGACGCCCGGGGGCAGCGTATTCTGGAGAATCGACTCTGGCGTCATCTGTGGTGGCACCACCATCTCGTGAACCACTCAAGGACCTTACACCCCTGAGAACACGGCTGCGCCCCTCGGACAGAAGCCTCAGAGCCAGCAGGGCCTCGGAAAAGCGGTAAGAGACATTCTTACGAGCCTACAAATCGGCAAAAACGTGTCTGAGTGTCAACGGAGCATTTTTCTAAGTTACAGGTGTCCTCTGAAAACCCCGTTCAGGACTCCTGACGCAGTGCCATCTATTTCTAATTTACAGGCTACAATAAAAATACGTCTTTTTTCAACGGACAGATTTTAGCACGGAATTCCACTCCTAAGTGATATTCCCCAGTTAGAAATTCGCTGCACACTCAGAGCTGAGGCAGGAATAAGCGATTACATTACCCACGGATTCCAGGTGAGGAGTAACACAACACACTTGGAAGCGTTACTGAGATTTCCAAGCCCCCAGGGGCAGGGACCAGGGGGGTTTCGTCCCCAGAGCAAGGACAGGTGAGTGTAATGACCACAGCCCAGCGGGCTCAAGGCGGGGGCTCCAGGAAGGGCACGGGGAAGCCAGCAGCCAGGCCATGGGGGCTGGGGGGTCTCTCCATGACACCAGGTTGTTCGTTTTGTAACTCTTCTGTCATTTAGCAGGTCAGCAGAAAAAGAGCCCGAACCACAAATAAAGAGATGGTAAGTTCCTGAGGGACAGCACCCTACCCAGGGGGGCTGTCACAACAGCCAACCCCAAGAAGCTGCCAGGCCACGACCTGGGAGCGGGCACAGCAGCTTCCTCCGCACACTCTTGACCCCAGGGACGGCCCAGCAGCCCCTCACGTGGGGCCGAGCTCAGGAGGAGATGCCCCGGCCGCAGGCCCAGAGGAGGGGCAGAGTGAAAACCCCGGCACAAGACAGTCCCTCCGGCCCAGGGAGGCCCACTGCGCCCCCGTGGGCCCGTGCGGCCAGGGCCAGGGCAAGCACACGTCCTCACCCCGTCAGGAAGCAGGGAGGGCCCCCGATAACGGGTAACCGCAGACCAGCATGGACCCCAGAGATGGACAGGTGGGTGGGAGCCACCACGCAGACGCCCACAGACCCTACACACGAGGGGTGGGTGGCCCTTAGGGTAGGAACCCCAAAACAGGTCCAGCACAAGAGGAGCAAATGCAGAAGGAACCCATGCGTGTGGACGGGCCAGTGGCGCGGACCCTGCCAGCTCCCGGGCACGTCACCCCACCCAGAAATGCCCACTTCGCCAGAATCTCCTGCCACGGGGCAAGCTGGGTGCTGAGTGGGCCAGAGCAGCACCCTGGGGGGTGGGATGCGGGGGTCACCCCAGTTCCTGGAGGTGGGCCCATGGCCACATGCTGGGCCAGCCCTGCCGGGCCCAGAGCTCACTGGTCAGATGCTGCGGGCCCCCCACCCCAAGGCCTGCAGAGAAAGGCAGCCCCTCCCCCAGTGAGGGCAGGGCCTCCGGGGCCACAGCCCCTAACCTGTGCTCTGTGGCAGGGCCCGCGAGAGCCCCCGCCGCCCCCCAGGCCGACCCTGAGGCCCGGGCTCAGCACCCGGCGCCTGAGCCGGCCCAGGGCCTGCGCTGCGGGCCGCTCCTGGGGCCCCGGTCTGGGCACTGCAGGGCTGCTTCTGTAAGCGCCATTACTATTGTCTGCGTGATGGTTCACGCCGCATGTTATGCTTGAGTTAACCTATTTTCTGTTTATTGTGGAACAGAGGAAGCAGGTTAAATCTGCAAGACTACCCCAAACCCCAAAATGAAGCAAAAATAGCAATTTTGAAGATTCGCTTTGATTTTTTTTTAATTTAAGTAGGTCATTTCTGTTACTTCCACACTGTCGATAAGAGTGAGTTAAGACTTTTCTAAGGAAACAACCCTTGCAGGATGCTCGGTGCCACTTGGCACGTTTCCTCCCCAAGGAGTCGGGACACCACACAGGACAGACCCTCCGGGCTCCAGTTGCCAGAAGGAAGCTCCCGGGGTCAGGTGTGCCACCAAGTTCCCAAGCCCACCTGGAAATGCCCACCAGCCCATGTCTCTCAAAACACAAAGAAACCCACGCATGTGGAGAGAGATGCTGGGGAAGGAAGCGGTGGCTGGCCATCCCTCCTGCAGGGACTTCAGGAAAGAGGGGAGAGGGGGCTCACCCCATGGGGGCAGGGCGTCTGGGAAGCAGTTTCCAAGAAGGGATGTCAGGCGTGACCCCGTGGCTCTGGTGCGCCTAGTCCCCACTGTGCCATGGACCTGCCACCAGGCCTATGGCCACCAAGGCCTCCTACACCCGTAGCCCCACACCCCTGCAAAACCTGTTACAATTAGGAAATGAGTGGGAAGTCCCCCGATGGACCAGGCAGGGTGGAACAGAATCTTTCTTTTCCTTTGCAGTCACTGGAAAGTAACCGTTAAAAATATTCTTAAAAAAAAAAAAAAAAAAAAAAGAACCAGAACCTCAAGAACAATTAAGCTGTTTTGCAAATCCATGGGCTTTGTTCTGGGGCTTATTTCAATTCTTCAACAATGTTCTTATTTCTTGAGGGGTGGGGAGCAAACGGGGCTTTTCCCAGCACCCTGACTGGCCAGGAGAGGTGCCCACGGGCATGTGGCCGGGGCTCAGCAGAGGTGGCAGGGACACACACCACTCCATCCAGAACGAGGAAGCGCGGCAGCACAGGACGCTGCGGCCGTCCTTCCTGGAAGGCTGACTCAGAGCCGCCTTCATGTGGAGAGTGTTCCCTGCGGCGGCGCGTGGGGGGGCCCCACACCACCGGCCCACGGCCCTCACCCTCACCTGTGAAGGCCGCTCAGGAGGATCAGCCCCCCACCTCCAACAAGCCTCTGCCCCAGGAGCCACCAGGACACGTGGGCGTGGCCTGCAGACGCGTCCCCGCGGGAGCAGCTGGCACTGGGGGAGGGCAGGCCCAGCGTTCCACAGGGGACAGTCCAGGGGACGCCAGCAGCTGTGCAGCCATGCTGGCTGCGCTGGGCCGGGCCTCTCCCCCCAGCACTCGGAGCAGCGGCCCTGAGTTTCTGCTCACCTCACACAGCCACAGACACACCAGACACACAAAACACCAGGTGCCGTGGTGCGCCCACACAGTGGTCTCGGCTCCCCTCTCCTGACCACCCCCACCTGCCCTTCCCCCATCGGGGCAGCAGGGGCGAGCCCCCAGTCCCCTGCTCTCCTCACCACACCCGCGGCCCTGCAGGCCCCACACGGTCACCTGCCCTAACCTGCCCCCTCCTCCGAGCTGCACGCCTCCTAGGTGGGGCCCCAGGCTGCCCTCAGCTGTCTAAATCCACAGCACACCCCCACCGCCCTGCAACCCGACCCTGACAAAGACCTCATCCCTGACTCACGGGACACCTGTCAGGCTGAGACCAGGGGCATATGTGGGTGTGCATATATGTACTCACACGCGGGCACGGAGCATGCAAGCGTGGAGCGTGTGCACGTGTAACAACACACACTCGTGTGTAATCTGTCACCTGCACCGGGTGAACAGCTCAGGGAAGACCGGACAAGGGGGGCCTTGGGGATCAGCGGGGGCACAATTGAGAGGAGGCCTTTCACAGGCCAGAGCAGGGAGAAGCCTTTCAGCCCCAGACGCAGGCAGGCTGCTGGGGCGGCTCCCGCGTGGCCGTGGGACAGGTACCAGCCGAAGAGACCCCACCCAGCACACATCAGACCAGAGCCCTGCCCCAGACGCGGCCGAGGGCTGGGTCTCAGGGCGCTAGAGGTGGAGGCCGCAGAGACCTCTGGGACCCAGCGGCCTCCCACCTCGTTCCAGCAAACAGCCTTCTTGGTCCACAGAACACCAGGTGTGGAGGAGAAGATGTTACTCTCTGTAGAAGAGACCAGCAGGTGGACAGTGGAGCACCTGGGGGCCCAGGTGAGTGGCCCCAGATTGCACGGAGGGCAGTGGGGGCTGCTGGCATCCCACCCCACAGGACACTGACTGGCGCCATCTCACCCATCCCCCGGCCCCGCGGGAGGAGCAGCTGGGCCTGGGGAGCCGGCGAGCCCGAGCCCGCCGGGTCTCTGGGCGAAGCAAGCCTGCTACCCGTTCCGTGCAATCCCCGCTTCCCAGCCTCCCTCACGGCTGCGCCCTGTGGTGAACCACGGGTAACCACCCTGGTCCGCGGAGGGCGGGCAGCGGGGAGGGGCCGGGAACCTGATGGCCAGGGTCCTTGGGAAGGTGACAGAGGAGCTGCCAGCCCGGCACAATGTGGCGCCTCCGTGTGGGCATGAAACAGACACACGGGGCGGGCGGGCTGGTTTTGCGGGGGAGCTCCAAGCACCAAGCACTCCAGGCCGGGAAGAAAGGCCCGGATCCCAGCAGCCATCAGTCCCGAGGGCACTGCCACGGCCCCAGCGGGCCGGCCCTGCAAACCTCAGAGCTGGGCTCATGCGCCTCCCACGGTCAGCTTCCCAGCGCACAGACACACACCCTCCAGAGAAGCAGGTGTGCGGGCCCTGCTCGAGGGCAGCAAAGCCCCCGGGGGAGTGATGGCGCCTCCGGCTCTGCGCATCTGAGGCCCGCGGGAAATGGCAGTGCACCCACCCCCCCAACCCAAATTTCAACGCTGACCGTGCAGGCAAGTCACCAGGCAGGACCAGGAGTGGGGGTGTCCCTGCCCCTTCTGAAACAAGCCCGCACCCCACCTGGCCCCAGCCCCCCCGCTCCCCTGGGAGGCCCTCAGAGGATGGGGCCCACAGCCCACACACCCATCTCACGGAGGGTCCCCCCGCTGCCTGGCTCCAGGCTCTACCTCCTAACATGTCACGTCCGTGGGGAGCAGACGCTCCCAGCACCCACTGTGAGGCGGGCCCAGAGCTTGCCACCACTCCAGGGTCGGGGGGTGGCGGTGCCCGGGACCAGGTTCTCGGAGGCCAAACTGCCACGTCAAGAGATTTCCATCTCTCACCATGTAAGGATTTTTCCTGTCCAAGGCCAATGCTTTCTCTGTCTTTAAAATCTAAATAAAAATACCCCCAATGGTATCTACTTGGAAGAGGGCCTGCAGCCGGTGTCCGCTCAGGTCAGGGAACGTCCTCCAGGCCCTCCGAGCGGCACCCGCACGGTACGGCAAGGCCCCTAACCCAGGACATCAGACCCCGGGGCAGGGGAGGGCGGAGAGGCAGTCTGGGCACTCATGCACTGGGCCTCTACTCCTTTACCTCTCACCCTGAAGGTGAGATGCGCAGGGCTGGCTTCAGGCATGCATCGTTCACTGGCCTTCATCTCCACTGCGGTCATCCGGGACTCTGACAACCCCACCTTCCATCCAGTGTTACTATGCACGTAGAGTGCATCGGGGCGGGCGTGCCCGGAGCCAGGGTGAAGTGAGACCCCAAGGCCAGGGCTTCCCTCTGACAGGGAAAGGGCCATGCGTCCCCCACCCCACATAGCCCAGAAGGAGCTGGAGACAGAGACCTGGAGGGGAGAGACAGGTGCCAGGCTCCCAGTCCTCATGCAGAAGGCGGCGGGTGTTGGGGAGAGGGCCAAGTCAGCTTGTGGCTGCGTCTCCACCGTCCGGGTGGCAACAGAGCACACGTGCACGCGCGGGCACAGGAGAGAGCCATGCAGTCAGTGACCCAGCACCACGCTCAACATGCTCACATCTGCACTGAAAACTGGCACTGCACAGAGAAGGACAAACAGACCCAGGACAGTAATTTACATGTTTAATTTCTCTTCACTTGAAATGGCATTAAGTGTCGACAGCCCCCGCCCCCGTGCGTTGAGGGACCTCAGAGAGAGACCACGGGCAGGCACCTCAGGGGCTTGGGCTCTTCCTCCTGCTTCGGGGCGGGGGGGGCCTCCTCCGCTCACTCGGTCCTCGGACCCGGACCCGGGGCCACCCAGCCCAGGGCCTCGCGGCAGAACCTCAGCTCACACCGGACGAGGGGGCTTGGAAACCGCTTTCTAATCTCTCAAGAAAAATCCCTCCAAAGGAAGAGTCCAAGCGCAGCGAAGAGCTGGCATGGGGAGGGGGGGGCGTCCCTGGAAAGACGGCGGCTGGGTCACACCTCATCGCAAACGCTTCAGGCCGCCCCTGAGCAGAGCTCAGCACACCACGCAGACCCCGCCGGCGCCCGAGAGTGCCTGAGCAGGTCCAGGCACGGAGTGGTAAAGCACACCTCTGTGCTCCCAACTCAAGTCACGGTGGAGGTCACTTCTTACCTCTAAGCACCCAGGACCTAGCTGGAGGTCCCTGAACTCCCCTCCCCACAGGGCCACTGACGGAGCCACAGGACTGCAGGGGGAGCGCTGACCCCGAATGTCGCTGCCCCCTTCTCCAGACGCTGGTCTCCTGGGGCAGAAGGAAGGGGGCTCACACCAGGGAGCTTCCTCAGGGCATCGGGTGGCAGGAGACGCTGGGTTCACCAGAAGGGCTCTCGGCGGGGCCCAAGCAGTGGAACTGGTGCATGGAGCGAGGGGGAGATGGGGACGCAGCCTCGGCGGTTGCCTTCACAGTGGCCGTCATACCCACACCTGCAAACTGCCCTGGGAGAAAGGAGGACCAGTGTCCAGAACGAGCAGGGGGACGACCCTGAGCTGCTGTCACGCGGCAGCCCCAGCCAGACCCTCTCAGCCCAGCTGCGCTCCCCCCGCAGGGGCGGGCCCCAGGCGGCTGCCCCCACCTCCGCAGCTGCCAGAGGCAGCCCCCCCCCGGGCCCAGGAGCCCACGTGGAGGAAAGGCGGTGCAGGCGGCTCAGCCACTGCCTCTGCGGAGACAAGGCCCAGCGGGCAGCTGAGGGACCACGCACGGCCACCGCCTCCCAGCCAGGAAGCAGCCGGGCGGCCCCGCCCACGCGGCCAGGTCTGTTTTGCTTCCTCGGCGCCTGCGCCACCCCCCCTCCCCCTCCTGGCAGACGTGGGCTGTTTTCTCTCCATAGAAACCGACACAACACTCAGCGGCTTGGCCAGCCCGAGACAGGGACGGGGCGCTGCCCAGCCGCGGGGCAGCTCAGAGCTCGCGTGATAGCCGCTTCCACTTCCGGCTGTGGCAATGAGGCCGCCGAGGGACCAGCAAAGTCATCGCTGGCGTGCCCCTGGCGTATCCCCAGAGCCCAGGCTGGAAGACGGTTCACGGGTCCCCGAAGGTATGACTGTGGAGACCCAGAACCGGAGCCCAGAATCCACCAGCCTGTCCCCAGCCCTGACCCTTCGACATCTCCGACCGGCATGCAGAAAGGCAGGGCCCCCAGGGTGAGTCCTCGTAAAGGGACAGAACACCACACCACACAGACGGCACCACATCACTTCACGCCTGGACGAGGGTCTCCAGGGGGACCGGGCCCCTCCTGCCCGACACTCATTACTGCTCAGTGGGGTGGGGAGGGGACGTGGGCCCTGGCCAGCCCCAGGGAAGTGGCTGTGGGGCCAGGCTGGGCCCAGGGGGACCCTGAAAGGACCCAGGATGTGTGCTACGGGCCTGAGCAGGGCCCCGACGGAGACCCACACACCCACTCTTCCATCTTGGAGACCAAGCGATAGAGGTTCTGGCATCTCAGAGCCACAGGCGGCGGAGCTCAGTGTCACAGGGTCGCTGACCCCGAGCACGCTCCCCCCCAGGATAACGATGTGACCCTCCCCTAGCTGCCCTGAGACCCTACTGCTACCCCTAGCAAAGCACCCCAGGACAGCCCCCAACCCGGGACCTGACCCCACCCCACCCCAGCCCTGGCCGGTGCCACCAGCCCGGTGTCGTCCCCTCACTACCACCCACCCCACTGGGCCCCTCCTCCCGCTGCATGAAGGCAAGGACCACCTCCCTGCAGGGGGGTGGAGGGCAGGGCCTCTCACACCAGGCGTGGACCTGCTCTGCTCACAGTGGCCTGGGTCACAGCAGAGACCCCCACCCCACTTCGTCTCTGACCCTCACTTACTCCTCAAATAATCAAATTAGGAAGGCTGGCGTCCACTGTTGTATTTCTAACACCCGCACTACAGTCGTCCTCTCAGCTGTCTCCTCCAGTGGGCTCACCTTTTAAAAACGTGCACATGCGAGACCGGGGAGCACAGCCTCCTGGACGTGGAGGCGGCTCTGTGGGCGCGACGCCAGGGAGCACGGGCTGCAGTGAGTCCCCCGGGCGGTCACCACGGGCCAGGCTCCCGCAGGGACAGCGAGGATGCTCAGCCCCTCCCTTGGCGACAGTGACTGCGACAGTGAAAGGGGCCGCAGTCAGCCCACGCAGGAGCGTGTCACGGGTGGAAGAGGGATCACCCCGACCACCAAACGTGTCTCCTGAACAGCGATGAACACAGATGGCTGGGGAGGAGTGCCCCCACTTCACCTGCTTTTTAAGAGACCCCACTTTAAGCAGCTAGAAGACAAACAACTCACTTCCCTCAGAGGAGACCGCCGACTCCAGCCTCGACTTCCCCGCTCGCGGGGTGTCCACGAGGGGCCAGAATGCGGGAGAAAGAGCCCTTCTGTCTGCAGCGCTGGGAGGAGCGGGTTTGCCTTGGCGGGGGGACGACTTTCCGCCGCCCGCGCCCCTCCCCAGCCCTGCACTTCCAGCTGGAGCTGTCCTCGGAGGGAAGGAGGCATTTCCTGCATCCCCCTCCCCCTAATTTCCCGACATTCTTGGCAGGCCCAGAGAGGAGCAGCAAAAACCGAGGATGGGGCCTGGGGCCGGGCGCCCCAGGCGCCAGGGCTGGGAAATGGGGGATGGAGGACACGGTGCCCAAAAAGCCTACAGGGCTCAAAGGGGTTCTTGTCCTGGTCCCCTCCCTCTGGGGGTGTCTGCCAGGCCAATGCCCATAAAGACCCAGCAGGAAGGGGCTGCAGGCCACTGGGGTCAGGGATGCCCAGAGGCTCGGAGGAGACCTGGACCAGCGAAGCTCCCACACCCCACAGGGTTTCAGGACGGCGGCTACGGGAGGCCCTCCTCCCAGACACGAAAGCGACTCTCCAGTCATTGGCCACTAAGCCCCAACTGTGCCCCACTGGCCCTACCCAGCACCTCAGCTGCCCTAGCTCGGCTGGGAGGCCCAGGGTAGCCCCACTCTGCTCACTGATGAACCCTGGGGCCACCAAGATACCAGGCCTATGACAATCACTCCAGAAACACCTGCAGTGTGTGCAGGGCCAAGAGTGACCGGAGCTCCAGGAGGTGGGGTGGCAGCTCCTCCCTAGGGCTGTAAAAATGCCCTCTCCTCCCGAGGACACAAGATCCCAATCTTCCTCTGAAGTCAGCGGGGGACAAGATTTCTACCTGGCTCGGAACTCAGTCGGGAAATTGACTTACAAGCTCGAGCAAGGAGGGACCCAGCTGGCGTAGCAATGCCCCTGGGGCCAAGTCATGAGAACCTGGGTGGTGTCACTCCTTGGACCTTGGGGTCCACACGGCCACGCAGCTCTGGGGGTGCAGCAAAGCCTGAAGGGGTATCTGTGGACGCATCCATCTGTCCCATGCCGCCCAGCTACAGCTGTCATACGACCCGGGTGTCTTGGGGACACCAGGGTTTTCCCTGGGTTCTGGCCTTCCCCAGTCCGAGCTTCCTGGGGGTTAAGGCGATGGCTGCCACGTGGTGACCATCTCCTGCTCCAAGGTCCGCAGCTCCGGGTGATGGGAACACAGCATTCCCAGGCCGCTCTCTGGAGTCCAGCCAGTGCTGGCCATCCAGCGGGCGCCTGAGCCCTAGGGAGGCCAGGATGGTCTCTTTCCCTGGGGGGGTGTTAGGGCATCCGGCTGTAACAAGGAAGCCGGACTCAAATCTCGGGGCCCACCCCCAAGGCCAAGGCTGATCTCGCAGATGCCCTGGGTCTCAGCGGGGCTCCTGCCCACCCCCTGGCAGTAGGCACAGGCAGCAGGTCTGCATGGGACCCCAGGGGGCACCTATGAAAAATCAAAACACCACACCGGTGGCTGACAGCCTGGACCTCTGGGCAGCATGACCATGTACAGCCCCTGCTGTTCAGCCCTAGGGCAGCTCTGTCTCTCCTCACCTTGCCAGGGCCACGCTGAGGCCTCTGTCTTCACAACAGGAAGGACAGGCCCGCTACCCCGAGGAGGGCGGTGCAAAGAGAGGAACTTGAGTGACCACGCAGGGACTTCTCCCTGGGAGTGGTCTTCAAATCAGGTTTAGGAATCTGCACATTGCTGGTCTGGCCCCAGGGCCCATCTCAGCTGCTGGACTGCAGGCCCTGCGGCAAGGACAGAGAAGGCAAGGCTGGGCCAGGCCTGAGCCTGCACACCCTGCTCAGCTTAGAAGATGCCTTGTAAAGAGCTGAGGCCAAAGAACTGCATCCTGTCCTAAGGCTGAAAGCAGGGTGCCAGCCTCTTTGGTGAGTGGGTGAGAAGGCTTTGCCTGAGCAGTCACCTTGGGCCAAGAGGCACGAAGCAAGAGTGATACAGAGATAGGACAGGACAGGAGCTCCAGGCTGCACTCACCAGCAAATGGAAGGGCCAGTGTGCTCGTTATCTGCACAGGCTGCCAAACCCCACCCTGGCTGGGAGCAACCTCAAAGCAGGGGATGTCTTCCAAGGACGGACATGCACCAAAATTCTAAGCTTAGAAAGTTTAAAATAGTCTTTCTTAGGCAACCTACAGAATGGGAAAAGATATTTGCAAAAGATGAGACTGACAAAGGCTTGATCTCCAGAATATATAAACAGCTCCTATAACTTACTAAGAAGAAAAACAAACAACGCAATCCAAAAATGGGCAGAAGAGCTAAACAAGCAGTCCTCCAATGAAAACGTACAAATGACCAACAAGCACATAAAAAAATGCTCAATATCGCTAATTATCAGAGAAATGCAAGTCAAAACTACAGTGAGGTATCACCTTACACCAGTCAGAATGGCCGTCATTCACAAGTCCACACATGACAGATGCTGGAGAGGCTGTGGAGAAAAGGGATTCCTCCTTCACTGTTGGTGGGAATGCAGTCTGGTGCAGCCATTATGGAAAACAGTACGGAGATCTCTTAAAGAACTAAAAATAGACTTACCATTTGATCCAGCAATTCCCCTCCTGGGCATATATCAGAGGGAACTTTAATTGAGAAAGACACCTGCACCCCAGTGTCCACAGCAGCACTATTTACAACAGCCAAGACATGGAAACAGCCTAAATGTCCATGGACAGATGACTGAATAAAGAAGTTGTGGTCTACTTACACAATGGAATACTATTCAGCCATTAACAAAATAAAATAATGCCACTTGCAGCAACATGGATGTACCTGGAGAGTGTCATTCTAAGTGAAGTAAGCCAGAAAAAGAACGAAAAATATCACACGATACCACTTATAAGTGGAATCCAAAAAGAAAAAAAGGCAAAAGAACTTATTTACAAAACAGGAACAGACTCACAGACATAAACAAACTTACGGTTACCACTGGAGGAAGAGGGGAAGGGATAAATTGGGAGCTCGAGATCTGCAGATACTAATATATGTAAAATAGATAAACAAGCTCATACTGTACAACACAGGGAACCATGTTCAGTATCTTGCAGTAACCTATGGTGAGGAATGAGAACGAATGTATGTATGTTCCCATGTGACGGAAGCACTGTGCTGTGCACCAGAAACTGACACAACACTGTAAACTGACTGTACTTCAATAAAAATACATTTTAAAAAACAGTCTCTCTTTTTAATCAAAGCAGTATTCTCCACAGTCAGCCTGAGACCCTTCCCTGCAGTGTGGCGCTTGGTGGTAAGTCTGGGGGCGTAAACACCCCCACCCCCACCCCATCCTCGCAGGGCGAGCAGCCAGAGGCCAAGAGACACAAACACGACGCCCACTCCAAATGCACACGCAGATACAGGGACCCAAGAATCCCTCAAATTTTGGAACAAAAGAGAAATGCCTCAAAGGCCAGGGATCCTGAAAGTGTCAGGACTGGAGCTACGGGAGAGGTCACACCTTTTCCGTGGAGAGCCAGCAGCACTCACAGACGAGCCAAGCACCCCCTTGGGCAGAGCTCGCCAACCAAGTAGGGGCATACCATGCTCTCCACACTTCTCACCATCCGCTGACCCCTGTGGGGTGGGCCTGGAGGACCCTGGGGCTGTGGGTGAGGGCAGGCACTCTGATCTCCCTCTGGGGCTCCAGCCGCCCAGGCAGCTCCTCTTTTAACTCTCTGGCCCTAGCCCCTTTTGGAGACAAACGCTGAGCACCAAGAAAACGATCTGATTGTAGCAGGTGACTGGAGAGAGCGGAGAAGGGGTCCTGGTACACCTGGGGCAGGCGGGGGGGGGGGCCTGCCCTACCGCCCCCAGAGGGGAGGACCACCACCCTCCAGGAACCTGCACCATGTGCCCGGGCTGTGGGCACAGCCAGCGAAGGCCTGATCTGCACCAAAGCAGACAGCAGGTCCTGCAGCCAAGATGAAGGCCCCTCCACCCCGAGCGCAAAAGGCAGAGGACAACCCAAGCGTCCTGCAGGCCGGACACGCCTCCCCTCAGGGCCCAATCCCACTTCCGGCCCAGCCACGGGGGCCTGCAGGGGTCCCTGTACAGGCGTCACAGGTGTTGGGAGGAGGCGCGAGGAGGGGCTCTCCCTGGGTGAGCTGCTCTGCTGTCTGCTGGGCCAGGCCCCTCCCCAAGGCCCCTCCTCAGCTTCCAGCAAATATTTAAAGATGCAGAATGTTCCTGGAGAAACCCAAACCCCCAGAGCCGCCTCCTGCCCCAGGACTCCGGGGGGCTGAGACAGAGGGCAGGGCAGCAGGCAAACCCACCCCAGCCGCCTGCCCTGTTGCGCCGAGGTGCGGGGGCTCCTCCTCAGGGGAACCCAGCTGGGGCTCTGGACCTCTGGAAACACAACTCATGGGTGGGGACGTGGTCAGAGCCCGCTACCCAAGGCCAAACGAGCATCCTTCCTGCTGCAATGTGAACTAGGCAGGGCTGGACACCCAAACACTGGAGCCCCTCCTCCACTCCCCCATCACCTCTCCCATGGGGGGCCCCAAGGCGAGCCTGTCCAGCTGAAGCAGCCCCTGGATTCCCCTACACAGCTGCTCCTGCCCCAGGTGGGGCCACGGAACTGTGCTCCGAACAGCAAGGAGGCCACAAACATGGCCACGGGCTGACCAGAGGGCGTAATGACAGGTGGATGCGGGGCAGGGGGTGTCCACACTTCTAGCCTCCCTCCCGCAGTCCCTTCCAGGCCCACTGACTGATCAGTGACCAGCATGGGGCTGATGGTAATGTTCATCTCGCTGGCCCTCACACCATGCAGGCCCTGACCTGAATCCCCCATCAGGAAACACGTCACAGGGATGCACGTGGCCGGGTGTTGCCAGGCCCCCTGCTGTGGGGACATACGGCCACAGCATGGACCCAGAACCTTGGACACCGCGTGAGAGGAGGCCCCGTCTGCCTGATCACGGGCAAAGCACACACAGGCTCTGCTGCTGAGACGCCCTGGAACCCACAGAAGGGACCAGAACCAACGTCTGGGGGAGGTTTCCCCAAATACAGGAGCACTTCCAGCCTTGCTCACAGCAAACACAGAAAATGGAGGACAGAGCTGGGAGCTGGGCAGAGCAGCGGAAGCAAGAGGCTGCCCCTTGCCAGGCTAGGGGCAGCGGGGAGCTGTGCCCACTCAGCCTGTCCAGGCCGCCCACCCTGCCCCTCCTGGTCCTGCAGCTCTGTGCCCCACCCAGGCCACCCCCACCTTGGAGCCCAGCCTGCCTCACGCACTGTGGGCCACCAGGCTGCACACGGCGGGATGCCGTGACGACCCCTTCCAGAGACAAGGGCCCCCTGGGGTCACCCAGGGGCCCACCCAGAGCCAGTCCTCAGGCCGAGCTCAAGGTCCACCCGACACTCTCTTTTGAGGGGCAGGCAAGCAGCCTACTGCACACACCTCCCCGACACCCGACCTGCCTTTGCATGCAGGGCAGCACGTGGCGGACGAGGCGGCCGCTGTCCCAGGGTCGAGGGACCTGCTGGGAGTCCTGGTGCAGAACCAGAGCAGGCACAGCCATGGGGACACCAAGCCTGAAGGGCGGGGTCAGGAGGTCAGCACAGGCACAAACCAGCACAGACTGCTTCCCTGACCAGATCCCAGCCCAGCCTCCTCGCCCCTGGCCACTTCTTGCCACATCCTTTGTCCCTAAATTCGAAGCTCCATCCCACAGCATCTTGCCCAAGACGACAGCCCAGGTGGGCCAAACAGAAAACCACCGGGGTCAAGACTTCAGCCGGCTCGGCCAGCTGCCCCCAGCCCGGGGTGCGTGCAGACCCACCAGAAGTGATGTCCACCCCCGCGGAGACACAGACTCCCGGCCTCACGTCCCCAGCGCACCCGAGTGCAGTATGAGCAGCGGGATGGAAGCCAGTCCTCGCGGATCAAAGCGTGGGGGCCCCTCCAAGCTCAGGGAGCCGCCACAGGGCTGCTGGGCTTTCAGTGAGGGGCCAGCGGGCGAGGGGCCCCCAGCGGCCTGGGAGGAAGGGCCAGGGCGCTCCCCTGCGGAGGGAGAGCCTGGGGCGACGCAACACCAGGCAGCCCGTGCCCGACTCCCAGCACCACAAGGCAGTTCCCGATCTGAGACCCTGGGCTCCGTCCACCTGATCCGCCCCTGGGAAGGGGCACATCGAATGGAGGCGGTAGGCCAGAGCACCTCGGGTCATGTGGGCTCGCTGCAAGCACTGTCAGAGGTCATGGCGTGGCTGAACCATGGTCCTGGGAGCACAAACACCTCCCCTGCTCCAGGGTCCAGAGACGCCAGGCCGGCGCGGGCAGGAGCAGGGGCGGGGAGAGAAACGGGGCTCTTGAGAGGAGATGAAGCGCTGGCGTGGCGGCGGGGAAGCTCGGTCTCCACTAAACACGCAGGCATGTCGAGGAGAACGCCAAGGGCACAGCGCGGCACTTCAGTTTTCCAGGCGATCAGTCACCATGTGAAAACACGGACTTGCCCACTCTGATTTTTTTTTTTTTTTTAAGAAAAGTCCCAAAGGCCTTCCCGTGCCTGGGCCCACAGAAGCCCGCGTCCCTGCACAACCGAACGCGGCCCCCAGAGCCACCTTTCCCGTGGCTTCAGCAGGTGGTGCCGTCCCCACTGCTCTGGTGTCTCTTTGTCCTAAGCCCAGACATACATGTGTGTTTTTTCTCAGTTTAACACCGTTTTTCAGCTACAGAAACATTTCACCTCAGTGGCTTGCAATTCAGATCTTTCAGTGTGTTTTTCATCCCTGAAAGGCCATGTCAAGCCCCAGCCTGGACCGTCTGTGCGGAGGGCGAAGGGTCGTGAGAACACACGACTCGGCATAAAAATCAGGGCAGTGACCTTTCGACCCGGCCTCTCTGCAGGGCCCGGGCCTGCAGGGCCAGGGAGGGCTCAGCCCTGCACCTGCCCCGAGGGCCATGTCCCTGGGAAAAGAAACAAGCAAACGGGAGAGCACATCTTCATCCCAGCCCCTCGCTTTGGGGGCCGGGTCCCCTTTTCAAGAAGCCAGTTTCTGTGAACTTGGATGGGTGGCCGTCCCCCCACATCTGCCATCTGCACAAAGGTCATCAGCATCTCCGACCCAGACAGGAGGAGGGGCACCCCGGGTCCCCCAAGTCCCTGTGGGCCGGGTAGCCACCCAGGAACCCCCAGGGACCAGGGCTTCATCTCAGCCCTGGAGGATCCATGGGGGCGGAGCAGGGTCTGGGTGCTGGTGGGTTCGAAGGGACAAAGGGTCCGGCAGGCAGGAGCAGCTCGGCACAAAGGAGTCCAAGTCAGTGCAGGACAGCCGACGAGTACTAGGGCCTCTGCCTCTGTGCTCAGGGTCCCGCGGCTCCAAGGCCCCGACCTGGCCCTTCACCCAGCAGGCCCCCCGGAAGGACGGCTCCAAAGGCATGAGCGCCATGCAGCCTGCTAGGCCACTGGGCAGGGGCTGCGCACACCCCGACTCCGCCCCATGCAGAGTCTTCACCCACAGCACACCTCTTGGGGGCAGGTGCCCTCCACCTGGCACCGCAGGGAAGGCAGGCATGGAGGGACAGTGGCAGCTGAGGGCTGGCCTGACCGCAGGTGAGGTCATGTCCCAGGGGGCCCCATTCCAGCCACCCACAGTGGACAGAGTGCACCGCAGACTGTGACCGCAGGCCCCAGTCGTCTGACAGGCCTGGCCAGCTCGTGGGACCGTGTCTGTCTGCCCTGAGGCCCAGCCCCGCGGACGGATGGTCAAGCTGAGTCCTGCAAAGAACACCACCCCCAGGACCCATGGCCGAGGACAGGAAGCAGGCTGCTGCCCCGCCTCACCCCCAGTTCCCTCCAGAGACCAGCCTGAACTTTTCACCCTCGGCACAGACACCGGGAGAGGAGGGCACAGAGGTGTCTGCCCGCAGGCGCCGAGGAGGGCGGCCCCTGGGCCCTGACACCGTCTGCAGTTCGCTCCCCCACCATCCCCCCTCCAAAAATGTGTATTGCCCGTTTTACAATCGCCAGATGGCGGCCCAGGGCCTGCTGGCCTCATCACCCACTGTGACCGCCTGACCTCTCACAAACGGGGACAGAGCGGGGACCTGTGGCCACGCCCCCACACCTGGGAGGGGCCAGCGAAGGTCACCAGGGCTGCATCCAGCCCCCGGCCTGGGTGGTGGACAAGCGACTCCCAGACCCACTCACGTGAGCTGGGATGAGGGAGAAAGGGCAGGGTGGGCAGGGCGGCCGGGGCAGGAGGGCCCCTCGCACAGGGCGGCAGTAGGTGCCACTGGCGTCCACCCGACGGCACGTCCACAGTGAGACCACGTCTGCCAGGGCGTGGTCACCAAGGGAGGGGCGTGTGGGGACATCAGGGGTCTGTGCAGAGACCGAGAACACCCATCCAGTACACCCTCCATGGGGCTGCCCCTGCAGCCCCGTGCACACATCACGACAAGAGAGGCAGGAGGAGGCCAGGCTGGCCACCGCCACCCCAGCAGGTCCTCAGCAGCGGCATGAGCCTGTTCTCCGTGGGGGAGAGCCCACGTCGTTACAAGCCAAGACCAGACGTTGCCGGAGCCTCATCCATCCACAGGGGCAAGCCCAAGCCACCTCGCGACGCCAAGACACCAGCCGGGGGCGCGGCCCAGCCGCAGCCGCGGTGCCCTCCTGAGGCTCTGCAGCCGCCGGAGCACCTGCTGCGCAGCCCAGCTTCTGAGTCAACACTCGTGTCTCTGGGAAGCCATCGTCATCCTAACCGGTTCACTTGGGGCACAGGGAGTGCGAGCCTGAACCACACCCTCCCTCCCAGAGCTGAAGCAAGAGAGGCTGGGACACAAGCCCCCGCCCAGCCCCTGGCTCTGTGGCCTCCTCAGGGCTTGCTGGACGCTGCCCAGACACACACGACAGACATCACAGCAGGTCCCGAACGGCCCAGGGTGCCAGGCGCATGCGCTTCCGGATCCCCAACTGCCCGGCCACACTGGGGGCCTGTGCGGCCAGGACGCCTGAGCAGAGCTGGGCAGCCACCGTCACGAAGGGCAGCGGGACGCCAGCACGAGCATCCTGGGGCCTGGCCAGGCCCTCCTCAGCTTTCAGAGAGCAGCTCCGACCTGCTCCCCACTAAGGGCCACTGGGGCCCTGCTCTGCAGCCCTCCCCCAGCTAGTGAGGGAGAACGCCACACACGCCTGGGGAGAGGGCCTTGCTGTAGATCCAGGCCGGGGGACTCGCCCCGCCCCCACAAACCAAATCAAGTACGACTCAGGATGGTCTTGCTGAACGACTCAGGGCCCACGGCACCGGGCAGTGGTCTTCGCCAGCCCCACCTGCCTTCCTCGTCACGGCCAGCACGCGCAGCCTCCTGCCTCGGGGCTCCCTGCGGTCAGCGCGGCACTGTGGGGAGCTGGACGAGGCCCTGCGCCCCTGGACACCACTGCCCGGGTGGCCATGAGCCCCTGAGGGCCCTTTTCAACTTAGGAAGCAATCGGCCCGGCAGCCAGCGCTCCCCACCCCAGGTGCTGCGCTCCACCCCGACTCAGGTGCAGCCGTGGCCGGCCCATCCTAGCCCCCAACAGAAGCCCCTCACCCACACGCCAGCTGGGCCTGTGCAGAGCCTGGACGGAGGAGCGGAGTGGGGGGCGCACACGCAGCCGGGAGGCCGCCCAGAAGGGGCCAGGCACACCTGGGGTGGGTGTTTCCAGGGGTGAGCAACTTCCACTAGGGGGGCAGCAGCAGGGCCTCCCCTGGCGCCCAGACCAGCACAGTAGCCACCACGTCCCTGACCAGAGCCCAGGCCCAGGCCCGCACAGGCTGCTCAGGCCGGCCTGCAGCCTCCTAACACAGCAAGTGCTTGGGGGGCGCCTGCTCACAGGGGCAGCACTTGGATCTGGACGCCCAGGTCCCCCGTGTCCCTGGAGCAGGCTCAGGACAGGGGGGGCTGCGGCGTGCGCCCCCTCCTCAGAACGAGCCCTTCCTGCTGCTTTGGCCACAGCCCAGTGCCTCCTGGACGAGTGAGGACAGTGTTGACCTGCCTGGTCCCCGGCCCCTCCCCCAAGGCATCTTAGGAGAATGGGGCACAGCCCCTCACCTGGCCAACCCCACTGCTGCTGCCCGTGCCTCCAGACCTAGAGGGTTCTGGATGTGGTCCTCGCGTGAGGCTGTGCACAGAGGAACACAGGCCACCGTCCGTGCTCTCTCCATCTGCAACAGCATCACGAGTGCCGCTCCCTCGCTCTGAAAGGGACGGCACCGCCTGGAAACCTCCAAAAACCAAGAGATGCACTCCACCTCTGCTCAAGCTGAAATCTGAGGGCACGGGGTGACACCCTCCCCCAGAGCCAAGTCCCAGCTCTGAGTATGGTCCGTCCTCGCAGGTGCCATGAGCAGCTCGTGGACACCAAGCCTGTCACTGCACTGGCTAGGCGCTGGCTCCACGCAGCTGCTGGTCTGAATAGTCAAAATCACGGCACTTTGTTCGTAATCAATTCCGACTAAAATTGAAAAGGCAGTAATGAAGATGTTAACAAAGATGAATTTAATGCAACCAAAATTATTGCAAAAAGGAAAACATACCTGCTCACAATGGACGTGCCCGTCAGCACAATTCAGTGAGTCTTTAAAACCTTCTACCTCTAGTCTGATTTCCTCATCTTCCTTCCTAAAGTGGAGACTGCCCCCAGGACCTGTCCTTCAAAGTTATTTCTGCTGTGTGTGGAATTCAGACAGAGACTGGAGCAGCTCACACACCCGAAGCGACTCCTGTGCAGGGAAGGCCCCCAGGCTGCAGAGGTCTGCGTCCAGCGGGAAGACACTGACTCTTATTTATCTGTTGTTGTTGTTTTCTTCTGCTTTTTGGCGGGGAGAGGGGATTAGGTTTGTTTATTTTTTAACGGAAGTTCTAGGGACGGAACCCAGGACCTCGTGCATGCTAAACACATGCCCTACCACTGAGCTATACCCTCCCCAATTTTTATTTTTGATCTCACTTTTCTAATGTTATTTATGAAAAGAGAGCCTAACTAGGGAAGCTGGAAGTCAATTTTGGACAGGGCAACAACCACACTGTGGAGAGAGGGCCCACCTGCAGCCCAGGGGACCAACAAGCCCCTGCCTGGAGGAGCCAAAGCCCAGACGAGATCCAGGCGACCAGGGACGCGATGCCCACAACTTGGAGACAATCATGCTGAGAGCCCGGCTGCCCCCGCTCACAGCCTTGTTTCCAGGCAGCGGCGCAGGGGCAGGGGGATGCAGGGGGGCCGGGGACCCCTGAGTTGAGGAGACAATGCAGCCGGAGTTCACAGGACGTGGTGTGCAGAGTGCAGGTCAGCACATGCGGGAGGACACCACCAAGAGGGTCAGAGGGAGCAAAGCCCAGGGCTCACATGGCACCGGGAGCAGCCCCTGTTCCAAACAGACAGGCTGGAAAACCTCTGAATCCATGGAGTGCTCACTACTCAGGAAGGCTTTGCCATAGCCCAAGGAATAATTAGCCCGAAAAGGAGCATTCCTCTGGACCCAACTGAAAAAAAATCATAAAAGCAAGACCTGTGAGGATCAAACTGTCTCCACATAAATAACCACACTCCAGGACAAAGCCTCTGAGAAGATGTGCAGGAACACAGACATTCAGCCTCAATACAGGGAAACTTCAAACCGTCTGCAGACAAGGACGCAGGAGAATAGGAACCACACTGCGGAGATTCACGCACCCGTTGAAACTGACCAGAACTGATAGAGACAGAGGAATTCAGAAAGGACACTAAAACTGCTACTGACCCTACACTCCACGCGTTCAGAACGTTAAACAGAGACAGAGAAGATCTGTGAGGCCCCAGGTGAAGCCTGTCCAGGGAGTCAGATGACACTGGACCTGCAGGGAGCCGGAGACGTGGTACCTGACTGTTCCCAGTGCAACACAGAGAATCCAAAGGGGTGAGCAGAGCATCTCTGAGCTGGGGCCTAACGTGGGTTTCCAAAGGAGGGCGGGGAGCAGAAAAAGTCTTCAGAAATAGAGGCCAAAAAGTTTCCAAACCTCACAAAAATGATGCACCCGAAAAGCTCAGTAAACCCCAAACACATGCAATTGAAAGGGAGCTACAGCAAAGTGCATCAAAATCAAGACACTCAAAGTATCAAAGACACCACAAGAAGAGGGGCAGAGGATGACAGCAGGGGTTCAAAGTGTCCAAGGGAAAGCACTGTCAACCTGGAACTCTATACCCACTGCAAGTATCTTTCAAAAACGAAGGGGAAATAAATACGTCTCAGACACAGAAAAACTCATCGCCAGCAGACCCACGCTAACAAGGAATGCTAACCGAAGAACAAAAAAACCAGAAGGAAGTCTGGACCCACACAGAAGAGTGGACAGCACTGGGAATGACTACTACACAGGAAAACACATCAAGTTCTTCCTCATCGTTTAAATACCTTTAAGAAGCCACTGTTTAATCACAAGCGGTAACAATGAACCACAGGGCTTATGACGTGTGTAACAGCGCTGTCCGGCAGCAAGAAGCCAGGAAGGGAAGGCGGGGAGGCGCTGCGGGGGCTTCTGTCACTGCACTTGGGCGGGGTGCTGTGCCATCGCCAGGGGTGGACGGCACAGGTCAGAGGGGATGAGGGTAAGGGCGTGTACAAAAACCCTCTGCAAATCAGTGAAGTGACAAAAACGACCACAGCAGATGAGCCAACAGGGAGATGTGATGGAATCACAAACCATCATTTTATTCATTCAAAACACAGCAGAAATCCCTTAAAAAGGAAGTAAACAGATAAAACAAACAGAAAACAAGGTGATCAGTAGCCTCACGGTAATTGCATTAAGTCTTAACAGTGTGAGCACCCCCCACTCAAAGGCGGAGCTGGTGAGTCTGGGTAAGAGAGCCATTTACAGCCTACAAGAAACCCACTTTAACTGTAAAGATGGTTAAAGGGATGGAAAAAGAGATGCCTACCCACAACAGCAAAAAGCAAGTAAGCAGCCGTATGAGCATCAAAGTGGACGTCAGAACCAAGAACATCACCCAGAGAGGAAGCCAGCTTCACACCTGACAAAAGGGTTAAGTAACTGAAAAACACCCATAGACACTGATGCCCCTAATGACAAAGCTGCAGTGCCTACGAAGCAGCAACCGATGCGACTGCAGAGACAGGTCCACAATTGCAGCCTAAGGCTTCAACTCTCTCCCGCCAGCGACTGAACAGTGCCGGCGCACCGGCTCTGACCCGCAACTTCCAGAGCCCCCGCCCGCAGGCTCTTCCCGGGCGCACAGAGAAGTTCTGAGATAGACTGTTCCCTGGGCTGGAGGCCAGCGCAGCTCCTGCACGGTCACGTGAGCTACCAAGGTGCAATCCAACCACCACAAAGGGACCTCTGCAAAACGCCCAAATATTTGGAAACTTAACACACTTCTAAATAACCTGTGTATCAAAGAGGAAATCAACAGGTAATGAGAAAGCGTTTTGAACTGAATGAAAATTTAAACAACACATCACAGTATGTGCAATACCGCTAAAACAGGACTCAGGAGAAAAACGACGTTTGTACCAGGAAAAAAGAAAGGTCTCAAATAAACGACTCAGCATCCAACTTACGCAATTAGGAAAGGACAAATGTAGCCCAAAGTGAGTCAAAGAAAGGAAAATACAAAGACCAAAACATAGTCAATGAAACAGAGAACAGAAAAATAAGAGGAAGATCAATGAAACCCAAACTGGTTCCCTGAGATCAACAAGACTGGTGACCCTCCAGCCAGACGGGCCGGGAAAAGAGAAAAGGAAGGTGATGGGCGGCAGGAAGGTGAGAGGCAGCTCTGCCACTGACTGCACAGCTACTAAGGGGAAGTAAGAGGGCGCTGTGCACAGCTGCTGACAGTGGGCTGGACGGCGCAGGCGTGGTGGGAGACTGCTCGCAGAGAGCCACCTCAGCCGAGAACCGATGACCTGAAAAGCCCTTGGGTAGTTAAAACCTTTCCCCCAAAACACCTCCAGACCCAGACAGGCCTCCATGGTAAGTGGTACCAAATGTTGTCTAAAGGAATCGTAATTCTTTCCATTTTTAAGGAGGAAATATTTCCCAAATAATTCTATAACTCCAACAACACTCTGATACCAAAACTAGACAAAGATATTACACAAACCAAAAAAACCAAAACAAGACCAAAAAACTGCAGACCAATATATCCTGCATGAATGTTAAATACAAAGATTACTAAAAATTTTATCCAAACTCAACAACATTCTAAAAGGATGAGACACTGTGACCAGGGGAGGTTTACGTTCAGTATCAGGCAATGTAACTCACCACATTAGTAAACTAAAAAGGATACTCACCGAATTAATAATCTCAATAAATGCAGAAGAAGCATTTGACAAAATCCAGCACCCATTCCTGATCAAACCAAACTCGGACAGAACGGGAGAGTCTTCTTCAGTCTAAGAAAGAGCACCTATGAAACCCCAAACAAGGCACCTGACGGCGCGTGCTCGCCCCGAGGTCGGGACTGAGGCCACAGCCCGCACTACGCTGAAGTTCCAGCCAGCCCCCAGGCAAGGCGCAGAAAAGGCGTCCAGATCAGCACGGAAGGAGTGAAACGGCCCTACTTCCCCAACTTTAAACTGATGGAACCTACAGAAGAGAGACCAGAGTGGGCCGCAGGGCTGCAGGTGCCATGTCTACCTACAAAAGTCAATTCTGCCAGCGACTCACAGTCCGCAACTGAAACTCAGGAAACAACGCTCCTGACAGTAACACCAGAAAGAAAATGGAGAGGAAAACTTGGAGATTAACGAATAAACCTGACAAACAGCCTCACAGACTGAAGACTATGGAACTATGAAACATGGCTGAGAAGAATAGGAAACAATGTGAGTAAACAGAGCAGTACACCTTAGCCGTGGGTGCAGAACCCAGCACTGTTAAAATGTCTGTTCTTCCCAAATTGATCTGTCAATCCAATTCGATCCCAACCAAAATTGCAACAAGATTTTTTTCACAGAAATTGACACTGATTCTAAAATTCCTATGGAAATGCAGATGACCTAGAGCAGCTGTACCAGCTCCAAGAAGGAACAGAGCTGGAGAGCTAGCACTACCTGGCTTCAGGAGCCACACAGCTCTAACAGTCAAAACCAGCACAGCACTGACACAGGTGATTAGACCAACTGAACACGACGGAGCACAGACAACTGGCTTTTGACAAGAAGGCGAAGGTAATGCAGTGAAGAACGCACAGTCTTCACAACAAGCGGAACTGAAACTGGACGTCCCAGTGCAAAAACACGAACCCGGATGCAGACCCTGCAGCATACCCCAAAATCAACTCAAGACAGATCACGGACCCAAACGGAAACTTCAAAGCTGTAAAACTGCTAGAGGAAAACAGAAGAGAGAGAACCTCTGTGGCCCTGGTTTAGGGAAGGTTTCTCAGCTACAACGCCGGAAGCTCTTCAAACGGCACAGTGAAGATAGGAAAGTGACAAACTCGGAGAAGCTTCTGCAGAGCCTAACTGTGAAGAGGAACGCATATCCAGAGACATACAGAAGCCTCAACACACCAGCAAGACGACTCCACTTAAACGACAGGCAGACACCCGAGCACACTTCTCCACGGGAGACACAGACGGCGAGTAACCACAGGGAAAGATGCCCAGCAGCCCACGTATGCAGGAGGCGCTGGTGAGGGCCACGCCGCAGCCCCACACCAGTCAGGACGGCCGAGACTCCAGGGAACGACCACACTGCGCGCTGCTGAGGGCGGGGCAGCCGCACGCACCGCCGGGGGCGCGGTGCGGGCACCTGGGACGGTGTAATGTTTCTGAGCAGCCAGACGCACGCGGGGAAGCACGACGCAGCCGGTCCACACCCAGGCACCTACGCACAGGAGTGAAACCGTGTCCCTGCAAAACCTGCCAATGAGTGCTCGCCGCAGCTTTATGGCTGACAGCCAAGACCTGGAAGTGACCCGGGCCGTCTCAACAGGTGTGTGATAAACACTGGGGCAAATCCACACAACAGGCTGCAACCCAGAGTGAAAACAAAAGCCCCAGCTACTGACACAGCAACACAGAAGAGTCTCACAGTGAGTACGCCGCATGGAAGAAGCCAGACCAAAAACCCCCCCAAAACCTCATTTACAGAAAGCTCTCGAGAAGGCAAACCCGTCCACGCTGAAAGAGGCTGGCTGGCGGCCGCGGGGTCCGGGTGCAGAGGGGCAGCGGGGAGGGGCCGCTGCAGGCACAGGGACCCTTTGTGGGGGAGGGACAGTTTCCCCGTCTCGACTGCAGCCACGAACTCAGCCACGTTCTCACACTGTATGTTCTAAGCGTGCGCAGCTGTTACGTTCATCGTGCCTTTAAAAGGCTGTCTTTAAAATGACTATACGGCAATGACCCCAACCGCAGCCTTCACAGTCCAGGATCTGTTTGTCCTCCGGCTTTAAACAGTCTCCACAGGGCGACAGCAAACGGAGACCAGCCACTGCAGTTGATCCCAAACATGCCCTCTTCCACCCCAAAAAGATGTCCCAGAACACCGCCGAGGTGCCTGGGAGTCACTTCCTTCTCCAGGGCAGGAGCCTGCAAGCCTCCCTTTAAAGGCCCAACTGTTCCTGTGGCTTTTCGGAGAGTCCTCACCACCACAGGCCCAGTGAACGCAGAGGAGAGTGGCCACCAGCCACCCCCAGAAATAAAGTCCCTGAGGGCGGGGGTGGGGGCGCAGCCCAGTGGTTCTGGAGGGTTGGAGGGGGCGGTGGGCATCACCCGGGAACTCCCTAGAATGCAAATTCCCAGGACCCACCTCAGACCCCAGAATCTGAAACGCCGGGGGTGGGACCCACAAGCCGGGCATTTAGGAGTCCTCAGCCTCCAGTTTCAGAGCCGAGAACGCCAGCAAGAACGGTGGCGTGGTCCAGAACCAGGCGCAAGCAGGCGGCAGCCAGCCCGCAGCAGGAAGCTGCAGCCCACGCCCCCAGGAGGCGACGGGCCTTTGATGAAGCAAGCCCGCCGCCTCCGAGGGCTCACGGGGAAGCTTTCAAAACAGAGAGAAAGGAAACGAGACTCCCGACAAACCTGTCACTAATGGCTCTTGCTGGCTCTTCTCGCTCTCGACAAAGAGTTTTCAACTCATTAAAAAAAAACAATTACAGAATCATCTTGGTTCACCTTCTTTCTTGACTCTGCACTCCTCTCAACAGAATCTGAAACTCAGTCATCTTCGGGGATGATTAAATCTTAGACTAAGGGGTCTGAGTCATCCCCCCAAATATCAATCAGGCCTGTACTCAGCCACAGGCACTGCGTGCAAGGCCTTCGAGGACACCGAGTCCTGTGTGGACACGCACACGCACGCACGCCCGGCATGAAACAAGACACTTGGAGAAAATAAACTCTGGGTATCTGAGGGTGACTTCTGGTTAGAGTCACAAATAACTGGCAATACCACATTTTCCTTTTGAAGCACTCTTTATGCCCTTCCTTCCTGAGTGCCTGAAATGTCAAAACCTTTTGCAAATCCAGAGAAACACATCAAAAAGAGCTAATAGTTAAAATGCATGACGAAGAGAGCCAGTTTCAAGATGGAGGAACAAAAACGCTTCAACCCCATCTCCTCAAAACCCTGCCAGAGCCCTGCTCTCCATGAAGGAAGAACCACGCTAACCCTGAGCAACCAGGGAGGGTGAGGGGCGGGGAGGACGCTGGGCAGCCACTGCAGAGACAGCCCCGGAGAGATGCCAGCCGCCCCGGGGGCAGAGAGGAAGCCTCCTGGGAGCACAGTGTGTGAGCCCCGGAGAGGAGCCACGCAGTGGACCCCGGGAGCCCGCTGCACCACCACCACCCAGCACGTCAGGAATCATCACCATGGGGAGAGCCAGCCTGGCGAAGCCCAGGTCCAGAAAGAGACAGGATTTCCAAGGAAACCACTGTTAGTATCCCTGGGGATGGGAGACAAGACACCACATCCACGAGACAAGAACAGGTCTGCACGTCTGCAGAAGAAAAAACAACTGGTTGTGGAGCTGAGCTGTTGACTGACATTAAATGCCGTTTTGCAAAAAAAGAAAAAAACAAGATGTCTTCGAAATTAAACATGAAATCACAAAAAGCCGAAGTCGACAGTTTAAAAAGCAAATGTCAGATGATAAAGTGGAGGAAATCTTCAGAAAGTGACACCAAGAGATGGAGAGAGAGCAGAACATGGCTGTCAAAGGCCAACATCCAGCCAGAGGCCAAGACAGCGATGAACCGATGGCCAGGAAGCACCGCCAAGTGCCCACACCTAGAGCAGGGCCTCCAGGAACCAGGGCACACAGGTGCCCAGCACGGGGCAGACAGGACGCGCCAGGCCTGCTGTGGCCACCTTCCAGACGCTGGGCTCAGAAGGCAAGGTGGGCCAAGTGCCAAGGCCAGCACACCGGGCCCCCCAGGAGGGGACAGCAACACGCAGCGGGGCAGAAAACCACGACTGACCCAGGACCCAGGATGGACAGGAAGCGAGATCGGGACACATACGCCGGCTCAGGGTGAACACGCCCAACAGGAGGGCCGTCATAATCAGCACAAAGGGCGATTTACCCAAACCTGAGATGCAAGGCGGTGAGCAGGCCTGGAGGGGTAGCAGGCACAGGTAATGGGAAGCATGGGGTCCAGAGAAAGACAGGCAACCAGCAGGGAACCCCCGCCCAAAGCCGAGCGGGAAGACAGGCCGGGATGCCAGTCGCCCTTTAGCCACAGACCTCAGGCAAGCGTAAAATGCCAAGAGGACACTGCGTCAGAGCAAGAACAGGCGTCAAAGCCTCCAGCCCCATCAGATGGGGGGTGGCATCAGCGTGCCCGGGGTGCAGGCCCACAACTGCTGTCTCATGACACAGCAGGCCTGGCTGGGCAGCGTGGGGCTGAAAGGCACCTGTGCCCGCCCAGAATGTCCCCGGGTCTGCGTCGCCCATCCCGAGGCAGCGGTGGCAACCAGGAGTGCACGGAGGACAGTCTGGCAGCCAGGGGGCACATTTCGACGTGTCCAGGCGGAGCAGCAAGTAAATCAAAAGGGAAAGCAGCCAAAGACCTCACAGGGCCCCGAGTGTTCAGCCCGGCAGCTCCTGGGACGAGGCCGCTTCACGGAGGGCTACTCCAGGGACAGGGAGGTGACGAGACGGACCTGGGGGGTGGTGCACTCCAGGCGGGTGGGGCCAGTGCCTCCATCAGCACCACCGCGGGTAACAACTCCTCTCTGGGCTAATAGCCCGACGGTGTCTCATCTGAGGGAGGGGACAGGGCCAGTGCGCTGCAGACGGGGACACAGGCCCGCCCAGCCAGCACTCCAGGCAGGTGCATCCAGCTAAACTATGGCCCAATGTACATGGCGGAACTTCCAGACTCTCCAGAATCAACATCTAGAGACAAACAGGCAGCTCCCATGTGTGTCAGGAAGCCTGGGAGAAACAGCCACCCCCAAGCCCAAGAGCCACTTACCGGTGAGAATCTGGGACAGAGAGCACGCAGCACGCTCACCATGGCTCAGCCCCACAGAGGCGCTCAACACTACAGGACTGCAGCCCCGAAGGCTGCCCCCGCTGCCACAGTCCAGGTCCCCCAAGGCCCAGAGACGGTCAGGCTGTCTTTGCTCTTGGCCCCTCTGGCCCTCCTCCGACTGCAGAGTGGGCAGCAAAGGACAGCACCAGTGAGTGCAGTGCCCCTCCGTGGCCGGGGCAAGGGCACACCACTAAGACGGCAGAGCAGTGGGGATGCGTGGGCCTGAGATGGCCCCTCGGTCAGAGGAAGCCCTTGGAGTAACCAACACAGCAGAGGTGCAGCGTGGAGAACTGAGCCCCTTCCTCTCCAGCACTGGGCACTCCATCAGTGGCGTCCATGGACCACCAACACCAAGCCTGGCCCAGGCCTCTGCCAGCAGGTGTCTGCCCCCTACCCCCTGCACTACCGCCTGGCCACCATGAGGCTCCTCCCACAGGGGCAGCGCTCCCTGGGCCACATCCCCCAGCATCCAAGTGATGATCTCTGGGCTCTACACGCACCACACAGACCCTGACACCAGGTGGGCGGGGAAGGGGCAGCACATGGCCATAGCTTGTTCTGCCCACTCACCTGCAACACCCCCGGGTGGGCTTCAGCGGGTGGGCGGGCCGGGGCGCACACAGCACCCACCTGAAAGCACCCCAGTACCGCCGCCACCGCCTCCTCCTCCTCGGACCACTGGGCTGTGGAGCACGTGGCTAGTTTATTAACAAATGCACGCACATTGCGAACACGGCCCCGGGAACAAAGGCGAAGCCCCTGGTGGAGGCTGCAGCCTTGGGGACGAGGCGTGTGTGCAGAAGACTTTGAGAGAACCTCGCACACCGTTCCCTCCAAGTGCCTGTCTGAGGACAGACCTGCGCTCACGTCCTTCCCCCTCGCGGAAGGCTGGCCCCCGGGACACACCACCCAAGGGCACGTGACAGACAGGAGGACGGACACTGATTGGGAGCCGCACCCAGGGAGGATGTGGCCCCCGGGCCCGGGGGCTCCCGGCCCGCGCCCCCACGCTGCAGGCTCGGACAGGGGAGGCTGGGCATTACGTGCCTGGCGCCCCACGGAGCAGCTGGAGCAGCTGGAGCCAAACCGGGCCGTGAAATGCTCGATTAGGCAACCCTTGTTTTCTTCCTCAGGCTCCACATTCACAGCCTCCTACTGACAAGCTGGACTCACTGGGAGGCTCTTCTGGAGACACTGCCAGACCCTGGCCTTGACCAAGGAACCCGCCCAGGGACCGTACAGACAGGTGGGGACCCACGGGGCTGTGCATGTCTTCACACTCTGTCTTCTCTTCGGGTACAAATCGCTGGGCTGCCTGGCCTCTGATGAAAGTTCTGGCATCACTCTGTGGTCAGCAGCTCAAACAGATAAAAGCCCTAAGCAGGTGCAAAGCAGGGAACCCTCAGGGACCCTGCATCCCACTTCCAGAAGGCCTGGAAGTGGGGGCAGCCTTCCTGGCTGCCCCGGGACCACCCTGCAAGGCCCAGAGGGCGTTCAGACGACCGGGCCCCCACCCTACAATAGCACCTACTGCTCTCAAAACACTCACCTTTCTCAGAGCAGCTAAAAACGAATCACCCTTTTATACCTCACATGGTTTTCAGAAATCTGAGGTAGAATAAAGGTTTATTTTTGAAATGAAACAAAAAAGGACAGTTTTCAATCCTCTCCATCCCACCTCGAAGTCAAGTGACAAGCACGTGCAGAGAGACACTCTGTCTTCAGCAGCCACCAAGGGTGGCCCCGTCATGACCCAACCCCGTGCTGAGATTGGCTCCCGCTCCCCAGGGGCTCCAGCCTGGGGGCGGACACGTCCACCGCAAGGGGCTGCGCTCAGTTGGCCCCGAGCACCCGGAAAGCAGCTCCCCGAAAGCGAGCGGTCAGGAGTGGATGGGCCGTGCGTGCCATGGGGTGTGGGGGCGGCGAGGGGCTCACAGAAAAGACACCCGGAGGAACCGGGTCCCAGTGCGCAGCCAAAACAGGGACAACTGCGGCATCAAGACAGCGATCAGAACAACCGCAACGCTGCAAGGGGCTGAGCTGAGTTTGGTGACACTGCCCAGCAGGATGGGGGGGAGCAGCGCTCCCGGAGGCGAGAGAGGTGGGCAGACTGACCAAGCCCAGAGGGAGGATGAACCCACCAGGAGGACGTTCAAGGGGCCGGGACGCTGACGGGGTCTAAAGTCTCCCCACAGATTACTTTTTAACCATGGAGGGCAAGGCGGATCCCACCCACGAGCATGATTCAGGATGCTTTCCCCGGGAGAGGTGACCATCCAAGCTGCCTGCACAGGGCTCCAGCCCCAAATGCCACCTCTGTCCCACCAGAAGACAAGCCAGGCACAGGCTGGAGGGGGAGTCCACAGGACAGCCCCGCCCTCCAAACAAATATGGTCACGCGGACCAGAGCCAGGCAGGATCCCAGAGGACCAGGGGCCCAGGAACAGACAGCCTGACTACAGGCAGGTCCTGGGAGGAAGCAAACCACTGAAGGAGGACAGAAGGGCGACAGGAGGAGGACTGGGCCCTGGGCAGCCGCTGGACCACAGCCACACACCAAGGGCCACAGGGATGGACACTCATGCCAGTGTGGCAGGAAGCAGCGGCAGCGAGCCTGGTGAGCCCTGCTCTCCAAACTCCCCTGCAGGTCTGAAGACTTCTGAGTAAAAAGTCCTAAACCACAAAGAGGCACCAGGTCGACAGATGCTGCAGCAGCCAGGGCACAGGGCCACCTTGCAACCTGGGGACACGGGGACATGTGGGAACACGTGCCAAGAGCCAACACCAGCACTCGGGGATGCTCGCATGTGCAGGACGACGGCCTCCCTCAGTACGTAAGGCACATCGAGTGGTTTTTCTGAAACACGGACCCAAAAGCATCAGAAATTTAACAGCAGCTTGACAGCCAACTGAAAATTCCAAATCTCCTGAACAGTAACAAACGCTGGTAGTGACAACAGGTCTCAAATTCCAGTTCAGCTCTCTGCCACCAGAAACACAGCCCCCGAGGACCTGGACCAACAGAAGCAGGCGGACAGAGAGCCCCACCTGGGGTAGCCAGGACTGCAGGGCCGGGACCCCGACCCCTGTCCTGCGAAGGCTCTTGACCTGGGAAGTCAGCTCCGCGATCCTGCCCCGCTGGCCCTTCCCTCCAGAGCTTGCTGCCCGCCAGCGCCCAGGAACCTCGGGGCAGGGCTCTCCAAGCACTGGCTTGTTTGCACTCTCTGACAACCTCACTTTCCCCAGCAAGAGCCACCCTGGGGTCAGTTTCGCCCCATTCAGAAGGAGACTGCGGTGAGGGTGTGGGCTCATTTACCTAAATCATTGCTTGAAGGGTTATCCACCAACCTAGCTCTGAAACAGAATGCCGGTCTTCCCTTCCACCATGGGGTCGTCTGAAAGCTGAACTTGGCAGAGAAGGGACTCGCCACGCCCATCACCAGGCACGACCTACTGGCAGGGCAGGCCTAAACACAGAGCCCGGAGCCCAGAGCCTCAGCCGGTGCCCCTAGGGCCCCCAGGACAGTGGTGGCTCCCAGCATCCCAGCAGGACCACACGCAGAGGCCCAGGTCAAATGCACCGACACGCCCCACCTCGGACAGCTCCTCACAGAAGGCAGCTGAGCTCTGGGAAATCCACGGGGAGGCCGGCGGGGGGCACACTGACAACAGGTGGCACGGGCCCCAGTCCACTGATGAGCCCACCATGGCACAGGGAGGCTTCGTCGCCTGGCGCATACACGTGTGCCGTCGTCCTGCACCTGCTGGCAAGCATCCGACTGGCCCGGATGGACTCCTGGACGGCTTGTCAGCCCGCTGCCTCCTGTCAGACTTCTGGCCTCGGAAAGAGAGAGTGGGACAGCTGACAGCACGGCCACAGGGCTGAGGCACCCTCATCTCCCCGTTTTACAGACAGGACAAGGCTCCAGAAGTGCCACGGCCTTAGATCCAAAGAGGCAGCCGAGCCAGGATCTAGGCCCAGGGATCAGGTTTAGGAATCCATGCCCCTAGTCACATGGTTACGCTGCCTCACTGAACTTCCAGAAACGTCAACCTAACCAGAAGAACCGAAGAGTCATACTCCCTGCTATTTGCACAGAGAAGATGGGGGAAAGAAAACAGAGGTTAAAATCAGACCCAACCACAGAGATTTTTGATTCATTTGTGGAGGCAGGGATTTCCAACCCTCCTTTTCTACCCCAAACACCAGGAGCCACCCTCACTGCGGCCGGTGGTCACAGGAGGCCCTGCCCGGGTTCCCACTGCCAGGCCTGCCTTCTGACTCCAACCAGGGGGTCATCTCCACCCACCGGGTGGGCACCCAGCAGTATTTGCAAAACTAAACTCAAGGACTGCCCTTTTGAGAGCTACCCCAAGGAGCCACCCTCACACCCCAGACTCTCACCCACATTCAACAGGAGACAAAGCAGGACAAAAGAGCAGGGCGTCACCCTGGCCTGGGATCCACCCAGGGTCCAGCCTGCTCCCGACACAGGAGGCCAACAGCAAAGACAGCAGCTCAGTCAGTGCAGCCCAGGGCCCAGGACAGGGGCAGCGTGGATGCAGCCCATCCTTGCCAAGGCGACCATCCAGGCCCCAAGGGTCACCCCATGACCTCAAGGCCGCCAGGGGCTCCAGGGAAGGCGTGTAGCCCCCTCCTCGAGCCTCACGCCCATGGTCACTTACACATGCTAGCCTCCCCGCGAGGTGCCAGAGCTCGACTGTGTGTGGCCCGCCTGGAGGACCAGTATCTCCTGGGCCACTGGGCTCCACGGCCTCCTGAAACCAGCAGACGCAATGTGAAATCATGGCTGGGAGACGGCCTGGACCGAACAGCCCACAAGAGGGGCACAAGCTGTGCGGACAGGGCCAGCCGCGTGGGAACAGTGCTCAGAGGCGGGGGGAGGGGGTCAAGCAGCCAGCGGCCCTGGGCGCAGGCTCCCCAAGCCAAGCCGGATGGGACTGCAGGGCCACCACACCCGCTCCCAAGCACGGTGTCTCCCTCGTCCCGCCGGCACCTCTGGGCCCCTCTTCTACCCTCGGAGAAGTCAGCACCCGGCCACCGGGCTGCCCTGCCCCAAGCTGTCCCCACACTGCTGGGGGAGGGGGTGTCCCTTTGCTCTGGGTCCCCACGCCATCTACACTTGGTGACAAGATTAAGAGGAAAGGGACACAGGTGTGGTGAGCAGCATCCTTTCAGTGAGTCCCCCATTTCTTGCTAAAAGAACTTTCTCCAGGAACTGGCAGGACACAGACCTGAGAGAGAAGGAAGCTCGGGCCAGGCTCACCAGACCACCCTCAGAGCCTAGAGCCCGCCCCGCCCCTTGGCTGAGGCCAGCCGTCTGTCCAGAGCCCCACATCCAGGGCACAGGCACCCGTGTACCCACAGCTCTCCCACAGGCCTCCGGAGGCGCAGGCCGCTCCGCGCTCCCAGCCCCGGCCCTCTGCAGGCTCTGCCCTGGCCCTGGCCGCCACCTGCGAGGCACACAGCAGGCACCCCAGAGGAAACGACCTGGCCCACACCCAGGCCTGCCTGCTGCACCCCGCCGTCGGTAAGGACCCCCGCCCTGTGCCACTCTGGCCTCTGACGTCCCAGTGTCACACAGGGATGATTAAACCACGGCGAACACAGCAGACAAAGCATCAGTCACCCACCACAACGTGATGCGCACGGGGAACAAGCAGAACTCCCACAGCTGAACAAAACCAAACAGCCGGCACAATTCAAAAGGAAACAAGGACTTGAACAGACCCTCCCCGAAGACGACACACAGGACCCTTACGCACACGAGGTGCTCAGCACCACTGACCACCAGGGAAGCAAACCCGCAGCGCAGTGAGACTCCACTCTGCGCCCGTCGGGGTGGCCACTATCGAAAACCAGAACAGCAAGCGCTGGCGGGGACGCGGGGGCTGGGAGCTGGGGCGCAGCTGCCGTGGATGACGGTGTGGAGGCTCCTCAAGAAACTGACCACAGAATGACCACATGAGCCCCCAACTCTGCTCGAGTGTTTGCACCCAGCAGAACTGGAAGCAGGGCCTGGAAGAGAGCTCTGTGCGCCCACGGTTACAGTAGCATAAGTCACAGGAGCTAAAACACAGATTCAATCCAAGTGTCCACCTACAGAAGGTGGATAAACAAAACGTGGCCTCATCACACAATGGAGTATTATTCAGCCCTAAAAAGGAAGGAGATTCTGAACGGCTACCACGTGGATGAACCTTGAGGACACTGTGCTCAGTGAAATAAGCCATCACAAAAGGACACTGTGTGATCCCACTTCTGTGAGGTCCCTGGAGGAGTCAAAATTCTACAAACAAGTAGGAGGGTGGGGGCCTGGGGCTGGGGGGGTGAGGAGTGAGTGTTGAGTAGGGACAGAGCTTCAGTTTGGGAAGAGAAGGCTCTGGCAACAATGGTGGTGATGGCTGCACAACTGTGAATGTGCTGAATGCCACTGAGCTGTGCCCTTAAAGATGGTTAAGAAATTTTCTGATATGCATATTTCAACACACAAAAAAAGTAAGCAAATTACAGGAAAAAAATATTAAAAGTAACAAAACGGCCAACCCCACTAGAAAAAAATTAAACAATAAGATTTTCCCCTTTCAAATTGACAAGGGTATTCTGAACGGCAGTGAAGGTTGTGGGGAGGCAGGGAAATGGGCAGGTACCTGGCACGTGGTGAGAGAAAACGCTGGAAACAGAAAAACAAAGACCCTTAAAAAGGGGCCTACATCTGGCCGTCAGTCTACTGAGGAAATGACCAGAAACGTACACAGATTTAGGAAGAAACAGCCGCCCCACGTGACTGCAGACAAAAAGGAAACACACGGACACATACTGCGCGTCTGAATGATTAAATGAAACAACAAAAAAAGGCATCTCAAACAGGCCACGGAGTGTCCCTCTGACCCACCAGATCTCGGACGAGAAACGCAGTGACACTGAGCTGAGCCACCTGGAGACACAGGCCCTGCCCTCCCTGCAGGGGACAGTCAGCCAGTGCAACCACTTCAGAGAACAGCTCAGAGTGGCGCGACCTGGCCCGGCCTGTGCTCCCAACACACGTGCACACACCTACGGAACACCCCCCCACTCCTGCTGGAGGGCACCCCCAGCGGCCCAGCACCCACCGACACATGGACGGCACAGCCCAACGCACACACACAGCACCCGGGCCAGCAGACCGGGCACCCAGGGGCCAGGTGAGGGTGGCAGGTGAGCACCGCTGATCACGCTGGACACAGGTCCGGGCACAGGGGCACGTTCGGGACGGCATCCCTGATGGGCAGAGGCACTGGTAACCAGGTGGCAGGAGGCAGGTGGCTGCGGTGGACGGGACCTCCCATGGACCACACGCTGCCGCACTGAGGTCTCTCTGCAGCATCTCCTGTCGTGGCAGAAATGCAGCCCAGGCCCGGGCCATTAAGTAAGTTCCAGAACCTCAACACCACGGATGACTCGAAAATGCTCTGTGGCTGTACGCATGCACACAGAGGCACGTGTGCAAGGCAGGCCCTTCAACCACACACCACAGTGGCCCGGGCTCCTGCAAAGCATCAGCAGAACAGCAGGGTGGGTACGGTGGCCCTGGCTCTCACAGTTCCGTATCTGTCAGATACTGAAACACTTCGATATAAAATAAGATGATGCCTGGGATTTGCTTTAAAAAAGTTACGGCGCCCTCACTAAAAGAGAAGAGAGAGGTTAGAGGGCACAAGGGAGTATGGCGCTGGTAACGACGGAACTGGGCATGTGGGCTGCATCAAGCAACCTCTCTGCTCCAGGGCACTCGTGAAACTCCCCATCGGGGAACTGCACCTTTCTAGGTCCACAGACACGTAACCATGACACCGAAAGAAATGTGCTGTTCACGGGTCCTTTTGGTGGAGCAGAGGAACTTATGCCACTCACACTCCTGGGCGGTGACAAGAGGGAACCTGGCCTGGCCCTGCCCCACAGCCGCACACCCCTCCCTGTGCAAGCAGCAAAGGCAGAGGCCCAGGCGGGCAGGGCGACCACCAAGCTCTACAATGCTCTGCTGAGCCCCCTCCTCACCTCTCCAGGCCACTCACCAGCCCAGGGGCCACCCCAGCCCAGGTCCCAGAAGGCTGGGGCCCCGAAGACAGCAGCCCACATTGTGGGACTGCCCTGCTGAGCCCTGGCCCCAGTCCTTAGCCACCAAGGGTCACAGGGTGAACCAAGACACGGGACCCTGTCACAGGGACTCCTGAGGACAGAACAGACCCATAAAAAGAATCACAAGAATCACAATTCAAATTTAAACACTTAAGAGAGAAAATTTAAAACCTTACTATGTGAGAGGCATCCAGCTCAGTCAGGTGATTAAATCTGAGAGGGGCAATGACCCCCACAGAAGACCCCCAGGGACACGAGGCCACCACAATAGCAGCGACAGGAAAATTAAAGCAAATTCTTCCCAGACGGGAGGAGATTCCAACACGAATCTAACAGAAAGAGCAACGTGCCCCAACCTCTGGCTCCCACCTAGGACTGTCCCGCAGAGACTGGGTGCCAGGCCAGCCACACCCGTCGGGGAGCCCACTCTGCTCCGAGGGAGGCTTCCTTCCACCCCTCCCAAAACCCATGTACACCGTCCAGCCCAGCTCCACTGCAGGTGGCCGGACCCAGCTGGGCGGAGGGTTCTCCGTGTCCTCCCACCAGACCCCCAAGACCACCGCCCGCCAGCCCTGGGACACGCAGAACACGGCCTGACTCCCAGAGCCACACGGAGCCAACCCACAGGCTTACCTTGCTTTCACAGCTTGAAGAGCTTTATAAACGGAGACAAAACCGACGAGGGTCAGGCAAGCCGGGCGACACTTATTACACACAGGATGTTAAAAAAAAATCACAGTTTTGATAGTTCTGCAAAAAAAAACTTAGCAAATTTACAACAAAACTGTCAAGTAATTAAGGCTAGGCAGTTCACACATGAACTTAAACTGCTAATTAAAATCCCCTCGCTTAATTGACTACATTTGCATATCATTCAACTTGGGAGTGTAATTTTTTTTAATGGTTTGGGCAACGTGGTTCTAACGCCGGAAGTGGGAGGCAGGTGAGGCGGAGCCAACGCCCCCCATCCCTGCCGCCACCCGCATCCAGGAGAGCAGGCAGGGCAGGCTGAGGCTGAGACCCTGGGGACTTCACACCAGGCACGGGGTCCCCTCCTCGGGAGGGCCACCAGCCTTGGGGAGGGGACCTCGTCCGCCACACTCAGCCACCCAGCCCAACAGAGACCCCGCTGGACACCTGCCGGCTGCCCAGCACCTCTGCCTCGACCTCCTCGGTGGGTAGCCCCGCCGGCCCCACTGCCCCGGTTCCTCCACGGGCGCAGCTAGCACCAGCCCTGCCGTCAACACACGCTCGCCCCCCAGGTGGCGACAGGCCAGAATCAGACAACCACACTGGCCTTACACAAACAAGCAGGAGTCCAGCCTGACGCACGTGCCTCCCTCCACGCAGGGAGGGGGGGCAGAAGGCAGGACCCTACGGCTGGAACCACGATGCCGCGGGTGCCACCCTCAGGAAGGGCCCCGGCCAGCGGGCGGGCTGGGGGTGGGGGCAGGCACCACCGTCACCCAGGGCCCAAGCAAGCAGGAGGGCCGCGGACGCCTCAGGCTGAGCGGCTCCTGTGCCACTTTCAGCGCAGAGTACGCGTCAAGCCAGCCCACGTGGCTGGCGTCTTCCCTGCGCCACACAGGCCAGGGGGGCTGCAGTGCAGCAGCAAGCTGACAGAGAGGACAATGCTGGGGACATAAACATGTCCATGGGGGCCGTAAGAGAACCACAGCCCGCACCACCAGCAGCAGGAGGACCACCAGGACCACACGCAGCAGCGCCGCCCCAGCCAACCCCAGCTCTGTGCGTGGACAGCCAGGGGGTCGGGTCTGAGGCAGCGCACATGGCGGGGAGGCCGCGGCTGGTGCCGGCCGGCCTGTCACTGCCACTTGCCACATGGATGCCTCACCCACCAGCCAGGCCTGAGTCACAAACCACAGCCATGGGGCTGGGGTCACGCAGGAACACTGAGGTGACAGCAAGCGGACGTGTGCTGTGCACAAGGAGCAGGCACTGCTCCCGGGGGAAGCGGGGCCTCGGCCCTGGACACTTGGTTCCGCAGGTGGTCCAGAATCCACCAGCCTCAGAGCCAGGTGGGCCACCAGCCTCCCTGAGGCTCAGGGCCCTCCCGGTCGTTGGTGTCGGGTGTGGCTGTGATGGCCGCGGGCATGGGGGGCTAGGGAATGGTCTCCTGCCCACAAAGCAGGACAGACCCCCCAGCTCCCAGAACACACTTCCTCCCCAACAAGCTACGTGTCCCAGGAGAGGCATGGGGGATGCCCCTGCCAGCTGGGAATGGTGGGGTGCAGCGGAGACAGTGCCTCCAGGCCCAGATTCCAGGAAGGCCCCCAGACACCAAGTCACAACCAGCTGGCTCCTGGGATGCCAGAGCCGACAGCTCCTCAGGCAGAGGGAGGCTAGCACGGGCACACAGGACCCTGATACCTGGTGAGTGACCCCAAAACATATCCATTTCCCCCACCTGCAGTCCTAACAGGCTTCTGGTGTGATCAGACCTGGGGTTGGGGCGCACAGCTAAGTCAGCACCCCAGTTGGCACCTCACACCTGGGCTCTGGGGCCGGGTGAGGAGGGGGAGGGCCACACCAGAGCCGCACTGGCATCCTGGGCCCTCATACCACCTGGGCTCCAACTGCCCTCAAGCCCACCAGCCTTACTTCCCTCCCCACCACCACCTAGGGCCACCCACCTGCGATGTTTTCTCTGCAACCAACAGCATAGCGGCAGGAAGCCCATTTCCAACCAGAGACGCTTCTTTCAAAGTAGCCAGCCAACATCCCAGCAGAGGCCAAGTGTGGGTAGATGCAGGGCCAGGCCCATCCAGGTAGAGCCAGAGTAGGGGGCACCCTCGCATCACCCCCCACGCAGCGGCCCTCGCAGATCTGAGAGAGGACGAGGATGCCCAACACCCGAAGGGCCACTCCTCTCCGAGAAAGGCGCCGTCTCCTCTAGCCATCAAGAGCAGAGCCGCCAATAAACCCTGACACCTAGTGATTTCAGGCTTCCGTGAGTCATTCAGCAAGTATTTACTCTGGGCCCGGAACTGGGGACCCGGCCGTGACCGAACTCCCCCACCCCTACGAAGCCAATAACACAACCACAAACACACAACCCCCAGGGCCAGCCGCAGCCAGGGCTCCCCGGAGAACCCAGACCGCTGTGGGCTGGGCGGCCCACGGAGTCACGCCGAGACTTCCTGAACCATTATCTGTAGCTGCAAAATCAAGAAGTTGGAGCATTCTCTGAATCTTTCTAAGTCAAAAAGCAAAATCAGGAAGGGATAAATTGGGAGTTCAAGATCTGGAGATACTAATACGTACAAAACGGATAAACAAGTTCATGCTGTATTAACACTGGAAGCTCTACTCATTCTCTCGCAGTAATTTACGGTAAAAAAGAACATGAAAACGAGTACGTATGTTCACGTATGACTGAAGCACCATGCTGTACATCAGAAGTTGACACAACTGACTGTACTTCAATAAATACATACACGCACAAATAAATATACATACACAAAAAGTATTATCAGAAAAGACACGAATGCCAAATACCCAGACGGCACCTTGGCTGTTTCCAGGGTGCCCTCAGAGCTCTAAAAGCAGAGAGCTTCTACAACCCCAACCTCTAGTCACAGAAAAGCTGCATAAAGGCTGTAGTTTGCTCCCTCGCCCACCCTGGGGCACACTACGTGCTTCCTGAGTTCACCTGCACAAACTGCACCTGGTCGCTCTGGGGGCCTGGCCTCCGAGGTCAGGAAGGTCTGGGGGGACCTGGGCCATGCTGGGCGGGCCAAACGGCGGACACACGGCCCCGAGCCCCCCACCTGCCCCACACTGCTCTCACAGACACCGTCTGCAGCTCTAACCCACACCACCTGAAACCCACTTCAGACTACTCATGGCCCCGGCAGGGAGGAGCCACCCACCACAGGGGGCCCCCACTCCCAGGAAACGGCTTCCTGTTCCTTCTCTGCGACTCCAACCTGCCGGGCGCATCTCCACCACGTGTGCAGAGAAGCTCTCCGTGATCTCACGGCCCCCCACCCGGTGCGCCCACAGTGTCCCCGGCGACCAGCGGGGCAGGAGGAAGGGCCCTCGGGAGAAAGGAGCCCCATTTCTCCTCTAGCCTTCTCGGATCTGAAGGAAATAATTCGGCCTCTGTATTTTGACTCACAACAAAGAAACTTTTTAAAAACATTTCAGTTGAAACTTGCATAATTCTTCCAGTGAAGAAATCCTCCCCAACTTTCGCAATCCTTAGAAAGAGACACATTATTGCTGCTTGTGTAATAGTCTCTGGGCCACAGAAAGTCCGGCCGCCGGCTGCGGCCACCTCCCGCCAGACAGCCAGGGTACAGGGCCCGGAAGCACCGCCTCCCCCGGACCCTCCCACCGCCCAAGGGCCAGGGTGCGGGGCAGGGTTCAGTCATAGGGAGTCGCACACAGATAGACTGCGAGGAAGGTGGGGAGTCGATGGCCTTACCCTCAAAACCCTGCACTGACTGAGGGGCCACGGAGGGGCAGCAGGGACAGGGACGAGAGCCACTCAATGACCTGCTGCCCCAAGGCAAGACACCGGCCCCAGGGAAACCCCGAAGGCAAGGGCCCCTGCCCAGCTCCAAGAAGGAGTCCTGGAAACCAGCAGGACAGCTGAAGATGGCACATGGACAGATGAGCTGATGGCCCAGTCTTGGAGACCATGGCAAGGGCTCTGCTCACTGCACAGAAGGAGGGTGCCCGGCCCCCCACGCCCTCCCTCCCTCGCACACACCAACCACGGGTTAGAAACCAGAGGCCTCGCTCAAACTGCCTCCTCGTTTGAGAAGATCCCCCACCTTCACTCTGCAGCCTTCACCCTGGCGACCAGATGGACTCACAGACCCCATCCTTCAGGACATGGGGGTGGGGTCCATCTAGGAGCCCCGCCTCAGAGCGTCACCCAGGTTGGCACCCCAGCTTCTCACCTGAAGCCAGGAAGTCACCATGGGACCCATGAAAACCTAGAGCAAAGCAAGTGCACCAAGGGACAGCGCAACCTCTCCATCTGTGCCCAGATCTGCCAGTACCCAGGCGAGCACAGCGCCTGGACAAAGAGCGGGTGTCGGAGACGCACGCTGGTCAGAGTCTGTCCCAGCCTCACGGACGGTCCTGATGCCGTTCCTTCTCGTGGTCACTTCAGCTCAGAAGTACGACTCGCACCCCCCTTAGGGAAAGTCCCTGGACCAGGATCCCCCACTCCCCAAGAGGGCCCGCGGGACTCGGTGCTCCTCCATTTGGATGGCCTGGCAAGGTCTCCTCTCAGAGAAAACACCGCTTTCAACACTAGAACATACACGGATCCCACAGCGGACGCCCGCGCTGCCCGCTGCCCGCCACCAGCCCACGCCCCCGCCGTGCAGACCGGGCAGTTCCACGAAGACGACTCCTCCGAGAACCTGGTGTCCTGAGGACAGACATACAATAAACGGACACGATCCTGGTTCTCCAGTCCGAGGATCAGGCCGCTCAGGAGCAGCCGTTCCAAGGAGCCCAACACCCCACCGCACAGGGCCAACCCTGTGCCGGCCACCCCAGGAGGCAGCGCCCCCCAACACACAGGAAAGCCACGTCCCGGCCAGCAGCCGCGCCGACAGCACGATCTATCCCGTTAAACATCAGTTCTGTTCAGTCCCAACGCCGTCAGACAAGCTCCGAAGGAAGGGACAGAGCCGACCGTGGGCGTGGGGAAGGCTCCAAGGTTCCTGTCTCTCACCACACGATCCCAGCGGAAAACAAGTCCTCGCCCTGCCCGTGACACTCAACCGCTAACACCCCACAAACAAACGCCGTCCACGGCCACTAATTCCTGTGGTGCCCACTTCACACTTGTGGAAACTAAGGCACAAACAGGTCAAGCAACTCGCTCGAGGGCACGTGGCCCACGAGGGACAGAGTGAGGATGCAGGGCTCCAGAGCCAGACCGGCCACTGCAAGACCCCCAAGGAAAGCAGCCAGGGCGCCATGGCCCCGACAGCCATGGGACAGCCAAGAGCACTTCCTTGGGCCCCTGTGACATCAGGGTGGGGATCACTGAGGAGGGGCCCCAGCCTGCACACCTGAACTCGCCGTCTGCACAGCGTTTCCAGGCTCAAAGCTGGAGCCCCGCTGCAAACACAGTTCCACGCTGGGACAACCACAGAACCGCCAGCCCTCTGTGGTCGGGCCGCAGGCACAGCAGGGCGCGCAAGAGCAAGCAGGCACCAGGACAGCAATGAAGTCCCGAGCCAGCCACCAACCCCGCCCGTGCCGACGGCAGAGAAGTGCTGTAGGGGTACCAGGGCGCCACCTTGGCCCCCAACACCCCGAGCGCCCTTCGGCTCACTTCACATCACCGAGCAAGACCCAGGGGAGGCGCATCCCCACAAAGGGCCGCCCCAGCACATCTTCTGTTTCCTCTGTCCTCATCCTCAGCAAATGAAAAGTATTAAAATAAACTATAAAACAAATAATTAAGTCAAAACACATCCCAAGAATAATCTGTCAAACTGCAGTGGGAGGATAGAACAGATAAGCAGGGTGCTGGAGAGGGGTCTTCCCTGGCAGCTTCGTCCACAAGTAGGGTCTGGCAGCCACCCTGAAATTGAGATCCCCCTCCTCACAGGGTGCCTCCAGCCTGTAACCAGACCAGCGTACAGCTGTGCCGGGGAGACCTGAAAGGGACCGTGCGCCACAGAATTCCCAAACGCATGAACCAAGGCAGTGGCAGAGCCCCGAGAAGAGGATAACCAGGCGAGGATGGTGGGCAGAGTGCCCCCCGAGGGGGAGGAGCCGGCAAGACAGCACCCAGGAGCTCTGAGCGACTGGCGGACGGCAGAGGCCAGCAGCAGGCCCACCAGCCCAGGCCACCACTGTGAGGACAGGGCAGGGCTGACAGTTAGGCCTGGAGACTCCAGCCTCTTACAACGATCACATCTTCACCATCACGGGGGAGGTTTCTCTAACCAAGAAATGATTCCTGAGCAGCACCGGGGAGAGCACTGAAGGAGTGCTGACCACCTGCTGACATCACCAGGGTGAAAGTACGCTCCGGCCTCTTCTCTGGGACTGTGGCTCAGGAGACCATCCTTGCCTTCTCCCTGGGCAGTGCCTCAGCCCACAAGCTCCAGACCAGGCCTTCCTTGAGCCTGTGAACACCCGTGTTCAGAACAGCAAGGGCTGCCACAAAAGAGCCTAGGCCCAGGTGTGCAGCTGAGACAAAAAGCCAACCCCAGGAAGACAGGGAGACCGCGGACACACACGATCCAGATTCAGAGAGAGACACAGACGGATGCACCCCACCAGGCAGACCCTCTGCTGTCCACTCTGGATGTAAGTGACTTGCCACAGCTTTACCTACCACAATCCTGCACACAGGGCTCCCCTTGGGCCATGCTAACCAGCAAGGGTGCAGGCACTCCCAAAAGAAAAGCCCCCCATTGACAGGGAGCAGCCATCAAGCCACACACAGCCAACCCCCAGTCTGAAATGAGGGTCCGGCCGGCCTGCTGGGTCTGCCGTCAGCATCCTCCCCACTGACACTGCCCACTCAGACCATCTCTCCCACCCCATCCCAGCCCCAGAGTCTGCAGACAGCTGCCACCTGGGCGCTGGTCTAGCCAAGGGCAGAAGCACCACCAGATCCACAAATGTACGCGGTGGCCCCCTCTGAGCGCAGGCAACAGGCCCTCACTTCCCCTCCCCTACTCCGCTCCCTGAGACTCTGACACTCTGCTGGAGGGGCGCCCAGAGAAAACCGGGCGGGAGCATCTATTCACAGATTTGGAAAAAAAAAGTTTGATGCAATAGCTGAATTAATTAGGCCTCCCAAGAATAGCTGAGCCGATGCAGCATTCTGTGTGTGCAATTTAATAAGCCTGGATATTTAAAAGAAAAGTTACAAATACTAAGGGATGGGGGGGGATGCCATGCAAAGTTGGTGAGGCCCCCAGTGAATGGTTCCGGCGTCTAGTGCCTGGAAGCTGCCAGGCTGGATCACACAGAACCTCCTCTTGGCAAACAACAGAGCCTCGGCCAGTGGCCTCCCTGCCGTACCCTTCAGTGTCTCAGAGAGGCGATAGGAAACGTGCACATCCAAAACAAATCACAGGCCAGCAGCTCCTCTGACACCCAGGGCCCCAGGTGCCCGCTGACCAGTCCCCGAGCCCAGTGCCAAGTGGCCCTCGCCCCCACACGGGTACTCTGGGACTCACTCCCTGGCAGGCCAAGGCAGACGCACAGAGCTGGAGTCACTGAGTCTCGGCCCCCTGCCACCACGGCCTGGACACCTGGCTTCAGTTTTGAGTCTGTCTCCCAAGACTTCAAGGCACAAACAGGGCCTGCCTGGCCAAGTTCTGCCTGCTGGGAAACGCAGACACCCATGTGTGAGCCTGGGAGCCTTAGGGTGAGGGCCGAATCCTCCCCCACCCAGTCTGGACACCTCCTTGGGCCCCGAGGAAGGCCTGGGCTTGAGGCCCCAGGAAGGCCCGCCCAGATCAAACTTCCCGGGACTTAGGGCGGAAGAGTCCGAGGTCCGAAGCCTGCCCTTCCCAGCCCATCTGGACAATGGCTGTGGGCCTTGGGAAGGCTTCATCCACCAGGCCTGCTCCAGGCCCCCCGAGGACCCCCAACCAGGCAAACCTGGTCCCAGAGATCAGCCGGGAGGCCCTTCCTCCCGGGCTGTCTGTGGCGACACTGGCGCTACCCTGAATTTCCTTAGAGCGAAACAAAACTCTGAGACACGTGGGGGAGGCAGAAGAACAGAAGACAACCCCTGGCCCAGGAGGGCCCCGCCCCTCCCACGCCCCAGGCCCGGTGGGCGGCGGGACACTCACCCGCGGTACACTCACCCGTGGCACCCGCCGCTTGTACTTGTTGCCGTAGTCAAACTTCTCCTTGACGTCGTCCAGGCACCGGCCGAGGCGCGCCTGCTCCTCCTTGCCTGTGTAGTCCTGGCTCAGCAGGATGTAGGCCCGCCAGTTGGCCGAGTCGAAGCCCCAGTGGCAGGTCCGATTCTCCAGGGCCTTGTGCGAGTGCACCACGAACTTGTGCGGCGGGTACATGAGGCGGCAGTCGAGGCACTGGATGCAGGCGGCGCTCGGGCTGCTGTAGAGCTCGGGCACCAGCAGCCCCTTGCACTTCCCAAAGCACTCGTGGTACACGCGCACGCTGCGCTCGCTGAGCTCCAGGCCCAGCGCCAGGCTGGCGGCCAGCTCCTTCTTGCAGGGCGGCGGGTAGGCGCCGCCGTACAGCAGCGCGTTGCACAGGCGCTCGGCGTCCGTCTTGGTGATGAGCCCGCACGAGGGCGCCGAGAAGGGCAGGATGCCCATGACTTTGAGGATCTCCAGCTGGTCGGCCGTGCAGCGCGAGCAGTAGATGTGCAGCTCGTCGCACACCGAGTTGATCTGCTGCAGCGAGAAGTCGCGCAGCACCGAGTTGAGGATCTGCGGCAGACACAGGCGCTTCTCGCCGCCCACCACGAAGCACGAGATGGTCTCGCCCTCCAGCACGGTCTCGCAGCGCTCCGTGGAGCGGTCGGACGGCATGAAAAAAGGCCCGGGCAACACGGGCGGCGGCGGCTGGATGGCAGGCAGGTGCAGCACCGGCGGCGGCTCGGCGGCCGCGGGCACCGGCGCCGGCACCGCGGCCGCGCCCGCCTCCTTGGCGCTCTCCTTCTTGTAGGCCTCCTGCGCCCAGCGCGCCGAGAAGGCGGCCGGGCCGCCCAGCGAGCTCATAGAGCTCAGGTGGAACTGCTCCAGCGTCTTCTGCAGCCCCGGGTGCGGCTGAAAGCCGCCGCGACCGCCCGCCGCCGCCTCCATAGTGCGCTCCGGCTCCCCAGGCCGCTCCCGCTCCCGCGCGCCGGGGCCCCCGCGGCCCCCGCCGCCGCCCCGCGCGCCCCGGCGGCGGCCCCGGCCTCGGCCCCGGCCGCCCCCCGCCGTCGGCTCCCGGCCGATTACGGCCGCGGCCTCGGCCTCGCCCGGGGGCGCGAAAGGGAAGGCGGGCGGGGCGAAGGGGTCCCGCCGCTGGAGCCCGCCGGCGCCCGGGCCCGGCGCCACATCCACGCGCCCCGCGCCGCGCCCGCCGCCGCCGCCGCCCGGGCCCCCCGCGCGCCCCCCGCGCGCCCCCCGGGCCCTAGGCGCGGGGCATGCCCCAGCGCGCGCCGCCAACGCCAACGCCAACGCTCGCGGGCCCGGGGCTCGCGGGGGGCGCGCGGGCAGGTGCCGGCGCCGGGAGGCGCGAATCGCCGCGGCGGCCGAGGCCGAGGGGCCCGGGAGGAGCGGGGGCGCGGGCGCGGGGCCCGCCGGGCCGTCCTCGCGCGGCGCGCCGCCGCCGCCGCCGCCCCGCTCCTCCCACCGCGCGGCGCCCGCCCGGCTCGTCCCGGCGGCGCTGGCCGGCCGCGTCGCGCCCGCCGCCGGCCTCCCGGCCCGGCCCGCGCCCACCCCGCCGCCCGCGCCCCGCTCCGCGGCCTGCCCACCCGCCCGCCCGCCCGCGCGCGCGGCTTCCGGGGCGGCGGAGCGCCTGTGGCGGCGGCCTCAGACCCCGGCGGCGGCGGCGGCGGCGGCGGCGCGAGGCTCGGCGCACATCCTCCCGGCGGCTCGCTCCAGCTCGGACTGAGCGCCGGCCGCTGAGCTCACGCCGCCGCCCCGCCCCGCGCCCCGCCCCGCCCCGCGCAACCGCCCCGCCCCGTGCGTCGTCTGGGGCCGCGCGTCCGCCTCAGCCGAGCGCCGGCCAGGAATGCGCCCTCCCCCCGGCCGGCTCTTCCAGGAACGCGCGCTCCCCCCGCCCGCGCTGGGCACTCAGACCCACTCGGCCGTGCTCGGGCCCGACCGCCCCGGGCTCGGGCCCCCTCGGCTCCGCTCGGCACCGCCCGTCTGGGACTCGGCTCTGCTCGGCTCCTCTCGGGCCGGCCCGCCCAGGACTCGGGCCTGCTCGGCTCCGCTCGTCCCCGCCCGCCGGGGATTCAGCCCCGTTCGGCTCCGTTTAGCCCCGCCCGCCGGAAGGCGGCTCCGCGGGGGTGGCGGCGGCGTCCCGGACCCCCATCCGGCGGAGGCCGCTTCCTGCGCGGCTGCGACGGCGCGCGGCCCCGTCACCGCCGGAGCCCAGAAACCCACACGCAGACCCCACCACAACCGCAAACCAGCTGAGGGGCAGACCGGACGGGGCTGCGCACCCTCCACCGCACACCTCCCGGCCTCCGGGGTCCCCACGCACACGACGGGAACGCCACGCGACACACCCCGGGGGCCCCCGCACGCGACCGGGACGCCACGCAGTATGATCCAACTCCCACGTAGGACAGGAACACCAACAACACAACGTGGGTCCCTACACACATTAGAATTGTGACGCCCCGGAGACCCCACGCAGGAGACAGACACCATGCAGCGTGTTCCGACAGCCCCCACGCGATGCAGGCACCGCACAGCACCCCTCCAAGGGATGACTGGTCCAAGAGCGACCCCCCTGTGACCCTGCATCCTGGTCCCTCCGCACGGCCAGCGACGTCACCTCCCACCAGCCCCGTGCAGAGCTGCGTCTCCACGGGCAGGGCTTGCATCCTCGGCGCTGTGGCCCGTGCTGTCCGGCCAGGTAGCCGCCAGGGGCAGGCCCGTGGTGAGTCCTCAGGGACCGGGCTCCGTTCCTCCCGCAGACTGGCGTGACCCTTCCCGTGCAGCCTCCTTGTCCAGAGAGCCGTTCACACATCTGCGGGACACCCAGGGCATGGCCAGAGTGAGAACTCACTGTGCGTCCTTCCATACACTGGCTGTATCGTTGGGGAGAGACCAACCAGAAAGTGCTGGGTGGGACAAGCCTGGGGCCTGGAGTTGGACAGACTCTGCTGGGTGGCCCCCCGAGGAGGCAGCATCCAGCAGAGGCCTGGGGGCTGGGGACTCGAGGTGAGGAGGACAATTCTGGCTGCACTCAGCCCGAGGCAGAAGGACAGTCCAGTCGAGCTGGGCAGTGACCCCTTTTCCTCTACAGGACGAAGGCATCCAAGCCGGCCTGAACATGGGGGGAGTCGTGGGGGGTGCCCACAGTGGTGGGCAGGGGCCGGAGGGCCACACTCACTTCAGCCCTTGTGACCTCCAGCTCATCACCTGCTGCTGCCTCCCCAGTGGGGGCTGGAGGTGGCCCCAAAGCAGCACTCCTCAGGGGCCGTGTCTGCCCCGGGAGCCACCCGGCTGTGTCTGCAGGCCTCAACTGCCCCTCAGGCACGGGCAGGCGTCTGGAGGGGCACTGAGGATGGCCAGGTGACCCCACACCTGTATGGCAGACACAGGCAGGTGCCTGGGCGCCTTGAGGTTCAGGGTTAGTGCTCCGCCTTCAAACACCAGGCCTTTCTGTGAGGAAACCCTCGCCTGCCCTCGCCTGTGCCCTGGGGGGCTGTCCCTTCCACTCGTCAATCCAGTGCCCCCAGCGCAAGGCTTTTCTAGGCAAACATGAGAAAACTAGGAAAGGGATATTTAAAAAACAAGAAAAAGGACTTCTTTGCTTTCAGAGGCTGTGTTCATGGTCCACATTTGGACCAAAAGCACGTCTGTGGCACCTGAGAGAGTTGATCCCTTCCACGTGGACTTGAGTCCCATGCAGACAGCCTATACGTGAGAGAAGGCGGTTGGAGCTCCAGAGGGCCGGTCTGGAGGGGCTCCCGGCCGAGCACACAACTTCTCCAGCTCCTCTGGCCAAGCGGGCGCTCCCAGGAGGGCTCTGAGCCCGAGGCCCCCCAGACGGGCAGGGCCCGGCTCCCTGTGCTTCCTCCCTCTGCCCTCTGGCTTTGCAGGGCTCCAGGAAGGTGTCTCGGGAAGGGCCCAGGTGGAGGAGCCAACACTCCCACAGCTTCAGAGCCCAGAAGGAAGCCGAGGTGGGTGTGCAGGAGGGGGCAGGGGATAGGTGAAGGGTGAAGGGCCCAGAGAAGTAAGGAGGGACTGCTCTGGTCTCTAAAATGTCTCTGCCTCCATGGGCTTTGAGGTCATCTTCCCCAAAAGATAATGGAGCTTCTGGAGCAGCCAAGCCCACCCTACCCACCAAGGGCCAGGGCAGCTGTGCCTGGAGTGAGTCAGGCAGGCCCTGTTTTCTCCACAAGCCCAGCTTGGGGGAGCTCCCACATGCTGGCCTTCCTGCCTCCAACCCATCCCAGCAGCTGCCCTGGCCAGTGGCCTGCTTCTCCCACTGTCCCCTGCCACAGGCCATGCACCACACTGGCAGGTGGGGGGTCCAGGCCACAGGCACTGCCATGTCAGGGGACAGGGACAGGAACCAGCGAGCAGCAGGCGCCAGGCCTGCCCGGCTCACTCTCCAGCCCTTGCCATGCTGACTGACAGGTGTGGGCAGCTGGTGGTGCGCGCGCTCACTCCTGCATGCGCACACGCTTGTGGAGATTATACCCCCATGTGCACGAGCCAGGCCTTGGGACCAGGAGGATGGAGATCAAGTTCTGCCCCATGTGGCCTCCATCTCCTCCAGCTGAGGAGGCGACGGATTGACAAACCTGCCTGTAGGGGACGCGGTTGCTCAGGTGCTGCGCAGGCCTCCAGGGGCTGGGGGCTGGCTTTGGAGCTACAGGCTACAGCGCTACAGGCCAGAGACGAGGGCGCTGGCAGTGATGGGGCGCCCCTGGCCTCGGGGCCAGCTCAGAGGCCCGGCTGGGGAAATGGGCGGAAGGCTCAGAAAAGCAGGCCCCGACAGAGACCCCCGAGAGACAGCTTCTGGGGGGAATGGCTCTGCCCTGCCTGACTTCCACCTGCCACCTGTGCCCTACCCCATGGGAAGGAAACACCTGGTCTCAGACAAGCGCAGCTGCATTGTCAGGAACGTGCTAAGATACTGTTCTAAAACCTTAAATTCTAAACAAAAGTTACTCAGGTAACGTGAGCTTGGTAAAAATTTAGAAAAGACTTTTGTCTTAGTTTGGGTTCCACCAAAAGCAGACCCCAAGGCAAAGTTCTGAGTGCAGATCGTTTATTTGAGAGGTGTTTCTAGGACACACAGGTTAGGGATGGAGGAAGGGAGGGAGGGAAGGCAGGACACCAAGTGCGTTACAAGCTTGTCACCCGGGCTCTTGGAGCTGGATCTTGGGGTGCAGAGTCATCTCAGGGGGTGGGGGGCAGCCCTGAGCAAGATCAGAGCCCAAGGTGGGGAGGGGACATCTGCTGGAACGGGGAGATTGATTATATATGGGATTGGCCAAATAAAGAAACACATTCCTCATGATAAGAGTCAGGGTTGTCACTGTTAGAGATGGGAATTAAAAATATGGGAAGAGATAAACAAACATGTGACATTGGACTGGAGTCAGCAATCCCTGCGTGAACCCAAGAATTCCAATGTTTATAAACAAGTAGACAAACTATAAATGTAAAAGTGTGTTTGTACAGACATCCAGGTAATCCCTAACTCTGCCCAGGGAGAGGCCCTGAAAGAGTGACAACCCAGCAGCCGCAAGCACCCCGAGAACCTGAGTCTTGGCTTCTAAATTCCATCCTCCGTGGAAGGGAAAGGGCTTGGACAGAGAGAGGACAGGACTAGTCTGGAACATCTTACCACAGTGTCAGGCAGTATGGAGAGCTCAAAGCGAAACAGGAACGTGTCGAAAGGACTTTTGGGCAGCTCAGAGGGGAGATCACTGCCACATCTGAGAGCATAACGGTGATTGCGGATTATAACTGTGGAATCAGAAAACCGTATCTGCATATTCAAGTATTTATTAAAATAAGCATATTCATAAGCTGAAAGTCTGATAAGAAAAGAGCTATTTGCATATTTTTTGTTTGTTTGTTTTGCTTTTTTATGGAAATGTATAGTTTTAAAGTTCTTCCCCACAAGGCTCCTGTCAATTGCAAAGGAAAGGGTGAGTTCCCAGGTGAGACACCGCCAGGCACCACCATAATCAAGCGATCAAAGTGGAAACCGTCAGGCACTGGATGCACCGCAACCCTGCACTGCCTGGCATGGTGGGACAGGCTGCTGTGGCTCTCCTGCCAAAAAGGCATGACCTGCATCTGACCATGACGAAACCTCAGACACCCATACAGAGGGACTTTGTACAGAAGGATGGGCCCGGAACCTTCAGAGGTGACAGTGAGGAAAAGGCTGAGGAATATTCCAGACCGATGGAGAAGAACAAGACGTCAGCTCTGTGAAACCTGGGGACCCTCGCTGGATCTCACTGTGATGTCAGTGGAACAACCAGAAAGCCCCAGATGTGGCCTGAGGACCAGACGATAGCGACCCTGCCCAGGACATGGTGCCAGGGCTGCGGCAGAGCGCCATGTCAGCGGGGACCTCAAGCGCTTCGTGGGGCGCGACGGGGGTTCCTGCACTGTTCTCGCAGCTTCTCTGTAAGCTTGAGGTTGTTAGAACACACAGAATTTATTTTAAGTGTCATGGGGAGGAGGCATGCATTCTCAGTTCGGCCCAGGTGCGCCTAAGCTGCCCAGTGGGGCAGGGCTGCTGAAAGTCCTACCGTTGGGCAAGGTGGGGGTGAGGCCTGGGGGCACGAGCAGGACCCTGAGAGCATTGGCTGCAGCTCCAGCCCAGATGGCAGAGGAACTGGCCCCCCTTCCTGGTCCAACACGAAAGCAGGTCAGAGAACACAGGTCTGCTCTTTAAATGTTTGAAAACTCGGAAGGCAGGAAGCTCTGTGGAGCCGGGAACAAGGAAGGAAGGCAAGTCACAGTGGTGAGCAGGATCGCGACTGAGTGGCCTGCGTGAGCTTGCAGCTGGCCTCACACCCACTGAGGACCGGGAATAGAGGTCCACAAAGGGGACATAGAGATTCTGCCTACCAGCCTGGAGGTGGAGCCCAGAGAGCAACCAGCCCAGAGCAACCAGGGCAAGAGGGTAGAGGGTGCCAGAAAAACCAGGAACCGACAGAATATAGGACACACTCAACGATCGAAAACTGTGTGGAGAGGCTGGTGGGTGATGTAGGTCTTTGCTGTAGGCACAGAGACAACCCAGTAGGCAAAACAGAAAGCAAGGCAACTGTTAACTTCAGGAAAAACAAAGGGAAAACCTAAGCGGGGCTCCCCAGTTGGCTTAGCAGTGCACAGTATCTACGTAGTCATAATAGTATACACAACAGCTGAGCTCATTCGGGAAGATCGAAGAGTGAGCAGCGGGCGGGCAGAGAGTGCTGGTCAGAGCTCCTCCAGGGACATCTCACAATGTCTAAAACTCGTAAATGAAGGGAACAGCAGCAAGAACGCACAATGTGGAAAAATGGAGAAAAGTCAGACAAGAAACAGCTGGAAGACTTGAGAGAGGCCGATGCCCCGAGGTCGGGCAGGGCGGCTCAGTGACCACTCCGGACAGGTCGGGAGAGTCCAGACCTTTGGGCTCCTTTTGTTCCTTTCATCTGTGTATCTGCCTTTCTTTGGCCAGACTTAAACCAAAAGATCAAAACTCTGAACTAAGTAACTCTGAACGAAAGTAACAACCAAAAAAGCAAACTCACTTTGCCACCAAAAAATGCCACAGTTTGGGACATTAAAAAACATATTTTGAAAAAGCCATTGATTAAGGAAGGACTCATAATGGGAATCAAAAAGTTTTAAATCGGATGACGATGGAAACACTGTCAGTCAGAATACCTGGGTGCAGCCAGCGTGGTCCTTGGTCATCTTCAGATTCTACACCAGAGACAAAAAAGTGAGGGAACTGCAGGTGTTTTTAATTCCTTCTTTGTGCTGACCTGCTTTCTCTGCCTTTCCGGAAAAGCCGCTTCCAGGTTTATTGAACTTCCCCGTTGTTCTTCCTGGACCATTCTGTCTGGGAGGGACTCCCCTTCTCTCGTGGAACCTTTGGCGGGGTCAGCCTTGTGGCCCACACAAGGGCTACTCATCCCAGGTGGCCTCCCCTGGGGTAGTCAGGGGCCGGGGTGGGGACAGGGTCACACAGGGTCCCCGCGTCCAGCTCTCAGCTGAGACCTGCCCCACGGGGGTCCGCGAGGTGGTGTTCAGGGGGCTGAGCAGAGTGCCTGGCCCAGGTGTGTGAGAGCCGCCACTGGCAGTGAGGTGAGCCCAGTGTGCCGCCGCGCCCCAGGACCTGCCCATCTCCCGTGCAGGCAGCGCGCCCACAGGCCTGCCCCCTCCCCACCCCCCTCCCCCACCCAGGCGTTGCCCTTGTCCTCTGGGAGGTGGAGGAGAGGGAAGAGTGGGCGCCTTTCCCGCGCCAAGCAGAGCCACTCAGCTGCTCAAATGTCCACCCCACAGCCCCGAGGCACCACCAGCCGCCCCCCCACCAGAAGGACTGGCCTCAGCTGCCAGGTGAAGCTGATGGGGCAACATGGAGTCCGCCCAGCCTCCGGGGGCCTGGGCAGGGCAGGGCAGGGCAGTCGTGGGAGCCAGAGCATGGCTCAGCCCTGTGTCTAGTCTCACACCCAGGGTGGGAGCAGTGTGGCCTCAGGCCACTGGCTCTGGAACCCCGTGCCCTGGGGGAACCCCTGCCCGCCCCACTCAGCCAGCACAGGCCTCAGAGGAATGAGCAGGAATGAGGGAGGGGCGCACAGGCCTTGGCCCGCCCGGGGCTCCGAGCCCAGGGGCTCACTTCCTGGCCTGGCTCTGCGGACACATCCTCAGCCTGGAGGGTGCTCATGGAGGAGCAGAGAGAGCCCGTGTGGGCGTCCTGCCCTGCGGACCCGCCCCTGCCCGCAGGACCCAACTCCCTGAAGCATCCTGTTCCGGCCACCGCCACCCAGGCTCCAGCCACACCCCGCCGATCACAGGGTGGCCGCCTTCTGCCTGTGCCCTGCAGCCCTGGGCCGGCCAGGACCCAAGGCCTGGGCCCAGGTCCTGTGCATGAAGCAGGAGGCGCAGGAGTGCTGAGCTGCCGCAGAGGGGGAGCTGGGCCCCGGCCGGGGCCTTGGCGTTGGCAGCATCTTTCAAGGACCCTCTGCGGTCCCTTTGTCCAGCAATCATTGCTGAGTGCCACCAGCTGGGCACGGGGCACAACGAGGGCGGAAAGGCAGTTTTCCAACAGCACCCTCCAGAGATGGCCCTCCAGGGGCCCAAACTGCCTGCTGCCAGTAATGACCAAAGGGCCCAGTGGTCAAAACAATCTCCCTGGGTGCCAAGGCTTTTGTGACACGCTCATATACACATGAGGCACTGAGGGTCATGGTGTCACCATCCTGTGTCATAGCAGGGCCACCAAGCTTGGGTGGCCCAGGACCTGCCCAGGGCACCGTGTAGCAAGGGGGTGGGAGCCCAGGTGAGGCCCAGACGCCCATGGCAGGGTGTGGACAGGGGCCAGGGGTGCCCTGAGTGGCAGACCCACAACAAGGAGCCCCTCTGTGCAGGCCCTGCCTTCCAGACACACTCACTTTACCTCCCAGCAGTCAGGGGAAGCCTGAGATCCAGTGAGGGTCCCCCTCCTGGCCCCTCACCTCTGCCATGTCTGTCCCTTGCCCCCATATTTGCCCTCCTCCCCTCTCTTGGGCCCACAGCCCCCCAGCTGCCTCCTTCTCTCCATCTGTCCCAGCCACACTTGCTGGGATGAGGTCTGCCCCACCCTGGGCTCCCAGCCCTGTCCTGGCCCCTCTGTGCCCCAACCTCAGGTCCTGGGGTCACCTCCTTTTGAGCGTCCCGTGTCCCTTCCCTGTCAGGGACCCGAGGCAGCAAGTGGCGAGCAGACTCTCACTAACTCTTGGCGAATGGATGATGGCGGTCAGAGGAGGTGAGGCACATCTCCCGGCCCAGCCACTGGTGGGGTCAGCCGCCCCCAGCCGGGTGCTCCGGGAGTCGGCTCTTCCTGGCTGAGGGCGCTGCGCACTCCCTGAGCCCCTTACCCTCTCTGGGCCTGCGTGTGGCCGGGCTGGCTCCGGAGCTTGGGCCTGTTGCACATGAGGTGGGGGAATGCTCCACACCCAGAAAGGAGGGGGCACGCCAGGGCGGGGGATCAGGACCCCGGCAGGAGAAAGAAAGGGGAGGCCACCCTCAGAGCAGCATCCGCTGGGGCTGAGCATCCTGTCGTGGGGGGAGGAGCAAGAGGACAGAGGGCAGCTGGTGTCCAACCCTCTAAGTCTCTCCAAGCTGGTCCCTGAGGGTCTCGGGTGCCGTAAGAGGGCCCTTGCTCTGACCACACGCCTGCCAGCGCCTGGCAGTGGGGGAAGCAGCGTGAATCTCGGTCTGTAGGCTGCTGGGCCACACCAAGCGCTCAGGCCCCTCCAGCCCCAGGCTGGTACCCGTGGCCCTGTAGCCCAGGGCCAGCCGACAGCCCCCTCCTTGCACAGGCCCTGGGCCCCTCTCTCCTCGTAAATTGGTTCCCCGAGCCGGCCCCCTCCCGCCCTCCTGTCGTCATTCCTGGCAGGCTCTGCGGTGAGCTCACTCCTTACATAAGGCGTCTGAGCTATTTCTTGGGGGCAATGAGCTCCCCCCACAGGGGCTCCGTTTCCCCTTCTCCTTCTCCAGCCATCAGCCACCACAAGCCCAGGGCATGAGAGGCAAGGCCCTTGTGATCCCCGGGCCCCACCCACCCTGTGTGGAGAGAGGGGCTTCCCCTTACCCTGCAGAACAAAGGTGGAAGAGAAGAGACACCAGCTCATTCCAGATTCCCTGGGGCGCTGAGGGCAGAGACCCAGCCCCACTCCCAGCCTCAGGCAGGAAGGGAGGAAGGAAGGGATTTCCCTGGGGTACTGTGAGTTGCTGTAGCTGTCGCTGTCCCCTGTCGCTGTCCCCAGTGGGATGGGGATGGGCTTGCCTCTCACTCGGGCCTGAGAGTCGCCCCCATGGGCACCCCCACCTGGTGCCCTTGGTCCCGAGTCCAACCACATTTCAGCAGGGACCTGTGTTCTGGGAAGGAGTGGCGACCAGATTTCACTTTGGTTCGGATAGGTGTTCCTCGGTGAGGTGCCGCAGGAGCCCCCAGCAGGACGGCGCTGTTTCCCAGAGGTGGGCACTGGCCCAGGGAGCCCCCTGAGGCTGCAGAGGGTCCATCCTCACAGTCAGGGGAGAAGGGCCCCCGGCCTCCTAGCGCTGCCCCCTTTCTGTGGCCTGGAATAGAAGGCAGCCCGTGAGGACACAGCGGGCCCCCAGAGGACTCAGCTGAGGAGGCGTCCAGACAGCATGTGCTGGGCACTTCAGGGGCTCAGCCCAGTCTGGCCTGGGGAGGACCAAGACAGGTGCCTTCCTGGCCTGGAAGGCAACTCCCAGGGTGGAGGGGTAGCCGCCAGGCCCGCCGCGAGCTTCTCCCCCGAGATGCCCCTTCCCCATGCCTCTGGGCCCAGGCGGCGAAGCCTTGGGCTCCGAGCCGTCTGCCGTCGAAGCTGCTCTTGGCCTGGGCTCCGGGCTCCCACTTCCTCAGCTGCAGAAGGAAAAGGGGAGGAAAAGTGGCCCGGAGCAGCGGCTGCTCCCGCCCCGCCCAAAGGAAGGACTCCCAGACGCTCCTGCCGGGAGCCTGTCACTCGCCACGCCCTGCTTGGGGACAAAGCTCCCAGCAGCAGGGACGCTGGGGACCAGGGGCCAGCGGGTGCCGGCAGAGCCGGAAACTCCTCGGCCCCTCCTGCTGGACTCCCAGCCCCGGGCCTCTGTCTGCCTCGAGAAACGATGTTTTCCTTTCTTTTCAGAGACTCATTCTTGGAACTTACACCCTCTTGGGTTTGCTATTTTTACCCACCCTGAGCCTTCCGGTCTCCATGGCGACGCCTCCAAACAGCAGATTCCAGGCGGCAATGACGTCACCTTTCCCTTTCCTGCCGCCCAGGCCTCCAGCCGCCGCTGCGCTGCCGGGCCAGGGGCTATGCGGCGGCCCTGGGTGCCTTCCCAGGCTCCGCAGGCCCCAGTCAAGCCCCGGGGCCTGTGGGCCATGGCCCGCCGTCCCTGCCCCCGACTGCCATCGGTCGAGGCCTTCAGCGGGCAGCGTCTGGCCTTCCCCGGGCCCCTCCGGGTGACTGTGCTGCAGCCCCGAGGCAGAGGCCCCAGGCCCAGGAGCAGTCTGGTCCCTCCTGCTCCGGGATTCCTGCCAGGCTGGCCGTCCTGTGGGAGCTGCCGGGCCCCAGTGGCTGGGGAGGCAGGGCAGGCTGGCGCCGGGCCTTGCTGGCTGCTGGGCCAGCAGTCTGTCTGGCCTAGGAAGCCCCTGTGGTCCCTGCATCAGAAACTGTTAAGTGCCTGCGGCCCATGGGCTTCCAGTCCCCTCTGTGAGGCTGTCACACCCCCTGGCCAGGGGCTGCTGCCCTCCTGTGTGGTCCCCAGGCCTCAGGCTCCACACCTTGGTCCTGGTCAGGCAGCTGCACTGGGGAGGCCACAGCCCCTCCACCTGGGCCTAGGTCTCCTGCCGCTGGTCACCAGGCATGTCTCTGTCCGGGCTTCACTTTACGCAGCACTGCCTGCAACGTCCAGCCTGAGGTCTGCCCTCAGCCCAGACCAATGACGTAGACACTCAGAGCTCGATGTCCACCTCTGACCAGGATAGGGTGGGAGAAGAGCCCTACTTGTGGGTACTTGCTTTGTTGTAGACGCAGACATTTGCTGAAACGTCTTGGCAATGAGAAGTCTTGGCAATGCCTCCTAGGACAGGAGAGTGCAGTTTGCAGAGCCCTGTGTTCCCTGCATCCCCATCATGGTCAGAAGTTTTTCCTTGCGCAAAGGACCCAGCCCACCCAGCTCCTGGCCCTGCACTGGCTACCTGGCCTGGTGGGATGCTGGGGTCCCATCCCTTAAGCAGGCCCTGCACTCCCCATCACCTCACGGAGCCCACAACAAAACAAACTCCAGCCCCACCCTCACAGCCTCAGCCAGAAAGCAGACGCTGGGTCTGGGGTCTAGGGGGAGGGGAGCAGGCAGGGCCGTGGGGGCACTGTGGGGGCCAGGCCAAGGGTCAGGGCCACACTCTGTCCCGCCAGCAACACGGAGGGCAAGAAAATGTGCAGCAGATACCTCATTAGCCGACTTCATTGCCCCCAGAAATGACACTGAAGGAAGGCGGTTTCAAGGCCCACGTTCCTGCCCTCCTGCTGGATTTCAGGTACGAAGTCCCAACTCGCCTGTCTGACACAGGCAGGTACGCTCACAGGTCTGGGCAGGAGGCACGCAGGTGGGCGGCCTTATCTCCAGAGCCCCACACAGACACATTCACAAAAAAGGTTTGCAGAGAACTCGGCTGGGAGGGGGGTACAGGTGGGCCTTTCAACTGGCCCCGCCCCCAGGAGGCTCCCTGTCCTTGGCTGCGGCCTCGAGCTCAGGCTGGGAGGAGGCCTCACGAGAGAGCCCACGGCAGGTCTGACCGACCAAACGAAGCCAGGGTGTGGGTGCTGGGGGCCGGCCCTGCTTCCTGAAGCCGAGTGGCTCTAGCAGCGGGGTGTCCACAGGGTCCCTAACCCAAGAAGCTCTGCCTGGACAAAGGCGCGGGGTCTAGGGGCCATGGGACAGCGAGGGCAGGAGGTGGGCTTCTAGTCTGGGGATGAACGGGCTGTGGCCCTGGAACCGGTCAGGGGGCAGCTGTGCTAGGCTCTGTGTGCCTCTGTCCTCTGCCCTCCTCGGTGTTTCTATGTAACAGCTCAGGCTTCTGGGATAGCCCCGGCCCCGCCTCTTCCTCTGGACCCTTGGGGCCCCAAAGGTGGCCCTGGTCTGAGCTCTGGTCAGCCAGACGTGTCCTGCCCGGGCTGGGATCCAGGTAGGGGCTAGGGGGCTCTGGCAGTGAGGGGCAGTGAGTGCGTCTGGGGGGGACCCCCGGCCAGGCGTGAGTGTGGAGTTGACTTCTCCCATCAAGAGTATTGAAGGCCTACCTGAGACAAGTGTGCAGACCAGCAGGAAAGACTTCCTGTTCTCAAGTGCTTACAGATCCATGGGAGACAACAAAAAATTAAATTTCCACATGTTCTATGTTAGATGGGAGTACGTAGTCTTAGGAAGGATCGACCAAAGTGAGGTGGGTCGGGTACCAAGTAGAGGTGGGCACTACTTGAGTAAGAGGTGAGCCTTCTGGGCCCAGCACAGTAGGTGCAAAGTCCCTGAGGCCAGGGCGCATTCAGGTCCCTGCAGGGTCCATGCAGAGTGGGGTGACAGGTGATGAAAAGAGGAAGGCCTGTTGTCTGCTCCCAGCTTTGCTGCCCCCGGGGGTGGGGGCTTGGGGGGTGCTGCTCTGAGCCAGGGAATCCCCAGAGCCACAGCCCCTCACTGATGGGCGGGGGTGGGGCGGGTGCTGGGTGAGTGGGTGGGCGCTCCCCCGGAGGAGGAAGGGAAGTTCAGTGGATAGCAGCCCTGTGCCTCCACTTCGCTGTTGGGAAAACTGAGGGCGAGATCAGAGGAATCGATTCGAAACAGACAGGCTATTTTTCTGAACATTTTGTTCCCCATCCTGCTCCCAGCCTGGCACAAGGCAGAAGCCACCAGCCGAGGGGAGGGTCCTTGCCCAGCCGGGCCCAAGCCCCTCTTCTGCCCCAGACGATTCCCCCCGCCACTCCACCCAGGGACCCACTACCCACCGTTCTGGCCGCAGCATGAAGGCTGAGTACACAGGCAACTTCAAAGGGTGGGGCAGAGGCCTGCGGGATCCCTTCCTGCACCCCCACCCCGCCCCCAGCACCCACAGACGCCACAGGGAGGGTCCCCGTGGCCGTGGGCCTGGCATTGGCCTCTGCCCAGCACCTTCCCCAGACCGGTCCATCTCCAGGCCAGTGGGCCTTCATCTCCGTGAGTAATATTTAACTTGGATGGGCTGGCGGACAACTGCAGGGGAGAAGTTAACAACAAGTTTGGATTGCAATCTGCTTGCCAGAAAGGAGGGGGGGAGGGCAAAGTTGAGAAGGAGAAAGGAAGGCGGGAGGGGGGCCTAAAAGGCCTGCATCCCAGGAGGCTGGAAGGACTGCCCTGCACGCTGGGCCTGTAGCTGAGCCCCTCCAGCCTCAGTGTCCCCTGCAGGACACACCCAGGTCGGGAGGAGCCTTGGGATTCAGCTCTGGGTCAGAGAACACAAGACATGCACACACACACATGCACACACACAGAGAACACGTGGTTGTGAACAGAAGGGCCCGCCTGCAGCTCTGAGGCTTCAACACAAGGATGGAAAAACCCTCAGGGCAGGAGCAGGGCTGAGTTCCTGCCAGGGGGCACAGAGGGCAGAACTGCAGCCAGGCCAGGCCCCCCTCCCGGAGGTCTGTGCCCGCAGGATTGACCACCCAGTGCCCAGCTGAGCAGGGCCCCGGCCAGCGCACCTTCCCCCTCTGTGGGAAGGACGGCCCTGCTGGGCGGCTGCTCTGGGGGGCTCAGGACACTGGGCTCTCCTGCTGTCGCCCAGCCTCTCCCAGCTCCAGGTGTCAACACCTGAGATGGTTGAGGGGACCCTGCGAGGGCCCCACTCCAGAGGACCACGGAGAGAGATCCTCAGCTCCACCCTGAGTTGGGGACGGGTCACTGGGTCCCCATGCTTCGTGGGGCCCTCTCGCATCTACAAGGACCCATCTCCGCCAGCAGCCTCCAGCCTGGGGCCCCGCCCCATCGTGCCAGGCAAAAGGCTGCACCTCCCTTCTGGAATGTAGCAAATCTAAGATGTCAAACAGTTGATTTTCCACAAGCGTGCATTTTCCCAGGGAAAAACACACCTCTCCAACCTTGTAGTTTGTCCTGATTTGCTCTTGGGAAGAAACATCTACCCCTAGTGGGGGCCCTGTCTCACCCGCCCTCAAGGAAGGGCCACCAAAGCTGCCCGGGTGGGCACCCTGGCTCCTGGCGGAGGGTGGCCTTGCCCAGGGGCCGGGCCCCTCACCGAGTCACATCATCTGGTGGAAGATGTGCAGAGCCCGCCCCTTCCCACTCTGGCACCCTTGCTCCCCTCTGCAACTGTTCTTTCCCTGGGTGAGACTTCCACTTTGAATATCCTCTTGAGAACCCGACTCCCAGCCTGGACTGCCACGTCTCTGCCAGAGCTTCTGGACAGCCCGGGCAGAGTAAAGACAGTCCCTCCAGAATGTGTGTTTAATTGCCACATGCGGGGCTGTGGGGGGACCCGGAGCTCCAGGATGGGGGTCTCCCATGGCTGACTCCTTCTTGGTGCTTTGCTTCTCTGGAGGCAAGTCAGCTGTAACCGATGTTCCACAGCCAGGCCGGAGAGTGGGGTCTGGGAGAAAATCTGCAGGGGCTGCCAGCGGGCGAGTGCTCTGCTCCGCCCCCACCCCAGATGGCACCTGGGGTGAAAGTTCTGGGAGCGTCGGCCGCAGAGCGCCCGGGAGCCACGCAGAGGCTGTGGCCCGAACGCTCACGGCCCCCAGATCCATCTGCTGAGCTCTAGCCCCCACTGGGGAGTGGGGCCTTTGGGAGGTGACTGGGGCCTGAGGGTGCGCCTTTACAGGTGGGATCCAGGCCCTCACGAAGGGACGCACAGAGCTCTTGCCACACCTCCTACCGCGTGAAAACAGAACCTGCCGGGGCCCGAACCCGAACCCGAACCCAGCCGCTCCGGCACCCTGATCGCAGATGTCCCACCTCCAGAACCAGGAGGAATAAACTTCCACTGTCTGTTCGCCACCACCTGTGAGATTTTGTTATCACATCCCCAGTGGACTGCGGCCATGGTGGTCTCGGCCCTTCCCGCCAGCATCCTCCCATGGCTACGAACTCGTCTGCCCGGCAGGAGGGTGTCCCCAGGGTGGGCGGCAGCTGGCCTCCAGGGGATTCCTGCTGCCTCTACAGTGGCCCCCTCATACTGATGTGGTATTTGGGGACCATCATGAGAGCCCCCTTGAAGCCTGCAGCCTTGATGCAGCAGAAGGAGTCTGGAGTGAGACCATGGGGGCCAGTGGGGACCCTGCTTCCAGGCCCTTCCCCAGCCCCTGGCCACTCACAGCCAGGCCGGCCCCCAGCTCCGCATCACGGCTGACCAGAGCTGGCTTCTGCGTGCAGAGGCCCAGTGTGGAGAGGAACGTGTGGAAACGTGCCGACATTTGTACACAATTCCACGCTGAGATGTAATATTTCAGAGATGTTGGGCTAAGATGGAACATGTTATTGCAATGAACTTCGCTGCCTCCTGTGACCTCGTCACAGGCGGCTCCTGCACATTCTGAATGACCCGAGAGGAGGGGCAGGCAGCTGGACAGAGGCGGGGCGCGTGAGGGCAGGTCGGAGGAGGGCGAGTCGGGGCCACCTGACCGCAGACCAACGGCAGCACCAGAGGTGAGAGCGCGGGAGGGGCCGTGTTCATGGGACCCCATGCTGCAGGCCCGCGGCTCCTGGAAGCCTGGGGCAGCGGGGATGAGGGCAGCCGTCACGCTGTGTGGTCAGCAGGCCCCTGGGGCTGAGGCCCTCAGAGAAGGCCACCAGGGCTGTGACAGGTGTCCGGTGTCCTTCTTTGTCCCCACAGGGTCCCAGTGGCCGCAGGGCCTGGCCTGAAGTGCTGGGCAGCTCCAAGCCCTCAGCAGTGTTCTGCCCCCCCCAGCCAGATGTGCTTGCCCCCCGGGGGGAAGAGAAGCTGCTCCCTGGGGGAGCTGGCCATCCCGGCAGGGACGGCTCCCTCACAGGAGGCGCTGGCCTGGGAGCTTCAGGGCTGTCTTAACAAGCACAATTCTCTTCAGCGTCTTCCACAGTCATAGGCTGCAGCTGGAGCGAGGGGACACCAGGGGGTCACCGCCACAGTCACCAGCCACAAGTCAGCAGCCTGTGGACAGCTGGTGTGGCTGGGTGTGGGAGCAGAGTCTGGGGGCCCCTCCACAGCTCAGGAGCACCCTGTGGGGGCGCAAGGGCACCCAGGCTGAGAGCTGTTGGCCTCACGGTCTAGCCAGGCCTGGCCTGAGTCTCCCAGGCCAGATGTGCTGTCCGTCCTTCCCTGCAGGCCAAGCCCAGCACCCCTCACCCCCGGACCCCACTCCCCCTCTCAGGACACTCGGTGCCACTCGGTCAGCAAAGCCACCAGCCAGGGCAGCAGCACAGGAGACCTGGGTTTGAGTCTGTCATGTGGCTGATAACAAGGGGCTGGCAGGCCTGTCTCTAGGTGGGGTGGAGACAGGGCACCTCCGTGGCAGGGCTGGGTGCGGGACCAGCTGGTAGCCAGCCCCTCTCCAGCTGCCGTGCGGGGGGCTCATGGGGCAGGGGTGCCACTGTCCTGCAAGTTGGGCAGCAGCAGCTCGCGGATGTGTCCATTCCCCATAGTGGGCTGTCCTTCCAAGAACATCTCCCGCATGAGTCACGAATCCCTGACCCCCAGTCCCCTTCCCTCCACGCCCTGCTCCCCACCTCCCTCGCCCCCACGGGCTTTTCTAACTCCCTGCACCCTCCTCTTCCTCAGCCCGCTCCTTCCAAGTAGCCAGAAGGGCCTGAAGTTGCCTCAGAGACTCTGGGGTGCTCTCCCCCTGGGCTGCTGCCCAGCCAGGGCCCTCCTGCCTCCTGCCAGCATCCCAGCCCGAGGGAGTGGAGGCACAGCGGTGCAAGAGGCAGCAGGAGGGGCGAGCAGGCTGGTCTCAGTGGCCCAAGGGGGCTTGGCCTTGGGCTACTGCCTGTTTGGACACCTACCCACCATCAGTCCTGATTCCAGCTGCACCCTGGCCCCGCCTTGGGCTGCAGGCAGCAGTAGGGCCAGTTCGGAGAAGTGACTCCACAGGGCCTCGGGCCGCTGCCCCCGCTGGCCAGACAGCCCCCGGCAGGCCTCCGCGGGCCACGCAGGGCCCTGGGCTGCCCTCTGGCCTTGGGGGCTGTGTGGCCAGCAGCGCAGGAGCAGCTCGTCAAGGGTAGCCGGAGTGGGTGGGCGGGGGGGTCCCTGCTGCGCCTGCCTCCTGGATGGTGAGGCCACGGAGTCGGGTCAGAGAGCTGGCCAAGGCCCCTCCTGCCCCTCTGGGCCAGGCAACAGACAGTTATGCCCTGACCAGCTGCTGCCAAAACATGGCAACTGGAAAGCAAAGACACAGGCCCTCTGCCGAGGGCTGGCATCCCTCACCAGGCCTCTGGCTGATGACCTCGTGACCCCTGGCTGCTCTGAGACCTGTGGTCAGTCAAGGCCCAGGTCCCCGTAAGACTCAGAGGCAGGTAGGATAACCCCAGGTGCGTGGTCCCTGGGGTGGGGGTGGGAGAGAGGAGGCAGCTTTCTGCCTGTGCCCACCACCCCTGCCCCACAGACCCCCACCAGTTATTGCCAGGGAGGTCGAATAACCATCTGCTGACCCCTGACCTAGCCTCTCCATCCACATTTGTGCCCTTGCGAAGACAGGTGGGGGCTGAAGGGGGGAGGGAAAGGAAGGAGGAGAAGGGGGAGGGAGGAGAGAAGGAGGAGGGGGGAGGGGGGCAGACGGAGGGCACAGCTGAGGCCTGCAGCTCCGATGGGGGTGCCTGCCCCGGAGACACGCCGGGCACACTTGGGCCAGCCTGAAGACGGCCCCTGCCCAGGGAGGCCCCCAAGGAGGGGGATCGGAGCTTTCCACATCGGAGCCCTTGACACAAGGTCAGAAATGGCTCACACGGAACTGGGGGTGACACAGCTGGGGCTCAGAAGGCCGGGGACCTGCCAGCATCTCAGGAAGTTGGGGCTCCAGCCTGCGGATCTGCCATAAGGAGGCGAGAAGCCACGGGAGTGGGAAGCCGGGCCAGGCCGGGCCGAACCTAGCGGCCACCCTCTCCACCAGAAGAGGTTCTCAGGGAGGGGACCCCGGCCCAGTGTCGTCCATCCTGGGTTCTTCCCAGGACATATGTGGGCTCGGAGTAGAGCTAGCTTTCCTTGAGGCCATGGCTCTGAGGGATGGTGACAGGGCCCAGGCCAGGAGAGTAGCCTCAGGATGCCTGGCTGCCTCCAACCAAATGGTGCCCGGGGGCTTCAAGCTGCACGTGGTGCGGACGGCGAGGAGACGTCCGAGTCCCACGTCAATGTCCTGTGGCCACGGCACAAATGACCAAGCTGGGGGCTTCAAACGACAGGGTCTACCCCTCACAGTTTGGGGGCCAGAAGTCCACACTCAAGGTGTGGAAGGGCTGCACTCCTTCCAGCAGGACGGATCCTTCCTGCTTCTTCCGGCTTCCGGTGGCTCCAGGTGTCTCCGGGCTCATGGCCTCCAGCCTCTGCCTTCACAGTCAGGGAGCTTCTCTCTGTGTCCAAACATCCCTCCTCTTTCAAGGACTCCAGTCACATGGGATTTAGGGCCCACCTAACCCACTGTGGTGGCCTCGTCTTAACTTGATTCCAGCCGCAAAGACCCTACTTCCAAATACGGTCACATTCCCCGTTTCCAGTGGACATAGATTCAGGGAACTCTTTTCAGCCACCCACTACCCCCAAAGCTTGGTCTCTGCTTGACTTACATGCCCTGCAGGAGGAAAGCCTGAGACGGTCCCTCCCAGCTCATCTTCGGGATTGGCTGACTGTCCCCTCTGGGCCAGGCAGCCCCTCAGGCTCTGGGGACACCCTGGGGCAGAGTGCAGAACCCCAGCCCTACACTTCCCACCGGAGGGGTAGGAAAACCCAGCAGGGCGACAGGGTGAGGGGAGGGCCAGGAAGGCTTCTCGGTGGAGAGGACGCCAGAGCAGAGCCTGGGCATCGCAGAAGTTGGGGCATCAGGACAGAGGGAGGGCCTATGTGGCTGCGGGAGAGGCAGCAGCAGAGGAGGGAGTCGGGGCCTGGGGGAGGTGGGGGCCAGCATTGGGACTTTGCAGTGGCCACTGCCCCTCCTTTGCCACCCTCGGCTATCCTGTGGTTTTCACGCTCTTACAGTGAAGGCTGAAGGTTGTGCCGGCTGGTCCCGGACATCGACGCCCGCCCCTCTGCAGCTGGGAGGAGGCGCCTCGATGAGGCCGAGGGTGTCCTTGTCCCCACACCAGTGAGGGGGCCCCGCGCCCGCTCTGCTGCCCAAGGGATCCTGCCATGGTTCCCAGGCAACTGTTTCAATTCAGCCTGTCTGCCTGGCACTCTGCACACCCACGAATGTCACCGCCTAGCTCCAGGAAGGCTTGCCTGCTCAGCACACGCAGGCTAGCAGGTGTGGCCAACACAACCAGGAGTCCGGGCTCCGAGGAGCAGGCAGCCCAGGCCTCGAGGCTGGCCGGCCAGTGAGTAGGCACTGGCCGGGCACTTGGAGTTGGGGCCGGCCTCACCGGGAGATTGGAGGCTGTGCTGCTCTCCGGGGCTGGTTGTGCTGGGTGGCCTCAGGCCCGAGACGTCTTGACCCCACTTGCTGGGTGCCCCGAAGGGAAAACCCGCCCCTGAGAAATCAAAGGAGGGTCTGGGGAATCCAAGCGGGCTTGGCCCAGGCCAGCAGGCTCCAGGCTGGGGTCCAGCTGACAGGGTTTGCCTTGCAGGGCCGCCTCGGAGGAGAGGCAGCAAACCAGCAGCAGCACCCGTCAGCGGGCAGGCTGGCTCTGCAGGGGGCGGGGGGGGGCGGCAGGCTGGCTCTGGGGAGAGGCGGCAAGCTCACACCACGGCTCTGAGGACCTTCCGTGGTGCTGGAAGGCGCTGGGAGGTGCAGGCCCCTGAGCAGCTGGCTGCAGATGTCACCCTGATTCTGGGATGGGCGCCTTGGAGGGGAGGGGGCATCTGGTCATCACCCACAAACGTATCACTTTTGGTGGCCAAAGCCAGAGAAAGCACAGGGGGAAGGGCCTCCCAGCTGGGCCAGTCCTGTGCTGCAGGGTGGGGCCGCGACACCCCCGCCCACCGGGCACTTTCCGCTTCACTGGAGGGGTGCCTTCTCCAAAATGCTGAAGGATTCTTTGTAAACATGCATTTTGGCTTGTAGAAAACCTATTTCTGCAGTACCAGTGTCAGTCTCCATCAGAAATTATTTTCCAGTAAAGCCCCACTGCCTGTCGCTGCTTCCGAGGGCTTGGGGAAATGTGAGTCTTTGAGTTAAGTTCAACTTTTAAATTTCCTCCAGCCCCACCACTGCCACTGTGTCTTGCTGATAATGCTGGGACAAGGTGGGTCTCTCGGGGTGCACAGTGCTCCCCTTCCACCTCCAGGTCCCTGTGCAGGCTGGGCCGGCGGGTGGGCAGCTGTCGGAAACGGCAGCTGAGGGGGTGCGGGCAGGGTGTCGGCACCTGCCGTGTGCTTGGCACAGGGGTCACCCAGCTCTGCTCTTGGTGGCAGTGTCCCAGGCTGTCGGTCCCGGTGGTCATGGAGGGAGTTAATCCCTAGCAGCAGCTGGATGAAACCAGAGAGGAAACATCCCCAGGAGACAGATTTTACATGGGGCTCTCCCCTGTTAGAAGTCAAGGGTAAGTGAAGCCCACAGGGGTGGCTAAGGCCAAAGGAGACTGGGTGCCCCCCACCTCCTGTGCCCTAAGCTGGAGTGAGACTCAGTCAGGCCCTGACAGCCCCCAGGGCCCGCACCCACTCCGGGTGTCTGCCCTCAGGCCACGCCATGGTCCTGCGTCCACCTGAGACCCTCCCTGCTCCTGCCTTGGGGTGAGGTCTGTAGAGAAAGGGGCTGCGACGATAAGACCCTGGTGCTCTGCTTCCGGGGTCTTCACAGAGCTGGGCACATGCTGGCCTTCCTCGGGGAGGCCTGGCCATTTCTCCTGGAAGTCCCCACAGCTGGCTCTCAGAAGTGTGGTGACCCTTCCAGAAAAGGCCAGCAGGACTGTGTCTGGGAACTGTAGTCACAAGCTATTTGGGAGTCGCATCCTCAGTCAGTCGGCACCTGCCATGTGCCAGGCCTGGAGCCCCCCCTCCTGGGCTTCTCTCACCTGGGAGCCGGCCCAGCTGCCCGTCACCCACTCCAGGACCCCGAGACCACCCACTTCTGCAGCTCCCGCTGCCCACACGTGCACTGTCTCCCAGCAGCTGGCAGCCTCCAGGGGTGAGGACCCCTGGGGGGCCCTCAGCATCTAGAACAGTCCCTGCCGCAGGAAGCCACTTAGGGACATTTGGGGGAATGAGTTCGCCCCGCCCTGGAGGTCGGAGTGGCCACGCACAGAGGATGAATGGTCACTTGCGTGGTCTCTCCTCGGGGACTGGGGTGCGCAGGCTGGAGTGTGCCACAGGGGCTGCCCAGGACCCGAGCTGGGGGGAGGCAGGACTGTGCCATGAAGTGGTGGGGAGGGGAGGAGGCTGGAGCAGCTAACCCTAACCCACAGAGGGCGGTGCAGAGAAAAGCCCCAGAGCTGCGGGGCTGGGGAGAGCCGAAGGGTCCGAGCGTCCCGGGCGGCATCTGTCTGTGGCCTGGAGAGGAACGGCCCAGCTCGCAGCCCCCTGCGCGCCGGCCAGCGCAGCCCAGCCCCGCCTCGGGGCGGGGGGAGGGGGGAGGCGCACAAGGAGCCAGCCCTGCGCTGGCAGGAGTGGCTGAGGGTCCCTGGGCGTCTGCTGCCACCATGTGGTAGATTGTATGGTCATCAGGGGGAAGCGCCGAGGGTATCAGGGAAGTTCCTCCCAGGCCGCCACCCGTGGCCCAGGATCCGGGGCCCTGGACTTGGTCTTCTCATTTCTTTATTTCTTAATTAAGGAAGCTAATCTCCCTTTTGTGTAAGGAGATGGCGACATCCTGGGAACAAAAGAGCTAGAAACCCAGGCTCACAGCCGTCCATGCGGGGGAAGGTGGCAGAGCAGGGACACGTCTGGACGCCGGCGGGTGGGGAGACGCCAGGACCCCCTAGCTGTCTTCCTGCCCAGCTCCTCCTCCTCCGAGGCCTCTGGGGACCCCGGCCTGAAGGGTGAGGGGGGATCCCCGCTCAGGTGGAAAATGGCTCCTCAGGGCAAGGCAGCCTCCCCCACCTCAGTCCCACCTCCGTGGTGCAGGGAGGAACCCCGGCCTCCAGCTCCCCAAAGGCTGATAGTGTCTCAGAGGGGAGGTCACCTCACGGCCTGAGGAGCAGGTCGCGGGGTCCCCCAGGCTCGGGTCCAGCTCCCAGGTCGGGGGCGGTCTGCGTCGGGGTGGCGGGGAGTTGGGGTCCACAGCGCACGTAGGGCTGTGGGGGGTTGGGGAGGGGGGCCGGGGCCGGGGCCGGTCCGGGCGGGGCAAGAGCAGGGAACGGGCAGGGGCGGGGCTTGTGCCCGGGGCGGGGTCTGCGCCGGGGGCGGGGTCCGGAGCGTGGGCCGCTCACTTCCGCCCGCCGCGTGGGCTCCGGGCGGATGGAGTCGGCGCGGAGACCGCGGCTGAGCCTGAGCCGCAGGAGACAGCCGTCGGGGGTCGGGTGAGGCCGGGGGCTGAGGGCGGCGCGGGCGCGGGGAGCGGCCGGGTGGGGCCCTAGTGTCCCCCGGCCGAGCAGTAGCTGGTGTCACGCCCCCACGTGCTTCCCGGAACCTGCCAGGGTCCCTCCCCTCCCGCTGAGTCTATCCCCGCTCCTCCCCCTGCCGCCGCCAACCCCCCTCCCCGCTCTTCCGGGCCTCCGGGGCTGAGTTCTCGCCCCCTGCCGTCCCAGGCCCCCGAGCGCCGCCCCTGGATCCCACCCGGACGGCGGCGAGTGTGCGCGGCTGTGGGATGAGCTGTTCCGCGTGGCGAGCGCAGATCTGAACGTGCACGGCGAGCTGCCGCCGCTCCCCGCGTTCCCCCGCCAGGTGTGCGGTGACCCAGCGCGCAGCCTCGGGTCTCGGGTTGGGGAGGGGCGGGGGCGGGCGTGGCCGGCGCGATCCGACGACTCGGTCTTGCAGGAGCCCATGCGCAGCCCCGAGCAGGCGCCCCCGGAGAGCTTCACGGTGGGAACCAAGACCTTCTCCTGGACGCCCTTCCCGCCCGTCCCGGAGCGAGGCAAGGGCCGGGTCCGCTCCTGCCCGGTGTCCCCCCAACACCACCCCGCGCGTGAGCCCCGCGGGACCCCCAGCGCCGAGGAGCAGCCGTCCTTGGAGGGGACGCCGACCCTGCGGAGCTGCCCCATGTGCCAAGCCGACTTCTCTCCCGGGTGAGTGGGCCTTCCCTCCTCTCTGCTTTTACCTGGTGGCCCTTGCCGTTTGGAAACCACAGCCAGGTTTAGAAGGCTAGGGAGCTTGAGCTCGACTTTGGCATTTTAAAGTAACATTTTGTGCTTAGAACGTTGGCAAAGGGCAGTGACTGCGTGAGGATCAGCCAGAGGACGCAGTGCTGCGGATCTGGGGGTCGACCTGCTGGCTGACAGGTCTGGGGTCTACTGACCTCCACCCCTCAGACTCTACAGCAGGAGGGTAGGGAGGCTCTACCGGGGTCCACCCTGACATCCGGGAACCTGGCGGTGACTGACTTCCCGGGGCTGAGACCACCTCCAGGTTCAGGTGGGCTGTAGGTCACTGAGCACCTTCCCGGGGATAGATTGCTGGTTTTAAAAGTGAAAATTGTCTCTGTCTAGAAATGTTTTTTTTCTTTTAAAAAATCAAATGTATACATTATACCCTTTCTAAGTAAGGATGATGGAATTCAATTTTGCTGAGAAGTCCCAGCTGCCCAGCTTTGGGCCACGTGTCACACAGCCGAGGACATAGGTGTGGGGGGGTCATGGGGGTCAGGGTGGAAGAAGCTTGGTCGGGCAAAGGGAGTGGGTGGCAGGTTTCGGTAGTCAGACCCGTTCTGCATTGGACATCCAGTGGCCTGGAGACATGTGTTGTTACGAGCGCTGCCCCTCGTCTTCCAGAAACAAAACAGCCCCGGAGGGTGAAGGGAGTGGCTTCTAGAGCTAGAAGCCGTCCAACCAGTTATCAAAACATGTGGCACAAAACCGCGGCACAGGAGAGAAGAAACCCCAATTGAAGTCAAACATCCAGGCTCCTCCAGGCAGTGACATTTATTTCATTGGAACCTGACGTGGGGTGGGCACCGCCTCTCCACACTGCTCCCAGATGGCTCACGGGAGGGGGAGGGGCGGAGAGGGCGAGGTGGTGGCTGTTCTCAGGGCGCCTGTGCCCGGGCAAAGCCCCCAGCTGGCACAGGTCGGGCTGGGCGGGACAGGGGGTGCCGCAGCCGCGCTGAGGTGCCCGGTGCTCTGAGTAGCTCTGGAGAATCTGCAAACCATCGCCAGACTCAGCGTCTCGCCCAGCACGCCTCCTGCCTGCACTGATGCCTCAGGATGGTTGTGGCTGCAGGTACTGACTCCCCTGCCCTTCCTGAGGACTCAGTGAACACTTTTTAAAACACGAAGTCCCCTTGGATCACACCTGCCAAAAGACATCAAGGAACAGAAATACCTTTGGAAGCCCTGGAGGGAGGGCAGCTTTCTTGGCAGAGCCCTTGGGTTCCTGATGCCGTCGGGGCGCCCTGGCCCCTCTTCCTGTTCCAGGGGGAGCCTTTTGTCCTTGGATCGCTTACTTTCCTACCAAGAAAGGATTCCCAGAGACACCAGAGGGATGTCGGAAAGTTCCGGTTCTGAGCTGTTTCAGCAGTTAGATTGAGGATTGGCAGAGTGCCTTGGCTTTTCAGAGTAGAGGGAAGTGCCGTTGGGGCTGGGTCTCTGCGTGCCTGGAATGCTTCCAGCATGGCCTTCCTGTGATTAAAAAGGAGAGGCCACACTCCCTCAAGGCTGCAGGATAACCTGGAGACAACAGAAGTCCCCGTGCCGGATGCAGGGGCTCACACCCCTCAGGACCCTAGGGCAGGGAGTCTGGGCCCTGGGAGGGTCCAGGTTAGGGCTGGACACAGACATGCGACTGTTGTGTTGTCTCGTGATTGTCTCTAGAAAAACACTTGCTTTCAGTGATGCTCAGGAATTATTTGACCAGAGACAGATGCCATCGGAGCAGCGGGAGCGGTGGCGCTGGTCAGCAGGAGGCGCCAGCAGCCTGGACGCCTCTGGCGGAGCAGTGGGGTGAGCTCTCTTCTTTCTCGAAGTCTCGGTGTCTGCGGGTCACTCAGAACCACTTGTCCTCCAATGTGAGGGCAGCCACAAAGTGGACTCGATGGCCCCGTGTGAATGCTGTCCCCTCGCTGCACGCTCAGATACTGCTTTCTGCTGCCCGGGAGTCACAGAGGCAGTTGGGAGATTGGCTCCCCCATGCCAAGTGATGTGAAGACGTGGAAACCCAAGTGTGAGCCGTGTCCCCGTGTCTGTGTCGACGCCCAGGCGGGGGTCTCTCCAGCTCCAAGGCCCCTTAAGCCCCTGGATACCCGCTCATGTTCAGAAGGTTCAGGAGGGTCGCGGGCTGAGCCCCGTCTCCCACAGCCATGCCGGCCTGCACACCTGGGTGCGCGCACGGGTGGGAGGCAAGGCTGCGGTGACGCCAGCTGAGGCGGAAGCACAGTGCGTGAGAGACCCGGCGACAGCTCTTTTGGGTGGGGGTCTGAAGGAATCCCGGAGGGTACCTCCCACCCGAGGGACACTGCCTGGAGATCCCTGGACAAGGTGACCTGGTCCGGGTCTTAGGGTGTCTGGCAGCCTCGGAGGAAGCACATGCAGGGGCGGGTTCCAGGATGGGCCAAGGGGCCCCCGGGGCCCCAGGGCGGCGCGGGCCGGCATCCGTGAGTGCTGCAGGGGCAGCGGAAGGCACCCACACCAGTGCGGCTCCGGCTCCGGCGAGCAGCGGTGCGGGGGGTTAGGTTGGGTGAACGGCCGGCGCCTCAGTCCTGGGGTGGCTGTGGAAGGACGTCATTCCCGACTTGGTGCCTGGACGCGGTGGCTCCAGGGAAGCGGCTCTCCATCCTGGCTGCTGAACTCTGGCTGGTTGACTAGGACAGCCCTGGAGGCGGCAGAGGAGAGGCCACGGCGGGAGGTCTCTGCAGGTGGAGAGAGGGGCACAGGCTGGCCGGCCAGCCGCCTCTGCGGAGGGCCCTGCAGCCTCGGAGGATCCTGGAAGAACACAGAGTGGATGTGATGACCACGTGTGAACGCCACGTGTGGATCCCGGTGTTTGGCCAGGACTCTGGCTAGGCCCCTAGGCAGCCTCTCAGCCTGGCTGCTGGAAGAGCCTGGTTGGGAGAGTGGTTGGCGTGAGACTTGGCGAGGTGGCTCTGCTCTGTGCAGTGCAGGGTCCCTGGCCACTCTGGTGTGGATGAGCCACAGGAGTGAGTGGCCTTGGGCTGCTGGAGTGGAGCAGAACCCGAGGGTCCGGGCACTCCCTGCACGTGCCAGGTCTGGGGGCGGGGGTCATGGGGGACAGTCTCAGAGTGGAGAGGGTCCTCACTGGGGCTGCTGGGCCTGTCTGGGGCATGAGAAGGGGCCTGGACCAATGCTGGCCAACAGCAGGAGGCCTGGGTGCTGAGGGGAGGCCGGCTCCAGGTGGAGCCCAGGTGGCAGGTGGACACAGGTCCCTTGGGTCTGGGCTTGAGTCTGGGTGAAGGCGCTCGCTCAGCTCCCCCAGTTCTGCTGGGAGTCACAGCCTCTAGCACAGGGGAGACTGTCAGTCATTCCTGACCTTCCCTCCTCCATGGGGTCAGATGAGGTCAGGGATGGAAGACACCTGCTCTGTGACATGCGTCAGACCTCTCCCCACCCCCACCAGACACTGAGGGGGCTGACCCGCAGGCCTCGGGGCCCCCAGGACCGTGGTTGGCAGCCCACGTTGACTGAATCCTGTCCTCAGAGGAGCCGAGTCCCTCTGAGTAAAGAACAAATTCCCCGACCTGAGGTGCACACCCCTTTGTCCACTCTGTTCTGCTGCCTTGCAGTGCCTGCTGTCCTGGGACACCCGCCTTCCCGCCTTCTCTTTTCCAGTTGCCAAGCAGGGTGGTTTGTGTAGAAGGGAAGGGACACCCAGTCACATGCTGCAGACACACCTGATGGAGTTGTCTGCTGACGAGACAGCTCCTACCAGGGCGGGCTTGGGCGTTAGGAGGGACTCCGCCCTCTACCTGGAGGGGCCCTGGCCGGCCCCCGGCACTGCGGTCCGGCCGGCCTGTCTGTCGATGCCTGTACCGCAGGCGGGCTTTCAGGCCCTGCGAGCTGCGAGGTCCTCATGCTGGGAGGGTCCCGGAAGCCCTAGGGGCTCAACCAGACACAGGGTGTCCCCCGCCAGGCTCAAGGGTGAGCCTGGGCGTGTGTATCTGACAAGCCCTCTGGGCACCCTGCAGACCTGGAGGCTAGGGAACAGGATTTGGAAAGGCTTTCTGCTTGGTGGGGCCCCTCCTCCTGGACCCTCCCCTCGTTTCTCTCTGGCCGGCCTTTGGTGTGGCTGGCACACCCAGGAAGGGCATGAAAGTGTGAGACAGGTGCTCCAACCAGGTGCCCTTCCGCGTGGCCAGCTTCTTCTCTGTGAGCGACCCTCTCTTCCTTGCAGGCTGGCCCCGTTGGACATCGACAGCCATCTGGCTCAGTGCCTGGCGGACAGCACGGACGACGTGGTGTGGTGAGCCCTTCCTGGCCCCGCAGCTTCCCCTCCACCTGCCAGACCACGTCCTCCGCTCCCCGTGCTAAGAAGCTACACGTTAAAACGTGTCAGTGTGCAGTGCTCGTATCTCCATGTGTACAGACTGAAGCACTGGGTCCTTTTTCCTCTGTGGCTGTCGCTGAGCAGAATGATGGCCAAGGTCAGGAAACGGACAGGGCCGCCTGGCAGAGGACCCGCCCGGGCAGGTTAGCGGGGACAGCCTCACGGGCAGTATGGGTATTTGTGCCTGAGTTGGCCCGAGTGCGGACATGGTGCTCACTGTGCCGCTCAGTGAAAGACGCCCGTCTGAAAGGCTACGGACTGTGCGATTCCAGCCATAGGACACCCGAGAAAAGGCAGAACTGTGGAGACGATACAGAGATTGGCGGTTGCCAGAGGTCAGTGGGGAGGGAGGGTTAAACAGGCAGAGCACAGGATTTTGAGGGCAGTGGAAATACTCCGGATGGACCACAGCGGTGGATGCGTGAGACACACATCAAACGTGGGTCCAGACCCACACTCAGTGCCGGTTCAGCAGTTGTTGTTTTTTAATAGCTTTTTAAAGAAATTCTTTTTTGGTGGAAAATTAAGTTTATTTATTTTTAATGGAGGGACTGGGGACTGAAGCCAGGACCTCCTGCATGCTAAGCACACACTCCACCACTGAGCTCTGCCCTCTCCTGATTCATCGGCTGTAACAAATGCACCCTGTGTGGAGAGAGGATGTTGATGGTGGGGAGGCTGCGGTGGGGGGGGGGCAGGGATACGAGACCTCTCTGTACCCACCCATCACTTTTGCTGTGAACCTAAAACTGCTCATAAAATGTTTTTATAAAAATGGCTTCAACAGCCTTGGCTTCCTGGAGACACTTTTAATGAAAAGAGTAACAGTCAGCATTGTCGTTAAAGTCTTTAATGAGCGTGCAAGACAGGAGCGGGCGTGGCCGTTGGGGACACTAACCCGCAGAGGGAGAGCTGCCGGCCACTCACTCATCGTACAAAACCACCAGGACGCGTCTGCCGCTTTACAGTCGTAGCGTCACCCGTTTCCAGAGACTGTTCCGAAAGGACACACACCTTGTTGTGACTGCAGCTGTTCAAAAATGTTAGGATTTGTTTCCAAACCCCACCTCGGTACACCCTTCACCTTTACGTTATGAAACAATTGACTGTGAGATCTCCCTCGACCATGAGCACAGGTTACGCACATGTTTTGTACACGAGCAACCACACTGGTAACCGGGAAGCTATTTGGCAACATGGCAACATTGGAATAAATGCTGAAGTTTGAGCAAATTCAGAGCCCCTGTACTGTTGGAGCAAAGATGTCACCAACGCAGCAAGTGACCCCTCTGGGGAGCAGGGGGCTCTGAGGCCACTTGTCACCACTCCATGGGCACACTGGGGTCTCCCTCCCCAGGTGACACCAGCAGGTCCCAGTGCTCCCTGGTCACGAGTGACTGCATAGCCCTCAGGCCCAGCTCTGTGACTGGCGTCCCTGCTGGGCCAACACCCATGAGACCCACAAGTCGGCTCACAGACTGCTCTGTGTCCCCAGGTTTTGTCTCTGGAGGCAGGTCTTCCTGGTACAACGGGGGGTTGGATGTATGCTGGAAACAAGTCTCCACGTCCCATAGACGCTGCTCTGCAACCCAGGGTGGCTCAGGGTGCGAGGGACCTGGGGTCTTGGGGACACCGACCTGGTGCTGCACCCCAAGGAGCTGCAGCCTGAGCGTGGGGAGGGGTGGGCTGCATTTGCAGAACGAGGCCCAGGGGCTGCATGGTGATGCAGGCCATGTGCGCACGGAGGATGTCAAGTACTTGTCCCTGGGACTTGGTCCCAATGGCGGACAAGAGCCCCGCCAGTGCTCTCGGGGACTTGCCTCACCTGACATGTTGGGGGCTTAAAAAAACCCTTAAAAACTCTTCCTGGAAAACCCTCGGTTTGGCTTTTCACCTAAGGAGGGTGACCAAGTGACAAGTGCCCCTGCAGAGAACACCGGAAGCAGGAGGGGAGGGGAGCCGTGTCAGGAAAATGCAGGATGGCTGAGAGCGTCCTGCACTTACTGCTGAGCTTTAAGGCTGGGGCCCGTCATACACACGTCTCCTTGAAACGTCTAGTTCTGAGTGTCAGCCTGACGGATAAAAATGTTTTCCAAAATTCCGATCGGTAACAAGACATCACGGAAGCACTGCTTCATGCTTCCAGAAATACATTTTGTACAGACTGAGTTTTCAATTTGTTTCTTTTTTCTTTTGGTCTCTGGGTGCTTTGGTGAGCTCCACGCTGCAGAACCTCTAAGATCCACTTTTCCTCACTGGGGTCTACTGCCCTGGTGGGGACCAGCGGGCCATCTGGTGAAGGTGTGACTGGGGCCTTAGGCCACGTGGCTACTTACACGCCCTGTAGGAAAGTTCTGTTAAACGTTAACAACCGGAACTTACCGGGGCTTAGAAAATGTTCCAAATTTGTTAAAAGTTCTTCACTGCAGTGGATCCCTGCTGCAGGCACCTAAGCTCCCATCCCGCCCGCACACCAACCGCGCCTCCTCCGTGCCTGCGACGTGGGCAGGCGCCACGCGCGGAAAAAAGGCATGAGAGGGAAGCTTCGACAGCATCGGGACACTTTATTCCTCACGACATTACAGGCTAGCTCTCCCGGTGGAGCAGGTCAGTTCTGTTTCTGTGGGAAGTGTGCACCTTCGAAATCGGGGGACAGTTTCTCCCTCACACACGTCACCGCGGGTCCTCCGCGGCGCAGGCACGAGAAGCGAATTCCTCCAGCACGAGGCGGCGCGCGATCCGGACGAGGGGCTGCTCCGCCCCGCAGCCCCTCCGTGGTCCGGGCCCGGGGGCGAGTCCTCCTGGCCGCGCCCGGGCCTCGTGCCCAGCCTGGCATGCATACGCTGTGGTTAAGGACAGAGTCAGGGGCCATTCACGGACGTGTCCACGACGGAGAACACGGACGCCTCACACGGACTCCTCGGTGGACAGCAGCAGCGGGTTGATGTACTCAAACCCTTCGAACTCCGACTGGTCGATTCTCTTGATCACATCCCTGCAGGGGCCGGAGAGAGCAGGGTGGGCGCCACGTGAGACCCCGCCCCCGCGGCTCAGGATGCCCCGCCCCTGCCCCCACGGCCACGCGAGGCTCCCCGCAGCCCCGCACGCCCCACTCCAGCAGCCTTACTCGTCGTCGGGAGTCAGCTGCACCGGCTCGCTGGTGAACTGCGTGTCGAAGTTGTCCAGACCGTAGTCGTCGGTGATCTGTGGCTGGAAGGGCGGGAGCGCCTGCTTCTTCCCCAGCTGGGGAGAACAACACGGTGGTCAGACCAGTGCGCGCTCCGGCTCTAGCGCCGGGCTTAGATTCTGCACATACTCAACCAGAGTCGAACAGGAAGAGACGGCGTTTAAACACCCTCATGTTTGAATGCCGATTGCTTTATTCTAGGAGAAATCTTTTCCGAAGGCAGAAAAGTCCTGAAGAGTGCCGGCAGTGCAAGCCCGTGGGCCCGGTACCTGGGACGCAGCGCGAAGGCTGACCGCCTGCGCAGGAACCCGGCCCCCACCGCAGGTCTGCACCCCCAGCAGCCGGCCACTTACACCAAATGAAGCTGGTTTGGGGAGTTTTATCCTTTGTTAATCTTGGAACCCTGATCATAAAGGAGCTGGGTCTGGGCAGGTGGACTCCCACCCACGCTGGCGCTGGATGCGTCCCTGTCCTGCTGGGACCCCCTCCTCCCGAAGAGCAGCCATTTCTGACTACATCTCTAATTCCGGAGGGATACACAGCAGTGAACTACTGGTCAGGCAGGAAATGGGGCTTCTCAGGACCCAGACTCTGGCTTCCAACTCACTGTTCACAAGGCTGAGACAGGCTCTGCCCAGGAAGGCAGACTTGACAGCCCGGGTAAGACGCGACTCAGCGCCATGCCCTGCCGGGCCAGCATATTCAGTTACATTCCCCTCTCCCTCTCACCGGGTGTGCTGTGCACCTGTGCTGGGCCAGGTGTGCTCCTAAGAACTGAGACTGAGCCATGGGTGAGAGGCATGGTCCCTGCCCCAGGGGGCCCTCATGCCGAGTCTGTTCCTGCCCACAGTAGCCACGTGAGGCTGGGAGCAGAGGAAACGCAGGAGCCATGCCTCCCAGGCCGGACCTGAGCTCTCAGGACTCAGAGCAGCTTAATTCACAGGACAGATGACCCAGGCCTTTCCCTTGGGAGGTCTGAGTGAGCACTCAACCTGAAAACACCCGCCTTGGTGTGTCCTCCACGTCTTCCCATGCCAGGCCCCACCAGGTGGGAGAGCAGCAGCCAAGTGGAAACTACGAGGACCCCAGCCCACCTCCGCTCACACCACGACTTTGCACTGTGTGTGTCCAGAGCAATCCGGACAACAGTTCCAACGGAAACAGACGTAGCCTGGAATGTTGACAAACATTCCATAAGGTTTGGAATGCACACACAGGTTCTGCCAGTGAAGCTGGTGCAGGAAATGAGGATGTTGCAGAAAAGGACAAATCCTTCCCCTGTGACACCAGCACAGCCACCGGGCCCCCAGCAGTGTCCATGGCCAGGTGGCCACAGCCTGTCTCTGCCACCCAGAGGACGACAGGAGGGGAGTGCAGAGCAGAGGAATGGTGTCCTGCAGGCAGAGTGGGGCTAGCAGTGTTTATGCATGTGTGCACACACATGCATGCATGTGCACCCTGTGATCACAGGGCCCCGGGAGCTGGTGGGGACGGGCTACGTCCCAGGCACTGTTACGGGGACACGAGGCGTTCCCTTCCATCCTGAATTTCTGTTATGTGTAATTATCCATATTCTTTTGTCTATGTGAAACACATTCTAATACAAAGTGAAAAAAAGGGGCATTTCTTAAACTCTCCCTACCTTAGATCTCAGGCTGCTTTAAGAAGATCTAAACAGCAAGAGTCAGGACAGACCAGGAGGCAAGTGCAGCTGGGTGCTGGCCTGCGTCCCTCCCAGCCCACCCCACTCCCAAGCCTGGTCCCTGTTCCGAAGGCTGAGGCTGCCTCACACCCCGCTCAGGTGTCCCAGACACTAATGTCACCTCCTCTTCACTCAGTCAAAGCAGTGAACGAGAACAATGCTGCCCTGCAGTGACGTCCGGTGCAAGCCACTGCTGAGCCCCGCTCAGGGTGACAGGAAAGCGGATATGGGGAGAGGGCAGGGGAGGAGCTTGCTGTGGGGGTGGGGGGGTCCTGAAGTGATGGCCTGAAGGAGGTGAGGGATGGAACACCTGAGGCTGGGGAGGGGCACTGCTGTGCAAAGGCCCTGAGGCAGGAGGCAGGCATGGCCCTTGTGCAGCGGGGGCATCGAGGGGCTCTGTGAAACGCCAGTGAAGGAAGCCGCTGCTGGCAGGGGCTAGGCAGGAAGCAGGGGACCGGCCAGGATGTGGGTGTCATGGACCCAGGTGGCAGCAGTGAGGGTGGGAGAAGGCCCAGACCCTGGAAGTCGAGTCCCAGAGGGATGGGTGGGTCAGAGCCACTGCAGGTGGGAGGGACCACAGAATCCCAGTGTGACCCAGCACACTGGGTGTCCAGTTTGGACACAGAGCCGGCCAAGTGGAAACATCCAGGAGCTGGGCCAGCATCACCTGGAGGAGGCCACCATGTCTGATGTGAACATTCTGGTGAGAGCAGAACGCCCAACATGTGACGGTCCTGCAGCTGCATCCCCTGCAGATGGAGGACCAGGGGCTCCAGGCAGCCCCTCAAAAGGTCAAGCGGAGTCACCACCTGACCCACAGCTCCACTCCCAGGCACCTGCCCAAGAGCACAGGAAGCAGCGTCCACACGGAGACCCACACACACGTGTCCCTGCTCACAACAGCCCACAGAAGAGGGCCACCGACAGAAGAGGGCCAGGCAGAGTGGTGGGGACACAAAATGGAATATTACTCAGCCGAGAAAAGGGATGTGGTCTGGACACATGGTGAGCCTCGTAAGTATCACGCTAAGGGAAAGAGGCCAGTCAAAAGGCATGTGTTGTAGGAAACGCCCAGAGCAGGCAAACCCAGAGACAAAAAGCAGCTGAGTTGCTGCCAGGGGCTGGGGGAGGGGGTGGGGAGTGACTGCTGACGGGTCTAGGGTCTCCTCTTGGGGGGTGAGAATGTTCTACAGTTGACTGTGGTGATGAGTGCACAATTCTGTGAATGTTAAAATGCACTGAATTGTAGACTTTAAATGGGTGAAGTGTATGGGGTTGTAAATCAGGTCTCCACAAAGCTGTTAAAAAATATATAAAAATTTAAAACTGTTTAAAATGGAAACAAAGAGGGGCCTGAGGGGTGCCTGGGAGCAGAGCTGGGGGAGCTGCCACACAGCTGAAGCTGGACGTGGCCCTGGCCCTCCCTGGCCCCCCCTGGCCCCACAGCGCAGGATGGGTGCTGTCCCCATTCTGTCCCTGTTTCTGATGGTGGCAGTGCACATGCGCCAGACAGAAGCAGGCACCAGGTTCTGCCACCTTCCCAGAGCTGGGGGGGAGGGTGCGACGGGTATGTTTCTGTTTTCTTTTGTTCTGATTTGAGGCAACGCCGCCAGAGGCAATGGTCATCCAACTGTCCTGCAGAAAACTAGAGAAATCTGAACAAAACATGGAGACTTCTTCCTAAAATCCCCGAAGAGCTGAAAGGGTGGTGAGTAAACTGCAGACGCGGGGGCTGGAGGAGCTGGCAGGTGGCAGTGAGCCCTGACCGGGCCTTGCAGTCTGGGCACAAAGGTCAGACCTGAGGCTGGTCCCCAGGCAGGAGCCCCAGGCAGCAGCCAGCCCCCTGCAGCCTGGCCTGGAGGCAGGTGGGGCAGTTCCTGAGTGCCAGAGCCCAGGCGCGTGGAGGGGAGCGTGGCCTCAAGTGATTTATGTGCCAGTGTTTTGGGTACCACAACCACCTGAGAACGGACCCACGTGGACTCTGTAGAGACGGAGGAGGACCCCATGGGGGTGTCTGCCTGGAGCCGCCTGTGAAGTCAACCCTATCAGTTCTCTGTGCTCTCCGAGGGAACGCGGAACACTCCAGCAAAGAGCCAAGCACCGTACAAACGCTGCTGCTGACTGGCCCTCGAACTGAGAAGCGCGGTCACCAGTCTGACACCTCCAGTGCTCAGTCCAGTTGCCCCGGGTCTGGGAGAAGGCAGAACAAAGGTGCACCCCAGAGTCTGGGGCAACCCCGGGGCCTCATGATGAAATAGTGGGGTCGGTGGTGGCGGGCATAGGGAGGTAAAGCCACCACCAAGGCCTGGGCTGAGCCTGCCATCACCGGCGGGACTCTGAGGGCAGAGGGACCCCAGCCCCATTTTGTCAGAATGCCTCTTCCCCTCCTCTGTCCCCACATCCCCTCTTGTCCGCCCGGGAACCACCCATGTTCCCCGGCATGACTTCAGTGTAAACACTTCGTAAGGAATAAGCCGTCGGTCCGTACACAGCCCATCGACCACTGCCTTCTGTTCACAGGGAAACGTTTAGTGATGAGATGGGGGCAAGGCCAGCACCAGGCCACACCTGCGAACAGGCAGGGCCAGAAGTGACCAGGTGCCGCCTCAGGAGACGTGGCACCACACCCACTGCCGGCTCTCTCCGAGGCCCAAGATCTGGCCGGAGCCCTGCAGCCGCGGGTGAGGTTCCCACGAAGGTCCTTTCCAGCTTGGCGGGGTGAACGCCTGCGGAGCAGCACTGGGGCCGCACTTTGCAGAAGGTCCACCTACTGGGGCCGTGGGCTCTGCCGCAGACTCCACTGGTCAAGAGCTGGGCCGCGGGGGTGGCCTGTATGGGGCCCGTGTGGGCCCCAGCCCGCGGACAGCCTGGCGTCAGCACCCTCCCCCAGGCCAGGTGTGCCGAGCTGTACCCATAACGATTAGAAACCAACCAGAACCTGGATTTCTTCTACTTTGTGCTAGCAGAACGATAAAATTACAAGAAAAGAAATCCAAAGCTGGTGTCTTTCAAAGTGTCAATGCTCTGAATATCGTTTCTGAGTGTTCGCATCTAATAACTCCAAGCAAGAAGACGTCTGGTTCTGTTCTGAAACAACCCAGCTGGGCCCTGGATGGGCGTGTGGGTGGGGGCAGGTGCATGTTCTGACCCCTTGCCTCACCCCCCACTGGGGTCCTAGAAGTGAGGGGCATCGGGGCCTGGCTGCCTCCCCCCGCTTCCAGGGCCCCACAGAAGCACACCCAAAAGTCCCATGACTGCAAAGGGACAGTGGCGGGAGGGAGTGGACAGGAGCCGCTGTGCCCATGGGGCTGCAGAAGGAAGGGCTGGGGGAGGGAGCGCCCCAGGGCCCAGAGCTTCTGATCTAGTTCCAGCTGAAGTCCAGCATTTACTTCATTAGCCATCTGATCTTTTTTTCCTCAAAAAACGTATTTTAAGGGTTATATGTCAGTAACTCTGCAACTGTTTCTATGTTTGGAAACAAATTAGGTTCTGTTTTCGTTTAACACCAGGAGCCTTAGCACTAAGGTCTTAGGGGCTCCAGCTCTGAGCTCTCCGGCCGTGACCTGAGCAGTTTCTGGGATACAGAAAGGCGGGTGCTGGGAAACTAACCATGAAACTAAAGCACACACCCTTGTCTGGGCACTGACTCTGCACAGAACCAGCTGGGATCAAGCACGACCCCCAGGCCCCCGGAGCCGGCGTGGATGTCCAGGCAGGGCTTCCCCCCAGGATCTTCTGGAAGTGCCAGCCCAGGGGCTTGTCACAGCCCCCCACCCTCCCTGTTGTCCATCCAACATGAGTTCCCCCATCGCTCCCACACCCTCATTTCTGTCTGTCCATCCTGCCCCAGGCCCGCCCACCCCGGGGAGCAGATCCTGGGCTGCTTTACCAGGTCCCAGTCTATGCTGCGGAAGAAGGCGTGAGACTTGATGTCGGAAAATCCAGTCTGTGGCCGGCAGCCGAGCCTCTCCTTCGGGTCCTGGGGGTCAGAGTTCAAATAAGGACAAGTCAGCACAGAGCAAAGCAGCCCCTGCTTCACAGCCGGTGCCGGACAGGGAACTGGCCTGCCCTCCCGGTCACTTTAAGGCCTTAAACCATCACTCATCATAGAAATGCAGATCTCCGCAGCGCAGAACCTGGGGAGGGGGTGGCACCCGTCCTGAGCGGAGAGAGCCCGACAAGGGACCTGGACAGATGCTGAGCTGCTCTGCTAAATTCCTCTCTGGAGTAATTTCTCGTCATTATGTTTTGTCTGGGGTGAGTAAACATTCACGCCCACCCCCAAGATGTCCAGGAGCTGATACCGGAGATGACTTGGGGGTGGAGCCTGGGCCCGACGCACTGTGAGAAAGGGCTCCAGGCCGGCAGCCCCGGACGGCACGGCTGCCACGGTGGCTGAGAACGTACCTTGTTTAGAAATCCTTTCAAGACGTGGGATGCCTTGACCGAGAGGAAGCGGGGAATCCGGATGGGCTTCTCCAGGATGACTGCAATGATTGCGGGTGGCGGTGGGAGCCCGTTTCTCCTCTGTGCGCCCCGCCCCCTCCCCACCGGTCCCTCTGCCCAGCAGCCAAGGGGCCGGCCACCCGCAGGGCTCTTGGAATCCCCCCACCAGGCAGGAGGGTTGAGGCATTCCTGGTGCCCTGGAGCCCCCTTCCTTCACCCCGCAGGGCCTGCAGCCCTCAGAGGGCCCCCATGCACACGGTCACGTGTGCCCATGCTCACGTTTGAACCAAGAGAGGCTCTGCTCGCCCTGCACCCCTGTGTCTGTGGGCACCAGAGGCATTGTGGGGACAGCTGGGGTCCTGGGGCTCAGTCTCCCAGGGTGGTCAATTCTGGCTCAGGGGCCTAGATGGCAAGGAGCCGCAATGGTGGCTGGAAGGGGGCGGTGCCCTGGCTAAGCACAGCCCCCTGCCCAGGACTCTGGGGTGCACACCCGGTGCGGGTCGGCAGGGAGTTGAGCTACATCAGGACAGATTCTCTCTCCTGCTCGTGTGAAAAAGCAGTGCCCCCCACCCCATGGCTGTTTCCACTTCCACAACCTGGTCGTGAGAACAGGCAGCCCCCGCCAGTCTGTGGTAGCCGCGGGGATCAGCCTGGGGGCCCTTCCTCCTGCTCCTCTGCAGGGGGAGAACCCACAGGGCGTGGGAGGAACCGGACACGCAGCCCAAGGGCGGCAGCCCTGAGCGGCCCACGCACCTTGGAAAAGGTAGTCCTCAGTGTTCATGTCGGGGTTGTCGGTGATGATGTCGAAGGGGGAGCGGCCGGCCATCATCTCGAACATCAGGACACCCAGGGCCCACCAGTCCACGCTGAACCCTGGAGGGGAGTGCAGGCCATCATGCCGGGCACGGGCCACGTGCAGCGGCCGCAGGACGGGCGTCTCCTGTTGTCCTGCCGGTCACCGGGCGGCAGGAGCCACAGTTTCCGTTTCTTGGACCAGAGCTGTGGGTGGCTGTCCCCCAGGCAGCCTGGCCCTGCTGTGTCTGCTGTCCCGGGGACGCCTGTCTCTTAGCTAGCAGCAGGGCTGTTTCACGGCAAAGCCCCCGGTAGACCAGCTGCCCCAAGAGTGCCTGGACCTGTCCTTCATCACACACAGGATCCCCGCCCCTGGCAGGTTCTAGACTCTGCTCTGGTTCACGGGGATAATGGCAAAGGAAACGTCTGGAAATATCTGTTGGCATATTTGTGACATGCATCAACTGAAAACAAGAGAACCCAAAACTGCGTGGGGTGTGCACACGTGCACATGCGTGCGCACGCACGTGCACACACACGCACATTCTAATCTCACTCTCGTCTCCCTCCTGGAGAAAGAAAGGCAGACGTGCTCCAGGGTCGGCGGGGCTGCAGGTGGTGCTGGCTGACCCACCTCTGTGGACAGTCACCGCCTGGCTCCACCCACAGCCGCCAGGCACCGACCCTGGGTTCTGTGGTTGCTTCGTCCTCTCCTTCCCAAGCCCCTAGGGCTCCGTGATGAGAAGGATCCTGTCCAGTGACCTCCCCGGGGGACACTGAGGTGGACACACAAGACAACAGATGGGGACTGAGGCCAGATGGTGACATGGGGCTGGGAACGGAGTAAGGGCGTGTGTTTTAGTGTCACTTGGTCAATAAAAGCCTCTCCCTGGCTGCTGGCCCAGGATCCTAGAGCCCCTGGTTAGGACCCCAAGCAGGGCCGGCCCCAGGCATGCCCATCCCACCCCCCTGCTCCAGGCCGAGTCCCCCAGGACACAAAGCCCTGGGCTCGGGGTCGGCCTAGCCCACTCCTGCCCCCACACCCCCGAGCTCACCGTACTCCTCCCCCCGCAGGATCTCTGGGGCGATGTAATTCGGGGTGCCGCAGAAAGTGCTCGTCGTGTCTCCGGGGCCCAGGCCTTCCTGTGGGGACAGAGCCAGTTACCGGAGGGAGGGCACCTCCAGATGCGACCCTGTGGTGGGAAAACCACGGCGGCACACTAACGCAGAGGCGCCTGGGCCTGGCCTCCTGGGGCCCGGCAGCCAGCAGCCAGCGTCCCGGCGCCGCCAGGAGGGGTGTGGGCCTCACCTTGCACATGCCATAGTCCGTCAGCTTGATGTGGCCGTCAGCGTCGAGCAGGACGTTGTCCAGCTTCAGGTCCCGGTAGATAATCCCTCTCTCGTGTAAGAAGTTGAGCGCAATGCAGATCTCCGCGGCGTAGAACCTGGGGAGGGGGTGGCACCCGTCATGAGCAGAGAGAGCCCGACAAGGAACCCGGACGGGAGCCCCGCACAGAAGGACGTGCCCCGGGGCCGCTGAGCCCACCGCCCCTGCCCAGACGTCCTGTGTCCCCTCACTGACAGGCATGTGGACCAACAAGTCTGGGAAAAGACTCAGCGTCATAGAGGTCAGGGAACCACGAGACACTGCCTCCCACGCACCCGGGACGGCTACTGTCCCAACCCCCCCAGACAGAAAATAGCAAGTCTGGTGAGGATGTGGAGAAGCTGGAACCCGTGTGCACTGCTGGTGCGAAGGGAAAATGGTGCAGCTGCTGTGCTAAGCAGTCTGGAAGGGCCTCAAACAATTAAAAATAGAATCACAATCGGACCCAGCAATCCCACCTCTGAGAACACACACAAAAGAGTGAAAGTGGACTTGAGGGCGTCTGCACACCCACGTGCACAGCAGCACAACAGCTACCTCAGGGAGGTGGCTCCGGGTGTCCGTCAAGAGGTGAACGATAAAGTGTGGTCCGTTCACACAGTGCAATGATACTCAGCCTCAAAAAGGAAGGAGGCTCTGACACCTGCTACGACACGGATGAACTCTGGGGCCGTTGTGCTCAGTGAAATAAGCCGTCACAAAAGGACCAACTGTGTGATCCAGTGACAGGAGGTCCCTGGAGGAGTCAGATTCAGAGACAGAAAGTCGGAGGGTGGGGGCCAGGGGCTGAGGGGAGGGGTTGGGAGTGAGTGTTTCATGGGGACAGAGTTTGAGTTTGGGAAGATGAGAAGGTTCTGGAGGTGGCGGTGGGGCTGGTTGCACAGCACTGTGAAACGTGACCAATGCCCCTGAGCTGTGCCCTTAAAAACGGTGAGGGTGGTAAATTTTATGTTACATTGTGTTTTACCACAATTGAAAAAGAGCATGAGTGTGTGGGGGCTACTCTTGATTTATTACCGGCCTATCCCCCTGGAAAGATCTCTGGTGACTCACAACACTGCATGGAAGTATCTTCGAGTGAGGAAATGAGGAAAAGAGAAAAGTATGGAAAACAGGAAAGAGCGAGCCATGGAGTGGAAGTGAACGCCCCGCCTGCCTACGAGGCCCGAGGCTGCGGAGGGGTGAGGACAGGTCAGCTTCCTGAGAGCTCAAACGGTGGTTCTCATCCTCCCGCGACCAAGCAAACCCTGGCTGAGTGTCCCTGCGGGGCAGGGCGGGGCGGAGCAGAGCAGAGCAGCCCCCCCCCCATGTCCATGCAGGTCAGTTTATAGTCGGAACTTCTCCCCATTTCGGAAACAGGGAAAAAACCAACGCGGGACAGCGCCTTCCTGCACGCACACCCCCGTCTCTCTCGAGGGGGTCTGAGACCTTCTGGGCTCTGGCGGGTCACCTGGTAGGAGACGGCCGCGCCGCTCCCCACCCCCAGCCACCTCCCCAGACCCATCTCCTTTCCGACTCACCGCTGGGGCCCAGGGAAGGCCCACCCCCACGCACCTGGCATGCTCCTCAGGAAGCTTCCTCTGCCTCTGCATGTGGAACATGAGGTCGCCCCCGTTCACGTACTCGATGACCAGAAACAACCTGGTGGCAGAGAGGGCCGAGGGGGCGGGGATCGCACGCGGCCACTCCAGGGAGAACCATGGGCCTGTCCTCTCTCGCGGGCAGTCACTCCTCCCAGAGGCCAGAAAGGCAGGGACCCAAGGCCGCCCACCCTGCCCCAAGGTCGGAGGGTATGGCTTAGCTCTGACCCAGACAGGGTCAAATTCAGAAGAGAAACTTTCACTTGGGCGTTCATTTCATCCAGCACAGTAATTTGCTCTCCCAATGGTGCAAGGCCTACTTTTGGGTAAAAAAAGGTACAAATAAGGCAGAGCTAGTGGCTGGAGGCCCCCTGGGGGCGGGGAGGGCGCTGTGTGGCCAGGGGGCTGCAGAAGCCTCCTAGGGAGCAGAGGCCTGGATGGTGGCGGGGGTGGGGGGCTGTGAGACCACCTGGAGGCCCAGGGGACCGGTAGTCAGAAGCCAGAAAGGCAGGCCCACGAGCCAGGTGAGGGGGATGACACGTCTGGCAGTCAGATGACCACTCTGGCTGCTGTCTGGGTGGACCCCAGGGAGGGGAGGCAGTGCCCAGGTGAGAACACAGGTGGGGCGGCCGGGTGTCCAGGAGAAGAAAGGAGTGGGTGGGACCCCAGGTGGGACCTGGTGGCTGGAACCCTTCCCGAGCAGGGAGGACAGGGCGGGTCAGGAGCACTGACCAGCCACAGGAGGTCTGCGATGCCAGGCACCCCTCCTGGAGGAGGCTGGAGGGGCAGCAGGGGTCAGGGTGGGGCTGGCATGGGGTTGGTGACATCTCCTGGATGCACACAGGGCCCTTCAGGTCTCCAAATAGTTCATCACGTGGTTAATTTCCTGATAAGATCCTTCTCCCATTTAATAAGGTTTCGTTTTCAAAATTAAATTCACGCACAACTTTCCAGAAATACCCTGCTGAGGGCAGTTTGCGGATTTTAGGTCAACAGCTCCTCTGGGGCATCGTCAGCTCCGTGGTGCCCCAGGCTGGGAGGGAGGTGGTGGGGGCACCCTGTAGGCTCCCCGGCCCCTCCAGCCCCTCCGGGTGCCAGGCCGTCTGCGTGGAGAGCCATCGGTGACGCCCCGGATGGAGGGCAGAGGCCCCCTTTACACAGAGCAGGTGAACAAGCTGCAAAGCACTCCCAAGTCCCACTGTGCATTTAGACCAGAAACAAGCTCCTAAACATGTGAACAGCAGAGATGGAGACAGAAGCCTGAGTGCTGGGGGACAGCCAGAGACTCCTGGCCTGGAGGAACCCAGCTCGGCTGAGGAGGGCGGCCCCTCTGCTTGGAGAGGCTGCAGGAGCCAACCCTTCCATGGGCCCGCCTCTCTGTGGGTGAGTTTACTCTCGTACATCGTGCCTGCGGCTGCCTTCACGCAACAGCAGAGGCGAGAGACGGAACTTCACAGGCCTGGTGCAAACAGTGAGGACCAACGACAGCTGGACACTGACTGCCAGGCACATTCTGACACGTGCGCACGTTCAATCCCGGCAGCCATCCTGGAGGAAGTGCCATGAAGGTCCTCAACCCCTGGGAAGAAGCCTCAGACCTCACAGTGAAAAAAAAAGCATTTATTCAAAACTCTGTGACTCCAAAGCCCGGGATGATATTGTCCACAATTACCAGGAACCACGCTCCCTTCAGGCGTCTGCCCGAGATGTTCACCCAGAAAGGGGTGGTGGCCGCCCACGCAGGGACAGAAGGGAACGTCACTCCAGAGAAAGGAGAGACACTGATGCTGGGGGACAACACCGACACAGCGTCCCGGGGGCAGAAAAGGCCCAAGGGGGCCACCTGTCAAGGGGATTTTAAGAGCCGCATCTCTGTGAGGCGACGCGGGGACCCGGGCTCCTAGGTCTCAGTAAGTCTCTGACCGGGGACCTCATTTAATGTGCACCACGGATGAGCTTCAAGAACAAGGCAGGGCATCTCTTCTTTTTAAAGCAGAAAGTCCTGTTTATCTAAGGGCTTTTTTTCTTCAGTTCTACAGGTCAGCGTTAGTACTACCGTCAACCTTTCTTCTGAGCAAAACCCCAGCAGGGCCATCAGGTGCTGACTGACTCTGAGGACGTTGCTTTGTGTGACTCAGACGACCTGGCTGCTGTGACCAAACACCCAGAGGCCCAGGGCTGAGCTCCTCCATCTCGGGCCCCCGTGTCCTGGCACGCCAGCTCCCGGGTGGCACGGCCACAGCCCGCCTCCCCCCTGGCTCCCCGCTGTTCCCTCCCGCCCCTGACACCCCCGGCCCCTCGAGGTGCGAGCCGACAGTTTGTCTGGAACGCTAGCGTGGTTGGGTTCGGCTTCCCCGACACCAGGGCGGCCTGCGGCAGCAGGCGCTGCACTCACCGTGCGGACACCAGAGGCACTCCCACGGGGTCGGGAAGGGGACAGGTGTGCCCACAACCCCCAGCCCCCAAACGCGGCAGGTCCCGGCCGAGGTCATTAGAGGAAGAAATGAACGCAGGCATCGGCTTGGGGGGCGACAGTGTCAGTGCTCATCCGGAAACCCAAGAAAACCCCTGAAAGTGACTGGAGGAAGAGCCGTGGGGCAACGGGCAGCACGCTGCTGCCCCGGAAGGAAAGGCCCCCAAGCAGAGACAAAAGAGAGACACACGCAGGACAAGTTAAGCGAGGAAGTGAAAAATCTGCACGAAGGAAACTCTGAAATCTGAAGGAGCAGGAGAGACGGGTAACCACGTGCCTGAGGAGGACGCGCCTGCAGTGTCAGGACGTCTGTTTTCCTCAGGTGATTCGTAAACTTAACAAATCCCAACCAAAAGGCAGCTCCTTTCCCTTCTGGAGCTGGACAGGTCGAGCCTAAGGTCCACACGGAGAAGAAAAGCGCAAAAAGGAAATCAAGCAGCAGAGTGCGCCCCCATCGGAGGCTGGGTGTGCACCCGGCTCAGCTCCTCCCCCCTCCCTGCATTTTAAAACTGTGTCAAATCTTTTAAAAGAAGCCGTCCTTTCATGTGGTTTCTGACGTCCCGTAATGGGTGGCAAGAGCACAACTTCAGGTCTGGTCCTGACAGTCACTTCGACAACAGGAGCCCCCACGGCCGGCCCAAGAGAGACCCTGTCCTGGGGGGCGGCAGCCGGATGGGGCACGGCATTGGGGCGGGCAGCGGGAGTGTGGGGCCTCCAGGTCCTCATGGGACAGTCGAGGGACACTGGCTGCACAGAGCGTGGCCCCACCCGCGCACACGCGGCAAGAACACGCCCCGCCCGACTTGCCCTGGTCCAGAAGCGGCCAGGTCCCTCCAGATTTAGAAGGAACAAGGACTGGCCCTCGTGGAGGGCCGTGTGCGGTCACAGCGGCAGGAGGATGCAGCGCCCGGCTGGGCGGACAGAGGCCGCGTCCCGAGGGTCTTCGTGGTCCAGGGCTTTGGGACGAGCTACCAACGTCTGCCCACAGCGTTTCTGGACAGCGCGGTCCACCCACAAGACCTTCAAAACGCACCAACCCCCTGGAGGCCCCTGGGTGCTCCGGGTGAGTCTCGACTGCTTTGAGTGCACGGGCCTTTCCCCCATGTGTGGGCGGGCCAGCCTGAGCCGCCCGCTCCGGAGCCCAGGGGTCAGGGCTGCATTCTGGCCACTTCCCTGCCGCAGGCGCGGCGTGGGCAGGAGAGCAGGGCTGCCGCGACTCCGCCCGCGCCCGCCCACTGTGTCATCCACTGCGTCACCCACTGCGTCACCCACTGTGGCTCTTCCTATTCTGGGTCCGAGTTATGACAGGAACGAAGTCACTGTCTCATGGAAGTACTGTGACTCACGTTCCCAAGTGAGGGGGCACCTGCCATCTCAAGGTCGCGGATGGTTCCCACCAGGTCACATGGCCCTCTGGGTGCGTCCTCGCACCACGTGTGTCCAGGTAGCACCCCCTCTATCACCAGGGCCCCGAGCCCGTCTCCCTGATCCCCCAGCAAGCAGTCTGTCCAGGGTCAGAGCTGGGCCCCGGCTCTGCTCCCCCAAGCTGCCCCTCACCACCTGCACGTGGCCTGAGCTCTCCCTGGCTCCTGCTCCCTGGCCCCCACGTCCACAACTACCCGCTGGACACACGATCCCCTGCCGACCTCAGCATGCGGTTCTCCACGTCCAGACCTCCCCTTCCGTCCAGGGAGCTCCCTGCTTTGGTCAGTCCTGCCACACTGCCTGGCATCGGCGACACAGTGTCCTCACTTCTGCTCTGAGGCCTGATGCCCCTGGGAGACACGGCCTCGCAGGGAATCTGCGGTAGCCTGGGTTCCCCGGAGCCTCAATGGCATGGAGAGCCTCGGACGCCCTCCCTTCTTCAAACCCTTTCTCCTCCTTCCCCAAGCCCCCCGCCCCAGGGACACGTCTCCGCGCCCGTCCCTCTGGGAGGTTCTTGGGCTGCGGCTCTGCCCTCCCCGGCCGACCTCGCTCCTGCTTTCAGCGCACTCCCAGCCCAGCGCACACGTGTGCACACGTGTCTTCCCCCAGCCCAGGCTGAGGTCTCCCTGGAGCTGCAGACAAGTCTTCAGGTGCAACTTACAGCGACCGACACACTCAGCGAGAGTGGCAGTGAGTATCTAGAAGCCCTGGAGAACCCAGAAGAATTTACTTAAGCATCTAAGTGGCACAGAGCCCAGGAAGCTCCACCATAAACCAAACAAACGAGGCACAGGGAAGACCACGTCCACGTGCGCGGAGGAACGTAAAACAAGACTCTGAGAACGGTTTCACTTTGGAACAGCGCATTAACTGTAGGTATTTTAAGGGCAGTTTGTACCCCTGTGATCTGAGAGGTGCTGCGGTCAGGACACTTTCATGTTGGGGCGTGGGGAGAAAGCTTCAGCCACAGTCTCTCCCCTCCTGCAACAGCTTAAATGGGAACAGTTTCCCCTGTTCTGGTGGCTTTGCAGTTGACTGTGGCTCCTGTTTGGAAAGGATGGGTGGGCTGTGCAGATGTGAAGCGTGGCTTGTCCACGACATGGATGTTTGTTTTATGTTAGCCCCCACTGCACCACTTGTACTGCACACGTGTGGTGCTCTGCGCCCACTGTATACACGCAGTGATACAAATGACCATCTACACAGTGCACAGGGAACACGCCAACCTGGATGGGCACCACTGGATTTGGGGAGAAAAAAGAGAAATGCTTATTTTCTTCTGGTTCAGAGACCCCCTTCGGGCAGCCAACCTTCTGAGAAACTGCGTTTTATTCCCCAGGTTTTTGCCGGCGGCTGCCCGCAGGCACGGCCTAGAGTTTCATGGGTGCCCCCATGTCTGCTGGCGCCTCAAGGACCCAGGGAGCTCCTCTGGCTCCACAGCCGGCCCTCGGGGCCACATGCTCAGGGAGCAGCCCAGAGGGAGAGGGGCGGCTGCTGGCAGGTATCCCAGCCCCGGAGTGAGCGAGGCAGGTGGCCGTGCACCACCCTCGGGGGTCATCATCCGAGCCCTGAGTCCCCTGTTGCTGCCCTGACGTCCCACCTGGGGTGTGCCGCTGCCTCCCTGATTTCCCGACTCCGGTTCTGCACGGTGAACACTAATGATGGCAGGGAGGGCCTCGGAGGGCAGTGCTGACCCCAGGCCCTCAGGGGCTTGGGGGCCCCGGGGCCCAGACGCCAGGCGCTGGTCCACTGGTCCAGAGACCCGGCACCAGCAAGGAGAAAGGCCCTCGCGGCCACAGCTCCTGTTACGAACAGATCCCCAGGGCTGGGCCTTCCTGGCTGTAAACCCTCACATCTTAACTGACTCATCCCCGCCGGGAGCCCAGGAGGCGGCACCCCTGCTCGCCCTGCCCCAGGCCAGAGATGGGCACAGGGAGGTCGCGTGGGTCACAATGGGAGGGGCTGGAATTCGGACCCCAGCTGCTGGCTGTGAGGCTCTGCCTGTACCACTGGCAGGAGACACCGAGAGGCACTGGGAAGACCGAGATCAGGACCAGCCTCTCCGGGGGCACCGGGCTCTGCCGGCTCCCACCCTTCCAGGGCACCTGCTTCTGGGGTCCCCAGCCGTCTCCGAGCCACTTTCCAACTCAGTGAGTGACACGCACACAACGCCGTCCCCAGACACCCACCCCTCCCGACCCCCCAGCAGCTCCGCACCACCTGTCAGGCCCGACCACCCAAGCGTGTGCGGGGTTTTGAGCTCTCCTCTGAGCTGGCCTTGACCTCTTACCAGTCCCTCGTTAACTAGCAAGTCACATAAACTCTGACACCTGCTCCCTTTATATTTGTACCAAGGATGCGACAGCACCTTAAAGAAATTATTTGAACGTGACTGCTGACGAGGTTCCAAGCACCAACCGCACACCTGGGGTGCAGAAAGGCCCCGCGCGGCCCCGTCTCAGGGAGCTCTCAGCCAGCGGGGAGACAGGTATGTACACACCGGGGTCGGAGCAGCACAGAAAAACAGTCTGGGGAGACACCGTGTCCTGACCGACCAAGCTTCGGGTGCTCCTAGAGGTCACTGACAGATTCTGTGAAAGGAAGAGGCAAAGAAACCAGACGCGGACACGAATTCCTCCTGGGAGGCCTCCCGACTGCGGCCGTCGAAGGTTGTAAACAAGCCTTCTAAGCGTCAGTCTGCGAAGCCACTACAGCCGTGGGTGCGTCGCAGGGGTCGCGCGCACACGCCTACTGGGTGATTTCTTTTCAAGACCTAACTTAACACACCTGGGAAACGTGACCTGGAGAAGGTTTCCAGAGAGTGAGTGAGAAAGTGGAGAAGGAAGTGAGTTTGACACACCTCACCCCAGCACACTCACGCCTGGCCAGCTCCTACAAAAGTCAACCCCCCAACAAAGCAAACCTGTCTTGGAATCCGTTTGGAACGGGTAGGGTCGGGGATACCCTCCCCTGGGCCTGTTCCATGATTCCAAGAGACTGCTCGGTGCCAAAGGGAGGCATGGAAAGTGCACTGGGCACAGCTCGGGGCCCCTCTGACTGCCGGGCCCTCCCAGTGGGCTCTGGACAGGGCAGGGCAGGGCAGGGCAGGGCAGGACAGGGCAGGGCCCGCTGGGCCACACGGCAAAGACAGATAGAGGGACCCAGGCTGGAGCCTGGTTGCAGGGCCTTGTCCACAGGCCTCGGAGCAAGTGGGCAAGTAGCCAGGGGGCTCTGAGGCAGGAGGCGGACACTTCAGATCTGTGCTTCCCAAATCCGGTTTAGTTCCAACATCGGGGACCTGATGGCCTGGGGACCCCCAGGAGGCTGTGGCTGCATTTAGGGGGAGAAAATGGGAGGAATCCGAGACCCATTTAGGAGGCAGAGGAAGGGAGATCCAGGGAGGGGACAAGCGCAGGTTTGGGGGAAAGGCCAGTGCGGGTGGGAACAGGGGACTGAAGATGAGGAGAGAGGTGAGGGGGATGTGGGGGGAGCTGCTGCCCTGATTTACAGCGAAGCACCAAGCAGATGAGCCAACACCGCAGAGCCCCGACTGCTGCGCAGAAAGGCCTCCTGCAAGGCTGGCCGGAGCCGGACCTCGCCGGGAAGCGGCTCCCTGCAGACGGGAAGCGTCCCCGAGGGAGGAGCGAGGCTCGCGTGCTCACTGCTTGTGCATGAACAACGTGGTTGGCGCCGAGCACCTGCTGCGCGCTGGGAGTCTGGAACACCGGCTCATGTTAGGCAGGGGTGCCTACAGGACCCACCCCGATAAAACCCCTGCATCTCCCAACCACTTCTGGAGGGATTCCAGGTGTCCCGCGGGACTCCACAGGGAGGGGCGCGGACAGCTCGGCTGGTTTCCTCCCGATTTTGCCACGTGCACCGTGTCCCTTTGCCAAATTCTAAATTCTACTTCACATTCTTTCACAGCAATAATCTCAGCCTTGAGTGCAATGTGCTGAGTCCTGGGAGCCCTCTGAGCGAGTCACTGAGCCCTGAGGCGGGCCTCGAGGGCCCTGACCCAGGACAGAATCAGTAATTTTTCAAGTAAACAAACCGAGTGAGTTCAAGACATCTGGTCCCCCCCGCCCCAAAAAATCCAAACCGCGTATACATTGAATATCCTAGACCAGTAGTCCTCAAACCTTTTAAAACAGAATTCTGGTGCATACAAGCTTGAGTGAAGCTATTAGTATTTATTAATTTATTCCACTAATCAGTATTGTCCCCAAGCACAGACAACCCCCCCCCCCACCATGCACAGGGACATCCAGCCCCGGCCCCACGCCTGCAGCAGTGGGGATGCTGCTGCTAAACACTTTGTGAGCAGAATCACAGCACTTGGCTTCAGTTGCATGGGATGCACTTCATCTGACACCAGCCAGTGAGAACAGCAAAGCTGGTCTGATGACCCCCAAAGCCCCCAGATTTGCAAGAGGGCGAAGCCTACAGAAGCCTCACGCCAACTCAGCTTCCACAGAGTTTGGATCAGAAACCAGCAGGACCCAGAAACGCCCCTTCTCTTACCGGCTTGTGGTCTGGAAGCAGGAGTGCAGGCCGACCAGGAAAGGGCTGCTGGACGCCTGCTCGAACACGTGCTTCTCCGTCTGCACCCAGTCGATGTCCTGCAACAGAAGCCGGGGTGAGCGCCTCACAGGCATCCTGGGGAGGGGAGGCAGGAGAGGAATGCCTTTCAACTCTGCTCGAGGGAAGATAATGCAGAGAGGAGAAAACGCCCACTAAGAAACGCACCCCCGCAGCCATCACCGTCTCCAGCACTTCGTCCACTATCACCTTCACCACCAGCATCATCCCCACCATCCCCACCATCACACGCATCCCCACCACCATCTCCAGCACTTCGTCCATTATCACCCGCCACCTTCACCACCAGCATCATCACCAGCATCACCACCATCACACGCATCCCCGCCACCAACACCATCTCCAAGACCTTCCCACCATCACCCACCACCTTCACCAGCATCACTGTCCATCCTCTCATTATCCATCCTCTGTTACCATCTCTCCCACCATCACCAGCTCCCACGCCCTGCCCACAGCAGCCTCGGGAGATCTGTATTATCATCTCCACTTAAGATAGGAGGAAACATGGGGAAAAAAGATAGGGTTTGAGAGGGAGAGAGAAAAAATAAATATGGCAAAGTATTGATGCTTGTTGAACTTGATCGAAAAAAAAAAGGAGAATACAAAGTGTGGCGGGTTTCCCACGGCCCCATATGCATCTCCCCAGCACCAGCTCCTAAGACAGGGCTGCCTCCCTCCCAAGCCCCGCCGAAACTTGGGGAAAAATCAGCTTTAGAGTCATGATGACTCCATGGCTTTGGTGCCATTCCAACCCCAGGAGGCAGAGCTGGACGAGGCTCCCAGACGTCCCAGGTTAAGCCTCATACCCTAGTGGTTGGGAAAGTAAGAGGGGATGGGCTGTGTCCCAAGCAGGCTGCTTCCCCTGAAGGACGCTGGGGAAATCGGCGGACCCTCAGCGAGCGTCCCGCTGGTGGGTCAGAGGCCACCTGGCTCCTCCCGCGAGGGCTCACGCCGGAGCCCTGTCTTCTCCTCCCTCTCCGAGGAGATGCCTCAGGTGGGACGGCGCCATCCGTCCCTGAGACGGATTCCACCACCCCCTCAGCCCCACCTGCTCTGAGGTGGCCACTTGGGGTCTCAACTTGGGCATCTCACGTCCAAAGCGGGCCTCCAACAGAGCTCTGGACAGGCCCCTGCCATCTGCACTCCAAAGGCACCAGGTCACCAGGTGCTCAGAAAGGAAGCCCTGGAGGGTCACCAAGACTCCTCCCTGCTTCCCCACCCCTAACCTCATTGGAGACCAAGCCCCCAGGTCTCCCACTGCGCTCCCGATGCTGTTGGAACAAAGCACCCAGATGTGGGCCTTAAAACCTCACAGATGTGTGCTCTCTCTGCCTAAGCAGGTGTGGACGGGCCGGGTGCCCTCCAGGGCCACTCGGGGCCCTGCTCCTCCCACGCCAGCACCTCCAGCTCCTCAGCGCACCCCTCTGCCTCCCTCTTCACAGCAACTTCCCTGGGTGTCTGCTTCTTTCTGTCTCAAGTCTTTCTCTGCCTTTCTCTAAAAGGACACTTGTCCTGCATGTGGCCCCCCCAGATGATCCAGGATGATCTCCCCAAGACCCCACTTCCACGTATGCTCAAGTCACAGGTTCCAGGGGTCAGGATGCGGGGGCTCCCACCACTTGGTGTCCACGGGGCACAGGGTCCCCCATAAACGCACAGTTGGCTCCCGCTCACCAGCTCCTAGACGCACGCCCTTTCGAGACCACCTCCAAGTCCCAGCTCTGCCTCTCGGCCTGAGGGAGACCACGTGAAGGTGCCAAGAAGGAATCAGAGCAGCAACTCCCTTCTGAAAGTCCCTTCTCTAAGGGTTCTGCAAACCCGCCCTCACACATTCACTGACTCTCCAGTCGGGAAGGGGTTTGGAATCCCCTTGCTGGGCTGCTACCAGCAGTGAAGACACTGGCCAAGCACCTCTCAGAGCCTCAGCTTCTCCAGCTGTGAGGCACAGACACCCAAACTCACTTGTGTGCTCAGCACCCAGGGCTGAGGGGCCAGTTGGGCAGTCTGTGCACTGCACAAATGCACCCTGCCGAGAGGGCAAGTGAGCTCACAAGTGCAGCCCCAGCTCTGCCCTTCACAAGGCGGGCCGGGAGGCCTCCTGCGGCTCACGTGTCAGCAGCTCTGAAGAGTAGCAGCGTCACTGCTGCCTGGCCCAGTCATCCTTCTGCTGCTGAGAGGTGGGCCTGCAGTCAGGTGTCAAAGAAAAAGCACAAGTGTGGGAAGCGAAGAGGCCTGTGAAAAGGTGCCAACAGCGCTGTCACCTCGGGACGGCCAAGCGACCACAGTGAGGTGCCACCGGTGCACATCAGGACGGCGATGATCAGAAACCAGAAAACAGCACGTACAGACAGGAATGCGCCGAAACCGGGACCCTGGGCGCTGCTGGGGGGAGTGTAAAATGGCGCAGCTGCTGTTAAACACAGACTCACCCTGTGACTCACAGTCCTGCTCCTAGGAAAAAACCCAGAGGACCTGGGGACACTTGTGCTGGACGCTCACGGCAGCAGAGTCACACGAGCCAAAAGGTGGAAGCAGCCCCGTGCCCAAAAGTGGATGAACAGATAAGCCACACGGGGTGTGCCATGACACGGAGTGTTCTCGAGGCAGGAAAAACGGGGAAGGGCGCATGGATGCTCGCTGCCACGTGGATGAAACCCAAGCCGTGATGCTCAGTGCGAGGAGCAGACCGAGAGCACAGGGGTGAGTCCATCTACTCGGAGTCATGGGCGCAGAGTGGGTCAGCCCAGGGGCAGAGAGCAGCGTGGAGGCCGCGCACTGTGCAACGCAGACGGCGGTGCGTCTGGTGCCGCTGCCCCCCCAGTGAAGGCGGCACCACGTGGCGGCCTCACCTCGTCGTCGTGGACCAACTCCTTCTTGACCACCTTCATGGCGTACACCTGGTCGTTCTTCTTCAGCCGCACCAGCAGCACCTTGGCATAGCTCCCGCGCCCGATGACCCGGATCAGGTCGAAGTCCTGCAGCCCGAGCCCCTGAGAGATTTTGATTCCATCCATGCCGTCGATAACCGGCTTGAGGTCCTGGGTGGCGACAGGCAAGAGGAAGTGGGCAGGGGACCCTCATCCGCCCACTCTAGGTCCCAAAGACTGCCGTCCGCACCCCACTCAGGAGTAAGGCCCCAGAACAAGTTGTGTGTGCGGCTCCTGAAGGGCACACACGACGTCCGAGAGCCGCCACCAGCCGCAGGAGGACCCTCTGCGAGCAAGCAGGGAGCCCGGGTCCAGCCCCACCAGGACGGGTGAGTTTTACAGTGGGAAAGGCGTGTCCTTCCCCGGGTGTTATTGCTCCCTGAGGCTTTGGGGATGGTGGCTGAGAACAGCAGCTGTGACCTGCTCTTCCCCAGGGGCACAGTGTCTCACCCCAGCCCACCCGGGACCTTGTGATTTATAGCATGAAATACACATTCATTCTAGGACCCCGTTCCGGGGGCACAGCCAGCATGGTGTCTTCTGTTATGTTAATGAGGCAACTTCGGGGAAGCCGCTAGGGCACATCCTGATGGAGCTGGCTGCCAGGGGAATGACCCCATGATTAGACGGTTGGAACCTTCAGTCCCACCCCGACCTCCAGGGAGGGAGAGGGGCTGGGGGTGAACCTGTCACCAGTGGCCGATGATCCAGTCATCATGCCAGTGTAAGGAAACCTCCACAAAAGGCCCAAAAGGACTGGTCGGAAGGCGCGGGGCCCGGGACAGCGTGCTCACCCGGAGGGAGCGAGGAAGCTCCCAGCTGTTCCCCACACCGCGCCCTGGGCTTCTCTCTCAGCTGGCCGGCCCTGAGTTACATGCTTTTATAATAAACCAGTGATCTGGGAAGTAAACTGTTTCTCTGAATCCTGGGAGCTGCTGTAACCAATTAGGTGAAGCTACGGGAACCTCCAATCTACAGGCGGTAGGTCAGAAGCCCAGGTGACAACCTGGACTTGAGACTGGCATCTAGAGAGAGTGTGAGGAGGGGCAGGCTTGTGGGACCGAGCCCATAACCTGTGGGATCTGGTGCGATCCCCGGTAGCTCGTGTCAGAACTGGGTTAAGTTGTCGGACACCTGCTCAGTGTCGGCTGAGCACTGGAGAGTTGCTTAGGGGAGCTGAAAGCACTTGGAAATAAAGGAAGAATTTCTTGCCATGAAATTTGATACAAATTGCTGCTCCGGAGCCAGCCCTGCACCCTCTGCTGTCTGGGTGGGGTGGGAGCTGGGGAGACCACACCCACAGCAGAGGACGGTGCCAGGCCCCAGGCCCCAGAGAGCCTTTGGGACAGCAGCCCCTGGGGGTTCATGAAGGAGGTACCCCGGCCGGACCCAGCCATGGAGACAGCAGGCTACCTCTGGAGCCAGTCTCGGGCTGGGCGCCCCCTCTCACCCCTCGACAGACTCTGCCATGCTGGACACCCCTCCCCCACAGCCAGAGGACTGTGCCCCAAGTGAGAGGTGCATGTGAGCACCAATGTCTCTGCCACAGGATGGGACCACCGTCACAGGGGACATACAGCGACTGGAGAAAACGTGAGAATCTGGAGGCTGGATGCAAGAGGAAGAACTCAGCCCTCACGGGGGGGTGAGCACCCGGCAGCCTGCTCCGGCCCTGGGCCCACCCACCCGGGATCAAGGGCAGAGCCAATCAAGGGCCATCCCTGCGCGTGGACCCCTGTAGTAAGGCCAGCCATGCGGGAGGACCAAGATGACGAGTGATCCCATCCAGTCTTGTCTCAAAGCACAAGAGCACGGGGTTCCCTCTGTGGAGGTCGCCTGTGCCCCTTGTGGCCCCCGTGATGGCCTGAGCCACCTGGACTGGTGTGGAGACAACCACACGAACGGTCAGTGCTGTGGAGAGCATCCTGCGTGCTGGGCACGGCACCGAGCGTTTAGACAGATGCTCTCAGTTTACCCTCACAAAAGGTGCAATCATCACCAGAACCTGACAGAAGAGGATCCTCAGGTCAGAGAGGTCCCCTGACCCAGGCTGAGACCAGGGCTCACACAGACTCAGCCACGACCCCGCACCCCCAGTTCTGCATCGCTGTCAGGGTTGAGCACCACACCCTCGGCTCTGAGACTCCACAGCAGGTCACGTTTGATCACGTTCGCCTGCTCTCTGTTCATTTACCTGCTCAGAGAGCGCCTCTGTGCCAAACCTCTGACCCATCTGCCTCGGACGTCCACAGACCACACCCTTGTGTAAGATGGACGACAGTTCCCAGATGGCGAGCTCACATTTAAATTTCCACAACTGCCCCAGAAATGAGCTATGGGCCACAAAGGGCTCTGGAGGCACCAACGAGCCCGTTTCTATACTCACCTCAGAAGCATCTTTAATGCTGTCATGTTTCCGGGTTGAAGAAATATAAGCAACTAGAGAAGAGAGAAGGGAAAGGGTGTTGCAGGCGTTGGGAGCACGGCCCGCGGCACGGGGACCCCCGGCCCTTCCCCCTCAGGCACTGCTCGGGGCGGCCACGTCTGACTCTGAACTTCTGGGGCTTGGGGACCTGCATGTGTGACAAGCTCCCCTGGTGATTCTCCCAGAAGCGACAGTCAAGAGACCCCAGCCTTCTAGTCTACTCTCATAGTGCACGGGGGACGGGTGGGCGGCTGGCGGGTGAGTGGGTGGGTGGACAGTTGCAGGCTAAGAGTCTCCTTTACGTGAGGTGCGGGCTGAGTGGACTATATTCTGGGGTCTCATTTTGTCCCAGGGGACGGGATTCACATTTCCGAGGGGCGGGCGAGGGCCCCCACACACTCGTTAACAGTGCGTAACTGTAGCTCAGAGCTGGGCCGTCGGTCCACCTGGCGTCAAAATCACCCTTGGAATGCTTCTTAGCATTAAAAAAGTCTCCCCCACCCTCCAAAAAGGACAAAAACCCCACTAAAACCCAAGAACTACACCACAGCATGCCGTGTGCGCACAGATGGCATCCAGCGTGTGGGCGGGGCGGCCGCGGTGGCCGCAGCACTAGTGTCCTCCAGAACCCCCAGGGCAGGCACAGGGGGAAAGCCCCCAGCCCAGGACCCCAGGCAGCGCGCTGGGAGGTGGGTGCCCGGGACGAGCCCGGCCCCGGCCCCCGCCCCCAGCACACAGCCAAGCTCCAGACCCTGGCGCTTGGAGGAAGGGCTTCCCGGGGAGGACGGGCAGGCGGGCGGCCCTACTTCCATCGGTCTCCTCGGAAGGAAGGTCCACGCCGTCGTTCTTGTCCACTGCAGGCTCCTGGGAGGGCATGACAGAATCCTGCGGGGACACGGGCGATACAGAGTGACCGGGCGGCGTCACGGTGTCTCTTCTGGAGACACAGTGTGACTTTTCCGGGTGCCTGTGACACACACTGTAGCATACGTCGTGACAACTGCTACGTCACTGCGCTGAGCGAGGACAGAGGAACACGGACATCACCAGATCCCAACCCAGCCCGAGGCTGTGGCCTCGCCCACAGGGGTTGTATAAAACGGGTGCTTTTACATAATATTTAGCAACCCCCCAGCCCCCCATCCTGCGCAGTCAGGCACAGGCCCCAGCCCAGCTCAGCTCTGGGCTCCACAGCTGACCGCACAACGAGGCAGGTCCCTAGTGGACACCGAGCAGCAAGGACCACGTCCCTCAGCCTCCGACGGCCTGCATCTTTGGGGCTGGTCCCACCTCTTAGACTAACGTGGATCCAGGGGGTGGAAGGGTGCGTGTGCCTGTGTGGGTTCTGGCAGCCACGGTGAAAAGAACCTTTAGAAGGATGTGAGCCAGGTCACCCCGCAGGCTGGGTGGGGACCCTATGCCCCGGTGGTGTCGGGGGGAGACCAGACTGGGGCCCTCTCCCTGTCCTGGAGGAGGTGACAGCACACCAGCCCCAGGGCCGCCTTCCTCACCCCACTGTGCCCAGGACCGGCTGACTTTCAGCCCCTTCTCTCTCTCCAGGTCCAGCGGGCGTGACCAGCCGGCCAGGGCATGGGGAGGCCTGGACGCCCCGGTCCACGATCGTGGGGCACACAGCACAGAGGGCCGGGTCCTCTGACACCAGAGCAGCATGGCTCTTGCCCCCGCAGCTCCCGAGAACTGCCTCCTGCCCGGGGTACAGAGCTAGTTTGCCCACCTTCAGCCCAGAATGGCAGAGAGCACTGGAGGCCCCCCGAGAGCACTGGGGGCTCACAGGGCTGGGGGAGAGGGGTCCGTCCCCGTCCCCTGGTCTGGTGGGTGGCAAGGACGGTGTCAGGTCCCCACAGGACAGAGGGGGACCACAGCCCCAGGCTGGTGTGGACGGCCCCGCCCCGCCCCACCCCGCCCGCCCCGCTGCACTCACCATATGCCTTCTGCAGGGCAGCGGGACGAGCGCGTGGCAGCGCTTATGGACCAGCAGTCTGCAGCTGATGCACCTGTAGCCCTGCCTCGCGAGCCCCCATATCCTTTCGCTGCACTGGCCGCAGTACGCTCTCTGCACGGGACGGGAATGGCAGCTGTCACACCGGGGCCGGGGTGTCCCTGCAGCCCCGGCCACACGGAGGGGACACAGCACCGTCATGGATCTCAAAAGATGACCCGCATCGGGGAAGGGACAGTCCTGTCCCCTCGTCACATCCCGGCCCTGGCCCCGCCCACCTCAGCAGCCCCTACTTGGGTCCAGCCCAAGGTTCACAGAGCCAAGGGCCCCACGGAGGGGGCTCTGCTCCTCTGAGGGAGAAGCGGGGTGAGGACCCCCCTCCACGGGCAGCCCCTCCTGCTTGCAGGGCCTTGGAGGGGAATAGCCGAGGGGCCCTGTCCACGGGCAGTGACCCAGGCTGAGGAGGGTGTGGGGAAAGCCACTGCCCGACCCTTGTCCAGACACCCCACCTACGCCGACCACGGGAAGAACTCCCCCTGGCGTCCTGGTACCCTGGGGCGCTGTGCAATTAACTGGGGGTTTTCCCTGCATCTTGAAAGATTTTAAATGGTCAATCTTTGGTCTTCTAGGCTCTAGACATCTGAAATTCATGGTAATTATCAGCTTGTTTGGTGACTTTTCATGATTTTGGAATATCACAAAATGCACGGAGATGAGCGTGTCTGAAGTCTGGTCACACGCCGGCACTCGGAGCCACAGCTCCCAGTTGCGAGGTGTTTGCGTGTCACAGGTTTCCTGTTCAGTTTTTTCCAGTCACGACTCGTTTACACGTTTTAACCTTCTTTCGCCATTTTAACATACTTCCTTCTTTTGAGAGTCTCGAGTCACTCCTGAAGCCAGAGAGGACGCACTGCACTTGCTGTCTGAAAGCTCACCGCACCCACACGAGGCACGGGCCCAGGGGCCGCGAGCCCCGCAGACGGCCTGCTCGCTCCCGATTTCTCCCCAGGAAGGAGCCGAGCTGGGCGCCAGGGCCCGAGGGAGCCCCCTCCCCACACACAGCTCGCACACCTTGGTCATGGCCGCACGGCCAGCACCTGGGACAGTGCCCAGCACACAGGGGTGCCAGTGAATGTTAGCTGAGACAAGTCCACACACACACACACCCTACACTATCAACTTCAGTAACAGGAAAAAAGCAGTGTATTCCATGTCCGCCACATAGCTTGAACCATCCTCCCAAACATGGGCAAACATGGGCCATGGGGCACGCTCTGGGACAGCAGCGAGGGCCACACAAGGGGCCCTGCCTCCCCAGACCCCTGTCTCGGGCCAGCCCTGTGTAGCACCAGCGCTGGCAGCTCCACCCAGGAGGCAGCTGCTAAATGAGCAAACTCAGATCTCAGAGAAAGGCTGCACCTTGGAAGACTGGTTTTCATCCTGTTCTGCTTCTCCAGCCCCGTCCAACACCAGTCACCACTCACAAGTCCATTAAGAAAAATTCACTCTCCCTTATGTGACGTGCTAGACGTGTTTAGCTTTCTCTGCGCCACCATTTAACAACTTGGTGAGCAATGCTTGGATCACACCTGGGGGCAACTTCACAGCCACCTGGTTACTTTCCAAATTAACAAAGGTCCCTTTTCCTACAGAGCCCACCCTTACCAGGGGCCAGGCTGGGACAACAGTCACTGAGAGCAGTGTGAGTTTGCCAGGAGTCAGGACCTGTTGCATTGAGGGGTCCTGCCACCGTGTTGCCAAAAGGTCTTTATTTCAAACCTACATTTGAATTATCAGTATTTCAGGAAATGTGCCTCTAAAAAATAAAACACAACTTAAAAGCCAAGCTTCTATTCTCAGAAGTTCACATGAATTAACAGATTAATGGGGTGAAGAAATTTTCAAGTCTCTCTTACATGCTGCCAAAGCGGGTCCTTGCTCATATTTTTCATTATCGAGTTCAATTTTCTAACTGTACTGAACCCTGACTTTATGTGCAGGCAGGGCGAGCGTTCAGGCTGGGTCTCTGCAGGTGCTTGCCTGGGACACGGGTTCCCGCAGTGATTTGTGATCTTGGACTGTGAACTCAGATTTCTGCTCATTTATCTGTGGGAATTCTCTGAGGCTGGGCTGACGAGACCTGTGCCTCTGCCAGCCTCCTGGGGGCGCTGCTGGGCTGTGTGGACTCGGGGGGCAGCGGTGTGAGGTCCAGCAGGAGGCTTCAGACTCTCAGGAAGAGCGGTCCCCCGCCCCGCATGAGGTGTTAGGAGCCATCTTGCTGTTGCTGGGGAGGCAGCCACCCTCCTCCTCCCTCCCTGAGCCCCGTTTCATGCCGCTGTGGCGTGGGGAGGGGTCTCATCCTAGGCCCCAGGCCTGCCCCTCTCCTGGCCTTGGTCACGTGGCAAGTGGCACCTCCACCCTCCTAGCCTGGGGGCGGACAAACTACAGCCCGGGCAGGTAGGGCTGCCACCTGCTCTCATCAACAAAGTTTTATTGGAACACAGCTGCGCTCACTGTTCACCTCCTGCCGGGGGCCCGGCTGAGTAGCTGTGACAGGCCTGATGGCCCACAAAACCTAAAATAGTTACTCTCGGGCCCTTCCCAGGAAAGGCCTGTAACTCCTGTTCTAGTTGCTCAGATGGAAAAGCCAGGGGAATCCTTGACCGGCACAGCCACCCCCTGGCTCCCCAAGTCCCTTCCCGAGGGACCCAGGATCTTCTGCCTCCGTCTGCTCACAGAAAAGGCCAAAGTCCTCTGCCGGCCCCGCAGCAGCAGCAGCCCCGGAGGTGGGTGTGGAGCATAAAGTGCTGAGGGCCACACCCTGCGCGTGGGGCCAGGGTCACAGAGCAAAGTCCAGACACCGCCCCGCCGGGGAAAGTAACGGGGCACCGCTTCCTGAGTGCAAACCGCAGGACTGCAGGGCGGGGGCGACCGACCCACTGAGCATTCCCCCCAGAGTGTTCCCGAAAGTCTGGGTCCGGGTCTGCACCCCCAGGAGCGCGGGGACCCTGCCGCCATGCACACGGCAGACGGAGCTCTAATGCCTCTTGGTGTCTCTCGTTTCTCCGATGACCAGTGAGGGTCAGAGCGCCTGCATTCGTGAAAATTACCCTTCTCGCTTTAATTAACCATCCGCATCCTTGTCCAACCTCAGACTCCCGGGGTTCACCAAAACGCCGGAGCTCTTTACTACTAAACACACATGTCATCTGATCTCTCATTATAGGTTTGGCTACAAACATCTTTCCCGTGTATTTTTTGTGCTGACTTTGTGTGGAAACTACAGAAGCCCGAGATGTGTGTGCAGCCGAGTCTAAAGACCCACTTCCCTCCAGTCCGCCCTGCGCAGGCTTCCCTTAGAGGCCTGTGCTGCTTCTGGGCTTTTATGATGCATTGCACATCCATCCACCTGTGACTTACTTTGATGTGAACAAAGGACCTTGAACTGACCGACTGTCTCACTGGACTCACAGGGAGAGCCCTCTGCTCCTTTACAGGAAGCGCTCGCGCCCACACGGTCTCTGAACATCAGTTCTGACCCACGGGCTGGGGCTCCCGGTCAACTGTCCCCACTCCGTGCCGCCCGGGGCTCAGGACCTCAGGGTCTCCCTTCCTGGGGTGGGCGCCGCCCTCAGCTCCTGAGACACTCTCTGGCTCTCTCCCTTCCGGTCACCAGCTGAGTCTTCTCTCATCACTCAGGAGGAAAGCGCTGTCAAGGGCAGATACAGCCCTAGGCAGGGAGCCTCGGGCCAGTGAGACCAGCCACGCTCCCTTTCCGACCTTGGGTCACCGGCAGAGAACGTGAGAAGTGAGAAGTGGGCTTCTCCCTGTAAGTCCTGCCGACTCCCGCCGGAACAGGCGAGCGGCTCTCGGGACGCCACTTTCAAGGACACACAAGAGTGCCTGGCAGCCCCATAATTAACCCAAGAGAAATGGTGGGAAGGTGTGGCCTCCAGACTTAAACCCAACGACAACCAGGTGGGACGTCAGCCCAGTGACACACCCGCCTCCCCGTCTACAAAGGGCCTAACAGTCTAGGAGCTGGGGGTCTCGGTGGGCTCCCTTCTCGGCCTCCCGGCGTCTGTGAAAACCTGCTCGCTGGTGCTCTGGGGAGAGCTGGGCATCTGTAATGGGGTGGGGAGGGGGCAAGAGTGGGAACCCCCACCCAGTCCCCACTCCTCCAGGGGGAGGGAAAGCCTTTGCCCACTGATTTTGGGGCAGGGACGGTGGGAGACGCAGGACGAGTGCCTGCACCCTGCAATCAGACAAACGGGGGTTCCCCTCGAAACCCACAGGGCGGGAGGGGCCGGACCCCTCTGTGCTACCTGGCTCTGCCTGCCTCGCTGGGTGGGTGGGCTTCACCTTGGACCAGTCAGCCAGTCATGAGGGAAATGAGCATTTCTCTGATGTCCTGAAGGGTGGCCCATCCCATCTGCCTGAGACCCTCCTCTGGCCACAACTGAGCCGGTGCCCAGATGCACAGGAAGAGAAGTCACCTGCCCACAAGCTGGTCAGTTGTCTGTTTTTTAAACAAATGTAGGAGGGTGGGCAGTGGGTGCCCTGTGTCGTGGGGGCTGGGAAGCCTCCATTCTTTAGGTTTCATCTTGTCCATCTGGATGGCTCATAGCAAACACTCAAGTCCATACCCGGTCGGCTGGCCCAGAAATTTGACAAGGGTCCATCACTCCTCCGTCCTCTGTTCGCACTCAGCGACGCCCGACCTCCCCATGGCATCTGATGTCCTGAGGACCCCGCATTCTCCCATCATCCGCCTCAGTTCCCGAGGCTCTTCTTGCCCCCCATGGATGGGCTCCTACCTTCCTGGTCCCCAGGACAGCGCCCCCAGTCTCCCACAGCCTCTCTGCTCCGATCACTAACTATGATGAATGATAAACCAGTGTGTAGCGTGCACCTACGAGGTGCGGGTCTGGGGACACAGCCTGCAGGGTGGAGCGCCACGCCCAGTGGAGAGACGTGCACACGGGCCATGAGGGGCCCAGAGGAGGGGCTGCCGGGATGGACACTGGAGCCACGACAGGAAGTAGGGGAGGGTGGGCTCTGGGGACGAGGACAGGGCGGCAGAGCACTCAGCACAGGTGAGGCCCCAGGGAGCGGCGCTCGGTTGCTGTGCTGGACGCATGGTGTCCCCCCAGATTCATGACCACCCAGGCCTCGTCTGGAAAAAGCATCTCATCAGTGCAGTTAGTCAAGTTGAAATGAGGTCGTCCTGGGTTCGGGTGGGTCCCCATCATGACTGGTGTCCTGGGAAGGGTAGAGGCAGACGGCGAGGAGGCGGCAAGGGCTGGAGAGCTGCCGCGACCAGCCGAGGAGCGCCCAGAACTGCCAGCAGCCCCGGGACAGAGCCCCTCTGGGGAGGGGCAGGGGAGGGAGCGCGGCCTGGCAGGCGCACGGCTTGGACTTCAGACTCCAGAGCTGAGACAGAATGAGTTTCTGTCTGAAGCACCCAGTCTGTGGTGCTTCGCTCTGGCAGCCCCAGGACGCCTGGTCCTGGGCCACTGGGGCATCTGTGGGCACCTCGTCTCCCACGAGAAACGGAACGATGACAGAGCCACGTGAAGCACGTCGCCTCTACAGAACGTGAAAGCTTCACTAGGAGAAACGAGGACACTCAGCAAGGTGCCCTGTGGCACAGGCCGGGCAGGGCCCACCTGGGCCAGGGACCAGGGCGCTGTCCAGGGGTTCTGGGTTCATGGGAGACCCCTGCAACCAACGGGAAACACGTGAACCCTGGTTCCGTGTCAGATCAGCAGTCTTCTGAATGCGAGCGGGCGGGACCTCAGAGCCCCGGGGCCCTGATGAGGGTTACGTAACAGGGACACACAGGGTGCTTTCATCACGCAGCCGCTGTCTGAGAAAAGGCCGACTGGCACCCTCACGGGCTTGGGAAGCATGTAAAAGGCTCACAGCAGAGCTTTTGTGACACCGGCTCGGAGTGCCCAGCAGAGCCCAGCGCTCGGGGCAGAAAGCTCTTCCCGGGAAAGCAGCACGCGGCTTGCGGACGGCCAGGGGTGGGGGGCCGCACTCACCCTGTTAAAGCGCTTGGCTTGGAAGAGGTGGCCGTTGGCGCGGTACAGCTTCCTCCATCTTCTGGCTCCCCGGCGGTAGATGGATTCTGGACAGAACACGAGAAAGGTGTAAAGAAACAGCAGGGTGGCCCGCGAGCCCAGCTCCCCAACGCGGGGTGCCGCGGGGGACAGGATGCCCCATCCAAGTGGCCGGTGGAGCTGAAATGACAGTGTCCCCCGGGGACTGTCCCCTCTGCTTCCCCTCACCTGGTTCTCTAGTCACCACTGCGGCTGCTGGAGAAGGGGACCCGGGCAGGGAGGACGGAGGTGGGGGCAGCCCCGATGGCAGCCGGGACCACCCGCAGGGACGCTGCCCACCCGGGGTCAGGCTGTAAAGCCACTCGGGCCCTGTGCGCCCTCCCAGGTGTTTCCTTTTCCACCCTCTTTCCCTCCGGGCATGAAAACTGGGCCCCCTTTCCACACAGGTACGTGGCTCAGATGGGCCGAGAGCTCCCGCGACATTTACGTCGGCGGAGGGACCCTGGCTGCCGTGTCCACGGTCGGCCTGAAACGCAGCGCTCGGCCAGCACCACCCACCCCTGCCCCAGACACCGGAGGGAAGTAAAGTAAAACCAACGGACAGTTCGGTTCAATCGCAAGTCCCCCCAAAACGCTGCTTTCCCACCACGCGTTCAGCGACTCAGACTTCACGGAAGGGGGCCGCCAATTACACACGCCGGGATCAAGCGTGTGACCCGCATCCTTCCCCCCAGTGGTTCTAGCTTTGCTCCTTCAAGACGCTTGGAAACCAAAGTACGTGAAAACAAAATATTCAGGATACAAGGGGAAGCTTTGTGCTTTGACAAAGTCCTGCAGTAAAGGCGACTTTCATGGGAGCCATGGAAGTGCCAGGAAAATACTAATGTGGAAACTCTAACGGAATGTTTTTAAAACAAGCAATTACCAGCCCCGCCTGGAACCTGCCAGAATCGGGTCACAGTGATTGCAAAGTGGCTTCTCTCCCTTTAAATGGGAGAGTAAGTGAGAAACCAAGCAGCCCGGGTGCCCCTGGAAGCAGGAGCCCCCAGCTGCCCCAGGTGCCACCGGCGGCCCCTCAGATGCATCGGAGGCCGGGCTGGAGGCCGCTCCACCCTCGCCCGGAGGTCCCACCGTGGGACTCGGGCCAACTCCCACAGCCCACCTGACCCTCGGCTCTAAGGATGCCCTGCTGATGGCAGCATGTGGACGCCCACACCTGGTCCTCCCGCCCCGTCTGGCTTGACTTGGGGGAAGTCTGGCCCACGGGAGGCCTCTGCTCATGTCCCCAGGACTGACCACCCCATGAGAGGCGTTCACAACCCGCAGAAGGAGGGGGAGGCACCAGGTTCTGGCTCCTCCTTGTGCTCAGTGCACGAGCCACGTGAAGGTCTAAAACTGCACCCCACTGTGTAGCCTTCAGATGCGATGAAAGCCACTGGAAATAGGAAACTCAAAGACGCCCTAGCAGAGGCCAAGGGGTATCAGGGAGCCCACAGCAGGCTGGAGAGCTCACCAAGGGGACAGGACAGAGGACCCGCATGATGGACGGTGGGTGAGGCCCCTGTATCCCCAGCGAGAAAAACCCGGACCCTCGCTGTCAATGACCAAGTATGTGTGTCCCCCAAGTTCACATGCCAGAGCCCCAGCCCCCCGTGGGGCTGCATGTGGCAGTGGGGCCCCTAAGGAGGCAACGAGGGTTACTGGCCACAGGGTGGGGCCCCCATGCTGGAAGGACAGTCCTTCTAGACCCCAGAGCTCTCCCCACCACATGAGGACCCAGGGGGGTGGAGGAAGGTCCTCACCAGGAACCCGCCTTCAAGCACCCAGACCTGATTCTAAACTCCAGACCCCTGAGAAACCAGTGCCTGTGCCTGGGCCCGGGTGAGGCCCTTGTGGCGAGGAGACCAGGACGCCTGCCCACCCACGCAAGCTGTGCCCTCAAAGACACGGGCTTAACCAGGAAAATGACAAATTCAGAAGGAAATATAGACGATCTTAACAATCCAAGGGAGAGAAAAATTCTGAAAACACAAAAGGCACTGGCCAATTGGAGGGAGGGGACACATCTGAGAACAGTCAGGTGAGGACGTGTGTCCATCCAGGGGCCTCCCCAAGAGCAGAAGACCACCACCCGTCTGCACTGCCAGCGCACACGCAGGAGGCGGTGTGAGCCATTCAGGACGCGGGAGTAGCGGCACAAATCAACAAGGAGAAAGCAATAAGCACACAGCAAGAGACAGGAGAGCCCCCACCCCAAAGACCCTCGAGGACCAGCGCGCCCAACGTGGCCTGTGCTTGGGGGGGTCTGCTCGGCACCAGACACGCTCATGGAGAAGAGTGCCCGCTGCCCCGCGACCCGGCAGCCACGCTGCTCCGTCAGCGCCCAGGCAGTCGCACGTGCGCGCAGAGACACTGAAGGACGCTGGCAGATGCCCAGGTCCATCGGCAAGAGGACAAATAGCAAACTGCGCGCGCGGCCGCCCAGGAAGGCTGGTCCGGCGCACACCCGACGTCAGCCACACTCAGCAGCGCAGGCGCACCTTCCAAAACCGAATCCAATCACACACTGTCAGATGCCATACTGACGCACGTGAAATGGGCCCTGCGACAGGATGCCCTCGTGAGACTGAAAAACACGCAAACCCGACAATGTATTTGTTCAGGATACGCGGTCGTGCAATGAAAGCGTTCCAGCCAGTGAAAGGCCACGGGCGCTGGGCCCAGTGCGGGGGCAGGGGGACGTTAAGCTCCGTCCCCGGGTCGGCCGGTAAGGGCGCCGCGGCCGCCCCGCTGTGGGCGTCACAGCACATGAGCTGCATGTTCCCAGGCGCCTCTGGTGCTGCATTAAACCACGCGCTCTCAGCGCCTCAGAGACGCAGGGGGAGGGACCAGAGGTGTCCACAGCGATGTGGTTAAACTAACTTCAGATCCTTAGTCTTAAAAAGAGCCAGGGGACAGACAGCACAACAGGTGACAGGAGAGGGGCAGATGTGAAAGTGAAGGGAGAGGAGGGGGGAGGTCAGTGGAGGGCAGACTGGAGGAGGCTATGTCCTGCCAGGGCCCCCTCTGGACGACCCGCCCGGGGGACAGGGGAGCGCGTTTCCAGCACGCAGGACACCGTGCCACATTAGGCAGAAGTGTGGCCTTGCTGTTGTCTCTAGCTGGAGACTGAGCATGGTTTCGGGGGATGGGCTCGGCGAGGGGCGGGATGTGGTGGGTGGTCTCGTGTGTCAGCTGGGCTGGGCCGTGGAGCCAGCTTTGACGGATGTTATTCCCGATGTTTCTGCGCAGGTGTTTCTGCGTGGGGCCCACGTTTGAATCTGGAGTCTGAGGGAGGCAGGCTGCCCTCCCTAGTGCAGTGAGCCTCGTCCGATCAGGTGAAGGCCAAGCAAGCCGGAGTCCTGCAGTGGACGGACATGGGACCTGAAACGTAGCGGCAGCTCTCCCGGCACCCAGCCTGCCGGCTGCCCTGCAGGTTCTGGACTCGCAGCCTCCGTAGCTGCGTGGGCCAGTCCCGTACGACAAGCCTCCTGTGTGTACACACACGCCCTGTTGGTTCTGTGTCTCTGGAGGGCCCAGACTTACACAGGGTCTCAGGTGGTACTTCCACCCACCACCCCCAGAAAGCAGTGCCCAGGTGACTCACAAGGAACCACCAGAGACCGCAGGGTAGCCCTCACTTGTAAAGAAATACACGCTTTCTGTTTTGAAGTAATTTCAAATGAACAGAAAGCTGCAAAGGTGGGCAAGAGAGCTCCCGTGTAACCTGCCTGCGTTTCCAGAGTGAGCGCCTGACTCCCTCCCACACGGTGGGAAGGAGAGAAGCACACGTGTCCTTGGAGAACGTGTGTGTGCAGCACTTCCGAGGGCGGGTACCCTGGGGAAGGCCGGGCTGGCCCCCAGCCCTGCTGCGGGCACCGTGCTTCCACCGCCCCAGAGACCCGCAGGTGGGCCGCACGGCCCTCCGGAGCAGCCTCGGGCCCCAGGGGTGGCTCGGCTGGTCCCTCACGCTGGTTCCCCGGCTTCCTGCTGGGCCATCGCCCGGTCAAGGCCAAGCTCGGAGCTGGAGCCCACTGGACACCCAGAGCCCACCCGGTCGCTTCCCGGTGCCCGAGCTCGGGACGCAGCGCTGGCGGCAGTCGATCCTCGGGGCCCTGCATACATTCTTGCAAACTCAATTCAACGCCCTCAAAGAAGCTCTCTGCTCGTCTCTGGGCTTCTATAATTAGGGCAGCTGCAGGGACCTCAACCAGCCCAGTTTCTATGGCAATCGAGTGTCTTGAGAGCTCTGACGAGGCGAGGAAAACACATTTTAAGAAGGCGCTTAGAGCAACAGGCTGCGGAACAAACCAGCATCCCCCAGGCTGGTGGGCGGGCGTGGGGCGCGCCGGGTCAGCAGGTGGGCAGGGCGGAGCTGGGCCTCTCAGGCGCTTGCTGGACACAGCCCCACCGCCCGGGGTGACCCGCGGCCAGTGCCTTGGGACCACGACGGGGCGCAAGGGCCAGCCAGGCGCCTTCGCGGTGGTTCCAGGTCAGTGACCCAGCCCGAGACGAGGCCAGGGAGCTGGTGAGGGGCCCTTGGGCCGTAGGAGGAGGTGGGGGGGTCCTCGGGCAGAGTGGGATCTGCTGCCCCCAGACCCAGCTCGTCCCAGGGGAGTGGTGTCCACGGGGCCACCGTCCATGGGAGTCCACACCCAGGGGGCAGGGCCCACGTCAGGTTCTCACTCCACGGCGCCCTCACCAGCCACAGCTCCACCAGAAGGCTCCCACTACAAGCTGTATGTGGCCGTCTGAAAACGGGATCTGAGGTTTTGGGTGGGACGCCGGCGTGGCTCGGGGAACGCATCTGGTGCTGCTGCGAAGTCCAGGGGACCCCTGGCTGGGGCCCTGAGGGTCGACGGAGAGTGTGGACACAGTCAAGGCCCGTGGAGCTCACAGCTCGCCTGCCTCTCTCCCGGGACTGGAGTCACCCGATCGTGGGTCTGGCCGCCCACTGCGGGCACCCTGGGTGGTCACCGTGTCTCAGGACGGCCCGGCACTGTCCTCAGAGCCGTCTCAACCAGAACCCACGTCCTCCTCCAGCTCCGTGGGTCATTCTGATGGTGGGGACAGTGCCGAGCAGGTTGCAGCTGGGCCGGGTGGGCGGCCCTCTGTGGGCCTCGACGCCGGGCAGCCCCACCCGAGGCCCTTTCCCATGCGGCTTCCTGCCCCTTGTCCCCACTACTTCCAGGTTGAAGATGTGACTTAAAACTGCTGCCCCGAGAGGCAGGTGAAGGCTGACGCACTGCAGACGCAGAGCTTGGGAGGCCTCGGAGCCACCACAGCAGGAGGCTGGCTGCAAGGGGACGGTGGCAATCTGGTCCTGTCAGCAGGCCTGGCTCCCCTGTTCCTAGGCTGCAGGGGCCACTCCTCTCACAGGAATTGCAGCCACAACACACAGGAGCTGGGTGAGAATCTGGGAGGGTAGCGGCAGGTCCCCCGCTGGCCAGGGTGAGGTCACGTCCTGCCGACTCCGTCCTTGGGGGACCCACTCCCGCATCGGGGACACCAGCCAGTACCTCGTGGACTCCCGGGACACAAGGGGAGATGGACAGAGGGCCCTGCCCTTGGAGCAGACAACAGCAGGATAAATGTGGTGACCAGGGGACTCGGAGGCCCGGAGGGGCAGAGCCCAGGGAAGCAACATGGGGCCTGCAGTCCAAGCCGGGCGGCCCAGATCTCCTCGTCTGCGGGGCCTGAGTCACTTGTCACTCTAAGTCCCGGTTTCCTTGCCGGGAGGAGATGGGACAGGCCACTTCCCGGGTGGCTCCCTGCCTTCCTCACGTGGCCTGCACTGCTGACCTCATCAGCGTCCAGAGCAATCCCAGAAGGGCAACCCCAGTGATGTCATTGCTCCAGGGTGGTCACGTGACCGGAACGACCCAGTCAGACTGCCATGGGGGCAGGGACACAGGATCCAGCCATGGCTGGCTGCGTGGACGAGGCGGGGCCAGCAGAGTCCACACTCTTAAGGATGGTCGTGGGAAGATGGAGTGACCAGGGCCGGGCTCTGTGGGACCCACCCCAAGCCACCGCCTCTGGACACGTGCTGTGGGGGTGTCACGTGGGGGGCTGCCCGTCAGCTGTGGCCACAGTGGTCTGTGGAGCACCTGCCAGTGCCACAGCCCCAGAAGCAATGGGTGAGCGGGTCCAGGCTGAGCCGAGGCCACACCGCTGGGCACACAGCGGAGCCTCCCGCGGAGGGGGTGGGCCAGGACCAGCACCCAGCTTCCATCTCCCTGGGCCTCACGGGTGGCAGGGAGAAGAGGCATGAGGGACCCCCAACACGACGGCCCGCGTGCAGAGCAGCGGGACAGACATGCGTTCCCTGGGCTCAGCGACGCTCGAGGGCTTTTACCCGCTGGACTCCCTTCCTGGGGACCCAGAAGGACACCTGAGTCATGCCCTGTGAAGGTCGGGGACGGTAAGCTCTGTGGACAGGAGAGTGGCCACGTGGGGGGGACGTGAGGGAGACACACGGGAGGGGAGGAACGAGGCGTGCTCTTGAGGCAGGAAGGCTTCCTATCTCCCTCAGGAGAGGCTGGGAGAGGCGGACAGAAGAGGCTACGGACGGAGGAGGCTGAGTCCAGACACTGTGCTGAGACCCCAAGCAAGCAGGTTAACTCACAAAGATGCAGGTGCAAGGGGGACAGGCTCACGCAAAGGACCAATCTGAGGACCAGGTTTCTGACTTTTAAAAAGAGAAATGCTTACGTAAAGAAAGGTCTCTGCTTCCTGGGGGCAGGACCGCATGGCATCCTCCAAGTGCAGCCCAGGGCCCCACGAGCACGAGCACGAGCACGGGCTCGGGGCGACTGCGTGGTCCAGACCCGAGGGCCGGTCTCCGTCACTGCAGGCTGCTGTCCCAGACCAGACGTGCGGTCTAAGAACAGACCTCAGCGGAGCCTGGGGCGCAGGACCAGGGTCGCAGCCTCTAGGTTCCCGGGGTGCAGGCCTTCCAGGCTCTCCGGGGCCGCCCCTCTGTCACCAGACACCGTGCGTGACCGTTAAGAGACCCAGCCCTAAGAGGTGTATTGAGAGGGGGGGCACACACCACAGCCTGACTTTCTAATGATTTTTATCACAAAGATACAAATTTGCTGTGACACGAGTTGAGTTCTGATGAAACAGCTGCCCGATATTGTCACAAAGATATATGTCACAAAGACGCTACAGGAAAACGTGTGCCGATGTCCAAGGAACCTGAAAAGTTCACGTGGACCCAGCTCATCTCTAGGCAGAGGTCTTCCTTCATAGGGGCACTTTTTATAAAAAGCACAAGTCCTGGGGCTGTTCCCCCCGCCGCGCTCGCCCCCCCCCCCCCCACCGCGCTGTCACAGACCCGCCATGCCTGCGGCTCGGAGCCCGGGGCACAGGGGGCTGCATGGGGCGCTGCTGGAGGAAGCACCCGGGCCAGGAAGGCGTGCACCCTGCCCGCAGAATGGGGAGGCGGTGAGGACGCAGCCCTCCACCCCGAGGACAGCCAACAACGAGAACCAGGCCTGGCGTCACGGACGTCCAGTGGTCAGAACATGAGAGGACGCGGGGTCGGGGGGCCGAGCACACGGCAAGGCCCGGCGCCCATGGGTGCCTGACCGGAGTTCAGGGTGACGGAAACAGCCCAGACAGGACAAGCTGCCTCTGTCCACTTGGGACGCTGCAACAGACCCCACAGACGGGCTCCGACACAGGAATACACCTCCTCACAGGCTGGAGGCCCAAGACCAGGGCCCAGGAGGCCCGGGCTCTGGTGACGGTCTCCTCCCGGCTCAGAGACGGCTTCGCTGGCACCCATACGGCAGAGAGAGCTGATGTCCCCTCTTACGGGACACAAACCCCATTGTGGGGACCCCACTGTCAGACCCATAGGCCTCATCTCCAAATATGTCAGGGGTCAGGAATTTGACAGAGAAATTCAGTCCCTAGCAGTCTGTTCCTGGTCCCCCCAAATCCATGCCCTTCTCGCATGCAAAACAGTCACCCGATCCAACAGCCCCCAAATATTAACCCCAGCAGCAGCTCTGAAGCCCCAGGTCTCATCTAAACATCACCTAAACCAGGCAGGGGTGGGACTCGAGGTGCAGTTCGTCCTGAGGAAAATCTGTGCAGCTTGGACCTGTGAAACCAAGCTGTATGCTTCCAAAATGCAACATGGGGACAGGCAAGGGACGGCCACTCAGCTCGGAAAGGAGAATTGGGAAGGAGGAAGAAGCGACAGGCCCCAGCAAGCACCAGCCCCGCACGGCGAGTCCGTCAGATCTTGAAGGCGCAGGAAGAATCTCCTCGGTTTGACGCTCTGGCCTCCAGCCTCACCTGGAGAGGCAGCGTCACCCGCCTGCAAGGCTCTCTCAAGATCCAGAGGAGAGGGGGCTGTGGAGAGATGCACCTAAAACCCGGGTTCCCTTTGAGGCGTCTGCTGAGTCCTACGCTGCAGAAGTTCAGGGCAAAAGGCCAAGGGACCAAGAAGAAAGCAGATGCTAAAAAAAAAAAAAAAAGCCTGGCAGGGATTTCTGGCTGATTCATGGGGCTGAGGAGACAAAAGCTGGAGATCGGGGTCCCGGTGACCCCCATACCTTTCCAGCTGTGATACAGAAAGACACGAAAGGAGGCTTACAGGAGACTGTAAGCCTCCAGTGAATCCAGGTGACGTGTCCACATTCCGGCTGCCAGGCTAAAATCAAATCCTCTCACGAGGAAAATAACACCATTCAGAGCTCCTGCCGCTTTTCAAACACAGTGTCTGATGTTCAGCAAAAAAGGAAAAAGTAAATACCAGGCAGGCCAAGAAGTAGAAGCATTTGACTAAACAGCCAATAGAAACGGACTCACGGGAGGCTCAGGTATCAAATTATACTTAGAAAGTCAGGTCAGGTCTCACCAGGGAGCTGGACCTATGAAAAGCAAGGAATCAAATTCTAAAAATCCTAGGACTTTGGAAATCCTAAAAGTGAAACTAGTCACTGATATTAACAATTCAGGAGACAGACTTAGGAGCAGGTGAGACAAAGTAAGAGGCGGCTGTAGAGAAGCCCAGAGGGGCCAGGATGGAGAGAAGCACCGAAGACAGCAGGGGGCACCCAGACGGCAGGCGGCACCCAGACGGCAGGGGGGCACCCAGATGAGGAGGGGGGCAGCCAGACGTCAGGGAGCAGCCAGACAACAGGGGGGCACCTAGACGTCAGGGGGGCACCTAGACGAGAAGGAGGGTACCCAGACAGCAGGGGGTACCCAGACGGCAGGGGGCACCCAGACAGCAGGGGGCACCCAGACGGCAGGGGGGCACCCAGATGAGGAGGGGGGCAGCCAGACGTCAGGGGGCAGCCAGACAAAAAGGGGGCACCCAGACGTCAGGGGGGCACCTAGACGAGAAGGAGGGTACCCAGACAGCAGGGGGTACCCAGACGGCAGGGGGCACCCAGACGAGGGGAAAAGCCAGGGCAGGGGGAGGGGGCAGGGCAGCACCTGCGAGGACACTGCTGTATTTTAGAAAAGAGACAGAAGACATTGTGCCCAGATCCAGAAAGCTCTATGAACCTCAGTCGGGATAAATTCAGCATGTCCTCCTCTTCTGCAAGGCTGCTGAAATAGAAGGACAGAGGCCATTTTCAAGGCAGCCGAGGAGAAAGAGAAGCATCACCTCTGGGGGAAGGACAGGGCGGGGGCCAGAGAGGACGTGCCAGGGGTGCAGAGAGGTCACTGCCCACCGAGACCCCACCCGGACGAATGTCCTCAAAAATGAAGGCAAGAGGAAGACGCCTGCACAGAAACAAACCGGCCACTTGCCAGCAAGTCTGCGCCCGGGAACTACCGCAGGGAGCCTTTTGGGGAGGGAGGTGGTCCCGGAGGGAAGCGCCCCCGGCATTGCGAGGGCGTCCGAACGAACGCCTGTGCAGAGCAAAGCGACCACGGTGACCGTGGGACGTGAAACGCGAACAGAAACCACACACGTGCCAACAGCAAAAAACCGACAAGGGGGTCACACAGCTGAAGGGGTCTAAGCTCCCTGCCTCACCTGGAAAACAGCGAAAGCAGTGACTCAAGGTCGTTCCAAGAATGTGCCGTGATTTCTAAGGCAGCCAGAGTGTGAAAAAGTCACATACTACTTAACAAAGTTAATAAAAGTTGGGGGGAGGGATGGAAAAATAACACCTGATTAAACCAAAAGAAGGCAAGAAAAGAAGGCGGGCCAGAAGAAAGAACGGTGTGGCCGATTATAAAGTAAATAGCAAGAAGACAGATGTAGCTGCAACTTGTCAGTATGACATTAAATGTAAACGAATTAAATGCTTTAGTTAAAAGACAGGGATTGTCAGACCAGGTGAAAAACAACTACCTTCTTGTTTATAAGAGCCATTTCCAAAATACGATACAGAAAAATTGAAAGTAAAAGGATGGAAAAAACACACACGAACACTAAGCTCCCCTCACCCTGCATGTAGTCAGCCATGTGAATACCAGCAGAGGAGACTTCAACGTTAAAAACGCTTTTTATCTCGAAGAGCAACATTTCACGATGACAAAGTGCTGGTTCAAAAGGAAGACAGTGGTCCTAAATCTGTGCGCACTCAACACAGCACGAAATACACGAAGGAGAACAAAATTATAAGGAGAGCGGTAAATCCCCAAGAGCTTGGTACCTATAGATGTTAAAGTTCTTTTAAAAGGGAATAGAAGTGTGAACTATGTCAGTAAGTGTGATTTAGACCTTGAAGCAGCCTTAACATCACAACTTACTGAAGGTGACGAAAGAAATACACAGTCTGAGCAGCTGGATTTCTGTCTTAAAAATTAGCCCTTGGACCTGACACATTCCCATAAAGGAAACTCTAAGCTCACAGGGCTTTACTGGGGAAGTCTTCCAGATAATTAACGCAGAAACGGTATCAATCTTATGTAAACCTTCCCAAAAGAACTTAAAAAAGCTCAATTAATTTTATAAGGCCAACGTATACCCCCATGTTTAACTCTGAAAAATTACAAAAAAAGAACATTACAGTCAATCTCGCTCATAAACATAGCTGCAAAAATACCAAACAAATACCAGCAAATTGCATCCAGCAAAATACAGAAAGGAAAACACACTGCGACCAAGTACGTGCCCTAAGGGAATCCGGGGCCCGTGCTGCACGCAGAGCCAATCAGCACAGTTCGCCTCCCCGACGGGATAACAACGTGTGTTAAGAGGTGAGGGGAGAAAAGCGACTGATAAAATTCTGCACCGTGCAGGATAAAACCCTCATACAGGAGTAAAACAGAACCTCCTAAGTTTGACGATGAAACTGTGAAAACCTTCTACTGAGATCGAGAACCAGAGGGGGCCACGTCACCGCCTCTGCCCCACGATGGTTCAGGAAGATGAGCAGTGCCAGCGCTACAAGGCGACAGGTGAAGGTTTGGAAAAGTGACAGTAAAAGCCACTCACTGGCGAATCGGTGGTGTGTACAGGAAACCCAGCAGAACGTGCACACAGAGCACTGGGGTTAATACGTGAGTTTACCGAGGCCGCAGGACCAGAGTTCAGCATGAGCAATTCACTGCATCTCTCCACACATCTCTATAAACAAATAAATAGAAAATACGACCATAAAGTAATGCCACTTAAAGCAGCATAAAAACGTAAGTGCCAGTGAGGTGCTCGAACGAGGCCCGTGCAGGGCTGCTACACACAGGGCTGCTCACTTGACAGAAAGAATTTACAGACACACTAAACGCACGTTCACGAATTAGAAGCCCCGATACTGTAAAGCCGCCAGTTTCCCTATGTTGATCTATGAACTCAATTGCAAGCCCAATAAAAAAAAAATCTCACTGAGTTTTGGGAAATTTATAACCAACTGTAAAACGTGTTTAGAAATGGAAAAAGCAAAAAACAGCCAAGATAATCCTGAAGAAAAACAAAGCTGGGGGACCTACACACATGATATTAAAGTTCCTATAAAGCTGAGTTAAAACAGTGTGAAATTGGTGCCAAAGGCCAGTGGGCCAGAAGCCCAGGGAGGGGGCCCCCACAGACCACTTACGACAAAGCTGTCACTGAAACGTGGTGAGACGGGGCAGGTGACCTCGACCCGGGTCTCACCCCCCACCATGTCACTCCCAGGAGCTGCAGGACTGAGGGCAGCTTGTGACTTGGCGGGAGAGGGCGTGTTTGGGGCCAGAGGTCGACGGGAAACTTCAACAGGATACAAAAGGCACTGATCATAGAGCAAGGCTTCATTTTCCATCCGTCAAGAGACAGGCAAGCCTCTGGGTGAGGGAGGGCGCTGGCAGTGCCACATCCACACACACAGAGCTCCTGCAAACCAACACGGCAGGCGCGCAAACGCTGTGATTGTCTCTAAACAACCAGACTTTGAAACAGAGCAGAAGACGTAGAGTGGGTCTTAATGTGTTAATAAAGTCCAACTGCAAAACAAGTTTCTTCTGTAGAGCACAGGGAACTGTATTCAGTATCTCGTAGTCACCTACAGTGAAAAAGAAAATGGAAAGGATTGTATGCATGTTCAGTGTATGACTGAACCACTGCACTGTACGCCGAAATTGACACAACAGTGTAAATGGACTAAACTTCAATTAAAAAAAAACTGACTGCACTAAAAAAAAAATAAAAATAGACACACTGGGGACCACCGGAGCAAGCTGGTGGGAAAACTGCTTATTCCACCGAGACCTTAAAGGCCAAGAAAATGAGAAGACGCTTAACCTCAGGGGTGAAGAGAAGCGTGAATCAGGGCCCCCATCCGATGCCACTGGCGTCTGCTCTGCTATCAAAAAGCTCTGACAACCCAGGGGCCAGGAAGGATGTGGGAGAGGCACGCCCCCACCCCCCACCCGGAGGACCTGGGAGGGATGGGCCGTCACAGCCGTGCTCCTGGCACGTGGCTCCCGGAAGCCTCGCAGTGTCCGCTGAATGCCGAGGGGACTGGCTTCAGGTTGGCGGCCGGGCGTCCAAGGCAGGATTAGAGGACTGGATCATTCAGCCCCACACCTGACACCGGGGGAGGCAAGACGGACCGCAGGTTGAGTTCATCAGCAGTGGTCAATGATTCCATCAATCACTCCATGAGACGTCCGTCAGAACTCCTACACAGCAGGGTTTGGAGGCTTCTGGGTCGGGAACACGGGGAGGTGCTGGGGTGCTCCCGGATCTCGCCCTGTGCATCTGGCCCACCTGGCTGCTCCCCAGTGCTGTTCTCACTAAGCCAGGAAGCCTACGGCAGGTGTCTGCCCGAGCTTCACGTGCTGCTCTAGCAAACGACCAAACCCGAGCAGGGTCCTGGGAACCCAATGCCCACTGGCTGGTCAGAAGCACACGTGGGGACCTGGGGCCTGGGACTGGAGGCTGAAGCGGCAGCTGTTCTGCGGGACCCAGTCCTTGACCCGTGGGGTTGGCGCTGACCCCGGGCAGACGGCATCAGAACTGAGCTCAGCCGCAGGACACCCAGCTGGTGCCAGGCCCGGTTGCTTGCAGGGAAAAAACGCACACAACTCGTGTCAGAACACAGTGCGAAGTGTAAAACCGGTGCAACTACCTTACAGAAATGTTTGTCAGAATCAAATGAAGCTGAATGGACACGCACCCTGCCACCTGGGCGTACGGCCCTCGTCCCGGTGCCCTGCTGGACACCACGTACGAGCCACTTACACGACATGGCAACCAAGCCTCTTCCCCCGAAGTCTGGGGCCCTAGACCGGTGGCCCTGCTCGCGGGGCCGCAGGTGGTCAGTGGGCCACCCTCCACACTTCAACACCATCCTCCCGACCTCAAAGATTTGGGGGGCGGGTCCCCGTCTCTCTACAACATCAACGACCTTGACTGTCCCCGTCCTTGTCTACATCACAGACCCCCACTCCTCAGAACTGCCCACCTCTGAGGACGGGTCCGCGACCGCACCCAGCCCTCCCCTCTGCCCTGATGACGGCCCACCTCCGCGACGCTCCTTCTCGAATCTAAAAGGCCAACAGCTGTGAGAAACACCATTATTTTAGGCGCCACCAGGAAAGAAAAAAATGTTGCCAACTAACCTGGGACACACAGGACGCACCCAACGGCAGAGACGACGGGAAGTGAGAGGTCCGCCCCGGCACTGACGGAGTGGTGCGTGTCTGGGGGCTGCTCCCGGCTCTTCTGAAAGGAAACCATCCTGTCCCTCGCCCCACACGGATCTTTTCCACTTGGGTAGAGATCTGGGGACCTCGACGGGCAGATGGTTGGACAGGAGGCTGGACCCACACATGTGCCAAATTTGTGTAAATCCTGAGTGTGAGGAACAAATCCTAAGAAACAAGGTCTGGGAAAAGGATCTGGACCACCTGAAGCGGGAGCTCAGAGAGGGTCTGCAAAGGCGGGCTTGTCCCAGGCAGGGCTGGGCTCCAGTGGTGAGCTTGGGGGGCGGGGCTGCAGAGTCAGTGTCCCCGGTACCCAGGCCGGTGGCAGTGTAGTGACAGCAGCGAGGGGTGAGGAGGGCGGTTCTCCCAGATGAGCAGCCCTGGGAGGCAGATCCGAAACCAGATCAAGAGGCTGGGGGTCGCCCTAATTCCAGTGGACCCACAGGCTGTGCGGCCTCTCCCTCGCCTTTCCTTCCCCTTGGCTCCTCCCAGCCTTGACCCAGCGCCCGTCACACCTCATCTTCCCCAAGTCCCCAGCCCCTCCTCACTGCCTCCCTGGCCCGAGTCCAGCTTCTCCCCCAGACGCCTAGTGGCATGTGCCCCCTCCAGGGTGCACCCCACCCCTGTCACCCTCCCAGGCCCCACCTGGCCGCCCGTCTCACCTGTCCCCCTTCCCTGGCTCTCGTCCCCACCCCGGCTCCTTGGCCGATGTGTGGTCCCCTCTTGGCCCCCCAGGTGGTCCCCAAATACCTTCCCAATCTTTCCTCCCCCACCTCACCCACGGTTACAGACTGAATGCCTGTGTCCCCCCGAATTCCTGTGTTGGAGCCCTGACCCCAGCGTGATGATATCAGGGCTAGGTGAGGTCTGGAGGGAGGGGCCCCTATGATGGGATTAGTGTCCTAATAGGAGGAGGAAGGGGCCAGAGCAAGGGACCCAGCAGGAAGGAGGCCGTCTGCCACCAGCAAGAGGGCCCCCACCGGAGCCCGACAAACCGTGCTGGGATGGCAGGTGCGGCACCCGGGGGGACCCAGGTGGATACGTCTGAGCTCCTGAGCCACCAGCACTGCCCCCACCCCGCCAGGTCCCTCTCCTTACACCCCACCCTGCAGGGCTGCACTCCCAGCAGCCAGGCCAGGCCATGTGCAGGGAGATGGTTTGAGGGTGGGCAAGGGACCAAGGGCACAAGGAGCCGGTGGCCCCCGGACGCGGCGCTGAGTGTGAGCCGGTATCAGCCCCGCCCAGAGTCGCCGCCATGGTCGGCGCTCCCCCCCCCCCCGTCCGGGCCCCTCCGCGGGCGTCCTGATGAGGGTGAGCCCGCGGGTTACAACTGGGCACGCTTTAGTGTCTGCTGCTGCATACGACCAGCAGGGCAACCCGGGGAGGAGGAAAGGCGGCTAGCGCGCACCCACTTACAGGTGAGCCAGCCGAGGCCACCCAAGGCCAGGCCAAGGGGCTCCGAGAGCTGGAGGTGGCTCCAGGCTCCCCCCACCCCAGGGCCCCGTCTGGCTCTCGTTCTCACCCCGGGAACCCTCCGGCGGGGCCCGAAGCCCCCAACACCAGCGTGCCTGGAAGCACCTGTGGTCAGCTGACGGCCGCCCCCAGACGTGCCCCCGCCCTTGTCCCCGGAGCCTATGGGTGTGCTGCCTTACATGGAAAGAGGAAGTTACGGACCCGGGGGCGGGATTATCCAGGATTATCCGGGTGGCCCAATGTCACCACAAGGTCCTTGTGAGAGAGAGGCAGGTGGTCAAAGATGGGATGACAGACGCCCACGGGTGCCCCCTCATCCCGGCCCCAGGGTCACGCAGGGCACCTCTAATCTCTGGACACCCCCATGGTCGTCCATGGTTGTCAAAGGCACCTCTCCTGCTGCCTCCCAGGACGAGGATCAGACCCTCTGTTCACACTGTCACTGTCACAGTGCCAGCCGTGCAGCAGGTGCTCTGACAGGACCCGACCCAGGGGCAAATGCACACAGTGAGGAGCTCGACTCTGGAGCACCCTCAGGACACGTTACAGGGGTGCGGGGGGATACAGCCCACCCCCTGACATCGCTCAGCCAGCAAGCAGGCAGACCCCACCCCGGGCACCAAGGGCAGGGCAGGCAGCCCGCTCTGCTCAGGTGCGTGGATGAGCCTCAGGGCCTCGCTGTGCAGAGGGCAACGGGCTGGTCCCGACAGCCGCACGATGCATGGCTCCACCTGCAGGACATTCTCAAGATGCCACAGCGTGGAGGTGGACAGAGCTGGAAACCGGCCAGCGGCCAGCAGGGGTCAGCGATGGGGTCACAGTAGGGGGACCAGAAGGGCAGCCCAGGCTGGAACATCCTGCACCCTGACTGGTCACACACGTGATGAATGCAGCCACCGTGGCGACGTGGCAAGCTGTTCCAGACCACACGGTGCAGCAAGTGCCACAACAGGGCCCTGAATTTCTGGCTTCCCAGTGCGTGTGAAGTGACGTTTACACTCTGCTGCCGTCTGAAGTAGGCAGCAGCTTTATGTTGGAAAAACCTATGCACTCACCTTAATTAAAAAATACTTTATTGCTAAAAGTGCTAACCACCACCTGACAACGCAGGGTGGCCACAAACCTTCAATTTGTAAAAAATACAGTATCTGTGAATTGCAAAAAGCAAAACACAGTAAGAGGAGGTGCGCCTGTAACAGAGCCATTAACTCGGCTGCAGCTGGCCGGTCTGCCGCTGCGTTAGCCACACGGATGTGACCGCTGCTCCTGTAATCTCCAACAACAAGGCCTTATTTTAACTGATTAAAAAGCAAACCTTAAAAAAACGAGGCAGTGGAGGAAACTGAAGCGCACACTACCTATTTGGAGGCACTAAAAATGACAGTAAATGTGCTGTGTTTGGTAACACAGCTGTCGCAGGATGCTTGTCTTTCAGAGGTCTCTGCCGAGGCGTTTATGGACCGTGTGATGTCTGGGGTTTGGGGCGGGGACAGAGGGGCAGAGGCCGGTCAGAAGAGGGGATGGGCCTCGGTAAGGCTTCGCCGTCAATTCTTTGTGCTTCTGTAAATGCTCAGAATTTTTCGTAACAAAAAGTTTCTTAAAAAACCCAAGACACTCATTTCTACAGTCTGGTTTTCACTCCACCCCGAGCTGGAGCCCCGTTCCCCGCGCTGCCAGCCCTAGGGGGAGCGGGCTCTGTCTTCGTGAGCCGCGCTCGGGGGGGCCGCTCAGTCAGCTGGGGCTGTCGGCCTGTCTCCCCACAGTCGCACACGCGCGGGGGATGAGGAAGCAGTGACCCCCACGGACAAGCCAGGAAGAGACCAATGAGGAACTAGAGTGAGGCCTCAGAGAGACAGACACAGAGAGAGAGATGATGGACGTGGGGTCTCCCTTCTCTCATCCTGCTGCTGTCCTGGGACCTTGCTGGGGACCAGGGAGGGCCCTCGGCTGCAGACTCACCCCAGGCCACGTGGACAGTGCTGTCCACCCAGCACGAAGGACTCCCGTCCCCGCCTCAATGCCTCACAGCAGCCGGCCAGCTCCTCCTGGCGGCCGTCAGCCACGTGACCACCTTGCCCTAAATCCATTTAGCTTGGACGTGCATTTAGCGAGACCGACATCCACCAGAACAACCAACCGCCGCACTCCGTCCACTCGCAGACCGGCAGGGAAGAGCCCCGTTCTGTTAACAGTGAGCCCCGGGCCAGCTCAGGACCGCCTCCCCCCGGCCCAGCTCCTTTCCCTCCGTGTCTGCACGCAGCCTGCAGGCCCTTCTCCGCAGCCAGGGACAAACCAGGGACAAACCAGCTCCCGGTCATCCGCAGGCACAGAGAGCCGCCTCCTTTCTGAGTGTAAACAGCGCTGGGCCAGTGAGAAGGGGCAGCGTGACCACGACACCCAAGTGCACGTGCACCTCTGAAGCCACGTGGCAGGAAAGCCCTCGGTGTACAGGAGACTGGCACCGGGACGGCACCTTCCCACGAACGCGGGGTCTTCAGCGTCCTCGCCGAAATGGTGCCATGAGGTCGGCACACACACTGAGGCTGCTGCCGATTAACGGGAATAAACCAGAGCTCAGTCTGGGCGAGGCTGGCCATCCTCGACTGAGGAAGTAACTGGACGCGGCTCACCATGAACGGGGGCTGCGGGTGGAGCGTGAACACCTCTAACCCCGAAGGCTACTCCCCTACTCGGAAGATGGTGCCTGCGCACCTGCCCACGCCTGCCTGTCCACGAGAGATCCACCGTCCAGTTCTCCCTTTCCTGGTCCTCCCAGGTCCTGCCAATCTTTTCCCAGCACTGGACTCCTGCCCCTTTTCCCTGACCCTCTGCTGCCACTGTCTGGCCCTGTGGGCAGCAGTGGGCTCCCCAGGCCTGCTGACCCCACCCCAGCCCGTCCAGCACAGAAGGACCTCTGTCCATACTCACACCACATGGCTCCTACCTCACAACAGCTGCAGGACAGGCCCCAGCTTCCCTCTCCTCCGCCGCGTCTCCAGCCTCACCGGGACCCTCAGCGTCTTGAGCTCCGTCCACAGCAGGCCCAGGTGTGCCTCATCCCCTCCCCGCCGGGACAGTCCCCTCCCTCCCCCTCCTCTCCACTTACATGGCTCGATGCGCCCGCAGGCTCACCTGTCTGCACCCTCTCCCCTCTGAAGCACAAACTCCATGCGGACAGGTGGTACCATCCTGGCCCTTCAACCAGACACAGTCACCACGGGGCCATGCACACAGGAGGCCCTGAGGAGCAGGCAGTCCGTGATCGTTAAGTCCACCATCTTCTCCTGCTGCTCCGCGTAAGTGCCCAGCATCCCCAGGCCGCTGTGCCCAGCCTCACGGCTCTACGGGGCCCGGAGCCCAGGTTTCAGCCACAGAGAACGTACCCACGTGACCCCAGTTCTGCTGTTGGGCTGCTGACCGCATTCAAGCCCCTCCTTTCCCCCATATCTTGGGGAGCTGATGAGAAAGCCCAGATGCCACCACCTTTGGTGCCAAGGGAGGTTCACACCCTGACACCCGGCCCAGCTCACCGGCTTCACCCCAGCCCCACCACTAAAACCCAGGCTGCCTCCCTGAGTCCTCTGGGACCAGCTCGCGAGCCCACCCTGCTCTCCCCCAAGAGACTCACGACGTGAACAAGGAACAGCCCAGATTACGAGGTGGGGGAGATGCCAGGAGCGCAGACACCGGGAGGCACTGGGCACCCCTGGCCGGGAGCAGGCAGTGTCACCCCTGGTCCTTGTCCACACAGCCCCTAATTTACCCTCCTCCTAGACAATGCGTTCCTCGAGGGCAGGAGCTGTACCCATATCTGTCCTCACCGCGGTCTCGATGGACAAACAGCGCTGACTTTTAAGCACCAACACCTCCTCGTCTGAGGGCCCCAAGGGAGCAGTGGGTTCCCACAGAGGGGAAGGCTTCCCTGAGAAAACGACTCCTTCAGTTGTCGTGATGTTAAAGACTCGTCAGGGTGGCGTCAGTCGCCGTGAGGGCTGGGGCGGTGGGTTCACAGCGCACGGGGGAGGGGTGGGGCAGGCCTGCGGGCATCCCCTCTCCATCAGCCAGCAGCACGCACCCCACTTCCTTTGAGAGAAGTGTTGCCCCCCCAGACAGAGAGGCCTCCTTAGAGGAAACCAGTAAAAGCAGCAGTGGGGCTGGGCCGGCTCGGCCGCGCCTTTGTTTCCCGACCCTTTGCGGGGAGGGGGCTGCGTTTTTAGATGTCTTCTCTGCAAAGTTGTAATAAAGAGGAAAAAAACACAGCAGTTTCTAGGAACCTAGAAGCAAACAAAAGCCCACTTCAGACCTTAAGGAAAAGAACATAAATTCAAACAAATCCTGGGGCAGAGCAGGGGGAGTGGGTGGGGAGGACCCACTTGGGGACCAACCACGCCCTGGCCCGTCGCCCTCCTGACCTGGGGGCCCCACCCAGAAGGACGCCCCTGCACCCCCAGGCGGCTAGGCTGTGTCAAGAGGAAAAGGGGAGGAGCGGGAGAAAGCTGGACTGGTGTTCCAAACCCCCGTCCACAATCTTCCCTCATGAAGAGGGTCCCACGGGTGGGACGTGAACCCTGTGCGGGACTTCCCTGAGTCCCGTCGGCAGGCGCTGACCCTGCTGCGTGCTGCGACGTGTCTGGGACACGCGCGTCTCTGCCTGTGTCAATGCTGTGTCTACTCTGTGTCTACTGCGTATCTATTAAGAATCGGCTCCGCGTCCCTTACTACCTGGGACGCGTCCGCCACGTGTCTGCTCTGTCCCCTCTGCCTCCGCCGGGTATCAGATGCTGGTCCAGACTGAGGATCCACTGGGAGGCAGGCTCTGACATCTCCACTTCCCAGGCCGGCCAGCGGGGCTCGTGAAACAGCGGCACGGTGAGGACTCCAGGTCTGTTCGGTATTTCCAAAGCCCGCCGGAGCCTTGAACTCCAGGTAACAGAGCAGCAGACACGGGGGGGACACAGTGGGTAGGGAAACATGGGCTCACGCAGAGGTCCCGGGGCCCGCTGGGGCCTGCGTCTGCGCACAGCTGCCTGCCAGGGCTGCTCGGGGCGCGGGGTTGGGGGGGACAAGCAATAGGGCAGCTGTGAGCCCTGCTAGGGGAGGACCGCGCAGAGCACGGAGCAGGCGGCGCCAGGCGCTGGGCCTCACACCGGCCCGGCAAGGCCGCCACTCCCAGGGTCAGGGAGCCCTGTCCTGGGTCCTGCAGCCACTGGTGACACAGGCCACGCTCGACCGAGGTCATCTGACTCGTGGTCTCAACAGCTGAGCTAGAAGGAATGAACGAATGAGGAACGAACAAATGAATGAAACACACAAGCTGAAGGGAGAACAAGGAAATAGGAAACGAGCCTCAGGCCCCCCCGCCCCCCTAGTGGTCCCCACGGCCTCACGGCCAGGGCAAAGGAGAGAAGGGGACCCAGGGCCACCCTGGGGGGGGCGCCCACTGGCCTCCCTCTGGTTACTGGACTCATCTGGTGCGTTTTTTTCAGATTTCTCAGATCATGTTTGAGAGTCAACAGAGCTCTAGTAATTAAACACACAAAAGGGGCCTGCTTCTCCTTGAGACGAAGGCTTTCGAGAGGTTTTAAGAATTTGCTGGAGGTGGGGAGGAAGCCCCGAGGTCTCACAGCTAAATTCTGACGCAGGGTTTATGTGCTGCTGTCAGAGCCCTCTAGGACGGAGAATCTTTTCATGTCTTTTTACCAAAGAAGTAACTATTTTCTCAGTGTCTTACTCTTTAGAAAGTCAGACCCAAGGAAGTCGGGGAAGTGCCAGGAGCCCCGGGCCTCCGGGAGGCAGCCAGCATCACGGGGCAGCCTCTTGCCACGCCCCCACCCCCACCGCCTAGGAGTGTTGCGAAGATTACCCACCAATAAGGCACATCTCGGGGACACTGTGGGTTTGGTTCTAGCAAGTATAAAGCAAATGTTGCCATGAAGTGAGTCACACACACGTCTGGATTCCCAGGGCCCATGAAAGGCACGTGCACACTCGCCTGCAGTCCACCCCCTGCGCCGCAGCTTGGTGTCCGGAGCCCGAGTGCACGCCTCGCTGGCGGGAAGCGCGGCCGGCAGCAGGCTGGCCCGTCTTGCCGCCGCAGGGCCTTCCCCGATGCGGGCCCTGCGCTGGTGGCTGCAGGCTGGGGCGGTTTCTTCACGCCAAGACCACAGCGATGCCCATCACGAACACTGGCTCTCCCTTTCCTGAGTCACTGCTCGAGCAGGCGATGCTGTTTGATTGCACTGTAGTCACAGCAGAACTTCCTTCAAAATCGGAGTCAATCCTCTCAAACCTGCCGCTATTTTATCAACTAAGTCTATGGAACATTCTACATCTTTGCTGTGATTCCAACACCTTTCACAGCACCTTCCCCAGGCGTGGCCTCCACCTCGAGAAACCGCTTCCCTTGCTCAACCAGAAGCACCTCCTCCCCCCCGCAAGTCCTACCTAGGCTGCAGCGACTCAGACCCACCTCCAGGCTCCAAGTCTCAATCTCGTCCCCTTGCCGTCCCCACCACGTCTGCAGCGACTTCCTCCTCCAAAGCCTTGAGTCCCTCAAAGTCATCCATGACGGCTGGAATCGACTTCCTCCAAACTCCTGGGGCTGTGGATGCTCTGAGCTTTCCCCATGAATCATGCCTGCTCCTTGTGGCACCTAGAGTGGAAAACTTTCCGGAAAGGACTCACCGACGACCTTGCCCAGGCCATCAGAGGAGTGTCCATGGCAGCTGCAGCCTCACGAAATGCATTTCTTGAACAATAAGGCCTGAAACTCCCTGATCCCTGGGCCGCAGAAGGGATGCTGTGCCAAGAGGCACGGGAACAACGTGAAACCCTGTCTGTCACCGAGAGCTCTGGGGGCCGGGTGCCTTGTCGACGGGCAGGAATATTTCAAAAGGGATCTTTTTTCTTTTTGGAGCAGGTGGTCTCGACAGTGGGCTAAGATGCTCAGTAAGCCACGTGGCAAACAGGCGCGGCCGTCCAGGCCTTGCTGTCCACGTGCGGAGCTCAGGTGGAGGAAACCTAGCGTCATCCAGAAGGGCCCGGGGTTTTCAGACGGTCAGTGATCACCGGCTTCCGCTCCAAGTCGCCAGCTGCTCGAGCCCCTAACAGAGAGCCAGCCTGTCCCGTGACGCTGTGAAGCCAGGCGTTGACTCCTCTCCAGCCGTGAGAGTCCGAGAGGGCATCTTCCTCCAACGTAAGGCTGTTTCGTCGACACTGAAAAACCGCTGTTCAGTGGGGCCACCCTCACGCACGACCCGAGCGGGATCTCCTGGGGAACCAGCTGCGGCTCCCACGTCGGCACCTGCTGCCCCACCCACACTGCGACACTGTGATGACGGCTTCTCTCTCTCGACCTCATGAACCAGCCTCCGCCGGCTGCAGGCTCTCCTTCTGCAGCTTCCTCGACCCTCTCAGCTCCTCAGAACCGAAGGGGCCAGGGTCTTGCTCTGCACGAGGTTTTGGCTTCAGGGAAGGTTGTGGCTCGTTTCACCCTCTGGCAGACCATGAAGTTTTCCTCCGTATCAGCAGTAATGCTGTTTTGCTTCCTCATCGTTTGAGGGTTCACCAGAGCAGTACTTTCAATTTCCTTCAAGAACTTTTCCTTCGCAGTCACAGCTCGGCGCAGCCTTCAGCCTGCCTCGACTTTCAGACCACCTCTAGCTTTTGATTTAAGGCGAGAGACATGTGACTCTTCCTTCCACCTGACCACCTAGCGGCGGCTGTAGGGATATTAACTGGCCCAATTTCAACCTTGTTGTGTCTGGGAAGAGGCAGGCCCGAGGAAGGGAGGGAGATGGGGAAGGGCTGGTTGGTGGAGCAGTCAGAACACAGAGTTATTAAGCCCACCATCCTAGACGGGCGTGGTGCATGTCGGCCTCGAAGAATTACAGCAGTAACATCCTAGATCACTGCTCGCACGATGCGGCATGATGAAGTCTGAAATGCTGGGAGAATCACCAAACGTGACAGAGACCCCCTGAGCCTCCCGGCAGCGTCGGACAAGGTCGTCCACAGAGGGGACGGACGTGGCGTTCAGACCTGTGGGCAGAGCCCTGGGTGTAGACCCCAGGCCTCGGAGACCAGGGAGGCGACCGGCCGGGAAAGCGCGGCTCGGGCGCCGGGCTGGGGACGGAGGGGAGGTCCTGACTGACAGCTGGTGACCTGGGCGAACGGGATGAGGGGGTGACGAGCGAGATGCACCAGCACGAGAGCTGCTGGCTCCGTGGGCCCCTTGGAAACTGCAGGCAGCCCCCCTGACAGACGTGTTTTCCATATGGCAGATTTTGAAGTAATTATAGCAAAACGGCCTCTACCGCTGCAAAATGAAATTAACCAAGGGGAGGACTGCCGTGGGAGCGGACGCCCAGCCCGGGGCTGCGCTCGGCGCCTCCGTGGCCCCTGGTCGGGATCGCCGGCGGGGAAGACCCTGGGGACACTGCTCCATGACAGGGGCTGGGGGCGGCTCGCTGCTTCCAGGTGCAGGTCCTGAGCTGTCTCTTCCCACATAAAACATCCCTGTGTCACGTTCGTCACTCTGAAAATGCGTTTCAAGGTTTTTCTGCTCCTTGGCAAGTAATCCGCTTCAGCTGGACGTGGACAACTGACGTTCAACTTAATCGGAACAGCAAATGGGTCAGACCCAGGGTTCAGTTCTGGGAACGAACGCCTCGCAGGCTCACAACATGCACGACAACTAACGGATGACCAGAGACGCGTTCGCGGCCCCTCACCTCCCCTTCGCCTCTCCAGGTGGGTCCTCTGACCGGCCACAGTCCCCACCCCCAGGGCCTCTGCACACGATGCACCCCCACCAGAGGGACCCCTCCCTCCGCCCGCTCCTTCCACGGCCAGGCCCCCATGTCCTCTGAGCCTCCCCCGAGGGGACGCCCTCTGCAGGCCCCCTGGGCCCCGGCATGGGCCACGCCCTCCCCACATGGTGGTCCTGTCTTGGCGCCGCTTACATCAGGTACAACTTGGAACTTTGAATTATCCGTCTGTCTCTGCATGTCTGCTCCCTAACAAGGCGAGACTGGGAGTGTGTCCCCCAGGTCACAGGCTCTCCCCGCATCGGCCCGGCCCTGGCATCCAGGGCCCATGTCCATACTCGGGGAGGGAGGAGGGGGGGGTGGCAGGACCCAGGAAGGAAACCAGGAGGCCACGCTGAGGCCCATCATAGCGACACAGCAGCTCTGTCGCAGGCTACGTGTGCTACAATTCCACGACTTAGCGCCCTGGCTCCTGGGGTGGAGGTGTCACCGCCCGCCCTGTGATGAGAGGGTGGAGGAGCTTCCGGGGCGCGTGGAGCCGCGTGGCTCCAGGAGCAGACGTCCCAGGGGAGGCCGGAGGCACAACGGGTGGGTCACACAGAGGCAGAGTGGCACGAGGTTCAAAGCAGCAGGAGCCTGATTACTCGGGTGATGAGCGCGACCACGTGGCCTGTGGATACGCGGGCACAGCTGCGGGTTCCACCCCGGCTCAGGCTCCGGCTCCGCACAGACGGTGGAGACCAAGCCCTGACTCGGCGGGAGGCCAACCAGAAGCATCAAGGGCGCACGCACAGGGGTTCTGCAGCTGAACGCGGGCTGCGGCCCCTGCGCCCACCCAGCAAGCCGACCAGGCCTCAAGCTCCTGCCTCCCGGGGCGCTCCCTTCACGAGAAACAAGAACGGTCTGAAGATGAGGCCCACAGGGCTGCGCTCCAGCGAGAAGCTGCGGGGCCCTCAGGCCCCTTCCTTGGGGGCCACCTCCGGGGGCGGGTGGCGCAGGCACCCGCCACGCCTCCCACATCCCACCCCCACCCCCACCTCAGTTTGTTCCAGGCTTCCCCTAAGTCCCCGAGGGAAGCCCAGAGAACCTGGGGCTCCTTGGAGCACAAGGTGACATAGCCTTTCACACGCAGGCGGTCGAGAGTCCCCACAAACCCGAGAGGCAGGAGCCTCAGCCCCTCCCAGGATGAATGAGAGCTGGAGCCCCTGCAGGTAGGTTCGCCCTCCAAGGCCACCAGCTCCTGAGAGGGCGGGGGCAGCCTGGACCTCCCCGGGACCCACCTGTCAGCCTCCCCCTAGGCAGCAGCCCCGGGGTGCCCGGGAGGGTCCCAGTCCACCCCAGGGCCAGGGGCCAAGGCTGGTCAGGGTGCCACACCCCTTCCACACTGAAGGGTGAAGGCGGGCCCAGGAGCTGGGTGGAGGAAGGGCCCGTCAGGGCAGAGCTCAGGACCTTGGGCAAAACGGAGGAGGAGGAAGCTGCTCTCTCCCTGGAGGAGAGCAGGACTGGGAACAGCAGGAGGGCGTCGCCCACAGACCCAGGTTGGCCCCTCCCTGCTCCACGGGGAGGAACAGGCTCCTCCCCTGGGGGGTCCACTGCTCCTTGTCTGGGCTCTAAAGCCCCCTGCCCTGCACACAGCGAGCCGGCTGAAGCTGGGAGTCAGCCTGCTGCCCCGAGCCCCCTCGGGGCGCACGGGTACCTGGCGGTGAGCGAGGATGCTGCCCAGCGACGTCAAAGGCTGGGCCCCGGGCCCCGGGCCACGCAGCTTGGACTAGAGCCAGGTTTCTCCCAGCTCTCTCCAAAGACAGCCTGGGGTGGGGCGGTGACAGCAAAGGAGAACTCCAACATCCTGTGTGCGACAGAGCGTCCCATGGAAGGTGGCTGCACCGATGTGACAAACTGGGAGGCCACCCAAGGGAATGGGGACAAAGGGGTGTCCGGTAGGAGATGTGGCCCTCCAAGCCACCCTGGTTGATGAGCACATGGACCTCGGCACCCGGCCCAGACACTGAGTGCCCTCGAACTGTCCCCACCCGGGATTACCTGGGGCAGGCACCCTCCCACCACGTCCAGTTGTGCCTGCTGCAGCTCTGAGCACACGCAGGTCTCCAGAATGGGGGCGGCTGCTGCAGGCAGCTCTGTGAGACGCTGGGGGTCCCCAGGGCCTCCCAGCACCGTTTTCACTGCCCACATGCCTGGAAGCCTGGCAAGGACCAGAGCCCTGGGGCCCTCAGAGGTGTGGGTTCTGGGTGCCCAACACTGACAGCCCCCCTGGATAGGACTCTCTTCTGAAGACAGAGGGGTTAGGACCCCAGGGTCAGGAGCTGTCCCACGACACTGGGCCACTTCCAGGGAAACCGGCTAGAGGCGGCCCCTCAACCCCCTCACATCAAACACCCAGACCGCACGGTCCTCCCAGAGAGCCAGGGGCTGGGGTCGCTGCCCAGGCCACGGGGTCCCATGACAGGCAGCGTTGAAAGTCACCACCGACTCACTTCTGCCAGGGCTGCACCTGGAAGCCCCACGCGGAGCGGGTGGGGTCCTACCCCGAGGCAGTCAGACCTGCCCGTGGGCACCAGAGGACCGAGGAGGGCACTGAGCTCCATACCCCAGAGCGAGGCCAGGTCTACAGGAGTGTCTGAGGGGAGGTCAGGAGGCAGCAGTGATCAAGTTGTTTGTACCACCCACACCCGTCTGCATAGCACCCCACTGTCTACACCTGTCTCCCCTAGTCCACACGGCTTCCACACCTGTCCACACTCGCTCACGCTGTCCACATCTGTCTCTGCAGCATCCACGCCCACCCACACCCGTCTGCATTGTGTCCACACCCAGGAGGGAGCAGCCACCATGAGCTCGGCCAAGGGCCGCCCACTCCTCCCCACTGGCCAGGGGTCGGGGCTCCAGCAGCAGCCCCTCGCAGGCGGGAGACCCCTGGCGGGCCCTGCAACTTCCCTTGTGCTTCTGTCACAAATGACCTGCCACGCAGCCCTCCCGCGCACCTGGGGCCGGGCCTCTGGAACAGCAGGGCTGCAGCTGGTTCTCACACTTGGAACTGAGTGTGGCCGGTGTTTCCCACACGTGTGGGAGGCAAATGAGCGTGAAGTCCGTTAGGTTTAAGATCTTGGAGCCCAGTTTTAACGTCTTGGCCGGGACGGGCCCTCAGAGCCGCCGCCCAGCCCGGTGTCTCTGCCTCCTGAGCTCAGGGGCCTGGGCGCTCAGCCCCGCCCGCCCTCCTCCCCGTGGCCCTCCCTGCCCTGCTCACCTCGAAAACCTAAAAATGATTAAATTTAAAAGCTCTCTTTGTACAAAGACAGATCAGCTACAACTCATGAATAATTCATGCTTGTTTTGCTCACGTCCAGGAACACCCACGCAAGGCTCACGTCCCAGACAAACCCTCAGCCTCCAAGTCCACTGGGCCGCGCTGTTTCATCAAAGACCCAGAGCTAAGAACACGAAGGTGGTTTTCATTCACCAGCAGATGCTCCCAGGAAGGACGGGAGCTGGGCCAGGAAGCGGCCACTCAGAGCGCCAGCGCCTATGCTCTGCTCCCAGCCGGGCACCCCTGAGGCGGGACCCCGGCTGCTGCCCCTTCTCCCAGGCTGAGCTGGTCTCCCCATGGGCCAGGCTGCCCTACGAGGCTGCCCTGTCACCCTGGCCACATCCTGCGGGAGCACGAGAGTCTGGGGGAAGCAGTGAGTCCTGCTCGCCCAGTGGTCACACTGCTGGCAGTGAGGACGGATTAACCCACTTCCTCCTGAGGACGGAGTAACTCTCACAAGCTGACAAGTACTTTCTGATACAACAGTTCCTCCTCTATACGAGTCTTTTTCCTCTTTAATGAATCATAATATAAAAAAAAGTCTGATTAAAGGTTTGGAAAACATCAAAAGAAAGTAAAAGAGAAGGAAACAGTCATCCCCTCTTCATGCCAACATCACAGACGCCTGTGGGTCCTCCCCCCGGGGGGACAAGGCCATCCAGTGCCCCTGCCTGCCGCAGTGTCCAGAGAGGGCTGAGCTCGAGTCGCGTGGCCTGGGGGCTGTCACTAACGACCGACCGGGACAACCCAGCAACACACAAACAACCCAGTTCCCAAACAGGCAAAGGTTTGAACTGACATTTCTCCAGAGAGGGTGGACTGCTGGCCGACAGACAGGAGAAGACATCTCAGCGTCACGGACTGTCAGGGATACGCGCCAGCACACAGCGAAGGCACCACCGCACACCCCGCAGAATGAGACCGAACACCACCAGCGTCGGTGAGGACGGGAGGACACGGCCCCCATGCGCTGCCGGGGCATGTAAGACGGCGCCGCTCTGGAGGGCCCTCAAAAACTACAAGTAGAATTGTCATGCGAGCCAGCAATTTCACATGCCAGTGTGTTCCCAAAAGAGCCGAGAGCGGGGCCAGAAGAGATACTTGCACAGCCACGTTCACAGCAGCCTCACTCACGAGGGCCAAGCGTGGACGCCGCCCCGGGCCCGCCAGCGGTGATCGGGTGCGGGGAACGTGTTATGTCCGCGCTCCTTCAAAAGCGGGGAAATTCTGACACAGGCGCCACGCAGAAGAGCCATGAGGACATCGTGCCGAGCGAAGTAAGTCAGCCCCAAAGGACGCAGTGTGCGACCCCACCCCTGTGAGGACCCGGAGGATTCAAAGTCCTACCAAGGCAAAGCGGGAGGGTGGGGCCCGCGGCTGGCGGGCAGGCAGTGTGTTTCACGGGGACAGAGCCTGAGTCTGGGAAGATGAGAAGGCTCTGCAGACGGCGGGGGGTGGCTGCACGGCACCGTGAGCGTGCGCTAGCTGCGGAGCTGTGCGCTTAGAAACGGTTAAAACGGTAAGGTTCGCGTTACGTGTATTTTCCCAAGATTTAAAAAACCAGCAAAACCCACTGATGGGCTGGATTCGGCTCGTGGGCTAGTTCTGTCTCTCTTATTAATGTGCACCCGCAGGAGGGCACACTCGGCAGTCTTCAGAAACGGCATTCGCAAAGTGGATTCAACAATCTGCTTGGATCATAATGTCAAGGAAAAGCAGCCTCTGCAAGGTGTGCAGAAGCCAAGCCACTGAGGCGAGCACACCAGGCAGGCCCCGTCCCAGACACCTCGGCCGGGGGCCGGGGCCCGGGGCCCAGGGCCCGGTCATGCCACGCCCGGCAAGCGAGCCACACGCCGGGAACAGGCAACGGGGCGTGGAGCTTCCCTCCTGCACGTGCAAGGCCTCCTGGGAGAAGCATCGGGGTCTCTTCAAGGCTGTCTGAGCATGGGACTCTGCCCAGTGACCGGAGCCTCCTGCCTGGAAGGTTCCAGGATGGGGGAGTGGCTGCAGGTGAGGACGTCACAGCCAGACCGTGTCCCCTGGGCTGCACGATGGACCCTGTGGGGGGTGCTGGGCTCGGGGCCCCGCACATGGAGCTCAGACCACACCCAGGTCAGCGGGGCCCCTGTGCTCAGTCACGCGCCGCCAACCACAAATGTGCAGGCAGTTTCTGCTTCCTGACTCAGAGAGGACACCTGCCACGAAGCCTGCAGGCCTCCCGGGACATGAACCTGTGGGGACCCTGTGGTTGAACCTCTGGGGGTCCCGTTCAGGGCCAAACTGTGTCCCCCCAAGTCCACCTGTTGAAGTGCTGACCCCGCACCTCAGATCAGGCCCTATTTGGAGACAGGGTCGTTGTAGACGTTTTAGGTCACAGGGAATCAGGTCACAGGGTGGCCCCTGGTCCAAAATGACTGATGGTTTCATAAAAAGGTGGGGGGATTCAGGCCCAGACACGTGCAGGAGCACACGTGTGAGTGTGAAGACCCGTTCCAAGCCCAGGAGGGGCCGGGGACCGACCCTCCTCTGCCTCAGAAGGAGCCAGCCCTGCCCACACGGGAGTCTCTAGGCTCGTGCTGGTTCAGCCGCCCTGTCTGTGGACACGATGCAGACCCTGCCAGCGCAAGGGGCCGCAGGACCAGAGGCAGACAAGCCCCCGATCCCGGATGTCTACACCACCAGCCCACGTCCTCACATTCACGTCTTCATTCCAGCATCATACAGAGCGCAGCCCCCCGGGCGCCTGTCCTGGTCACCAGGTCACCTCGTGCCCTCTGAGGCCCATCCACCCGGTCCCTGCTCCTTGGAAACACACCACCTGGACCCTCTGCACCCTCCCAGCGCCTGCAGACTGGAGACTGCTAGGGCGGGGCCGTGTCCCCAAATCCACAAGTGGGGACACAGACCCCCAGGGTGACGGCACTTGGAGGCGGGGCCTTTGGGAGGCGGCTGCGGTGAGATGAGGTCATGAGATCAGCATCCCGATAACAAGTGAAGAGACCCCAAGGAGCCCCCTCGGCCCCTGGGGGACACTGCCGGGAGGCGGCGTCTGCGGCCCGCGGCACAGGGCCTCACCAGGCACTGGCCCCGGCCCCGGGCGCCCGGCCTCCCGAGCTGCGAGGACTCCTGCTGTCTGAGCTGCCCCACCTGAGGTGCTCGTTACCGCAGCCGAGCTGGCCAAGACAGGCCCCAGTATCCCGGACCTGGCCTCCCGGCCCTCAGCCTCCCGGTGACTCTCCCACAGGTGGAAACTGGGTCTCCCATGAGGAACTGGCTGTGTCAGGCCTCCTCCCACCTGCCCCTGCCCCTGCCCCCCAGACACCCGCACACCCGTGACTCCCAGGGCCCACCCGCAGTTTTCACCAAGAAACCACGTCTCAGGAAGGCCAGGTCCACGCTGCTCAATTCTCCCCCTGCTGGGGCCGAGCCGGAAGGAAAGGCGACCCTGGCCTCACCCGGCCAGTCCGCAGCCCAAAGGTCCCTCAACAGGATGGTCAAACGCTGAGGCGGGTCAGACCACGGACCACTGATGGAGACACAGAGACACCAGCCCAGCCCCTCACCCACTGGGAGGAACCCAGCGCGGGTGCCGGCTGGGGAGTCGGTACTTCGACACCCAGCGCTGCAACGTCCAAGTAAGGGGGTGAAAACCCCGAGACGGTAACTGGGGGGTGCCCAGGATTGAGGGGTGGGTTCTGGCGTTTGGGTAACCATCTGCACCCCAGCAGACAAGCGCACCAGACGTGGCAGCTCCACCACTTCACAAGGTTTGAATGACAAACGCGTGTCTACGTTCTTTGGTGGAGCGATCGCTCTTCTGGGATTCTGCACCAAGGAACAGAGCGGCCCGGGGCGTCCACAGACGGAGGGTTTCGCAGCACCGCTCGGGGAGGCCCCTCCCCGCCCCATGGGGTCCGTCAGGAGCGAGGCTCTCGGGAGTCCCGGGACCGGCCACTGGCCGCAGGGCCTCAGACCATTAGCTAAAACGGGGAGGAATTTTAATTAACCCGGTGCCTAAGTGATTCCTTAATACCAATAAGCGTGTGAGGCTAGAGTAAAATTTTAAACGGTCTGCTCTCCAAGGAGCACCATAAAGGGAAATTTAAATTTCTTCCCTTACGTTTATTTTACTGCCTGTTTCAAATTTTCCATAGTCAACGTGCGTTGCTTTTCAGCCAGAAACACTGTTTTGAACACAAAGTGGAAAGCCCCTTCCGTCTGGTGCGGACTCCAGGTCCACTCTCAGTCACACTGTCCCTCCCAAGACGCCGAGCGAAGATGCTGCAGCCACGAAGGCTTCCCGGCGGCTGAGTGGTGCACGTGACCCGGCCCCGGGCTGGCTCGGGGCTCCTGCGGCCTGACCCAGATAACAGAGGTGACGGTCCACCCGGGCAGCGCACTGGCAGCCCACCGCTGGCCACTCCCGGGACCGGGGGAGGGACCCTTGGAAGCACTCCCGGTGGAAGGAGAGGCCGATTCACTGAGCTCGTTGAGCAAATGCTCTGGAAGGATACGCCTGAAATCAAAGCAGGCGGCCCACACCCTGGTGGGGGGGGGACACTCTGGGGGGCCTGTGTGCTGGGGAAGAGGACAAGTGGGGGCTGAGTCTTCGTCGGGGGGGACAGGTTTTGAACAGAGAACCCCAGGGGAGGGAAGGGGGAAGCAAGGCAGGTGTGGGGACGTGGGAGGGAGGTGGGGGGAGGCCGGCAGACCTCCTAGCAGGAGTGGCCTTTGCAGGGCAGGTGGGGCTGGGCAGTGAGGGGGCCGGCTTGACCTGGGGAGGGAGTGTTGGGGGGGCAGGAGAGGAGGTGAAGGGGGGTCACGGCTGAGTGAGGCTGGAATTACAGGCACCCTCAGCCTGCAGGGGTGGGGCCGTCCAGTGGGGGCGGAGCCTGGGCCGGGTGGACGAGGAGCCGCAAGTGCCCACCCTAAGGCCACACGGAGGGAAGCGACGGAGCCAGCACCTGGGGCCGTGGCACCCCACACAGAGCCGCCGCCGCCGCCCGGGGCAGGCAGAGAGAGCCGCCATTCAGCGGGGCCCTGCCCCCGCAGAACAAAGGCCGCCTTCACCGCCTGTGTCCAGGCGGCCAGCACGTGCCAGTCACCAGGCCGCCGGCCCCTCACGCCCGGCCCCGCAGCCCCACCTCGAGGCCAGACCTCCCGCCACGGGCCAGCTCCCCTGTGGCCGCGACGGGGCGGGGCCGTGCCCGGTTTTAAGTCAGAAGCTCCTCCTTAGCAGGTCGCTTCCAGCAACTGCGCCGTCCCCACACACAGGGGCAGAGAAACGGTCCCCCCGGCCATGCTGCTCCAGAAGAAAAGCCACCTCCAGCTTACTCACGCACCCTCCCCATAATAAATCTTCCTCACGACAGGACACACGCTGCTCAGCTCTCCCCTGGTAATGGCGCCAACATTTTCTGGGTGATGAGCTAAGACCAAAATAACTGCTGCAAAGATAGGGGATCATTGAAATCCCTCTGAGCAAAGGTCTACTCGGTGACACTTGAGCCACAAGAACCACGTGGCGTCTCAGGGCCCCGCCCACGGGCGCCGGCATCACGGCTCTCTGTGCGGCAGGGCCCCTTCCCGGCTGTGAGCGCCTCGGCCCACGACAAAGCCTTCACCCTGTGAGCCGCGGTGTTCCAAATCCAGCGTTTATCTCCCATCTTTCACAGAATTCTTCCTTGTTTAAAAGTGGATAAGAAGGCGAAAAAGTTCCTGAGATCTGTTGCATAACGTGGGGTGTGGTTCACACTTCTGAACTGTGCACTAAAAATAGTTAAGAAGCACCTGTCAGAATCCCCAAAATCCAGCACTGACACCGCCAGACACTGGCGAGGACGCGAAGCAACAGGAACTTCCGCCCGGTCATTGCTGGTGGGAATGCAGACAGTGCAGGCCCTGGGGAGACAGTCTGGTGATTTCTCACAAAATTAAACACAGTCTTACCACACAGTCCAGCCATCGTGCTCCCTGGTATTTATCCAAAGGCGCTGAAAACTGTCGTCCACACAAAAGCCTGCACGTGGGTGTTTAGAGCAGCTTTACTCATAACTGACAAAATTTGGGAGCAACCAAGACGCCCTTCAGTAGGTGACGTATGAACAAGCTGTGGTCCATCCAGGCAGTGGAATATTACTCAGCACCAAAGAGAAATGAGCTACCAAATCACGAAAGGGCAGGGAAGACCCTTAAACGCACGCCCCGACCACTGAAAGAAGCCAGTCTGAAAAGACTGCAGACTGAATGGCTCCAGCGATGCGGCGTTCTGGAAAAGGCAGAATTCCAGAGACAGGAGCGGAGCGGCGGCTGCCAGGGTCAGTGCTAGGGAGGGGTGGGCGGGAGGCGCACAGGGGGCTGGGGGGCGGCGAGCCTCGCCGTGTGATGCTGTAACGGGGGACACACACAGCGCACAACACCCAGAGTGGCCCCCAGGGGACGCGACAGGCTCTGGGTGACGACGCAGGGTCGCCCGCCCGCTGTGACAGACGTGCCCTCTGCTGGGAAGGGGGACAACGGGGAGCCTGGGGCGGGGCGTACGTGGGAAATCTCTGTATCTTCCTCTCGATTTTGCTGTGAGTCTAAAACTGCTCTAAAAAATACAGCCTTAATGGAAAGAATCATACAGGAGGGTTAGATGTTAACTTTTCTGCTGTGTTGCTTGGCCGCAGCCAACTGAGGAAGGTGTGCTGGGAGCGCAGTGGACGTGGGAGCCTCGCTGGCCTCAGACGCTCTGTAGGACGAGGGCCAGAACCTCAGCACAGCTTCAAAGCCTCACGTGGAGGGCACACGCCTTCAGCAGGGCCAGGGGCAGCTGCTACTTCGTGTGCCAGGCTGTATTTGTGATTTTACAAAAATCCTGGGTCGAGCCATACGCTGCGAGCATCTCCAAAAAACCACAACATGAAAGACAGTAACACAAGGTTTTTGCAACGTGTGACTGTAACAAGGACCCTGACAGCAGAATGGCCAGCGCACGATTATTGTCTCAGAGGACACCTAGGAGGAGTCACTGCACAAGAAAGGCTGAGATGCCCCGACGCCTCACAGATCCCAAGTGAGAGAAACCCACTGGGCCCCCCCCGGACTTGAAAACAGTCCTAAAAACTGACGTTACCAATAATAACGGGGAAGTTAGGATGTTCTGAATGTGCAGGAAGTAAAGATTCGCCAACCACACCACCGGGAAGACTGAGGTAACTACCGGGGAGGTTTCTCAGCAGCGCCTGCCGCTTGAGGGAAAGGCGCTCAAAGTGCCCGCAGCCAGAAAACACGGACGGGACCAGAGTCCGCCGGGCAGTCTCACAGATGAGTCTCGTGACGTGGCTCTTCCGGATTCTGTGATACTGTCAGTACTTCAATTTTTTTTTTAATTTTTAAAACCTTTTGGGGGGCAGTTTTTTGTTTGTTTGTTTTGTGGGGAGGTAATTAGGCTTATTTATTTATTCTTAAAGGAGGCGCTGGGGACTGAGCCCAGGACCTCGTGCACGCTGGGCACACGCTCTGCCACGGAGCTGCACCCGCCCCGCTGTCGGTCACACTTACCACTTCTGTTATTTCCAGCCTCGTTGTGAGGCAGAACGGGGAAGGACACACTGACTGGGCGACTCTTCATGCAACAAGAGAGTCAGCAACACACACGCCTGTTTTCACAAAAAGCAGCACATGAAGGACCGGCCAAAACATGCCTGAAATTGGGTGCATGTGGTGAGAGCACGCGGACGGGAATCTCTGCACACAGCGCTCATTTTTCCATCATGTCAGTAAGTCATACAACCAACAGCAGAAGCAAATAAGGACGGGAAGTTCCCTGGAACAGCAGGAAGTGAACCTGACGGGCTCGCACGCTGACACGCAGCCAGGGCCGCCCTCCAACTGAACCCGCGCTGGGAGCGGCGACCGACCGAGGACCAAGACCACGGGGAAACTGGCCCGCACGTGGGCGCGGACCCCCGTCCTGATGCAGCCGCTCTGAGCTCGTCTGCGTCCGCGTGGTGGCCCCAGAAGCCCCGCATGGGGAGAGGGGGCCCGGATGCAAGGGGGGGGGCCGGGGCAGCTCCGAGTCCCGCCGGGAGCTCGGACCCCACTCCCGGGAGTGACAGGCACTCACAGCCCGAAAGCCCTTCTCCACCGAGAGGAAGCTGGGCCTTGGAGAAACGGCCGCTCCAGGCAGGAACCAGCAGCCCAAGCGTCCAAGAGGCGATGGGGCCAGGAAGTGGGGAGAAGCCCGGCGCTGGTGGGAGCCGCTTCTGCAGGTTCTGAGGCCAAATGCAGAGAACCTGAGCTTCAAAATAAATACTGACAGAAAAGGGTACAGCTCGGAGGCGGAGCACGTGCTTAGCATGCGTGAGGTCCTGGGTTCACGCCCCAGTAGCTCCCCTAAGAATAAATAAATAAACCTAATTACCTCCCCCCACCAAAAAAAAAATGACAGAAATGGATTTTAATAAACTCAAGGTTTAGAAACCCCCAGTCTGCACTGGTATGACTTTTGTTAAGGCTGGAGGGAGGGGCAGCTCTCTACAGCGTAAAATGCCAACTGACGTCGGTAAAGTGAGAGACAGAACGAGAAATGGCCACAGCTCCACAACAGCACAGCGCCCACGACCTCGGAAACCATGTGTGTGACAGGGACACGCCCTGCGTTCCGTGGGTCTGGGAGGTGTCCGGGGTTGAGGCAAAACCACTGGACAGCACTGGCTCGGAGAGGCACCCTCAGATAAGAAAGGACTTTTTTTTTAATGCAGTAAACAAGAGCCTGGTTTGGCAAGAGCTGGGCTGTTCATGTGGCTGTCGCTGGCCAGCCTGGGGTCCCAGGTGAGACCCAGCACAGTCTCCCTCGGAGCCCTAGCTCCCGCGTCAGCCAGCGTGCAGCGTGACTGACAGACCGGGAAGCTGGGAGCCTGCAGCCTGGGTCTCATCTTCCCAGCAAAAAGTACACAAGATGTTGAAGAAGCTACTGATAAATTTTTGTTGGAACAAAACACCATCCAAGAAAGTACAATTCATGACATAAAAGCTAAGGGTTGCAGCAGACCCCGGGTGCCTCTCCTGACACCATCCAGCCTTCACCCTCCCATGACTCTGAGCGCACCACTCCCTGTAAGTCTGTTCCTGCCGTCCTGCCACACTGTTCCCCACAGTGCCACAGTGCCCACCCTGAGCTGGTCCAGACACACCAAGGAGCCCCTGAACACTTGGCTCCCTCCCCGTACTCCTTGCTCAGCAACAGAGGACCCCCACCCACCTGTGGAATCACAGGGAGGGGGGAGACGGCCAGCAGGAGGCTCATGGGTGCAGATAGCCCACCCGTGAAATCCGTCCTGCCTGCGGGGTCTGCCCCGACATCCCACCTCCACTTGCGGACGGAGTCCCAGAGGCCCTCGCGGGGAACTGCACGTGCAGCTAGCTCCCGACGGCACCAGGGGAGCGTCCGCCCTCTCACCGCTCTCCGCACCTGCAGAGGCTGCACGGAATGCAGGGCACTGACCACTTCCCAGTGACGCACGAGCTCAGAGCAGCCAGGTGGGAGCGCTCACACCCGGGAGAGCAGCAACGGTGGCCACCAGAGCCTCCTGCCCCTCGAGGGCGCGTGCTGAGGCCACTTCCAACCCAGACACTGAGTTAACGAAGCAAACTCACAGGCTGCCAGGTCGGGCGCAGTCACAGCCTCTGCAAGGACGCACCCCCCTCACTGGCCACAGGGAATGAAGCGCCGGCAGACCTGCTCCCGGGAAGACGCGGCGGGCCGGCTCCATCCCGTGGCCGCTCAGGGCCCCTCCCTGGACATGGCGCCAGAGCAGGGGCACATGAGTGGGAGCTGGGGGCTGCCAGTCTGCCTGTTGGTGGGACCAGAACCACCGCCAGATGCTCTGGGTCAGGCTGGCCAGGGCAGCTCCGCGGCCTCTGAGCCAGAGATGGACAGGACCGGGAGGGCCGGGCCGAGCCTGTGTTAACACGGCCGCTTCAGGGATGATGGCCGTAGGGGAGGCGCCCGCAGAGACCTGACGCCCGAAGGCGGGTGCTGCACTGCTATAAAGGTGATGGAGGCTCTGGAATTCCGCGCTCCCGCCTCCACCGTCCTCTCTCCTCTGTGCAAAAGCACCCGTGTCCCCAGAGCTGCCAGGAGAAGGGACGGAGGGAGGGCCTGTGTCCAGGCCGGGCTTGTGGGGGTCCATGCCCCACCTCAAGCTCCCCCTCCTGCCTGGCTGGGTGGAGCACCTGGTGGGGGCAGAGACCCCCGCCTCACCCCAAACGGGGTCCCACCTCGACCGCCTAGCGCCGCCCCTGATGGCCGGGCTCTGGCCCCCACTCCCCCAGGCCCCCTGGAAGAGCCCCCAGCGGGCAGAGCCGGAGCCACAGGGGCAGCAACAGCCGTACAGGACGCTGACCCTGGTGCAGGTGGGACCAGCACCTGTGGATCCAGCCCGACACGGAGAGAAAGAGACAGAGGACAGCCGCCCTCGTGCAGAAAGTTCCCCTCGTGGTGGGCTGTGTGACGTCCTTCCCAAGAGGACAGGATGAAGGGAGGGGAGGGGGACTCTGCGGGAGGACGCCAGGGGAGCAAGGCTGCACCCCGTGAGAGCAGGTGATAGCAGGTGACAGCAGGAGCCCGGCCTGGCGTGATGGGAGGGGCTGCAGCTCCGGGCTTCCTCCCCAAACCCCTGCCCCGGTCCAGCCCCAAGAAGAACCTCAGACAAACCACGTCAGGGCACGTTCCACAGACACGTGGCCGGCACTCCTGCAAAACACCCAGGTCACAAAACAAGGGAAGTCAGAGGAACTTCTCAGCCAGAGGAGCCCGAGGACACGTGACGACGGAATGTCCCGTGGGGTCCTGGGTGGGAAGAGGACATAACGGGAAAGAATGGAAATCTGAGGGAAGGGGACTGAGCTCACGGAACTGTGCCAGCGCGGGACCGTTAACGTAACGAACGTCCGGGAACTGCTGGGTCCCGTGCCGCCTTCTCCGTTTCCTGTGAAGCAGAACTGTTCTGAACACAGAGGCTGCTGAATCACACAGAGGCCAGGGCTGGGAAGCCCCTGCAGGTGCCCCAGCTCCGCCCCCCTCGGCCTCCACTCCGCCTGGGGCTCACCCACCCCTCGGCCTCCACCCCAGGTCACACGGGCCCGGCCGTCTAGGCTCACCCGCGTCACCTGGGAAGGCCTTTCCCAGCACCAGCTCTCCTGAGTCACTGGAGGGGGTGTCCAGGCAAACACAATCATTTACCTCCGTCCCCTCCAAGACCACAGTCAAAGGAAGAGAAACACTGATTAACCCACAACAGCACCAACAAGCAGGACCCTGGGAAGCGGGCGGCCACGGTCCGCAGGAGATAGGCCGGGCCGAGCCCCGCCAGGCCACGAGCTGGAGGGTCTGGGCGCAGGAGACGGGCGCCCACGGTCTCTAAGGAGGAGACCCCAGCCTCACCTGAGGCGGCGTGCAGGACAGGGGCTCGGCCAGGGGCACAGGGCACCCGGGACACTGCGCCGGGCCGTCCACGTGGGCACATGACCAAGGGCACACCTCCCAGCAAAACAAACCAAGAAAAAGACCCCGGGTGGAACCAAAGGAGGGCCCAAGGGATGCCTGAGAACAAGGACGTGAGGGCTCAAAGTGAGCGCCTCACTCCCCTGCCCACGGCCACCACCCTGCCTACCAGGGTCTGAGCGGGGCCGGTACTGCTGTGTGAGGGGGGAAACGACCTGCTCCCCCGTCCCTCGGGCGCCACTCTCTGCACGGAAGGAAGGTGACGATAGCGGGCACCCACCCGCGGTGCAACGGGCAACCGACATACGCGTGGACCTAAAGCCAAGCGCTCGGTGGCTCCCGCAACGCCTCTGGGCGACAGACAGGGCCTCGCACCACAGTTAATAACCTCAAAGAAGCGGCGTGAGCTCCCACCGCTGGCGCAAGAGCGGGACACTCTCTGACCCAGGACGGACCTTCAGGGTCACAAAGGAGCTCCTGGAAGCAGGAAAGTAAGGACAAGACAGCAACCCCAGGAGGCGGCTCGGACAAGAAAAGAAAGAGAAGGCGAGACAGAAGCAGTGGGGGACGGACAACCAGAGGGCCGGCCCACGAGGGGTCGGCGGGGGCCGCGGGGAAGGGCACGAGAAGCGAGGCGACGGGCAAAGGCGCAGCCGGGCGGGAGCCGCCGCACCGTAGCCCCGCTTCCCGCGGAGAGCTCCCAGCACGAGGGCCGGGGAGGTCCCCGTCCGGGCACGTCACCGAGGAGTTTGAGACCCTGAGACCTCCAGGGGAGTGAAAACACACAACAGTGAGGGGCCTCTGAGCAGCAACCAGGCGGGAAGCGCGTGGGCGACAGCCAGTCCCCAGGCACCGCGCGCTGTCCTAACGCGGGCTCCATACCCAGCCAGACCAGCCCGCGCGTCCCACTAGGTCTCAAAAGATGTGCCCCCCGCCCCCGTCTCACACCATCTCTGGAGGGGTCTCCACTGGACATTAAGCCAAGGGGACAGAGGGGCTGGGGATGGAGGAAGCCGGCCGAGCAGCGCGGAGGGGGAGCTCGCGGATGACGCATGCGAGGTTCCCGGACCCGCTGTGCAGGGCCTGAGGGCACCGGGAGGGCCGTGCCACCGGCGTCCAGGGAGGGCGGCCCCTGCTCCGGGAAGATTGTGGGCAAATTTGAGACAGGACTTAAGAAAACTATGGAGGAAAATCAAGACATGTACTAACCATAAGGGAAACCCGAAGTCACACAGGACAGGAAACGGACCGAGCGGCTCGCGAATACTTACGAAACCCATGAAACACAAACACTCAGTGATTACACAGCCCCCCTGGGCGCAGAGGGAGGCGAGCCGAGCAGACGCGCCCCGAGATGGAGCGGAACAAGCAACGCCCCGCGGGGAAGCACGGCTCGGGAATCTGGAAAAAAGTGCCCGGGAAGAGCCACGTTCCGCGCAGTTGAAAGCAAGCCGGTTGAAGGGTGGGAGGGAGCCTGGAGACACCTGTTCCCTCTCCTTAAACCACGTGGACTGTTCACATCTTAAAATAGAAACATAAGGAACCCATAATTCTGGACGTGAAAATGAGGAACAGGACAAAGTCCACACACCAGCATTTCCGGACCAGGACGAGCCTCACTCCATCTTCCCGACAAACCCATTTCACAGGGACGGAAACGGAGGCGCAGGCGGGGGGCATGGGGCCACGTGGACCGGGCAGCCCCGGGCCCTGGCCACAGCTCGCTCTCGGGGGCCCTTCCCACAGCCAACGTGGAGACGCTCCATTTTGCTGTAAATTAAATCTTTTTTTACTTGCCACATTTAAAAGAGGCATTTGAGAAAGCAGACTTTAGGGGGAGGATGCAGCTCAATGGTGGAGCGCGTGCCTAGCAAGCAGGAGGTCCTGGGTTCAGTCCCCAGCACCGCCATTAAATAAATAAGTAAACAAACAAACCTAATTACCCCCCAAAATAAATAAACAGAAAGATAAAACTTAAAAAAAAAGTCAACTTAAAGACAAACTGTGCTTAGAAAAAAAAAAAGGCAGACTTTAAAAAGACCAGACACACTCAAGCCACCAGATTAAACACTTAAGCACAAATTCAGGGTCCCCTCCAGCCACCAGCGTCGTGTGTACGAAGTCTTGTTCCCCCAGTCAGTGATCAGGGACTGAGATGAGCTGAGACAGCCCCCACGCCGCCAGCCATCACCACACCTTAGGAACAAGCACCCACAAAGGACGGCTCGCCAGCGAGCTGGCACCCGGGCCTCTCCCGACCTGGCCCCTCCCCTGGAGGGGGCGGGGCCCCGGCTCACGGTCTGACCCCCGGGGAGCAGAACGGGCTGGGCCCGGCGTTGGCCTCGAGACACGAACGAAAGGCAGAACGAAAAGTGAATGAGGTGGCCTGCTCTACATGCCAGGGTAACCCTAAAAATAAACCGTCACGCCCAGACACACCGGCGGGGACCTTGCGGGGCCCCTCCTGTGTGAGCGGTGATGTCCGCAGCTTCATCACAGGACAACTCAAACGCTCCGTGGGCAGTTGGTTCAGGCAGTTCATTGTGGACAATGGGGTTCCTGCCCCTCCCACAAAATAACAAGCTGTTACGGACGGACACCCTGCTCTGGGCTAGGAGCTGGGGACCCCAACGGAGCATGACACGCCACCCACCCCTGTGGAGCGGTGGCCCTAAGTGCCGCTCACCCTGCGGGAGCGGCGGGAACAGCGGGAACAGCACAAGCAAAGGCCCGGGGCAGCGGGGATTGACCAAGGTGGCCCAGCCCCTGGGCGCGAGGCGGGGAGGCGGGGAACGGGAAGGCTTTCCGCTCTCAGGATGCAGCCGAGAGGCGTGGGACCTGCAAAGAGGGTTTGTCCTCAGTGGGACTGACCGGGTGTCACCTCGGCCCTGGCTCTGCAGGGCGCGGTTCCAAGCCCTCCTCCTCTCTGCAGGACAGCCCCCAGCACAGGGTGCCAGCAAGGGAGCAACTGCTACCCATGGCTGTGGATCCTCAGTGGAGTTTGGAGCCGGACCCCAGCCGCCCGCCAACTGAGCTCCACGATGGCGAGAACTCCGTGGGCTTCGCTGTCCTGGGGAGTCAGAAGAGACCCAGCCCCCCGGCCACACTGATATCAGGGGAACAAGACGGGGGTCTGGGGTGCTCCTGAAGCTCCTGAAGCAGGGAGTTCCCGCTGGGACCGCAGACAACCCTGACGGGGGGAGTCGGTGTCCAGGGGGTGGCCGAGGGTGGCCTCCACCTGGAGTGCCCAGTCTGGACTGACCAGGGCACTCGGCTGCTCCGTGAGACCGACTGGCAGCCGTGGAAGTAACGCTGGAAGGTTACCAGGCTCTGGGCTGGGTGAACGCACACACACTCCTTACGTAACCGCCGGGGCTGGGAACGCCGAGAAGGCGGCCGGTTGGCGGCTGGCGCGTGAAGGCAGGAAGGCGGTAAAGCCGCTCAGACCTGCCCGGACGCGGACGCAGGTGCACCCTGCCGCAGCCCCACCGGCAGCATCCACACAGGATGGGGGCACGCCTCAGCCCGCCCCACTCACGGCTTCCCCGGAGCCCAGCCGAGGCCCCGAGGCCGGAAAGCCGCGGTCCCAGGGCAGTGTCTGCCCTCCAAGGGTCCCCGCGGCCCTGCACTGGCGGCGCGTGATGGCGAGGAGGAAAGAGGCCAAGCAGTTCCGAAGAAACTATGACACAGCTGATTTCTGCTCCCCGGCCAGCACACGTGCAAGCCAACACCGCCCCTCTCCCACACACCCCACCAACGGACCGCTCGTCTCCCAGTTCCAGGGTCTAAACACAGACGGGTCGCCCTGCGACCCGGGCCGGCTACAGAGCAGCCAGTGTTTCAGCGGCCCTTCTGCTCCTGGGGGAGGGGTGCACTCTGTCTGGAAGGGCCTCCTCGCCACCCCAGCACCGTGCACACGAGGGGGAGCCTGCCACCCTGCAGCCCACCCGCCTGGCTCCCCGCCAGCCTGGGGGGTGCTGTCCGCTGTTGTTTTTGTTTTTTACAAAAACACCTTGCAAAATGGACGTCAGAAAAGCACCCACATTCCCACATCCCCACATCCCCACCAGTGACATGCAGCCCCGGGCGCATCTGACTCTACCTCCAACCATCTCAGAACGGAGAACCAGCCGCTGGGGCCACGCTCATCGCCGACCTCCGAGGCCAGGGCGGAGGAGCCGGCCTGTCAGCGCTGGCTGCGCCCCCAGACTCCGATGCAACCTGTCCACGCAAAGACCGAGCCAGGACGAGGGGCCTGCGGGAGCTGAGCCGCTCTGCGGACGGAGCTCAGTGTGGGGAAACAGGTGCGGGCCGCCGCCGCCGCCAGCCAGGGGCTCCAGGCTTCCCCATCGCGGTGCTGCCGACACTCCGCTGGCAGCAACGCACACGCACGCTTGCTTGGCAACGGCACTCAGACCCTCCACGGAGAAGGCAGCAGGCAGGCCCCCAGCCAGGGTGTCAGATGGAAATGAGGCTGCTTCCTGAGCCAGGCCTCGGCCACACACGCCCCGATCTAGGGGGTACGTCCCCTCCCCACCCCCGCGTCAGCACCTCGCTCACCGGGTGTGCTCCCCTGGGGCTTGTTTCTAAAACCTGCCCCCTCAGAAACAAGAGCCCCTCAGCACTGCCCCCCTCCCCCCGACTCGGCTGGAGCTGCTCCAGCCACAACCCTGCCTGGGGCCAGCGGCCCCCGCACGCCTGTGCTCGGAGCATCCCTGCAGAGGGGAGGCTGCGGGCCAGGCCGCCAGGCCAGCCGAGATGCGGACTCGCGGCCTCGGCCGCTGACCGCACACGGCCTGTGCAGAGAAGGCACGGGCGACGGGCATTACTCACAGGCTTTCTCCTGCCTCCTCAGCTCAGGCTCTTTATGCTCTACGGAGCGGCAGGCGTGGAAGGAGGCATTCTCCTTCCTCCAATGCGCCAACGCTGCCCCTTGCTCCCCGGACCCCGACAATAGGCAGGGTGGGCTCAGATATTTAAAGGAAGGCTGGCCGGCCCGTCCCCCGCCTCTCCCATCCCTGCCTCCTCATGTCTCCAGGCCCGGGTGGTACCCGGCTCCCCTGGGAAGCTGGAGCCAGCAGCTGAGGCACCAACTAAAACACGGCCTGGATATCGAGGAGCTGACGTCACAGGACAACAAGCATCTCTGTGCTGAGACAGTCCTGAAAGGGAACGCAGGGCCATGGCTCGGCCTCCCAGAGCCTTTCAAACCCAGCGTCCGTGGGGACAGAGCCCAGCTGGCCTGGGTTCGCCAGATCAGGCTCGCCGGCCAGGACACGGGGACACAGCGGCCACCAGAGTGCGGGCGACCTCCGACCCGTGTCCACAGAGGCCAACAACAGGTCCAGCCCAAATGCTCAGAGGCCCTGAGCCCTGGGCACTGTGGCTGGAGGGGTGGGATGGAGAGAAGCTGTGGGTCAGGTCCTCGAGCTGAGCCCTGGGTCATGCGGTGGTTCTGTGTGGCTGCTGCTTGGGGGGAGGGGGCAGAAATGGGGGAACAGAGCTCCCGGGGCCACCACACACAGGGAGGTGAGTATCGAGTGACTGGCCTGGAATCGCACCTGTCCCAGCCTAAGGCTCCCCGACACATGGCCTGTGTCCTGCCGACACTGGCCAGGGCAGACCCTCAACCCCTCAAAACTCAGCATCCAGGTCTCACCGGTGGAAGGTGAGCACTGAGCCATTTCCCTCCAATTCCAAGGTCACCGGCCTGGTCCAGCTTCCACGAGCCCTGGTGCTCGTGCCAACCCTACCTGGCTGGCTCCAGGCTGGGGGCCAGGAAGGATCAGGAACTTCTCCCCACCCTCCACACCACCCCCAGCTGGCGCACATGCTGGGAAAGGCAAGTGTCCCAGCTCAAACCTCCCGCCAGGTTATAAGCAGTGTCAGGCTCACACTCATTCGTGTCCACCACAGAGTCCGGGCCAGGGCTCTGGGTTCGAGCTCCAGCTCCTTCACTAGCTATGGACTGGAGTCACTCTGGAGCTTCTCTGACCCCTGGCTGACCAGCCGGCCAGGTAGGGCATCTCGTAACACATGAAAACCATGAACACAGCACCAGACGCACCACTGGAGTGGAAGGTCCCCAAATCTCCTCCACCGGAAATAAGGCTGGCGAACGACAAGGTAGGGGTGGCTTTCCCACTGGGCTGACGAAAATCTAAATCCCAGGACTTCAAGACACGTGAACGTGGACGAGTCTGTACGAAACGTTTCTGTCTCAGCTGGTTTCCCACCATGGCAGCAGCTGAGCAGCTGCGGCCGAGCCCAGAGAGCCCAGACAGCCCAGGCATTCGCTGTCTGGTCTTCGCAGGAGAGGTGTGCCCACCCAGAGGCTGCGGACCTCTGACACCCCGGGGCCGCCGTGCCCACAGCGGGCTTCCGCGGGGAACGCAGAGTCAGCCCGAGTCAGAGAGAAGCTTCGTGTGCGAGCGGCTTTGCGTCACGGCTGTTGCCCACGGCCCATGTCTCTCCTGCAACCCGTCCCAAAACATCCAGCTCTTCAGGCCCCTAGAAAACTCAGGCTAAACTTGAAGACGGCTAATTTTTTTACTGGAAGCATATTTTAGGTGGAAAAGTAGCTTTTGTTGCAAATAATCTGAGACAAAACACAACGTGGCTGGATTTGTAAAAAAACAACACACACTTACGAGAACCAGGGAATGAGGGGCGCCAGGGACCTTGGTGGGACTCCGCAGTAATCAGCCCACGGTGCCTGCTCCATCACCCCGTCGACCACGGGCCCCCATCCACTCTGAGGACGCTGGGTGGCCTTCAGCACCTGCTGGGGCACCGACCTCCCACTTGATCGGCCAGCAGGGCCAGGGGAGGCGGCGAGCTGGGCTCCCTGGGCCCTCAGCCTGTTCCCGGGGCCCTTCTGAACTCTGTCAGTGCTCACCCGGGGCAAGCGCGGGAGACTGAGGCACAGGAAGCTGCACCCCCTGCCGGGAGCCCACCCTAGTTTCCCCAGGTGGGTGTCCACCAGAGGTGCAGCCCCGCCAAGGCCCCGCCCTGCCCAGCTCTGCCTCTGGGCAGTTGCCCAGCGTGTGTCCCGAAGCACACAGAGCTTCAGAGCCAGAGAACAGTCAGGGCAGCCGCTCTGGGCCCAACAGGTGGGCGGATGAGCGAGAGGTGGTGGGACGGAGGGGCCGCAGCCCAGGTCTGGGGGTGCTGCTAAGGCCCTGCGTGATCCCCTCCTCTCCCACAGCCCTGGCAGGGAGGCTCCTCCACTCACAACCCACCGTGGCCCCTGCAGCGCGTGGCTGTCCCTCAGCAGCCCTGACCCAGCCCGCTCCACCGTCACCACTCCTCTGAGCTTCTGGGGCTCCTGACAGGCGAGGAGCCCAGGCGGCCCACAGAGGCTGTGCAGGGGACAGAGCTACAGACAGAGCCAGTGGTCAAGCACCCTCCTGGCTACAACTCCAGACCCCACCAGACCAGAGGGGAAAGGCTGAAGAGGGTCCCAGCTTCTCACGGTCCTGGCCCAGGTACAATCTCCCACCCCTGGGGATGCTGTCCCGGACACCGTGCTTGGCCCCAGACCCCACACAAGGGCCAACCGGGCAACAAGCAGGGTCCTCTGCAGGGGAAGCCGTGCTGCCCGCCCCTCGGAATGTGGGCTGCCTTCCCCAGGGAGCAAGCTGGAGGGGGCCGGTCCTAAACCAGCCAGCCCACCAAACAACCCAGCAAACAGCCCACCAAACAGTCTAGGGACGCCCCTGTCACTCACGTGTGCAGGCAAATGACACACAGCGCACGGCTGCCGCACCTTCCAGGAAGGTGATGCCGCCCCCCGGCGGGGGACTCGCTCCAGCTGTCCGTCACCCCCCCGGGCCACAGCCCCCCAGGCTGGAGTCAGGTCCCCAGGAAAAGCGCCTACAGAGGAGGAGCCGGCAGGAGTGGCCGATGGGGGTCCGATCACATGGGTAGGAGGGTGGCCAGACATCAAGGACAGTGGCCTTTGAAGGGGCTGACAGGGCAGTGGGCCAGCAGCAACTGGGCAGCAGGGCCCCAGTGTCCGTGGGAAAATGGGCAAAGGTCTTGGCCACGCTCAGCCCTGCTGGGCCTGCCACTGCCGGAGGCCCTATGGACGTGCCTCCCAAACCCACAGCTGTCCACAAGCCCAGGTGGTGTTCCTGACCACCCGCACTGGCCGCACACGGACCACAGCCCCCAGGTGGCTCACAGGGACCCTGTGTCACGAGGGGGGCCCGCACCCCTGGCGGGCCTGGTGTGAATCTACCACCCACTGTCCGACGCGGGGCCCACCCACCTCTCAAAGCTCCGCACGGTACCCCGGCCCAAATGCTGCAAGGGCACTGGGCTCCCCGCAAATCCACACGGCCTCCGCCACAAGGCTTCATGCCAGAGGCCTGCAGAAACCCTGGGCAGAGGGCGTTTCCCGGGGACAGACCCCATCCACGCAGTGCGGGGGGGGGGGTCTCACCTGAATGCAGCCGACCGACGGTCCACATTCTCACCCCCGGAACCTGCAGGGGTTCACAGACGTGATGAAGTACGGGCCTGGAGGTCGTCCGGTTCACTGAATGACCCGAAATCCAGGGACACGTCCTCGTAAGAGGGGGAGGAAAGACAGGCAGACAGGAGGGGAGATGCCGCGGAGGATGGAGGGAGGCAGCGGCTGGAGTGGGGCGGCCGCCACCAGCAGTGACCAGAAGGGCTGGAACACGTTCTCCCCCAGAGCCTCCCACAGGCTCCACCTCCAGGCTGTTCTGAGCTCGTGGTTTTTGGTTGTGTGGCCCCAGGAACCTACCCCACCCCCAAACATGCCATGAGGCATCGGGGCGGGGTGAGGGGGTGGCCGCCTGTTGCCCAGTCCCTGCCGTCCCTCCCCAGGCCTGCCCCCTGCTGTCCGTCACAGTGACCACCCGCCCTCGGGGGCCACGGCCCAGGTCTGTGTGCCGAATGTCCCACAGGCTCCCCGAGTCCCTGGCTAGAGGGGTGGAGCACAGACCTGGAGCTTTGGCCACAGGAGACGGAGAGGAGACAGTCCAGCCAGACACCAGGCCAACCCTGGCATATGTCTTGGATGGACCTAAGACTGAAGCATAAGAGACAGCGTTTCTGCCGCTTGGGGCGGCCAGAAGGGAAGGTGTTACGAGATCTGAGCAGACAGAAATCCAACAGCAATACTTCCATGTGCGCAGAGGCTGGACGAGGTGCCTGGCGGCAGGCAGGGCAGGGAGAACCCATCCACACAAGACGGACAACGCGGATGGAGCACGCGGGTGGCAGCGGGGCCCCAGGAGGTCACGGAGCCTCTCTGTGCTGCTGCCCGCCCTCCTCTCGGCCCTGGGCTGCCTATGCACCGGCCTGGAGCCAGCAGGTGGACCTCCCTCAGACCCCGGTGCTGCCGCAACACTCCTGTGCCCAACAAACCAGCCGGCCACCACTGGCTCACCAGCCCGCAGGTCCTGCCGTGCTGAGGACGTCACTGCCAGGCCCACCAAACCTACAGGACTCTGAGTCCTCACTGTGCCCCGCGCGCCACCCCGGATGCCCTGGAAATGCACTTCCAGCTGGTGGGAAGGACCCTCCCCGGTCCCTCAGCTCCCACCGGGCCTTTGGTGACGACAGCAGGGAGCCTGGCCTCCCGCCTGACCCGACGGCACGTCCACCTCCGCCGCCTGCACGTGACAAGCAGCGTGGGGCCCCTGAGCGCTCCTCACGCAGGACCCGGAACCAGACTGAAGCCACGCCCTCCGAAAGCGGGGTGCCTCACAGGGCCCTGCTGACACTTTACCCTGAACATGCTTCGACACGCACAGACTCGAAAAGTCCTCGAAAAGTCCTTGACATTGTGGCCAGAACAAAGCTGCCGACTCAGCACCGTAAAACCCTTCAACCTGCGCACGCACGGGTGTCCACAAGAGCCGAAGGGCAGAGACGACCCGAATGTGCATCGACAAGCGAATGGGGACACAGAACGGGACAGAAACACCTGAAGGGAGACTCTCCAGCCACGAGAAGCGATGATGGGACGGCCGGAGAGACGGCAGACAAGGACGGCGAGGCCTCAAGCGCGCGGTGGACCAAGGGGAGCCGCCGGGCACACGAGCGGCCCCAGCCCCCCCCCCGGTGCCCGTGGGACGCTCCCCAGGGCAGACGTCGTCCGAAGCGTCTCCTCCGACCACGGCAGGACAAGTGGGAGACCAACAGCAGAAGGAAAGCCGGGGGATTCATGAGTGTGTGGAAAGTAGGGGACACGCTCCTAGACGGCTGGCGGCCAGAGGAGAAAGCATGAGGGAAGTCAGGGCGCAGCATGCCAGGCCCCAGGGATGCAGAGGGGCGGAGGGAGGGAGACCCACTGCCTTGGAAAGCAAGGGGGGCTCAGACCGGCAGCCGGACTTCACAGCTTAAGGACCTAGAAGATCGCGGTTGATCAAGTCACCGGCAATTGGAGACCCTCACAGAACGGAAAAAATGCTCAACCTCCTACCCCTCACTCCTCCCCGGAGGCCACAGGGGCGAGCCTTCAAGTTCCAGCCCTCTAATCTCTCGGTCTTGTGGGCGACCAGCCTCATCCTGAGACCAGCAGGGGCCCCACCCTAATTCACCTCGTTAGCAGAAACTCACGGAACTCCTAATAAATGACAAAAGACGCTCCTATGTGTCACAGAAGGAAGCCCCCTCAGCACAATAAAAGCCAGACATGAAAGGCCACCGCAAACGCCACCTCAACGGCCGAGGACGGAAGACTCTCCTCCACGGGCTGGGACAAGACAGAGACGCCCACCGGCGCCCGTTCTCCTCGACACGGCGCTGGGAGTTCTACCCAGAGCAACTAGGCAAGAAAAGCGAAAGGCATATAAGCCGAAAAGGAGGAAGTAAAGTTCCCTCTGTTCACAGATGACATCGAAAACTCTCAACGATTCTGCAAACAAGTTGTCAGAATGAACGAATTCAGCAGAACAGCAGGATACGAAGTCAACACACAAAAATCAGTTGCATTTCTATCCACTAGCAATGAAACAACCCAAAAAGGAAAGTTAAGAAAATAGTTCCATTTACGTTAGCATCAAGAATAAAGTGCTTAAGGACACACCTAACAGGGTGACGGACTTGTACACTGAAAACTGTAGAAGTGCTGAGAGGAGTTACACACAAGTCAGTGCAAAGACACCCGTCCGTGGATTAGAAGACTTAATACTGCTAAGATGCTAACAGAACCCAAAGTGATCTAAAGAATCAGTGCAATCTCTATCAAAACCCAATGATTTTTTTTTTGGCAGGAATTTTTTTAAAATCCTAAAATTCACGTGGAATCTCAAGGGACTCAGAATAGCCAAAAAGATCTTCACAAAGAACAAAGCTGGAGAACTCACAATCCTTGATTTCAAAACTTACTGCAAAGCTTCAGTATCCAAAACAGTGTGGTATAAAGACAAATCTACGGAATAGAATACACGGCCCAGAAATGAACCCTCACACGTGTGGTTAAATGATTTCCAACAAGGGCGCCAAGACCATTCAGTGCGGAAAAGGTCAGTCTTCACAACACACGGTGCTGGGAAAACTGGGTGTCCACACACAGAAGAATTTCGCTGGACTTGTACATAACACCACATGCAGAAATGAACTCCAAATGCACCAAAGACCTAACTGCAAGATCTAAAACTATAAACCCCTTAGGAGAACACATAGGGCAGAGCTTCCAGACATGGGGTTTGGCATCGATTTCTTGGGTATGACACCAAAGGCCCAGGCAACAAAAGAAAAATAGACAAATTCATGGAAAAGTGCACTTTTTGTTCATCAAGTGACACTATAAACAAAGTAAAAAAGACCTCACAGAACAGGGAAGATACTTGCAAATCCTGTATCTGGTATGGGGTTCATGTCCAGAACACGCAAAGAACTCCTGCAGCTCCGCAACGACAGACAAACAGCCCACTTCACAACGGGCAAAGGACTGGAACAGGTATTTCTCCAAAGAAGACACACACGTGAAAAGATGTTCAGCATCACTGGCTGTCAAAGAAACGCAAATCCAAACTACGGGGCCCCACCTCACACCCGCTGGGACGGCTACTGCCAAAACGGAAACCAACCAGCGTGGGCGGGGACACGGAGAAACGGAAACTGCGTGCACCGCTGGTGGGGACAAAGAACGGTACAGCTGCCATGGAAAGCGGTGTCGACGCGCCTCGAAAACTTGAAGAAACAACTGCAAACAACCCAGCAATCCCACGTGCACGTCATGTGCCCGGAAGGACAGGGAGCAGCGTCCTAAGGAGAAGCTCCTGACCCACGTTCACGGCAGCAAGACTCACGGAAGCTAAAGACATGGAAGCAACCCAAGTGCCCATCAGCAGAAGACGGAGGAGCAGAGCGTGGTCCGTCCTCACAAGGGAACGTTATTCAGGCTTTAAAAGGAAGGAAACGCTGACGCCTGCTACAACCTGCATGAACCCTGAGGACGTTACGTGAGCCAATCGCGAAAGGACAAATCTGGTGTGACCCCTTTCTTGAGGTCCTTAGGGGAGTCAAAATCCTAGAAACAGGAAGGAGGAGATGGGTACAGGGACTGGGGCCAGGGAGTGAGTGTTTAACGGAGACTGAGTTCAGTCTGGGAAGATGGAAGAGTTCTGTGACCAGACGGTGGTGACGGTCGCACAAAAATGTGAATCCAGTTAGTATCGATGAAGTGTACACTGAAAAATGGTTAAGATGGTAAGTTTTATGTGTACTTCACCACAGTAAAAAAAAACTGGGAGGAAAAAAGGAATGAAGTTCCGATACACATTACCACACGGGTGGACTGAGAACATCGCGCCAGTGTCAGAAGCCAGTGACAAAAGACCACACGTCACACGTTCCGTTGACACGAAATGTCTGGCGCAGGCAGACCCAGAGGCAGCGCGGAGCCTGGCGGGGGTCAGGCGCCAGCGGAGGAAGGAGAAGCAGCGACTGCAGGCGGGCGTGGGCTTTCCTTGCCCAGTGCAGTTTGCCGGCAGTGGGGGTGGCGGACGAACAGCATGGTGAATGCACCAAACGCCACTGACTTGTTCAGTGTGATGTAGTCGATTTTACGTTATGTGTACTTTAAACAATTTTTTAAAAACTCCATTGAACCAACTAAATGCAGACTGACAACCTGAACAGAAGGTGCCGGAAGGTGCTCTGCGGACATGAACACAGGCTCGGCTGGGGCGACGCGGCGCTTCCCGCGGGACATGCCCGCGCCACCGCGTGGCTGCCTCCTCCACTTGCCCGTCCCCGGCCACAGTGCGTCTGTCCCACCAGCCCTCCTCACGTGGTCCTGACCCAGATCCCACCAGCCTGACCCCTCTCACTCACCTGGCCAGGAACCCAGGAACCCGTGAACACGGCTCCCACGCAGGTGCCAGAATCCCACAGAGCACCCGGGCCGCTGGGACCAGAGCGGGGCAGTCCTACTGTCCAAGATCAGCAGCACAGCTGCGTCAGCGAGCAGAGCAGAGGAGGGCACCCAGCCCTCGCCGCCTGTCAGCCTCTCACCCCAGTGCCCGGCCTCGCCGCAGCGCCAGAGGAGCGTTCCAACAAAACAGAGCGGCTGGAGCCTCAGAGCCGCCCCTGGAGAGCATCTCAAGGACCTGCTCACCTGCAGGACGGAGCCACATTCCCCACATTCCCCCACAGTGACGCGGCCTTCATCTGCATGTCACCCCACGTCCACCTCACCCCGAGCCCTCGGACACCGTGACCCCCATGATCCCACACCAGCACTGCAGCAGCCGAGCCAACCCGATCACCAACCCCCACACGAGGTGGAGGGGAGAGCGAGCCCAGGGCGGAGCGGCGTCCACACGGGGATACACCAAGGAGGGCAGGGAGGCACAAGGAGGGCAGGGAGGTCGTGGCAGAAAGGGCAGACCCAGGACTCTCGGGCCAGCTCTGCCAGGGCCCCAGGCTCAGCTGACGGCCAGCTCCAGCTTCTGGGACACCGGACGGATGGGAGGCTGAGACGCAGAAATGCCTGGGTGTCCCCAGCGCCACGGGCAGCGTGGGCTGTTGGTAACATCTCTGGGCAGGTAAGCACAAGTCTGTCACCATGGTTCAAAGCCATCTGGGTCACAAATAAATCCAGCTGGGGGGCCTCTCCCACAGAGCACAGTTGAGGGGACCCCCACCTTTCCAGCAGGAACGCCTATTTTATTTTATTATTTGTGTGTCCAAAAAGACATATAAACTGTCAAAAGTGTAACTTTGCTCCTTTAGGGTGCTCGTCCCTCTCCATGAGATGTGGGCACCCAGAGGGAGGGATGGGGGCAGCCTCGTGGGGGTGGAGGACCCCGAAATCCACCTGGCTCCGAGCCCCCCACCAACGGGCTCCTCTCCGGCCGCCTGGGCTCCTGCCAGCCAGCTTTGCCATGAAGTCCACTCCCGGCTGGCCCACCTGCCTCCCAGCACCATTGCAAGTCCTACCCACTAAATGTTCTCCCGGACCGACACCACTCACGGCAGAACCACAGGTGCACACCAGTACCTGCCATCCGGGACCAGGCGGCCTGGTGTCTTCCACCCAGGCTGGACTAGCTGCTGAGCGGTGCTTACCCATGGAACTGGCTCCCCACCCTGCTTCTCAGCGTGGCTTCCAGGCCTCAGAATCTCAAGGTCCCCGTTCCACCTCTTTATTACCACTGTCTGACACTGGCCCGTCATCTGCCTCCCAGACAGGACGCACTGGGGCTCCTCCACCCACCCGCCCTCCCCGAGAGGCCCCTCACGTCCACCACCATGTCCACCTGCCATGGCAGCACCTCCACCACCCCCTGGGCGGTTCTGGCCTCTTTAGACCCCCGTGCCAGGATGCCACGGTCGGACATCTCCACGGCCTAGCTGGCGCCCCTCCAGGGCCCCCCGTTCTCCTTGGGGGACCCCAGAGCCCGGTCCTGATCACTGGCTGCTCCCTCCAACAACCTCTGCAGAGCCAAGGGCCCCACACCCACCTCGAGCCCCACCTCCTCCCCGAGATCCAAGACTCACACGCTCACTGCCCACTGAACACGTTCACTGGGTCCGATGGACAACACAAGCTCGGCCCACCTCTGCTTGAATCTGCTCCTCCCCACACAGGGCGCTGCTCCACCCAGGACCTGAACTGGAGCCCACCCTGTGACGACGCCCTGCTGGGAAGGGGGCTGAGCCCAGTCCTGCGAACGAACTCAACACGCACCCACTGTGGCCCAGGCCCCCCCCCACCCCAGGCCAGAGGCCGAGCAGGGTCTGCGTGGCTGGTGTGAAGTTTCTCTACGCCCCAGCCAGGGGTGCCCTGCCCCGAGGGACGGGGTGGGGCGGACTACTCGGGGGCCAGTATGGACTTGGAGGGGCCGATCACCAGGTTTGGGGTGGTCGTCGCTGGGGCAGGGGCACGGGGCCAGCGTCCAGCTGTCACAGCCAGGGCCCTTCCCACCAGGGGGAGATCAGGCCATGTTCTGGACTTTCCCTTGTGCCACCAACAGACCAAGCCAGTGCCCTCTCTGATGGCAGGCTTGTTGGCCAGAACACACACTCAGCCAAGCGCAGAGAGGCACCAGTGAAAACCCCACATGCGGTCACATCAGCTGCCCACTCTGCCTTTAGATGCCCCACGAGGGGCACTGGAGCCGCGGGCCACCCATCACCCACCCTCCCCCTCCCGGCACACCGCACCAACACCTCCACTGTGGCCACGACCCGCGCCGTGGGAGAGAGGTGGTACTCACTGTCTTCTCCCGGACAGGGCATGCCTGGCTCCTCGGGGATGCTGGGGAAAACTGCACAGGGAGAGAGAGACAGTGCGTCAGTGCCACTGCGGCCTCGCGAGAAGCCCTGCTCTGGGGCAGGCTGACCGGACGCACCTGCCCACAAAGCCCACTCGTGGTGAGAGCCCACTCTCGGGAGATGCTCGTTAATGAGCCTTGGAACCCAGTACATCGACAGGTAACAAGGTGCCAAATGCCCTCTGATAAGACTTGGAGATGCCCTGAAAAATCCAGGGGAAAAAGCAGTCAGAGACCCGGCTGACAGCCGTCGGAGGAGAACTGGTCTGTATTGATAAATCAACGTGGAGACGGGCAAGAACTGATGCTCCTCTGAACACTGACTTTTGAAAGCACACTCATCCCACTGCTTCTCACTCAAGAAGGAGCTCAAAACTCAGCATGTTAAATACACCTGGAGCCTCCACGATGAGCCACTAAACAGAAGCTCGCGCGATACATCTTAGCTGAATGCCTTTCTCCTAACTAAAAGGTAAAGAGAACTTTAAAAGCACCAAACTTTGTAATGCTGAGAACCAACGCACAGATGTCACCACCCCAAAAACGAGGCCTGCGGTAGGCTTCACATTTAGCCACAGGCACAGAAAGGGTACAAAAGCTGCGTATTCTAACCACCCGCCCGCCCGATTTTGCGCTCCAGCCCCCGCTCTTGGGCTCAGCTGCCGGCGCCCCGCGCACGAGGACGAGTTGCACCAGGGCGGCCACGCTGCCGGAGGCAAGTGTGCAGTCCCGCAGACACCGGGGGCACGGTCTGAAGCCCTCAGTGCAACGGCTACTCTGAATCGAGAACAGTGCCCAGTGCTGAGGTTCACCGGCTGAGGGAGGCTGTGAGCCTAGGGGAAGCCAGAGGGAGGGCCTTGTCCAGCCCGGAGCAGGGCTGCAGCCCTGTCCCCTGCTCTGCCTGCAGGCACGTGGGTCCCAGACCCTCGGAGCTCCGGGAAGGGTGAGGGCAGATGAACGAGCCCAGGCTACTGACACCCCTGACAATACCGGCCCCCAGGAAACAAGGGTGGTGAGAGCCGACAGCCGGAGCCCAGCTTCTGCAGCCACGATCTGACAGAAGAGGCGCAGCAGAGTTCCCGTCTTGCCCCCGGCACCCAGGCTAAGGCCAGGCGCACTCACCCGGAGAAGAGGGTTTCTGACTTTTTACCGGGAAGAGCAATTGTATCTGGAGTGATAAAACGTGAAAGAGAAAAAAGCAAAGCCAAACTGCACCCTATTCCACATCCGCACATTCTCTGTCACGCTAAGATCTTAAACTGTGACCTTCCATGTGGCGTCCGGCCCGACAAAGACGCCCATGGCCAAGGAGGTGCCCCCCCGCTCCCCAGACCGCCCCGCCGGCCAGCACTGACCGTGAATGATGAGACCTTCGTCCCTGTGCTGACAGGACAAGCGGAAGGCCTCCTCCAGCTCCATCTGGGAGGACACAGTGCAGGGGTCACCTGGGCGGGCAGGAGACATTGCTGAGGCCACCGCAGGCCCAAGCCAAGGGGCTCAGGATGGCGGGCATCAGACCCCAGTTCGGGAAGGCAAAGTCCTGCTGCTGGTGACTGGTGGCCCAGAGCAGAGCTGGCGGGTCCCAGAGCAGCCAGACTAGCAAGTCATCTGTCCAAGCCCCGCCTCAGAGTCCCCCAACCCCCAGGGAAGCGAGTCCACGCAGAGCTGAGAAAGCCACTCGGAGCGAAGCTGGGCTAGCTTCCCGGCTTGGGTGAGTGAGAACACTCTTCTAGGCAGCCCCAGACTGGACGGAAGGGCTCCCTGCCCTGTGCTGCAGGACAGGAGCAGAGAGACGCAGACAGCCAGCACCCACGTGCCGGGCCCTGATGGAAGGGGCGCAGCTAGAGTGTCTGCCCTGTCCCCCGCGGCCAGGCTGACAGTGCCAGGCACAGTCATCCAGAGGAGGGGGTCTTTCCTGGACCGTCCCCCAAACCCAAACCCTTTGCTTTCTCACAAGCATGCCTGACTGTGAGAGAGGAGGAACGGAGCGGGACGAGGCGACACTAGGGCCACCAGAAAAGCCGAGGACACGAGAAAGGAAGGTCACGTAAGGAGGGTAAGGGCCTGCCCATGGCGGGTAGGGGGCCCGCAGCCTCTCCCTGGGGCCCAAGACCAGGGCAGGCCTTGCAGGGGGACACTCACCTCCCACCCCTAAACCCAGGCCCTCCACGCGCCTGCTGCCAACCTCTTCCCAGGAAGCAGTTTCCAACGTCCCCTCTGGGGAAGCTGGCTAGTTAAACTTGACCAGTTCAGTCCCAGGGTTTTCACCTCCCCCTACCCCCGAGGGGCCACACCCACTCCCCTCCCCAGACTGAGGTTTACAGTCCGATGGACACATGCCAACCTACCTTCACTGTCCACCCACTTGAGGGTGAGCGGGTGGCCCTGGTGCAGACGGCACATCTCCCTCACCTCCTCACAGAGCTCGTCGAAGGTGGTGGCCGAGTCCAGGCTGGTGATCAGGATGTCCCTGGGGCAAAGAGGACGGACAGGTCTCACCACCGGGTGTGCTTAAATCACGGCCCCCTGCTGCCCACCCCTTCCTGCTGGAACTGGCCATATCTGCTCAAAGACCCTCAGCACGTGCTCCTCGGGGACCAGCACAGCCCACCTGCACCACAGCCCGTAGCATCCTTGCAGATGGGGAAACTGAGACACAGAGGGCTCACCCAGTCCATCAGTGGGGGCTCCAGAAACCAAGCCCCCACTCCCACCCACCCCAACACCCTGGGTCACCCACACTGGTACCAGGCACACTCGCCCCTGACCCAGCATCCACCGGTCCACCTGCGACAGGATCCCTGGAAGTCTGTCTGCCATCCCTTCACCTTTTACCTCTCCCTGTGCCACGAACCCCTCCACCCCGCAGTTCCGCCCCTAAGTGGAAGCTAGCCTCCCCCCGGCCAGTGCTTCAGGGCCTAGAGGCCAGGCAGTGGCCCCCAGCAGTCTGGAAGCCCTGACACGAGGCTGGGCCCCTGGACACCAGGCCTATCACCAGCCACAGCAATTCAGCTCTTCCCCACCCAGGGCAGGACTTCAGCATGCACGGGGAGGGGCCGTCCCACCCCCACGCCCAATGTCCTCCCGAACCTGAGTCAGGCAGCCCCTCTGAGCAAACAGGGCCCCCTGAGGCTGCCAGCTCAGGCCGGTCAGGCAACCGCCTGAGGGACTGTCGTTCCCTGGGTGCCTGGGAGGGGACCAGGCCCCAGCATCCAGCCCTGGGCCATGCACAGAGCAGGCCCTTGATAAGGATCTGGACAAGCGGGAGCTGGAGAGACTGCGGTGCTGCCTAGCTGTGTCTGTGATTTTTTTTTCTCTCTTTTTTTAATGGAAGTATAGCCCGTTTACAGTGTTGTGTCAAAAGTTTCTGCGATCTCACAAAAGCGGTCTTCTGAGACTCAGCCTGGCAGAACAGGGTCTCCACACCCAACCGAGGGACCCCCTGAAGACACAGGAGCTGCTGGACCCCACTTCAGACTCCGGTGACTACACGCCCTGCAAAGGCCCAGCTGGTGGAGGGGGAGGCCCTGATCTCCAGCTTTTGGAGGGACTGTGGCAGAGGTGGGGGGACGGGAAAGGACAACTAGGAGAAGCCATCGCCAGTGGGAGCCGCTGAAGCCCCCCCCCACCTTTAAGAACAGTGTCTTCAACACATCTCAGCTCCTGACCCTGCTGCTTAAAAATAACCTCCCTCCCGGAGGCAGCAGCAGAGAATTCCACTTGGACCTGCGGGGTTTGGATCAGTGAGCACGGTTCTTGGTGGGTGCTCTCCAGTGCCAGCGTCAGTGCTGGGCTCTGAGGACTAAGTCTGCCAACTCAGACAGTCCCGGGGGAGAGGCACCAGCACGGAGCACTTTGGGAAGAGCATGGGGAGGAGTGAGCGAGCGCAAGCTGGACTGGGAAGGAATGGTGGAGCCTGGGGCAGAAGTGGGGGGGGGTGACAGGGAGGAGGGAAAGAGGAGCGGGAGGGGAGGAGAGAGGAAGGAGCAGAGGTTGGGAATGGAAGGAAGAGGAAAAGTGTAGGGTGTGGCCCCATCAGCCTGGGGAAACCGGACTCAACAGGTCACCTATCCCTCGGTAACCAAAGCACTCTCCAGGGGCCCTAGCCAGGGAGGGGAGGGAGGGGCGAGGGACAGGACCAGCAGCTGCCCAGCCAGAACTCCCAGGGGCTCCGGGGAACTCTGCCCAAGACTCCAGCCTCACCCACCTCCATCCCGGGCTCAGTGCTGGAGGGGCCTGGGGGAAGGCAGGGGGTCTGGTTCCCACCCACCCCCTGGCCTCTCCGGGCGTGGACTTCCTTTCATTAGGAATCAACTCTGATTTTTCCAAAAGCCGCTTGCTGCTCAATCCCATGGCTCCAGACAGGGAGGACGACCATGTCTGATACTGAGACCCCCGTTCCTTGCAGTGGGCAAGCAGGAAGGACCAGTATGAGGACCAGGACCTAGCTGGCATCTCGCCAGTTCAGCCCATCCTTCCAGGAGAGAAGACAAGATTCCCCAACCTCCTGAGGTGCGCTGGCCCAGCGTCCCTCAGAAATCCTTCGGTGGGGCTCTGCCACCAATTCTGCCCCCCCGCCGCCCCCCCCCCGCTCCCAAGTGATCAGGCTGAGGACAGCAGAGGGCAGGAGGAGAGGCTTGACAGACACCCAGACAAGGTGTGGTCACCCGGTCAAGAGCCTGAAGCCCCACCTCGGGTGCACCACAGTGGGGACCACCAAGTTCAACTGCGGGCCAGTGTTCGGCTCCCTTCCCCTTCCCCCAGCAGAGGCGACCCTGGGAGCAGCCGGTCTGATCTCGGGCGTCTGGAGTCCAAGACAGGTGGGAAGCAGCGGCAAAGGCGCCTAGCTCTCCGATGAGCGCCGTCTGCACTGCGCTAGAAGGGGCAGAGGGGTTCTGGTCTCCGGTGGCCAAGAACCCAGCGCTTCCTGGGCCAGGCCGGGCGCTCCGGTCACTGACCCCCGTGAGGCCCCCTCGCCCCACTTCACAACGAGGCAGGTCGAATCCAGGGCGCAGTGCGCGGACGCAGGGCCCGGAGGCTGTCCCAAAGGTCCAGTCACCAAAGGAACCGCGCCCCAGCCCTTCCAGGCGCCCTCCATTCGTCCAACCGCCGGGGACTCACCGCACCTGGCCTTCTCCGGTCAATAAACTTTTGTTAAACGGAGACCTCTGGCTCGGTAAATTGGGAAAAGTTCAGGAAAACCTCGATTTTTAAAACTGTTAGTTTTCACAGTTTGAGAGAAACTTTCGTCCTTACGGGTCTGTGGCTTAATGTTCTGACGAACTTTCCAGGGAGACACTCAACACAGTGGTGCCCGGGGCTGTGGACCGTGCCCGACGCCCGCCTCCGGCGCCACAGGGTCCTTCGGGCAAGTCCGGGCCCAGGAAAATCTCCTCCAGGCAGGGAGAGACCCTTGCGGCCGCCGCGCTCCGAGCCGGGCCCGGCGACCCCGCCCTGCCCGCGAGTTCTCCCGCCGGTGACGTCCAAGCGAGCCCGCTGGAGCGCCCACCTCGCCCGGCGCCGCCGCTAGGCGCTGGCGCGTCAGGACCTCCCGGGACGCCCCTCCGCCCAGAGTGGCCTCGCGGTCCCACCCCTCCTGCGCCACGGCCGGCTGCCCACAGCCTTCGGCCTCCCGAAGTAGCGGCGACACGGTCCCCGACGGCCGGCGCGATCGGGGGCCGCTCCCGGCGCCGGCTCGGCCCTCCGCCCCGCGGGCCTCGACGCACACGCCCCCGGCCCGGGCAGGGCTCCGCCGTCGGACGCTCGCGCTCACCCGTTGTAGTGCGCCTTCAGGCGGACGCGGCCGCCGCTCCCGTCCATCTTGGGGCCCGTCCTGCTGGGCATGGCGCGCTCCGCCAGCCGCCGTCAGCGCCGCGCCCCGGACGCTCGGGCCATGGCGCGGAGCCCCAGCGGCCGGGCCGCGGCGCAGGTGGGACCGACGGTGGAACGCGGAAGGGAGCGCGCGGCGCAGGGTCCGAGGGACGCGAGTCCCGCCAACTCCGCGGAACTTGGCGGCGGGCGGGGCGGGGCGGGGGCGCGGCCGACGGGCGCGCGCAGGGGGTTCGGGGGACGCGCACGGAGTCCGGCGTCAGGGCTCGCCGGCGGCGGGGGGGTCCGAACATGGCCGACCCGAGACCCAGCCGGCGGCCAATCGGCGGGGCGGGCGGACCCGGGGCGGGGGCGGTGGCACCTGCGGCCAATGAGGGCGAGGCGGGGCCGCCACCTGGGCCAATCCCCGGGGGACCCTGCGGCTTCGGCCCAATAGCGCGGCGCTGGGCGGACTACCTGTCGGGCGGGGCGCGGCCCCACCTGCGGCCAATGGGAGCGCGTGCGGCCCCGCTCTGCCCGGCAACGCGCGCCCCACGCCCGCCCCGCGCGCTGGCCCCTCGGTGAAGTGGGCTCTCGGGGCCGCGGTTCCCAGGTGGGGCCCCTGGGCTGCGCGCCCTGGGAACTTATTGGAAATACGGGCCCTCGGCCCAACCCAGACTGGTTGAGTCGAAACTCCAGCAGTCTTTGCTAACAAGCCCGGGGAATTCGGGGCGAGCGCTAGTCTGAGAGCCGCTGAGCTAGGGGACAGCGGGGAGGGGTCTCCCTAGAGGAGTGCGGCAGCCGCTCAGACCTTTGACTCCGAACGGCGCTCAGACTGCGGTGACCCGCGTCCGGCCAGCTTACAGACGCGGAGACTGCGAGGAGCAGAGAACCCGGCGAAGGTCACCGCAGGCAGGTGCGGGTTCAGCTGGTTCTCCCGGCCCCAGCCGCCCTCCTCCCGCTGCGGAAGGTTTGTCTACACTCGCTAGCCTTCCCCCTCTGCTCCAGTCCACTCCTCGGTCCAGGACAAGGAAACCGCGTTTGTGCAGGTCGCCCTTGACCTTCACTTCTGAATCCACAGCTTCTTTGGGTCTTACTAACACCGTGCATTTGTTCTGGACCGTCGCCTCGAACTCTACCCACACCCCCGCCCCCCAGGTGCCTGCATTCCCCTTAAACGCGGGATCCGGTTTTCCCTGAGGAACCCATCCCTTGCTGGTTGCATCCCAGGGAGCCCAAACCTGCAGTTTGCGGGGCCCAGGTGGGCACCCCAGACTCAAGAGGTCTGCAGCTGCCTCATCCCTGCCGCCCCTGCAGAACCCGTTGCCTCCCTCCCCTTCCCTACCCCACCCTGTTGGCAACCTCTGACCCTGGACTCCGGCCCTAGGTAAGCCACTCCTCACCTGGACAATTGTAAGGAATTCCCATTCACACACTTTCATTCCAGAGATGCTTCCTAGCGCCTCCTGGTACCAGGTGCTGGGGTGTCCCTGGAGAACCAAGTAGACACAGGTCACAGAACCCATGCTCTCCTCAGAGATGGCCGCCGAGACACCTGTTGACAGCCCACTGCTCACTAATTAAGCTGCTGTGAACGTTCCCGTCTTTGAAAACAAACAAACAAACAAACAAAAAAAGTCTGCACCCCACACCCGTCCACCCATCGGTCCATTTCTCAGTTCTTCACAACAAAACTCCTGCCTGGAGCTGTCTGCAGCCCTTGTCTCCACTTTATCTCTCCTGCACTTTCTCTGAGCCCCTCCCTTCCCCCCACCATCACCACCAACTCCTGTGTTTGAAATACAGTGGCTGATTCTCAGATTGTTTCTTAGTTGGCCCTTCACAGTGTGCTCACCCTAGGATTCTGCTCCCTCCCTCCTCTCCTCATCTCCCCCACTGCTGCTTCCTGCCACCCCACCCCACCCCTACCAACCCCACCTCTTCTTTGGTCCTCTGAGACCCTTGAGCGGCTCAAGCCCACCTCCAAGCACCACCCCAGGCTCAGATTCCCCCACCTCACCCCTCCCGTGCTTCCAAACCTCCCTCAGACATGCCCTTTTTCCATTCTCAGCTCAGAGCTACCTTTGCCTCCTCACACCCCCATCCCCCAGATTCCAGCCTCGTCTGGCCACTTCCGTTGCTACCACCTGGTCTGAGCCGCGCCCTCCATGCTGGGATTCTTGCAGCAGCCTCCAATTTCCGTAAAACATAAGTCAGCCCATGTCCGTCTGTCGGGCATTCAAAACCTGCAGTGGTTTCCATCCTCAGGGACCCCAGGCCTTCTGCCCTCCCAAGTGGTCTCCTATTGCCCCAGCCCACCCAGCTGCATCGGCCTCGGCCTTCTCATGTGCCATCCCATCTCCTGGGAGCACCTGTGCCCAGACCCACACTTCTTTGGAGTCTTCTCGTCATCACTGATGCCCGTTTTCATCCACCCCCAACGCAGGCAGAGGGGTCCCTGGAGGTCAGTTGCATGTGAAGGGGGTGGAGCCCAGCATTTGCCCAGGGAGGGGAGCCGCAGGAATGAGCAGGACCCTGCAGCCCAGAAGCAAGCGTGTGGGATGCAGCCTCCTGGCCAGCACGGTGGCTGTGTCTCCTGGGCTGTCGTGAGTCCAGCCTGGCTCATGGCCATGGATGGGCACGTCCTGGCGATTGGGGAGGAGCAAGGATGCCCCACAGTATCCCCCAGCATTCTGCTGTCCTGTCTCAGCGTGGTGGGGGTCAGTGAGGTCAGCGAGGAGGGGTCAGTGAGTCCAGTTCTTCGTGCCCACTTCCCACTGCAGACAGGACCAGCCAGCAAGCGGCCCTGTCACTGGGCACATTTCTTGGACGTGCCCCATCCCAGGCCCCCCGACATGACAGCCCAAGTCTGGCCCAACAGCTGTTTCTACCCAGGGAAGCCCTTGCCAGGGTGGGAGCCCCAGGTGTCCTGGGTGTCCTGGTGGTCACTGGCCCCCACCTGCAGACCTGAATGCCACATGGGAACCTCAGCCCCCAGTCCTGGTGAGAAAGGCTGGAGGGGAGGTACTGTCTGCTTGGGGTCAGCCAGCTTTGGAGGGTGGGGCCTCTGCTCTCCATGGGGTTGGGGAAGGGGAAAGGCCTATTCCAGGAGAGGGATCTCTGACCATGTCCAGCCCCAGGCCAGGGTGAGGGCACATGTGTCACCTGTGGTGTTCAGAATACTTCCTGAGGCCCCCAGAAGGTGGAGGCTCCTGCTTTGGGGTTCCCCTCACCAACAAGCTCTGGAAAATAACTGCCCCATGCAGCAGCTGGCGGACCCACCCCCAGAGGGCCTTGTGGGCAGAGGGCTTGGATCTGAGGGACAGGCACCGGGTGTTTGCGTATTTGGCAGGAGCTGTGACCCCACCACCTGGATCACATCCCCACCGCATCTCCAGGTATCTGGAACACCTGGAATGAATGAATGAATGGACGAATAGTTGAAGACCCCTCTAAAGCACTAGGAGTGGGTGGTCCTCCTAGGACCCCGGGCCTGTTCTGGGGGTCACCCCGGCATCAGTCTGCAGCGCAGTAACGTCACGCAAGGACTTGTCTGCGCCTGGGGCGGTGTGGGAGGTGGCCCCTGGGTGGAGGCGTGGGCAGGACAGACCCCCTGAAGGGCCCGGCAGCTGAGGTCCAGTCCTCTTCACCACTGGACAGTTTCTGTATTTCCCAATTTTCCACCAAGATCTCATACTTTCATGGTCACAAACACCTATTGTTTCCAAAGTGAAAAGTACGAAGATGTTGTTTCTAACTGATTATAAAAGTGATGGAGGCTCCCTGTAGAACTCGGACAGCACAGCCGGTGTGGGGGAGGGGACCACCCCCAACAAGCCCCCAGGCCCTGCACCTGTCACCTGTGACCCAGGACCCAGGGTGGGACGCACCGAGTGCCTCCTCCCAGCTGTGGGCGCGTGGGGAGGGCTCTGCCAGGGCACGGAAGAGCGGGGTCCTGGCCTCGGGCTCAGGCCCCTCCCTGAAGATGGTGCCAGGCTCACCCCACCCCTGGTTTTCTCTGATAAATGTTCTTTGTGAGATACTTTCAGAAACTTAGAGATCCTTCAGGTGAAAGGGGCAGGTCGGGTGGAGTTTATGCTCAGTGAGACCTCATCAGACAGAAACAGAGGCCTCCCAGGGGGTCAGTGGCCCCTCGCAAGGGGTCCTTCCTCATCCAAGTTCACAGGCTGCATTTGTGCCAAGTCCGCGCATGGGGCTGCCCTGGAAGAGGTGAGTGGCGGGCTCTGGCATCTCCGTGAGCCGTGAGGTGGGGGTGTGGTCACCCCACCAGGTGTGACACCGCCCTGAGTGGGGCCTGGCGAGGACCACACAGGTCACAGGAGAGCCTGGGACACTCGCTGCCAGACGCTGGGCACACACAGCTGTGGGACGGACAGGCCACAGATGTTTCCTGTCTTTGTGTCGGGTCTCAGGATCTGGAGAGGCTGCTTCAGGTGACAACATTTGCTTCACTGGCTCCTTCGCTCATGCAGGGGCTGCTGACAGGGTGCCAGGAGTCGTGTGGGACTGGGGGCTGACTTGGCCCACACGCTGGCAGGGGGACAGGTCACAGCCGTGGCAGCTTTGTTGGGGCGACGGGGCCTGACCAGGTCCCCAGAAGGGAGGCTGCAGTGGGCCATGAGAAGGACAGTGGAGGAGGGAGGCAGGTGGGCGGCAGGGAGCAGACTCCCAGGGGCCTGCGTCCCTGTCCGTGCAGGTGTGTCAGTACACGTGTGTCTGCGTGCAACCGTGCGCCTCTCAGCCCCGGTTGCACCATTATAGATGGACTTCCTCCGAAGTGAGGGTGAGGGTTTCTCCCCCAGCACTGCTGGTTTGGGGGCCGGGCCGTTCACGGTGGTGGGACCTCCGAGCCTTGCAGGGTGTGGCGCGCCATACCCCCCCCACCCCGCCCCCAGGCTCCTTCCCGTGGGCGCAGTGCTGTGCGTTCCCAGTAGAGGGCGCTGCGGGACACGGCCGGCGGCCGCGGAACAGCTCGTGGGGTCCCGGGCGCGGGAAGGTGAGGACACATGGGGGCTCTGCCCAGCCACACGTCCAGAGCCCGGGCCCGGGGGCCAGCCTGGGGAGGGCCCTTTGCAAAGCCATCCCCCGTGGGCACCCTGGCTCAGCCTGCCTTCTGCCTGCAGTCTCGTCCGCGGTTTAAGCACCGCTTACATTAAATGGTCCCTGTTTAAAAGCACTGGGAGGCCCGTCTGCGGTGGGACCCAGACAGACCGTCTGCGTGTGTCTGTGTACCTGAGTGTGGTCTGTGTGCGTGCACTGGAGGAGGTGCCGCAGGGGCCGGAGAGCCCTGGGAGGGGGTGTTGCTGTGTCCAGGGCCTGGAGCGGGGAGGCTGCAGAGCAGCTTTGCTGGGCGCTGCTGGGCTTCCCATATACCCCTGCTGAGCCTCACCTTGTCTGCGTGTCCTGGGGCCGTCCACGTGTCCCAGGGCCGTCCGCGACACCAGGAACCCCAGGGTCATGCCCTGTACCAGGTATCACCTGCTCTGCCTTCCTCGGACGTGGGTATCAGGGCCCACTCTCTGGATGAAGACACTGAGGGTCAGGGCGGCCTAGTGCTTGGTCCAGGATCACAGGGCTGGGATGTGGCATCACCGCCAGCCCCACCCAGGCCTTTTGGGACACGCCGCGCATCTCTCTTCAGGCTGGGTGTGCCCACAGAATGGAGCCTACGACAGTCGGGGTCAGAGCACCGTGGCGGCATGGGTGCTTCCCATCCTGTGGCCGCTGGGAAGTGGAGTGTGTCCCGCTTTCACATCCCCTCGGCCGCCTGCAATTATATTTAAAACCCAAAGCAGCCTGATGGGCTGAGGAGGCAGCAGCCAAAGCTCGGTCACCATGGCGATGCTGGGGGAGCGCTGTTTCAGCAACACGAAGCACCACGGGCCGGAGGACGCAGCGGCAGAGCTGGGGCAGGTCTCCGACTGTCCACCCGAGCCCTGGTCCATCCTCGCCCAGCCGCACCCAGCCCCCTGCGCCACACCCACCTGGCTGTGGTGCCCCCGCCTCGCTGAGCTGGCCCGTCAAAGCCTGAGACCCCCGGTGGGCGTGGCCCACGTCCTGGCACTGCTTCCAGAAGGCTTGTCCAGGGAGGCCGAGTCCCAGCGAGAGGCGGGGCTGTGACTGCCTGGGAGCAAGCGGCATGGCCTCAGCGTTTGGTCTGTTCGCTGTGCTCTGGGTGCCCACTCTAAGGGGAGAACTGACAACGCAGACGGTCGCAGACAGGCGTCTGCTGCCCACACAGCTGCAGGGTCGAGGGTGGGAGGTGACGTGGATGACCGCAGGCTGCGCGTGGCCCTTGAGATGGAAAGTTGCACACACACGTGCCCGTGCATGCGCAAACACATACACACACACGCATCTGGGCTCGTGCAGGAGCCAGGCAGGTGTGGCCCCGCTGGGACAGAAGGAGGGGGTGCCCTGCCGGGTGCCCCAGCAAACCAGCAGATGGACAAGCAGGGCCTTGCCCAGCAGATGGACAGGCCTGAAGGCCGCCAGCCCGGCTGCAGAAAGTGCCCCAGCTTCCCCGTGCGGGGAGACAATCCCTGGGGGCCTTGTCACCGGGGTCAGGAGCCTCCTGTGGGCGGGGCCCAGGGACAGCCAGCTGCACCCAGAGGCAGCCCTCAGCCCTCGATGAGCCCTGACCACCCTCCCCGGGCAGAGCAGCTGGGGTGACAACTGCTTTCAGGACAGGGCTTCATTTAACCTCTGCAGCACCCACCTGGGTGGGTAGTTGGGGCTCTGCAAGTTTGAGAGGTGTGGCACCTTCCAGGGGTCCAGCACAGGTACCAGGGCAGGCACCTCAGGGCCCTGTCTGCCTCCTCACACGGCGCCTCAGGGGAGCCCCAAGAGCTGTGCCTTCAGGGTCGACCTGAGGAGGACAGCCTCCAGGTGAAGCCACCCAGCCTGACAGTTCCTGGGACAGCCGCTGCGGCTGGGCTGGGTGGCCCTTGGTTCCCAGGGAAGAGGGCGGGGCTGCGGGGCATCCCAGCCCAAGGAATGGAAACCCATGGCCACCCCGTCCAGGTGCTTGTGCCGCTGGGCCCACCTGGGGAGGGGCCAGCCCGAGGGAGGCAGCCCAGGTGGGCGCTGCCCAGCCAGTGGCTTCCATTCCAGGAGACAAACCGGAGGCCAGGGAACCCAGATAGTTTATACTGGGCAGAAAACGAAGAGCCTCGCTGCCTGAAGGGGGTAATTCCAAGCTGTGCATGCATCAGGCCTCCTTGGAGGGACGGCCCAGAACCAAAGGTGGTTAGCATCTTGCTTACAGGCTGTGCAGAAACAGAGGCTCATGGGAGACGGCCTCCCAGCTGGAAACGGGGGCCCTGCTTCCTAACGGCTGGGCCCAGCAGTCCTCCCTCAGGGTCCCCCTTGGTGTCCTGGTTGGCCTCCAGCTCCTTGGCCCCCCAGTGGAGCCCCAGCCTCCCTGGAAGCTCATCTCCCTCGGCCTCAGTGGACCGAGGGCAGGCACCCCAGAGGCTCAAGAGGGCAGGCTGGTCCCTTCCCGGTCTGGCCCCACGTCCAGCCCCTCCACTCCACCCCTAAGCTGTGCTGCGTCCGGGATGGGAGCAGGTGCCCCCGACGTGTGCCTTCTCCTGGGCACCGCACCCCCGCCGTGCTGGGAAGCCAGCCCTCTGCAGCACCCCCGGTGTGGTGTCTGCTGCTGCGTCCATGGCGTGAAGGCACTGAACTTGGAGTGGTGGAGACGCAGGCACAGTCAGCTCCTGTGGGTCTGGAGGAGACCCCTTCCTCCCGCCCTGGTCTGCCTTCTCCTTCCTGCAGCCCCTCCCTGGGCGGGCTCTCCCATTCCTAGGGTCCACTCCGTCCCAGGGCCCTGCGCACTGAGGGTTGTCCACGTCTCCCGGAGTCGCCCTGGCTGTGCTCGGTGGAGGCTGAGAGTTCAGGGAATTCTCAAGACCCAGCCTGAATGGCAAGTCTATCGTCTTGCTGCAAATCCTATTTCGAATAGCTAAGCCCAAACACTGACCACCTCTCCTTCCTGCAACTCTCCTCTGCTGGCCGACTCCCAGCCCCGCAGAGGGTATCCGGCCAGCCACGAACCTACTAACCTACTGGGTGCCACGAGGTGACAGGCGCTGTTCTAAGTGAGTTTTTCTAATCACACCAATTCATGCTGACCACGGCCGGGTACCATCATTACCCCAGTTTACAGGTGGCGATACCCAGCTCAGGGGGGTTAGTCACTGGCTGTGTGCGGGAAACGGTAGAGCTGAGGCTAACCAGGCACCCAGCGCCAGCGCCCACACGCCAGCCACCGCGTCACAGGACTTCTCAACCAGGAGAGAACAGCGTGTTCGTCTCCCCCAGGCAGTCGCCCTACAACCCTGGAAATCCAGAACCTCTTGCTTGTAGGGGTTCTTGGTCCCCTCCGCTTGCCTCCAATTTCGCAGCAGTGGGGTGGACAGTCCCCAGGCACATGGGCAGCGTCCTACCCTAGCTGTCCCCCGCCCCCCAGGACTTTCCCTAACGTGCTCAGCCCGGGCAGGGCAGCCTGGAAGTGGGGGAGCTGACGTCCCTCAGGGCAGCCCTCAACCGACAGGGCTTGGACCCTGGTGGACCCTCCTTGGAGGACAATGCCGAGGGGCTCCAGTGGGGCTCCAGGGATGGACCCACGCCCCAACAGGGACAGCCCAGGACGCAGACTCCACCGCCTGCAGTGGAGCCCTTGCAGTGGTCTCTGCTCTCGGGTCCTGGAGGTGGCTGTGGAGTCGGGTCGTTCAACGGCGTGAAGGCGAGGGCCCCCCACCACCACCGGCTGGTGGGTTGTGGGGTGGGGATGACAGCCCGCACACCCTCACCACCGCGGAGTCCGGAGCCGACTGCGGCTGGAGGGCATGCGGAGAAAGCCGCAAAGTCCTCCAGGTCAGGGCTCAAAGAAACCCCGTCTCCTGTAGCCACAGGCAGATGGGGCTGAGAATCGGGCCCAAGGTCCAAGTCTAGATGAGACGACAGACCCGCCAAGAAGACTGGTCGTGTGGCCGTGCTGAGATCAGGACCCTGCGGGGGTCGCAGGGTCTGAGGCCTGGTCTGGGGTCCTGACGAGTGAACCCACCTGAGGCCCTTGTACCCCAGCATCTATCCTGCTTCTTTGTGGAAAGGAGGCTCCTCTGATCAGGACTCCCTAAAAATACACCAGAGATGGACGCCTTTGCCAGGTGCTTGCTGTGTGCATTTCCTGTGGCCACTGAAACACAGGACCACGAACTGGGAGGCTTAGAACAGCAGAAATCGACCGTCAGTCTGGAGACCAGAAGTCCGAGGTGCAGGTGCTGGCAGGGCTGGTCCCTTCTGGACCCAGGCCTCTCCCGGAGATGCCGCCGGGCTTACAGGCTCCTGGACGTCCCTTGGCTTGGAGACACATCACTGCCATCTCTGCCTCTGTCTTCGCCTGGCCACCCTCCGTCTCCCTGCATGTCCTCTTCTTGAGTAGGGACACTAGGAGTTGGATTTGGGTGCAAGGTCCTCCCTAATCCAATAGGGCTTCATCTTAACCTGCATCTTGATTGCCTCTTCAAAGACCCTGCTTCCTACATCACACTCACAGGCGCCAGGAGTGAGGACTTAGCACATCTTCAGGGGCACACGACCCCACCCTCTGCAGAGTCTGCCCCTGCCTTCCCTCACTGCTCCAGACACCAGCTGGCACCGAGTCTCAGCACGGCCTGAGCGGGGGTGTCCAGTACCTGGTACGGAAGGGGACAGCTTGCTCCCAGAGGAACTGCAGTTCCCGGCTAGTCTGTCCTGCAGGAACCTTGGTCGCGTGTGGCCCTGGAGAACGTCGGACGGGGGCACGGTCTATGAGGCTGGGCGGGGAAAGCTCATTGACGTGATGTGGGGCTCACTGACGGCCAACGGCTGGCCATCCGAGTGAGATGGAAGCAGCCCTCGTGCATGGGGCCTTGCTCCCTCAAGCTGGGACGCGATGCTGGAGACTCTGGAACGTCTTTGGAGGAGTGTGAAGAGGGGCCTGAAGTCTTGGGCTGGGGCTACTGGGGAGAGTGCACAGGAGCCACCACCTGACAGGGTCCCCAGGGACCTGGAAGACGTGCCTTTCCCTAGCACAGCAGGAAAGGTGCAAGCAAGAGGGTCCAGTGCGGCCGGGGAGCTCCAGGATGGCTGACCTGGAGCTGTGTGGCCAGCGTGACCAGGAGGGCCCACCGTGGGTCCGGAAATAGCAGAGGCGTGGCTGTGGGCACACAACTGTCAGAGGCACAGCCGTGGGCCCAGTTGTGGGAATGGGAGGGTCTGGAAGGAAACCAGAGTGCCTCGGAGAGGGGAGGGGTGCTGGCTCACACACCAAGCAGATTTGTCTCATGGCGGACGTGGTGTTAACTGGACCTGCTGGCCAGAGGGCAGACAAGTCCCACCCGGATTCAGGATTCAGCCTCATCAGGGAAGTTCTGGTCACGCCAGGACTCCTGACTCATTGCAAGTTCACAGTCCTTGGCGGGCTTCTTGGAATAGGGGAGGCCACAAACGTCACACCGGATGCAGGTCTGGAGGGGGCGCGGAGCAGGGTGCCCTGCAGCAGGTGCGGGCTGGGGTGAGGGCATCCGCCCAGTGACACCGCCGCCAGCTCAAGTCCACGGCCTTGCGTGGGGCTGGAGACCCTAAAATCAAGGGGCAGGGAAGGCACGCCCGCTGGTTTGTGGCTGTGCCCACGGTGGACACAGATGTGTCCAAGGTGACAAGGGACCATGGTGCCACCCAGTCCTACTCCAGAGTCACATAAAAGAAGAGCAGTGAAGGTGTGCATGGGGAACCTCTGAAGGCCAAAGTCCAAGCAACACATTTGACGTTAAAGTTTGCAGGATTCGCCTCCTGGGCTCCCACGTCCGGGGACGCAGAATGTGCCATGGCAGCAACTGGCACCCAGCAAGGACGAGGTGACTGAGGCTCGTCCTTTGGGACCAGAGTCTGGTCACCGCAGCAGGAGGTAACTGAAGCGAACAGAAGCGCTGGTGGGACGAGGGGAGACGGGAGAGGAGGCCCCTTGGTTGCAGCCCACGGGCCACAGCCGTGGCACTGACTGGCTTGTTTCACTAAACCTCGCTGTCCTGGGTCCTGCTGCCGTGACAGCCACCACTGGGAAGAACCAGCACCGCCTGAGCAGACGTGCGCTGCACTGGCTGGAAGCAGCAGTCGCCTCTAGCGCCCCCCAGAGCTCAGTTTGTAGGCAGGCAGCCCTGGGTGGGGGGTAGTTGGTGGTAAGGCCCCAGCCCCTCCTTCTTCCCAAGACAAGCCGGGGCCCACTCTGCCGGGCTCGTAGTGTCCCCAGAGGGATGAGGACCTGGTCATCCCAGGCCAGCCAGGCACCCTGTAGCCTGTCCCTCCTTCCTCCGTTCTCCTCACTCCCTGCTCCCACGTCTGGGGTGTCACCCTCTGTCCTGGGATGAACGCTGCCCCCCAAATCCATGTCCACCCAGAACCTCAGAATATGAGCATGTTTCGAAATAGGGTCTTTGCAGCGACCATCAGTTAAGATGAAGTTGTCCTGGGTTACGAGGCCCTGATTCTGATGTCATCAGAAGGACACCCAGAGGGAAGGCCGCGTGACAACGGAGGCAGCGGTGGGGCCGTGTGTCTACCAGCCGAGCAGTGCCAGGAGCTGGGGAGACTGAGGCCTGGGACAGACTCGCCCTCAGAGCCTCCCGGAGGGGCCAGGCCTGCCCACACCCGGATCCCAGGCTCTGGTGTCCAGAACTGCGAGAGTGTGAGCTTCTATTGCTTTAAGGTCCCCAGTCTGTGGTACTTCGTTACAGCCACCCCAGGAAACCAGTCCCCCCCCCCACCGAGTCCTTGTCTCCAGCTCTGATTTCGAGGGAACCCAAACATTGCCCCAGGTGTGGGCTCCAAGCCACAGGCAGGCCGGGTGCCTCACTGGGTCAGTGCCCCTCCTGCCCCTGCTGCAGGTGAGGGGGAGCTGAGGGGCCGCCCCCTGATGCGCCAGCACCTCCAGCCTGGGGAAGAGCTGCCCCGGCTCTCGGGGAGGCATCCAGGAGTCTACGTTGGCAGCACACGGCTCCCAGCCTCTGCCAGAAACCACAGCCCAGGAAGCCACCAGCCCTCTGAGACCGTCCCTGCTGGAAGGAGGTGCGTACAGAGCCCGGGCCGCCCCCACCCCACTGACCCGGCTCAGGTGCCCCTTCACGAGAGACGCTGACATCACCGCCCCGAGCCAGCTCTTCTCAACTGCAAGCCTCCATCACCCTGGCCTTCAGTCTGCGCGTGTCATCACCACGGAATAGAACTTGTGTTTCAAAAGCGCCAGCCCTGCCCGTCCCTCTTCCTGGCCCTGCAGACACGTGGGCAGGAGCAGCCCCTGCCCGTCCCTCTTCCCGGCCACGCAGATGTGTGGGCAGGAGCAGCAGCCTGCAGGCTAGAGGGAGTGGCTGCTGCTTGCAGAATCAGGCAAGGCTCCTGCCCGGGCGGCCTCGCTGCGTGGGTGCCTGAGGCAGTCACAAAGCCCGCTTTAAATAGCTCCTTGTGGGTACGCACAGCAGAAGGGCGGCCTCAAGCCGCAGGGATGGTGGAGAAAGGCGGGTGCCGGGGTGGGCAGGGTCCGGGCAGCAGGGGGGCCCAGGCGACCCAGCAGTTCCGTGAACCTTGAACCCACCCACGTGTCCCCCCCCAGAGGCCTTGGTGGAAGGCAGGCCTGGGGGCAGGACCCTGGGTGCCAGGGGTGGGGGGTGCCGTGGGCAGTCTCGGGCCCAGCCTGATAGCTTCGGAGTGCCTCCTGGGGCCTGGACATCCCAACCCTGGCAAATCGCCAGGTGCCAGGTAGGAGGGGAGCAGTGACCCTGCTGGGGTTGGGCAAGCCAGAAAGTGCCAAGCAAGAAGAGGAGAGAAGGCGTCACTGTCCTGGTTCTCGAAGCTGGCCGGGCTTAGCCTGCCACCCCCCGCTGACCAGAGCTGGCCCAGGGCCCCGGCCAACCCAGATCCAGGCTCTGCTGCTCCTAGGCCGCCTGCTCTCTGCTGCTCCCAGGTCGGTCACAGTGGAGCCCTACGCCCTGGCCAGACCCACCCCCTGGGACGACCCTGCCCAGCCCTGAAGCCTAGTCCAAAGGGCAGCCTGGTGCAAGGAGGGGTCTTAGGAGGCGAGGGGTCTTCGAGCTGGAGATGTGATCCTTGGGCATGGTGAAGGCAGCTGGGCCAACGCCCTGCTCCACCTGAGGGCACGGCTGGTCCTATGGGAGGCGGCTGGGTCTACACCTGCAGCTGGACCACCTGACCTCGGAGGTCACACTGCCAGCTAGGCCCTGCCCATGGGTGAGTGTCCCCCAGCACTGCCCTGTGGCCTGGGGACACTGCCGACCCTGGACAGGCGTGTGGGCAAAGGGCAGGGGGCCCAGCAGGGCACTTTCTGATTCACACAAAGTCAGCATCACGCTGGGGGTGGGGCCCAGCGGGATCGTGGCCTGGCTGCCACCTGGTCACAGCCGGGCACTGGGCTGGCACTCCTGACCCCGCAGCAGGCGGCTTGGCCACACTCATGCCCATCTAATCACAGGCTTCTGTCCCTTCCAGGTGTGATGACCTGTCCTGCTCTGGGGCAGGGAAACCTGGGCCCCTGATTGAGAGCTGTCTGTCAGATCACCAATGGCCCAGGGTTGGGGAGCCTGGGGTTGTTAGCGGGGACTCGGCGGGCTCTGACCCCAGTCATCACGTCCGGAAGGCATCGTCGTGGCCCCCACCGTGGCCCAAAGGGAGGGAGGGAGGGAGTCGAGGCCCCTACAGGCCCCCAAGCCCCTCTGTATTCGAGTCTCTGTCTCTAAGTCCCTCTGCCCCGAGCCCATCAGCCCTTCGAGCCAGCAGCCGGAGAGACTTCCAGGCTCTGGGAGCAGAGGTCACGGCCCAGGTGCGGTGACAGCAATCGTCAGCAGGGGCAAAGATTCCATTTTATTTCATGCTGGGACCAAAGGCCTGCGGACGCCCTTCCCCACCCTCTCATTCAGGTGATGAGCACCGTCCACACCTGGCCTCCTTCCGCTCCCCGGGCCAAGCCCACAGAGCCAAGTCCCAGAGCTGGACCATTTTGCAGCCAGATGCGTGGCTCCCCGGGGACCCTCGCCTGCCTGGCCCGACCTGGGTCAGGTGGCTCTGCTACTGGAGCAGGGAGCTGGGCCAGCGTCCGCGGAGCCCAGAGGTGACCGGGTGAGGGTGGGGACAGAGCCTGGGGACACTCAGGGAGGCCGAGCTTTCCTCTTGTTTTGTGTGGCTCATGGTCATGCCCCTCTGAAACACGCAGAGCCCCCTGGGGGGCCTTTCTCACGGGAGGTTCTGGGCAGCAGGACAAGCCTGTGGTGTGCGGCCTCACATGGTGTACGCGGCCCAGTAGATGACATTGACTGCGGCGAAGGCAGCAGGGAACACAGCGCGGGCGTAGATGTCAATGGTGTCCGCGTCGATGGGCTTGAAAAGTGCACGGAGGCCCCTTGAGCGGGCCCCCCCCTGCTTCTTCATCTCCCCTGTCTCCACCTCCACCGACCTGTAGGAGCCCATGAGGTTCCTGGGCACCCGGCGCTGCCGGCGGGACACAGCCAGCTCCTGGGTGACGCCGGCGGCTGAGAGTGAGAAGAGCACGACTGCATTCTTCACGTCCATCTGCACGGGGAAGAGGGTGCTGAGCAGCAGGCAATGAGGGGCTCCCAGGCAGACCCCGACCTGTGCCCGCAGCTCCCCCCCTCAGCGAGCAGATCGAGGGGTCTGGGTCTGCCCTCCTGGAGCCCGGGGGACGCAAGTGACCTCCTCCGAGCAGTGGGCAGAGGGTCCCAGGTTGAGAGCAGGAGAAGTGCCCTGCCTTCTGCCCCGGCAATGCTGCCCCCTCGCTGTGCTGGGGCGCAGGGTGGGGAGCTGTCCTTGGTCCTGAACACAAAAGACCCGGCCCGGCCTGGCCTCACCTCGGCCCTCTGCTCCTTGACCTTGACCTTGGCCTTTTGCTTCTTCCGGTAGTCGGCATTGAAGTGGGCAAAGGCGTACTCGACCAGGGCGGCAAACACAAAGACATAGCAGATCCAGAAGTACACGTCCAGCGCCTTGATGGCTGATGCCCGCGGGAGGGAGGAGCGAGCGCTGACCATCAGTGTGGTCATGGTCAGCACCGTGGTGATGCCTGATGGGAGTAGGTGTGGCCATCGCTGAAGCCCCTGCCACCCCTCCCCAACCTGGGCGCGGTCAGGCCCCTCTGAGCAGGCCTGGCCTGGCTGGCCTTTGCCCCAGGGGCTAGAAGGCAAGGCCTGTGCTCATGACCAGTGGGGTCAGGGTCCCACTCCCACCCTTCCACAAGCTCCCTTGGAGGAGAGGCCAGGGTCCTGTACCTAGGGACACCCTGGCGGGCACTGCCGCCTGGCTGATCCAGAAGGAGACCCAGGACATGGCGACCAGGAGGATGGAGGGCATGTAGGACTGGATGATGTAGACACCCCGGTTCCTCCTCAGGTGGAAGTGCAGGCTGAGCCGGGGGAATTGGCCGGCTGCCGGAGGGCCATCCGTTGTGAGCAGGCCCGCCGTGCACCACAGCACACGGACGGGAGGGCTGGGCGGGCAGGCAGGGCCACTGCCATCCTCAGAAGGAAGGAAGCCCCAGACCTCCCCTCCCACATCACAGGCCAAGGGGTCAGGAGCCTCCCGTGCACAGGGCCACCAGAAGAATGTCCCTCGCAGCAGGACCCTCGCAGAGCACCGTCCACTCACCTCCATTGACCTGTCCTCCTTGAGGACAGACCAGGCTGAGCCCACTGGCTCCAATGACGGGGCAGCAGGAGCAGCCAAGAGACAACACAGGCTCGGCCCCGGAGCCCCCACGCCCCTCAGATACCCCCAAACCTGGAGAGCTGCTGGCTCCAGGGAGCAGTGAAGGACCAGGGAACCTGCCCCGGCCTGCCCTGTCTCTCTTCTCGAGTGGCTTGGCCGGGTTCCAGCTGCACCCTCAGGGGCCCTCAGGGCAGCTGGCAGCTCAATTATAAGCACCAGGAAACCACAGGCGGGGCTCATGGGGAAGAGGCCACAAGAGGCTGTGTTACCCGATTTGAAGTTGGTCAGCTCCGTGGTGAAGCGGTAGCTGGTGATGGTGAACTGGGCCAGCTGCAGCCTGTCCAGCCCGTGGATCTGCTCCTGGTTTTCGGACCAGTAGTAGACGATGTCCTCAGACGAGTAGCCATCTACAGGAGAGCCACAGGTGGGCGGCAGAGCCTGGCGCCCCCAGCCCATGGCTGCCCCCTGCAGAACCATCCTGCCCACTCTGGGAGCCTGATATGAAGTCACAGGGGGCAGCACAGGAAGACCCGGCCCGGAGAAAGGAGGCCTGGGGCCACGCCTGGCACCATGGGCAGGTGGGCGAGGCCAGAAGAACTGGCAGAAGCAAGGGTCACCATTGCCAGGTGACCCCCAGGGGCTGCCAGGATGGCCAGTGACGCAGATTCATGCCTTGTCTGGGCTCTGGGGCCTGCTGTCCTGGGCAGGGCACTGACCCCTGGGAGGAAGGCCTTCTGGTCCCTTCTCTTCCTTCTGTTTCTGCTCTGACAGCTCATGCCAACCCCAGCCGCCTCCCTGACCCTGAACGTAACAGTCTGCGTCCCTGCCCCCACGCCAGCCCAGGCACTCACAGCTCTCCAGATGCAGTGTGCACTCCTGCTCGTCCATGGGGTACTTGGCCAGGTCCATGTCGCAGGCCACCGTGGAGGTGATTCTGCCCAGACAACATGGCGGTGAGGTCCCCAGAGATGAGGCCAGGCTCCAGGCCCCAGCGGCTCCCTGGCCCCGGCTCCCTCCTCAAGCCACTCTCCCGCTTTGTTGGCAAGGTGCCAGCATCCAGGTGGATCCTGGAACCTGTGGCCACTTTACGGATATTTGTGGGTCTTTCTCGGGGAATCACGAACTGGATTTCATTCCCTTTCCTCATCCTTCAAAACACCCGACTGTTTGTCTAAGTCGGGGGCACCCTGTCTCCTGTGGGGCAGTGTCTGGGGGTCCCGCCGACCCCGCAGCCCAGGGAGCAGCTCGGGCTGCTGAGCGTTCTGACTTTCCACGAGAATTTAGATCTTCATGTAAACCTCCTGATCTTTAAAATGTTGGCAATTAACTCCCCTTTTAAAAGGCAAGTGTCAGAAAACACACATGCAAACAGATACACGCACACCTATGTTCAAAGCAGCATGCCTCACGACCGTCAAACGTGGAAACAGTGCAGGTGTCGATGGACGGAGGGCAGATACGCAAACCGCCGTGTCTGAGTAGTGGAATGTTACTCAGCCATAAAAAGGAAGGAAATTCTGATACATCTGAGGCTGAGCCTCAGAAACACTATACTTAGTAGGAAAAGGCAGACACAAAAGGTCACGGATTGCATGACTAACTTTGTGTGAAATTTGCAGGATAGGCAAATGTGTGAAGACAGAGCAGACGCGGTTTCCGGAGCTGCGGGAGGGGCACGGGTATGGGGTCTCCTTTTGGGGGTGAAACAAGTTGGAGCACGGTAGAGGTGATGTTTGCACAACATTGTGAATGCACTAAATGCCACAGAATTGTTCACTTTTAAATGGTTGATTTTCTGTGCTGTGAACCTCACCCCAATTTAAAAACAAAAGGGCACGTGTTAGCCAAAAAACGGCATCCGCTGGCTTCCTGCCAGCAGCCTCTGCGGTCCACGTTTCCTGAGCAGCTGCCGGCTGCCGGAGGTTATAAATAACGCCGCCCAGCTCCAAGCAGAGCCCGGGTTTTCTCCACGGGGGCGGGCCGGGCCCAGGGCTCACCGGATGCTGTACAGAATCACCCCGTCGGGCTGCAGCCGGATCAGCTTGTTCTCCACCGTCACGTCGTGGAACCAGGCGGACTTGGCATTCACGATGAAGGTGTCTGGGAGCCAGAGCTTGTCCACGAAGCGGCTGTCCAGGCCCAGAGTCTCGTTAGTGTGGTTGTAGGACAGCCTGCTGTCCCGCCAGCTCTGGTGCAGAAACACGGTCATGGTGTACTCCTGCAGAGGGGAATGGGAGGGCCCAGCCGTCAGCCCCTCCTCTCCTAGGGGCCCGCTGGAGGTGAGCGGGGAGACTGGCCGGCACCTACCATATTCACCTCCGAGATGTGGTCGATGCTGGCCACCTCGAGGGCGAGTGCCACGTTCACGGGGGGGCCTGCGAGGAAGGAGCAGGGCCCCAGATGGGGGTGCTGAAGCCAGGCCCCAGCATCCCCGGCCACTCCTCCAAGCCAGCGAATGCCCAGGCAGGCAGGACGGGGAACAGCCTGGGGTTTTGCAAGGGAGGCCATCTTGGTGCAAATCCACTGAGGCCTGAGGAGATCCACCCTCCTAGCTGTCCGCCGGGGGGCTGGCGCTGCAGTTCCACACACCCCTCAGGGGAGCCAGCCTCTGCACCAGCCAAGTGGGGCTCATACCCACAGCTGTCCCAGCCTCCACACCCCCCTCACCTCCAATACCAGGCCGGAAGTTGCGGGCGTAGCCTTCCATCAAGCCGTCCAGGTTGGGGAGCCAGGATATCTCCAGGTTGGAGCCGACATAGTCGCCAATGTCATTCATTGCTCTGGAAACAAGGCCCACTGGTCACAGAGGTGGGGCACCAGGGTCAGAGACTGTCCTGGGCACTTAGGCCAGCAGGGACAGGGAGGAGGCCCACCAGGCTGGACCCAGCCAGTCCTGGGAATTCACACCAGAGACCCAGGGAGGTCCAGGTCCCAGGGCTCCTCGACCTCTTCCCCCGGCCCCAACCACCAGCCTTGAGGGAGGCTGCTCGAGTCAGACAGAGGCCAGTCAAGGTTGAGTACCCAGGCTCTTTCCATAACCAGCCCAGCATTCCCACCTTACGGTCCCTCAACAAATAGGCCTCGGAGGACCCCAACAAGAGAGCATGGCCTGCCTTTTAGCTTCTGAGGACAAAGTGTCCTGTAGGAGATGACTTGGGAGAAAAGGCGTGTGACCAGGAGGCTGAGGGCTGGGGAGAGGGAGAGAGTGGGTGAGGTCCCAAATCTGGGACCCAGGGTCAGGCCAAGCGCCCACAGGGCAGCTGCAGTCCGGCCTCCTGCTCTCAGTGCCTTCCCAGGCGGGTCCCAGAGGCCCCCAAATCACCATGTGCTTAGCCTAAGTCCAGAGCAGCAGGGGGCCATGCACGCTGGTTGCAGGCTAATGCCACTGACAAACTGTGCTGGTCAGGTCTGTCACTGGCGGGGCTGTAGAAGGTGACCCCACACACACACACCGACTGCCAGACGCTTCCCAGTAGCTCTGCCGCCCTCCCCTCCTGCTGCTCACCCGTCCTGTGGTGAACAGTGTCATCCAAATTCATGTCCACCAAGAACCTCAGAACGGGACCTCATTGGGAAAGGGAGGCTCTGCAGACGTGATGAGGCAAGATGAGGGTTTGCTGGGCTAGGGTGGGCCCTGAGCCCAAGACTGATGTCCTTACAGGAAGAGAAATGGACACGCAGGGAGAAGTCATGGGACTACAGGGGAGGGGATGGGGGCCATGCGGCCACAGTCCCAGGAGCAGCAGGGACCGTGGCGAGACCAGACGCTGCAGCCAGGCCTGGACAGGTTCACTCACCCCTGCTGACACCTTTACGTCAGGTTTCTGGCCTCCAGGATCATGAGAGGATAATTGTCTGCTGTTCTAGGTCCCCTGGCTTGCAGCCCCATGTTACAGCAGCCCCGGGAAGCCCACACACCCTTTCTCCTCCAGCCCACAGTGGCGGGGGCGGGGGGAGGGTTTTCTCCTAAACCCGATGGCAGGGAACCAGAGGGACATTCAGAAGTAACCCTCTTGTTATTCTTCGAATCAATCTATTCCCAGTGGGCAAGGCCTCCAGTTCATGCTGCGCCCGAGCCTGGCCAGAGCTGATGGGGGGACCTAAGGGGCCAGGGTCTGCACGCGGGGGCTGCTGGGAAGCTGAGGCCATGGCTCGCACTGCCCGGAAACAGACTGGCCTGAAGGCAGCTGCGGCTTCGTGCCCAGGCGCCCTACTCTGGGCCCTTCTGGCCGCCATTAGAAGACCGCCACCCACTCTCGGCTCCCACTGCGCTGCTGGCTGCTCCTCCCCACCCAACAGTGGGACGGGCTCAGGGTCCAGCCCCTTCGCCAGGCCCCACTTGGGCCACTGCGGTCCAGGCCCCCCGCCCCATCTCCCCAGCCCACCAGCTCCCTCTCGGCAGCCCCCCTCCCCAGGCCTGCTGCACGTGCTTCCTGACCCCCGCCCTCTGATGTCTCCCCTCCAGACCCTCAGGCACCTGGCCCCTCCTCTTTCTCCAGCACTAACTCTGACCCCCCCGCGCTGTCATGCTGCATCGCCCACCCGCACTGAACACCGTCCTTCTCCTGTTCCTGCCCCAGGCCCCTGCAGGAAGCTGTCCTAATCACCCATCTATTCATCCACCCAGACCCCTTGGTGCCATCCCGTTCTAGGCACGTGACTGAGCCAGGACAAGGACAGTTGTGGCACAGGCCCACGTGGAGGTCGGCGTCTGTGATAAAGCAAGTGGCTCTAAGTGTGGTGAAGTTGCAGAAAGGGGACGCCAGGAGCCCTGTGGCTGGGGAGGACGGGACAGCCTCCCTGAGAAAGTGACATCAGAGCCAAAGGGGGAGAATATGAGTCTGGGGGAAGGTGGGCGGTGGGAGGCAGGTGAGGGTACCCGAGTGGGGCCCGAGGCAGCGGGAGGCAGCGGGGTGAGGAGGGAGGAAGAGCGGCCTGCGGAACCCACCCAGGGTCAAGGGGAACCAGCGCTCTCACCAGGATTAGACTCCCAGCTTTAAACCACGATTCTGGTGAGGGAAGGGTGAGAAGTGTCCTGGGGGCGGAGAGAGAATAAACGGGGGCTGTCATAGAGGCTGAGGGTGACGTGGGGCTGGACTGGACAGAGCAGCGGAGGGATGGAGGCTGACACCCCAAGACAGGAAGGGACCTGGCCTGGACTGAGGGAGGGACAGTGGGTGGGAGGGGCTGGGGGAGCAGGTTATGCTGCTGAGTTTGTGCAGCAGGGCATCCAAGTGTCCTCTCCAGCGGGCTCGAGGAGCACCAGCAAGAGGTCGCCCAGACCCCGTATCCCAGTCTGTCTCATACGCTGGCCTGTGAGGAAGGGGAAACTTGCAAACCCTGATCCATCCCGTAGACCCTCCAGGCGATGGCTGGGCTGAGAGTGTGGGCAGGGCAGGTGCTTTGGTAACAAAGTATAAGAAGGAATTAAATGGAACCCTAATCCCAAGTAAAGCACAATTTAAAATGCAAATGGAGGTCACCCTGAATGTTGGATGTAAAGGGACTCAAATCAGGCTTTATTTTTGGACTGGCCCAGCTGCCATCTTGAGGCTGTGGCTGACCTGCCTGGAACGATGCCATCAGGAGACATCGTCCCAGACCTCAGGCCGGCGGCCAAGGTGAGCACACCTGCCCTTGGCCCAGGCCCCGCGCCCGCGCGAGGGCTCAAAGTCACAATCAAGGGCAGCCCCCGCTGTGAAGCTTGCCTGGAAGTGTAGGACCCCAGTGGGTTCTCAGTCTCTGCCATCTCCAGGGCAAGAAGGGACAGGCTCCCCCAGGGTCACTTCTCACTAGGATGGGCTGGTCGTTCTGCAGCTGTGAAGGGATGTGGGGGTGGGGGCTGTGGAAGCTGGAGCACCCAGGAGGCTACGCCATATGCTGGTCTGGGTCCTGGGGGCCCCTCCTCTCTGCCTTCAGTTCAGGCAGTGTGGGGGGGGGTACACACTCCACCTGGGGGGAGCTCCCTGTGTGGTGAGAACCTGGGGACCCTGACCAGCATCTTGGGAGACTGTCCGACTGTCTGAAGGCCCTGGAAGCCGGTGGTGGCCTAGGGTTGGGGTTTCCTTAGAGGAACATAAGTTCAGAGACACACACCAGGCTCAGGCTCTCGGGCACAGCAGGCCGTGGAGCCACAGGTAGCCTCCCGCCCGGCCACTCCTGGGCGCCATCAGGCCTCTCCTGGCCCCACTGGGGAAACGCCCACTCCTGCCACTTGCCTGTGCCCCTGGGGGTGGAGAGGGAAGGTGGACATAGCGGGACAAGGCAGCAGGTACCCCCCCACCGCCCCTCCCACCGCCAAGGATCCTCCACCACGCACACACGAGCCCACGGATCCCTGACAGCTCTGCGGCGCTGGCGCCTCAGTTACCAGGGAAAAGAGGAACACCACCACGACCACGAGGTGTGCCTGCGAGGCGGGAGCTTCTCCAGGGAGACGGAGGTGCCAGCAGCCCGGGGAGGCCACCCACTCGGGTGCAGCTGGCAAGCTTGGGGGGCCGCCACGTGAGCGGCTCTTCAGACTCGGGGAAGCATGGCCTTGACCTGACCCACAAACGCTGTGGCTCGCTCACTTCTTGTCCCACCAGAACCCAGGGACCTGGCTGAGTAGCAGCAGCCAGTTGGGCACCTCCTGTCAGCCCCCTGTCCTCCCACACCGCCTGGGGGGCTGAGACGAGGAAAGGGCGGGCATGGTCCTCTGGGCTTCCGAGTGGAGGGACCCAGAGCAGATGGGAAAGGAATCCCCGAATGGACAGAGTCTTGTCCTGGCTGGGTCCTTGGCCTCCCAGCCTTCCTGCACAGGCAGACAGGCTCACCCTAACCCAACAGCCCAGGAGCCAGCTGAGGTTGGAGTTCAGAGGGCTTCAGATTTTAGAAAGGTAAAATGAGGCACTGAACCTGGGGAGGGATCTGGAGAATTTTCCAGCAGGAAATGTATAAATATACGCAGTGTTGAGGGGCAGGGTATAGCTCAGTGGTAGAGGCCTGCTTAGCATGCATGAGGTCCTGGGTTCAATCCCCAGTATCTCCATTAAACACACACACACACACACACACACACACACACACACACACACACACACACACAATTAAATATGCCCTGTGAACAGCAGAAATAAAGACAAAACAAGCAAAGCATGGCAGGCTTTGTTGTCAAAAGAGTTTTGGTGTCAAAATTGGACTACGACTTCGGGGTTCAGAGTGACTTGGATTTCAGAACTGTGGCTGCATGGCCGTGGGCCTGAGCCAGCAGCTGCCCCCCAGCCTCTAGCACACACACCCTCGGCCACACCTCAACGCTCTTCCCTTCCTGGTGCCGTAAAGCAGGAGGAGAAGGGGAAGGGCCCACCAGGCTTGATGAAGAATGGAGCCCCGGGACAGGGGCCGCACGGGAACTGCGTGCGACCTCGGCGTGACAGTCACGTCTACGGCCGGACCCAGGCCTTCCTGGCTCTGCCTTTACACCGCCAGCAAGAAAACTCTGACCACACACACACAGAACCGTGCTATGGTGGCCTGCGTGCCTTCAGCCACAACGCAGGCTAGTAGTCGACCATTTCTGGCTCCTAAAGTCTTCGCCACCACTTGGCTGACCACAAAGTCCGGAACGCTGGCTGCCCTGTTTTTCCTACAGTCCTTGCACCAGGATGATTTTCAAAAAGGCCACTCACAACTCCCAGGGCAGGTGGTCAGGCTCGGTGCTCAGGACGCTGGGTGACCCAGAGCCTCGTCAAGTCCACAGAGAGAAGAGCCAGCGGGGACCGTGCTGGGCCTTAGGGGTCACAGGGGACCCTTCTCCTCAGCCGCTTCCTTCTCTGGGAAGACAGGGCACCTCATCCCATCTCCTGACAGTTATAAAGAACCCCGGAACCTCTTCCCTGCAGGGGCGCTGGGTCCCCTCCTACCTGTACACTTCGGCATCTGAAACGGCGCCTGAGAGGGAGACCCCACAGCACGCTGGGCCGACTGCTCCACAGCCGTGCACGGCCGTTAGAACGCCCCCTTGTCCACGCGGACCTGCTAGCTGGTCCTGCAGCTCTGCCCTCAGGGGAAGGGGCGCAGCCTCCTCCCCGCTGTTCTAAGGGTCTCTTTCTCCCTGCCCGCAGCTTGGGCCATGCTGAGCGCTCAGCCGGCGCCTGGAAGGGCACCAGCCAGCCAGGGACGGGCCAAGTGCGGCTGGGGTCGAGGAAGCGGAGCTCAGCAGGCCCACCCGGGCACGGGGAGAACGGAGAGCGGCTCCGATGCCCTCCACCGGCCCCGCAGCGCCGGTTCAGCACCGGGACGGCGGACAGCGCCGGGGCAGCAGGGCGGCTGGAACCCAACACCGCCCGGCCCGCGGCCAAGGACATCGTAGAGACGAGTCCGGAGATGAGCGCTCGCAGGGAAGACGGGCTGGGGGAGTCAAGGAGGGGAGAGAAGGGGGACAGACACGGTGGGAACGCGGGGGTAGGGGGAGACGAGGCGGATGAAGACCCGGGGTTCTCGCCGGGCTCCGTCCGACCAGCCGGGGCTGGGCTGGCCGGCGCCGGGCTCCCCACTGAGGGCGACCCCGGGGCAGTGCGGACCCCGGCGCCCGCTCACCTGGTGCCGCGGTGCTGCTGCGCGCAGAGCAGCAGGAGCGGGGGCAGCAGCCAGGCCGGCGCGTCCATGGCCTCGGCCGGCTGGGCGCTGGACCGGGGTCGGCGCGGGGTCCGGCCGGTCGCGGGCGCTCGCGAAGTTGCTTCGCCGGCGGCGGCACAGGCGGGCGGGAGCGGGAGGGCGCGCGGCGCGGGCGCGAGGGCGGACGGAGCGCGGAGCCCGGAGCCGCCCCGCCCCGCCCGCCCGCGCGGCGCAGCTCTGCCCCTCCAGCTCCCGCCGCCCCGCCTGCGGCGCCCCCTCCGGTCCTCGCGGGCCGCGCTCCCGGCCGGGGGTCTGGTGCTCCCCGTCCCATCGTCGCTGCCCTTGCCAGTCGCAAACGGACCTTCCGCGGGTCTGCCCGGGAGGCGACCCAGGCCCAGGCGCACGACCCGCTTGGACGGGGCCTCCCGCTGCCGGCCAGGCGCCTGCGGACCTGCGGGCAGGGCGGGACCTCGTCCCTAAGGCGAAGTGTGTGATGACTGTTTGTGGGGTCTCAGGTCCCAGAGAGCTGGTTCCAGCACAAGGAGGGTGCTGGTGTCCCTGCAGCCTTCACCTGCTACTGGGAGAGACCCCCCCCCCCCGCCCATGCAGCTCCTTTCCAAACCCTCACACTTGCTGCAGAGCCTGAGAGATGCCACTCACCCACCCAGCGGAGGGTGGGCGGTTAGGGGTGGTGGGGGTGGGCCTGCTGCTGCTCTGCTGGCCGCGATTCTGTGGTCAGAACCCTGCTCTGGTCACGGGATGCAGCGCCTTGTCTGGCTGGCAGGTCAGGCTCCATCACCCCCGTCCACACCCACCGAACTGCTGAGAAAGTCAAGGCCTCATGCATTCTCTGCTGTGGCTCTTTCAAAAGTACAATTCTGCACAGTTTCCGAGAAAAAGCTGATCACAAACTTTAATCGTTTGATCCTTCGTTCACTTCTGGACCTCATGTTAGCTGACAACCAAAAGTGAACGTCTCAGGAAAACACTTAAAAATGGGCAAACTGGTCCCAGAGGGGGTCGGGTCCTGGATGTCCATGGACACTGGCTGGAGCAGGGGCAGGGGGAGGGGCCAAATGGGCTTCACTGCTGGGAATTTCCAGCCTGGTCTTGAGTGCCAGAGATCAAAGGGTCTGGGTTTCAGCTTTCGTTCCTAAAGCCAGTAACAAGGTCTAAGAAAGTCACTCGGGTCCCAGCTAAACGCCTCTCTGCAGGCTCTTCCGGCCCCTCGGGGGGCCCTCTGGGTACCGGGAAGCACATGTTGCTGTCTGAGTGTGTGCTCTGAGCCGTCTCTGGGCCTCGGGGCCACATTCCCGTTTGTCCTTCTGCATGGGCTGGAGTTGAGGAGTTAATCCATGAAAAGGTGCTGAGAGTGTGGCCTGGCAGGAGCGAGAGCCCGGGGTGTGCCAAGGGTTGTTTCTGTGGTTCCTGCCCTAGAACAGGAGCTTGCCTATCTGCTTCTTCACAGTGTCCCTCATGTCGAATAGCCTCTGGCATAAGGTAGGTGCTTAATAAATGTAGGAAAATACGTAGGCTCAGAGTCACCAAAAGCCAGCACACTGGGCCTGGTCTGATGCCTGCACTGCACGGGACCACACCCAGCGCTGGCTCTCCTGTCTTTGAGGCCCGAGCGTTGGTCTCCATGCTGGTCCAGGCATCCCTCCCAGCTCTGTCTCTGGGTTCATGGTCATGGTGGTGTCCCGGATCTGAGAAGATGCAGGTGCTGAGAGCTTCTGGGGCACTTTGCTGAACTTGAATCACTTCATTCAGTTGGTTTGAGGTGAAGCGAATTATCACTGTTTCCTTCACTGTCCTCTATTATCTGAAGCACAGGATTGACCCTGAGCTCTCACTGGAAGAGGACCGTGCTGCGCGGGCATCACAGCCATAGCTCCTCTGTCCTCGGGAGGCATCGAATCGCCTCTTCTTCCTGGAGCCCTGGAGGCGAGCACGTCTCAGCCAGGAATAGGGAAAGCGGTAAAGCAGTGCCCTGTGCACATGGAGCCGGCAGTGCTGCCCAGCGCTCACAGCTCTCCCGGGATGCCGGGGTCTGCACTGACCTTGAAGCAAAGGCTCAGTGTCCTCCCCAGAGTCTGCAAGCTGTATCTTAGTTCGATATTGTCCTAACTGGCTTTCGTATGGATGGGAAGAGTGGGAGCTTTCATTTTTCCTTCCTCGAGTTTTTTTGAGAATCATTTTGTCGCATTTCTGAACCTTGGTTCAGAAGAGTCCCACTGATATGTGGACCCAGTCGGTCTCCCCGTCCTCATCTTCAGCTCCACTCAGACAAGCTCCAGGTACCCCAGGATGGGGAAGCCAACTCGGGGCAGCCCCAGTAAAGGTCAGGAAATCAGGATCTGGGTCCCGTGTGGTCAGCCACACCCGGGAAGTGTCCACTTCTCCCTCCCTCTGACCGTTCAGGAAATGTTCCCGGGGTCCGATGTCTGGGTATTAGCCCCAGTCCTGCTCCTAACTGGCCATGTGGCCTCAGGGAAGTCATTTCTTCCTGCTTTGTCTTATTCTTTTGCAAAAGGAGGCACTGAGAGTAGGGATGGGTTTCCTGGGTACCGCAAGCCCGCCATGCTGAACCCTGTTACAAAGACTCTCAGTTCCTCACTCATAATGGGTTGTGTTCATTGAAAACAAGTCTCACTTGCAGGAGCTTGGGGTACCTCCCTCCTCTGGAAAATGGTTAAGGTTACTCCTCGTGTTTATTTCACTCCCGTTATTGTCATGGGGGGGGCGGCAGAACCCCACCCTCCGAGTGTGACTTTGGTGAAACTTTCCAAATTGATCAGACGAAGGGTCTCTGTCTGTGGAAGGCTCTCCGTTCCAGGTGAGGTGTGTGCTCTTCACCAGGGTCTCTGACGGCCCCACCCCCTTGTCTTGGCACTACTGAGGGACTGGGACAGGGAACCTGGTGCCAAGGCACGGGCACAGCGTGAACATGAGGCCCGAACATCCCCCCCAGAGGCACCTGCTCCCCTATGTCTAGTTAACCCGTCCGTGTGCCATGCTTTCCCTTATTTAACTTGGAACACGACAGCTTCTCCATCAGGACGGTCCCTGCAGAGCCCTCTGGTTTTGGGTCCAGGGCAGTGGCTGCTGCCTCCTCCTCCTGCTTGTGCAGGGAGGCGTTACACTCTCCCCGTATGGCGCTGAGCAGGACCACGCTCGGCCCTGGGAAGGTCTGGGAGCTTGGCTTCCATGGCTGCCCCCTGGAGCCACGAACTCAACCCTCGGATAGCAGCACCCGCCGTGGCATCTAGAGAGGTGCGGGGCGTGGTCGGTGGGGCGGCTTGACTCTTGAGATCGTCAGCCTGCAGCCCCTTGTGCATGAGGGTTTCTGGGTGATGGCCTGGCCGTGTGCCCACCGCGTAGGGGAAGGGTGGCAGCAAGCCCAGGGCCTGGGCCGAGAGCTGGCCTGCGTCCCTCGTAGCAGCAGGATGGGCCCCGGGAGGCGGAGGTGAGTCACAGGCATCCAGGCCGGGAAGCTGTCCTCATTCGTTTTAATCCCTGCCCGATGTATCTGTGAGGCTGTTCTGTTATTTTCCTGGGAAAATGCCCCAAATGAAGAAAATAGCAGTGACACAGAAAACTTTCCCTGAGCCTGGAATGTGATTATTAATCCTATGATTTCCAGATGGAATCCATTCATCTGGAGAAGCAGAGGAGCTTGGCAGGAAGCAGCAAACGCAGAACACTCGTAGCAGCCTGAGCTCCACCGTCTGCTTAAACAAAGGGCGCAGCGCACCAGGGAACGGGCCCAGCTTTGCGGCTGTTTTTAGTGATCGAGGCCCTGGGAACCAATAAGCGATTGAACTTGGCCACTTAGAGAATTTCTTTTTCTAAGGATGGAAATAGACAGCCAAGTACAATTGCTCGTGTTTGATGTGGAGAAGTCAGAATTCTATTCTCGTATTTTATGTTTTTTTTTTAAAGTCGCAATTTGAATTCTTTCCTGTGATGGAAAATGCTAAACACAGATTAACATTCCTGACAAAGGGCCGCCTAGCACGTGAGAAGGACTCTGCCTCACACGCCAGCGGACTGAACTGCCCTGAGGGTCCGGCAGGGCTGCTGGCTGTGGGTCCCGCCCCAGCACCCGCCCGACTGCCCCGCGGCTCTGCTCCCCAGCTGCGAGGAGGGCAGCCATGCTTCCCTTGGCCTCTCTCTGGTCCACAGGCTGATCCTCTGTGCCGGATGCTGGAGAGACAAAAGCAGGAGATTTGCTGTGATCTTTGTCACTCTCGATATTTGGACACTTTGATTAAACTTCCTCAGGAAAGGCCCCTTCCCGGCTGGGGTGCGTGTAGCTCAGTGGTAGAGCACGTGCTTAGCATGCATGAGGTCCTTGGTTCAATTCCCAGTACCTCCATTAATAATAATAATAATGAATTAATAAGACTAATTACCTCCCCCCCCAAAAAACAAGGGTAATATGTATAAAGAAAGCCCCCTACACAGATCGATATTCACTTAACTAACATCTATGGAATTAGCCATCCTGCTCTACAGCCAAATACTGGTCTAGACGTTGCTGTGAATAAGCTGTAAAAGGCTCCCACCCCGCAGTGGCCTCGCCTTCTGGGAGGGGGAACACGGACAGCCAGTGAGTAAACAAAGAAAAGGGATCACTTCAAACGTCAGTCGCCAGGCATGCTATAAAGGAACCTTCACAAGTGGAACGTGACGGAGAACACCCGGGGGGCACGCTGGGCAGGCGGTCAGGAAGAGCTCTGTGAGGTCACATCTGAACTGCGGTTAGAATTCTACCCTATTCCTTCAGAGAAAAAGCCGGGCCTGTCAAGAGCCAGGTAGGTGTTCTGGGCAGAGAAGTGCAAAGGTCCTGAGGCAGGAGTGAAGGGCCAGGTCAGGCCAGGGAGGGCGGAAGGAAGGGTGAGCAGCAGAGGGAGGCCGCAGAAGCCAGCCCACACCTGGTCCGTTAGGTGGTGGGCTAGTTTTTGTCTAGGTTTATTTGAGTTTTAATCAGCTTTATTGAAATACAGTCAACATACAATAAAATTCACTGATTTTAAGTGTACAACTTGATGGCTTTGCTACGTGTGTCGGGTTGTATAAGCGCCACCATGATGGTGACACTGCACAACCACACCCCCTTAAAAAGTGCCTCCAGCCCCTCTGCAGCCCCTCCCAGCCCTGGTCCCACGTGACCACTGGTGTCTGCTTCCTGTCAGCACAGTTCTGCCTTTTCTGAAGGATCATGTAAACAGAGTCACAGAGCACGAACGTGGCTCCCGCTGCCGCTGCCCTGCCCCGCGGCGCCCTGGGCCCCGGCCAGCGGTCTGCGCCTTGTGGCGCGTTCCACCAAGCCTGGGCGACGGCGTGGGTGTTGCTTTCTCTCTTCTCTTCTTCCTTTTCAAGTTGGTTCTTCGTCTCTGGTCTGCAGGGTTTCTCACAAGAGGTGTGTTGACATTTCTTTATTGCTCTGTATGAAGTGTCTTTTTGTCTGCGTGTTTTAGAGTTTTCCTTTATTTCTCCTTCCCACCAATTTGATGATAATATGTCTTGGTCTAATTTTCTTAGACTTATTCTGCTTGAGGTTTGTTGAGCTTCTGGGATCTCTGGGCTAATAGTTTTCATCAGGTTCGGAAGACGTGCAGCCCCTTTGGGGTGAGTTTCACCCTCCCCTGGGCCAGCCCTCCCCTCCAGTCTCATGTTCGGCCCCGTCGGTCAGCAGCCCCCAAGCCCACCCCCACGGCGGGCACCCGCTGCTGACTCCCGCAGCCCCCGGACACTTACCCCTTTCTCTCCCATCAGGCCCAGGTGTATCTGACGAGATTGTCCTGCAACTTCCCACGCCGGTGGCCAGTCTGGCAGCCCGGAGAGGGGCGGGGGCCGTCCTAAAGGGACCCTGCTGCCTTACTGGGGAGACCTGCACAGTGTCCTTCCAGATGACGGGGTGCTAGCTCTTCCCAGGGATGGAGAGCCACCTCTGCAGGCTATGAAGTTTCAGAATAGTCTGGGGAGGCAAAACCCCTAGGGCATCCACCAGACACCCCATCCCATGTCAGAGCTTCCCCAGCCAGGGCCTGATCTTGGCCCCAGGACCCGGACCTTGGCCCCTGTAGAACGGTAACTTGGTATCCAGCATCCTCCCAAGGTGACCGACGAGGACTTTATTTTATAAAGGAGCTCAGGGACATTAACGTAGTCGATGTGCTTCAGTCCACTGCAGTTACCTTTTTTTGTTACTTTTCTTTTTGATCCTCAAAGCACCCTTACTATCATCAGAAGGAGCTCCTCCAAGTTGGCTAATGAATCCTCTGATGCAACCCTAGAATCTTTGATCGTCTCCTTGCATCCTTGCATTGGCAAGATGCTCCAGGATCATCCGGTACATTTTCTGCCTCAAATCAGAAATCTGTCATTTTTTCTAAGAAGCGGTGGGGTTATTTTACTGGGAAATGGTGCATCGGACAACAGCCGGGGTGCAAGGGGCACACATCACTCCCGGACCCGCGCAGCCCAAGAGAAAGACAGGCAACTTCACGGCAGCACTAGCCACACAGGCTCCCAGCGCCTGGAATGTGGCTGCTGCACCTGAGGAATGGAATTTCAAACTTTACCTGGTTAAAATTTTCTTATTGTGGTAAAATGTACATAACGTAAAATTTACCACTGTAACTGTTTTCAATTGCACAGTTCAGCAACATTAAGCACATTCACGTTGTTGTGTGACCACCCCCACCATCTGTTCTCAGAACTGTCTCATCTTCCCAAACTGAAACTCTGTCCCCATTGAAAATAACTCCCCATTTCACCACTGCAACCCCAGCTCCCGGCAACTGCCTTTCTGCTTTCCTTCTGGGCGAATCTGACTACTCCATGCACCTCAGATAAGTTAAATCAATCAATGTTTGTTCTTTAAAAAAAAAAACACCTTCATTGTGGTCTGGTTCTTGTACAGTAAACTGCACATATTTCAGATGTACAATTCTGATGAATCTTGATAGATGTCTACAGTGAGACCACAACCACAATCAAGATAGCTGACGCTTCCATCACTCCTCTTTTTGAACTCCCAATTTATCCCTTCCCACCCTCTTTGCTCCCTGGTAACCATAAGTTTGTTCTCTGTGAGTCTGTTTCTGTTTTATAGATATATTCATTTGTGTCCCATTTTTTTTTTAAGATTCCACATAAAAGTGATACCATATGGCATTTTTCTTTCTCTTTCTGGCTTACTTCATATAGAATGACAATCTCCAGACCCATCCATATTGCTGCAAATGGCATTATTTTATTCTTTTTTATGGCTGAGTAGTATTCCATTGTATATAAATACCACATCTTCTTTACCCAGTCATCTGTTGATGACATTTAGGTTGTTTCCATGTCTTGGCTATTGTAAATGGTGCTGCTGTGAACATTGGGGTGCATGTGTTTTTTTTAATTTTTTATTTATTTTTAAATTTTTTTGGTGGGGGAGGTAATTTGATTTTTTTAAATTTATTTTTAATGGAGGTACTAGGGATTGAACCCAGGATCTCGTGCATGCTAAGTACGCACTCTACCACTGAGCTATACCGTCCCCCTAATGTGTCTTTTTTAATTATTATTATTTTCCAGATATATGCCCAGGAGTGGGATTGCTGGATCATACGGTAAGTCTATTTTTAGTTTTTTAAGGAATCTCCATAATGCTTTCCATAATGGCTGCATCAACTTACATTCCCACCAGCAGTGTAGGAGGGTTCCTTTTTCTCCACACCCTCTACAGCATTTATCGTTTGTGGACTTTTCAATGATGGCCATTCTGACTGGTGTGAGGTGATACCTCACTGTGGTTTTGATTTGCATTTCTCTGACAATTACTGATGTTGAGCATCTTTTCATGTGCCTGTTGGCCATCTGTATGTCTTCTTTGGAGAAATGTCTATTTAGGTCTTCAGCCCATTTTTTGATTGGGTTGCTTGTTTTTTGATATTAAAGTCTGTGAGCCATTGGTATATTTTGGAAATTATTCCCTTGTCAGTCACAACATTTGCAAAGATTTTCTCCCATTCTGTAGGTTGTCTCTTTGTTTTGTTGATGGTATCCTTAGCAAACAATGTTTGTCCTTTTGTGTCTGCCTGTTTCACTTAGCATAATGTCTTCAAGGTTCATCCATGTTGCAGCAGGTGTCAGAATTTCATTCCTTTCTGAGGCTGAATAATATCGATGGACACTTGGGTTGCTTCCACCTTTTGGCTGTTGTGCACAATGCTGCTGTGAACCTTGGTGTACAAATATTTGTTCAAGTGTTTAATTTTAATTAATTAAAATTTAAATAGCCACATGTGTCCAGTGGCTACCATATTGGACAATTCTAGACCTTTTCAGTGGACAGAGCTAAGAAATACATTTTAGAAGAAAAAACTGTATTAATTCATACTACTATTCCCATTCAAATACAGTCTTACAGGTTTTTCCGTTTCTTATTTTACCTCTTACCTTTTTATTTCTTCTCTCAAGCTAGAAATATTGGTTTGTAATATTACCATATTACTTATTTGCCTTACTGCATTTCATATAATTCCAGAACAGCAATGTCAATATTATTACAAAAACCAGGATTACTGCAAAGAAGTTAAGGTTTCTTTGCAGCTCTTTTTGCCCTTAGGATAGTCTACTACGTATGCACAACCCAATTGTTGAGTATCAAACTCACCTAAAATGATCGTTTTCTGTCTGGTTAAGCCCCCAACCTGGCATATAGTTAGGTGGTTTTTTTGTTTTTGTTGTTGTTGGTTTTTTTTTTTTTTTTCATTTTGTTTCCAATTTTGAGGAGGTTTTTTTTTCTGTTTGATTTATTTTTGGTTTTATAATTTTGCAGTTCTATAGCCAAACGTACAAGCACATTTAGAGAAATCTAATTTCTATTCCTCACCCTCCTGCCCCGGTTGGTAAGCACTTTTATGTTACTTTTTAATGTAAAGAAATTAGCATGTTCTTACTGCTCCCACCCCATCTGATAAAAGAATATACACACCATTCTGCACCTAGGTTTTCCCCCTAGCAGTATGTTCTGGAGATCACGTAGGCGTACCTCTCACAGCTGTTCTGTGTGCAGCTGTGCACGGCCTCCTGGCCAGTTCCTGCTGGTGGACGTTGGGCTCCTCTCCGTCTTTTGGTGCCCTTCTCTTCTTTATGAGAAAGTGCACTAATCACTAACATGGACTGGCCCAGAGAAGCAAAGCTGATAAGGAAGAAGCCCCAGAATTTGGGTAGGGCAGGGAAAGAACAATTTCTCTTAGAAAAACTGTCACAGGCTGACATGGCGACTCAGTTCTGTTCAAGTCCACACCTGGGCACCACAGCCAGCGATGAAGGCAGAGATGCCCCGTGTACCCCGGACAAGCCCCCAGTTCTCCTGGGCACCACGGCCGGTGATGGAGGCAGAGATGCCCTGGTGTCACCCGGACAAGTCCCCAGTTCTCAGGTATGCTGCCCTTGCAGCAACACTTGCGGGCTCTGATGATCGCCACCCCAGGATAAAACGAAAGGACTTCGTGGGCCTCGCTGTGGCATTAAGAGCCAGTGGCCAAAGCCAGTGAGTGGCCGGCAGGGCCGGCGGCCTTGCAGGTGGCATGCAGGCGGGGTGCTGGGAGGAGCGGGGCTCTGCGAGGGCGGGGAGACCGCGACTCACTCTTGCGTCCAGGGCCAGCACTGAGCGCGCTGGCTAGAGGGACCTTTCCCTCACGCCCTCACATCCCCGCCGCAAACACACCCCAGGGGCCAGGAGACTGGAGAGGGAGCACGATGAGAGAATAGGCGGAGGTGTGACGGGCCACGCGGGGCCTCGGGCAGGGGGCTGGGGGCTGGGGGAGGCGTGCAGCAAGCTCAGTTCAGCTCCAGCCCAGCTTGGCATATGGCGTCAGAGCTCTCATCTTAAAAAGGGATGAGAGACGTCGCGATTTCACGTGCACGCTCCTGTTTTTAAAATTGGCAACTAACCCGAACTTCAACCTTCTTGGGCCAAACCACGGGAGGCAGCCTGGCGGGGCGTCCGGGCCACCGAGCAGCGCTGATCTCCTCCGCCCCGCCCGGTGACCCAGGTGCCCCAGGTGCCCCCGCGCCCCTCGGCTCGCAGCCTGGGCCTCGGCCAGCGCGCGGGTCCAGGTCGACGGCCCCTGACACAGCGCGCCCCCCTCCCGCGCTCCCGGCGCACCTGCCGCCTCGGCCACACTGCGCCTGCGCGGCGGGGACGCCGGACCGAGCCATCGCCAGGGCGGGGGAGCGCGGACACCCCCGCCGCGGTGGGGCCGTCCGTTGCCATGGCGCCGCCCGCTCCCAACCGCGCCGCTCGCTGCCCGCTCGGCTCGGCTCGGCTCGGCTCGGACCGGACCGCGGCGCGTTCGCTGAGAGGTGGGTCCGTTGGCCCGGAGCCCGGGGCTGGGCTCGGGGGCTTTGGCCGCCCCCAGGCGCGAGTCAACCGCTCATCGTGCGAGTTCTGCCCGAGAAGTAACCGCTAGTGCGGCGCGGCCGCGGCTGGTTTCAGGGACCCCCGGGCGCGGGGCAGCCGGGTTGGGGCCCTGCCCCCGGCCCTGCGCGGACGACGCGGTGTGGTCAGAGCGCGTGTGGGAAACCTTGGAGCAGAGCTCAGGGTAGGCCCGGCTGGTGCGAAAAGGGACCCCGAGGGTCCGGGCGGAGCAAAGCAGGGGCGCAATTCCTAATTCCGAAGTCGTCGGCATTTGGCTTTTCGTGGTGCATCTGTTTCTGGAGACCTCTATTTTCCTGTTTTCCATAAACTTATACCCCTTTTATCTGCTCGCGTTTCTGTATCTAGCACTTTCCTTGAGCATCTGCTCTGCGCCAAGTACCGAACTAGGCGACGAGCCGGCCTGCGCTGGTACCCACAGTTCAGAGCATCCCCTGGTAGACGTTCTCTGCAGTCAGATGCCGTGTAAACCCACAGGTACAGCTGAAGGGCTGGTTATAAAGCCAGCGTCGGTAGTCACACCCCAGTCCGGAAACAGAACCTTGTCAGCACCCGGAAAGTCAGCCCAGCCCACACAGACCCCTCCCCGTGACCAAAGGCTAACTTTTGTGATTCTAATTTCCTTGGTTCTCTTTAGTTTTACCACTTTGAAACAATATGCTTCATCTGGTTTTAACCCCTATGTAGGAATAATACTATGTTCTTTTTTTAATTTTTGAAATAATCCCAAATTTACATAAAAATTGCAAGTTCAGCATAAAAAACTTCTGGAGCATTTGAGAATAGGTTACCTACGTGGTGGCCTGTCACCTCCAAATACTTCCGAGTGTGCTCCCCACACCCGGGCCGTTCTCCAGCAGCACCACAGCACGGCCGTCAGCATCAGGACAGTAACACAGATGGGCCTCGAGGTCTAAGGCTCAGGCTCCATGCAGCCTGTTTGGCCAGGTGACCCCACAAAGGCAGAGAAACAAAATGACCCAGGCTGGGGTCCCACACTGCGCTGAGTTGTCGTGTTTCTTTAGTCTCCCTCGGTCCAGAACATTCCTCAGGCTTTCCTGGCCTTTGTGACCCGCTCACCTTTGAAAGTCACAGGCCAGTTACTTTGCAGGGAGCCCCATCCGTTTGGGTGTGTCTGGTGTCTCCTCATGACCAGGTTACTACATCTTTGTCAGGAAAGTCCCAGGAGTGACGCTGTGTGTCACTCGGCTCCTCACATCCTCCAGGTGGCTCACAGTGGCCCTTCTCACCCATTACCAACGATACTTGCTTTGATCACGTGATCACGGTGGTGTCTGCCGGCGTCTCCACGGGGAAGTCAAGTTTCCCTTTGTGGCTGACAAGGGTTTGGTTGGGAGGTGCTTTGAAGCTGTGCAGCTCTGTCGTCCCTCCCAGGCTTGAGCTGCTGGCCTCGCCGTGGACACCACACCACGCTGCCTGGGCCCCGATGCCCGACGTGGGACTGCCTCCCTCCTACTCGGGCTCGGACATCCCGTCTGGGCCACGGCGTGAACCCGGGTTCCCCTGCCCTCCTAGGGCGGAAAGGGGAAGAAGAGCTGTGTGCGTGCGTCCATCTCCCCCCCCCCCCCCCCCCGCGGCTGTGTTTGCGCCACTCCCCTGGCTGCCCAGAGCAGGAGTGGCTCATTGGTCCGCGTCAGCGCTCAGAGCCTGCAGCCAGAGTCACGGCCTCCTGCTGCGGAGGCCGAGGGCTGATCCCTGACTTCCTGCTGTTATGAGCAGTGCTCTGTGAGGTCTTCTTTTTCTGGGATTGGGGGAGGTCATTAGGTTTCTTTATTTATTTACTATTTATTTTAATGGAGGTGCTGGGCGTTGAACCCAGGCCTCGTGTATGCTCGGCACGTGCCTGCCCTGAGCTACACCCTTCCCCTCAGTCAGATCCCCTTGCAGCTCCTGGTGTTTGTGTGTTAGGAGCTCAGTTGTGTCTCCTCAAAAAAAAGGGTACATTGAAGTCCTAGCCCCCAGCATGGCAGAACGTGACCTCATCTGGAAGCTGGGTCACTGGAGATGCAGTTAGTTAAGAAGACGTCGCACGGAGGGTAGTGGGCCCCGATCCAGCACACAGGGGTCTTTATATGGGTGGGGGGGGATTTGGACACAGACACAGAGAGGATGTCACATGGACTAGAGTCGTGCTGCCATGAGCCAGGGAACCACCAGGGCTGGGGAGAGGCCCGGGGCAGCGTCTTCCCTCCCCCAGGTGGAGCTGGACCTCGGCTGCAGGTCGCTGGCCTGCCGGGCGCAGAGGCGGCACGTTGCGTGGTTCGGAGACCCTGTTTGTGATGCACGGTTCCGGCGGTGCCAGGACTCGTGTCCAGCACCTGAGGGTTCCTGTCGGGTAAACACCTAGGGGAGCAGCTGCAGAGTCAGAGGGTGCGGTAGACGGAACCGCAGCCCCAGGGACGTCTGTGTCCTGACACCTGGGACACACCTGTGAGTGTGGGTTCCAGGCAGCGGGGGATGTAGGTGCTCAACCAGCCGACTCTAAGACGGGGAGGGTCCCCTGGGTTCTCCGGGCCCAGTGCAGCCGCGGAAGAGGGAGGCACCAGGAAGGCCCCGGACGTGCCTGGCTGTGAAGTTGGCAGGATGGGGCCTCTGGAACCTGGAAACGGCAGGAAAACAGATTCCCCCCCCCCAGAGGCCCCAGAGAGGAGCACAGCCCTGCTGACCCCCAGCAAGACTCACTTCAGACCTCTGACCTCCAGAATTGTGAGACAGTAACCTTGCACGAAGTCACCGAGTCCTGGTAATTCCTGCGGCAGCAGCAGGATGCTGGTCCAGGGCGCGTGCGGCTCTGACTTTGCTAGGAGATGCCAAACCCTCTTCACAACCCTGCCCCGGTCTCCTCTCCTGCCCTTGGTGTGTGGCCGGCCAACTCTGCTGCATCATGGCCCGCCTGCACTCGGGGGGTCAGACTTGTGTCACCGTGCGACCCCTGCGTGATACCGGTTTATTGTGGCGGACATGCATTTCCCTAATTACAAATGAGGCTGGGCAACTTTTTTGGGTTTATTACCAAGAGATAGTTCACCATGCAACCAGGACCCTGTTAAAAGTTAAAGGGAACACTGTTGATAACGCCAGGAAAACAGGCCCGAGTCAGGGCGTGCTGACAGGGGACGTGTGGCGGCCCTGCTCACTGGACACGGACCGTCCTTGACGGTGACCAGCCAGCTCGAGTCCCACCAGGTGGCTGTCGGGCTGTCCATCTTCTTTATTGGTTTGTGGGCATTCCTTATGTGTCTGGAAGGTGATCTTAGGAAATTTGGGAAACACATTTTGGGAAATGCGTTACATTTATCTTCTAATTTGTAGCTTTTCTTTAACTCTCCTTAGGGTTCCCCTGAATGACAGTTTTCGGTTTAAATGTATGTGACTGCCAGCTTCTCCGCTTGGGGCTTCATGGTCTTGGTGTCTCATTTCAGAAACCCTGACGTCATGGTGCCCCCTTCTCTGCAGTAGAGTTTTGTCCTCACTTGTGAGTCTTTTGTCCTCGTGGGACTGACTTCCTGGGCGGGTGCCCCACCTCTTGGCATGATGATGGAGATGTGTGTTCCTTGCCCAGTGCTGGCACACGTGCACACGCACACACATATGCACACACACACACGCACAGCCCTGTCAGATTTTGGTGGGGGCTTTAGTGAATCTTTGGAGCAATTTGGAGAGAAGTGGCATCTTGGCAACATGGAGTCTCCAGTACTTAAACATGCACCTCTCCATTTATTTACTTATATTGGCTTTATTCCTTTTTTGGACTTTTATTATGGACAATTTCAAACTCACGAAAGTAGGGAAATGGTCAGACGGACGCACAGGCACCCGCCACCCCCTCGCTATCTCCTTCTAGTTCTCGGCTGATGCGTTTTGGAGAAAACCCAGGTGTCACATTTCACCTGTGAACACTGTAGTGTACAGTTCTAACAAGTAGCGCCTTGTTTTCAGCAGAACCACGAAACTGCCAGCAACCCCAACAAAATTAACATTAATTTTGTAATAAAACCTAACACCAGGTGGTGTTCACTTTCCCATATTATCTCAAAAGTGCCTTTTACAGTCTCTTGCGTGACCCCGGATCCAGACAAGGGACCTCCCCTCCTCTTCCTCGCACGTGGTTGACTTGTCTCTTAAGGCTTTAAAATTTAAGACTGTCCTTCCCCCTCCCTTTTTCCCCAGTGACATCCAGTGGTTGAAGAACCTGGTTCATCTCCTGCGTTTCCTTTTTATTTAGGTCCCGTGTGCTGTCACCGAGCAGGGCTCCCGCAATCTCCCGTCAGGCAGGGGTCCCGTAGGTGCTTTGCTGTGTGCATTCCCCGGGACCTCCGACTCGCTGAGGTAATTGTAAGAGATAAGTTTTCCAAATCTTATCGTCTCATGTTTGTCCTGATAAATGAGAGAATCACTGATTTTCACTATTGAATTTATATGTAGTAATATTACTAAATTGTCTCAATAATAGTAACAATTTACCTTCTAATCTGTATTCTCTGCACGTGCAGTCATGTTAATATGAAAATGACGACTGTCTTCCCCTTCCATCCTCACGCCTTTTCTTTCATTTTTCTTGTTTTTTTTCTTTTTTTAATATTCTTTTTTTAGTTGAGGTACAGTCAATTACAATATGTCAACTTCTGCTGCACAGCACACTGTCCCGGTCATGATACACAAACATAAATTCATTTTCACGTTCTTTTTCATTAAAGGTTATTGCAAGATATTGAATATGGTTCCCTGTGCTCTACAGAAGAAATTTGGTTTTTTCTCTATTTTTGTATGTAGTAGTTAATATTTGCAAATCGCGAACTCCCAGTTTTATCCCTTCCCACTCCCTTTGCCCACTGGTAACCATAAGATGGTGAACTCTGCCAGCAAGTCTGTTCCTGTTTGTAGATGAGTTCGCAGTGTCCTCTCTGCCTTCCTGGTTGTTCTGGTCGGGCGACCCCGGGGACGTGAAGTGGCGGTGGCTTCAGACAGCACCCCTGTTTTTTTCTCCCTCTTAAAGGCAACCCCTCCAGTGTTTACGACTGAGCGCGACGTGCCAGAGGACTGCGGTGGCATGCGGCCTCTGCCCTCTGCGGCTGGGGGAGGCCGCGGCCCTGGGATCGTGGTGCCCGAGTCCGCTCGGACTCCCAACAGCCTGACCTGCGGAGAGGAGAGGTGGGCTGAGGGCGGGCAAAGTGACCCGGGCGCCCCTTTGGAAGATAAGCCCGGACAGTTTGCAGGTGTCCGGCAGTGTCCACCCTAGACCTGCGCCCTCAAACCAGCAGAGGAACGGAGCATTCTGTTGCCCGGGGGCCCACATCTCCAGGGGATTCCAGGAGGCGCTGGCGCGTGGGCAGGTCTATCAGGACAGCGGAGTCTCTACCTGCTGAGAGGCCCAGACACCCTTCCAGGTGCCCTGTGAGTTGGAAACTTGTCATAATAACACGGGAGACCTTACCTGGCCTGTTGGAACATTCTGAAGCAAACTGGACTTTCTAGCAGTGAGTGGAAAGCAGCTGCCCTGAGAACCTGGGTGTCTCCTCGATCCACGTCAGTGTCTGGTGTACTCAGGAATTACGTAAAGGTGGTCATACGCCGGAAACAACCTCACTTCTAGTGCAAGTCTGCCGAGTCTTTGCAAAGCGCAGGCAGGATGCTGAACTTCAGCAGCGCCTGTCCTGCGTCAGCTGGACAGGCTGAGGGGGGGCTGAGGGGGCCACTCCCTGCAGCCTGCTCCCTTGTGAGCGGAGCCGGCCTCCGGCGCGAGGGGGCGTCCCGTCCGCGTGCCGCCGGGCTGGCCGCCGCGCTTCACCTCGGGTTTCGTGTCTGTGCTGAGGGTGAGGCTGGGCTGGAGCTCCCTTTGTCTGTTTTCGCCATCAGGCTCTGGTAACAGACGCCACCAAGCCCACAATCTGCGCCGGGGAGTGGACCTTCGGTGTCTCCCCCTGGAAGGATGTGTGTGAAAGGGGGCCTCGGAGCCTAGAGTTTCTGGGTGGGAACGTATTTGACCGTTGAATGGATTTCCTTTGTGCCTATGGGAATTTTCAAGTTTTCTATTTTTTGTTCTTTGCAGTTTTTTTGAGGTGGGAGATAGTTAGGGTGATTTATTTTACTGGACGTGCCGGGGGTTGAACTCAGGACCTTGTGCGTGCTGAGCGTGTGCTCTGCTGCCGAGCTGCACCCTCCCCATTACTGTTTGTTCTAGAAGCAGCTTTGGTTATAATATTTTTCTAATGATTTGTCCATTGTCTAGACTTCTGAATGCATTGCTGTAAGGCTGCTCGCACATCTTCGAAACACCTGGAATCTGCAGTGTCCGCAGTTACGGGCCCTTTGCTCCGACGGGGTGATCGGCTCCTTCTCTTTTTGTTTACCAGCTTCATTAGAGGTTCGTTGATTGTATAAATCTTTTAAAAGGACAGACTGTTGGCTTTGAGGAACACCTCTGTCACGTGTTTGCTCTTTGCATTAATTTCTAATCTAATTTTCTTCCGTCTACTTCCTTTGGGTTTATACTGGAGCTCTTTTCACAGCTCCTTGAATTGGGTGCTCAGCACCTTAGGTTCTAGTCTGTCTCCTCCTTTAGGATCACAGGTTTGCTCTGTGCTAACTTGGCTGCACTCAGTTTGTTACATGATGTTTTCAGTGTAACTCAGTTCAAAACATTTTCTAATTTCCACTATGATTTTTCCTTTGATCCATATAGGTTGCTTAGAAGTGAGTTCTTTACTTTACAAAAATAAGATGAACTTGTAGTTCTCTATTTTCCCTTCCGGTTCTGTTGAGGTAGCATTGCCGTACAGCACCGTACAGCCTTAAGGTGCACAGCGCGGTGATCTGACCTACGAACATCAGGAAACGATCACTATAAATTTAACGAACATTCAGCATCTCATACGGACACAAAATTAAAGGAACAGGAAACACTGGTTCTTGTGATGAGAACTCTTAGGATCTACTCTTAATGGCTTCCGTCTACAGCTCAGAGCAGGATTAGCCACGTTCCCCACGTTGTGGCAGCTGGGAGCCTGTGCCTTCTGACTGCCTTTATCCAACTCACCCCCCATAACCCCAGTGTGACCTCTTTCTGTGAACTTGTTTGTGGAGTGTGACTGACTTGAAGTCCCAGGTTAGCTCCTGTTGTACAACGGAGTAATTCCACACTTCTGTGCATTTCAAAGTGACCACCACGGAGAGTCCGGTTAGGACACAGCACCGCACAGGGAGATCACGGAGCCACTGCACGTCTCGGGCCGGGGCCTCGTTTACTCTGCACCTGGAGGTTTGCACCTGTCAGTGCCTCTCACCCTCTGCTTTGCTCCCCCGACCCCAGGCAGCCACGTGTTTGTTCTCTGCATCTATGACTCTGTTTCTGTTTTATTTTGTTTGCTCATTTGTTTTGTTTTTTTGATTCTACATAGAAGAGAAATCACATAGCATTTCTCTGTCTGACTTACTTTACTTAGCATGAGACCCTCTAGGTCCATCCATATTTTTGCCAGTGACGAGATTTCATTCTTTTTTATGGCTGAGTAGTATTCCATTATGTGTACACCGCATCTTCTTTATCCACTCGTCTGTTGATGGGCACTTAGGTTGCTTCCATATCTTAACTGTTGTGAATAATGCTGCAGTGAACGTAGGGGTACAAATATCTTTTCAAATGGTTTTGCATTTTCTTTGGATATATGCCCAGGAGTGGAATTGCTGGATCATATGATAGTCCTCTTTTTACTTTTTTGAGGAACCTCCGTACTATTTTCCACAGCGGCTGCACCCGTTCACATCCCCACCAGCAGTGCCCGAGGGCTCCCTTCCTTCCACATCCTCACCAGCGTTTATCTGTGGCCTTTTTGGTGATGGCCGTTCTGACAGGTGTGAGGTGGTGTTTCCTTGTGGCTTTGACTTGCATTTCTCTGACCAGGGATGTTGAGCATCTTTCCACGTGCCTGCTGGCTGTCTGTGTGTCTTCTTTGGAAAATATCTGTTCAGACCCTCTGCCCACTTTTTAACTGGGTTGTTCAGGTTTTGAATATTGAGCTGTAAGAGTTCTATGTATCTGGGGTATTAACCCCTCATCGGATGTACTGTTTGCAAATACCTTCTCGCATTCAGTCGGCGGCCTGTTCGTTTTGTTGTTTCCTTCTCTGCGCCCAAGCGTTTCAGTTTGATGTCGGCCCATTTATTTGTTTTTGCTTTTGTTTCCCTTGCTTTTGGAGACGAATCAAAAAAATATTACCGAGACATGTCAAAGAGTTTACTACCTCTGTTTCCTTCGAGAAGTTCTATCATTTCAGGTCTTACGTTTAAGTCTTTAACTTACTTTGAGTTTGTCTTAGGGCATGCTGTAAGAGAGTAGTCCAGTCTGACTCTTCTGCAGGTAAGCTGTCCAGCTTTCCCAACGCCCAGCGCTCACTGCACAGGCTGCCTTTTCCCTGCCGTACTTTCTGCCTCCTTTATTTCGGGTTATAACCCACACACGTGTAGGTTTATTTCCGGGCTCTCTATTCTGTTGCATGGCTGTGTGTCTCGCTTTGGTTGATTTACAGATATTGAAACATCCTTGGATGGCTGGGGTAAACCCCCCTGGATCACGGTGTATGAGCCTTTCAATGTGCTGTTGGGTTCAGTTTGCTGATATTTTGTTGAGGATTTCTGCATCTCTGTCCGTCAGCAATACTGGTGTGTCATTTTCTTTTTTGTCATGTCTCAGTCTGGCTTTGGTATCGGTGGTGCTGACCTCGTGGGATGGGTTTGGAAGTGCTCCTTGCTCTGCAAGTTTTGGAGATAGCTTGAGAAGGGTAGGTGCAAAGTCCTCTCTAAATGTTTGGCAGAAGTCACCTCTCAAGCCGTCTGGCCCTGGACTTCTGTTTATTGGTAGGTTTTTTAAATTAATTGTCTCAGTTAATCTCTTAGGGTCCTTTGTGCTTCTGTGGTGTCAGCTGTAACTTATTTTCGCATCTGCTTTTCTAGATTTGGGCCGTCTTCTCCTTTTCTTGGTGAGTCTGGCCAAAGGCCCATCGATTTTGCTTCTCTCTTCAAAGAGCCTGCTCTTAGTTTCGTTGACCTTTTCTGCTCTTTTCGGCCTCTGTTTCATTTGTTTCTGCTCTGATCTTTATGATCTCTTTCCTTCCGCTCGCTGTGGGTTTTGTTTGCTCTTCTCTCTCTCTCGCTTTAGGTGTGAGGTCAGGGTGTGTGTCCGAGACGTTTCCTCAGGCAGGGTTGTGTCGCCATAATCATCCCTTTTAGAACTGCTTTGCTGCGTCCCAGAGACGGTGGATCATTTGCTTTTCATTTCCATTTATCTCCAGGTATTTTTAAAATTTTTCTTGGACTTCTTCAGTGATTCATTGGTTGTTTAGTAGCATATTTTGCAGTTACTTTTCCTTGTAGTTAATTTCTAGTCTCATAGCACTGTGGTCACAAAAGGTACCTGATATGATTTCAACTTCCTTAAATTTACTGAGACTCGGTTTGTGGCCTAGAATGTGGTCTGTCCTGGACACTGTTGCATGTGCACTGGAAGAGGATGTGTACTGTGCTGGGTTTGGACGAAATGCTCTGTATGGATCTACTAAGTTCCCTTGGTCCAGCGTGCTTCCTTGCTGCTTTTCTGTCTGGGTGGTCTGTCCACTGACTTGCGTGGGGGCTGAGGTCCCGCTGCGAGCGCTGCTGCCCGTGTCCCCTTTACGTCTGGGATGCTGGCTCGTGCTCTGGGTGCTCCTATGCCGGGCCTGTGCGTTTACAACTGTTATATCTTCTTCTTGGATTGATTACATGATGTTCTTTTTTATCTCCTGTCACAGTCTTTGTTTTAAAGTCCATTTTGTCCGATGTAAGCATTGCTACCCCAGCTTCTTTTGATCTCCGTGTGCGCGGAGCACCTTTTTGCATCCCCTCACTTGCAGTCTGTGTCTGTCTTCAGATCTAGTGCGAGTCTCTCGCAGGCAGCACACGTTCAGGCCTTGCTTTTGGAGCCACTTGGACCCTGTGTGTTTTGACTGGAGCGTTCAGTCCGTTTGCTTTTAAAGTAATTATTCACAGATATGTGCTTTTGCCTTGTTAATTGTCTGGCGGCTGCTTCGTCGTTCCTTTTCTGCTCCTTTCTTCCTCTGCTCTCTCCGCTTGTGATCTGAGGACTGTCTCTAGGGTTGCGATTGGACTCCTTGTTCTTTTGTGTGTGTGCCTGTTACGGAGGTTTGGTTTGTGGTTACTGTGAGGTTTACGTACGGCCGTGGATGTATCTGTGCCGATCTCCTATGCCCACTCTCATTTCAGCCACCCTGCATTTTTGCCCCCCAACACCACGTTTTCTGGTTCTGAACCCTCGTTTCACTTCTGTCTTGTGCGTCCCGCACTGCTTCCCACGGAGACGGGTGGCCGCGCCGCCTCGCCTTGGAGCCGCCGCGCTGGCTTCAGGGGCGGCTGACCTGCTGCCTGTACTGTGTGTTTGCCTTTAGCAGTGGGGTTTTTCCTTTTGTAGTTTTCATGTTTCTGGTTTTGGCCTTTTCTTTTTTGTTTAGAGAAGTCCCTTTAACGTTTCTGCGAAGCTGGTTTGGCAGTGCTTAACTCTCAGCTTTTGCTTTTGCTTCCTCCGTCGAATCAGAGCAGAAGCCTTGCCAGACGGGGTGTCCTGGTCGCAGGCGTCCTGGTCGCAGGCGTCCCCTGTCTCAGTTTAAAGGTAGCGTGCCCCTCCCTTTGGCCGACAGTGTTGTGGGAGTTCCCTTGTGCGTGACTTCTTTCCTTCCCGTTGCTCCTTTTAATATTCTCTCTTTGCTTTAATTTTTGCCGTTTCAATTATGGTGTGTCGTGGTGTGGTTCTCTTTGGGTTCATCCTATTTGGGACTCATGTGATTCCGGGACCTGGATGTCCGTTTCCTCCCCCAGGTTAGGGAGTTTTTCAACTTTTATGTCTTCAGGGATGTTCCTTGCCCCTCTCTCCTCTCCTTCTGGGACCCCATAATGCGAATGTTAGTGTGCTGGGTGTTGTCACAGAGGCCTCTTAAACTGTCCTCATTTCTTTTTATTCTTCTTTCTGTTCACTCTCACTGATGTCCACTCCTCTGTCTCCTGGTTCGCCGGCCCATTCCATTGTGTCACCAATCTGCTGGTGATTCCTTCTTGCGTGTTTTTTAATTTCAGTTCCTCATCTCAGTTTGTTTCTTTGTGTTTTCTCTGTTAGACTCTTGTAGCCTTGCGCTGTGCTCACCCAGTCTTCTCCCAGGTCCTCTGAGCATCTTTACAGCCACAGCCTTGAACTCTTTATCCAATAGGTTGCATATCCCCTCCACTTCGTTCTTCCCTGGGGTTTTATCTTGTTGCCTCATTTGGAACCTATTCCTCTGTTGTCTTATTTTGCCTAATTTGCTGTTTTTACTCCTATGTACTTGGTAGGTTGGTTGCACTTCCAAAGCTTGGAGACGAGGCCTGTTATAGGAGTCCTTTTACGTCACCAGCACTTCCCCTGTGGTCACCAGAGCTGTATGCTCCAGGGGTGTCCCTGCGTGGCTGTGTGGGTCCTTCTGTTGTGGTGGGTGACTATGTGGGTGATCTGGTAGGTGTGGCAGCCCCCTGGTCTGGTTGGTTGCCAGGCCCAGCCTTGTGAGGAGGCTCTGGTCACTTGTGGGTGAGGCTGGGTCACTTGGCACCTGGTTGCAGAGGCCCGGATAGTCCCAGGGCTAGTTTTGGCCCACTGGTGGGCAAAGCTGGGTTCCAGGGTGGGTGGCTGCAGGGCCTGGTTGTCCAGGAGCTAGCATCAGGCCACTGGTGGATGGTGCTTGTTCCTGACATGGTTGGCTGCAGGGTCTGGGGTGTCCCTCCCAAACTGGTGTCAGCCTGCTTGGGAGTGGGGCCAGGGCAGCTAGCTGAGGGGTCCAAGGTGTCTTGGAGCTGGTGTTGGCCTGCTGGTGGGCAGGGCCAGGGCACAGGGGTGTCCGAGGCCTGGTGTCCACCTGCTGGTGGGCAGGCTGGGTCCTTATGCAGCAGGCTGTGGGGCTGTGGTGGTCCTGGGCTGGCACCTGCCCTCTGGACAACAGGGCTGGCTGGGGCCCACCTGCGGGTGGGCGACGCTGGGTCCTTGGGTCTCCCCTTGCAGGGCTGGGGGTCCAGGAACCAGTGTAAGTCCACTGATGAGCAGAGCTGAGGCCCAGGGCTCCTGGGGTGCCTGCCCACTGGTGTACAGGATCAGGCACTGGGCCCTCAGGTGGACAGAGCCAGGTCCTGGGGCTGCTGTGTGCTCTGGGGGTCTTAAGGCAGCCGGCCTTCTGGTGGGTGGGACTGTGCCCCCTGCCCAGCTGCCGATCAGCCTGAGGCGTCCCCGTGCTGGTGCCGACAGGCTGCTGGGCGGGGCTGGGCCCCGGCACTGACTGGTAGAGGAGGACTCCACAGTGACACCCGCCAGCACCAGTGTCCACGTGGCAGAATGAGCTCCCAAAATGTCTGCCCCCATGTCTGTGTCCCCAGGGTGACCGCTAATCTCCTCCTGCGTCTCCGGTGGTCTGACCCAGGCTGCTCTCAAGTTACTGCTGCTGCCGTGGGCCCTGGAGCAGGGGAGTCTGTGTGCGCTGTGAAGTGGAGCCTCTGTTCCCCCGGCCCTCCGGGTCTCCTGGACGTAAGCCGTGCTGGCCTTCAAGCCAGATGTTCTGGTGGTTCACCCTCCCAGCGCAGGACCCCTAGACAGGGGAGCCTGAAGTGGGGCTCAGACCCCTGGCTCCTGGGGGAGCTTCTGCAGTTGTGCTTGTGCTGCGGTTGTGGGTCGCCCCCCAAGGTGTGGTCCTGACTTCACCACGTCTCACCCTCCTACCTGTCTCGTTGCGGCCCCTTCTCTGTCTTCGGTGGGAGAAGGTCTTTCCCGCTAAGCTTCTGGTCCTTCTCGTCAGTCTGGCTCTGTGAATCGTGAGGGCCTTGGCGCCGTGGGGGGCGGCGAGCTCAGGGCCTCCCTACTCCGCCACCCCAGCCGCGTCCTCGCTGTTTCTGATTCGGGCTGATTGATTTGGTCAGAGATCAGACGTGTGGGAGTTTAGTCCTTGGATACGTATCGAGTCCTGCTTTGGGACCAGTAGATCATTTTTCTAAATATCCTGCGTGTGGTTTAAGGGAGCGCTTAGAACCCTGTGCTTGTTTATATTCTGTGTACGCCTGCAGGGCTCAGGCTGTTAATGGTGCTGCTTGAACGTATGGCATCGATGACTCAGGGTGTCTGGCTTTGCGTCAGTTCCCGAGAGAGTCAGGCCAGCCTTTCCCGCTGAAGTCTGTGCCTCGGACCTTCCCGCTGGTCTGCCGGCCTTTGCTCCGTCTACTTTGCGCGTTGACTCCCGGGTGCAAGGCTGCCGTGTCTTCCCGGCGACTGAGCGCGTGGTCACGACGCGGCCTCCGCTGCCACTCCTGCTTTTTCCCTGAAGTATTTCTGTCTGTTTCTAGACAACTGCACTAGCTTCCTATTTATAGTTTCTATAGTGTGTCTTTTTCTGACTTTTAAAATGCAGTGCTTCTGTACGTTATTGTTGTAGAATTCTCTTTTAAATGGAAAAAAGTTAGCTTTTTGGTGTTGTGTTTGGTTTTTCAATCCAGTTTGGTAAGGTGGTCACTTACATATTCGTATTCTTGCCTTCACTTAGGTTTTAACCTGATGATTTCTTATTGTCAGTTCTTCAAGGTTCTTAAGACAATTAAAATACATTCTTCCCAGCATTTCAGGTCATTTTCACGCTGGCCAGGCAATTCCCAAAACAGGTTCCAGCTGCTTCTTAAGCATGTTTTAGCAAACCCCAGTCTGATCGTGTTTCACCTGCATGTCAGGGGCGCCCGGGTCCCAGCCCGCCAGCTTGTGTGACGCACGTGGGGCTTCGGGGACACTCCGCTCATCCTTGCACTCCCCGCCTTCTGCTTTGTTCACGCTGTTTCTTCTTCCATTTGTTCATCTCTGTGGACTCACGTACTGAAAAAAACAGAACCCTTCCCCTGTCGCTTAAGGGAGGGCTTGAGGTGGATCAGAGGCCACCTGCCTGGACCTGCTGCCCTTAACCAGATGTCCAGGCTGTGTGCGGTTTGATGTGGTCGTTTTAAACAGAGCTGTGTGTGTGAGGTTCCACCTCTTGTCTGACTGTCAGTTACACTGCTGCACATGTGACGCGACGAGCACGTGGAACCCACTGGCGCGGGGCGTCTTCCGAGTGCCCCGCCGTTCACAGGCTACGGGGCTGGCAGGTGTTTTCAGGTGGGGGGAACATTGTTGGTATTTTACAAGCTGCCTTAAAATTTTGCCTCTCAGAACTTCAGTGCATAACTGTTTCTTTGCAGCATTTGAAAAATAAATTAGTGACGTTGATTTATTAATTATCAAGGAAACATTAGGCTTTAGAAACATTTTTCAGAGAATTACGTGGAAGCAATTGCTAAATTAAGCAATGAAAACAAACTCATCTACAATTTTATCACCTTGTACATAGTGCCGGTGTTTAATGTGAACATTGCATACCAAGCTCTACACAGGCAAGCTGCCAGCTTCTCCGAAAGGATAATCAAAGCACAGTGAAGACTCTGGCATTCCTTAAGAACCGTTCTGAGCTGCGACCGTGCATGTGTTCTGCTGAGGTAACAGCACGCTGCAACGTACGCGCTGTAACCCGCACACAGGTTAAACGTACGTTTGGATGAGTCCGACGGTTGTGTTCACCTGTGTAACCACCACCCGAGACAAGGCAGCGTTTCCATCCTCCTGTGGCCACCTCCACCCCCATTCCCACCATCTGGTTTCTGTCGTCATCTGTCTGTACCAGGTTGCATGACTTTTTGATTGAAATAGAGTTGGTGTAAGGTGTTGTGCTAGGTTCTGTGCACAGCATGGTGATTCAGTCATACACATACAGGTATATGTTCTTTTTCACATTCTTTTCCACTGTGGTTTATGACAGGACACTGAGTGCAGCTCCCCGTGCTGTGCAGCGGGACCTTGTTGGTCTGTTTTCTGTACAGCAGTTACTGCCTGCAAATCCCAGGCTCCTGCCCTGCCCTCCCCCACTGCACGGGGGCACCGCTGGTGCTCACCTGACGCCGATCCTGCGGCCCTTCCCCGGTGCTGAGTGTGCCAGACCTCAGCCTTCCGCGTGGTTCCCGGGGGTGGTTCCTGTGTGTGGACGTGCCGCAGTCTGTTTGTGGCTCTCGTTGGTGATGACACAGATCTGGGCTGATTGCACTTTGGGGCTGTTATGAATAAGGTGGCTACGAACATTCCTGCACCAGTTTTCTGTGGACATATTTGTTTCTCATGAGCAAATAGCTCAAAGTAGCGTTTCCGGGTCCCAAGGTAAGTGCACATGACAGCCCTGGGGGTCACGATCCAGTGTCCGGTGGTTTTGGTCTGAGGCGTGAACAGGCAGCAGTCCTGTGGCTTCACTTGAGAACGAAGACGCTGCACAGAGTTCCAGGAGCTCCGTGGCCTTTCGTACGTCTTCTTTTGTCGTGTCTGCTCTAAAGTTGTCGGCCCTTTTCAGTTGGAGTTTGGACTTCCTGCTGCGGATTCGGGGCTTCTCTGTCATGTCCCGGGTGCACAGCCTTCGTCAGATACGTGTGCTGCAAATACTTTCTCGCGCTGTGGTTCATCTCTTCATTTTCTTAATGTCTTTTTCGAAGAGGAATTGTTAATTTTTATGAAGTCTAATGTCTTAGTTTTTTTAATCCGTGATCTCGTTCATCTATAGCTTGTGCATTTTTTTGTAGCTGATTTCTGCCTGCCAGGATGGAAGAGGACGCCAGCCTGCTGCCTGAGGAGACGCTTTCGGACGGCGCCCCCCTCGTGGAAGACGGTAATGCAGACGCGTCTTTTCACAGATAACTCGCGTTCCGGCAGCGAGGAAGGCAAACGCCGTGCCTCACCGTTGCCCTTTAACTTCCTTTTTCTGGGGAGACTAAATCTTTTAAACTCGCATCTTTTCTCAGAAAGGTGGCTTGTGTTGTTCTGCCTTTAACTGGAGGAAAGAGCTCCGCTGGCTGAGACTCGGAAGGCGGCAGGGCCGCGGCTTCCTTTCCAGCGTCTCGGCTGAGAAATCTGACGCCGTTTTTATCCTCTAATTGCAACCTATTTTTGTTTTCCTTTCCTGGAAGCTTTTAGTTTTAAAAAAAAATCTGATGATCTGAAATTTCTCTAAGACGTGCCTTGATTCGGGCCAGTGCGGGACGCCAGGCTGGACAGTCCAGCCTGGAAACTGATCTCGGTCCCCCATCCGGCGCCGTGGCCGGTCGGCTGTGCCCTCGCCGGCGACGCCTGGTCCCCTCGCTCCAGGTTGCCTTCTCTTGTCCGCCGCCTTCCCGCTCCTGCTCTCGTGACCGTGGCCGGACACCTCTTAGAATTTCCTTTCATTTTTACTGAGATTTAATGAAGGAGTGGACGTAAGCCAGACAGCTTGCTTTGCCACGATTCGCTGGGAGTCTGCGGGGACTCTCTGAGACAGTGGCTCTCACACCTTTTCCTGTCGGGGAACCCTTTACATCATTAAAAATTATTGACAACCCGAAAAGCTTTTGTTTATGATGGTTAATCTTTCAGTGTTCACTGTTAAAAACTAAATCTGAAAGGCTTTTTTTAAACCTGTTTACTTACAACAGCAGAACAGTGAGCCTGTCGCAGGCAGCGGCAAGAGCCCGGCTGGGAGGAGGCAGCTGGGCTCCACGTGTCATGAGGCCCCTGGAAACCTCCGCGGTGCGCTCGTGAAAAGGGCTGAAAAAGACAAATGATGCTTTGCTATTACTGTGAAGGCAGTCTTGACCTTACAGACCCCCTGAAAGACTTTCAGGGACTCCCCCAGGGTTCCCTGGGCTCTGGTTTGAGAACCGCTGCTTGGAGACACTGTGGCCTCGCTGCCCGTCCAGGCAGAGCTTGGCGGGACTTCTCCCGGACCTTCAGGCTCGAGCGCCTGACTCTGGAACTCTTGCTTGGTTTCTAGAACCAGATGAACTGGAAGAGCCGGAGTTTGTGGGTGAGTCGCCCTCCATGGAGGCCGCGGGCCGGGCTGGCCCTGGAAGCTCCAGGTAACGGACGGGGGACTGACGGGGGGGGGGGCTGCTTGCCCGGGGCGGGGGAGTCGCCCCGCGATGGCAGCCGCCGTCCTTTCCCACCAGTCCAGGCAAAGGGCAGGGAGCCGGCAGGAGGAGGCGGAGACCGGCTGCCCCGGACCGAGTGCGGGCAGCACAGTGGCGGCAGGACCTGAGCCGCCTGGACAAGCTGCAGGAGGAGAAAGTCCTCTTCATTCAGAGGACACGGTGAGCAGCGCCGGGGCCCCGCCTGGTGGGCTTTCCACGCTCGTCTGCAGAGAAGCTGGAACCTGAAAACCAGTTGCAGGCGCCGTGAAACCTTCCTCCTAAGTACCCGGTTGTGTGAGAGGGGTCCCCGGAGGAGAGGGTGTGTCTGCGGGCCCCGAGCCCCCACCCCGTCCCGCTGCCCCCTCCCCAGCTGGAGGAGCGGGGAGGCACCTGGGGAGAGGGAGGCAGAGGGCCTGGGTGTCAGGGGACCGTTTATCCAGATTCTGGCTTCACCTTTCAGAGGGGAGCTGCGTGCCAGCCGCCAGAGGATGGACCTCGTGGCCAAGCAGCAGGAGAGCGTGGCAGCCGAGGTGGCCGCGGAGAGAGAGGCCAACAACATGTAGGTCGTAGGTGTGGGGGGCGACCTGGGGCCCGCGTGGGCCGCAGAGTGGGCTCCATCCTCCCACATCAGGGTCTGCACTCAGCACCTGCTGTGTTCAGCGGCCGAGCGAGCAGACCAGCCTCCATCCCGGGCAGGGCAGACATTCATAGTGGACACGAAGAGTCAGGTGGTCACACGGGGTGGCCGTGAGTCTGGAGGGCGGTCACTTTGAAGCAGGTGGCAGGGGAGGCCTCCCTGAGGAGCTGACCCCCAGGCTGGGGCCTGAGTAATGGGGAAAGAGCACCCAGGGGTGGGAGCCGGGAGAGGCCAGCAGGGCAGCTCAGGGACCGGGGTGGCACAGAGGTCAGCTGCCTGCATGGTCGAGTCCCCTGGGCAGCGTTACTCAAGGCCATTCTCAGAGAGACCTGGACCTGCAGGCTCAAACACCCTGGCAGGGATCTCAGGGGCGGTGCACCTCTCTGCCCTGCCCGCCCTGCGCCCCCCCGACCTCTGTCTGTCTGCGCATCCGCACGAGGGGAGGGTACCTGCGGCTCCAGGAGGGCAGAGACAGGTGATGTGGGACAGCGCAGAGTGGCTCGGCCAAGAGGGTCTCATGGCGGCTTCTTGGCCGCCCAGATGCTTCTAGTCATGAAGCAGGTGTGCTGGGTCCTTCCCGGGCCAAACCTGGGTGGGCCTGCAGCTCCGAAGGGCTGGCAGTGAGGAGACCGACTCCCCCCACTTGTAAACATGGAGCCGGCGGGTGCAGGGTCAGCACCCTCGGAGCCGCCCAGCCAGGGTGGGCCCAGGAGAAGCCTGTCCTCGACAACACCACACTCCTGCCTCCCCCCTGGCCCGTCCAGACAGAGTCCTCTCAAAAATGAAAAGGCAGGCGAAGGTGCCCGGAGCCCTGGCCTGGGGGCCTCATCTCAGCGCCGCTCTCCCCAGGGCAGCCGTGGGCCGCCTGGAGGCAGCGTCCCGACGCCTGCGCTTGGAGCTGGAGAAGGAGAGAGACCTGCAGTCCAGAGTCACAGCCGTGCTTCAGGAGAGCGAGTAAGTCCCAGGGTCACACACGGGACGGGTCTGAGTATGAAGGATATGTTTTGCACTTGACTTTCAAGTTGCCTGAAAACTGAATGGTAACCAGGACTTCACACGTTTTAAGTGTTTTTCTCTTTCTCGGTGTTTGAGTTCTTAGGATCTATGCAGTCAGCTTCTTTTCCCTTTTTTCCTAGTCTCTGTGCTTCTGCGAACAACCAGCGTGGTTTTAAAAAGTGCTTCTCACCTTTCCTAGAATCACCTCCCTCCACACCCCCCCCCCCCACCGAGACCGCTGCCCTGTGTCAAGTACTTCCTGGTAGAGGGTTTGGGCTGTAAACGTCAGGACTGCCTCCAGCTGGCTTAAGGGTTTAGGAAGAGGCATGACGGACAGAATCCGACTCTGGGCAGATCCCGGCCCGACTCCCGGAAGTTCAGCCGTCCAGGCCCCTGGAGACCCAGCAGGCGGGGAGCTTCCACCAGGGCTGGGGGTCCGACGACACAGCTGCCTCACACCCTTCTGCCCCGACGGAGCCCCCGGCCTGAGTCTCAGCTCGCCCGCGGCGCTGGCCACACGGGTGTCCGGCCCTTTGCAGGAGGCGCCCGCAGGGCTGGGAGTGGGCTTTGAGTGCCGGGAGCCTCCCCCGGTGACTCATGGGGCCAGAATCAGTCTCTGGCCCGTTCCTCTTGTGATGCAGTCTGCCCCGATCCCCTGTGTCCTGTGGGCCAAGCTGTGACGCCCTCTGTAAACTGGGGAGGAGGGGTCCTTGTCCTGACAGCGTCCCTTCCCCACCAGCTCCGGAGCAGCAAAGACCTGGTGGCCTTGTCTTTCTCGATCACTGCGTCCTCCATTTACTTTTTTAAAAAAACTTTAAAATTTTGAAACAACTTCAGATTTACAGAAGAGCTGCAAAATAGCACGAAGAACCCCTGTGTCCCCTTGGCCCCATCATCCCAGTGACACCTTCACAGCAAGGAGGCCCCACTTGGGGGTCGTGGGGTGGTCCTGCGTCCAGCTGGAAGGACCCCCAGCCCCCCCCCAACCGTGACACACATGACCTTGATAGTTTGAAGATCCTGGGCCGGGAAAGGTCCCTCACGTCGCCCCATGTGCTGCCCCCTCGGGCTTGTCGTCTGGCGTCCACCCCCGACGTGCTGCCGCATCCTGCCTTGTGTCCTTGCGGCGAGGCGCCCGATGCCCGCTGGCCCTGTTCCGTGGGGGCTCTGACCTCTTGGATGAGGGATGTCTGCAGACTTTCTCCATCGCCGAGTCATGCATTTCTCTCGGAAACTAACATGTACTTTGTGGTACAAACTGCAAGACTCTGGAAGACCCCATCCTCTTCCTTCTCCGCACTCTGGTTTTCGCATTTACTGGTGTTTCGTGTTTGAACCAGTTAAGATGGCTGTTGCCAAAGTGCGCCTTTCTAGCTCCGTCATCCCGTCCAGCTGTGTGAGTCAGCATGCTGCTGTGAGGGGCACCTTTCCCTTCTCCACATTCATTTATGCTTCCGTGTGACTCTCCCATTCCCGTTTCATTCGGTGGGTCACGGTCTCTCCCGTCGTCACTTATTCTGACGCTCCAGTCGTCGCAGATTTGGCCGCGGGACCTCTTTCAGGCTGGCTCCTCTGTGCTTGTGACTCGCCCCGCACTTCCTGGCATAAGGACGCGGTCCAGGCCCCCTCATTTATTGTCCGCCCCAGCCCTGGACCCAGGCAATTGTCTAAGGAGGCCTGGTTCCTCACAGGGCAGAATGGTGTCTGGGGACAGAGCTGGGTGCTGGGTGCTGGGTGCTCCCCTGCTGTTCCAGGCCCTCACCCAGGCACCCGGGAAGCGCATGCACGTCTGTGCTGTCTGCACTGAAGCCACGCACTCACAGTGGAATTCTGGCTCCAACAGAACCAGCAGTCCACCTCGTCCCCTGTCTGACCTGGACGTCCCTCCTGTGACAGACAGAAACCTGCCTCTCTCCTAAACACTTCCAGCCCTCTCTGCATACCTCCAAGTGCCCATCTGTGGCCCCTGCCCAGCTGCCCGCACTCTGACGCACTCCTGCAGCCCTGAGCCCCCAGGCCGGCGCCCGTCCTTCCCCCGTGAGCGTGGCTGCTGCCAGGTGGTGCGTTTACTTCGTCTTTAATCCGTGTCACCTATGTCTAACTTACATGCAAGGAAACGCATGTGTCCCTCACGCCTATTCTCCATCCTCAGACCCCAGGCAACCTCTCTGTCCTCTGTCCCTTTGCGTTAAGCGTGCAGAGCCTGCAGGCTGTACTCCCCGGGCCTGGCTGCTGCGCCGTGCACAACAGTTACGAGACGCACCAGGGCCGGCGCCCACGCCGTCGGTGCCCTCCTGGCCACACACTTGTCCCCTGTGGCTCCCCGTCCTAACCGGTATCCTCTGGGCCAACATAGTGACTCCCCTGTCCTTGTGGTCCAATCATCGTGGAAGTATTGCTGGTCCTTCCTCAAGACCGGCCTCCCGTAGGAATGAAGGGTCCTCATAGCTGAGAAGGCCAGCTGCTCAGCGCCCCCCCGACCCCTGCCACCCCCGCTAGGCCACTCTCTCCAAGCCGGGGCCCACCGCTGCCACGCCCTCAGTGTCCGCAGAGCTGACCCCCCCCAGCCCGCCCTCTGGTGGCGTGACCGACCAGATGCTCTCCTGAAACTGCTCTCAGGGAGGACTTGCCCTCGGGGCCCCTGCGTTGCTGCCGGTGTCTGTGTGCTGGACAGAACCTTCTTCACCCAGGGTCACCGGCACCCCAGGTGGCAGGGACATGCACAAGGCCCCCACGTGTGCGCTGAGGGAGGGAGGGCTGCACAGCAGGCATCCACTGTCCCTAAGGACCTCCTCCAGGGGTGCCGAGCGCACTGTCTGCCTGGTGCTGCTGGCGTGCCAGGCTCGAGGCTTGGTGATTCAGAGTCCCTTGTTTATTCACTCAGCAAACAGTAGCTGGGCACCTGCTCGGTCCCGAACACTGCTCTGAGCGTTTAGGGGTCACCCATGAGAAAAACAGCAAAAATCCCTGCCTCAGGGAAACTCCATCTGCGGTAACGACAGACAGACAGACAGACAGACAGACAGAAAACAAGCAAATCATGAAGCTTGTGCCGGGTGCCACGTCTCCCAGGCTCCAGCCCAAACCCAGAGGGCAGGACAGTGTGGACACAGCGCGGGGCAGGGAGCTGCAGGCCTGGAGGGCTCCTGGCAGAGCTGACCGACCCATCGATGGTGGTTGTCAGACTTGGGGCCCAAACCCTGGAGTGAATGCATGCAGAGGGCACAGCCCCAGATCTCCAACCCCTTTTCCAAGGTAAACCAAGGCGTCTCTTGTTTGCAAGGAGGGCCATGTGGCACATGGAAATCCGGGAGGGGCAGCTGGAGGGTGTTCGGAAGTCAGCCCAAGAGGAGGCGGTGGCCGCCAAGCGGTTCCTTCAGAAGCGGGCAGCCGAGCAGCTGCGCAAGGAGGCGGAGGCCGCAGGGAAGGTGGAGAGGAACCGGCTGCTGCGGGTCCGGTAGGCGCCAGGCCTCAGGCCCCGGCCCTGCCATACCCTCCGTCCCACCCGAGCCTGTTCCTCCTGAGCCCCAGCCAGAGCTGCTAACGCCACCCTCTCTCACTACCCTTCCCCCCACTTCTCTGGACGCCCTGCCCTCTTCCCCGCTCCGGCCGCTCCTCTGTGGCCCGTCCTCCCTGAAGCCCAGTCACTGCAGGTGCCCCAGGGCAGCCTCTTCTAGGGGGTCCTGCTCAGCTGGGTCCCTGGGCAGGGCAGGGGGACCCCGGTGTGCCACAGCCAGCGGCCCCAGCAGCCCCACCCCGAGAGGCACACCTCCTGCCCTCCCCTTTCTCCAACCCCATCTCCACCCAGGTCCTCCCGACTCCCACCCCACCTCATCTTTCTGCTGCTTCTGTGGGATCCGAGTCTGGAGACACATGCCCCCTTCCCCCAGGCACACCCTCCTTACCTAGCCCCCTCCCTGCCCTCGGCAGCCCAGGCTGCACAGGACGGGGAGCGGGCGCTCAGGCGCTTCTGTTCCCGCGTCCCCGCGTCCCTGCAGGAAGTCCACGCACCTGCAGAAGGAGCTCGGGCTCAGGCACCAGAAGCTGATGGAGGACGCCCAGAGGAGCCGCCGGCAGGCGGTGAGGTTCCTGAAGGCCTCCCTGGGCAGGTAGGCTTCTCGCCCCGAGTCCGGCCCCCTATCCGCCCCTGGGGGCCAACCTGAGAAAGCGGGGCTCTTGCCTTTGTTCAGAAATTCTCTGATTTTATCACTGAGTCATCACCTTATCATCCAAAAAAAATAAATCTGCTTTCAGTTTTGGGTGGTCGCTGTTTGCATTCAGAAAGGGACTCCAGTCTGGAGAAGCACGTCTCCCACTTTTTTTGTGGTTCACGCACAGCACAGCTTTCCACTTGCCCTTGGCGTTGCGTGAGAGCACACCCAGGGCTCCTCGCCGCTCTGTGTCTGCTTGCTTGGCCCGGGACCCCTGGTGAGCATGCACCTCCTTCCAGGGTCCGCGAGAGAGAGTGGAAGGCCGAGCTGGAGTCCCGCCAACACATGCAGAGGCGCATGGACGCGGTGCTGGCCCTGAAGAACAGCATCACTGCCAACCGGGTAGGGCCCCGCACACGCATCCCTGCGGACCCTCCTGGCGGGCCCCCCACACACCCGCAGGGCCCCAGTGCAGGCCTCCAGGAGCCCAGCCTGCCCGTCCAGGCAGTGGCCGCTTGCACATGCTGCTCCCCTGCCCTGCCCTGTCCTGCTGAGCCCTGCCCCTCAGACAGGCTCCAGTGTCAGCAGGAAGCAGTAGGGAGCTGGTGTGGGAAGACGGGGACAAGGGACCTGGGCTCGCGAGGCCCTCCTGGGGGAGGTGACATCGGGCGCTGTGGCCTCAGTGTTCTCTATTCCCAAGGAAACGCTCCGGAAATTTCAAGCGTGGGGCCAGGCCAGGGCGGAGCTGGCTGAACAGAGGGCCCAGGCGGAGAAGGAGGCAGTTCTGGCCCAGGGTGGGGACGCTTTCAGGCACCTTTGCCATCAACGCCGGCAGCAGGAGCTGGAGGCCCAAAACCAGTGAGGGGCGGCTACCGGGGCAGTGGGGGTGTGCACGTCACAACCAGAGAGGCTGCTTCTCTCCCTGGGCCCCCCTATTCCTGCCAGGCCCCTCCCTTTTCACCCTGATGTCCAGTCCCTGGCTGGTGGGGACCCCTCCTGGGCCTCAGCCCCTTCTGGCCCTGCCCCTGGGTCTGGCCCCTCAGGACCTGCCCCCACCCCCGGCCTCCCTCCTCCCTCCCAGGGGCTGCGGGCAGCCTGGGCTCATCCTAATACACGGCCTCACCTCTGGTCTCCCCCACTGGTGCTCAGTGCCACCTCCCCAATGCACGCTGCACCCCCGCCATCACCCGAGACGCCCCTCAGCCTGCACGTCCCCACACACAGCTTCCCACGCTGCGCTGCCCTGACAGATGGGGTCTCCCCAAGATGCAGGGCTTGGGTTTCCGCCACTACTGCCTCATCCCAGCCTTGCATACGAGGTTCTGTCATTTTCTTGTTGTCCTGGAGGGCCTGTCCCTGCTACCACTCCCAGCGCCCGCCCCGCTCGTGGTCACTGTTACGTCTGCCCAGCTGTGGCCTCCTGGCCCTGTTACTGGGGACAGCATCTCTCTCCTCTGGGAGTCGAGGTGCCCTGAGTGTCACCCCCAGAGTTGTGCCATCACTGCACCCCACAGGGTCTGGGGCAACTCTGCCCACCTGAGTCCCCCAGTCTCACCCCCAGACTGGCACAGAGGCAGTGCCAACAGGGAGCTGCTGGAATGAATGAATGAGAGAATGAGTGAGTGAATGAGTGGGTAGGTGAGTGGGTGAGTGAATGGCCTTGGCTGAGCGCCCCCAGCATCCAGCCTGGGAGCCGGGAGAAGGAGACAGGACAGCTCACGGTGTACGGGTGGACCGTTAGGGCTGGGCAGGCCAGAGGGTCTGGTCCTGGGTCTCTGCAACCCCAAAACCTGGCTGCCTCCCTCACCTGCCCCCACGGGGTCCAGGGCTCACCCAAGCCCTGCCGTTGGCCTCACATTCCTGGGGACGGCTGGCAGGGGCCTGGCACAGGGGCCCAGGGCAGCTCGTTCTCAGCCCATGGCGGTGTCCCGCAGTGCCTTCGAGGAGCAGCAGAAGCTCAGAAAGCACAAGATTGTGAGTCGGATTTTGAAAGAGGAGGCTGAGGAGGAGAGCAGGAAGAAGCAGCGGCCCGTGCCCCCCAGAGCCGTGGGCCGGCCAAGCCTGAGGGACAAGACCTGGGGCTACGTGGCCGACCTTTGTGAGGGGAGCAGCGCCGTGGAGCCTCCCTGTTACCTGCAGGTGAGCCGCTGCCTCCACTCAAGCTCCCGGCTCCCAGGAGTGGACCAGCTGAGGGCAGAGCAAAAAGCGGCCACCCTGCTCCCAGGATGCCCCTTTCCCCCATTCTCTGGTTTTCCTTGAGGCCCAGTGCCAGTGGGCAGACAACGTCCCCAGCATGGAGCCTCCCTCACGTCACAGCATCGTCACCCTCCCTCCCCATCCTCATCCCGGTCTGCATCCCTGAGGGGGGCCCCATCTGGCCTGAGAGCAACTGAGGGTCCTCAAAGGGGATTCGAGCGCAGCCATAAGTTAGAGTGTTCAGTGGATCTTTTGTGGGCACTGGAGAAAAATCTTTAATGACGTATAAAGATCCTTGTATTTTAAGTAGAAGTTACAGCACCGTGTGTGCCCAGGTCTCCGAGTGACGGGGAGAAGCCGGGCCCTGGGGTCCGAGTGTTTGTGTTTCCTTCTTCCTGATCTGTGCTTGCCTAGCCCCTAGGCTAAGCGGTTGCATCCTGTCCCTGACTCCAGGACAACAGTCTTGCCGCCCCCAGACCCTCTCCGCTGGTGCAGGCCATCTCCAGCGAGTCCGTCCAGGGGGACCAGGGGAGCAGCGGCTGGGAGGCAGAAACGCTGGCTATGCCTGAAATCCCCGGGCTCTGGACCGAAGGCTACGAGCCCTACCAGGTAGCGTGGCCACACCGCCAACTCCTGGAGCTGTCCTCACGGCGGTCTCCGCCTCCTCCGAGGCCTCCGTGTCCTGGCGGTCCGGTGGGGGCTCGCCCGCAGGGGCTGCTCTGTGTGTCCCCCAGCCACGCCCACACTCACTGCTGCCCAGCGCCTCCCCTCTGCACACCGCACAGAGCTGGGGGTCGGGGGAGCCAGGCCTGACTCTCCTGCTTGCTGTTGGGGAAGCGGTTTCCAGGGCACTGCTCCTGCCTCTGAAAGGCACGGCTCCACGAGCTAGGAAGTCAGTGAGCACCCGCTGCGCCCGCAGGACACCGGCTCCAGCTCTGTCCCCGCGCCAGCCGCCCCGGCCCAGCCACCACATGGGGGCCTCACCTGCCTGTGGTCTGTGCGCAGTTTGGTTCCACTGCTCTGAGGGCAAGGCCACTTTGGTTCTGCCGGTTCTGGGGAGGCATGGCTGAGCAGGGCCTGGAACAAGAGCAGGGCGGGCCAGACACTCAGCGGGCAGGGGTGGGCGCCGGCCCACAGGTCAGCAGGAAGAGCCGCGGCAGCGGGGGCGCGAGGAGCCAAGGCCCCAGGTGGGCAGGAGGCTTTGTGGAGCCACCACAGGGGGCATTTTGCTTCCTGCAGAACTCCTCAGGGACTGTCTGCAGAGCACGCCTCTCCCGTTTCGTCCCGAAAGTGTGCCAGTGGGGTCCCGGGGGGCTCACGGCTCTGGGCTGTTCACCTCTGTCGTGTCCCCATGCCACCCCAGGTGCCCAAGGAGGACGCAGACTGGAAGCCTGTGGGCGGGACGAAGATGGACAAGGACATCCCGGAGCGCACGGCGCAGCGGCTGCGCAGCGGGGTGACCCACAGGCAGGTGGCCTCTGGGCGCGAGTTCAAAGGTCACCCCTTCAACAGCAAGCCGAAGCTCATTCACTTCAAGGTGGGCCGGGGGGCGGCCCAGCTGGGGAGCGGGGACCCCAGCACCGGTGTCCATGCCTGGGCTGAGGGCGACAGGGCTGGGGCTGGTGGGGGGGCAGACACCAGCCCCAGGAGGGCGCCTGTCCTGGCCGCAGGGCGTTGGGGCCTCCTGCGCAGGGGACGAGAGCCAGGGACAGGGTTCAGGCTCACTGGCCAGGCCCTGCACGAGGGGCCTGAGGCCACGCCTTTCCTGGTCACTCTGGGGGAGGGGAGTCTGGCGCCACCCAACCTCTGCTGGCGGAGCCTCCCCTCCCCCCCCACTCTCTGGTTCTACGTATAGAACGGTGCCCCGGGGGACCCTTGGTCCCCTTGGCACAAGATGTCCCCATCTCCCGGGCGTGGCTGTCAGGTGCCGAGAAGCAGCCCAGGAAGCTCTGAGTGACAGCTCTTCATCCACTTTGCCCAGGACTTCGATGTCGGCAAAGTCTACAAGAAGAAGGTCACGCTGATAAACGCCACCTACACGGTCACCCGCTGCAAGCTGCTGGGCGTGGAGGAGCCTCTCCGGGACTTCGTCCACGTCGAGTGAGCAGCCTCCACCCCCGCTGAAGCTGCATGAGCAGCCTCCTCGCGGCTTCCTGACCTTGTGCTCTGAGGCGCCCGCGGGAGGTTTCCCTGGAAGCGCCTGTCTCTGTGTCAACTTTCACTCTGCTGCAGGGCCTCACGTGTCCTGGGGGGACCCCACTGAGCCTGCGCTGGATCCCCTTTCACATCTGTGATCTTCTGTCTGGTCCCCGCAATCCTTTCCTCTTTTCTGCTTTCCCTCGTTTTTCTCACGATGCCTTTCCTGCCTCTGCAGCGTCTCCTGCTCCTTTGAGTGTTGCCTTCCTTGTTAGGGCAGTTTTGCTCTTCCTCTTCCTGGTGTCTGCTGTCAGGTGAGGGGTCCGGGGGCCCTGGGTCTCCAGTGCTTCGTGGCTTCTGCTGTCAGCCTCCGAGGGCCTCTGCCCTCTGCCGTCCCCGGGGCGGCTCCCCGGGATCCAGGGCACCGACTGGGGCTCCGGCTGCTCTTCTCGAGCAGGACCCGCTGGTGGCTCCGTGCGGGTCGGGCCCACGCGGGGTCTCCATCCCGGGGTCCTGAGCGCTCCGCGCGGGCAGTGCACTTACCCCCAGTCTGTCCCCTGCTTTCCGGGCGCGCTGACGGTACAGTCTTCCTGCCGATCTGTGGGTTTCTGGAGGAGCCGACGGAGGCCCAGGTCTGGGCGTCACCATCACCTCGGCCACCCTGAAGCCCCCTCCCCAAGCCTGGCATGAGGAGCTTTTACCGACAGGGTTTTCTCTCTGCGCCTTGGGGGTATCACTCCCCCCGCGTCTCCTGGTTTCTCCCTGTTGTCGGGAGCCGGCGTTCCGTCCAGTCGCTGGTCTTCATGGGTCGTCGAGCTTTCCTCTGCGTCCATGGGGCCTGCGTCTCCCCCTCAGTGTGTCTGGGGGGATTGACTTTCCTCAGACCTGCCTAGGACGCACCGCGCTTCCCGACCAGGCCGAGGACTTGGATCTTGGGACAGCTGTGAGGTTTCGTGGCCCCGCCCCTCAGACGTCGCCCTCCCGCTCACACGCAGCCTCCGTCGCTCCCACGGGACCCTCTCCTGCTCGTTCCCGTGCCTCCTGACGCTGACTCGTGTCCCACCTTCTGAGCAGCCTTCTCGGTGTCTCCCAGGGTCTGTCCCTCCACTCACCGCTCCTCTCTTTGGTGGGACCTAACGAGCTGTTGAGATTGTGTTTTCGTTCCTCATTTCAGCTGCCGTATTTCTCATTTCTGGAGGTTCTAGGTTCTTTTCAGATCAGCTGGTCTTCCGTGCTCTTCCCTCTGTCCTGATCACTTCGCCCATGACTTTGCGTCTCCAGTCAGTCGTTCTGCGCCTGGAGCTCCTGCAGTCGGGCCCTCCCCCTGCCGTGTTCCGTGCTGGCTCGTTTGCAGACTTTCAGTCTGGGTTCTGGTCTTCCCAGGATGAGACCCCTCCTCAGGAGTCTGTGCACTCTGGCATCGAAACCCTTGCTCCTGGTCAGAGAGGCCTGGTGCCACAGGGACGCCAGCCAGGGACAGATTTCACCATGAGGCCTTGGCCTGTGTACTTCTAGGCCAAATGCACTACACAGACCCCCCTTGTGAGGGTGCACCTTGTGTGAGAAAGCTGGTGGGGAGCCCCTTCCCCTCGCCCACGGTCCAGATAGGACGAGCCTGCTCTCCCCACAGTCCCTGTGAAGCTGGGGCTCCTCTCTGTCTTTCACTGAAAGTGGGGCTCCAGCTGAATGCCAGGCCCCCATGCCCTCACCTTAGCCCTGAAGCCCTAGACCTTTGGTTCCAGGCCTGGCGTGTGTCCGGGGGAGCCGCGGCGTCACTCACACACCTAACACGTGGATATTACCAAGTGTCCCCCAGAACTGAGTCCTGGGGAGGCCGCGCCCAGGACAGGAAGAGGGAGGGGTCCGGAGGCCCCACTCAGGCTTCCAGCCGGGCTGCGGTTCACAGGGTGCAGGGTGCTCACCTCCCTGCGTCCTTGTCCCTGCAGCTTTGACCCCCCTGGGCCCATGTCAGCCGGCATGTCCTGCGAAGTGCTGGTCACCTTCAAGCCGATGGTGAGTGGCAAAGGGGGGATTCTCAATGTGTCAAGAGGGTGCTGGGTGGAACTGGGTCCCTGCTGCTCCCCTGGCACTGCAGGACACTGCGGTGGAGGGGACGCATGGGAATCTCAGGAGGGGTCATGCACAGCCCGTTTCGCCACTTTATTTCCAAAACGCACAAACATTCCTCACCGTGCAGCATCCCGGGGCGGCTCCTGCTTCACTGCCAGCAGGTGTGAACTCATGCTCCTGGTCCAGGTGGGGCGTGGGGGCCTGAGTACGGCCCCCAGAGCCCCAGAGCTCGGCCGGTTACGCAGACGTGAGGTTACAAGCCCTTACGCTGCTTGGCTTGGTTTATTTTTTAGATAAACAAAGATCTGGAAGGCAGTGTCTCGTTTCTGGCTCAGACGGGCAGATTTTCTGTTCCACTGAAGTGTTCAACCAAGAAATGCTCCGTGAGTTGGAGCCTGAGCCAGGCTTCCGGGCCACCCGGGCTGGGGACGGGGTGTGGGGAACGAGGGTGACAGGGTCGGGGTTGGGTCAGGTGTTCTGGGGACCAGGGCACTCGCAGCAACGCTGGAAAGACCTGGACAAATCCTGCACCGACTGAGCCCGGCCTGCTGGGCCCTCGGGTCCAAGGGGCCCCCAGGACCGTCTCCAAAGACGCTGGTCCCCTTGACTCTTGAACTGTGGTCTCCACGCCACGTCTTCCACCCGTTAACGAAGTTTGTGCCTTTCCACCTGCTTCCCCCAGTTTGCCCACCCACCCGCCAGCATTCACGTATCTTTTGGTATCTGAGTTCTGGGTTTTTTTTTTTTAGATTCCACATGTAAGTGCGGTCAGTTTCTCTCTTCTGTCTGACTTATTTCACGAAGATCAATGCCCTCCACGTTGTCCGTGAGGCCCCTCCACATTGTCGCAAATGGCAAGGCTTCCTTAGTCCATTTTATACACACCACGTTTTCTTCGTCCACTCACCCAGCGACGAACACGCAGTTGCTCCCATGTCCTGGCGGGCGTAAGCGGCGCTGCAGTGAACGTGGGCACAGGAAGCCCTCCGACTGCCGATTCCTTCTCCTTCGGGTGAACACCCAGGGGTGCGCCTGCTGGGTCACCGGGTAGCTCTGCTGGCGGTCTCCTGAGGAGCCTCCGTGCTGCTGTGCAGTGGCTGCCCCGGTTCACACTCCCCGAGCGGTGCCCGAGGGCTCCCTTTCCCCGCGTCCTGGCCCACGCTTGTTCTTGTCTTTTCATCAGTTAGCCACCGACAGGTGGGAGGTGACACCTCACGGTGGTTTTGATTTGCATTTTCCTGGTTATTAGTGACGTTGAGCACTTTTTCACGTACCCGTTGGCTGTCAGTGTGACTTCTTTGGAAACGTGTCCAATTCCTCTGCCCTTTCTAAAATCAGATTGTTTGTAACCTCTTATCAGATACATGATTCACAGATATTTTCATCCATGCCATAGGCTGCCTTTTCCTTTTGTTGGTGATTTCTTTTGCTATGCAGACTGATGGAAAGGCAGAAAGAACAGCACGTATGCAAGTTGCCCCTGGCAACAACCGTCCTACTTCCGTCTATTATTTCGATGACTCTGAGTACCTTATGTAAGTGGGGTCATATTGTCTGTCCTTTGTTACCAGCTTATTTCACTGGCAGTGTCCTCAAGGTCCAGCCATGTCTTGGCCGATGTCAGAGTCCCCGATGGACAGGGAGGGCCCTGCCTGTCGCTTGGCCCTTTGGCTTCATTGCCTTATGGCTTCCTGTTCATTTCCTGCACCACTACCATCTTTTACGTTGGGTCGATGTTTTGCAGTGATAAATGCTTACATTCCTGTCTCTTCCCTTTGTGATCATCCATCACCTACTTTTGTGGGGCCCATGGGGACCGCACTTAGCATCCGAAGGTTACAGCAGCCCGAATCCGAGTTCTGTGGCTTCATTTCAGTCATTAATGAACACTCTTCTGTATAGTTTTGCCCCAGTTCCGTTCAGTTGCTGACTTGACAGGATCCATTTGCCCAATAACGTAAACTAAAAACATGTAATACGTTAGTCTCTGAAGTCATACAGAAAACACGGTGTGGAGCTACAAGCCGAAGCTGCAACAACACAGGCTTTGTGCTGCCATGTGTTCACCTTTCCCGAGACCCCGGGGCTCCGAGCGCCGGTCCGCTGTCTCCTGCATCCCTGCAGCACGTCCAGCGCAGAGACTCCTGCGGCTTGTGTCTGTCTGGGAATGTCTTGGTTTCTTCCTTGCTTCCAAAGGACGCTTTTGCAGGATTCTTGGCTGACATCTCTCCTGCTTGAGCACTTTGAATGTATTGGCCCCACTGCCGTCTCACCTCCAAAGGGTCTGATGAGAAATCCGCTCGCGTCCCTTGTCTGTGACAGGTCCTTTCCCTCCCGCCGCCTTCCAGGACTCTCTCTTCTTCTCTGGTTTTTACAGTGACCCCAGGGGTCTCAGCAGGCCCTGGGTCGTCCCACTTGAAGTCTGCCCAGCAAACTTCCTGCATGTGTGCATTCACATCTCTCATCCACTGTGGGCGGTCTCCAGACGTTACTCTTTCAAATGTTCTCGCTGCCCTTTCTCTGCCCCTCCTCCTTGTAGGGCCCCACATGCCCGTGCGGTCACCCTGGCGGTGGCCCGCAGCCCCTGAGGCTCTCCCACCTTCTCCGGTCCTTTCGTCCTGCTCCTCAGCCTCAGCGATGCCCACCACCCCTTCAGGTTCGCAGCTCACGTCTGCCTGTGGGGCTGGTTACTGAGTTTCCCAGTTAATAAGTTCAGTTGTGCTTCTCAACTCCAAAACTTTTTTGTTTCTTCTTAGGTTTTTTGTCTCTATTGATGTTTTTTCCATTGTATTCACACATCATTTTCTTCCGTTTCTCCATGTCTTTCTTTAGTTCTTGGAGCATCTTTAAGACAGGTTATTTCTAAGTCTTTGTCAAGTAGACCTGCCATCAGACCCGTTTGAGGGGCGGTTTCTGCCGATTTATGGTTCCCTTTGAAGGAACCACCTTCTGTTTCTTTGTCTGTTGGTGGAACAGCAGACATTTGAGTCTCATAATGTGGTAACTCTGGAAATCAGATTTCCCTCTGTCCTGAGTTTGCTGTTGTTAGGGAAAAATGTGTTACAGCTCAGTTGTGACAGCAACCTGGATCGGAGCGGAAGACCAAGCAGCACTGGGAGAGTTGGAGAACTCAGGTTTATTACACCACCACGCCCACAGAAGTTAACACTTCAAGCTCTAAGCCCCGGCTGTAGGTGTACCCAGGCCTTTATAGGCTGCCAGTTTTACACTTTGCAACATCATATGCTAATAAAGTATAACAAGTTGACCAACCAGGAAGCAGCTTTGTAGAAATAGACTAATCAGGAGAGGGAGAGAGAGAGAGAACCAATCAGGAGTGAGCTCCATGCAAATGAAGTACTACAAATGGAACAATCAGAAGTTAGGTAAGTGGACCAATCAGAAGTGAGAGTAATAACCAATCAGGAGTGAAGGAAATAACCAATCAGAAGTGAGCTCAGGGAACCAATAGAATTCTAGGTGTAAGTTAGCCGCTTTAGAGACAAAAAGTGAGATAGAGCCTCTGGGCTAGGGAACCGGACGGTGCTGGGAGGAGAGCAGCGGCCCTGCTTACGGGTTCTGCCGGTCTTTTTCTGGGGCTTCCTGCCTCACTGTTACGATTTTGTTTGTTGTTTTGTTTTGCTCTTTGTGCTGAGGATCAGCCCAAGGTGTAAACTTAAGGTCTTCTGAGCTTTCCCTGGGTGCGAGTGGTCACTTTCTGGTTTCCTCTGTACCTGCAGTTGTTTTGAACGTCCTAGTCTCTAAAGCTGGGCTCCCAAATGAGGGAAAAGAGGAAAACGAAGTAGGGGAGAAAAGAACTGTGCTGGTCCTCTGCATCCAGTCATCGGCGGAGAGAAGGGACGCGCGGCGGTGGGGGAAGGGCAGCTATTGCGGCGGTTCCTCTTTAATTTCCTGAGGCACCTCCAGACCGTTCTCCGCAGCGGCTGCACCGTTTCACGTGCCCACAGCGGTGCGCAAGGGCGCCAGTTTTCCCACGTCCCCGGCAGCGTGTGCTGATCTCCGGGTTTGACAGTAGCGTCCCGGTTGGCGGGCGGCGGTACCTCGTTGCAGTTCTGACGTGCGTTTCCCTGGTGATCAGCGCCGCTGAGCGTCTGCTCACGTGCCTGTTGGCCGTCCGGTTGGGCTTCTTCGAAGAAACGTGGATTCAAGCCCTTTGTTCGTCTGAGTTTGGTGGTTGTCGTTTTGCTGTTGGGCTGCAGGAGTTCTCCGTATGCTCTGGATGTTAATTTCCTATCAGATGCATGGTATGGAAACTTTGAGAAGGGCTGATACTCCTTAAATGTTTGGTGGAATCCGCCAGGGACGCCGTCGGGCCCAGGGCTCTGGCTCCTCGGCAGGCGCTGCATTGTCGGTTCGCCCACCTTGCTGGTTACAGGCCTGTGCAGGCCGCTGCTCTTTGCCGCTTAGTCGCAGGTTTCGTGTTTCTGGGAGTTTGTGCGCTTCATCGAGGTTCTCCGGGGAGTGGGTGCACAGCTGTTCACAGTTCTCTCCACCATCCTTTGTATTTCTGTGGAATCGGCATTAATGTCCCCACCCTCATTTCTGATTTTAGTCAGTTTGAGTTTGTATCTTTTTTTCCTAGTCCATCCAGCTAAAGTTTTGTCAACTTTGTTGATCTTTTTGAAGAACCAACTTTCGCTCTCATTAATTTTCTCCCATTTTTCTGTTGTCTTTTGTTTACCTCTGCTCTGATCTGTATGAGTCTCTTCTGTCTGCTGGTTGTGGTTTAGTTTGTTCTTTTTCTAGCTTCCTAAGTTGCAAACGTAAGTTACTGATTTGAGATCAGTCTTGTTTTTTTTTTTTTTTTTTTTTTTTAATTTTTAAATATAGTTCCCTGGGCTATGCAGCAGGGTTCTTTTTTAATAAAAGTGTTTATAGCTGTAAGTGCTCCCTTTAGCCCCCTTCCCACTGCACCCCATACGTTCTGCTATGTTGTGTTTTTGTTTTCGTTCACCTCCAATTATTTTATCATTTCTCGTGTGACTTCTTTGATCCATTTGTTGTTTAAAATCATGTGGTCCAATCTCCACACCTCTGTGAATTTTCCAGGCTTCTCTATACTGTGATTTCTACCCTCATCCTGTTGTGGTCAGAGAAGACGTTCTGTCTGATGTTGTGCTTTTCAGTCTGGTGAGACTTAATTTGTGGCCTGACATGTGGTCTGTCCTGGAAAGCGTCCGTGTGCCCCGAGGCGCACGTGTGGCTGACGCTGGGGCGAGTGTCCTGTGTTCGTCCGCTGGAGCCGTCGGTTGTCGTGTCCTTGCTCCCTCCTCCTTGCTTCTCGTCCGTCTGCTGTTCTGCGCGTTTTCATGAGAGGAGTGTTGTGTGACCATGTGTTTCCCCCTTCAGTTCTGTCGAGCTCTGCCTCGTGTACATGACAGACAGCCACTAGGTGCTAACTGTTTGTAACTGTTACGTCTTCTTGCCACACAGAATCTTTATTAACACATGACCTCTGGTCTTTGGGTTGTCTCCTAACCTTCGCCTTTTCCAGAACATCTCAGAGCTGGCGTCACGCAGTCTGCAGTCTTTTCAGCCTGGCGTCGCTCACTCAGTCACAGGCCTCTCTACGGCTCGATAGCTCGCTTCTTTTTAGCTGGCCTGACTTTTTGGGAATTGGCCTCAGGCACACACCCATGATTTCTAGTCCCCGCCCCCCCACCCCGAATCCCCCAGACAGGCCTCACCACGAGCGCGAGGAAGGGCCCTGGAGCCCCAGGCAGGCCTCACCCTGAGCGTGAGGAAGGGGCCGGCACGCCTCATCCCCTTTGGGCTGCAGAGCAAGTGGGGAGAGGAGGCCGTGCTACAGGCTGGAGCGGCCACCGCTCACTTGGGTCCTTTGGCAGCTGTCCCTCGACAAGGAGGTCATCGACTTCGGTAGCCACGGGGTGGGCGAGACTGCATCCCGGACCATCACGCTGACCAACGCCGGGGGCCTGGGCACCAGGTTCAGGTTTCTTCTCGCATCCGAGTCCTGTGAGGTGGACGGCTCCCAGTCGGCCATGAAAATAGTGAGTGTGCCGGCTGTGCGTGGCGCCTCCCGCCCAAGACAGTCCCGCGAGCGTAAAGCGGGCACAGCTTGAAGGAGCCTGTCCACGTGGGCGGGCGGAGGAGGGGCAGCGAGACGCCCTCCCACCAGTCTCGGTAGAAGAGTCTCCGTAAGGAGGACAGCTGGGGGCCGCAGGACAGCGCCCCCACACGTGCGTTGGAAGGCGGTGACCACGTGCTCCAGGCCCTGAAGTCCCAGCTCGGGAGCGGCGGTCCAGCCCTGAGGCCCCAGCGGAAGACTGCAGACCCCAGCCGCGTCTGCACTGTCCCAGACGTGCCGGGTGGGCCTTGGTCCTTTCGCCAGAAGGCTGTGCACGTGTGCTGCTGAGTGAGCGGAAGCAGCCTCAGAGCACACAGGTGGGCCCTGTCCAGGGAGACGGCTTCCAACACACCAGTGCACTCGGGGGGGTTCTTGGCGTGAGGATGGGTGAGAGGAACTTTGCCTTTTTAAAGTACACGTCTTGAGTGAATTGAAACTTTCCTGAGGAGCACTGAGTCTGTTCTTTCTGCCTCATTCAGGGGTCTCAGCAAAGGCCTTGGAAGGGTCTCCCCTGGGGAGGGATGGGGTTGGGCAGCAGTGGGGCCCAGCAGCTGTGGCAGAGGTGGGAGGGGCCTGGGTTATGAGCCTGGAGCAGAGCCAGTGGGTTGCTAGGAGAGGAGGGAGTGCGGAGACGGGGCTTCTGGGGGCAGGACAAGTGCCCAGGCCCTGAGGGGTCTCCACAGGCACCCTCCCGTCTCCTGGTGGGTGTCTGTCCGTCTGGACGGCAGCTCCGCCCAGGCAGTAACCTGTTTGCCCCCATGGCCCCTGAGTCACACGTTTGGGGCACTTGGGCTGGGGGTCCGTGGTCTCTGGGAAAGGAGCAGCCATGAGGTGGGAGCTGAAGCCAGGAGAGCTTGGAGCTGGGACCTGGGAGGGACCCCACCTCACCCAGGAGAGGAGTAGGCGTCCTGGGGGAGCCAACCAGCCTGGGAGGGAGACTGTAGACTCAGCTAAGAGCCCAGCAGTGCCCAGGGGGCTTCAGGCGGGACCCAGGAGGAGCAAGCTGGGTGAGAGCTGGCCCCGAGTGCGCAGTTGGCTGCTGCTGCAGCCTAGAGGCCCTCATGGGTCGACGGGGTTGGGGGGCTGTCAGGGGAGCCGTGCAGGAGCCCACAGTCCCAGCCTAGGTCACGGCCGGGCTCCCAGTGAGGCACTCCGGCGGCCTGGGGTCGGGACAGCAGAGGGGAAGGACAAGTGGAAGTTGCCAAGAAAGAAGCCGTATTCTCTTTTTCAGAGTAGCCTCTTCACGTACGATGACAAAACTTTTTATGACAAAATCATCAGCAGTTTTTCTGAGCAGCAGATGGAGGGCAATGAGTCGTCCCCCACAGACGTGACGAGCCAGAAGGAGTCTGGAAAGCTGGACAACGTGGAGCCAGAGGAGGGGCGCCCTGCAGGTGAGCTGCGCCCTGCGCAGGCACTCAGACCGCAGCCCTGGGGCTCCGCGGCCAGGCCCCCACCCTGAGCCCGTCGCAGGGGCAGAGGGGCGGGTCTGGGAGCCACTCCGAGCACTGAGCACTGGCCTCCGGAGACCAAGTGAGGTGCCAGAGGTCTGAACGGGGCAGGATTTTTCCAAGGCTCCAATTTTAAATAAATAAGAAAATATTCATAAGTAAATATGTGCTAGTCATGGAGAGCGTTGAAATTTGCATTAATATTTAAGCTAAAGGAAGACGTGAAGGAAACTTCTGGCTTTGGACCTCCCGGTGCCCTCCTCGCTGCCCCTGGTGGTTCTTGCTGGGACATTGAGGAATTTGAGGAGCTGGGGGTCGGGAGGGTGAAGGCTGTGCAGCGGCCGACTGGAGCAAGGGCGGGGCGGGGGGGCGTCTCTGCTGACGGGGCCACCGAAGTCACCAGGCTGTCTGGGCGCCACCATGAGCTCTGTCTGTGCAGAAGCCCATGTAACACGTGAGGACAGGAAGAGGGTTCCTATGGCTGCCCCGCCGGGACGCGTCCCCTTCCGCGCCGCTGACTTCCAGCTGGAAGTGTCTTTGTCGTTTCCTTGCCCTCTTTACCTGTTCCTCCCACGTGCACGTCCAGAAATGCTGGAATTTCTCCCGTTTCGGCCTTTCCGTGAACGGACCACGGTCAGTGCGCTCTGTGAGTTGCTCTTTGGTCGGGTCACACTTTGCCGTTCATCCACGTGGCCGGGCGAGCTGCTCCTCCTTTCCCACCACGTGGGGACAGCAGTTGTGAACACCCCTTGCATCATAGACCATCGCCGCCTGCTCACATCAGGGGGATTTCGAGGTGCTTGCTGTGGGCTCAGGGCCACGTCTCTTCGTGGGCGAGTTTGGGGCGCCCTCCACCCCCTTTCCCCAGCACCCTTGCCACACTGCGTCATAGGGGATGCGGGGCTCCACTTGCATTGCTGAGGTCAGCTCTCTCAGCAGCTGTGTGGCCCACACTCCCGCCAGCAGCCGCTGACACTGCTCCCCAGCACGGCTGCCACTGGCCACACCGGGCTGTTTAAATTGAAATTAACCAAAATTAAATAGTAAGAATTCCGTTCCTCCTTCATGGGAGCCACATGTCAAGTGACCACCAGCTGCCTGCAGTCCATGGCTGCTACAGAAAAAGATAAACTTACAGTTAAGGCCATATTTAATGAGGAAAGATTGGACGCTTCCCCCAAGGGCTGGGAACACAGCAGAGATGTCCATTCACACACTGCTGTTCAGTCCGATAAGGCAAGAGGGGAGGTAAAAGACATAAAGTTTGAAAATGAAATAATAAAATTAGCTTTATTCACAGGCAGCATGACTGTCTATATAGAAAATCCCAGAGAATCCCCCAGAAGTTACGGAACTAACAAGAAGTTTAGCTGGTCACAGGATACGATATGCAAAACTCAAGCATATTTCTCTGTAGCAGAAATTAAGCATTGGAAATTATATTTTTATAAGTACCATTTATAATTGCACCAAAAAACAGGAACTACCAAGTTACAAAGCTAAGAAAAAATTTTCAGGGTCTGTATGCTGAAAGCTGCAAAACTCTGATGAAAGAAATGAGAGCCCTCAGTAAATGGGGAGCCCTGGAGCCTGTGGGCGGGAAGGCTCGACGCTGCCAGGAGTCAGTGCTCCCGGAAGTGGCTGCAGGTGGGCGCGGTTCTAATCGAGATTCCAGCAGGGCTTTGTGGGAACTGACAGGCTGATTCTAAAATGTTTATGGAAATCTGAAAGACCTAAAATAACTAAAACAACTTTGAAAAGGGACAGAGCTGGAAGACTCGGACTACCTGATTTCAAGACAGTATGCTGTTGGCAGAGGGAGAGATATACATTCAACCAGACTAGAGGGTCCAAAGATAGACCCACACAAACTTGTCCAGTTGATCCTCAACAGAGACTCAAGAGTACTTAGTTCCTTGGAGGAGGAACGGTTTTGTCATCAAATGAGTCCTTAAGAATTAGATAAACATATACCACCAAAATTAACCTCCAGCCATTCCTCACATTGGAAACAAAGCTCCTCAAAATAAACCATAGACCTAAACGTAAAACCGAAAACTATAAAACTTGTACAGTGAGGGTCTTCACTGACCGGGGGGGGGGGGGGGCAGATGTCATTGTCCGAATGAGCTGTCCACGCAGGAGGGCTGCGGGGGCCCCACGGCGCCGGGAGGACCGCTCGGGGGAGCTGCCCTGCCCTGCCTGGCCAGCCCTCACACCTGGCCCCCTTCTCTTCCAGGAGAAAAGTCAATGTAGCTTGGACTGGGCAGAGATTTCTTAGATACGACATCAAAAGCAGGATTTTTTAATTATAAACCAGGTATCATCAAGACTAGAACTGTCTGCTCTTCTAAACATGATGTTGAGAATGAAAGACAAGCCACCGACTGGCAGAAGGTGTTAGCGGATCACACGGCTGGTAAAGAACACACCCAAAGCACACAAAGAACTTTCAAAACCCAACTAGAAAACAAATGACCCGGTTTAAAAATGGACAAAAGGAGAAAATGGGCAAAAACCTTGGCCACTTGACCAAAGAAGCATGTGAATGGCGCTCGGCATCAGCAGACGGGAGGCAAATGCAAAGTAGAGCCTTGCTGGGACGGTGACGCCGCCACACGCCCACTAGGACTAGGTGACCGCGGAGACCTGAGTGCCGAGCGCGTGTGGAGCCGCCGTCACCCGGTGCTGCCGCGAATACGCGGCTGCAGCCACTTTGGAAAACACTTCAGCACTTCCTTAAAGAGTCAGACAAACGTCATACAAGCCAGCAACCCCACACCTAGGTATTTACCAAGAAACGGAAACTGAATTCAAACAGAAACCTGTCTGTGAATGTTCACAGAGGGTTTACTTGTAATTGCCAAAAACTAGCTGCCCAAATGCCCGTTGACAGGTGAGCGGCTATGGAAAACTGCTCAGCAATGAAAATGAGTGACCGCGTGCCATGCACGACAGCACGGACGAGTCTCAGGGCTTCATGCTGAGCGCGAAAAGCCAGACTCAGAAAACTGCAAGCCATGTGTTTCCGTTTATGTGACGTTCCGGAAAAGGCGAAACTATAGGGACAGAAAACAGATGAGTGTTGCCAGGGCAGGGGGAGGGATCGATTAAGAGACAAAGGGAGATGGGGTCGGGCGCGGGGCTGCTTGTAGGGCACACAACTGTATGCATTTGTCAAAACTCGGAAAAGATTACACTAAAAAAAAAAAAAAAAACCAGGAAAGAAGTCACTCAACACACACCCAAGACCATTACAGTCTCGCATGTTCCAGCTCTGATGTTACCAGACATCAAGCATAAGCGTGCTTAACACACTGAGGAACAGCACAGAGGAATGAGGCCAGGCAGGCTTGAAAGGAGCCAGCGCAACTTCCAGCCGCGGGAATATGATCATCGATAACAACACCCCCACCCCCCCGCGGCTTAAGCTGTAGATCAGACCCTGCTGAAGAGAGCGTCAGTGAACCAGAAGGTAGCCAGAGGCGGACACGGGAGTGAAGCCGGCGGAGTGAGGACCGAGCAAGGAGGTCGTATCTACTGGAGTCAGGAAAAGGCAGCATTTAAAGAGTTACTTGCTGAGAACGTTCTAAAATGTTGAAGCACCTTTAAACTCACATCCAGAACGTGAGTAAATACCCCTTCGTGACTGATGGAGCGGAACAGACGCGTGGGGCAGATACGCAGCACACGGCAGCAAAGGGTGCCTCCCCGTCAGCAACGAGCCTGTCTAGACTCAGTGGGAGGGAGTCCAGTGCACTCCCAGCAGACGGACCAACACGATTCCACCCTGAGACACCAAGTGACCCCAGCCACCATCCACACAGGATGAAGCAGCCGGCCCCAGGGTCTGGCTTGGGCTGGAGGCACGGAGAAGGACCCCCGGGCCCTGGCCGGGCTGTCACTTTGGTAACTCCCGAAGCAAACAAGGGCGTAGACATCGGGGTGGCAGGAGCCCCTTCCCACCTTGGTGACAGTCCGGGCTGCTGGGCAGGGTGACAAGTCTGACCAGTTGGAGGAGTCCAGAACTGGGGGCCCTGCTGTCACAGCCCAGGACCCCGGCAATGGCACATACTACCCTGGGGGGAGTAATTCGGCCATGCGGAGCCTGGGCGGCAGAAAGACCTAGGGTGAGAGGAAGCACGTCTGCCCCCGGGGCCCCTTCCCCTTGAATGGCCTTCCAGCTCTTGTGTGCCCCAGGGATGGGTCGGAATCCTCAGCCCACCAGTGCCAGCAACCCACCCACAGAGGAAACAAGGTGACTGTGACAGACCAGGCTGTGACATTCCATTACAAGAGAAAATGCAACATGGTACTGTTTTAAATTCTCAGAACTTAGCAACTTAGCTCCAGCTTGGGTGTGTCTCCAGAAAGTAGCTGCCCACCCCCCCATCCAGGCCACACTCCAGGGCCTCATCTGGCCGTCCGCAGACACAGCCCTCTGCAGTTCCTTCATCCCAGCACGGAACCTCTGAGCCCACCTTCCCTCTCCTCCTGCTTTGAGACAAACCCCTAAAGGGTCTAGTCTGCCCACTTCTCCACCAGTCTCTCCCGGACTCACCGCACTAGGGCGTCTGCACCCCTTGCCCCGGTGTCCCAGGCTCAGCTCCCCTCGCCCGCCCCAGACCCCCACTCCAGAGGCCACAGCGCCCACGGTCCGGTCCACCTGCAAAGCCCCAGGCCTGGGACTGCCCCTGGCCTTGAGCTGGGGGTCACCGAGTTCTCAAGTTCCCACCAGGGATGGCAGTGGGGTGAGGGTGCGTGCACGCGAGCTGGGGCCACAGTAACAGCCACCTGTGCCCACAAGCCAGGCTGTTTACACGGGTCAACGCCACCACTGCCACCGCCCTGGGAGCCCTGTCCAGACACAAGGGAATTCGGATGCTTTCCTCAGCCACCACCCCAGCCTGGAGCCGGACCCCTACTCTGCTCCATCCCTCCTGGGCCTCTGGGCAGCTACTCTATGCAGAGCCTGGGTGCCCTCCCTTGAGGGTCTTCACTGACCCGGGGGGGCAGGGCAGATGTCATTGTCCTAATGAGCTGTCCGCACAAGAGGGCTGCGGGGGCCCCACAGCTCCGGGAGGACAGCTGGGGTGAGCTGCCCTACCCTGCCTGGCCAGCCCTCACACCTGGCCCCCTTCTCTTCCAGAATCAGTGGGGGTGGCCATGACCACCGCCGTGGCCATGACCACCGCCATGACCCTGCCTCCCAACGAGGAGCACACGGAGTTCTCACTGGGAGAGGTGAGCAAGGCCTGCCCACCTGCAGCCCACCTCCTCCCAGCACCCGGGGCGGCCCGTCCACGTGACCAGAGGCGTACTGCACTGGCCTGGCCACTGGGCTCACCGCCTCTGGGCCGCTGGTCGTCTCAGGCAGTGTCTGGCCACCCCGTCCTGGGCTGGGGCCGAGTGGGACCAGAGCAGCAGCAGCAGCATCCTGATGCCCTGGGTCCAGCTCGGAGGAGAGCAACGCAGGGCCTCCCTAGCCGGAGTGTGGGGTGTGCGTGTGTGCACGTGTGCGAGGGCCAGGGTCTCCAAGGAGAGCAAGTGTGCACACGGTGGTCCAGGCTGCCCTTCGCCCCTGCCCCTTGGCTGGGACACAGGTCCTGCCACCACTGGCCCTCTCAGTGACCCAGCCGTGGTGAGGCCAGTGGGAGACACCTCATCAGAAACGAGACGGCCGCCTGGCCCTGTGCCTCTCTCCCTGCACAGATAACAGAGGGGGAGATCGGCCCCTTCAGCTCCATCAAGGTGCCCATCACCTTCACCCCGATGGTCCCAGGAATGGTCCACACCAGGTTCAAGGTCACATTTAGGAACCAGCAGTGCCCAACAGTGAGTATCCTGCAGCCCCCTGGGCGCCACGTCCCAGCCCTCTGCCTCCCCTCCCACCGGGACCATGTGCGGCTGCTGCCTGCACCTCCCACGCTCACCAGGCTGGTGGTGGCACGCATCGTTGGCACCATAGCCAGCAGGTGCACACCTGTGAACACACCTGCACACACACCTTGCACTTAATCAGAAGTGTCTTTTTTAATTTCCTAGTAGTTAAAATTTTTCATTATTACTTTTTAGCATTTATTTGTAAGTTTATTAAATTAAATGATGTGCCTAGAATATGATCTTCAAACTTTTTTAAACTTGTTAGAGTTTTCTTTGTGACCAAAGGCAAGATTGCTCTTCTCAGTGTGATGTGTGCAGACGAAGGAAGTGTATCTAAGGGCGAGCACGTGTCTCAGCCGGGCTGTCCCCATCGTGCGCTCCTCCCTGGTTTTCTCATTTGCCAAAGTTTCCATTGTGTTTTCTTTCTTACTGGGATGCTGAGGGGCTTTCGGTTTGTTTGTTTTTTAGTTCCAGGAGTACAAGACAGTGATTTGAAACCTTTATGGATTGTATTCCATTTAAAGTTATTATGAAATATTCGCTGTATTTCCCTGTGTTGTGCAGTACACCCTTGTAGCTTATCTGCTTTTTACATAGTGTTGTGTCCCTCCCTCCACCCTTCTCCTCACGGGTAACTGCTAGTCTGTTTCAGTGTTGTTAGATTCATTCACTTATTTTGTTTTCTAGATTTCACGTATAAGTGATAACATACAGTAGCTGTCTTTCTCTGCCTAACTTATTTTGCTTAGCATAATGCCCTCCAGGTCCATCCATGTTGTTGCAAATGGCAGAATTTCATTCTTTTTTATGGCTGAGTAGTATTCCATTGTATATATGTACCACAGCTTCTTTATCCAGTCATCTGTCGATGGACATTTAGGTCACTTCCATATCTTGGCTGCTATAAACAGTGCTGCGGTGAACATTGGGGTGCAGGTGTCTTTTCAAATTAGCGGTTTTGTTTCCTTTGGATATACACCCAGGAGCGGAACTGCCGGGTCACACGGTAGTTCTAGCTTCAGTTTTTGAGAAACCTCGGTACTGTTTTCCATAGTAGTTACGCCAGTTTACATTCCCATCAACAGTGCAGGAGGGCTCCCTTTGCTCCACATTCTCACCAGCACTTGTCATTTGTGGTCTTTTGATGACAGCCATTCTGACAGGTGTGAGGTGGTCTCTTGTGTGGTTTTGATCTGTGTTTCCTGAAGACTGGGGACACTGAGCATCTGTTCACGTGCCCGTCGGCCGTCAGATGTCCTCTTTGAAAAATGTTTGTTCGGGTCTTCTGCCCATTTTTTAGTTAGGTTGTTTTTTTAATACTGAGTTGTATGAGTCGTTTATGTATTTTGGATATTAACCCCTTATTGGTCGTGTCATTTGCAAATATTTTCTCCCACTCAGTAGGTTGTCTTTTCGGTTTTGTCAGTGGTTTCCTTTACGGCTCAGAAGCTTTCCAGTTTAATTGGATCTCATTTGTTTACGTTTGCTTTTGTTTCCTTTGCCTCGGGATACAGATCAAAAACGGATCGCTGAAATTTATGTCAGAATGCTGTGCCTGTTTTCCTCGAAGGGTTTCGTAGTGTCCAGCCTTACACTCAGGTCTTTGATCCATTTTGAGTTTATCTCTGTACGTGCTGTCCGAGAGCATTCTGGTTTCGTCCCCTTACAGGTGGCTGTCCAGGTTTCCCAGCACCACTTGCTGAAGAGACTGTCTTCTCTCCAGTGTGTGTTCGTGCCTCCTTTGCTGTAGATTCAGTGCGCAGGTTTATTTCTAGGCTTTCTGCCCTGTTCCATGGATCTGTGAGTCTGCTTTGTGCTGGTGCCGCACGGTTCTGATGACTGCAGCTTCCCAGTACAGCCTGAGGCCAGGGAGCCTGACGCCCCCGGCCCTGTTCTTCTTTCTCGCGGTTGACTGGCTCTGCGTCCCTTCTGCGTGTCCACCTTCCCTGTGGCCCCTCTGTGACAGGTTCTCCGTACACAGCTCATGGATGGGCTCCGCACAGCTGCTCTGTTGTTTGGTGCGTGAGGGTTTGTAGCTGTTTTCTCATCGTGAGCTGTGCCGTCCCCAGAACCAAACGTCCCTCCTCTGTGCTGCTGCTCACAGCATCCCAGACCCAGCTGACCCGACGGCAACGGCACAGCCCCGCCTGCTCCCCTCTGCGTCACCCCTGCTCACGTCGCTCCGTCCCCTCACAGTCCTCCTCCTCTGTGACTCTGTGTGTGTTTTGAGCAGCCAGCCGGGACTCGTCTGTCAGCCCAGACGAACGCGGTCTGCCTTCAGCGGGAGCGCCGGCGCGGCGGGGACGCGCTTTGTCTCACTGCTCACGGCAGCTCGTACCTCCTGTTTGCGTTAGGATATTGTTCCCTCTTTTTCAATTTTCTTGTTTCTTTGGCCTGGTGGCATTGCTGTTTATTCCTTTTTTCCTCTGTTACTTGGAAAATCCACTTTCCCAGCCCTCACGTGGGACTTTGTATCTCCTGTGGAAGAGGAAAGTCCTCCAAGATGGACGTGCCGCAGCAGGACACCCCCGCTCTCCCTTGTGACCAACATAAAACACCCTTATTTCCCTCTTTCTTGGCCCGCAATATCTAAGTATGGCTCAACTGTCATCAGGACTCCCCCCCACCGCCCCCACTTCTGGAGCTCCTGCCTGACACCCATGGTCCAGGCGGCCAGAAGGCTCTGTCCAGCTGTGACCATTTGGTGTGTTTGTGTTCACCACACTCTCCTCCTCTCCCCATTGGCAGCCTCTGCTCTAGTGTTGCCCACAGAGGAATGAGTCTGTCAGGACCAGGGATTTGAGACAGGAACATTCATTTATTTACAGCAGAAACCCCAAGGGCTAGGTAATATCCTGCAATGCCCCACAATATACCGTAATATTCACTCTGTTCCAAAGTGCCCACAGTACCCATGGTGTCCCACAGCACCCCGCAGCACCCCACAGGACCCCACAACACCCCACAGGACCCTACAGAGCCCCACAGGACCCCACACTGCCCACAGTGCCCCGCAGTGGTGACAGGAGGGCACAATGACCAGAATGGGCAATCTGGCTGGACTCCTCTGTGGGTGGGGCTTCCTTTGCCAGTCACCCCACCTGCATCCTGGACCCTCGGGAACTGCCCCCATCTGTCCTCCGAGCCTGGGACACAGCACCACGTGTCACCTCGTCCACCTGCTCGCCTGGCTGCTGATTTGGGTGCTGGCAGGGCCACCCCCTTTCTAGACCCACCAGACCATGCAGCCGGGATGGGGCTCCGGGCCTCGAGGCCTCACCCAGCAGCAGCCCCAGCCGGTGTCGGCCATCCCCAGAACATCCTGCCTCTGGGTGAGGTGGCTGTGCGTCTCTCCACACCCTCTCCTGACTCCCAGCAGCCCCGCTTCTCCAGCGTGCTTTCCTGTTATCCTGTGCAGCCCTGTCTCTGGCCCCGGAAATGGGCTGTGTGTGGCCACGGCTCCGGTGGCTGGTGTGTCGTGTGTCCTAAGTGTCAGTCTGCAGCTTGGGGGACGGGAGGCCCCCACCCAGTTGTGTGGGCTCGTGGCCACTGTCCCAGCCCGAGAGGGGCTGCTGTGCACGAGCTCTCCCTGCAGGACGCCCAGGACTCGGGGTTTGGCTGCGGGAAGCCCGCGCCAGGGCCCCGGCCGTCAGAGCCCTGAGCTGCCGTTTGTATCAGCCGGGAGCGTTTCGTCGCGTGCGCACTTTCTGTGTGAGGCGTGACTGTAGTAAAAGGGTTTTTCTGAACGGCTGGAAGTGTGCTGCTTATGCAGCTGCATGTTGGTACATGACCATCCATTCTACCTTTTTAGGTTTAAACATTTTGATCATAAAAAGGGTTGTTTAAATTTTGTGATATGAAAAGTGCCACAGATCTTTAAACTGTAGCTAGTCTAATTGTTAACCTTCCAGGACTTGTAAGATTGATGAAAACTCCACTGCTGGGTTCTGTGTTAACACTCACTGATGGCCACGTGTTGTTGGATTTACATGTTCAAATTCAGTTATATTTCAATGTCGTCGGCGTTGCTGTCGATGTGCCGGTCTGGGTGCCAAAGGCCAGCGTGGACCTGAAGATTTGCATGTATGACCGGCTCTACCAGGACTCGGTCCTCGTCCACACGCGGTGAGCGGGGCCCCACAGCTGTGACAGGGTTCGAGACCTCGAGATGGGGGTCGCCCCAGGTACCCTGCGCCCCACTGGAATCATGGGGCCATTACAGGAGGGAGGCGGGAGGGCTGGAGTCAGACAGAGATTGGCAGACGCTGGGCCTCTGGCTTGGAAGGTGAAAGAGGGTCCAGGAGCCTGGAGAAGCCCGAGAGACCGGGAGGCAGATTCTGCGTGGAGCCTCCCGCAGGAACCAGCCCTGCCCACAGCCGGGCTCCATCCCCCGAGACCCGGGGCAGAGTAAGGCAGCGCTGTGGCCTGGGTGTCTGCAACACGCTGTCCCTGCCGCGCCCGGAGCCCCGCGCCGCCACGCCCGAGCCGGGCCGGGGACGCAGCACTCTGAAGGACGCGTGGACCGAGGCCCAAGGAGAGAAGCGTGTCTAGTCGCTGTTTCGCAAGGGCGTCCAGACACAGTAGTCATTTCTTTTTCACTCTTTTTTTCGCTGAAGTACAATTAGATGGAGAAACGTAGGCAAATCCGACGGTTAGAGCTTCAACAGATGTTCCTGAACCAGACACACCTGTGGGCCCCGCAGGCTGCGGCCCCCCAGGCCCCGCTTCCGGCCCCCACCTGGCTGCTAGGGCCCACTCGGCGGGTGGCATCCCACTGCAGACTCGGGGACGCCGTTCTCGCTGGGGAGCCGGGAGCGCGGGGCAGGCTCGAGGCTCGGGGCTCGGGGCGTTTGTGTGGGAAACAGGGTTGAGGGGGCTCTGGTCAGTTTACCTCGGGATGCAATGTGTGTCCACTTCTGGGCGGGGGGATGGGGAGTCGAGGGTGTCCTCTCTCCACCCTCCCCAGGGCACAGGCTTGACGTCTAAATATACTGAGTGATTTTAGAATTCAGCATTACTCACTTATTTAATTTGCTGGTTTTGTGGACACAGGTATAGCAAAGGGGTTAAATCACAAAGACCTGGTCGTAGGCGCCCCAGGAGGGGCCCCGGCGGGCACCGGAAACAAGGGCAGAGTTGGGACACTGGGGAATCAGAAGTCACTGGGGGGAGTGCAGGGGGACACTGCGGGCCAGAGGTCAGAGTTGAGAGAGGAGAGAGACCCTCCTTTGTGCCCCTTTTGCTCCTCGGCCCCAGCTGCCTGGGAGCGGTGATGGCCCAGGTGTCCTTACTCTGCGGGTCCTCCTTGCAGAGGGTTCTGCCCTCAGGGTGGGGCCCCTCCAGCCCGAGACAGCCAGGACTCGGCCCAACACTCCCGGGCGGCTCCCTCGCAGACCCTCGCCTTTCTTCCTGGAGACTCCAGGGCAGGCGGGGAGGGGGAACACCCTGGTGGGGGCTGTGGCCTGGGGGCTTGTTAGGACGGGGGCCCCCGCACAATTGGTTACGGGCACACCTGGCTTTCTCTGGCTGGTCCTGAGTTGAGAGCAGAGACGAAAATTGAGAAGCTGCGGCCACTGACCAAGGCCGGGCCTTCCGGGTCCTCCCTGGCATCCTACAGGGCTCCTGCCAGTGGGTGAGGCCCAGCGGGAGAGGGCAGGGCTCTGGGGGAGCCAGGGCCCACCCTCCAGGCCCCGCACCCTGCACTTGCCTGGCCAGGGTCTTCCCCGAGGCCAGAAAACCCTCAGCCTCCTGGGAGCCGACCTGGGCACTGTCACTCATGGCTCTCCTACACGTCAGAGCCCCTCTCCAGGCTTCACGCCAGGAAACCTGCCCTCAGCGTGCGGGCTCGGATGGCCCTCTGAGTGGGTGTGCGCAGAGCCCCGGGTGGCGGGGGCAGGCACCCCCACGGGGACTAAATGCCTGGTGTTGCGGTCCCTTGGGTTCTGCAGGTCGAAAGCTGCCCTGCGCCTGAAGTTCGAGGTGTGCAAGGAGCTGAGGGGCCACGTGGAGCTGCTGCCCGAGACCGGCTACATCCAGGCCCTGTCGTCCTACTCCGTGCAGCTCAAGTTCCTGCCTAGGTGCGCCAGCCGGTGGCGGCGGGCCCTGGCGGTTTCTGTCCCCCGCCCCCGCGGGAACCGGGCACTGGCCAGCCGGCGGCAGCATAGCCCTGTGTTCCTTGCAGTTCGTGTGACTTGTAGCTCTTGCGTGATTTGAAAGCGCACTCGTAGTTCAGCTTTCTGTCGTTTTGCAAACACAGAAGGAAAGAAGGTTCAGGTGCTTCCGGTCTCTTTCAGACAGTCCCTCCCAGAGGACGCAGGGAAGTATTTTGACAAGGAAACCAGGGTTCTGGAGGCCCCGATGACTATACGGGTGGCCGACCAGGTCTGTGTGGGGCACGTCCGGGAATGCTGGGCACTCTGGGGACCAGGGGCTGCTCAGGCCCCAGGAAGGCAGGGCCCCGGTCCCCAGAGCCCATCCCCACTATGCACGGGGGAGACGAGGGTGTCTGTGGACCAGAGAGGCACCTGTGTACTGCTCGGGCTGGCAGGGCTGTCCCCAGAGCACCTGCACCCACCCGTGCCCACGTGTGCACACACAGCACTCAGACACACATGCGCACAGACGCGTGCACCCTCTGTCCTCGCGCTCGCAGGCCAGGGTGCCCACCTGTGTGCACACAGGTCCCCCGCCCGCCTGGGAACTACAGGGACGTGGGACTCGTGTCCAAGAGGGTTTCCCCACCAGCCACCAGGTCACCGCAGGGGGGTGCCTGCCTTCTTTTGGGAAACATTTGGGTAAACTAACTGCAAGTGGCCAGAACGTGCGTGCCCTCTGCCCTTCAGATCAAACCAGTGGAGTTTACCCTCCACGCCATCGTCACCACCTCAGACCTGGAGCTCAGTCCCTCGGGGGTGGACTTTGGCTACTGCAGCATCTACGAGGCAGTCAGGACCCAAGTCAGCCTCTGCAACCACTCCCTCCTGCCCCAGGAGTTTGGCTTCATCGGGCTCCCCAAGGTGCTTGTGTGGTCAGAGTCAGGAGGTTCTGGGGATGCAGGCAACTGGCCAGGGTCCAGGCGCCCAGCACCACGTGGCCTCACCCCCTGCCTCAGACTCCTCTTCAGGCACCTTGGCCTGCGGTCTCCCTCTGATTGTTCCCCTCCTCCTCCCCACTGCACCCCCAGGACTCCAGACGCCTCTCCCCTCCCTTCCTTCCAGAACTCTTGCCTGCTTGGCCCTGCAGGGCAGCCAGGATGAGGCCTAGGCCTGGCTGCCCCTCACCTCCACTCACGTACACACAGACACACACACATAGACACACACTCACATACACTCAGACACACATACACAGAGAAACATACACACAGAGACACACAGACACGCCCGTGCACACCCACCTGCACACGTGGTCACACTCACAGCGACACGGGCTCACACACTCCCGCAACACACTGGCAGACATGCAGTCACACACATCCCACTCGGCCACACCCAGCCACACAGTCGTCCTTGCCATCTCCCGCGGTGCCCCAGCAGGCCCCGGGTTTGTGCTTTGGCATTAATGGTGTTCCATTTGCCAGTTTGTGGACATCCAGCCCAATGACGGGTTTGGGACGATCTTGCCACTGGAAGCTCTGCAACTCGACGTGATCTTTCAGCCCACCAAGGCCAAGGAGTACAACTTTGAGCTCGTCTGCAAGTCAGAGATTAACCGGTGAGCCCACGGGCGGGGCAGCGCCACTGGCTTGGGAACCTCAGGCCCAGGACAGGCCCGAGGTCCAGGCGCCTCGCACCGTGTGTGTGTGTGTACGTGCGCACGCAGGTGCAGTGCTGTGGGGTGAGTGTGTGCGGCATGTGTGCAGCATGCTTGGGGGCTGTATAAGTGTGCAGAGCGTCCCTCCGCGCTCGGAGGACCAGGAGCCCCACCTGCCCCAATACAGCCTGTGACTGGACCAGTCTGGGAACCTCCCGGGGTCTCCGTGTCCAGCCTGAGAACTGGGACGAGGAGCCAGGTGGAGGGGAGAAATGGGCAGGATGGGGAGGTGGAGGTCGGGGACATGGTCGGCCCCTGTTGCTGCCTGAGGTTATCATGTTCTGGAGCCCACCTGGCATCTGCCCCCCCTCCTTCCTCTCCTGTGCAGTCTCCACCCACAGCCCAGCCCCAGTCGCTGTCTGGTCCTGGCTGGGGCCCGGGCAGCCCTGGGTGGAGCCGGGCTGGCAGGGGGCCTGGAGTGCCGCCCCTCATCACACAGGCCATGTCCTCCTCCACCCGGGGTCTGGCGCGCCTGTGAGGAAGCAACACTGAGTTCATGGGTGGGGATTTTAGGGAGCAAAGTGCAGAGTTAGTGCCCGTGCGGCGAATCCAGGCCCCAGACTCTGCCCTGCTGCCCCACCCCTCGCCCGGCTCCCGCGACCCGCCGGTGGGCTGTGAACTCCCGGGGCCTCGGGAGCACATGCCCCACGGGAAGAAGGTGCATGTCTGTTTAGTCACTGAAGTGGCCTTGTTGTCCCAGGAGGGCTCGGGCCTGCTGTAGACTTGGGTGTGTGTTTAGTTTTTTTAAAGAACTACTTCCATGTGAAGTGAAATAGGCAAAAACTAAGCCAGGAGCCATCTTGGAGAGGCTCGAAGCAGCTCAAACCACCTCAAGAAATAAAGCAGGGGAACGCAGCTGAGGACACCCGGTGACACACTCTGCAGCCGGTGGCTGCACAGCCCGGCCCAGTGCCCAGAGGGCGACTGCCCTCCCGCTCCACTGGACCCAGGAGCGTCTCCAGTCTGTTGTGCCCGGAGCTGGACCCACTCCGAATCTGACCCCGTGACTTACCGAACTCGGGTCTGGCTGCTTGCCACTCGAAAAGCCAATGCTTGAGAGATAATGTTGGTAGGAAAAGAAAGGCTGCTTTATTCCAGAGGCCAGCAACCTGTGGAGAAGGTGGACTGGTGTCCAGAAGGCAGCTCCCCACTGCCGATCATGGGGCAAGAGCTTTTACGGGGCGTTTTGGGGGGCACAGGCAGGGAGGGGGCTGCGTGTGTAACAGCACAGTCAGCTCCAGTCGTCATCTTGAAATTGGTCATGGGGGGTCTGATCAGCGTCACTTGGCGGTTTCACGTGCAGCTAGTCTCAGCTCCAGGGTCGTTTGTTCCCATTTCCTTGAGGGCAGTTCTCAAATTGTGACAGCTTCTGTCACGGTTCCAGTCGGGTCCTCATGTAGTTAACGTCTTCCTCCTGGTAGGGGTTTCAGTGTCTGCAAAACAGCTCAAAGGACGAGGCTCAGAGTATTATCTGCAGCCGTGGAGGAGGAACTCGGGGTCCGGGACTTTGTTTAATGGCTAAATGGTTGTCAGTTTGGCCTGTTTGATGGCTTTTCTTGGCTTCTGCATTTTTTCATTTCTCTGATTAAATTTACCCTTTGGCTAAAGCTTTTCTACAGAAAAAAGGCAGGTGGAGGACACTGGGGAGGGGGTCCTGTCCCAGGAGGGCCCCAGAGGGCGCTGCTCCATCATGTGGCCTCCGGCCAGAACCTTGGCCCCAGCCTGACTCCTTACCCCTCTCCCTGCAGCTGAGTGGGCAGTCACTCCTGTTGGCTTCATCTGGAAGACAGCCCTGAGTCACCTCCACACCCCTGCCTGGTTGCCAGGCCCCTCCTGCCTGGTCTGTGGGCCTCCAGCCGTGGAGCCCGCCCCCTCCCTGGTGCCCCTCCGAGCACCCAGCCCCCATCTGGCGCAGATGTGCCCCTGCGGCCCCCCTGCGGGAGGACACTCAGGTCGGCGCCAGATCTTGGCAGATCGTGAGCGAAGCTGCTCTCACCACTTGCGTGCAGGGCTTGTGTGAGCCTGGGTTTAGGTCTCCCATTACCTAGGAATGGGACTGCTGGGTGACGCAGTAAATTTGTTTTCAATTTCACATTCTTGACCGTAACACATGGGTGTTGCAGCCGCTGCACCTGCTCCCCAGCGTTTAGTGCTGTCAGGGTTCTGAGGGGATAGAGAGGCATTCTGAAAGGTGAATGACAGCATCTCATTGTGACTTAATTGGCTAATGGTGTCGAGCTCCTTGTCATGTGCTGGTGTGCCATCCAGATATCTTTTTGGTGAAATGCGTGTTCAGAGATTTTGCCCCTTTTTTTGTCCCTGCTTGACCATGAAAAAAAATTTTTTTATTGAAGTATAGTCAGTTTACAACGTTGTGTCAATTTCTGGTGTTCGGCATAGTGTTTCAGTCACACACACACACACACACACACACACGTGTCTTCCTTTTCGTATTCTTTTTCATTATAAGTTACTACAACATACTGAATATAGTTCCCTGTGCTACACAGTAGGTCCTGTTGTTGATCTGTTTTATATATAGTAGTCAGTATCTGCAGATCTCGAACTCCGAGTTTATCCCTTCCCTCCGCCTTTCCCCCCGCCAGTAACCATGAGTTTGTTTTCTCTGTCTGTGAGTCTGCTTCTGTTTTGTAAATAAGTTCATTTTTGTCTGTTCTTAGATTCCACACACGAGTGACCTCATACGGTACCCTTCTTTCTCTTTCTGGCTGACTTCGCTCAGAGCGCCGATCGCCAGGGCCATCCGTGTTGCTGCAGACGGCACTCTTTCATTCTTCCCTCTGAGTAGAGCTCCGCTGTGTGTGCGTACCGCAACTCCTTGGTCCCAGTCATCTTTGCCGTTGCTTACACTGGGGTATTCTCTGAGTTCTGAGAGCTTTTTATCCACTCCGATGCAAGTCTTTTGTCAGATTTGCAGACGTTTTCGCTGGTCTGTGACTTGTCTTTTCATTCTGTTAACAGTGTCTTCTGAAAAGCAACAGGTTTTCACTTTGACTCAGTCCCGTTTTTCAGCTTTTTCTTTATGGGTCATGAGCTTGGTATCACACTAGGAATTTTTCTCCCTAACCCAAAGCCACAGAGATTTTCGTCTAAAAGTTTTGTAAGTCTGCGTTTTACCTGTGGGTTCCCGGTTTCCTTTGGTTGTTTTTGTACGAGGTGCGAGGTGCGGCATGAAGCTCAGGGTCCCCATGTTTCCGGCACCACCATCCGGAGGGCTCCCCTCCAGGGCAGGCAGGGAGCGGACCCTGTCTCACGCTGCGGACAGTCTGTCTGCGGCACTTAGACTTGAAAGTCTGCTCGGCTGAAAATAAAACCTTTCTTTCCTTGAGTACCTTACATACTAACATTAGCATATCCACTGTCTCCTGGAATAAAATGCGTCTGTCCCAGTCTGATGGCAACCTGATCTTATTTTTGCCCAGGTATATAAGAGATCTGTTTCTTCTTATTTAAAATCCGGTAATTTTATCTGCCTCCTCTGGCCCTCCCTTCAGTCCCCAGCAACCCCGGAACCCGAGCCTCCAGCATCCTGTACCCTCCGCCCAGCACAGTGGCTCTTAAGCCTCCATCACGTGTGCCTCAGGCTTCTCTTTGCTGCAGAAACAGACCCGCTGCTGCGGCAGGCGCCATACCGGCCTCCCCCACCCCCGCGATGGCCCCGGTCCTCCCAGGGCCTGGGTGTCTTACTGTAACCACGTATCTGTGTGTGTTATTCCTATAGTCCCAAACTTACACAAATACAGGGTGATCAACCGTGTCAGGATGCCCAGGACCAAGGGGTTTCCAGGATGTGGGACCTCAGCGCTAAAACCAGGAGTCGCTGGTGGGCTGGGGCACCCCACCTGGGTGGCATCAGGCTGCACAAATTGATCCACATCTTGCTTCTGCTTTTCTCTCAACTTGGTGTGTTTTTGTACTTGACCCGTGTGGACATGTCCAAGGATTTGATTTTGGGCATGTTGAGTCTGAGGGCTTGTGAGCCCTCAGGCACAGAGCGTAGTGGGACATTTCTGTCTTCAAATGCATAAAACAAGAGGAGAGAGTGTGGAAAGTCAGTCATCTGAGCTTCTGTTTTAAAAACTGAGAGAAGAGCACAGTAAATTAAACTCAAAAAAAGCAGAAGGAAAGAATATAGTAAAGATAACAATGGAAATCAATGAAACAGAAATCAAATATTCAACAGAGGAAAAAGTGAAATCTTTTTTGTAAAAGTTGGCAAATTCATTACTCCCAATAAGACTGATCAAGGTACAAAAAAGAGAAAACACAGACTGCCAGTCTCAGGAGTGAGGGGGGACATCACTGCAGATCCTCCTGCGAACGCCAGAAAGATCGGAAGAGGATGTTGTGACAACCTGCCTCCAGGACAGGTGGAATGGACTTGTTCCTCAAAAAACACAGCATACCAAAACTGACACAGATAAGAATTAAAAATCTGAAAACTGGAGCAACTATTAAGGAAACTAAATCTGAAGTTTAAAAGCTCCAGGTGGAAACTTCCAGTTACAAGAGGAATGAGTACTCGGGATGTAATGTTCAACACGGTGAATATAATTAACCCTGCTTGTTTGTATGTGATACATGAAAGTTATTAAGATACAAATCCTGAGGGTTCCCATCACAAAGAACACAATTTTTCTATTCCTTTAATTCTGTGTTTGTATGAGGTGGACATCACTAAACTTGCAGTGATGATCGTTTCATAACCTGCTCGAGTCGCATCACGACGCTGCACACCTGATGCTTACACAGCGCTGCGTGTCAGCTACCCCCCGATGAAACTAGAAGGAAAGAGAGCAATGTCTAGGCAGAAAGTTAAAATACATGTGACAGAGAAGGCAACAAAACTGGGCAATAAATACATTTTAAATGAAAAAAAAGTTTAAAAGCTTCCCACGGTGAAAACCACAGATGGCTTGGCTGCTGACTTCTTCCAAACGTTTAAAGAAACAGTAATGCTGATCTTAGAGGAATCTTCCAGGAAACAGAAGAGGAAGGGAAACCACGCTGCCCTGGGCACGAGCGTCTGAGCAGGAGACAGTGATGCTCTGGGGGACCGGGACCAGAGCCAGCCGAGGGTCCCCAGTGACCACACCAGCTGCCTGTGTGGCCAGAATGAGGCCAAGGGAGGCTCAGCCCACAGGGAGGCCCGGCTCGAGGTTGAGTGGACCCTGCCTCCAGGTGAGACCGCAGAGGCCGGACCCTCAGAGTAGCAATGGGAGACCTGCCGCCCAGCATGTGAAGGGAGGGCTGGAGGCTGAGAGATGGGAGCGGCCCCCCGGCCCCCGCTCCCGGATCGGCACAACAAGGCCACGCAGTCCCTGAACCAGCTGGGGGCAAACGCTCCACCGGCCTCCCCCCAGAAGGACCCCAGTCAAGCCTTACTTCTCGTGTGTAATGATTGTCGCTTTCACACATTTACGCCCTTTCAGTTAATTGAGCTCCAGTAGTACCCTCGATGATGTCTCCACCCAGAGGAGTCTTTTTTAACTGTTTGGATCCTGTGGTCACAGGACACGAGTACACACTGAATATATTTTGTTACAGACAAGTATGGCAGGGTAACGACACCACCTTGCAGAGCATTAAAATGTAATTAGGATAAAATTCGGTGGCAAGAGTGCAGTGGAAATAGGAGTTCAAAGAAACATGGAACGTGAGGTTTCCAAAGGTGGAAACACCAAACACCTGTCCTTTTTTTAATGAATGACGGCAGAAATCGGTCCACCATGGTGTGTGGACGCCCATGTTTGTATTTAAAGAGTAATTTCTCAGTTTTATTTTTTAAATGCCAATAAATATTTAACAAAGTAAGCCAGAAATTACTTCTTTTGCAACTATTAAACCTGTGATTAAAATTTTCACTGTCTACTTAAAATGTGCACAGGGGTATGGGATATTTTCCAAGTTTATTAAAATTCATTAATGGGAGGTGCTGGAGAGGGTGTGGAGAAAAGAGAACCCTCCTACACTGTTAGTGGGAATGTAGTTTGGTGCAGCCACTGTGGAGAACAGTATGGAGATTCCTTGAAAAACTGAAAACAGAGTTACCCTATGATCCAGCAGTCCCACTCCTGGGCATGAATCCGGAAAAGACAAAAACTCTAATTGAAAAAGACACGTGGAGCCCAATGCTCACAGCAGCCCTGCTTACAACAGCCAAGACGTGGAAACACCCTGAATGTCTACGGACAGATGACTGGAAAAAGATGTGGTGTGTATACAATGTAATGTTATTCAGCCATTAAAAAGAATGGAATAATGCCATTTACAGCAACATGGATGGCCCTGGAGAATGTCATACTAAGTGAAGTAAGCCAGAAAGAGAGAGAAAAATACCGTATGATATCACTTCTATGTGGAATCTAAAAAAGGACACAAATGAACTTATTTGCAAAACAGAAGTAGACTCACAGACACAGGAAACAAACTTACGGTTACCAGAGAGGGGAAGGTGGGGGAGGGATAAATTAGGAGTTCAGGATTTGCAGGTCCTAACTACTGTATATAAAACAGATAAACAACAAGGCCCTGCTGTGCAGCCCAGGGAACAACGTTCAACACCTTGTCATAACCTCTAACAGAGAAGAATCTGAAAAACGACACACACGTGTGCGTAACTGAACCAGCATGCTGTGCCTCTGAAACTAACACAGCATTGTAAATCGACTAGACTTCAATTTTTTTAAAAAAGTAATTAATGGGGTAGAAGGCAAAACCTGTGACAACTCCTGTCATCATCCTGGGTGTCCCTGTGTGTCGGGTGCCTGTCTGCACCAAGGCCACCTTGCCGGGGCCCCAGGCTGAGCCCGCCCTCGCCGGTCACTTCCAGGTGCTTCAAGCTGACGTGCCGAGCCGTGGGTGTCCACCCGCCCCTGGAGCTGTCCCACTACCAGATCAGGTTTGCAGCCACCTCCTTGTACGACACGTCCGTGGCTACCCTGTACGTCGTCAACTCCCACCTGAGCACAAACTCGCTGACCCACGCTGTGCCCCGCGTCGGCTCGGGGGACGCCTCCCCAGTGGGGCCCACGTCTTTCGAGTTCCTGCTGCCCCCGGACTTGCCCATCACCATCTCACCCTCAGTGGGGACCGTGCTCCCAGGAAAGGTGGGTGTGGGCCCCGTGGGTGGGCTGGGGGTGGGGCCGCCTGGGGCGCCGGGCTCTGCTCGCCCTGGACCACAGCGATCCCACCCAGACGGGTGTGGAAATCAACCGTGATGCTCATCAGACCCAAGCAGGGCCACGGGGCCCTCTGCCCAGCCCAGCCTGGCCCCGAGGCAGGGCACCCGTGGGCAGCTGACCCCACAGGTACCTGGCTGGGGGCTGGGGCAGTTTAGACCGAAGGAGTGCTCGGCCCTCGATCTCGCAGCCGGCAGCACAGAGGCCGCAGCGCCTGGTCACCGGGAGTGCAGGGTGTCTGTCCACTGCTTGATCGGGGAATGGTTTCCTCGCCTCTGCCTTTCCTGATGAAGCAGAAAGAGCCAGGCCTGGAGGAGAGACGCTCAGCCCGTCCCCGACGGTCAGAGCCTCTGGGAGCTTACTTCCTCAGGGTCAGGCTGCTGTGAGGCCCGCTCGGAGGACTTTCAATAAGTAAGACTACCTACAACGCGTTTTAGCAAACCGAGCAAATCCAGTTTCGGTGATGGTTCCCGTCCCCAAGGGGGTCAGTGCAGCCGTCACCCAGCCCCGGCCTGTGCCGCGTGCTCGCTGCGCCCGTCCTCTGTGGGGCCCGGGACCGCCCCGCGGGGTGGACAGCGCTTTGGAAAGACTGCTGTGCCCGTCGCAGGGACAGCTGAGGGCACAGGACTCACCACCGAATCTCAGTGACTGAAAAGGCAGACTCCCTTCTCATTGGAGCCCCGGGGGCAGTGGCCACGTCCTGGTGCACCAGGCTCCCCACCCCAGGGCTGGGCACCCTGCACGCCCGGCAGCTGCCCCCAACCCCGGGGCCGTGGTCCGGAAGGGCCTTCCCGGAGGGCTCGTGCTGAGCTGGAACCCCAAAGAAGAGGCAGAGACATCACACCTGGAGTGTCAGAGAGCGTGACCTCGAGGTTAACCCAGGGTAGAGGTCCCGGGGCACTGAGGCGGGAGGACGCCCTCTGCCCTGTGGGCCTCTCTCCTCACAGAGGTGCCTGGTCCAAGTGGCCTTCCGGCCCCGAGCTGCCCAGCAAGCTGATCCACCAGGAGGCCTTCCAGGCACTGACCAAGGAGGCCGAGGTCAAATCGGTGCGTGGTGGAGACGGGGCCTTGGGGCCACGGGGTGGGGGCTGCTCTCTGCACCAGGCCCTGGGCGAGGCTGCCACTTCGTGCATGAAGGCTTGGGGACAAACAACCCCCTGAGGCTGGAGGTTGTGCTTGTGAGTCGGCTCACCTGGCATGAGCCCTGGGCAGACCTTTCTGGAGCATTGAGTGTGTCCAGCTGTTTCAGGAAGTTAACGCTCTTTCCCGGCAAGGACCCCCCTCCTCCCTCGAAAGCATCACTGGGCAGGGTGGATCCCAGGCGGTGGTCCCGGGAGGGTGGGCCAGGCCCCTCTGCGCTGATTAGCAGGGGAGCTTGCGCTTACAAGGGACGGGGAGCAGATAAAACACTGAGGGGCCCGAGGATCTTAGTGTTACAGCCCTTCCGGCTCCTGCCGGGAAAGACGCTGGGCAAGGAGCTGGGCAGTCACGGCCCAGAGCGACGCCTGCCGGCTGCTGCCCTGGGGATGCGGAGGGCCGCAGGGTGCTGCTCCAGTATCCGGGTGTTTGTCCCAAGCTGTTGCAGCACAGGAAGGAGGAGAAAGCACTTGGCCTCGGCCTGCTGGCCGGGCAGTGGAGCGGGCGGGGCACCAGGCACGAGGACCCTGGTTCTGGCCGGCTTCCACCCCTGCTCGGGCCTCGGCTTCCCTGTTGGTGAGGCAGACACTGGAGTCAGGGTATAGGCCACAGGGGTCTCTGCATCTGCCACCAGTCTTCCCGAGGGAGCTGCTTGGGGTTTGGGCCCCCGTCCCCCTAAACCCGAGCAAAGCCCCTGGGCAGACCCACCACCAACCTCGCCCCCTCGCAGTCCGGGAAGGACACGGCCACCCAGAGGAAGACCCACGGAGACAGTCTCTCTCCACGCTGCGGCTGCAGAACCCGGCCTCCACCTCCCAGCCCCCCGACCTGCAGAAGCAAGACCTCAAGTCCAGGTGGGCCAGAGAGAAGGCCGCCCACCACTTCCCTCCAAGCCCCTCGAACGGGGCCCCGCCCTGCCCCCCACCTGGAGCAGAGCTGTTTTGACTGGAAGTCCAGGGCTGGCTGGCTTCAGACACAGCTGGAGCCAGGCTCTGCCTTCCCGGGCGTCTGCTCAGCTCACTCCCAGGACACCGTGTCCCTGTGAACAACCTCGCTCCTGGGGCTGGGGAGACGCTGTGCCTCGACACCCATGTTGCCTGCCCTCCTAAGCTGCATAATGAGCTCTGGAGAGTCTGAGGGGCTTTGGTCACTTGCCAGCCCTGGACCCTTGCCTGTGGCCCCAGGAATGCAGCTCTCTGTCTAGGATCCTGGGGTGGGGTGGGCCCCAGAGGAACCAGGGAGGGGGTAAAGGGGCCAGCTGGTCAGACACAACTGGGAGAGCCATGGCCTGGGCCCCAGCGTGGCCCCCAGGCTGCCGCCCTGCGCCCCTCTGGCCCAGCACCCTGGGAGCAGGAGTGACCTAAGGACCCCGCCCTGGAAGGTGGGGCGGGGGGAGCCTCTGGGACTGCTAGAGACAGTGTTGGGGCCAGGCGTGAGTGCACCTTGCTGCCTCCACTCCAGTTCTCAGGAGCACCAGGCTGCGCGGGCCACCCTGACCAGATCTTTCCAGGGGAAGTTCGACAAGTTTGTGGTCCCCTGTGTCATTGCCAGTGGTGACACCAAAGACAGGAAGGGGAAAGAGCCCCTGAGCTTCAGGTGCAGTGCTCCGGGCAGGGTGGGGTTATGGGCACCCAGGAAGCCACTGTGCCTGCCATGCTGCCAACCCAGGTCTGGGAGGGGGACGGCGCCTGAGGGGTGGGCAGGGCCAGTGTCGGGTCAGACTGGGAGCTGGGGCATGTGGCCACCCACTCTGCCCTCAGCAACCACCTGCCCCGCCCCCAGTCCCCACAACACCCTGTACCTGGAGCTGTGGTGTCCGGCAGTGGCGCCGTCCATCGTGGTGACGTCTGACAGAGGCAGGACTGTCTCTAACTTCGGCGACGTTGCTGTAGGTGTGTCCTGACTGGGCTCAACCCTCACGCACCCCCCACCCGCAGGGATCCAGGCCCCCCCATCACTGCCTGGGCTCCCGTGCGACCCCCAGGCCCGGGGCTGTGACCCCCATCCCATTGCAGGACACCGCAGCATAAAGAAGGTCTCCATCCAAAACATCTCTGCGGAAGATCTTGACGTATCTTTGTTCACTCCTGGCCTGGGCTGACTGCTGGGCTGCCTGCCTGAAGGGGGCTGGTGATGGGGGGCCCGGACTTTGCCACCTGTCCTTAACCCTGGGCCCGCAGGTGAAGTACTCTGTGCTGAACCCCAACGGCCCATTCGTCCTGATGAACCCCATCAGCAGGCTGCCCTCGGGGGAGACCCATGTCCTGGAGCTGTCTTTCTCCCCCAACGAGAGTATCCTGGTGAGTCCCAGGCCCACCTGCAGCCGCGCCACAGCCTGGGGCTCCCAGTCCCGCTCCCCGCACTGCACGCCGGCAAGGGCTCAGGCCTGTCGCTACGCCAGGCCCTGGAGCAGCTCATCCTCGGGACCCCCGCTTCTTGCTGGAAGGAGGGCACCAGGGACCTCTGAGCTGCCTCAGCTCCGTTATGCCCTGACCTGGCTGTTCCCAGGACGGAGCTTCCACAGTGCTCCATGCCTAGGGTCGGGGTCTCCACAGGCCCAGGAAACACTGGACATCATCACCAGACGAGGCAGCCTCTCCCTGACGCTCACGGGCACAGGCGTGGCGTCCATGACCACGTGCTCCATTGAAGGGGACGTCCTCAACGTGGGCTACGTGATTGCCAGAGAGTCTGTCTCCTCAGGATTCAAGGTGAGGCACGTTGCAGGGGCCGGGGTGTCTGTCCCCGTCTCCCAGGAGGGGTCCATCCCAGTGGAGGTGCAGGCTGCCCCAACCCCCGCCCCCCAGCAGCTGCGACCCCTACGGCCCTCTCCAGCAAGGGAGGCTGAGGACGCCCCCTCCCTCCACCCTGCTGCTGCCCTGGCCTCCTCAGTGCTCCCTGTCCTCCTGCCTCAGGGCCTTTGCTTGGGCCATCCGACCCAGGAGGTGGAGGACCTCAGCTCAGGCACAGCTGGGGCGGGGGCAGGGGGTCGTTGCACACTTCTCTGGTGAGGTCACACTGCCCTGTGGGCTCCCACAGCCATGCAGGAAGGCAGGCCTGGCTCTAGGTGCTCCTTCGGCATCTGAGAGACACACCAGCCTTGGGATCAAGCTGCCAGCAGGACACCTGCTTCCTGGCTTAGGCCAGTCCTGACAGCAGAGCCCAGGAGAGGGAGTCCATGAAATGTTTTATTGGGGTTGGGTGCTCCCAGGGGGAAGGGTTAGGGCAGGGAAGAAACTGGGCAGGGCTGAAGTGTGACCTGAGCCTGACTGCAGAGGGCACTCCAGAGGACGGAGGCACTACGGAGCTGTCCCCTCAAGGCAGCCGCCCTGCTGAACAGGCCAAGCAGGGGCCAACGCTCCGCACGTGCCGTGAGCACTGGCGGCAGAATTCGGGGGACAGGGCTGGCGGACACACTGCCCGTATGGTCCGGTGGCAGGAGAGGGAGCTTGGACCTGGTGGCGGTCAGGTGACGGGGCCCTGCTTTTGTAGCTGCAAAACAACTCCGCACTGCCCATCAAGTTCTCCATGCAGCTGGACAGCCTCTCCCCCCGGAGTGAAAAGCAGCACCCGCTGCCCCGGTTCCTGGCCTCCAGGACCCAGAGGACAGAAGTCGTGGGTGAGCTGGCCACAGGGGTGGGACCACGCACTGCTGGGGAGGTGCAGGAGGCCTGGGGGACAGTCGGGGAGAGCTGGGCACTGCAGGGGAGCCAGGAACCCACCAGGCTCACCCTGCTCACAGGCACACAGAACCACAGCGGCCAGAGCGTGTTCAGCGTGGTCCCCATCGAGGGCATCATGGACCCTGGCAGGGAGCAGGACTTCACAGTGACCTTCAGCCCGGACCACGAGAGCCGGTACTTCTCTGACCGGCTGCAGATCGTGCTCGAAAAGGTGCAGCTCCAGCCCAGACTGGACCCCTCCTCGCCGCCCCCACTGGCGCCTTGCGGTGGAGTGGGGCTGGGCCCTTCCCTGCGCCACCCCGTTAGAGGTCCAGTGCCAGGCTCGGGAGGGGCGCTCCACGCCAGATTGGGGTTTGTCATGTGGAGGCAGCAGTCTGGGGTCCCATGGGCCCGCACCCCAGCCCTGCCCCCTCCTGGAGCTCCACTCTCAGGGCTGCAGACCAAGGCTGCCCTGCTTCTGCCCCCAGAAAATCTCCCACCAGATCTTCCTGAAGGGTGCGGCCCGGGAGCACATGATGTTCGTGGAGGGCGGAGACCCCCTGGACGTGCCTGTGGAGTCCCTGACCGTGATCCCCACCTCTGACCCTGAGCGCAGAGAGGGTGAGCCCTCTGAGGGGCTGGGGGTCCAGTGAGGGGTGGGGCAGCAGTAAGAGGGCCCGCCCTGCTGTGTCCAAACCCCAGGAACCCTGTGGGTAGGGTGGGCTTTCCTGGCCCATCCTCCCCAGCCAGCGTGGGGAGGGGTCATGCTAAAAGGAGATTTCACGTGGACCAGCTCCACACACATTCCTCGCCTGACCCTCACCCGGTCAGCTCCCACACTCCCTGGGCTGCACCCCCTGCCCCTAGCCCCCAGCCAGGCCCTCCCTCTCCAGAAGCTGAGGAGCTGAAGCCCATCCTGGTCACCCTGGACTATGTCCAGTTGGATGCTGACACGCCAGCCCCACCAGCCACCCGAGAACTTCGGGTGGGCTGCATCCGGACCACCCAGCTGTCCCCAAAAAAGGTGACCACAGCACTTCCCTGGCCTGCCTAGCACCACTGGCTGGGCACCCCAGGCCCTTCCCGGCCTTGCCCCTGGGTAGGTGTGGGGTGGGCAGCCTGCTGGTCGGGGCTGAGAGGGCATATGGCTGGGCACCCTCGTCCCCCGCCCCACTGCCTCCTGGGAGCTGGGCCTGGCCCGCCAGTCTGCCAGCAGCTCCAATGCCCTCAGACGGTCGAGTTCAGCCTGGACAGCATCGCGTCCCTGCAGCACAAGGGCTTCACCATCGAGCCCTCTAAGGGCTACGTGGAACGCGGCCAGACCAAAACCATCAGCATCTCCTGGGTGCCGCCCATCGACTTTGATGTACGTGCCCTGGACAGTGGCCAGGGAGCCCCAGGAGAGCCAAAGACTGGACAGGAGGACGGCCCCACCTCCCCCGGGGAGGGGGCTGCTGGGCGGCCCCGGTGGGGGTGAGGTGGGCAGTGAAGCGGCCGAAAAGCAGACCCACCTGGTGTGCCAGCTGACTGAGGGCCCCCTTCCTCCGTCCTCTCCCCTTCCAGCCGGACCACCCACTCATGGTGTCAGCCGTGCTGCAGCTCAGGGGGGACGTGAAGGAGACCTACAAGGTGGTCTTTGTAGCCCAGGTGGTGACTGGCACCTGAGGCCACAGGAGTCTCTCCATGTAGCCCCATCAGACCTTCCTGCCCACCCTCAAAGCCCGCCCCTGATGTGTAGACCTGGCTGAACCACCAAGGGGCCTGGGGCCTGGGCACTCCCTGCTTAGCAGCTTCAAATGGGCCGTCCTCTGCATGACCTCGTGGCCAGGCAGGGCAGGCCCAGCTGCTTCCTGCTCCCCTGGATCCAGGGAGCCCAGGACCAAGAGCTCCCCCTCCCTGACCCCCACACCCAGAAGCAGTAACTAGGCCAGTCCTGACCACAACCTACTCCTAGCCTGAGCCCCCGGGAGCCCCCAGAGCCACCAGCACCCACAGACCTGTCAATAAATCCTCTGTGAGCTTCTGTGTCTAGGCCTGCAGTGTGGGCCACAGGCTGGGGGAAGCGCAGAACGAGAGGTGGGGACAGAGCCCTGGGAAGGCAGCCCTGTCTCCCACCCGACATACGAGTCAGTCCATAAAGCAGTGAACTCTGCCTGAAAAACCAGGAGGGGCTTCCTGGAGCACTGGTGGAAACTGCTGTCTGGGCAGGTGTGGGGGTGCCGGCTGGAGCTGAGACTGGCCCATATGTGGAGAGCCCCGGTGAGCAGGCAGAAGGGGACAGGAGGCTTCAAAGCCCAGGTGGCCCTTTAGCCTCCCTGCTCCTCCCAAGTTCCTTCCAGGATCCCTGATGACCCCAGGCAAGGAGTGAGCAAATGTCAGGGACACACCCTGGCTCGAGTCCTCCCTCATAGCCAGGCAGGGTCCACGGGGAGGCCCAGCCCATGAGACACTACTGGGAGCTCAGAATGGCGCCTGCACTGCAGCCCCTGCCTTCTGGGGAGTGGCAGGATAGACACTGTCTCACGGAGCCCACCCAGCCTGGCACCCTGTACACAGCCCTGCGTGCCCACCCCCACCCCTCCCCGAACCCGTGCCAGCCACCGGAGCACACGAAGCCTTCCCCGGCAGAAGCGGAAGACGTGCTTCTCTGGGGCCTTCCCTGGGTACCAGCCTGGAGCTGCCTGCCCCCACCTTACTTCCTCTGCGCCTGGAAGTCTGCCGTCTCCCTGACCTGGAGCCAGTGTCAGTGGCCCGGGAATAGCATTTGCAGGACTTCTGTCTGGTGGGCAGACCCCCGTCCTTTCCTAGCCCTTACAGGGGCTGCTTTCCCACCGGGTGAGAAGAGGAAGCAGGGTCCTGCAGCCCAGACCAGGCCCCAGAAGGGGTCCTCTTCTCCTCTCTTCTAAACCCTGGCCTGGCGCTCCTGTCAGCAGGCCCTGGTCCTCACTGGCCAAGGCCCTGCCTGTACTCCTGCCCATCCTGCTCCCCTACTCCTAAGTTGGGCCTCTGGGCAAGAGGGAGGGGGAGGGATGGTCCAGAATCAAGGTCAGTCAGCCTGGCTGGAGCAGGGTGGGCAGAAGGGGCCCTGGGCCATGGCACAGCCCCCAGGAACAGGAACCTGGCAGATCCAGTCATGAGAGAGCCACACGGAGTCAAGGGGCCACCCCTTCCAGCGGGGCCATGCATGTGGAGCACGTCCTGAGTGCAACCAAGACAGGGCAGGATAGCTTCTCCTCCATCTTCCCTAGACAAGCAGACCACCCTGAACCCTGCCATGATGACCACCTCCCTTAGGCTGCCCACTGATGGAGGGGCGGAGGGCTGAGGGCAGCGAGCATGCACAGTAAGCGTCTTTGAACAGCGCCAGGCGCCCTAGCTTCCTGACCGCGGTAACCCTTCACCTCCAGCACCGGGGTGTGTTTTAGGCGTGGCCGCGTGCGTCCTGGCCACCATCCTCCAAGGCCACACCCTGTGCAGACCCGGCCACAACTGTCCAGGGCGCGCCCCGGTCCACACAGAGGCCGACTGCAGGACGCTAAGGGCGAGATATCCCCCAACCCACCCAGGAGACACGGAGAGAGAAGGCCTCCCGGGAGAGTCATAGGTCGGGTCCTGAGGGGCGGGGCCCTAGGGCCGGGAATCTGGGGCGTGTCCACGAGACACTCCCTCGAAGGGCGGGGCCTGCGGGGCGGGGATCCTGGGCGGGGCTACAGCGCGAGTCCTCCAATGGACGCGGCGTAGGGGCGGGGCTCGTGGTGGGAGGGGCCTAGGGGCGGGGCCTCCATAAAGCCACGGAGCCGTGGGACTCGCGCTTCTCGTCTGCGCGGAGCATGTCCGCCGGGGCGCCGGCCGCCCGCGGGCTCCTGCTGCTGTCGCCGCTCCTGTCGCTGCCGCAGGTGGGTCGCCAGGCGCTGGGCTCGGGCACCGCGGGGCGGGTCTGTGCTCGGCGCGCCCCGGCCCGGGCTCACCCCTGTCCCCACAGGTGGCGCTGGGCTTCGCGGAAGGCAGCTGCGACCCTTCGGACCAGTAAGTGGGGCGGGGGCTGGGGAAACGGGGCCCTGGCCCCTCCCTGCGGGGGGGAGGGTCAGGCAGGGCGGTCGGCCGGGCCCTGCCCCCCCCCCGCCGCCTCAGGTGCCACCATCCCCCCAGGTGCCCGCCGCAAGCCCGCTGGAGCAGCCTGTGGCACGTGGGGTAAGTGGAGGCCGCGGAGTGCAGTCAGGTGTGACGGTTCTCCCTGGGCCAGGCCCTCCAGACCCACACCCTGCCTGGCTCCACAGCTGAGGAGTCGCCAGCACTGTCCCCCTACTGGGCCACTGGTGGGAAGGCGCTGGGGCCCTCCGCAGCCTCGCAGACAGACCCAGCCTCCTCCTCAGCACCAGGGGCGACCTCCCTTGTGGGTCCTTCCTGAGTCCTGCCCACCTCCGGACACCCCTTCATAACCTGCTTGCCCATCTCCCACTCCCTTCCTCCCCACAACTGTGGGAGGCCTTGTGAACATGGTCGCTGGTCTGGGCACAGGGCTGTGCAGTCGGCCCGGGACAGCGTGTCCTGGGAGTGAGCCCAGGGCCACTTACGGCCAGCCCCAGAGAGACAGCCCGTGCAGGCCCAGCGTCGGGGGCCAGGCCAGCTCTGGCCAAGGAATCTCAGCCTGGAGAGACATGCCCTGGTTTTCTTTTATCCCATCCACTGCTTTGTCTTGAGCGACTGGACCATGACTGCCCGCAAGGAGCAGGTGCCCGGTGGCTGGGGTCAGTCCAGAGGTAGGGTCTTGCTCCTCCCTGCCCAGGCTTATCCTGCTCGCAGTCCTCCTCCTGCTGCTGTGTGGGGTCACGGCCAGCTGCGTTCGGTTCTGCTGCCTGCGGAAGCGGGCACACACCCAACCACGCCTGCTGCCGGCACCTCAGCCCTGCGACCTGACAGCCATCCCTGTGGACAGTGACAGCCCTGTGCACAGCACTGTGACTTGTGAGTGCCTGAGCCCTCACCTGGTGGCCCACCTGCCTGCAGGGCCAGTAGGGAGCTGGGGAGGGCCAGACCCATCCCCATAAACCAACTCTGGTTCTCTGCAGCCTACAGCTCCGTGCAGTACCCACTGGGCATGCGGCTGCCCTTCGGGGAGCTGGACCTCGACTCCATGACCCCCCCTGCCTACAGCCTGTATGCCCCCGAGCTGCCACCCTCCTATGATGAAGCCGTCAAGATGGCTAAAACCAGACAGGAAGAGCCACCCCCTTTCCCGTAGCCCAGCCCCCTCCCCAGGGCCTCATGCCTAGAGACCCCTCCAGGGCCCCAGGAACTGGGCCCTGATGCCCCACACCCCTGGCTGTAGCCATGGTGCCCCTGAGAGTGGGCAGGAAGGCTCTCCTGAGCCTCCCAATGCCACCGGCCACTCTCTACTTACAGTGGACTGTGCAAGGGTCCTCAGGCTAGGGGACTGCAGCCCACCCCCACCATCCTTCTCCCAGGAAGGCCAGCCGTCCAGCACAATGCTACAACCCTGGCCTCGTTGCTGTGTAACACAGGGCAGCCAAGCCGGCTGGCCCTGTGTTTGCCACACACACGCACGCACACGCACACACACACACAGGGTGCTTCATTCATCCCTGGCCCCCAGCCCAGCCCCAGCAGGCTCTCAGCCCACAGGAGGCCCCACAGGCCTAAGCCTAGGGGCTCAGGACCTGCTGTGATGTCTGCAGCTTTTTGGAGAGAATAAAGTTTGTATCAAAGTGGCCTCTGCATGGAGGAAAGGTCTCTGGGAGGGGCCCTTGGTCAGCTGCCTCCTGGTGCAGGCAGGCAGGGTCAGTGCCTGGTCCTTGGCCTACGCCCAGCCTGGCCTTCAGGCTGGTGTCGAGAGCCCAGAACTGGGCAGTGGGCAGTATCAGGTGTCCCACAGACATGACTGGCCAAGTGTGATGTCTGGCTCAGGAAACCCCTCTCCTTTCTCCAGACTCACGTCTTTGTAGCCCCTTCTTCCCAGGCTGGAGACAGTGAAGCGTACAGGAGTCTGGCAGGAGCGTTTATTGGCCCCCAGGCAGAGCTGGAGTGGATGGCAGGGTGGGCAGCAGGGGGTGGTAGCAGGCAGCAGCCTTCCTCCAGCAGGCCTCCCTCAGCTGCAGCAGCTGCCCCTACTGGACCGGCTTGAAGGACTCCCCGGTCGTCATGGCCACGAACTCTGAGAGCAGAGAGAGGTCAGCATCCCAGCCGGCCAGCCAGCAGGCTTCCAGGGCCCATCCCTGCTCACCCTCGTAGTCGATGGTCCCATCCCCATCCTTGTCGGCCTCCACCTCATTGGTCTCACCTGTGTTCATGAGCACGTACGTGCAGGACCCTGCACTGAGTGGCAGCGGGCCCGGCGCTGGCCTCGGCCGCCCTACCGCCCAGCCACCAGCCCTACTTGAGCGTATCCCAGTCGGTGTGGCCCTTGCCCTCCTTGTCGAAGAATGGGGAGGCCACCCTCAGCTCGCCCTCTTGGTTCTGCACCTTCTCCCAGGGCCAGGAAGTTGTCAAAGCTGAAGAACCCTTTCTCTGCAGGGAGGCAAGCAGCAGACGGTGCGAGTGAGGGTGGCACACTCGCACGCACTGCAGATCCCCACCAGGGCTGCCCGGGCCAGCCTCACTGTCTCTGTCCACATCCTTGGCCATGGAGGCCAGCTCGCTCTTGGTGGGGTTGATGTCCAGCAGACTCATGAGCCGCTCCAGCTGGTCCATCCTCACTGCCCCGTTGCCCTCCTCATCGAACATCTCGAAGACCCTCTTGTACTCTCTGACCTGCTCTGCCATCAGGTGCTCGCTCTGCAGAGACACACTGGATTCACCAGGGCTCCGTGCCCCTCAGGCCGGGAGAGGCCCTGGGACCTGTGGCACAAGGAACCCTGGGCCATCCGTCCACTTGGCCATCCTTCAGGGCCTGTTGTTAAAAGAGGAGGTTCCCAGCCCAGAGCAGGCTTTAGGCTACAGCCCCTGAGGGGACAGCTTAAGGGGAGGGGCCCACGAGTTGCGGGTGGGGTGCAAAGGAGCCACAGTGCAGGCCAGCCTCATGAGAGAGTAGTAGGGGGCTGCAGGGCAGGTGGACAGGCCCAGGCCCCAGGGCTAAGTCTGTGGACACCCAGGGAGACCAGCAAAGGACGCCATGGACCATCACGGGGAGGAGCCTGGCCTGGGCCAGGGTGAGGGTTCCCAGGCAAGGGGCTTCCAGGCCTGCCCATGGACAAGGATTGGGGGTCAGCCCCAGGGCAGTCTGTCAGCAGGTTTTGGCATCCCAGGGGGACAGTCCAGCACCTGACCGCCCTACCTGCGCCTGCCCAGAGCAAGGGCAGTGTCAGTGGCTGGCAGGGCTCGGCCTTGGGCCCCCACTCTTCCCGCTCCATCCAGCCTCACTAAACTCCTTCCTCAGGCTCCCAGAGAGACCCTCACACCTTCAGGCATGACCCTAGCCAATCATGCCCAGAAGCCTGCCCGTCCTCTCCCCGCCGGGCGCTGCTTCACCTGTGGCTTGACCACCAGCCAGCCCCCTGGGGGCTCTGCCGGGCACCAGGATCAGCCTTACCATGTCTGTGGCCGGCTGCGAGGGCACTGCAGGTGGCACTGGAGCTGCTGTGAGCAGAGAACAAAGGGCTGAGGGCGGCCAGGTATTAGCTGGGCCCGGCTGCCCTGGGTCCCTAGGGTCCAGATTCCAAGAGCCTTTTTCGGCCAGGAGAGCCTGTCAGCCCTATTTTGGGACAGGTCAGCCCTTCTTGGCTCTCCTTGGCCTGAGCACCCCTCACCCTGAAGCTCCCTCTCCGACTCTGGGTGCCCACCAAGGCCCTGCCTGGGGCAGCAGGAGTGGACACCGCGGGTCAGGGCGGGAAAAGGACTGACCAGCGCCTTTGTGCATTCCTTTCTCACCACGCCGGCCCACTCCCACCATTCTGCAGCGAGAGCCCCCACGGGCTGTCGTCACTACTCTGTGAGCTTGCTGAATGCCCTCCCTGGCCAGGTGACACACTCACATCCCCAGAAGCCCAGTGCCCCAGCATGGCGCCAGCACTTTGCTGGCACCCTCTAAAGACAGGTTCAGGAATCCAATGTGTTTGGGACCCCTCTCTGGCCACCCCGTCCAGAAGGGGCTAGAGGCGGCAGTCCGAGGAGAAGACAGCTGGACACAAGCTGGGGGTAAGGGAGGGCAGGGCAGACGGAACTCAGAAGCCAGGCCAGGTTTCCTCTGGGCAGTCAGGGGCTATTCTGGGGTTTCTCAGGGAAACCTGACCTCCCTCCCACTCAGAACAGCAGAGCTGACTCCCAGGGGAGCCCTGTGGCCAGGCTGTTGAGTAACCAGACACCTGCAGCACACTTACCACTGCATGTGTGTGCTCAGGCCTCGCACACCCCTGCCCCCATGCCGACCAGGGACGCCTGGGCCTGGGTCCTTGCGCTCCCCTCCAGGCAGTGAAGGCAGATCCGCTGGCCTACCCACTGCCCTCAGAGTTTTGTGGTTCCAAGTTGGGGCTGAGTAGGTCCTCCCATCCCCCTCCAGCTCCCGCCCCTAGGGAGAGTCTCCAGTGGGCCCCACCAATTCCCGTCACCCCCTGGGCACGGCCCCCAGAGCCATGCACACACAGACACACACCCCAGCCCCCGCCCCGTGACCGCCTGATGAATTTGAGCAGGTGGGGTATGCTGTGTCCCCCGCCAGAGATGCTGCCACCAAGTCCAGGACAGCTGCTGAGGCCGCAGGATTTGTGCTGACAGGGACAGCACGGCTCCAGCGGGCAGCAGGCCAGTGGGCCCCGGCTGGGACAGGACCAGAAGCCGGCCTGGGTGCCCACCTTGCCCAGCTGCTCCCGGCCTTGGCTTCAGGCTTTGTAATGGTGAGAAAAGACTCTCCCACCACGTCCCCGCAAAACCCCCGACATTTCAGTGAAACCAGTCACATCGACCCGCCCGGCCACGGCCAGTGAGGAGGAGAGGCGGTGGGTACAGCACGACGGGGTGGGGCCCAGGACCCAGAGGTGGGGGGGTGGGGTGGGCTTCACATCATGTTGGCCGGGCTCAGGTGCCAACCAGGCGTTTGCTCAAGCACTAGGCTAGGTGTTGCTCTCAGTCTGTTTTTGACATTTGTATTGATTACACTGGTGAAATTGGCATGAAATATTACTCAGAGGAGAGAACTCATGTTTATCAAACATTTGTTATGAATCAGTCTTTCTGCTTGTTCTTTTTCTATTTGTGGCACAAAGCACGTATCACAAAAGTAACCACCTTACCCGTTTTTACGTGTCCAGTCCAGTAGTGTGAGCTACACACACCTTGTTATTCAGCAGACCTCCAGAACTTTCTCATCTTCCCCAACCAAAACTGACCCTGCTAAACACTGATGCCCCGCCTCCCCAGCCCCCAGCACCCACGCTTCTCCTTTCTGTCTGTGGGTTTGACTCCCCTAGGGACCTCGAATAAGTAGCATCAGACGATATTTGTCTTTCATGTCTGGCTTATTTCACTGAGCATAAAGTCCGCTAGGTTCATCCACGTTGTAGCAGGCATCAGAATTTCCTTCTTTCTTAAGGTGGAACAATATTCCACTGGGTAGACAGAGCACGTTTTGTTTCTCCATCAATCCATGGGCATTTAGGTTGCTTCCACCCCTTGGCCAACTGTGAATAATGGTGCAGTGAACATGGGAGTGCATGAAGTTCTTTTAGATGTGATTAACATTTAAATCTGTAGACGTGGAGTAAAGCAGAGAACACTGATCATGTGGGTGGGCCCCATCCAATCAGTTGAAGGCCTTGAGAGAAAGGACTGAGGGTCCCAGGAAGAAGGGGTTCTGCCCGCAAACCACGTCTGGACGTGAGCTGCCGCATGAGCTCCTCCCTGGGTCTCCAGCCAGCTGGACAGTCACCACAACCACACCAGCCAATTCCTTAAAATAAACCAGTCTTCCTCCCGCCCTTCCTCCCATTGGCCCATTTCTCTGGAGACCCCTAACGAGCCAGAGGCCAGAGCAGTGAGCTCCAAGTAGCTGTGCACAGGCCCCAGGGCCGCCCTCCCCACCGTGGGGCTCACAGGATGGGGCCACGGGCATCCCGAAGACAACAGCCGGACCCGCACTGAAAGGGCAGGCCGGGGTGAGCGAGAGGCTGCCTGTGCAGCAGGGGGGCCCCGGCCCCGCCTCATCAGCGCTGGGCTCACCGCGCCGCCCCAGGGCCGACCAGCCAGGCCTTCCTGGAGAAGAGAAGAGACCCACAGACACAGCTGCTGGGGGCCCCCAGTAAGAGGACACTGCGAGTCCCACCCCTCCAAGGTGGCCTCAGGTGCAGACCCAGCTCGCACAGCCCCTGTGGCCCCACGTGGGGCCTTCTGAAAGGTTGCTGGCTCCGGAGCCCCCACGGCAGGCCAAGGTTCCTTCCAGCACACCTGGACCTCTCCCCAGTCTGGCCCTGCCCCTCCCTGACCCGGGGACGACCCCTAGTACCCCAGACTCCATCTCGGGCTCTGCGTCTGGAGGGCCCAGACGGCAACGGGATGGGCTGTGGGATGCGGCCCAGCTGCAAGGAGGCGCTGGGGGACGGGGACACAGATCCCTGGGAGCTTGCCTGCTTAGACGGTCACTTTGGTGGGTTGCAGGAGCAGGGATGAGAGACCAGGGGCTGCCAGCCCACACCTGGTGCCTATGCTCAGCCGGGTGGGGATGGTCAGTGGCGGGGAAGGAAAGCCAGGGGTGAGGGCAGGTGTGGGTGTGGGCGCCGACAGTTACGGGCAGAGCGTAGGGTTTCTGCTCGCCGCTCTGCAGTGGACGGCAGAGAAGTGGAGGCCCACATCTGGGACCTGAGTCAGAGTGGCTGACCTTCAAGGTCAGGGCCCTGGTGGGGAGGCCGGGACCCTGACACGCGGGTGCGACGTCTGGGTGGGTGTCCCCCTCGGTTTGGAGGCCAACTCCCTTGACCCCTCTGCACCTGCAGGTTTGCCCCCGTCTCCTGTGCAGGGCTGGCCCCACACCCCCACCCCAGCTAGAACACAATGAGCAGGACTTGCCTGACCCACCCGAGGCTATGTTTGTCCCCCTCAGCATCCCCACCTGCCCTCCTAGCCACTGGGCCAACAACCCGGGTCAGCTGCAGCTTGACCAGCTGAGGACAAGCCGGGCCTGACACGGATGGGCCAAAGGACCCGGTGGTCATGCTGTGGCCATGCCAGCAGGACTCAGACGAGCACAGCTGGGCCCTGGGGTCTCCCTCGAGGGCCTGGAGCACAAGGACTGGGGGACAGGACTCTACACACACCAGGGGCCTCTCACAGCCCCCACTTCCTCCTGAATCTTACTCAGCCAGCAAGGGGCGGGCCACAGTGGGAGCTGACACACAGCCCTACGGCCACCAGCCTCCTTGCCCGCTGGCGACACAGTCTCCCCAGGTCCCCAGTGGACTCACCCCCTTGCCCACCATCACCTGCCCAGCTCTGGGGCTGCCCTCTGCCCACCCCTTCTTAACTCCTGTGCCTGTCGAAGGGCCAGCCTGGGGTGTCAAAACGGAGAAGCCCAAACCCAGACCACCAGCCAGGGAAGGCGGGCGGGGCTGCAAGCACAAGGTCGGGTGCTGCTCTGGGGAGGGCCGCGCCAGCGACGGAGACCACAGTGCAAGGCGAAGCGCTTAGGATAACCATCAAGGTCACTGAACCGGCCGTATAACTTCCACATCTGTAGACGGAAAAAACAGAGAAAACACAACGAACCTAGTGAAATGTAGGAAGGGAGAAGGAAGCCTGCGTTACTGGGAAGGAGGAAGAAACAGCACAAAAGAGCCGGAGCCGGGGTCGGGCCCGGGGGGCGGGCGAAGGCAGTCAAAGGGTGGAAACTTCCCGTGATAAGATAAATCAGTACTAGGGGTGTCACGCATGACCCGATAAACATGATGAACACTTCTGTGTGCTACACGTGGAAGCTGTTAAGAGAGTAAATCCTAAGTGTTCTCTTAGCAAGGAAAAAACTTCTCCTCTGTCTTCGATTTTGTGTCTGTGTGAGATGGTGATGTTCCCTGACTTACTGTGTGAGTCACTTCATGGTGCATGTGAGTCAGATCATCGTGCTGTGAGCCTTACATTGATACAGTGCTGTACGTCAATTATAGCACAGTAAAACAGGGAGGAAAAACAAGTAAGCCCAGCCACGTGACAGAGCGCCCAGGGGCCAAAGCTGGAAGAGTGTGAGCCAGAAAATAAATCCGATCATATTTGGTTACAGACAAAGTGTAAGATGAACATCCACTGTGCACTGAAGCACACCATCACCAGAGCGAAAAAGCAGCCCACAGGGCGGGAGAAGGCAATGCGAGGCATAGGCCTGCTAAGAGACTAACGTCCAGAAAATACAAAGAACTCCTGCGACTCAGCAAGGAAAGCAAACAACGTGATTCCAGAATGGACAAAGGACCTGAGCGGACATGTCTCCAAAGAAGACACACACATGACCAACAAGCACACAAGGCGGCGCTCTGCTTCACTGACCACCAGGGAGACGCAAATTCAGTCACCATGAGACACACCCGTCAGGGTGGCCACTACCAAAAAGCAAAGAACAGGTTCTGGCCTGGCTGTGGGGAAACGAAAGCTGGTGCATGGCTGGTGGAAGACAGTATGGAGGTTCCTCAAAAAACTGAGTGTGGAATGACCATACGACCCAGCAATTCTGCTTCTGCATATGTACCCAGCAGGACTGGAAGCAGGGATTCAAACAGGTACTTGCACACCCGTGTTCACAGCAGCATGATTCACAGGAGCTAAAGGTAGAAAGAACCCAAGTGTCCATCGGTGGATAGATGAATAAAATGTGGTGTGTGTGTGTGTATGTATACGTGTGTATATGATGGTAAATATTATGTATCAAGCTGGCGAGGCCGAGGGCACCAGGTAGCTGTGTGACTGTGACTGTCTCTGGGAGAGCTGGACATTGACTCTGTTAACGAGTAAAGAAGGTGGCCCTCCCCAGTGCACGTGGGCATCTTCCAGTCTGTTGAGGGCCCAGAAAGCACAAAATGGCAGCACAGGGGCTAATTTTCTCTTTGCCTGAGCTGGGACGTCCAGCCTTTCCTTCCCTTGGACATCAGCACTCCTGGTCTCAGGCTGAGTTACCCCACTGGTGTTCCTGGGCCTCCCGCTTGCAGGCGGCAGACCTGCCTCTCCATGGACACAGAGTCAGTTCTCATAGTAAATCTCCTTGTCCTGTACCTAAGCAAATGAGTGCATTTTTTTTTTGTCATAGAACCTACTGCATCCCTTTTTATTCTTTTTATGTACAAATTATGTATATCTTACCCTTTTTATTCCTTTTTTTACATGTTTTTATTGAGTTATAGTCATTTTACAATGTTGTGTCAAATTCCACTGCAGCACAATTTTTCAGTTATACATGAACATATGTATGTTCATTGTCACATTTTTTTTCACTGTGAGCCACCCCAAGACATTGTATATATTTCCCTGTGCTATATGATATAATCTTGTTTATCTATTCTACATATGCTTGTCAATGAGTGCATTTTAAAATCCCATCTCTATGTGTCATATTGATATCTATACATACATAACCGATTCTGTTTCCCTGGAGAACTCTAATACAATATACAATGGAATTATTATTATTCAGCCTTAAAAAGGGAGGAAATTCTAACCCCAGCTACAACAGGGATGAAACTTGAGGACATTACGCTCTGTGAAATCAGCCAGTTATAAAAAGGCAAATACTGTATGATTCCATTTATATGAGATCCCTAAAGTAGCAAATTAATAGAGACAAAAAGTAGAAAGGGGGAGAAGATATAGCTCAGTGGCAGAACATGTGCTTAGCGTACATGAGGTTCTGGGCTCAGTCCCCAGTACCTTCATTAAAACATAAGTAAATAAAAATAAAATAAACCTAACCCCCCCCCCAAAAAAAAGAAAATAGAATGATTGTTGCCAGGGCCTGGGGAACGGAGGAATGGGGAGTCAGTGTTTAATGGGGACAGAGTTTCACCTCTATAAGATGAGAAAGTTCTGGAGAGGTTGGTGGGGATGGCTGCACAACAGTGTGAATATGCCTAATGCCCCTGAGCTGTGCCCTTCAACGGTCAGATTGGTAAATTTTATGCTATGTGCATTTTAACACCACAATAAAAATAAATACATATCCATGAGTCGATATTGATATAAATGACTAAATAAATACATGGGAAAGAGTCAGATCTCCCATACAGGTGCATTCCAAATAATGTATGTGGATGCGCTTCCTTCTCCCCACTTCTTAATTTGTAGGTGGTGAGCAGTAGCTTCCTTCCAAAGAAGCAGAGAATGGGAAGGACCACAGCCCAGTAATCAGGGTCAAGGTCACAGTGGTGAGTCACGTTGAGGGGACACGCCCTGGAAACCACGGGAGGAGAAGGGCCCTGTACCTCTCTGGTCTTCCTTCCAAAACCCACAACCCTGCTCTAATCACTGGGGGAAGACACCAGACAAATCCCAAAGAGGAACAGCCTACAGGATGTCCTGACCAGGACTCAAAACAGTCAAGGTTATCAAAGACAGGGGAAGTCTGAGAAATTGCCACAGCCAGGAGGTGCCCAGGGAGCTGCAACAACTAAATTTACTGTGGGATCCTGGAACAGAAGGATGACGCTGGGTAAATACGAAGGAAATCTGAATACAGTGTGGACTTCAGTTAACAGTATGTCAGTGTTTGTTTATTGATTGTGACGTGTATCGTGCTAATATAGCTGTTCATAATAGAAGAAACCGAGTGTGACGTGTATGGGAACTTCCCGTACTCTGTAAATCTAAAGCTATTCTAAAAATAGTTCATCTTAAAAAAAAAAGAAATGCAAATACATCAATAATAAAAATAATGGCATTTAAAACAGTCGCCACTTAAAAGGCGACCAAACTGACTGGATAAGACGAAGTTAGATGCTCTCTGTCCACAAGACACAGCCTACAGAAAGGTGGGGCACACGGGAAAGGGGTCGTTTTCGCGACGAGAGGGCGGGGGGCGATGTGAGTCACCAGCCCTGAAAATATGGACGGTTTTAGTAAAATCACAAGCTTGTCTTAGAACAAGTCACCGCGGCCATCCCGGGTCTTCCTGGGGAGTGCCAGACACCCAGACACAGCCCCCTGCCAGCCCGCCCCGGAGGGTGGGGTCCGCAGCGGAGTATCTCCCACCGGAGCTGGTACCCCGGCCGCTCGGCCCCGCCCCGCCCCGCCCCGCCCGCGACGCTCGGCCCGCCCCGACCCCGGCTCTTCACCCGGCCCCGCCCCCTGCCCTTCGCCCGACGCTCGGCCCCGCCCCTGTCCAGGCCCCGCCCGGCTCCCGACCCGGAAGCGGCGGCGCCCGGCGTCCACTCTGCACGTCTGCACCAGGCGGCGCTCGCGGGCCGCGAGGAGCCCGGGCAGATATGGCCGCGGGATGGAGGGCAGCGGCTCCTGCCTGCGGTGAGTGGCGTCGGCTCTCCAGGGCTCTGAGCTGCGTGGAGTCGCTTTCCGAGGCCTCCTGCCTGGCCATTTTCAAGCCCTGGTCTCAAAACCCTGCCCTAGAAGCCTCACTTTCGGGTTCTCTCAAATGCTAGCACAAAACTGGCGTAAGTGTTCATTTCATTCACAGCCCAGCCTGCTGCAGGTGGCAGACTGTGTGGCAGGGTGCCGTCTGCGGAAAAGTGGAACCAATGCTCACTTTGGTCTGATCCCTGACCAAGTGTTCGCAACCACCACCACCACCCCCGCCGGAGAAGCCCCTACCCCATCCCCAGGCAGCAGTTTGCACCAAACGGATCCCTGTTCACATCAGGGCAGAGAGTAGGCCCTGGACTCTGAGGGCTCTGCCTGGAGGCTCGGCCTTATCCTGGGACACTGGCCAGCCATGCCCAGGAGCTTGGGGCCACTGCTCTGCTTAGCTGCTGTGTGACCCGCTGTGGCCCAGGCCCCAAGGGGGCTCGCAGCTGACCCTGGTGGCCCTGTGTGTATGCCCCCTGCTCCCCTGCAGGGCTCAGGGGCTTTCAGTGTTCTGAGGGCTCTTCCTTGTCCTCTCCAGTCTTGTTTGAACGTGACAACACCAAGGTTGTTTTGTCCGAAAGCTAAAAGAGGTTTTGAACCTGAGGCGTCTCTAGCTACAGCGGGCCGAGGGGGGCCAGAGGGTGGTAGGAGCCTGGAGGTCTGTCCTGCACAAAGGGGACACTGAAGCTGGAGGAGGCCAAGCCCCTTGCGGAGGGGAAATGCCTGCCTGGCCTTGGGGCAGCATCCATATGCCCTGGCCTCAGCAGGTGGCACCCAGTGGGGCTGACTCCCAGCCCCTTCTACACACACTCTCTCTGGGCTCTTCCTCCCCATGATCTCTTTCAGGGGTCATGACACCTCAGTGCCCACCCAAACGTAGACCTGGCAGGTCCTTAGAAGTCTAATCCAGCAGGCTGAACCCCGTCCCAACCCCCGGGGATCCAGTGCAGGCTTGGGCAGATGCTAGGGGAATGTGGCGAAGCCCAGCGGGTCCCAAATGGACGTCACAGTGAGAGCTCCAGGGCCCTGGCTCCAGGCAGCGCCCCCCATGCGCCCAGCTACGCCTGCTAGTTTCCAAAACACCCAGTGCCTTGGGCCTGGCCGCCCCAGGAGGGGCAGCCCGAGGGCCAGCAGGTGCTCTGTGCTCTGCCTGGCACCCCTGCTGCTTGGGGTGCCAGCCCACCGCTTCCTCTTCCACCGCACCGGGCCCCATGCCTCAGGGCCTTCAAGACCACGGCCCTGGGTCTCTGCCCTGATCCAGGCCCACTGGCCCCTGTGCCCTATCATTGCCCCTTTGAAGCACAGTTTGCATCATCCCCCAGGGGGCAGGTGGGCTGGGCCTCTGGAACAGGATTCTTGATAAACAACCCTCAGGCCCCCAGGTCCCTCCCAAGGGAGGAGAGCTGCACCCTCCAGAGGCAGGTTCCACTGCCAAGGACTGTGGTACTGAGACTCCAGGGGCTGGGGGCCTGGACGGGGTGATTGCTGTCCCCCTACTCCCGTGCCTGCCGCAAGGCACGTTCGTAGTGCCCAGCCTGGGGGCAAAGTGCCCACTCAACCTGGACCAGAGCCTGCAGGCGGGGATAGGTGGGGTGGAGGAGCACAGGACCCAGTGGCACCCTCACCCCTGCTGTCCCTGCTGGCCCAGCCCACAGCTACCCGGCACCCACCTCCCCTTCAGAAGGCAGCCTGGGGGCTCTGGGTGCTGGGGATCCCCCTGGGTCCTAGTATGGGGTCCCAGGGCAATTTCATCGGCCTGACAGGCTGGACTCACGCCTGGGGCAGGGGCGGCTGAGGTGGGACTTGACTGGCAGCAGGGACCAGGTCAAGTACCTCGCACCCCACACCCCAGGTGGGACAGGGGTGGAGAGGAGACCCAGGACAAGGGGCTGGGTTCTTCCCCTCCAGGCTGAACAGTGTCCCCAGGGGCTGAATGGCAGTTAGGGGCCTCCAGGAGTGAGACTCCCCATGCCCGTGCCGCCAACCACGCACCTCACGTGGCTGCCTGTCACTCTGTGCCCGCTCCAGGCTCTGCCCTGGCTGTAAGAACATGCTGCCAAAATGTGGAAGAGGGTGGGGTGGGGCAGGTGGCAGGAAGGAGGTGCCCCTGAACCCAGCATTTAAGGCCTCCCCCTTCCCCTGGTCCTGTGTTGCCTCCTGGCTGTGTTCACATGTGCCCCTCCACCCCCACCTCAGGCCAGCTCTGGGACCCTACAGCTCCCTGGGTCCTGGCCTAGGACCCCACCCTATGCTGGTGCCTGCTGCCCTGGCCACACAGCCCTTTTGTCTGGAAAGTCCTCCCTCTCTTGGGAGAGGGTGTTTGCCTCCTGTTCACTCCTCACCCCTCCCCCGGGTGGGGGCATCAGCAGCCCCCAACATCCTCAGCTACACAGGCTCCCCCACGGCCCCTCACTAGCCCGAGGCTCTCCAAGCCCACTGTGGGCCTGCTTCTCCACCCGACATCTCTGAGCGTCTTGGGCTAGAAAGGTCCAGGACCCAGCACATTCTCCCTACCCCCGCCCAGCACTGCCTACCTCCACCCAGCGCTGCCTACCGCCGCCCAGCTCTGACTACCCCAGCCGTACCTGCCTGCCCTCCCGATTCACCATCCAGCTGCTTGGACAGACAGCCAGGTGTCACCCCTAATTCGTCCATGCCCTCGTCCCCAAACAACCACAAGCCCCACCACTCCAGACACCTGGCCCTGCCCGGTCCACTATGGTTCTCATCGCAGGCTCAAACACCCCAAGGCAGCCAGAGGGGGCCGCAGCCCTCCGCCCAGACCCACCTCGGTCCCCATTGCCTCCCAGCAGGACCTGCCCTCCTCACTGCCACCAGCACAGCCTCCTCTTGGCGCTTATTTTTTTTAAGAAGTAGCTGATAAATGTCAAAGGCATTTTTTTTTTTTTTTTTGCAGAGGAAGAAAAGTCATTCCTCAAATCCTGTACAGAATTGCAAGAGATCCTGAGTAGCCAAAACAATCTTAAAAAAGAAGACCAGAGCTGGAGGACTCAAACTTACCAATTTAAAACTTCCTACAAAGCTATACTGACCAAATCGGTGTGGTATTATTATAAATAAAGACAGATAGATAGATGGACGGAACAGAAGAGAGAGCCCAGAAATAAATCCTCACATGTGTGGTCAAATGGTTTCCAACAAGGATGCCAAGACCATTCAATGGGGGAAAAGGACAGCTTTTTCAACAAATGGTTCTAGAAAAGCTGGATATTCACATGCAAAAGAATATTTGGTCCCCTACCTCACACTATATACAGAAATCAACTTACAGTTTATGAGACCTAAATGTAAGGGTTAAAACTACAAAGCTCTAAGAAGGAAAAGTAGAGGTAAATCTTCATTACCTTAGCCTTGGCAATGACTTCTTAGACATAACCCCAAAATGCAAGCAGCCAAGAAACGAAAAAGGGAAAGGTAAGATGGACTTAATCAAAATGAAAATCTTTTGTGCATCAAAAGACACTATCAATGGAAAAGTGAAAGAACTGTCAGTGAAGAAATAACTGACAGAAAGGGACAAAATATTTGCAGAATTACCTATCTGTTACGGGTCTTGTGTCCAGAATACACAAAGAACTCTTACAACTCAGCCATCACCACCACAACAAAAAACAAGTTCAGAAAAGGCAAAGGACTTGAACAGACATTTCTCCAAAGAAGACATACACATGGCCAATTAGCACACGAGGTGATGCTCAGTGTCCCTAGTCACCAGGGACATGCAAATCAAACCACAACGAGATGCCACTTCACAGCCACTAGGATGGTGAGACTCGGAAAGGCTGAGGGTCACACGTCTCAGGTGGGGAGTGAATGGAACCCTTGCACATCGCTGGTGGGGATGTTCAGCTGCTGTGGAAAACAGCTTGGCGGCTCTTCAGGTTAAACATGGAGTTACCGTACAACCCTGCAATTCCACTACTAGGAAATACCCCAAAGGACTGAAAACAAAAGTTTGCACACGTGTGTTCACAGCAGCGCTAGTCACCACAGCTGAAAGGTAGAAGCAGCCCGACTGTCCATCAACGGACGACTGGAGACACAAAGTGTGGCGGGGCCGCGCAGTGGGTTACGCAGCCCCAAAAAGGGACGAAGTGCTGACACTGGCTGCAGCATGGCTGGTCCTTGAAAACGTGGTGCTCAGGTCACGAGGTCACGTGTTGTATGATTCCACACGTGTGAAGTACCTAGAGCAGGCAGATCCACAGAGATAGAAAGCCGGGGGCTGGGGGAGGGAGAGGGGCTTCCTTTGGAGGTGGTGAAACGTTCTGGAACTGGATACAGGTGATGGTTGCACAATCACGTGAACATACTAAGTGCATATGGAACTGTATGCTTCAAAAGGGTGTTAGCGGTCAATTTCACAGTATGTGTATTTTACCACGATGCAAAACAGGAAGTGGCTGCTGAGGCAGAACCCTGTCCAGGTGAAGCTTCCAGTCCCCAGGAGTCCTTGAGGAATTTCCCCTTCTGATCAGGGGAGTGTGGGCTGCCCTGTGGGGAGGAATTTCCTGGTGGAGACCCCATGCCCTGAGCTGAGTTGGAGCCGGGGTGGGAACATGGGCCATGGGGCTGAGTCCCTGCCCCCTCACAGAGGGGGGAAGGTTGGTGGGTCTTTCTGTTGGAAAGGACAGTCCCTCCAGGTCGTGACTTGAGAAGAGGCCAGGGGGCTGTCGGGACAGCGACCAGGAGGCAGGCCCAGAGGGAAGGGCCCTTCCTGCCAAGCAGCCCAGGGGCCAGGCTGTGCCACTGTGCCAACACAGGGTGGCCTGCGGTGGCACCCTGTCGGTGGCCACAGAGTGGGAGGGGCAGCTCTGGGCCTGTGTGGCCTTGAGGATCAAAGTCCCTTCCCCTGTGCTCAGTGACTGCCTGCTGGAAGTGGCCCTGCGTGGCGTCTTCATATCAGACAACTTCAGGCCAGCGTCCTGGGGTGGGAGGGCTGCTCCAGAGCACGTGGTCCAGGCTCTGGGGCCATCTCTGGGCTGCCTCTTACGTGGCCCAACAGGGCACTGGGCTCAGGAAGGCTGCTCAGGCCGCAGGCACCCCAGGAGCTGGACTGCCCACCTTCCCCCTGCCCTCTGCTGGTGCTACAGGTGCAAGCTGTTTACCCGGCAGGTGCTAGTGGAGCTGAGTCCCAGGGCACCACCTGTGGGGAGCCGAATCCCAGAGCAGGGGGCACTCTCCCCCCAGCAGGGCCCTGGCAGAGGGAGGCGAGGGGAGCTGGAGGCAGCCTCCCTGGCCCTCCTCTGGACAAGCTACCCCGATCCCTGCAGCCACCACCCCTCATCCTGTTCATGTCTACAGCCAAAGCTCAGGGGAGGCAGCGAGCAGGCCGCCCCAACTCTGGGCGGCTGTCAGATTTGGGATCTGGCCAGTGTGCAGCGGAGGCTTCAATCACCCTGCACGGGCCCGTGACCCACCAAGCCAGTGTGGTCCACCCAGAGCTAGGCTCACTAGGTCCCAGCTTCCTGGCTCCAGGGACCCCTCTCCAAGCAAGCCCAGGCCTATAGGTGGCACCCGAAGGCAGGACGCTTGGCCAAGCCAGAGGCATGGTGGGGGGGGGGCCTTTCTGGGCAGCCACTGCCCCAGATGCCCTGCCCACCGGCTCCCACTCCCAGACCCTCCCACTCTGGGCACTGAGAACTCCACTCATCCCTCTGTGCCTGCCTGAGCTCCCCTCTCTCCTTTGTGTGTGGGTGTCGGGGGCTGGATGTGCACCCCTCCCTCTCACGTGCCTCTCTCTCTCTCTCTCTCTATCTCAGGATCTCGGCATTTCTCTTCTCCCAGCACCGGCCCAGCATGCACCCAGGCAGTTTCTGGCAGCTGCTCTCCAGGGCTGGGCGGTGGCTGCCGGGCCTTCTGCAGGCAGCCGGGGAAGCTTCTGTGCAGAACAATCGCAGCCTGCCTGCCAAGGGCGGCGCCCAGGCCCGGAGAGGAAATGGGGCTGGGGGCTGGGCCGGGTGGGAGCACTAGCTGCCCCTAGGGGCACCCTCCATGCCCGCCTGGGAGGCCCTGGAGGCTGCTGCAGGGGTGGGGGCAGAGGAGAACCAGGCCGCCAGAGCCGGCCCAGCCCTGTTCCTCCAGGCTCTGCCCCCCAATATCCGGTTTCAGGACCTAGCAGGCCAGAGGCTGGGGCTGCCTGGACCTTGTGGGCCTTGAACCCAACAACCAACAGAGGCTTTGCTTATAAGTATCTCAGCTGTTGCCCAAATCCTGCTTTTTTTCCCCCGCTGTTTTCTTCCTGTCTAGTAACCTCGTCCTCCTGGTGACAGGATTTGCCTTTGCTCTGGGTCTGCATGTTGTCCAAACAGGGACAGTGGCACCTCCATTCCCTGCCTCCAGGGCCACATGAAATCTGATTGCCTTCCTGGGGTCAAAAGACAGTCATCTCAGAGTCTCTGAAGCACTGTGGCTGCTAAATTGGGGTCCGGGGAAGGGAGGTACCACCAGCCATTTCCCCATCAGGCCACAGCTCAGGGAAGCAGAGCCAAACAGGGAGCCCCAACAGCCTTACTGAACGCCTGGATCCAGCTGTGCCTGAAGCCCAGATGACTGTTCACAGACTCATTCCCTGAGCCAGTAATGGCCTCTTTTCAGATAAGCTAGTTAAGCTTTTGCTGCCTTCTACCAAGAGTCCTGGCTGCCCCAGCTCCCGTGTGTGCATGCTGTGCATCCATGGGTGTAGACATTTCTGGGGATGTATGTGGGGGTTACCTCTCTCCTCTCCCATGGCTGCATCTTTTTTCCTTTGCGAGGTTGGTGTTCTCAACCACAGGTGTCTCACTCCACGAATGACATCGAAAAGCCCCTCGTTTAGGTTAGCTATGGCATCAGGTGGGGCCAGGCCTTCCAGCCCCACAAGTGCAGCCCCAGTTCTGTGCTGAGACCAGATATACCCACCACAAGGAACCCCACAGAGGTGCGAGCTCGCCCAGGAAGGCAGCAGGGGCATTTGTTGGAGCTGATGGTCTGAGCTGCCCCCCAGTCTGAGCTCCACTGGCGTGGCTCCCCCAGGAGTGGCAGGGAGACGCCTGGGCCTTCCCCAGGATGCAGCTGCCCATCTGAGAGCAAGACGCCCACTTCTGTGTTTGCCGCTCCCCCGCAACTTGGCCCCTCCTGATTCCCCACTGACCCCCACATTCTGGGACCCCATTGGTCTGTTCATGCCCAAAGGTGGGTGATGAGGAAGGTCACAGGCTCGAGGGTCAGGTCACGAGATGCATGGTAGGGGCTTGGGAACAAGGGACGAGTCATGCCCTGGGAGAGAGGGGCTGCTTTCACTGCCCAGGAGAAGGGGTCCAGGGAGCCTTCAGGGTCTGTTGGCAGCCAGGGCCAGCAGCCAGCGCCCTCCCCAAGGCCAGTGAGGTGTGTTCTCCCTGCTGCCCCGGCCTCCTGGGTTTGATGCCCGTGAGCTCGTCAGCCAAGCCCACCTTGGGCCTTGACCCTCCCCTGGGCTCTGAGGCCCCCTGCCCCCCGCCACCCATGCGGCTCTCTGCCTGCCCTGGGGTCTGCCTGAGTGTCACCTTCCTACTGGCCAGCCCACGGAGAACTGGCCACCCCGCTCTCCCTGTGGCCCCCGCAGACCTGCTCAGAGTCAGGGCGGAAGTGGGGTCAGGGCCCAGCCTTCCTGGCACCCAGTGGATGCTCCACCCGGTCAGTTCAGCTGAGAGAAGGAACAGGAGCCTCCTCACCACCTGACCCCGTTCTGTCACCAGACACTGCCTCCAGAAGCTCGCAGGAACTAATTAGCGCTGCTTCCAATTTACCTACATTCTGCAACCCCCTCCTCGTCCTCATCCTTTGTCCTCTGGGGCGTGGAGGCAGGGTCAGGGCCCGGCTCACTTACTGGAAGCGAAGCCAGGATGGCCGTGGGGCGGAGAAAGGGACAGGGATCTGCAGGACAGGACAGACGCTGTGGGAGCCGCCCCTGAGGCTCTGAGACCCTAAAAGCCAGGCCTGGAGCAGGGTGGGGGGGCGCCCAGAAGCAGGTCCTGGTCTTGTGCACAGATTGCTTGAAAAATGCAGATTTTCAAAGACCTATTTTCCCGTCAGACCATTTCCTGCTAAGGAGCAGACGGCGCAGGGGCATCTGAATTATGGATTCGCGCTCCCAGACTTTCAGTGAAGGCTGGGCGCTGAGCCGGGCTCTGGGGCCGCCGCCTTTACCTTGGGCCTGGCGGGCCTGGCCCGTGGCTGGATTCAGCTGACCGTGCATGGCTGTGAACTCAGGGCCACCGATCTACAGGGGAAGGGGTGTCCCGGGAATACAGGAACTCATCCTGGCTGGGCACGAGCTCTCCATGAAGGGTCCTGATTTATGCCCCACGGAGGAGGGGGCTGGGTGGTGGTGACTGGCCACTGCAGGAGGCCTGGGCAGAAGGGGTGGACGGTGGGGCAGGGACAGAGGTGTCCCCAGAGCATCCTTCAGACCTTTGAGGTCTCAAGGGCCCTGGCAGGAAGCTGGAAGCTCCTGTGGGTTCCTGAGAGCTGCCCAAGGCCTGGGGCATGTGTCTTTAGGGCCTAAATGTCCTACTGCCTGGGGGTAGGGGGATGAGGCCTCCCAAGGCTACACAGGGAATCTGGGAGGAAGGTCCCAGGGCCCCCAGTTTCTTCCCTCCTGCCTTCTTTCAACTTTGCCCCTCACACCCAGTCCATAAACACATAAACAGGATTTCAGGCCCTGGCCACAGGGCAAGTTCCAGGGAAGGCCCTGCCACACCCTGCAGACCTATAGATTAGCTGGGGGCAACCAGGCTGCACCCCAAATCTCAGACAGCTGGGACAGGAACTGGCCTCGTGTCCTTGTGTGTGGCCTTGCCCTGCAGCCCTGGTGTAACTGGGGACGGGCCTGACCAGGGCGACGGTGGCCTGTGGGGCAGGGGAGCCCTGGACCCACCCTGCCAGCAGTGCTGCTGCCAAGTCAGGCCTGCCCTCAGGTGGGGATGCAGGAGCCCCAGATGGGGGTCCTGAGCGTCCCCCGGTCTCCAGACACCCCACAGCAGCACGGAGTGGTCTCACCCCACTGCCCACTTCCTTGTGCTCTGCAGCGGGCTCTGCCCTCAACCTCCACGTTTCACAATTCCCCCCTCCTTTCCCCCTCCTCCCTCCTTTCTCCCCGCTTTTGCTCCTCCCCACTCCTCTCCCTCCTCATTTCTCCTTTTTCTGGTCCTGCACTTAGGCGGGCATTGAAGTTCAGTTGGCATCAGACCTGCTGGACTCTGAGGAAAGTCTCTGACGCTGAGTCTAGGGCCTCGAGACCTGCGTCTCCAGGTTCACCTGCTGATGCTCAGAAGGCCTGTCCTGCTGGCCTTGTGTCATCTTGAGCAAAGAGCTCCACCTCCTCTTGAGCAGCAGGCAGTCTTGTCCCCATCCCACCCCCTGCCCTTGTCCTGGACATCGGGACCATTCTGTTCTGACCCTCCCTACTCCCCCGCGCCCACCTCTGGTCCTCACGCTGAGTCATGTCCCCATCACTCGGAACACAGATTGTTGCCCGCACCCCTTCTACCCACTCCACACACATTCCCTGGGGACCCACTGGGCACCCCGTGTCCTTCTTGGCGGGTGAGGCAGTGGGCAAAGGTGCCAAAGCCTGGTCTTCAGTGAGAGAGCTGGGCAAGGAGCAAGCAGCCTATATGTGAACGGTGTGAGGTCGGGGGAGCCAGAGCAGCACTGGGCACCAGGGCAGGCGGGGGAGACTGCAGGTGTGACTGAAGGTTATGGGGGACAGCCTCCTGGGCAGATGGAGTCACGAGGGCCACAGGCCAGAGTGCAGAATCCAGTGACTGTGGTCCAAGGAGCAGAGAGGAGCCAGAGCACTGGACAGTGAGGGGGACAGAGGGGAGGCATCTGGGGACAATGGGACCTGTCAGTGGTTTTATTTGGCTGACCTTCAGTCCTTGCTCAGTGGAGCAGAGTAGACATCCCCCCTAGGGTCAGTGTTCTTGGAGGGCGGTGGCAAGCATGGGAGACTGGTTACACGGTGGGGGAGTAGTCTGTGTGTGACTGTGTGTGTGTACATACACACGTGTGGTTGCACATGCTCATGCTTAGCTCTGTCTTGCTGACTCCAGTAGCAGCAAGCACACCCAAGGCCCAGATCCTGGCTTCTAAATACCATTCTCCACGGAAAGAAAATAGGGCTCCTTGGAGAAATGGTTGAGTTCAGAGCTGGGGCAGGGAGGGTCTGAGACAAGCCTGGAACTTCCTCTGCCAGGAATTGAGGAGGAGCTCCAAGAATGCTGAGGACAAGTCTGTGAGGCAGGAAGGACCAGTGGGAGCGGGACAGGGAGCACAGCCGCAGAGGAGGTGGGAAGCTGGGCCCATGGAGTGGAGGGCCACCCTAGTCACACACACAGACAGGTACACACACACACACAGAGACAAATCAGCCACAGCTGGGAACAGGCCGGGGAGGGAGGGGTGACAGGCCCTGCAGGTTGTGGTCCTGGTTTAAGAGCCAGGTGTGCTCTCCTGCTTCTTTTAGCCAATCATGCAGGCCTGGAGGGGGAGGAGCCCCTGGATTTGGTCTGGAAAGGGCAGCACAGGGGGGACTGGGGACAGGGGGCTGAAGTGGTTGCAAGGGACTGATTAGGGTTGGGGACCGCAAACTCTTGCAGTGAAGAAGTCGATGGCGTGGGGAGTTGTTGGAACTGGGGAGCCCAAAGTCAGATGATGTGGGAGCTGATTGGCGGAGGGTTCCACTCATGGACATCAAGGAGGTTTCTGAGAACACAGGAAACTACAGGCTGCTGACATCTGACCCATCTCGGCCTCCTTCCCCTTCCCCACCTGGGGGTCTGCAATTCTCAGCTGCCTGGCTAACTTAGCCACATTTACAGGGGTGGACCATCTGTCCCTCCTGACACTCTTCCCCACGGTCACACCTTCCACTCAGGTGGACATTCCCTACAGGAGGGCCTTGATCACTGAAGCCACACTCCCTGCAGCTGCCCAGCTCAAAGGAGCCCCAGGGGCATCTCCGAGGACAGGCCCTGGCCCTAGGCTGCAGGGCGTCCTCTCTGCGGGCAGGCGGAAGACAGGCATCCCAGAGGCCGACCGACTTCATCCAGTGCAGGTGTGGGTTAGCCTGGGCTGGGGGTGTGCGTGTGCGGAACCCAGCTGGCAGGCGCGTGTGAGGGGTGCAGAATGCAGATGTGGAGCACGGGATGCAATGCGAGGCTCGAGTGCAAGGCGCCGAATGCGGGGTGCAGAATGTAGATGCGGGGCAAGGGTGCAGGGTGCAGGGTACAGGGTGAAATGCAGATGTGGGGCGCAGGGTGCGTTACAGGGCGTGTGTGTCGGGTGCGGAGCGAGTATGCGGGGCTTGTGTACCAAGCGCATGTTCAGGGTGCCTAATGCGGGGTGCACGGTGCAGATGCGGGGCACGGGGTGCGGTGCCAGGCTCCAGCCCTGAGGCCTCCACCCACGTCCGCATGGCTGGGAACCAAGTCGGTCGGTAGCAGGCAGGCCCACGACAGCGCAGGGCCCCGCAGACAGGCCCGGGGACGCGGGCACCGAGCGGGTCAGGCCCGGGGGGGTGCTCCCTGGAGCGGGTCTCCGAAGGCGAGGTAAGGCCCCTTTAAGGGGCTCGCGCACGAGCGCGGGGCTGGCGCAGGCATGGAGCGCGCGGGCGTGCGCGCGGGCGTGCCGCGGCTGAGCCCTGCGTGCGCGCGCGCGTGCGCGGTGACGCGGCCGTGGGGTTTCCCGAGGCTGTGGGCAGGGGCCGCCGCGCCCATCCCGATGGCTGGAGGCGTCTAAGGGGCGGACGGAGGCGGCGGCGGGAGCGGGAGCGGGCGCAGGAGCGGGCGCGGGCGCGGGAGTGGAGCGGCCGCCGCGGGACCGACCGGAGCGAGCTTCGCCGGCGCACCTGCCCGCAGCGCCCGCGGAGCGGCCCGAGCGCGACCACCTCCCGGGGCGGCGGCCGAGGCGGCTGAGGCGGCGGGTGCGGGCGCGGCAGGCGGGACGCGGCGTCGAGGTGAGCGCGGCAGCCCCTGGCCCCGAGCCTCGGCCCCTGGCGCCCCCCCCATCCCCGCCGCCCCCGGCCGCCCGCCCTGGCCGCCCCGCCCCCACTCTCCCCGCCCCCACCCAGTCTGCGGGCCGCGTCTTCCTGCCCAGCCCGGGTGGGGTCTGCGGGGCCGGGGCGGGGGCGGCGGCCGGGGCCGGGGGGCGCCGGGGGCTGGGCCCGGGCCCGGGTTCCGGGGCCGACCTGGAGCCCCGCGGCCGGTGCCCGGGAGGCTGGCCCGGAGGAGGGGCGCCGGCCGGGAACAAAGGGAGCGGCGGCCCTGCTTCTGCAGCGGGCGGTGGGCGCTCGTCCTTGGCGCCGGCGGGACGCGGTGCGGGAAAAGCGGCGCTTCTGGGGGCCCGGGAGCGAGGCCGCGGCGGGGAAATGGGGAAGCGGCGCGGGGGGCGGACAAAGTGCCGGGGAGCGCGGGCCGGCGCCCGCCGTGTCCGCGGGGCCCGGGCGGGGCAGCCCTGCGGCGGGCCGCTCTCGCTGGCGCCTCCAGCCGCGTGCCGGGCCTGCGGGCGGCGGGCGGGCCGGGGGCCCCGCGCCCCGCGCCGAATGAATGGCTCCGAGGCGGGCCGGCAAGATGGCGGGGCCGCCGCGCTGCCATTGTCGGCCGCCGCCCGCCGCCGCGGGGCTCCGGGTGCGTTTTCCGGAGGCCGGGGGGCGGGGAGCGCGGCGCGGCGGCGCGGGGTCGGGCCCTCCTGGGCCCCGCGGCCGAGCCCTCGGGCGCTTGGAGCCCCTGTGTTTTTCCCTGCGAGTCGGTGTTGGACTCCAGCGGCGTTCACGCGTCGCTCCTGCCCTTTAAATTGCACGGCCGGCTGTCCGAGGCACTGTGAGCTTCATCGGCTCAATTCCGCTATTTGGACTCTTTTCAGTGAGGATTGTGAGCTTCGCTGACTGAAGGAACGCCGCTTTTTGTTTTGGGAAGGGAAGCGGTGGACGTTTACAGTCGAAGAGTACATTGCTGAGTGTCTGCGTAAACGGAGTAGACGTTTAATCCGTAGTTCTGGTTTGGGGAGTGTCTTCATTTTGCTGTCTGGTGACACAGTGATCTCGAACAGTATTTAATGATTAATGCTTATGAGATTGTTAGCTAAGAAAATGTGTAGGTTATTTCCCAAGCTTGGCAAATACATGGGAAGTATTAGCTTTGGAGAAGTTCCTCTCAACCCCAGATACAGGGTGAGGTCTCAAGGCCGTGCTTGTCGGTGAGATTTCTACCTGAGTTCTTTGTTTTCTAATTTGAAGCAGTAGTCTTTTGGGGGGTGGAGGGGTTCTTTATTTCAGAGAAAGGTTTTGGTTTGCATTCTGTTAAGATAGACAGGGTCTGTTCTGGATTCTTCCGGAAGGTACAAATTGCAAAAATAAAGAGCAGGCAGTTCCTTTTTTGCTTTCTCACTAATACTGGGCGTGTGGCGGGGACAAGGCTGATGCCACCAGCATGGAAACAGGTCTGAGACCCTTCAGATGGCAGAGCTGGCTGGTAGCTTTGGCTTTATTTAACTTTCTGACAATAAGAGCAGCCTAGAAACGGAGAGAAACTGGAAGAATTAGAGGCCGGTCCCGTCCGGACTCTGTGGGGGAGGGTTTCCGGCTGCCGTGAGGCTGGACTTCGAGGCTCCTCCGAGACTCCCTCTGTTCCACGGTTCTGGTTTCACAGGCATTGTGCGTGCTACAAGTTTCTCTTAGAAGGTGAGAGTTTAGGAAGCAAAGTTAAGTTTTATGATTGTGCCTGTGGCTCACGCCCAGTTCTCCCTGCTGGGGGCCAGTGTTGGCGCTCCGTTTCCTCTTCTGCTGAAATAGTTCAGGAGTGTGCTTGCAGAGAAATTTGTTCAGCTATGCAGTTTTGAGTCAGAATTGACACTTTCTTAAATGAACACACCCACTAGACAAAACTGTTCCTTCGGTACGGTAATCCAAGTTTACGACTCAACTATATTTCTCTCATCAAGCAGGTACTGAGCAGAGTGTCCTTTAATGATACCTTAATAAAGATTTCTCTTTGTTTGATATCTTGAGTTATTTCTATTTTGGGGGGTGTTGACGTAAGTTTCCTGAGATTTAATTTTAATCTCAAAAGAGATTCAAAAGACTGCCAAAAGGCTGTCATATTTTTTCATGTTTAGAGACTGATTTTAAAGCTTGAATCACCTAGGTCTTAAATTGACCACACCAGAAGAGGACTGATTTTATCAGAGTTAATGAATTCATCGGAGTTTTGTTCTGTTACCTTTTATTTTGCTGAAAATGTCTGTGTCTCTTATCCTTTGGTTTGACTGGAAAAGGTGTGTTTCTGTAAATAGCTTTGAGAAGGATCTTTAGGGTAGCTGTGGACTTATGTACCATCAGTTGCTTTTTTAGCTAAGACTGTCATGAGTAACCGTGATTTTATTTTAGACGTACAGTATTGGCACTTATTATATTTTCGTCATTGGATTGTTTCTCAAGGCCCAGAGGATTTGGCTCATGTTGGTCTCTAAATTGGATTAAGTTCTTACTGACTGCAGACTGTGGCTTTCAGCATTAGTGGATTGGTAATAGATAGTCTCAATTTTATTATCTGGGCCTGACCATATGGTGTGCTATGTTATTTTGAAACCCCTGTTTAGCATAAGTCTAGTGAAGCACTGAACAAAAAGTTTTAGGATCTTTTAACCCAGGTATAAATTTAAACCCAAGTATAAATTCTGATTTCAGATGTGCATTTGTTGATAAGAATGGATAGAGAAGTTACAAAGAAGGCAGTTCAGTTACATGTTTGGTTTAATGAACATAGAATGAGGGGTTAAAAACAAATTTAAGTTGAAACTGAGGTCAGAGAAATAATTTATAAAACTGAATGTGGACCATTACTGGAAGAAGGAAACAGTCCAAATATATGTGGGAGTCTGGATATGTATTGAGTAACTCACATCACACTGACTATTTTGGAAAAAGAATGGAGTACTTCTCTTTCGAGCTGTGAGTGTCGGTCCAGAGCTCTCATTTAAGAAATACAGCTGTCTGCAGACACTGAACTGGTCAGTGGCTTACTGGAGAGCTAAAGGCTTTTAAGACCTTTCAGCCCTCCTGTTCTTGTGGCCATGCCTGCTGTTAGGTGCCACAGTAATGGATGGGAATCACTGCTGACTTCCAGTGGTGGAAAAGCTTCCCGTTGTATAGAGCGTTGTTGCTTTTTTTTTTTTTTTTCCTTTGCTTTCCTAGTTAGTATTCCCTTATTTGACTGAAGGTTCTGGGAAGAAGCCATTTCTGAAAACTTGCTGATAAACCGAATCAAGATTATCTAAGGTAATAATTCTGAAGAGATTGTTCGGTTGAGTCTATATTGCCATTAATAATGATTTAATAATTAGCTGCTCCAGGCTTAATAATGTGTTTTTTCAAGGGAGGAAAGATGGTATTTATTCTCCAGCCTGTCAGGACCAGACTACTAAGGGGATGGTTGAACGTATTCTTGTTCACTTGTGGGAAGTTGTGGCTGCGTACGTGCATGTCTCCTGACTGTCTGGTAACAGCTGTAAGATGTACTCCCGATGAGGATTGCACACTGACTTGACTACCTGTCCAAGCGTTGTAGTTGGTAAAACTTTAAAAAATTCTGGACATTTTCTAATGACATGAGAGTGTTCAAACTTCAATAATAGGTATCCAAAAAAATGGTCATAGGAACTTTAAGACAATCCCTAAATTTTAGGGAGGGAGAGAAATTCACTCATTTCTTAAAGCGCTGAGTTAGAACCTAGTTCTGTAACTTAACCTGCGAGTTTGGATGTGGCTTTTGACTTCTCTGTGTCTGTCTCCTTGTGTGTAAGACGGACATCTAGACCCTCCTTCCCAGGGTGGTCGTGCGTTAGCACCTGCGTGGTGGAAGCCCGTGGAACGGCGCCTGGCCGGCGGTGCACTGTGCAGAGACCACCGTTTCTACTGCTGGTGGCCTTGCTTTGTAGCAATCTTTTTAACTGCGATAATGGTGAGTTATGGTATAAGAAAATAGTTAATTGAGATACTTGATTTTCCTGTCTTCTGATTGGTCCAGAGGAAGATGAATTTAGGGTGTGGAACATGTATCAGCTGTCTTTGCAAGTCCCCTTCACTTTGATTTACTGTCTTCCTCCCAAGTCGCCTCTCACACTCCTTCTCGAAAAGCTTTCTGTTCTTTCAATTAAATACGCTTGCTGTGCAGTATCACGTTAGTTTCAGGTGTGCTACGTAGTGCTTTGGCGTTTGCGTACAGTATGAAATGATCACGATGTGTCTGGTGACCATCTGTCCCTTGCAGGATTATTACAGTGTTCCTGCCCGTGTTCCTGTGCTGTGTGTTAGATCCCCGTGACTTGCAGGGAATAAATGTAACTGAGGTTTGTACCTCTTAATCCCCTTCCCCTATTTCGCTCCCCCTCCTCTCCTGGCTACCACCAGTTATCCGGATCTGTTTTCGTTTAGTTTGAAAGGCTTTCTTCATAGGGTAATTTTGATCCTATAATTCATTTTGAAACTGGTAAAATTACTGTTTATTTTTTAAAGATCTCACTCCACTCCCTTTATGCTGCTGAATTAACTTTGGATTTCTCAAAACTTTTTGGCATCCCTTAATTTGACAACTAGTGACAATAATAATGAAGTAGTTTTCATACATTTTCAAAAATACGGTAACTGGAAATTTGTTTAACTAGTGCTTATGCAGCAGCTTCTCTGCCAGCTGCTGAGTCTGCACGTTGCTGTAGGGTGGGTGTGGTCCAGGGCCTTACTCTCTAGTTTACTAGGGAGCCTGGCTTGCACTTTGCATACAAAGTGGACAACAAGGGTGGTGGATCATGGGGCTAGCTAACTAGTTTTAGGGTTTAGTGAGAGCGTCCTTGGGCAAGTGTTTGTTTTGAGACAGGATCCTTTAGTTGGATGGAGCCCACCTGGCACACAGGTGGTGTGTAGAGGGGAAGGAAAGAATGTTCCAGGCTGAGGAGATGGTGTGTATGTTTTTTCATGCAGCCAGTTAGCCGCCTTCACCCACTGTGTCTGCAGCATCCAGCACAGTGCAGTGCAAGCTAGGTGCTCAGTAGTTGTCTGTTGAATGAATGAGAGCAGGTCATCCAAGGACGGAAGTTCAGAGGGCTGGAGAGTGGTGAGAGCGGGACATGGAGAGGTCAGAGCCTCCTAAGGCATTTGTGGTTTTACCTTGAGGGCTCTAGGAAGCCTTGAAAGGGTTTTAAGGAGTTTGAGCTGATGAAAATCGTCACTTGGTACTTAAAAAATGGAGCATGCTCAGAGGAGGGAGGAAGACTATGGTCAGAGATTCTAGATAGGAAGCTGTGTGGAGAGGAAGAGGGTCTGGACCAGAGTGGAGAAACTGGGAGCTGGTGATGGAGGCAACTTGAGGACTGAATGGAAGGTAAGAAAGGGGTGAGTGAGCGCAGGCTTCTATCCTGGACATCTCAGGGGCTGTTCTGCATTTATTAAAATGAGCCCCTTGGGTCGAGGACCCCAGTAGTGCTCCCACCTTCTGCGTTGGAACACACAGCCTTTTCTTTCTATCCCTTCTCCCTGCAGAGCTCTTCTCCTGGAGGTTTGTTTGCACCTTTCACTCCCTCCATTCCAGTCTTTGTTCTGACATCCCCTCCTCGGAGGGCGTTCTCCACTCTCTCAGTCTCTGCAGTCTTCCCTTGCCCTGTCTCCGCAGCCTTTATGTTTATCTGCCTCTGGATCTAAGCTCCACATTTGGTTTGATACAGTGTTACCAGTCTTTGAAACAGCATTTGTGGAATTAGTGACTTTTGTACATGTGAATGCGGAGCCCTGGAGGAGCCATCTGGGTAAGTTTTCAGTGTTTAGGTGGTGGTGGCTGAAGTCTTGGGTGTCCAGTCACTTAGAGTGAAGGGTCTCAAGAGTGTGGCTGGTGGGCTCCGGGTTCCGTCAGGTCCGGGCATTGCACTCGCACTAGTTGACATTTGCGCCGATGAAGGCGGTGGTGGGTGACTGCTGGCTCTGTAGCGCACATCAGGGCCGCGGTACCAAGCCAGCTGTAGCGGTGATTGTAGTCATAGTGTCTTCACCACTGTGAGCTTGTGGTTTACAAAAAATACGGTTTAATCTAATGTCCCTGGTGAAGCAATAAAAATTAATTTTATTAAACTTACACCCCGAGTACCCATCTTCTTCTTGGTCTGTGTGACAAAGTGGGAAGTGGGCATAAGGCACTGATGCGCCCGGCGTCAGTGCGGTCCCCGCATGAGTGGACAGTGTGCTTGTTTGAAATGAAGAGCTGCTGACAGAAAATGGTGGCTGTTGAGACAGGGGCATTTGGCAGGTATTTTCTTAAAAACGAAGTGAACCAGATACTTCAAGGACAGTACCTGACAGTGTTGTTGGCAGTGATAAAATTTGAGCTTCAAATGGAAATCAGGATTTTGGAAAACTTGATTCTGATACTAGGAGCTTGACAGCTTCCTAGTACTTAAAGATAGGTGGTGACGCTAGTGAAATGTTCCTTTTTTTAATGTTACAAGTAAAATGTGTCAGCATTTGGAAGACCAGCTTAACTCAGTGAACTGATATTTTCCGAATGCCCTGTGCTCAGCGCTTCTGCCTCCTGGACGGACGGGACGCGTGACAGATCCAGTCAAAGCGCGGGGTGGAGTGAAGGAGCCCCAGAGTGTGACGTTAGCTGTGGAAGCGTTAATCGGCGTGGTTCAGATGCCACTCAGAATTGCTCTTTAAGAAACTTGCCCAAAACAAAACAAAAAAAAGAAGCTTGCCGCTTGTCAAGTTTTATGTAGTATCAAAGAAGACAGTCTATGCTTATTTGAAAATCAAGTATTCCTCCCTTTTCTAACTCCACATCTGTGTCAGGCTGAGTATTTATCTCCAACCAAAACAAGATCCCGCACCAGACTGAGTGCTGGAAGCAGGTGAGAATCCAGCTCTCACCTCCTGAAGCAGACGTTGAAGAGGTGTGCTGAAGCTCATAAAGCTGCTGTTCTTCTCACCAAATTATTTTTCTAGTTATTTTTTATTAAAAAAAAAACTGCTTACAATAACATGTAATGGGAGTATTAAACGTTTTTTACATGCCTCTTTCAATTTCTAGCGTAGTAAGTGTGTGTAGACAGAACCCACATAAGCAGAAACCCATGGGTCCTCAGTGGTTGGGAATGTGAAGGGAGCCTGAGACCAAGGCTCTTGGCAGCAGTGATCGGAGAGCAGTGTGGTAGTCAGAGCAGCAGGGGCTCATTGAGGGCCTTGGCCCCAGGGGCCTGTGAGGACCAGAGAGGCCCTCCCCTGGAGGCAGGTGCTCTGTCCTGATGTGTCCTTATAGGTGTAGCAGCATCATAGGTGTAGGGTTTTGCCTTTACCTGGAGAGAAGAACCCAGAGATTCTCTAAAGGTCGAAGACCCATTGGCGTAGCTTGGGTGTTGAGGGACGGGCAGAGAAAGAGAGCCTCATAAAGGAGTGGTCAGATGTCAGGACATGAGGGTGGCGTTGGCGCCTAAGAGTCTGAGAGGGGAAGCAATGGCCAGAGAAGCAAATCTGGCCGAGCATGAGTAGACCAAGGGGTTAACGGTCAGGGCTGGTGAGAGGCCATGGGCTGAGGGGAGGCCCTGAAAGAAGGATGGAGAGCAGTGGGGGTGGAAGGAGGGCTTTGTTCTGCCTGGACTTTAGATGGAGTCGCTTGAGCATTGTCAGGTGCTGCGGGAAAGGAGCACTTGTAACGGTCAACGGCAGGGGTATCAATAAAATGCTTATTCCAGGAGCAGGCTGTGTTGGGGCAGTGATGAGACGCCAGTCCTGCCCTGGTGAGAGGAGCATCATCTGTTGGATGGTGGGAGAGGCTATGCTGAAAAAGAAGTCAGGGCAGGGCCAGAGAAATTCCTGGGATTTCATTTTAAAAAGTGTGGTGGAAACATTGGAGCAGGAGCAGGGGGAGGTGAGAGGATGGACAGGGAGAAGCCCCGAGACAGGATGTGCTTGGAGCTGAAATAAGAGATGCTGGGAAGCTGACAGTGGTCTCCACTTGGCATGGACGGGCATGTGTAGACAGTATGTTGGGAGAGCTACTTTAAGATCTCCCTGTGAAACAGATTCCTTCAGACCTCGGCCCTCTGGTCCCCCACCTGCGGTTCAGCTCCCTTGCCAGTAGGTGCACTTGCGTTTTGCAAGGCGATGAACCCGAGCTGTTAGCCCGGGCTTGTTGGCTGCCTGCTGTGCCAGGACTTCATGGTATTGCAGTTTGAGCCTCGCGCCAGCTCCTAGCAGGTGCTGTGAGCAGCCCCATTTCCCAGATGCCTCAACCTACTGGGAGGTGGTAAAGTAGTTGGCCAGAGTCCTAGCCAGGAATCCGCGGAAGCCGTGTTTGAATTGAAGTTGTCTGCCTCCAGAGCCTGTGGACCATCCAGCAGGAGCTCGCCTCCCTGCACTTTTGTCTCAGAAGACTCCTGTGTCTGCGTCCGCCTCCTTCATGTATGATTGAAGGGAAGATTCTTCCACTGGAGAACATTTTACCAACAGCTTTATCTTTATAGTTTCTTCTTCTGGGGCTTCTTCTAGTCTACCTTCAGACATGACTAATAGGTCTTATGTAACTCAGTCCCCCAGTTAATCTTGGTATCTTTTCCAGCCACTATTCTTATTTTTCTCTTTTTAAAATTAAACTCCCTTGGGGGGAGGGGGAGGGTATTGCTCAGTGGTAGAGCGTGCGCTCGGCGTGCACAAGGTCCTGAGTTCAATCCTCAGTACCTCCATACAAATAAATAAATAAATAAACCTAATTACCTCCTTCCAGCAAAAAAAATAAAACAGAAATTAAACTCCCTGGGAACAGCACCGTTTTCATGGCCTCACTCAGGTCCTTGTCTGTCCTGTCTGCACTGCTTGGGCACCTTGTTCTGTCCCCCTAAGCTTCCCCACCGTCGTCTTTATAAAGATGTCCTTTTCTGTAAGTCTATTTAATTGTCTCAGTTTTTATCTTTAGTCTTTGTATTTTAGCAAAAGAAATGTTTAATTGTTGATTGTAGAAAATTAGGAATATAAAAATGGGGGAAAATCTGTAATTTACCTGTTAGGAAATAACCATGCAAGATTGTTGTATTTTCATTTAGTCTTACTGCTCATGCATGTGTGTTCAGAGATCCCCCCCCCCCAGATTGGAGATCAAACTGTATATGTGGATTTTTAAATCCTAGTTTTTCTACCTTGTCACATGTTATGTGTGTTTCTGGAGGACATCTTTGGAAACATGATTAGTAACCACATAACCATCAATCACCCATGTGCCAGACATCCGGCTCTGCCGAGTCTTGAGCTGTGAGGCCATGAGCAAGTTATTTCTACCCGTTTTCCCACCTCCTAGGGCTCTGGAGGCGGCGCAGACGGAATGCTCGCCCTCAGGCTTAGCAGGCCCAGCGCTCCTCCTCCTCCGTGCTGCCCAGCTCTTACTCCCGCCTGTGGTGCTGTCTCCCTTTTCAGGGCTCCTGCTTGGCTCTGGGATGTTACTCTGTTAGTGTCCTGGGGCTGACTGGGCGGCTTAGAACAATAGCAGCTCTGGAGGCCGAAGTCTGAGTGAAGGTGTGGGAAGGGTGGCTCCCTCTGGTGCCTCTTTCTGGCTTGTGGTTGCTGGCCATCCAGTTTCTGCCTCTGTCTGAACATGGCCTTCTCTCTGTCTCTGCTCCTGTAGGGACACTGGCCATTGGATCAGGGCCTAATCCAGTCTGGCCTCATTTTGAGTTAAAGCCCATTATACCTGTAAAGACCTTTTTTCCAAATAAAGTCACAGTTGCGGGTTCCAGGTGGACAAGAACACTTGGGGGCACTTTTGGAACCACTGCACTTACCTGGGGCGTCATCGTTGGCCCTGTTCTCCTTGCGTTCTTACTTCCACATCCCCCCTGTCTTTCCTTCCCTTCCTGGCCGAGCTTGTGAAAAGAAGTCTCAGTTGGGAACTTAAATAGAAAGGGAAAACGTCTTACCGGGATTCTGCGTGTCTCACAGAACCACAGTCCGGGAGTGGAGTTGGACGTTTCAGGTCAGTGTGGGGTCAGAGGCCGGAAAAGCCGTTCGAATCTCTGTCTGTCTCGTTTCCATGCCCCGTGCCTGTAGGTGCCCCTGCCTCCGCCTGCAGGTGAAAGGCTCTCTGAGACATCGCTCTTCTCTGCTTGCAGCATATCCTGCCTCCGCGCTGAGCTCCGTTGACCGCCGCCTCGTTGAGAAGCACTCTTCTCTCGGTTCCCAGCCCTCCCCCTGCCCTTCTGCTTGTCTGTCCTGGTCTCCTTCCAGGGCTCCTCTTGGCTGGCCCTGCGTGCCCTCAGCTGTCTGGTGCTTCTCTGTCTTGAGTCCAGGACTCTCTGTTCTTGGCCTCTCCTTAGGTGAGCACGTCTGTTCCTGTCTGTTGTTTGTTTTAAATGCTGTTTACTGAGAGTTTTGATGACTCTCAGATTTCTCTCTCTGCCCCGGCTTTTCTGACCTCCAGACTTGTCTGCTCACCTGTCCACCTGGCATCTTCCTCCCGCTGCTTTCATTGCTGAGTCCTTCATCCTTCAGGTCTCAGCCTTGAGTGTCACCTCAGAGAGGCTTTTTCTGGTCACCGCTGTCTCCTTGATCACATTGATGGACCGTAGTTACTGCCCTCAGGGCCTTCCCCTCGAGTTATAGTTGTGGAGCTGTGAGGCCAGCCCCTGACTCCCTGAAGCAGCACAGGCAGGAAGCAGAGGGCGCAGCAGCCGGGCTGTTTTGGGGGCAGGGTTAGTTCTTGAGCCTGACTGAGTTAGGGCCCCTGAAAGTGTCCATCTCCAAACCTGGGACTCTGCTTAACAAAATGCCCCAGTGAACTTGGTGTACAGTCAGGTTTGGTGATGGTGGCCTGTGAAACCACTTAATGAGAACCTGAGTGTCTAGGCAGTTTCCTGAAGACACATAGGAGGGTTATGGGAAAGGCCTGAGATTGCATAACTGCTGATGGGGTGTGGGTTTGGGGGTGACTGCTGCAGAACCAGAGATGAGAAGGGGGCGGGCAGGGCACTTTTCCTGGGAATCGATGGACTCGAGAGCAGGGAGGACCTGGGTGCCTGATACTGATTGGCAAGGCATTTAAAATGTGCTTTTTGAATCAGTAAGGGACCATCATGTCTTCTTTACGTTTTCTTAAAATGGAACTGACCGCACACATTGCCCATAATTTAAAACTTGACGTCTTCAGAAAGATGCTAAGCCGCTGAGTAGCGGCTGCACTTCAGCCGTGGAAGAAGAGCTTTAAAACAGCCGCTCTTCTAGTCTAAACATTTGTTCTCAGATTTAGATGATGCCGGCTCTGAAAAATAAAAGCCAAGAGTGAGAACTCTGACTTTAACTTGTATCCTTCAGCTAAAAAAAAAAAAAAAGTCAGCCTGACCCTGTGCAGGGTATCTCTCTTGCTGGGTAACAAACTACCTCCGGGTGTGATGACAGAGCAGTGGCTGTGTGCTCACCACCGTCAGTCAGGGCAGGAGAGCTCGCTCCACGCTGGGTGGTGGTGGCTGCGCTCACGCCTGCTTTACAGTCAGTCGGCGTGTGGGCTGGTCTGACTTCTGGGACGGCCTCGCCTGCGTGGCCTCTGGCCAGGGGCACCTCTGTCCTCCATGTGGCCTCTCCAGCAGGCTGGCTCAGGCCTCCGGGGTAACGGTCCAAAAGGGCAGGGGCAGAAGTGGCTCGGCTCCCTGAGACCTTTCTGGGAAGTCACACGGCGTCACCTTTGCTACATTCTGGTGGTCCAGGCAAGCTACAAGGCCCAGACAGACTGGAGCGAGAGAGTAGACTGGCTCTTACAGGAGGAGCTGCCCAAGTCTGTGGCCATTTTTTCAATCTGTCACAGACTTCTCTGTAACATGAGATTGAAAGTTGCCTGCTTTAGCGTGCGCAGCTCATACTGACACTTCTGTGGAATGAGTCCCATCGATTTATTGAACAGACGTTTTCTGCATACTTAGCTTTCCGCAGGGTGCTGCGTGGTGACAAGCAAGTACTAGGAGATCGCGTGCAATCTTCATTCTTCCGGGGGGCGCTGTGAAATGGTGGATTACCGAGTTTCAGGTGTAGGGCGAGGGCGGTGAGGTACTGAGTGGAAAGAGGGCACCTGGTTTAGGTTAGCTGGGGGAGGCCATTCAGAGCAGATGTCACCTTTGAAGGGTGAGCCAGAGCCCGGTGGGTGAAGAGCCTGCGCCCTCCAGGTGCAGAGAATAGCGATTGCCAGGGCCCCAGGGTGGGGAGGGGCCAGGCTAGCTGAAGCTTCATGGCTGGATCAGGGCCAGAGAAGCCAGGGTTGGAGAGGAAGACAGCCCTGATCACCCCACCCAGTTTCCCAGGACAGTGGCAGTTTCCCCCTGGAGAGCCGAGGTGTCTGGCCAGTGCCCTCTTTGACTGTCAGGAGTGCCCTGGGGTGGACTGAGCCTCCCATGGTTGCCCTGCCGTGGAGGAAGGCTTGGGTTTTTCCCTTGGGGCAGTGGGAGGTAAGTCAGTGAACACTCTGAAGCAAGAAATGACAAGACGTGAATTTTAAAAGCTTGTTCAGGTTGCTGAATGAAGACTGGATATTTGGAAGGGGGAGAGACAAAGATCATGTAAAGGAGACTTGATGAGAAACAATATGGCTTGGCTACAGATATGGGGGCTGAGGAGATGGAAATAAGTGGGGAGATGCGGATCTGCTCGGGGACAGAGCAGCCAGGGTGCTGATGGAGGACGGATGAGAAGGAGTCGAGGGTGAGTCTTAAGTGCTTGCTTTGCAAACTTAGGGCACAGTGATGTCCAGCACTAAGATGAGGACAGAGAGTGGCCAGGTTTATTGCCTGTCCAGTGGGGACGAGAGCCACACTAGGGACATTTGAAGTCCAGAGTGGACATAGGAAACAAAGTGCAAGCGTTGGCTCGTAGGTGTGTTGACCTGGAGTCAGTCTGGAAGTCAGAGGTAGTATTTCAGTTCTTTAGATTTATTTGTTTTCATTTACTAATTTTTTAATGAAGGTACTGGGTGGGGATAGAACCCACAGTAAGCATGTGCTCTCCCACTGAGCTATCCCTCCCCCGTATTTCAGTTCTGTGAAAGGGTGCTGTCACCTGTGCATGGGAGGTAGGAGCGGGGCTGGGATGCCCAGCCACCAGAGCTCTGAAAGAGGGAGGGCGCAGCAGCCCTGGAGAGGGAGGGAGGGCGGGGAACCCACTGCACGGAGCGCTGCTGAGGGGTCCCTCCGACTTCAGGGCTGCAGGTACCAGGTGCCATGGTGGGGAGCAAAAGCCAGACTGTGGTGAGTTGAACCAGGGGTTAAGGAAGGGGAGACCACCTGTGTAGATGTGGCTTCAACAAGCTTTGCTGTGGGGGAAGGAGGTGAAGGAAACGGCTCAGTAGTTGGTGGCTGATGTGGGAAGAGTGGAGAGTTCTGTTTTGAAATAGGGAGATCCTAAACCAAATGTTTGTTTGGGTCTCGGAACGTGACTGGATGAAGTCCTCTGGGGTCTTGTTAGAACCTAATTCTGGCGGCAGGACGAGCGAGTGAGCTCTTCTACCCACTCCCAGGCCGTCTGGACCACACTCTGAGAAGCCAGCTAGTAGAGGAAATTGATGTGGTAGCAGAAGACTTAAAGCCTTAAGAAAAGCTCAGGGGAGTCTTACCTATCTTTGTACCCACAGACCGGTCTTGTCACTGGTGCCAGCCGTTTGGACTGGCCCTTCGTTTCATTGGTCCCTTGGCCTTGCAGTTTGTCCCAAGTGGTACGCTGCTCTCCTCAGGTGAGCAAGTTAGATGCCGCGTGGGGCATGGGGTAGACCTAGCTCCGTTAAGTCTCATGAGGCTAAACAGCAGTTTGAATTAGCATACAGTTTAATTTGTTCTATATTTGAAAAATGGGTTGAATTAACTTACAGCAGCTGATACGTTATTGTCATTTCAGCAACTCTCCTGTACATAACAGTCTACTGAAAGTGCCTGCTGAGGGGAGGGTATAGCTGAGTTCTAGAGTGCGCACTTAGCATGCACAAGGTCCTGGGTTGAAGCCCCGTACCTCCATTAAAAGTGAATGAATGAATGAACAAGCCTAATTACCTCCCCCCAACCAAAAAAAAGGGCCTGTTAAGCTCAGAATTTTAAGGTTTGGAAGCGACACGGCGAGGTCAAGAAAGATGGCTTTGATTGGGAGGGGGAGGAATTTGATGCCAAACAAAAGATTGTCTTTTTTCATCTAAGGCATATAAAGAAGCAGCATTACAAGCAGGTGCAGGCTAATGTGACAAATTGATACATATAAGTAGCTCTGAAGCTTTGCAGAAACTGGCCTATTATAAAATCAGAGATGTTCTTGGGGGAGAAAGTTTGAGGGTAATTGGGTCATTTGGAAGAAGAGGCAGAAAGGAGGAAGCAGGTGCATGATGAACAACTGGCTAGACGTGCCAGCTCCTCTCACTGTCACCCTTGTCTTTCCTGAGTTGTTCCTGTGGCTTAGGTTCGCGGGGGAGGAAGCAGGGGTGAGAAGAAGGCTCCGGCTCCAGGTGCGTCTCCTGTGACCTGGTCCTGCCTTGGAGATACCCGGGGCGGGGAACCAGCGCCACAGTCCTCGCCTGCAGTTAAGCGCTTTGTGCTGAGTGCTCAGCTGAAATAGACTTTATGGTTGCTTTATAGTGAAATTCTGTTTTTAGTGTTACTACCGAAGTCAATAATTCGAGTCATGTGTCTTAAGTAATGAGTGGTCAGAAAAGTCAAAGAGCAGAGCGGTTCACGACAGAAGAGCATGGGTCTTACTGAAAGCTTGCTTTTTTTGTAAATACTGACTCCTTTATAGAAACTAACTTTACAAATAATTTTTTTTGAGTTTTTAAGCAGATAGACCAATGCCGTTTTTTTAGTGGTTGTTAGGCCTAAAACTTCTTTTTCATGAAGAGAAAATATGTTTGTCAGCTCTAAGACCCACATGGAGAAGGCGTTATTGAAGAGACAGAAGAGGACTCGGCAGACATGGGTACAGAGCTTGCGTGCGCTTTTCCCACACGCATGCGCTGGAGTATTCCTTAAATGGCATTTAATTTGGAGGGACACATATTTGAGAGGAGTTGGTTCTGTGAAAGAAAGATGGGGGGGGAGTATTCTATGAGCTATAAACAGAAAAGTTCTCTGAAGCACGCAGGTAGAGCAGAGCAGTCTGGGTGGCCGTCTAGACGTTTATGGGAACGTGGTTCACGACCAGTGCAGCGCTGCAGGTCAGCAGGAACGGATGACTTTGACGTGAAAGGTGGTGGGTCAGCTTGCCGTCTGTTGGGAAAAACAAAGTTGAAAACTGCGTTCCATGGCACATAGAGACTCTGGGTGGATTAAAGATTTAAGAGTAAAAATTAAAACATGGAAGTGTTCGAAAAATGTTGCGGAGAAGACTTAATAACCTTTGAGGTGAGGTGTATGGGGAAGGGGTTTCTTAGTGTGACGCTGAGGGTAAAAGCTTGAATACTCAGAACACAGCTATAGCAAGAGACATTGGATAGAGGGCCTGTGAACTATAGTTCACAGGCAAGCAAATTGGAGAAAGTACTGGAAATAAATCTATTATAAGGGTTAATATCCTTGATACAAAGGGAACATTTCCAAAATAAATTGTTCAGCAATTTTATTTTTAGAGATTTATTCATAGGAAAAATGTAAGAATACTTATTACAACATTAGTTATAAAAACAAAATTTTTAAAAAAGTGTCAGAAACCTTCACTTAACAGTTTCTGGTAAGAAAAAGCAAAAAATTGTTATTAACTGCTAGAATATAAGTTTCATGAGGGCAGAGTTTTTTTTTAAGTATACATACATACAGGTAATTTTTATTTAAACATAAATGGCATTACGCCATTACACTCTATGTACTTTTACATGTCTTAACGCATTTTGAATGTATTTCCAGAGGACAGAGACCTTTGTCTTTTATTCCCTGATATCCTCTAACAGTGCCTGGAACATAGTACACCTCAAAAAATATTTGTGGAATGAATGAACGAATGAAACTAAATACCCATTGGTAGGGGTCGGTCACATGAAGGGACGCAGAATACTCCGCAGCAGGTTTAAAGGCTGTAAGTGGCTCTTCTTCACGGTCCTGAGACGAACGCCGCGCAGTAAGTGGAAGTGGCGGGAGAAGACGTTTCAGAGCACGTGTAGGTGGGGAAGTGGTGGTGTTTGAGTTGCGTCTGGCAGTTCTGCACCTCTGTACCAGGTAGTCCGGAGGAAATAGGTGCCCCTGTTCACCCCGCGAGACGGGAGTTACTTCTTGGGGGCAGATAGGGGCAGGGAGCATGATGCAGTGAGATAACGTCTTACCTGCATTTTTTGTGGAAAATTTACCAAGAATATGAGAGTTAGGAAAAGGGTATTTTCATTTTGGAAGAAATATAAAAGCACATTATGTTTGAAAGTATCAGGAGCTCTCTCAAAGCCAGTGTGACTGAAATGAGCGTATTATCGGAATTCCATAGTTCCAGTTTCCCTCTTTTTAAACTGAGGTGTGATTGATGAAGGTTGCCCGTGAGGGAGAAGACTTTCGGTGGCGCTGTGTCTGCTCCTCCATAGCGTCTTAGGTTTTCATGTTTCTCCTGCTTCCTTTGACTAGTTCTCATATTAGAGTACATGCTGTTGTTACCAACATAACAGCTATGATCTACTGATCTTACCGACAGTACTTTTCAGTAACGTTAGGTAGTAACACTTCAGGAAATCAGTACTGGGCATCTGGCAAAACTGAAGACCGTGAGAAATTTGGTTGGTTGGGCTCACTGTGCCTGACTCGGAGCCATGTGAAGGAGGGGAGACGCAGCACACATGTAGCAACCTCTGCAAGGTGACAGAAGGGACAGAGGACGCGGGGCGGTCTTTGGCCGAAATGAAGCCTTGTGGCTGATAACGTACATTGTAAGAGGCAGAATTCCACTTAAGGGATAAAGCTGTGGGGGGAGATACTTTGTATAATGGATTTTTCAAAATTGATGGACAAGATTACTTAGTTTAATGTAAAGGTGCAAAAGCTCTTCTCCTGGAGTGAGGAGCGCCAGGAGTCTCCTAAGTGAAACCGAGCAGGAGCAGCCTGGGGAGGGGGAAGCAGCTCGCGCTGGAGTTGGGGTCAGCTGCTGGGTCGGAGGCTGAGATGTGCAGGGTGTTCCAGGGTCAGGGTTGCTGAGGTTCCTCGACCCCCGCTGTGTGCCAGGCACTGCGCTACGCGCCGGAGGTTGGCAGCCACGGCCTGCCGTCTCTTCTTGTGTATGCCACGAGCTAAGAATGGCTTTTACAGTTTAAGATGGTTGAAAATCAAAAGAAGAATCCTCAGTGGCCCGGGTGAGTAATCAGTCCAAGGCTCAGGTTTGTGCCTGTAGACAGCTTACCTGAGTGCCCGTCTGTCCCTTGGCCTCTCGGCTGTGACAGGAAAGTCAGCACCAGACTGACGGCGTCTGCTGCCCGGGCCTCTGCTCTGAGCTCTTGGCCACGTGGTGCCTTCTGACCCCTCACCAGTAGAGAACCGGCTTTCCTGAGGTCGCATCTGGGACCCAGACCACCTTTCTGATCCCCAGTCCTCTGGCTTTCATCGCTGTGCTCACGGTCTCCACAGAGAAACTGCTGTGTGTCTTGCTTTTAAGACTTCCCTGTTACCAGTTACGTGCTAAGCTAACGGGGCATTCTACACACAAGAACACTAGGTGGGTTTTCTAAATGTTTCCGAATTAAATTTACTTTGGAATTTTACTGTGATACTTGAAATTTGAAAGTGCATGTACTGGAAGTACTTTGGAAGAATTCCTCTCTGGTGGTTGTGCTGGGGAAGTGGGGTCTAAAAATTCACTCTGAGGGCAAGGACTAAGTTCTTTGGGTTTATTATTTATTTTCTTAATTCTCTTGTTAACAGAACAGACGTGTGGAAGATACAGGGACTTAAGGGCTATGGATTTAGTCATTAAAAAGGCACTTCGTTCTCCTGAGGGGCATTTCAGCAGAGACTGTAGTTAGGTCTGTAAATTGTACACAGATGTGTGCTGCAGGTGGCCCCCATCCCCAGGGTGGCAATGCGGTCGGTTGGTCAGTGTGCCTTCCTGGGGCTCGTGCTCCTCCACTGACGGGCGGCAAGAGGGACAGCCCTCGCAGGCAGGGACATTTGGGGTTGTCACACTTGGGGGGTGCCGCCCTGAGTTCTGTCCAAGTGGCGTGCACTCGGGCCACTGCAGTTGAGGTCTGGCTGCACTCCCTACCTGGGGTGGCCCTGCATCCTCCGCTGGGCTCTCCTTACCGGTGTCATCGTCCTGCCCCCATGACAGTGCCCGGCTTTCGCCGCTGTGCACTTAGGAGCCGCAGAACGTGGCGCTCAGCTCAAGGAGTTCGTGTTCCTGGTGAGCCGCTTCCTTCAGGGAGCACTTCACTCTCAGTGGCAGAGCCAGCCCCTCTGGCTGAGGCCGTCCTCCCTGCCTGAAGGCTGGGGGCCCGGCAGTCCCGAGCCCACCGCGTCCCGCCAGGCTGCTCCTCGAGTGCACGTGCCAGTTTAACTCTGAAGCAGATGCGAGCACAGCACCAAGGAGCGAGCAGCAGGACGCGCTCCCGCCTCCACTCGGCACCTCAGTGACATGTATCTTTATACAGCCGCGGTGCAGTTACCACGGGCAGTGAATTTAAGCCTGTTAGCCCTCTCCTTTCTATTCTGTGCTGCTTCGATTTTCACCCAGATCCAGTCCGTCCGGGAACACGCACTTAGAAGCCGTGTCTGTCCTTTAGTCTGGAGTGGCCTGTCTTTGTCGTTCTTGTCCTTGACACTGTGAAGAGGCAGGCCGGCTGCCCTGGGTCTGCCGGGCTTCCTCAGGCTTAGCGTCAGGCTGTGCCCCTTGGGCAGAGCCCCACAGAGACGCTGTGTCCTGGCCCTCTCTGATGAGCGTCTCTGATGCTCTCTGCACGGCTTGAAGGGTCTGATCTGCACACCTCAAGGCATGGGCCTCGTCTCCTGGCCTCTCGGCTCCCTCAGCACCAGCTCCCGGCTTCGGCCCGGCTGCCTCTCCCTCCTTCTCTCTGCAGGAGTCGAAGGTCTCCACGGTGCACCTGTCCTCCAGGCCAGGCGCACTTCCCGCCTTCCCTGGGGAAGTGCCTTTCAGCAACCAGGCACTGGGTTCCTCTTGGTCTTGTCCGGGAACATGAAGATTAGGAAGTCAGTTCTGGGTGAATTTATTGTGATGTCCAGCTTTGCAGCCCACACATAAGGCAGTGGGGCGGAGAGCTGGGCGAGGCTCTGGGTGGGGTTGTGGTGGTGGGTTTCTGAGCATCACCTCCTGCTGCTCTGCCTCCCTCCCTCCCCCATCCACACTCTGAGGCCCAGATTTGAGTCTTCATGCAAAGATTCCCAAATTCATGGCACCTTTAGTGTCCCTAGGATTTTCACAGTGCCCCAGGCCAAAATAAGTACCTGAAAGTTCCCTTTATTGAGTCCTTAGGTCCAAACAATCTAAGTATTTATGTCCTAAAACCTTGGTAGCCATTTGAAAAAGTCATACCCATAAATGGAAGGAAACTTAACTGTTATTCTTGAATAAACCGCTGTCGTTAACTGACAGGCAGCACAGCTTCTCAGACTTCAGGATCAGACTGGACGTGGCTGTCTTCATTTCCTGTTCCATGTTTTTTTATCGAAGCAACCACTGAAAACCCTGCTTTGTAAGGGCGTGCCTGCCTCATAAGGATGTGATGTCATGGGGACGGGGGTGCAGCGCCACCTGCTGTTGGAGCTGTGAACTCCCTTGAGCTAGCTGCTCCTGTGGTGTCTGTCATCTGTCAGGTTTCTCTGCACTTGTCTCAACTCAAAATGATTTTGTAACCCAGAGTTCGCTGCACCTTGCTGTGCACTTTGGGAGCTGGAGCTTTTTATGGCTCACAATCTGCCTGAACTGGTCCCTGCAGCCTAGGGGGCCGTGTGTTTTCCGGGAGGAGGGGCTCACCCACTGGAGGTACCAGGGTGAGGGCGGAAGGCGGGTGTTTCCCTCTCCAGGAATCAGAGTTGAGTCATTTTGGTTCTGTCTGTCAGCAGAGGGGAGGTGGGAGGACACACAGTGGTGTCGACTGAAGGGGCCTCGTTGGCATTTATCATGTGTCCTTTATGGAAAAGTGAAATTCATCATCTAAGAAACTCTCCTTAAGGCTGGACTTCTGGAAGGTAGCCTGTAGTTTTCCTCAACAATTGTGGCAGATGAACTGAAAACATAAATGCTTTATCAGAATAACAAGTAAATACCTGTTAGATGCCATTTGGTTCTGGCCATGGCCCTCTCTCCCCCCTTCTATTTTTGATGCAGTGAGTGGATGAGACAGTGGGGATAGCCATGACTGCTTTTAAGGGGGAAAAAAATTAAAGAGATTTTTCAGGTTTTTTTTTTTTTTTTTTAAGAACCACATGTATCTGTTGACCACAAACTTCTGGGAACTGAATTATCTCTTGCTATATGTGTATGTATTCGTGTTTGATGCTTTATGACTCCTCTCTGCCAGCCAGAGTGAAGAGACGAGAGCTTATGTAACTTACAGGGGGGAGTCTGTCACTGTTAAAGAGCTGTGTTCTTTCCTGGGGGCCCCGCTCGTAGTCCCCGTGACGGGGCAGCTGTACCTCCTTTGCCACCGCTGGCTGGCCACCCGGCCTGGGGACGGGCTGGTGCAGACGACTTTCTAGCAACAGACACAGCTGACGCTGAGTGGGCGTTGGAATACAGAGTTATGGGTGTTCTTGGATGGTTCCCAAGTCAAGAGCAGAGGTGGCAGAAGGCCAGAGAGCGGGTGCCCCGCAAACGGCGGGGTCACCAGGAGCCGGCCCCGGCGTCCCGGGCCTGCGTGCGCCCTGTCCTGGGGCCTGTCGAGCCTCTCCCCGCTCCCCAGTGAGGCTTCTCTCCTTGGCCAGCAGAAGAGCCTTGCCCAGACCAGTTGAGTCTGGGGGTTGGGGTAGAGGGAATTAGGAGGCGTTTGAATTGTCCATGTCTAGAGTTAGTCATTTCCAGAGGTCCTGGGTTCACTCCCCGGTGCCTCCATTAAAATTAACCATTTCCAGAAAGATGTAGTTCTTCGTATTAAATCAGGTTTCATTGTCCTGTAAGGCTTTCCATTGGCAAACGGAGCTTTCATTGAAGTAACTGGACCATGAACTTTATCCCGTGAAACTGTATGAGGGTATTAAAAGTCAGAGTATGCCATCCGTGTAGCCTGGTTTTGTTGGACGTTTCCAGTCATTGTTTTCTGGGACACTTCCCTCAGAAGCTTCAACAGTATGTGAACCCTTTCCCTGTTATTTCTGAATTAATGTTATTTTTGACTTTAAAAGAAAAATCAACTGTTGTCAGAGTTTATGTTCTCTATCGTCCCCGCAAATCACCAAATCGTTAATTGTTAAAAAAAAATTGTCTCTAATTCTTCAAGGCAAGAATACACTCATGTTTCCAGGATTCCTGTGTGAGAGACCAGTGCCTGGGTCTTGGTCCAGACCTGGCAGAGGGCACCAGAGTCACCCAGAGCCTTTGTGTGTGCGTTCAGAACCCTGGGGAGGGTTCCTGGCAGTGCAGTGGGAAAGGCCAACGGCTCTAAACTGCGCCAGGCTGAAAAGTGTGCTTTCCTTCTGTAGGAGGAGCATTTGAAGACTTGAGCGGAGGAGTCAGATGTCAGAGCTGTCCTTCAGAGAGATAAATCAGGCTGTGATGCAAAGATGGTTGGAGAGGAAGGGGGACAGGGAGGGAGTTACTGGCAGGCTAGGCAAAGAAGCAGAGCTGACAGGAGGCCCGGGAGTGGACGTGGGGTGCAGGGAGGGGTGCTCTGTGCCTGAGGGGTTGGTGAATGACCAGCTTGAGGGTTTGGACAGGAAAGCCTGTAGCCCCGCCGGGGCTGAGCCCGTGGAGCACTGCGCTGGGGGGTCCTGGGGCTGGGTGCAGGCAGGGAAGGGGGTAGCCACGAGGTGGGGGGGGGGTGCTCCAGGAAATGGTGTCACCTGAACCGGTCTGTTGAAGGGGGGGACGCGGGGTGGGTGTCAGATGGTGCTAACGTGGGTCAGGTGAGAGGAGGCGCCCCATCCAGGTGGGGCCGTGGCGCATTGTGGTTGGAGGCCAAGGGTTCAGGTTGGGGGACCAGACGGGTGGGACGGGGAGTCGCCCCGCACAGACGGCGGGTGAAGCCCTGATGCGCGGAGGCAGCGTGCTTCCTGGAAGCCCCTAGGGAGCGGAGCCCTCGTGCTGCTGTAGGGTGGCGTGCAGAAATCAGCTACTTGATTGTAGGAGACAAACCAGCTGAAGCTCCAGAGTGAGAAAAAACAAGAATTAATGCAGAGGCCTGGAGGTGGGGGGCAGGGTCAGTGGGGAGTGTGCCCCCTGCGTGCAGCTCTGCTGCCCTTCTTTCTACTGCTCAGTCCAGGCTGTGGAGGGTACCAGCCACCGCTTTCAAGTTCATGTCCCACTTCCAGACCCGAGAGCCCGCACCACTCGCAGTCTCAGCTTCCGCGTTACTGGGGGAGAGTTTGTTCGACGGCTTGAGCTGGGGCACCTGCCTGTCCCCGCCGTGGCCAGCTGTGACTAGGGTGAGTGGGAGGCGGGTGTGTCGTGGGACGTGCTGCCGGGAGCCGGGGGCCATCTCAAGACCAGGGTTTGGAGGAGGAGACTGGGAGCAAGCTTTTAGGAGCAGTAGCCTGTAGACTGAACACACCCCTCCCCTCCAGAAAAAAGCATCCAAAGCAGCGGTGAAGGTTACGCGGCCTTGCTTGCAGCCCCCTGGGATGGTGTGGCGGTGGGTCACAGAGCAGGAGGGAGGGCTGGCGGGTGGGGTGGGCCCTTGGGAAGGTTCAGTAAAGCTCTGTCTTTGAGGCTGAGTGATACTTCCTGGCGGAGGGCAAGAGAGGGCCAAGAACGTCCTGAGCAAAGGGACTTTTGTATCTTACTCTCTTTTTGAAAAATGTGCGATGACGCAACGTCTGGAGATGACAGTGAGAATGGTGTGGGTGTAAGCCCCTTGCTGTGCACCGTCCAGCCAGTTCTTGACCTCTTTGCCTCAGGTATCTTTTCTGTAACTTTACAGAACTGGAATCACAAGGAATGAAGGTGACAGCACCCACTCATCGGGTGCCTGGGGGGCCATCAGACGGTACACGTAAGTGCTCGGCAACATGGCATCTGGCGTGTAGCGAGTACTTGATTAACTTATTGTTGATTAAAAATAATTTTACCTGTATCTTTTTTCCAGATATACTTCAGAATCCAGTTGGGGGTGAGAGCACGGCGGTTTAGTTGCCCGACACAATGGGTGTGCTCAGGCTCACTCAGTGACTGCTGTGAGACTTGGGCGAGGAGCGCAGTGGCTGTGCGGCCCGGCCTCGCGGCGGGGTGGGGGGGGTCGCCGTGTGGGGCGTCACTACCGAGTCAGGTGCGCTGGCCACCGCGCCTCAGGGCCGGCAGGGACAGAGAAGGTGGTCCCGGCTCCTGGATCCCAAGTCCCAGATGTGACCCCTGCCCCGAGGAGACTGTCCTCTGGTAGCATCCTGGACTGTGTGTGTCTTTATTCTGACCTTAGGCTGGCAGTTCTTGTCTGGAATTAGGTTAAGACGTTGCTCTGTGTGCTTTCAGTTTCCACTGTTGCTGTTGAGAAACCAGATGCTGGTGATTCTTGATCCTTTGTGTATCAGCAGCTTTTTTCCATCTGGGGACTTTGAGGACCTGGCTTTTGCCTGGGTGCTCTGAAGTGTGATGTATCCTGGTAACCTGTCTCCCCTTGTCCGCTACGCTGGGCCTTTGGTACAGCTTTTCAGTCTGGAAGCCTAGGTAGTTCCAGGAGGGGATCATCAGCTCTGTACGCAGGTGGTGTTTTAGTTATGCCTCTTTATTTCTGCATTGAATTTAAAGTGCTCTGAGCGTGTAGCTGTTTTTACTCATTTTTCTGTTCTGATGTATTTCCCTGGCTGTATCTCCCTGTTTCTTCCTCCAGAAGCGTGTCACATGTTCAGCAGTTCCTGCTGTGCTTGACGGCAGTTACTTTTTGTTGCAGAGTTTGAGTGAGTCGCCTGGGTGGACCTAAGCTGAGGGCAGCTGGAGGCCTGTCTGCTTAGGTCAGGTCGCACAGTTCCTGCCCTTCAGTGAAAAGAAGGAATTTCCCCATAACTTTACCCCAGAAGATTTACCGCATGCCATGTGGAGACCACAGTGAAGCCCTCCCCACCCATATTTTGGGGGAGGTAATTAGATTTGTTTATTTATGTATTTGATGTCAGTGCTGGGGATTGAACCCAGGACGTCGTGCATGCTAGGGCATGTGCTCTACCACCGAGCTATACCCTACCCCTGAGGTTTTTTAACCTTGTAATGAGCACAAGAAAATACAGGGTAATTAAAAAAACATCTGAAGGTGGTTACAATTTACTGTTAAGCAGCCAGGGTTAGCCAGAATGGTTCTGTGTGGTCGCGCCTGCCTCTCCTGTCCCCGGCACACCTCAGCTTGAACTGGATTCATCCCAGGCTTTGACGGTGAAGCTGCAGCCCTGCTGTGTCCTTTCATTTTCTCGGTATTTGAGAAAGAGACGGTACAAGCACGAGAGTCTTGGTGTGTCACCGTGTGAAGTCATTGCGTGGTGTGCTCCGGAAGTCTGACCGGCGGTGCTCCGCAGTTAGGTGGCGGTGTGTCCACAACTCCCAGTGTGGCATCTGGGGGTGCTTGTCACGAAGCCTCTGGACACATGGAAGCGGGGCAGAGCCCGGCCTGCTGGGGACTGGCCGCAGGCGCGGCAGAAACAAAGTGAAGGCCCGTCGGTAGCTCAGACCGAGGCGGCCGCAAGCCTGTCTTCAGCTTCCCGTGAGTCTGAATTTCCAGCTCCCGGCTCGCAGCAGGTGTGAGGGGAGTACCTGTCTTCTTGGGCTGATAACTTTTGAGAAGAATATTCTGGTGTCATAAGGTTAGGGCAGCTTAACCGCTGAAGCAGTTGGGAGCCGGTGGTGCCCTGAGCAGTACCAAGCCCGCGGGCAGCTCGCTGGGCTCAGGACCGGCTCCCAGGCCCCCTCGTCTAGAAGGCGGCCCTGGCAGTGGGGGCTGCCCTGCGAGCGAAGGAGAGTGGCACTGCGGTGGCCAACTGAAAAGGCGGGGCAGCAGTGGACTGGGCCGATGAGGCACCCGAGAGCTGTGGGCCACAAATCGGGCCTGGCTTCCCTGCTGGAGCAGCCCCGCCACCCAGGGAGCTGCCACGTCCAGTTCGCCACAGGCTTTCAGCCATTAGTCGCACAATCTGTATTCTGGTTTAAAAAAAAGAAAAAAAAAGACTAGATTTCCTTAATTTTCCATACTGACAGCCCACCTGAAGGAGGCTGTGCCCGTCCCTAGGCATGGATGTGGTTCCTTTGGTTTCTATTGTCCTCTGGTACCCAGTGAAAATTGTGAGGGCCACGAGAGGCGCCAGGCTGTTGAGAGGTGAGCTGTCGGTGGAGCGGACGGGGCCGCCCTGGAGCCAAACTTGGAGTCAGCAGCGGAACACTGTGCGGAAAGTCCCGGTATTTGGAAATTAAACAAGTCAGGGATGACGTCATAAGGGAAACTTGAAAATATTTTAATGTGAATGAAAGTGAAAACAAAACTCCACATTCGTGGGGCGTAGTGAGCGCAGTGCTCGTCGGGAATGTGTGGGACTCAGTGCTTCCTGCAGAAGACAGGCGGCCTCACCCGTCTGCACTTGAGCACGCTGACCTCAAAACACGGAGGGAGGGGCAGAGTCTCATGAAATTGAAAACAGAAACACGGTAGAGAAAAACCAGCGAAACTGAAGACTGGTCCTTGGAAAAAATTGCAGTGATAAACCTCTGGCCAGCCTGAGAACAGTAACACTTAAAACGTTGTCAAAATGAAGAAAACTAGTTAAACTTGAAAATTAAAAATTATATATTCATCTATTTAAAAGGCGCACTTTTAAAAACCAAAATGCATTGATTGTGTCGTTAAGGTCGTGCGCGTGTATCGTGCCAGGTTCTCCAGTTACTAAAGAAGCTTTTCCTTACTGTTGGTTAGTGGAAAAGTAAAAAAAAAAAAGTCATAAAATACAGTCATTTTCTCTCACTTTGTCTTCAAGTCATCGCGTCTTTTGTTTGATGACTGCAGCGTTTTTAGAAAATGTGTATTTGCCCTTTGTTGGCGTTCAGTTTTGGAGAAGTTTTGAAGCTACAGGAAGCTGAGGGTAGGTCAGCGGGCATGTGTAGCTTCACCAAGATTCAGTAACTTGCCACTTTGGCGGCCATATTTCCTTTCTCTTCTCTCTGTGTGCTTCTTGTACATAGATGTCGTGGTCCTTTACCCCTTGTGCAACTCCAGCCTGTCTCAAGAACAAGGATGTTCTGTGTATCCACAGTAGTTTCCTTATACCCCCGAACCTCAGGCACTGATCCAGTAACGCCCAGTCCAAGTCCACGCTGAAGTTTCTTGAGTTTTCTTCAGAATGTCTTCCTTCCCTTTTTTCAAATTCAGGACTGAAAGCAGGTTCTTGTGTGTGTTTTGTGTCGTGATCATGACTCCCAAGGCTCACACGTCCAGAGTGGTCTTCACACGTGTCTGTCGTGACATTGACCTTTTTGGAGAGTTCAGGTCAGTTTCTTGTAATGTCTCACACTCTAGATCTTTGTAACTTGTTTCCTCGCGGTTGGATGAGGCCGAGTGTTTTTGGCAGGAATGCCTCTCTGGTGGCCTGTGCTTCTCATTCTGTCGCATCGTGCTGGTTTGTTCCGACACTGGTGACACTATGTGTAATCGCTTGATTCCAGGTGGTGCCCACCGGATCTGTTCATTGTAATAGCTTCTTTTTCGATAGTCAGGAGATGATCTGTGAGTGATGCTTTCAGTCCTGGGGAGTGTCTTGTAACTTCACGCACTGTCACCCACCACCTTCAGCACCACGGGAGGTCTGCCTGCGTCCGTGGCTGCTCTGGAGGCCCCAGGTGGTTGTTTTCCAAGTCTGTCGCCCCTTCTGCATTTGTTTGCATTTCTCTGTAAAGAAAGGCTTTTTCCTTTCTTCTTGTTTCTGTGTTGCATGTATCTGTTATTATTGTGCACTTTTCAGTAACTAATACTCTGTTACAGTTATCACTCCTTTTACCTTCACATTTATTCCTGAACTTGGCCGGGGCTTCCTTCACATGGTCGTTTCATCACATTGTCCTTTCACGTGCTGCCTCTTCAGGACGCTTCTGTACTAGAGAGTTATGCGGAAGTGAGACGTCTGCTGTGTCTGACGCGCACCGAGTCCTTTATGCAAAGTTCCGAGGGCTGGGTGTGTTGTGGCCTCTCTCAGGGTTTAGAGAGAGACTGGTGTCTGTGTCACACACACACACTGCCCCCTGCGGCTTATACTCAGACACCTCCCAGCACGTGTTAGAATACACGCGTATCCTCGCTGAAGAGGAGGCAGACTAAAGCCCTCGCTTGTGTCCGGTCTGCTTTGGGACCTGAGAGGTGCAGATGAGCAGTGGTGCGCCTGTGTGCTCTTGCTGTCTTGAGGCTTTGGGGACATGGAGGACCTCATTCCCCACACGAGTGCCTCTGCTTGACTTGAAATGGTGGCGCCGCCAGTGAAGGGGCTTTCTAGGTGTGTCTTAAGAGGATTTCAGTTTCTAGATTTTGAAAAATACTGAAATAACAATCCTCATACAAACCCTGTGTGTGGTACTGAAAGCCTCAGGGTGTGCTGGGATGTGTGTGTACAGAGAAGCTCATCGTGGGAACAGTTAGCGCCGCGGCGCTGACAGCTACACTGAAGCAAAACGTAGGTCGGTTGATTTTATCCAGAGCCTTAAAAAAGTGCAAAATCTTTGACATAATTATCCCACCTTGGGAAAACTGCTCTAAGGGTTTTAACATGATGCAGCCGCAGGAGCAGAGCCTCCTGGGTGATAGGGCACTGTGGTGCGCGCGTTCTTTAAGATGGCAGCGTCCTCCGGCTGTCATCCAGTGGCCTCTGTGCTTTGGGCTGGGAGACAGGGCCGGACAGACTCCAACCAGCACCCGCCTTCGCCTCTGACTCCGGGGCAGGGGGCAGCCGCATGCCCTGCCTCAGCTCTCCTCGCTGAGCCGCAGAGCCCAGTCCTGTGGGTGTGTTTCCAGGACTTTGCCCATATCACACAGGCCCATGTGAAACTGTTGCCCTTTTTGTGAACTGAAGTAAGTTGATGTACAGTTGTGTTAGTTTCAGGGGTACTGCGTGGTGACATTTGCATACGTTGTGAAATGATCCCCATGGTAAGTCTGGGAACCCTCTGGCCCCATGCGGTTACTGCAGTGTTACTGACCGTGTTCCTTGTGTTGTGCGTTACGTCCCACGTCTTACTTGTTTCGTAACTGGAGGTTTGTAGAAACTAGCCCTTCTTAGTTTTTTGGGGGGGGTAATTAGGTTTATTTATTTACTTGATGGAGGTCCTGGGGATTGAACCCAGAACCTGCTGCATGCTAAGCACATGCTTCCACCGCTGAGCTACACCCCACCCCCACTCCAGGCTTTCACACTGAGTGATCCGTGGAAGCCCTGAGCCTGCCGCCCTAGGAGCTCGCCTCAGACGGTTCAGGGGAAGGTGAGCACTGACCTCCAGCTCCCACACCCACACCCACACCCACTGGTTTCGTTTGTTATTTTAGGTATCTTTAACAGCACTTTTTCCTGCCCCTACCCACCCCCCCAATAAAATTTATATAGCAAAACCTTTTTAAAGTGAACAGCTCAGTGGCATTTTAATATATTCCGTGTTGTGCAACCACTGCCTTTACCTTATTCCAGAACATTTCGTCACCCCAGGAGGAGCCCCGTGTCCTTTGAGCCGTTGTTCACTGCACACAGAGCCCCTGGCGACCACGGCGTTCTGTCTGTGTTCTGGATAGTTCATTTAAATAGGATTGCAGGCTGCGTGACCTTCTGTGTCTGGCTTCATCACGCAGCAGTGTCTTCAGGGGCCCTCTGTGTTAGTCTGTCAGTGCTTCATCCCTGTTACGGGTGAACAGTGCTCTGTGGTGTGGACGCCCCACGTTGCCTTCTCTCTTCATCCACTGGCGGAATTTCGGGCTGTTGCTGCCTTTTGGCGATCATGAATGGTGCTGCTGTGAACATGCGTGTCCACCTGTTGAGTCCCTGTTTTCCATTCTTCTGAGAACATACCTGGGAGTGGAATTGCTGGCCACACGGTAACTCTGTGTTTCATTTACTTTTTGAGGAGCCACCGAACTTTTCTTCGCACACCCACTTCCACTGCCAGAGGAGCGTGCGTTTGCCTGTAACATAAACTGCGTAATTCCCTAGTGAGCCTGTTTTGTTAAATAAGTTAATAATAAGTAAATAAATTCATAGTTCAGCTGGGGGGCATTTCAGCTTGCTGGTGGCTCTTGTGGCCCCCAGGTGCGACGCGTGCACGTGAGCGTGAACGTGGTAGGCAGGGGACTAATCAGCAGGCAGCTGAGAACCTGTGCGATGTCCAGAAGTGGTCTTTTCACACTGGGTGTGATTTGGAGACGTTACCAAAGCATCTGTAATGATGTTGAAGCCTCGTTTCTGGGGAAGGACAAGGAGATATTTCAGAAGAAATCTGGAGTTAAATATGTTTTGTGCTGGCTGCAGTATGCTGAGCGGCAAGTCCAAAGGCTTCGCTGTGATGTCTTCTGCTCCCGCGGCCTGGACCCTGGGGTCACAGCTTTGGGTGGCGCTGTGGCGACTGGGTGGCTGGAGGGCTGGCCCTGGCTGGCACTCAGGAGATGCCCAGGGGCTCCTTTGAAATTCAGATGAGCTCTCCTGCCTGCCAGAGGGCAAGTCTGGGTGAGACCACTGTTAGAAGCTTCTTGAGTGGCAGTGATTTTTCTGTTGTTACAGAAGTCTAAACACCCCTTCCCCCGATACTTTTCAAGGTTTAATTCAAGGTATTTTCCCTGAGGCACTTCTAAGAATTTTTAAAAAGAAACTTAGATCAGATTTCCTCTTTTTTTCCACACTGAGAAACTAAACACAAGTTAATACAAATTACTAATAAATAAAGCGACTTGGGGGCAAGAAATGGTGACGGGGAAGGGTTGATTTTTGTGCTTCTCAAAATGTACGGAATATTGTGCCTCACAGCCCGAATCCGTGCAAATACGGCCTTTTCTCTGTTGCAGACACTTTTACATGTTTTGGAGACCAGACCAGAAGCACTTCTGAATTAAGGTAATTTTAACGTAATTGATCCTTGTCAATTTTTAAAGTAGAATATTTAAATTTCTTTAAGGTTTCTTTTGTAATAGCTTGGTTTTTGTTACAGTTTTGCCCATCTCTTTTTTAAGCCTGAAGTTGGTTTTCAGAACAAATTGACCCAGAGAAGGGTGTTTTCTTTCAAGGCTTGTTCCCATGTTCAGCAGAAGGGGTTAAGGTCCTGGAGATGATGGTTCCCGTTCTGGAGAAGAAGATCTCTCCAGCTTCCTTCACTGAAAGCAGGAGAGCGAGCCCCTTTTCCAAATCAGATCTTAGCTGGGAATCCAGCAGATGATACGGATGAAGGTGAGGCCACACAATTGAAGCAGAAATGCCAATGTTTGTGTGTAGTGGAGGTGACAGAGCAGGGGGGTCCCAGTGAGGGGTGGAGAAGCTGGACGGCGGCATCCAGTTCTTCGTATTGTTCTTGCAACTCTCTGCACATCGAAGGGCTTTTGAATGAAGGTGCAGAACTGAATTGAATGGTTAGGTGCTTGAACGGCTGAGTGTCCGTATGGAAGAGGTGTACCACGGACAGAAATTAACTCCACGTGAGTCATGGACTTGCATCCGGTGCTGGAAAACCTCTCAAAGACACAAAACGTTGAAACTTCGGGTTCGGGAGGGATTTCTTAATGACATCAAAGACAATCCATTAAAGAGAATGCATAAATGGGATTTCATCGAGTTTAAAAATGTCTGCTCCTTCAGAGATACAGTTAAGAGAATGAAAAGACAAGCCACAGACTGGCAGAAAATGTTAGCAGATCACATGTCTTTTGGGTAACTCGTGTCCAGAATAAGTAAAGAACTCTCAAAGTTCAGTGTTAAAAAAAAGCACCCCCCGCAAAAAGCCAGTGATTGGAACAGACGCTTCACCAGAGAGTAAATACATAGAGCAGATAAGCACGTGAGAAGACAATCACAATCACCAGCCACCAGGGAGACGCTACTCAGCCCAGAAAAGGAGGACACGAGCCGCTTGCAGCAACGGGTGGACCTGGAAGGCATGATGCCGAGTGAAACAGGTTGGAGAAAGACAAGTGCTGTGTGACGTCACTTATCTGTGGAATGTAGGAAATGCAGCAAACTAGCGAATAAGACAGAAAGGAAGCAGACGCACAGATGCAGAGAACAAATCAGTGGTTACCCTCGGGGAGAGGGAAGGGGCGGTGAAGTAGGGGTGAGGGAAACGGGGTGGTTACGGGATTGTAGGAGATTGTGTGTGTAAAACTTCTGAAAACTATGAAGCACTGTAGAATTTAAAGAATCTTTCCATTAAAAAAAAGACACAGTGAGACACCGCTAACCATCTCTTAACACTGGCTGAAATTAGAAAGACTGACCACACCATGTGCTGACGAGAGTGTGGGGGCTGGGCTCTCCTCGCTGATGGTGGGATGAGAAAAACAGTCTGGCAGCATCTTAGCGTGTTACCTGTGTGCTGGCCGTGTAGACCTGGCCAGTCCACTCCTGGGTGCTCACCCTGGAGAAACGAAAGCCCGTTTCATAGTGAAGCCCTGTAGGTGCAGCAGCTGGCTGAGCGCTGAGGGAGCCGAGTCAGACCTGAAGGTGCATGCTGTGTGATTCCATGAGTATGAAATTCTAGATGAGAACTTACGTGTGGTGACAGAAGCAGATTCGTGGTTGCAGGGGGTGGGGGTGGGATTTCAGAGGGGCAGGAGGAGGCTTTCGGGTGGGGATCTGTCCCTTAGCTGAGGCGGTGGTCTCAGAGGTGTTGAGTGTGTCAGAATGTGTCAGATCATACCTGTTCATTGTGTTACTGAGCTTCCATACAGATATTTTTAAAACTAAATGAGCAGTTAGCACGTGAGCAGGTCTCCCCTCTTCCTGGCGAGCCCCTGTGTCACCTGGCGGCCAGCGTTGCCCATGGTCTTGAGCTGTGCAGAAGGGCCTGCCCTGCTGACGGGGTGGCAGTGTGGCCGGTGGAGGAGGAGGTCGTTTTCTGGTACTTAGGTTGTTCCGGTTGAAAGTCCTGTTACTGCTTTGACAACAGGTCGTGTTGAGTGAGCGTTTGCTGTGGTTCAGTCGGGTATTGAAGACTGTGCGTGGGTCCTCACTAGGCCCCGCAGTGTGCGAGGCAGCTGTCGCTCTGTCTGCTTTCACACCGAGATCCCAGCCGGAGACGTGCTAGCAACTTACTGGAGGCCCCTGGGGATGAGAGTCAGGACTGAGGCCCGTACGTGCACCCTCAGCCGCGGGGCATGCGAAGGCACGTGGGAAGCCCAGGGTGGTCCCCGTCGTTTGCGGGGAGTGAATGTAGAGCTGGAGCCTCTCTGCAAGATGGTGGGGGGAGGGGCAAGTGACCAGAGAGCGGGCATCCCCCAGGCTGGGGGGCTGTGGCCCCTCAAAGGTGTGTGCAGGTTGCCACCCCCGGGCTGTGGGGTTGCTTTCTGGTCCTCCCGCCTTTCTGCTGCACCTTCCCTCCAGGTGTGTGCCCTCCGCTGCTTCGTTATGTGTGAAGTTTGGCTCTGAGATAATTAAAGTCTCAAACATGGGACTTCCTGCTTGGCCTCAGCAGGTTTGAAGAGGTTGATGCATTGAAGTTCCATCATGAAGTATGTACTAGGCTCTGTGCTCCACCCGGGAAGCCAGCACAAGCTCGCAAAGTTGGAGGGAGGGCAGGATGGAGGGGCAGGTGGGTTTCACGGCGCATCAACAACGAGGGCTCAGGAGAAAGGGTCCCTGGCTGTTCCCTGCAGTTCCAGAGGGTGAGGGGACTCAGAGCTGCTGTCCAGCACGCACTCACCTGTCTCCATCCGGCCCTGAGCGCCATCTCCCGCACTTTACTGCCCCTGCTGTGACGACGCTCTTAGTCCCCGCGGCCCACGCCTGGCCCGCGAGGGAATTGGAGCAGGAGGTGCCGCAGAGGAAGCAAAACGAAGTCTGGGAAAACCTCCTCGTCTCCTCACTTTCTGGCTTGGGGAAATGGGCGTCAGTTCTCTGCAGGGAGAGCCTGGTTCCTGCTCTTCTAGAGACACGGTGAAGTGGCTTGGCCCCTGCGTGAATGTGTGCTGTGTGAGGGAGGAGACGGGCGGGCAGTGCCAGCCGGGCCGCCACCGTGACCAGGGCACTTGAAATGAGGCTCGCCCAGGTGGAGCACAAAATACACCCTGGATTTGAAAACTGTAGTAAGACAAATGAACGTGAAATACTTCATCTGTAATTGTTTTAAATTGATTACATGTTGGAATAACACTTTTCATATATTGGGCTAAATAAATATATTATTAAAATTAATGTTAACCTTTTTTTAATACGGCTGATGGAACATTTAAAACTCCCTACGTGGCTCACATTGTATTCATATTGGACGACATCTGCTTAGAGAGCTCGGCTGCTTGGAGGAGACACATGGGCACTCAGGTGTGCAGGCACTGGGCCCCTGAGCCTGGAGGAGGTCACACCCGGAAACTAACACCTAAGTAGCGGGCTCACCAGAACCAGCGGCCTCCAGTGGGAAGCAGTTTTAAGATGCTGTGTCTCGAAGCAGAGACGCTAAGACCTCTTGCCCCTAGTGGGGCACCTGCAGCGGGAAGGAAAAAGCCCTCCACGGGCTAGGTCAGTGTTAACGCCCACTGCGTCGCTGGCAGAGCGCTTGTCCTGGTGGGGGGATGTGTGGGAGCAGGCATTTAGGAGGTGGTCCTTTGACCGTTACCAGCCAGTGACCAATTGCTTAGGGGGCCGGTGTGGTTAACTGTGGAGGGGGCCTAGGTCAGAGCCGTGGTCTTGCTCTTTGTGACTGAACCTCGGGTAGGTTGTGACTCCGTGTCCTCCCGCTAACCACGTGGACAGGTGGTGGGACCTCCTCCTCAGATGGGGTGGACACACAGCAGGGGACCCCGAGTCAGCTGCGACCTGGGAGTACGGGGGAGTCACCTCTTCTGTCGTTCTGAAGCAGTCAGGAGGCCACGTGGTGGAGTCCCAGAGCCTTTCCGAACCAGATCCTGAGAGCCACGTTTGTCTGTCACTCTTTTAGACTCTGGCTTCTGAGGACAGGGACCACGGCGTCTTCTGTCTATGGCAGATGCTCAGTAAACAGGTATGAGTGAAGTGAAAAAGGAGTTTGTAGAGTAAAACCAAGAGCACTGCTGATAAAAAAAATGAGAATTACAGAGTTGCTGGACTCAGCCCGGGCTGCGAGTCTGGTCAGGCTGCTCTTTCCTGCTGCAGAACCGCTCAGTAAGGGTGTCGGGTGTCGAGGAATCAGCTGTTCTTTGAAAACCAAGACCCAGTCAGAGGAAATTAATGTATATTGATAAGTACATGCCAGCTTCTATTTTCTGTAACTTTTAGGGGAGATGCGGGCTGCAGGCCATCGCGTTTACAGTCAGTTTTGGAAGGAGCAGCCCAGGACGGCCTGCTCACTGGGTGGTGGGGCGTCGGGTAGGGCATCGTCTCCCCGTTTATGCATCCTGCACGTGTGGATTTCTGCTCCCATGGCCCGCTTTTCAAGTCCTGGACAGACCTCGGCCATTGCCTGCGGGTGGGAAGGAGGAGGGACTTGGCTTAGAAGGAAGCGCAGGCAGCCCTGCACACACAGCCCTGCGGGGCCACGAGGGTCAGGGTGCCTCTGCTGTGGGAAGGGGGCTGGTGGAAGGGGCGGGCGGGTTGACCAGGAGGAGGAGAAGAGCCCGAAATGAGCATCCCTCTAAGTTCCAGGCGCACACGAGCCTCGTACGCTTCCTGGGGCTCGTAGGCCGGAGGCTGCGTGAGGGCCTGCGGTAGCAGCCGGCAGCGTGCGGTCAGGGAGACCCTCCGGGCCCCCCTACCCCCTGTGGCCATGCCTGGCTTGGGCTGCCTGTGCTGTCAGCACCAGGGGCTGAGAGGCCTCCGAGGGTCTCCTCCTCCTCCTCCTCCTCCTCCATCTGGTGCTTTGTTAGCTAGAAGTGTGAGGTGAACTGAGTTTCAAATTCCCTTGTAGTTCGAGAATTTTTCTTAACAGGCACAAAATAGTATTTATATTATGGCTTAAATAAAATAAGTCTGAGTTCTGAGTTACTTGGTGCAGTACCAGGATGTTTGGAACTATTACAAGCTTTCAGTAGCATATACTTCTCTATCAGGTTTACTTTGATGTGTTCTGAAATGTAAATTCTTCAGTGATTTCCAGGTGTGGCATTGCAGAGCAGCGGTCTGTAGCTTGCGTGTGCAGGTAAAACTGAATGGTGCCTCTGAGTTCCGGGTCTGAGCCAGTAACTGCAGATTCTGCAGTTGCGATGTGGCTGCCCGCCTGATCGGGCCGTCTTGTGCAGGGAGGGTGGAGGTGTCTCGCAGGCAGGGTTTGTTTTACTTTGCGTGTCGTAAGACAGGCTGAGTGCTCTGCAGTCTGTCCGTGGAGCTGGAGCACGTTCCTGCTGTTGCCAGGTACGGGGTTTATTTTTCTTAGACAGGAGCTCCCTGTGGGCACGTTTGGCCCTGTTGTGACTCTTCTGTCCCTTGAGGACTGGCGTGGGTCTTGGGGAATCAGGGAGGCACGTGCTGGTGTGGTGTGGGAGCCATTCACAGGGCAGCAGATAGGTTGGCGACCTGGTACTACGTAGGGGGCTGTCCCGCTGCCAGGATGTCTGGGTTTCCTAAAAGGACACCTCAGGTTCCCAGAAGTTCAGTTTGAGTGTAAGTGGCATTTGGCTGTCAGTGACTTTATGAATTATCTGTGTAGGTTTTGTTGTGATTTGAGAAGTGCAAGAAACTTTGTGTCTGAAAGGTAGTAAAGTGAAGTGAGGACTCTTCCCTTAGCTGGGGCCTTGTGGCGGCCAATAGGTAAATTTACTTTTATGCATAGATCGTGTTGTCTCTTCTTTCTCTGCTTATGGAACCGATACATGATTATCATATGAATTTGCTTCAGGGGAGGATGATTAATTGTTTTACATTGTTCTGATGCTTCAGGAGACATGCTCACGTTGGGGGTTAAACAGTAAATTGAGGAGATCATGCCGCTCGGTCCACAAATGAAGAACGTGAAAAGCCTCTTATATGTGCGTTATCTAGTCGTGAACCACTGAGCTGAGAGGCTGTGAGTTTTCTTTTAAAATTGGCCTCAGAAAGTCGAGAAATAGGAAAATCTCATGAGATATCTTAGATGTTGGGGGCAGAGTATGTAAATCACTACATCCTAAGAAAATGCAACACACGCGGCAGTTTTCAAAGCACGTGTAAACATTTGCTGGATCCTTTAGTCTAGAACCAGATGAGAGTTTAGTACGTAATTAGCTTTCCTGTCTGAGTCTCCATTACCGTCTGGTCGCTCATATGAAAACTTGTCATGGTTTGCTTTGTATTTCATTGAGTATTCTGCCTGCTGCTTCTTAGAAGCCGATGTGATGTTTCACCAAAACTTAATTTTTATCACATTTGAAACATGGATATATGAGCCTCCAAAGTTAACCATTTAGTTGATGAGACAAATTTGGGGATTCCTGGGATTGACTCTCACAAGCTGCCAGCTGAAGTGACAGGGTCTCTACGTCAGACACACACCATCTGCTCGTGGGACACCTGTGTTCCCGTATTTTTAAACCAAGAGATACATAACAGATTTTATACACGCTAGTCATGTTGTCAAACAATACCAAGAAATAATGACCTTTTAAAAAGTTTATGAAGAGAATGTTCAAACATAGATTAAAAGCAGAATTTTATGTAATCATCCAGCTCCAGCATTTGCAGAATTCTGCTAGTTCTGTTTAATCTCCCTCCTTCCTATCAGAGTCCCCAAATCATTCACTTCTCTCATGAGTAAGGAGCATTTCTGGCAGTTTAAGGCTTTAGTCTCCTCGTGACACCAGAGGAAAGAACAGCAGCTCCTTCATGTCATCAGATCCCCAGACCATACTCAGATCTTCCTGATTTTCTCTAAAAAGTCTACATTGGGATTTTAAATCAAAATCCACTGTTTCTTAACATTAAAAAAAAACAGTGGAAAACTGAAGTACATTAGAAGTTACAGGGAGCTCCATCGCCAATCTAAAGCAGTTTCAGCTCATGTCAGTCTGGCTTTTTATATGCCCTCACCCCTTTCCCTCCTTGTTTTAAAGTGAATTTCAGACAGTCATTTTATTCTTTAATATGTCAGCATCCATCTGAATGACAGGGACAACTGGGTGAGCCATGTGGATGGACTGTCCACTGTCCAGGCTTCTGCAGTGACACCCATTACCCACCGGGGATGCCCCAGGTGCTTCCAGCACCGTCCACACAGTCTGTGTCCTGGAAGAAGGGGCGGGGCTGCCTTCTGTTGCCCCTTGGAGTTGCAGTGTCTTAACTTTGGAGGTTAACTTGGATTTGGGAGTGAAAGAAAAAAATAGAAAAAGGTGATGAAATTGATTTAAACTCCTCATGCAAACTTCCCCCTCTCAAAATGCTGCTTCGTCTTGGAGGTGAGGTGTGGTACTGGTGTGGATGAGCAGGTAGGAGCCTCCTGCCACACGAGGCACTGGATGCTCAGTGGGGCTGGTTTTTACGTGAAAAGTTCAGCACAGCGTGGGAGCCTGGGGCCAGGGGCCGTGTGTGTGTGTGTCTTTGTCTCTGTGTGTGTGTGTATCTGTGTCTGTCTCTGTGTGTGTGTGTGTCTGTGTCTGTGTGTGTGTGTCTGTGTGTGTGTGTGTATCTGTGTCTGTCTATGTGTCTGTGTCTCTGTGTGTGTGTGTCTGTGTGTGTGTGTCTGTGTCTCTGTGTGTCTGTCTCTGTGTGTGTGTCTCTGTGTCTGTGTGTGTGTGTCTCTGTGTGTCTGTCTCTGTGTGTGTGTCTCTGTGTGTGTCTGTGTGTGTGTGTATCTGTGTCTGTCTATGTGTCTGTGTCTCTGTGTGTGTGTGTCTGTGTGTGTGTCTGTGTCTGTGTCTCTGTGTGTCTGTCTCTGTGTGTGTGTGTCTCTGTGTCTGTGTGTGTGTGTGTGTCTGTGTGTGTCTCTGTGTGTGTCTCTGTGTGTGTCTGTGTGTGTGTGTGTCTCTGTGTCTCTGTGTCTGTGTGTGTGTGTGTCTGTGTCTGTCTCTGTGTGTGTGTGTGTGTCTCTGTGTGTGTCTGTGTGTGTGTGTCTCTGTGTGTCTGTGTCTCTGTGTGTGTGTCTGTGTGTGTGTGTCTCTGTGTCTGTGTCTCTGTGTCTGTCTGTGGGGAGGGGTGCTCCACTGAAGGTGCACTTTGTGCTCCAGTCACTGAGCGGCTTAGGGAGCCCTTTCCAGTTGTCTGGTTCATCTGCATCTTGGCCTGTGGTGTGGGCAGCACCATTCCCACTGTGCAGTAAGTTGGTGGAAGTCAGATTCCTTGTGTGTGGCAGAACCAGAACTTGAAATTACTATATTTTGATACAGTCACTCCATTTTGTCGTGAATGAACTTCCACCTGGGTGTCCCTGTTAGTGACTGTGTGAATCCTGGCGCGCTGGGGCAGGGGCCTTGGTTAGAGGGACGTGTCCCCTGTTGGTCATGAAGTGATGGCTAGTACCGCAGGTGTGAAATACCTAAGTAAAAAGTTATGTCAACACCTTGACTTACGAGTATGCGTAGGAACAGATCACCTTACATACTTGCTTTCAAGTTCCTTAAATTTCTGAGACGTATTTCCAAAACAGATGTTCCAAGTGAAAGCTGTGGCAGATGTGGGTCATGCCGGACGACGTGAGCCCCTCGGCGCCCTGTCTTAGTGGATTAGGCGGTCCGGGCGCTGAGTCAGCGTGGCCGCGGCTTAGCCGAGGCTTTGGCACTGAGGGAGAGGAGGGACCCGGCCATGTAAACCTGATGGTGGGGCTTGCAGGGGCTCTGGGGACTAAGAGTGGTGAAGAGAAAAGCAGAAGCGACTTCATGTAAGTAAGACTTCTAAAATGTGCCTTTATTTTTATTATCAGAGGGGAATATATACTGCATTTCCAGTGTTTGGAAAATGAAAACAAAAATACGACCAATAATTCTAACAGAAATGCTGTTAGTCTTATTAAATGTCTTTTTTTTTAACTCGGTATTTTTGTTACTGTTCTTCTAAAATAGCTAAAATAATTACACACAAATTTGTTTTTCATTTAACACATGATGACCATTTTTTCCAGATTTTTGTTCTACCTTCATTATTGTTCTTAGTGCTATTTAATAGTTCATCCAGTAAAAAGTTAATATTAGCTAGCTTTAAAAAGAAAACACTGAAAAGTGTGGAGGAAAAATTGTGAATACTGCTTCTCAGGGCCCAGATAACCTGTTAACTTTTTTGAAAAAAGGAAAAAATATATATATAAGACAATGTGAAAAATGAAAGCTGCCCCACTATTCCTCCAAAATTTCTCCAGAAAAAACCATTAACATTTTTCTGTTGTATAGAAAAAGGCTTGCTTACCTTAGCGTGAATGTTTGTCCTCATACGCACGGAGGGAAGAGCGGCATCACTTACGCAGTGTCTGTGCCTCGTGTGTCTCAGTCACTGTGTCTTCACGGAGGAGCTTCGGAAGGGACCTCTAGTTTGTGGGGATTGGAGAGTTTTTGCCTCCCGTCAGTTCAGCTGTGTGTTTGAGCAGGCCTGCTCCTTGCTGTCCGTGGGGTGCCGACTTCTCTTTGGGGAGCATTGGCTGCGTGGCCTTCTTTGAGAGTGGGGCCATGTGGTCCCTCCAGGCTCCTCCAGAGGCCAGTCCAGGGTCCCTGCGCTCAGGTGAAGGAGGTGGTCCTTCCGTGGATGTGGGTGCGCCACATCGAGGTGGTCCTGGACGGGGCCACTTGAGAGTGAGCCCCTGTGCCCACCAGGCATCAGAGAGGCAGGCGCGCTGGAGAGCCCGGTGGCCTTTCATCAGCGAGAATCCGCCTACAGACAGCTTCTTTTCCAGGTTAGACTTTAGAAAATACACCTTTGACGTGAAGAATAAAGAAGGGCATGTTTTAAAAATTTCAGGGTGAGGTGGGAATAGCTCAGTGGCAGATCACAGGCTTAGCGAGCGTGGGGCCCTGACTCAGCCCACAGCACCCCCACTGAACGCGCACACAACAGAACGAAGCCCTGAGTGCCAGGTTGTTGCAGGCCAGACGGGCTCTTTCAGGACATTCGTGTTTCTTGGTGGTCGAGTACGAGCGCCCTTTTTCTTAAAAGCTGACAAGCAAGGGTTCTGAGCCCCTAGTTGGGGCTCAGGCGTGGACACAGCACAGGGGCTGTGGCAGAAGGCAGGGGGACCGTTTGTGCCTGCTCGGTGACGGCGGAGAAGTGGGTCTGGTGCTGCTCTCTCTGCTTGTGATGGAGGTCAAAGCGGCAGGTGTCAGGATGGCTTCTGAAACTTGTGACGTAACAGCTGGAGCTTCTCATCTTCAAGGTACTTAGGCTTTCAGTAAATTAATTTCTCTAGTTTGAAACAGGATGGCTGGTGATTACATTTATGTATTCTTTTATAATATGTAAAAAAGAACATCTAATTAAAAGAAATACTTGAAGATCTCTGGAGCTATCCCACCTCACACTGGAATTTGAGTCTTTATCTAAAGACCCTGTAGCATCTCAGAAGGCACTTCCTGCTGACCTGGATCCTAGGAATTTGTTGGTTTTGCCCTTGCTTTAAAGACTGGCTTGGCTTTTAAGCTAAGTCTGAGTGTCTGCTGGGCGAAGCGAGCGGTGTGATTCAGTGTAACTCAGTGTGGCCAACGACATCAGCTGTTACTTTTCTTCGTGTTGATTTTGGAAGAACTGAATGAAGTCGCTTCTTAACGGACAGGAACGTGGGACAGGCAGTGTGACTGGGCCAGAACTGCCCCACGTGAGTGGTCAGGGAGCGCGTCCTCACAGCCCTCTGTCTGCTGTAAAGTGATTCGTGTTCTCCCGGTGGTGTTGTCATCTCACACGTTAATAGTCACCAGCTGCAGTCCTGGGAGTTAGTATGTGGAAATGGTGACTGACCACACGGGATAGAAATTCCGCGGTGTGGCCTCTCCCACATCCAACTTCGCCGAGGCCCAGGGATTCTGCATTAGCGAGGCTTCCCCCTGTTTCCGACATCCACTTAAAGTAATGCCTTTAGAAACAGCTGTTTTGATCAGAAATATTTCTGAAACGGTGTCACTGTGATTGCCTTCCTGAATGCCGTAGTGGCAGACCCGTGTGCCCGAGGTGTGTTTCAGTCTCAAAAAAATAAACAACTACTGTTAATTAAATATCTGGCATATATTATACTAACCCTGTGACTTCTACACAAAATCAGTGATGGAAAAATCTCCCTCTGTATTTGCTTAGGAAAGGAGGCCCTTGCATGCGCTGCGCTTGCATGTGGGAGCTAATTGTGTTCTTAAGTGATTACAAGATGTTGGTAATTATATCTTCAGCTTCGTGATCCGTCGGCCATATTTATGACCGACTTAACAGCCGACTTGGTCGGAGATGCAGCCCCTAGTTAGGACATTCCATTGGGAAGATGAGTCTCTGGTTTAACAGGACCGTTTTGTTTTGACTCTGACTTCAGCTCTGTCTGATGGGTGTGGGCAGGGCCAGGAGTGGGGCAGGGCTGCTGTGCTCGGCCTGTGGCTGGGCCTGTGAGGACCGGCGGCGGTTCTGAGTCTTCTCGGGTCCCAGGGCCCATTTTGGTGGGAGAGCACTTTGTCCCTGAGTCCGAGGCCTGCTGGACACCACACTGAGCCCTTCTGGAATCGCTGTGTGGACATTCTGACATCATCTGGGCAGTCGTGGGTTCAGGATCATTGATGTGGTTTTGAGGTGCTGGTGATGTGGCTTCTGGGTTGCCACTGTACCCCGTTTCCTAAACTCACTCACTGGCCCTGGCTTGTACACGTCAGTCTTAGGTTTCTGAGTTTACAGCGGGACCCAGAGCTCTCCCACAGTTTTCCTCTCTCAGCCCACCGCTGTCTTTTGAGTAGTCTGTTAGATGTCAACGTTACACAAAGCTAGTGTGTGATCGTACTGAGATTTTGTTAACCGGCCCTTGGTGGGCACTATACATTCCGGTGACTACTGAAGAAAAGGGCTCTGATTTGTAGTGAAACCGTAGCCCTCACAACTTCAGCTTCCTTTTCTCACCTGCTTCATTACATTTCTCAGTTATTGATTATTAATTGTTTCATGCCTGTGTTTCTTTCAGATCTCAGATTCTTTGAGGTGACATCAAGGAGCACTGAGAGCAGAAGATGAGTGAACTTGACCAGTTACGGCAGGAGGCCGAGCAGCTTAAAAACCAAATCAGAGTACGTAGCCCCGTGTGTGTGGTCTTACAGTCGTTTGGATTTCGGGTGGTGCGTTACCAGCTGTGGGGAAGATGGGTTACAGCACAGCTGTTCCCAGTGTCTGGGGTTGAAGCTGAACCCTGTCTGGCCCAGGGTGTGCCAGCTGCAGGTCTATAGACGTTTGGCCTGGCGTATTCCTGTCAGGGTTTTGTTTTCTAGTGCATTTGTGTTCTAATATACATAAAATGTTTGCGTAGAATTTATAGAGGTGCTTCTGTTCCTTTTTTCTTAACCTTGGAATTAGCTTTATGACATTCTGTTGGTCACTGTGTAGAGTATGGTCCCTGCCTCTCCCACCATGACTGTTAAGTTGAGGGCAGGAAACTTGTTTAAAAATCAGAGCGTTAACAACAACAACAAGAGGAATTTTGGGTGTGCCTGATTCGTTCTTAATTTTGAAAAGAGATGTTTCCTAGGGTGGTTACGACTGTCAGAGCTGCTAGACGGAGCACACACCACACGTCTGACTGAGGATGAGCACAGCCGTGTGTCCTGCAGGGAGACGGCACGCATCTTCCGTCCTGGTCTGGGGCTGAGTCCACCCGGTGCCTCGCGGGGCCCGGGGACTGTTGGAGAGGGCTGCGCGGTGGTCTGGGAGTCCTCCCTCCGCTGCTCCAGCTTCGTGGGGCGGTGCCGCCAATGACTGTTCTCTGCAGAAGCATTTAATACAAGCAGATGTTTCTGCTCTCATGCTGTTGATATGAAGAGTGAGAGAAGGAGGTGGGCTTGTCAGAAAAAATATCCTCAGTATGTTTAGATTTGTGTCCGTTGGGTGGGTGAAGGAGCTTTCTCTCTGAGGGTTTTGTTTCTGCCTGTAAGGCTTAGCCGTCCTCCAGAGCATTACTTTTCAATACGTGTCTAAACAAGAGTTTGTTTTTCTGAGCTCCCTGTAAGCGTGGAGCCTGATTGTTTCCTTTTAGAGGACCTGTTACATGTTGAGAAAGCTTAGTGGAAATTGGAGAGAAAGAAAGATCAGCATCATTTTAGCCAAATTTTTCTGGAACTTGAGAAAAGATAATGGAGTCATCTGAGATCTGTAGGAAACAGAAAACACCCTTTTACTGTAGGACTTTCAAATCTTGACATTTAAGATACGATATAGCTCAATAAAAACAAGGAAGACTGTTTTTAATGGTTTGCTTCGAATCAGATTTGTTTAATATGTCCAGCCACACTCCAGAATATAGACTGTCAGAATTTTGCTTTTCTGACAACAGTAAATTGTCATTTATAAGTTGTTCATAAATAGTGGATTCAGATCTGTTCATAGCAAATGAGGAAAGTCTGTATGGCAGAGGTTAAAAAAAATCCAAATTTGGGGGGAAAAGGCTGAAAATCAGTGTTTCCTCTCTTCGTTTTTTAGACCCGTTTCTTTTAAAGCTCCAGCAGGCGTCCTAGGGGCAGGGCTGTCGTGTGAACCACATTTGGAACTTACAAATGTACAAAGAAACAGTAGAAATAATTTTTAAGAACCATATCTAAACCAAGATATCTTAAAGATCACCATTTCAGTGTATAATTAAGAAATACATGTATTATTTTCCCCTCCTTGTTACTGAGTCTTGGCAGCGCGGGGTCTTGCCTGTGCCCACACACCTCTGCCCACACTCACTGCGTCTCACATGGCCCTGGCCCCCCGTCGGGCCCTCCCGAGCAGGGCGGCCAGGCCACCTTGCGCACCATGCGCACAGGGCCCCAGGCCATTTGAGTCCGTTGCACCTTTGGGTGTAGGGACAGGAAGCCTTTCTTTAAAGAAGGGCAAGAGCGTCCTTCTTTGCTGACCGCCCAGGGGTGCTTGCTTGTTAAAGAGCGCAGGGCGCAGGAGGTCAGACTGAGAGGTGGTAGGTGGCTCTGGGGGGCTGCCCGCCGTTAACTGGTTTTCAAGCTGAGAGACCCCAGAGGACCGTCTCACCCTACTTCTGACTGTTCATGAGGAAGCATGGGCTCTTGAAGGGATGCCGATTGAACACGGCGTATCCTGAGCACATGGGCTACTGGTGGGTGAGGGGAGACACCACAAACACGCCGGTGCCGACACTGTCCGGAGCGACGGCGCAGCCCCCGCGGGTGGTCAGGATGAGCCCCGCGACCCAGCAGAGCCGGGGTGCTAGAGGCCAGCACACGTGTGTGCGATACTGCTGCCAGCATGGCCCGCGTGGGATGAGGCCTCGCTGTGCTGCCCTGTGTTGGACGGGCATCCAGACAGGACGCGAGCGGGCTGATGACTGGCCTGGAGGTGGTCCTCTGGTTAAAGGAAGAAAGGGGACCTGCTGTGCTCAGTGACCTCCCCTAGCACGGACAGCGCAGAAGCCCCAGACCAGTCCCGCCCTGTTAGCGCCCCAGCAGGCCGCTCTGTGGGTTCACCCGAGAGGCGCTGAAGGTCGGTCTCTACTGGGCCACACAGAGGCTGTCTCCTTGGAGGCCCCCCCGCGGGACTGGGAGGGGAGCCGCCGCCTGAGGTGGCGCTGACCTCCCTTCCGCAGGTGCTCGCTGGCTGAAGCGGAGCAAGTTGGAGTTCCTGTGTTTAGGTTTGAAAATGTTCTCTCTCTGTTACATGTTGTGTCGCCGCGGGCGTTGTGAAACCCATTCTGACCTCTGGGCACGAATGGGGTGAGGCTGCTTCAGAGTCGGGGTTTAGTTTTTCCGTTTAAATTTTTCCCGTTCCTCTTTTTTAAAATTAGAAGCCGTATGTAGCGTCAGGAAGAATGGCTTTCGGAAACAAGTCCTGCGTCCACGCCGAACTCGCGCGTTGCTGGCGGAGGGCCTGCTGCTCTGGGCCCCCACCTTCTCTTGACCCCAGTCTAGGTGCCGGCATAGAAGTGCTTGGTTATGTAATTCTTTGTTTTTTAATTGTGTGATTGACTAGGCACAGTGACTTCTACTAGGATAATTAAAGTTGAATTTGGAATCTAGGATCTGGTACACTGTAATAGCAGTATTACATTTGAATGTTTTTCCACTTCTGGGTTGGCGGATGTTCCCACCATCTTCATGAAATAAGAATAACAAGCAGTGAGGCCGTCTGGGTCTGGACCTAGAGGGCCGCGTGGGGCGCCTCGCGCCTGAGCGCCCCAGGGGCCTGCGAGGTGCCATTTTCAAAGCAGGTGGTCAGAGACCATGTGGCGGAAACACTTTTCTTATTAGAAATTGTCGTGATTTCCCTTAAAATTACTTCTCCACTCAAATTTTGACCCTTTTAAAGCTGTTGTCTCATCTTCCTTCATCACGTATGGCTTTCTACTTGCTTTTACGTATTTATGCTAATTTGAGATGTGTAACTTCTATCACTTAAGAGCAGTGAGAATGGCTTCTTTAGCTTTAAGGTCACTTCACGAGGTCACTCTACAGATAAGAAGACAAACAGCAAGATGAGCAGCCGTGAAGTCTTCCCTGCGCGTGGTGTCCTGTCTCCGGTCCTTTGCTCTCTTACTTGGAGGTCTGCCCTAGTGGTTGGCTTGGAGACAAGTCCTTAGTTAACATGCTCTAGGAGAAAAGTTCTTTGGGGCGGCCGTTGAGTGCTTTCCAGACGTTTTTCCTGTGGGCCCCACAGCTCCTGGCTGTTGGGCAGACAGAGCAAGACCCGTGTGCAAGTCTGGGTGGGGAGGCGGCACTGGCTCTGGGCTCATGGGGGCGCTGTGCTGGGCAGACGGGCGGTCTGTAGGCTGGGAGCATACCTGGGTGTTGCTGGTTCTCTGCAGTGTTCTCTGGGGGTCGGAGCGGGGAAGAGCCGGCCACCCTCTGCCTTTGCTTCCGACGCCCGGCAGAGGGTGCGGACCAGGTACCTGTGTCTGAGACATGACTGACCTGCCCTGTCTCTCCTCTCTTAGGACGCCAGGAAAGCATGTGCAGATGCAACTCTCTCCCAGGTAAGACGCAGAGGTCGTGCCGTGCCGCCTCCCCTTGGATGCTCTGGAGCAAACCGCTACAGCTCTCCTCGCCCGCGGCGGGGTGAGACCGCTGCCCCCGTGTTTTCATTCACGAGTGCCGCCGTGCTCAGTGTAGGAAGTAGTGGTTTTTAGGTGAGGTCAGTTTCTCTCAAGCCTTTAATTGCAGAGGTCAGGGCTGCAGTGAACAGCTTTGCACCTGCAGATTTGCACCGTAAGCAGCAGCAGCACAGAGTCAGGGCCACTGCTGTCCAGCTTGATGTGCAGCCTGGTGGCTGTGACTGGTCCCAGGCAGGGCCATGTATCACCTTGTGATGTGGCTGACCAGGCTGCAGTCTGGGGGAAGGGCCGCTCTCTGCGCTGGAGGGGCAGGAGGAGCTGGGCTGCAGTGACCAGTGAGTGGGAGGAAGGGGGACAAGGGAGAACAGCTCTGGGCCGGCGCCGGGTGCTGTGCGCTGGGGCGGGGCGGGGATGGGGTCCTGGTGGCCAGGGAGAGAGGCGGCCTCGCTGAGAACCCCGAAGGGAAGGCAGAGGCCTGGGTGAAGAGGAGGAGTCACGGCGGAGAGGCCCGGGTGACCAGCAGGACCCGGGCAGTGGTGCCGCCAGGTGGGGTGGGGGTGGGTAGAGGAGAGGAGGTTTCAGCCTTCGGGTGAGACCAGTCATCACAGAACCTTGACTTGCGGTAACTTTTATTTTTAAGATCACAAACAACATTGACCCCGTGGGAAGAATCCAGATGCGAACCCGGCGGACGCTGAGGGGGCACCTGGCCAAGATCTATGCCATGCACTGGGGCACGGATTCCAGGTGTGTGGGCTGAGCAGGCCACCGCGCACAACGCACGCAGGGATTGTTCTGCTTTTCTGGGGAACAGTAACCTGAACTCATCTGCTGTGATCTGTTCAGAGACAGTTAGGCAGAGATGCGGGTACCTGAGCCGGCCAGGTGAGCGCCCAGGTGCCCGTCTGCGAGCGCATCCGCTCACCTGGGCTGCTCGCGCACTGTTGCATCTGCTCCACTATTGCGCCAGCTCTGCGCTTCCTCCCTGCCCCCCTGCTCAGTGCTTGTGTGACCCTGGGGAAGCGACCAAGCCTCTCTGTGCCGTGGCCCCTCCTCCTTCCAGCCTGTTACTCGTGGCTTTTTGGCCCTACCCTCTTGTGGTCCTGATGCCCTGGTTCTGGGACCATGACCTCCTCCATGTGGTGCTGGGGCTGAGCTGAGCCGGGGATCGCGGCTCGTGTGTCCCGCGTCCGTGCGCAAGCCTGCTGCTGGTTCTCGAGGGGCCACACCTCCCGGCTGCCGGCCCCACCTGAAGCTCTGCCCCTACTCAGAACTCTGTCCTGCGGCCGGCTCATCTCTGGCCCTCCCTCCCGCCTCCCCCTTCCCTCGCGACCTGCGGCGGCGCTGAAGCGAAGCCTCCGCGGCTCTTGTTCTTTTAGAGGCTGCGGCTTTAAATTCCTTCTCTTCTGCTCTTCCGCCCGGAGAATTAAGTTTGATGCTGTGCGACTCCGTGACTGTAACGTGTTCCTTCAAACATCTCACGTGAGCCTGCAGGTGCCTTCCTTTCAGTAGCTTTTTTCTTCATGTTTGTCAGAGAGGAATTTTCTGCTTCGTATTTCCTCTTCGTTGTTGAAACTCTGCGTTGAGTATAAACAGCTACAGGACAAGAGATTCAATCTTCAGTTTGTTCTGTACAGCCTCCCAGATAGTTCCTGATGCACATGAGAGCTGACTTAGGTCGTTTTAATGACGACAGTAATCAAAAAGAATAAAAAAGGAAAAAGAAAGAAAAAAACGCCCTCGCTCGTCGATCCACCTTAGACTGTATAATCAGAAGTAGACGATGGCCAGGCGGTGTCTTACCTTCGGGGTTTCCCTCCACCTGTGGGAGCCCCCCGACCCGATGCGAGGACACCGGGCAGACAGTGCTACAGCCAGGCCGACGCGAGCCCCCTCCAGGGGTGCACTCCCGGCGGCAGCGGTCTCCGCGCCAGGGCGCTGACGCATCACTGCGCCCTGGCCAGGGACTGAGAGCCGTGCTCGGGGAACGAAGGCAGGTGTGCGGCCAGAGCCGGGGCAATGAGGACAGGGCGGGGCAGGAGGCGGGCAGCACTGATCACCACGCGGGCTTTTGTGTTCATGCGGTTCCACCACAAGCTGCGCCAGGAGGGCCCGTGGCCGGAGGAGCAGGTGCGGAGGTGTGAGTGAGCAGCCCCTGCAAGAAGGGGCGCAGTGGGAGACGAAGGTGCCGGCTTTGTCTCCTCCTCGGACAGGGTGGTCGGTAGTGGCACCAGTTTACAGCTGCTCTTGTCTTGTGCGCCCTCCTGTGGGGGCTCTGCTTTACAGCTGTCAGCCCAGAAAACCAGAATGATGCCTAGGGGGACGAGCCCTTCAGGAATTGTTTTTTCTAGAGAGCCATGTTTTCTGGAGAGGTCAATTTTTGCCTCTTTAAAGTAGAAAATATGTTTTTTTGATTTGGGATGTACATTTTGCTTAAGTCATCTTTCTGTTTCCTGCTTTATAAACAGAGGTTAGTGTACTTTTTTTCATGACTCGCAGCTGTAATTTATGAACGTTAGTTATTTTACTGTGTGTGTGTGACTTCTGGCTGCTCTCAGACCAGTGCACCGCTTGGCAGTCTGTCTTCCTGCTCTGCAGGAGATGCCGCGGGGAGGTCTCCGTGCGTGCGTGTGTCCGTACTTGGTCTGTGTACGTTCATGATGCGCTCATCAGGGCGCTGCAATCCACTGCTAAACTTCAAGCCTACTGCTTATAACACTGGAGAGTCTTTCAGTCACTTGAATTAATGTTAAATTTTTCTCCCTTCTCTGAAGTCCGCCGAAGTCTTGTTAGAATCGAGAGTGACACACAGCTGAGCCGACTCGGCTTGGGAGCCCGGCCCTCCCTCCTGAGTGATGAAGACCTGGGGAGGTTGGGTCTGGACCTCTGCCTGACCTCTGTTTTCAGTGCCCGGGCCCTTGCCCCTGCGTTCTGGCAGGCGGGGCCTCGCGGTAGCGGGCTGTGATTGGCTGAAGGCCGAGGGGCAGCGTGAGCCCATCTCCAGCAGTCGCCTGGCCGGGGCTACAGGGTGTCGCCTCTCACCTTCAGGAGGATGAGGGGCAGCTTAGCATTTTGCTAACCCTTGGACGAGTCAGCAGATACTAAGCTGTCTGACCGGGAGACCTTTCTGAAGGTGACACTCCTGGGGTGAGCTCCGTACTCGGGCTCTGATCCTCTGTTCAGCCGGTGCTCAGAAGTAGAGAGAGCGGTAGGGACTCTCCCTCCGATGCATGGCAGTGTCTGAAGTGCCTGATGTGCTCATCACTGAACCGAGATGCACCACCAGCTCCTTTAAGAAATTGCACCCACAGAATAATGGGGTTGGGGCCTGCACTTTGTTTAGTTCTGTGATCGGTTTTGTAACGCGGTGCTGAAAGTGTTTTTATTCCTTCCAGACTCACTGTTAGCCCCTGTCGAGGATGTCTGTGCTGGGTGCGCGGAACGCGGGGTTTGATGAGAAGTGTCAGTGGTCAGGGTAACTCGGGTGGTTTTACCTCCAGGCTGATCGGTTCACAGAGCCAAATATGCTTCTGGCTGCCATGCTTGAAACCTATGTTTTGATAAAATCTTTAAAGTTAAAAATGTTCCTCCTTATTTACCATATTGACATATCTCAGCATGGGACTCTGCATGGAGTCTCCTCGCCATTCCTTGCAAACAGCAGTCTGTGGGAAGTTCCTCAGGGCATCTTATGAGCAGCTGTGGTTCCCAGAATTCACTCTCACTTGAAATTCCTTTGCCCACTGGACACGCTCTCCGTTGGCAGTTTCCCCCCTCAGTCCGGCAGAGACAGGAGTGCCTTCTCGGCACAGACCCCACGCTTGGTGCCGCTGAGCCGCAGGGGAAGCACCCTCAGCGCCGCGGGTCTCCTGCCTGGGCCAGCCTCAGTCCTGCTCTTTGTCGTGTCTGTGCAAAGCAGGTGGAAAGTTTCCAGGAGACATGGATTCCAGTTTTAGTTCAGCCTGGGAAATTTTCATGGCATATTTTTGGTGAGAAATGGCCCCTAAATTTTGAAGATCTAAAAACTTACTTGTTCTTTATATCTAGGCTGTGTGTCCAAATGGAACAGGAAATTATATACTAAATGTTTTCTACCATCTTTGGCTCATGAAAGATCTGTAGCTCTCAGATCTGATGTATGACGACCCAAACAGGAGGGTTCTGAGAAGTCGGCTTGTCCTGCCTGACCAAGGGGGTGACTGGCCCAGTCTGCACTTGAAGATAAGCAGTCTTGAATCTGAACTGTTACCTGTGGGAGCATTTTCTTATCATGCTTTCAGAGTAGGTCTAACAGGTTTTTTTTTTTTTTCCTGGCTTCAGGTAAGTGTGCTTTTTCTCAAGCAAATGTGATGTTGGCATGCAGGTAGTCAGTAAAGTGGAGTTTTTATCTGCTGCCTCCGTAGCTTCTGTGTTGCTATCGTTCTGAGACGTTTGCTTGTGTCTTTTTCCTCCAGGCTCCTGGTCAGCGCCTCGCAGGATGGTAAACTTATCATCTGGGACAGCTACACCACTAACAAGGTAGGGCTGCTCAGCCCCCGAGAAGCCAGTGCGGGAGAGGGGGGCGCTCAGACCCCGGGTTCCCTCACAGAGGCGTGGGGCGGGGGGCGCAGTGTGCTTGTCCTCAGCGCAGAGTCACGGGGGTCAGGTGGCAGCCGCCACACAGGCCGGCACGTGACCCAGCGCCCGCCGGGCCAGCGCATTTGTGCTGTGGTTTGTCATCTCTTCACAGGGCTGGGCTCAGTCTGGGGAATTCCATGTTTTGTTGCAAAATACAGAAATGCTTTTTGTTTACGTACTGGTTTTTACAAGAAATAATCTAAAAGGCATTGTACTTTGAAGTATCGCTTAAGCCTTTAAAAGGGTAATTGGAAGTTGTATCACAGTGAATGGAAGGAACTGGCGTCGGCCTAAACGGGCGCGACAGGGGAAGCGCGGCTGTGTTTCGCCGGATGATGCCAAATGTTGGTAGAAGACTGCAGCGCTGACACAGATGGGTCTGAGATGCGGTGGGGAGGGGGTGTGGCAGGGTAGTTACAGAAACGTCTGGTGTGGTTACTTTGGTAAAGAAGGTTTATCTTGTAAATGCCTCCATAGCTGCCCTGCCAGCTTAGAGCACACAGCCGGGGCCAGGTGGCCCTCTGCCATCGCCTGCGAGCCCGCCTGGCTGAGTGGTGACTTGGGCAAACCTCCAGGCGAGGTTGCTGAGGGCCCGGGCTTCTGATTGGACTGCTCCTTTGCCTCACTGGCCATATGTATGCATGACTGTCGGGCTGGTTTTGGCCATCGTCTTGTCCCCTCGCATGCAGTGAAAGTTGCCGGCAGAACTAGAGCCACAGCGTCAGCAGCTGATGTTTGGACTTGAGCGAGCTGCTCACGCATGTTCTGTCACTCAGGTCCACGCCATCCCTCTGCGCTCCTCCTGGGTCATGACGTGTGCGTATGCACCTTCCGGGAACTACGTGGCCTGCGGTGGCCTGGACAACATCTGCTCCATTTACAATCTGAAGACCCGCGAAGGGAACGTGCGTGTGAGTCGTGAGCTGGCTGGACACACAGGTACTCGCTCTCCTGGTGACGCACGGTGCTGCGCGCCACGTGCCCGGCACGGTCGTCTGCTCCGGTGCTCGCCTCTTCCTCCTCTGTGACCGTTTACCGAGCCTGGCAACAGTCGTGGCCCGGAGTACTTTGAAAATGAAACCAGAGACCGCGTTTACCATTCAGCAGCCTTTGGGTCTGGGTCATGTAGCGTCCCGTTCTCAAGGCTCTTGAGCACGTGGGTCACTCCTGTCTTTCGTTCTGTCGACAGTCCTGAGCGCCTTTCCACAGGGCTTCCCGATCTAAGCACACGTGTGCCCATGTGCACACACGGGTGCTCATCCGCGTACGCCCTCACTGTCCCTCGGCATACTTGGTGCCCTTAGCTCCCTGTTGCAGAGGACACGGCCTGCGCTCCACAGGCTCAGTTCTGAAGTAGCCAGCTGCAGGCGCCCGGTGGTGGCGCCCTGCCGTGTTCAGCCTGTGACCTGTGATAGTTGTTACTGGCTGTTACAAAAAGGCCTGTTTCTGAAACAGTGGGGCTCGCCCTGGTGGTTCACTTCTCCAGCCATCTGTCCGGGTCGGGGTTCCCTCCACTGGGCTCGCTTTCTTCACGTGCAGCAGAGACCGCCGTGGCCGAGGGAGCGCCCTTCACCCCAGCTGGGCAGGCTGCTGCCTCACTTCTGGCCCGCTAGGAGTGTATCCTCTGTCCTTTCAGCGACAGACTCCCTTGTTCATTGATTTCTGTCCTGCGTCATTTCCTGCCTTCGGCTTGCTCTGGGGTTTCTTCCTTCTTTTTCAGATATAAGCACTGAAAGCTGTAAATTGCCCGCTAAGCATGCTTTAGCTGTAGTATCATTCAGTGTGGAATATTTTGGATACCCCTTTGACGACTTGATTCTTGGGTTACTTGGAAGCAGATTGCTTAATATTCAAGTATCTGAAGTTTTCTGAGATAGCAGCATTTAATTAAAAATCAATAGTAGGTTATGTTCAGAGAACATGCCCTGTGCCATTTCAGCTTTTCCACGCGTACAGAGACCTGCTTTCGGTGGGACGGTGGTTGCCGCCATGCTGCTCGCGGGCCAGTCTGACAGTGCGCTGCCCGGGCGGCTTCTCAGTGTGTCCGGTTAGCACAGGACTTGTGACGCTGCTCCGATCTTCTGTATCTTGCTGTTATTTCTATAAATTACTGAGATAGGGATGCTGACATCTCTGGTTATGAGTTTATCTTTTCCTCCTTTTACTTATGGGGAGTTTCTGCTTCGTATGTGTTGAGCTCCGTCAGTGAAGCGTGTACACCTTTGACAGTCATGTCTTCCTCATGACTTGGCCCTCCTGCCACACTGAAATGCCCCTTTCTCCCTCAGAACACTCTGTGGAAAAGTGGGCTTTGTCTGATGGCAGCATAGCCACTCCAGCCTTCCTGTGCTTGCGCTTGCCTGCTTGGTGTGTTCGCTCCTCACTTCGTTCAGCTTAGTGTTTCTAAACAGCTCCTCGCAGGCAGCGCGCAGTCGGCTCTTCATCCATGTGCGGTGCCTCTGCCTTCAGCCGGCGTGGAGGCCACTCCTGCCTCCTCCCCGCAGGCGGCCCCGTGCGCTCCTTTCCTGCCTTCTTCCTGGTTACTTGAGTTGTTAGCGTTTTGTGTTAGTTCTGTCTGAGGGCGTTTGGGTCCCTCTTTGCATCGTCTTTTAGTGCTCTATGTGGGGATAACCACATACGTCTGCAGTTTCTCATGGTCCACTCAGAGTTAATACTGTACCCATTTGTGTAAAATGCAAGAACCTTGGGCCTTAAAGGCCCGTTTTCTGCCCTTCCTCACTCTTTATGAAGTTTCATCGCTGTTACATCTACATGTGTTAGAAGTCCCCACGATACGTTATTTTGTCTCCTTTAAACATTCCTAGCTGCTTGAAGAAATCTGAGTAGTGTTTTTGCGCGTAGTCGGATCTTTACCGTTTCTAGTACTTGTCTGTCACGGGAGCCGTGAGCCTTCTGGGGCCCTGCAGCCCGGTGAGCTGCTTCGGTGTTTCTTACAGTCGGTGCAGACCTGCCCGCTGTGCATTCTCTGCCTTCTCATTTATGTGGCACGTCCGTTGTCCTTCAGAATCCTTTTTTTTTTTTTTTTTTTTTTTTTTTGGTGCAGGGGAGGTAATTGGGTTTATTTTTATTTTTTAATGGAGGTGCTGGGGATGAAACCCAGGACCTCGTGCATGCTAAGCACGCGCTCCACCAGTGAGCTACACTCTCCTCTTTTTCATTCTTGAAGAGTGTTTTGCTGGACATACTGAATTCTGAGTGGGCTCTCTTTTTTTTTTTTTTCCTTTTAGCACTTTAGAGATTTTTCTTTGTTTCTTAGTAGCATGACTGATACGCTTTGGAGCAATTTTCCTTACTGTGCTTTACCACCTTGAATCTGAAGTTTTGTCTCTCACTAAAGTTGGGGGATTCTGGACACCTGCGCTGCATTCTGCGTCCTCTCTGTGCTCCAGTGGCGCGCACGTCAGCGCTGAGGTCCCTGTGGTTCTGCTCTTTCTTCCTCAGTCTCCCGCCTCGTCACATTTGCTCGTTTCAGATCTGTCCTCCAGCACGTGTGACTTTGTCACCTCCAGGGTACTGTTAGGACTTCCCAGCAAACCATTTGTGTCACGTGTTCTGGTTTGCAATCCTAGAATGTTTGCTTTAAAAAAGAAAGTCCTTATTTTTCTGCTGAGGTTTCCTGGCTTTCTATTTGTCGTGAGCGCGTTTGACACCCGTGAATGGCGCTCTAGGAGCTGCCTTTAAGTTTCTTGTCTGCCGGTTTCAGGGGCTAATCCCTTGAGATTGGTCTTGATGGCTCTTCTCTCTTGAATACGGGTGGCATTTTCCTATTTCTCAGGATAGCTAGAATTCTGAATTGCGTCCTGGACTTGGTAAATGTCGCGCCACGGAAACTCTGGGTTCTCTGGCAGCGCCGATGCTTGGTTCTGTCAGGCAGCAGCCAGGTCGTGTGGCTCAGACCGATGCTGGCACTTTGGGGCGTGCTGTCAGGGCCCGTGAGGCCTCCTTTCCAGGCTTTCTTCCTTCACCCCCAGCTCTGGCTATTCAGGGAGGTTGGGCCCCAGCGCTGACGGCTCGGGGCAGCCACATGCTGGCGATCGCAGTGGGGCCTCCCGCCTGGCGGCGCGCCCTGAGAGTAGCCCCCAGGGCCTCCCCTCCTTCCAGGCGGGGGCTCCCCAGCTTGTGCCTGTTGCGGGGCTTTTAGGTGTTTGCCTTTCAGTTCGTCCGGCGCTCCCGGCTGCTTCCTATGGGCCACTGCCTGGCGAGCGCACACGCTGTCTGACGGGCACGGCACGCTCCACGCGACGCCATGCCCGGAGCACTGCGAGCGCACGCCTGACGCGTGTTCTCTCTGGGTGTCAGTCTTGTCTGCGACCAGCTTCAGGGTGGGGACTTCCGTCTTCAATTAAAATCTTTTCAGTTAATTTTAATACTGTTTGCTAAAACAAAAATAATAATAAAACTAGTGTCAGAGGGAATGTTCTAGGAATTTTGTTTTCTTCATATAGTGTGAGATTTTTCTTCTTGGGAGTTGAGTGTCGTTTTTTTTTAAACATTTGGTCTCTTTGTAACTTTCTTCAGACATGATACTTAATTTTTAGCTTCGAGTCAGCACAGGTTAACATCCGACGAGCTTACGGCAGCTCAGCTCGGCCCAGGCGGGGTCCGCGTGGCGGGCGGCGTGCCGCCTTTGCCTTGTCTCAGACCTTCCAAGCGTCTGTCTGACCACTGCAGCGTCATCCCTCAGGCGTCTTCCTTGGGCCTGAGCCTTGAGGCGAGAACTCTTTGTCAAGTCATGGTTGGGATTTTTTCCTGCAGAATCTTGGAAACTGAGTTGCACAGGACCCCGTCTTGGCTCTCCTCGGCAGGCTCCGCGAGCTGAGCGCAGCCGTGTCTGTCAGTGGGAGGGGACCGGTCCCTGCGGTCAGCCTCGGGCCTGAGACCCCGGCAGTCCGTTTTCTGTTCAAGTGGAAGGGCGCGTGTGGAACAAACAGAAGCTTCTTTCTCTAGAGTCGGCCCCCAGGCTGTGGAAATACTTGAGAGAGAAGACACGAGACGGCCTTCTGTCTTGTTGGTGTCTTGCCTTTAAGTGTGTCTCACAGAGTGAAGGACGCCCCGGACGGTGAGTCGGGTGAGTCCACGGAGACCGCGCGGGGCCTTTGTTGTTGTTGCGACTGTTCTACTTAGAGAACGGGGCTGTCCGGGTGCTGGTTTGGTGAAAGCATAGTCACTAAGGCACTAGAGTATACATTTGAGGAATTAGTAATTTCCTAGTGTTCGTTTCTGACGAGAGTGTCAGGCCCGGTCTCGCAGACTGTTCCCAGAGCAGATCTCTGCAAGTTGTGAAGAAAAGCTGGACACTTGTTCTTAAAGGTCTCCGTTTCCCAGCCCTCCCATCGCAGTGCAGACACGCTTACCCTTCTGGGGCCGCCGTGGCCGAGGGTTGAGCTGGGGGCCTCCCAGGGGCCGCGTGGCCTCGCTGCTCAGGAACCCGCTGTGGGGGCTGGAGCCGTGTTTCCTGGGACAGGTGTTCCTGCTGCTGGGCTGAACATGAAAGCCCTATGAAATCCCCGTGGGCCGGACCCACTGCCTGCGAGCTGCTCTCCTCCGACAGGCACCAGCGGACTCGAGCACAGGAGAGTGGTCCCTTCCATCTGCCCCCGGAGGTACAGCTGGGCCGCTCTCTGGCGCCCTGTTCTTTGGCAGTTAGTCTAACATGACATCCGTTCTAGGTGTTTTGTGGTCACAGTCTGGGAACTTCAGATCCCACTGCTCACTAATCTCCCGGACTGCCCGGGGCTGGGGGCCTGCCGCCCTCCGCACAGAGTGCCCGCCTGCCCGCCCCTCGGCTTCCCTGCCGCCGGCTCCTGAGCCTCCTCTCCACCTCGCAGGCAAAGCAGCCCCGGAACAGACAGAACCCTTTTCCAGGGTTGCCGTGCATCCTGGCTGGCCTCCCTTTGACCACTGTGGGTCCCACATCCACCCCAACCTGGGTCCAGACCTCAGACCATCCTGAGGTGGCGGTGAGCTCTGCCGACCTCCGAGGCCGAGAGGACGAGGCCACGCAGCCTTGTGAATGGACTAAACTCCCGGCCCTCTTCTGTTTGCATCTGATTTCATCTTTTGACATCAGCATTTTATATGTTTGTCTCTGGGGTGTTGTAAGGCTCCTTTCTCCTGATAAAGTTGTTGCTTGTTTTCCTCACTTTGAGACCCTCGGGGTGCCGCGTTCTCTTTTCACCTAACTTCTCAGAGAACGTGTCCTGCCTCCCCTGTGTGCACCTCTGCATGGGGCGGGCAGCTCTTCCTCCAGTTGTAGGCCGAAAACTCCTTCCTTCCCAGAAGCAGGACAGACTTTGCTCCCTGGGAGTGGCGGCCACCGCAGCCTCGTGGACAGCCCGGCGCCCCGCTGCCCTCCACGGTGCCTGGGCTGAAATACCGGTGCCTTTCCCTGGAGGAATTTGGGGAAATAACTCTCAGTTATCTTCTTCTGTGTCTTTAACCTGTGATCCCACCTGGAGCTACAAGGTCTTTCTGAGAGCTGAGGAGACTTCCGTTGTACGGCGTGCTGACTTGTCTCTGTAGTTGGCCGTTTAGGCCGTTCCCAGTTGGTCGTTAGTACAAACACTGTGGCAGTAAGTAGTGTTCTTGTAGGTGAGTGAGCTCCCAGGCCCTCACCACTGTCTGGGGGTGAGTTGCTTTAGTGGAGCTGTTTGATTTCAGCCCTCTTGGGTCAACAGCCGCTCCCAGTCAGGAGGTAAGTGTGCCTGCCTCTAGGGACCAGGGTCCCACCCTGATGACACACTCCATCCTCAGGACAAGACACCTCCTGATAGTGCCCCCCGCCCCGACTGGGGTCCTTGCCCTGAGAGCCTGCGCCCTGCCTCCCCTCAGGACCTCCTCCTTCCTCTGGACATTGTAGCGTCGTCCCTGTGCCAGGCTGTCCCCAGCCCACCTTGCCACTGCTAACCATGGTTCTCTGTGAGGCCTGGCACCTCCACACTTGGTGCCCACTTCTGTCACGGTCTCTTTCCTGCCCCTCTGGAGACTTTTGAAAGGCAGCAGCCCGCCAGGCCGGCCACCCTGTAGCACAGAGCCCTGCCCCTGGGGGGCGGTGGTCTTCAGCCAAGGTCACACATGCACAGAGTCCCTTCAGGGAGTTTGCTCATTCTTCCATGATGACAGAGGCAGTGGCCCGCCACCCTGTACTGGGAGCATAGATGCACAGGCAGCTCTGCCCCTTCTCTGGAACCATCCCCAGTTAATCTGGGGAGACTGGGTCTCGGGGGAGAGCCTGCAGGAACTCTCACTGCTGGTTAGTGTCTGCGTTGAGCACAGAGCCCAGGTGGTTCTGACTTCAGGGCCCATTCTGAAGCCGTCTTCTGCCTCCCAGGCAGAAGGGCCCTGGAGGCTGGGTGCCCCTTGCTGGCATCCGTGCGCACGGAGCGCTGCCGGCCTCCCGGGACATGTGGCATGCGGGCCTGGCGGCCGTGCCCACCGGGCTGGACAGCTCGGCGTTCGTGTCCGAGGGCTCCCGTCTCAGGCTGCTCAGCGCTGACACCCAGTACTTGGCTGTTAACCTAATGTGAAAGTTGGTTTCCACATTTTCTTTCTGGGAGGAAAAAAGTTTTCGTAAGAATTATAATCTCTAACTGGTTATTGTCTTTTATCCTCAACTTACAAAATGCAAAAGGACCCAAAAAATGAGTTGTAAGATTATGAGCTAGCAGCCCTGGCTCTGTTTAATTGAAAGTAATGCTTACATAAAGCTGACCCTTGAGCAGCATGGGTCTGAACTGCATCGGTGCACTTCCACGTGGACGTTTCTCCCTAAATACAGCACTGCTCGATCCACGGTTGGCTGAACCCGAGGACACGGAGGTGCTAAGATTACCGAGGGCCAGCTGAGTCACTCGGGGATTTTCAACCTCTCGGAGGCCAGCGCTCCTAACCCCCCTGCGCTGCTCAGGCCGGCTGTGCGTGTTTCAGAGCTCAGAGTCACGGAAGAGTCAGGAATTAGAAGCCGAACCGCCTATGCCGTCCAGTCCCCCAGGAGCCCTGTGACGCCTCCGCCCCGCTCCTCCTCTTCGTGGTCGTGGATCATTGGGTCCTAACGGCGTTATAATCCCAGGACCATCTGTGGCTTTGTAAATGCAGTCGTCTCCTGTAGCCTCCCCGCTTCCAGGTGGTCAGCTGACAGGCGCTGGTCACCCGGGGCCGAAAGAGCCTCCAGCACCACCAGGTGCTGGCTCTCTGGTCCCTGGGGCCCACGTGGCTGGACCACCACCTGCACAGAGGGCGTCTTTGAGGCCATGTTTCTTTGTGCAGTTGACCCTGGAGTGCCCTGGTTGGTCCTGTGAGGTGCCTGTGGGCTGGGGTCTCCGGGAGCCTCCTTCCTGTCTTTGCTGTGCTCCCAGGTCAGACGGGCTGGCACTAGGATGGCGGGTGTGAGAGTCCCTGGGCCTGTCCGATGGGCACCCACCAGATGGGGTCGGGTGCCCAGGGCTGGTTCCTGGAGGGGATGGTGAAACTGACAGGGGAGAGAGTGCCAGGAAGTGAGTTTTGTGGTTGGTCAGGCCCTCAGGCTGGGACTCAGCAGGCAGGGAGCTCAGGACCCTAGGGGGAGCCCCTCGAGGTGCGCACATGCGGAGTGGGGGCTTGTCGTCCACGACCCTGTGGCCCCGGCCACTCCTCTCCTGCTGGGCATTGGCCACATGGTGCCCAGGGTCCTGTGGCCGGGGCATGACCTCCAGGAAGCACTTGACCTCATGTCCTTTTCTGGGCACACAGTTGATGTTCTGAAGATTGTCATCTCTAGATGTGTTTTTTATGGGAGGCAGTATAGTAATACTTGTTAGATAAATGTTTTACTTTCTCTGTATGCTTACCCTTTCCCCATCAACACCCTTCAGTGGGTTTCCTCTTTGTTTGCACAGCATCACACGTGGCTCTGGCGTGGGCTGGGAAGAGAGGCTTCAGGAAACGGGCACGCGTGGCAGGAGCCCGGCCAGCCCAAGTCAGGGCCACTCCCCACCGTTCCGGGCAGCCCCAGGCCTTCCGGGGCCAGGTGTGCTTGCCCTGCACCTGCCACTCCCAGGGTCACTGAGCCGGGGGCAGCAGGGGTCATGGTGAGCAGGGCTGGCTAAGTGGAGCTCCTGGGCAGGTGCTGTGGAGCTGTTGGCCTTCCCCCCCCCATTCCAAAGGCCAGTCGGGGCTGGGCTCCTGTCCCATGCGCTGTGGCCACACAACTGCTTCCACACTGATGTTTTTGCCATTACAACCGCCCGTGGACCGCCCTCCATTCTGGCCAAGCCCCTGGGAGGCTCGGGAGACCTCCGTGGGCCGCCCTGCCCTCCTCCTCCCGGACAGTACGTGCCTGCTCTCTGTGCTCACCCCTTTTGCTTACGGATGTGTCTGGGTCCAGAGTGCTGCCCGGCGTGCTGGGGGGCCGGGCAGAGGAGGGTGTGCGCTCCCCGAACTTGCTGCCCTCCCTGTGCCACGGGCGCCATGCTGCGAGGGCCTCTGTGTCTGGAGTCTGGGCCCCGGTTCTCGCCCCGTGGTGCGGTTGACAGCTGCTTTGCTCTTTACCTGGCCACAGGACTCATGAGCTCAGTCACTCTCCCACCATGTTTTCCATTGGTGAGACCCCAGAGCGGGGCTTGCTGGCTGGAGCCGTCATCTGGGTCTGTTTTCCAGGTTACCTGTCCTGCTGCCGTTTCCTGGACGACAATCAGATCGTCACCAGCTCTGGAGACACCACCTGGTGAGTGCCAGGCGCCGCCCTCTCTCACGCTGCTCGCCTCGCCCCAGAGTGCATGACACCTGGAAATCAGACTCTCCACCTTAATTCAGTTAAAATGGCCACTAGGCTTGAAACATGGGTGGCAGTGGGTGATGGGTGCCTTCATTATGCTCTTAGCGAGTTTAAAGCTCAGAGTTCAATTTTGAACAAGGTAGAACTGGTTTATAGACACTGAGACTACCGCTGTGCATGACCTGCCAGCTTTTCTTTTTCACTGCACATCCCGCCTGTTCAGGTGGCGTTTAATAGCCCTTTGGGGGAGTGGGTGTGCCCTGGTCCCCCCCTTAGGAGAGCATGTCTCACTGCGGACGCTGTGACAGCTTAGAAATAGCAGGTGTCACAATTTCACATGAATTACATCAAACTACTTGATTTTTAGAGTTTCACTTTTCTTATAGAGAGAAGATCACTGAAACTCTTTGAGTTTTCACTTATGGCACCAACGCATGTCATTTAAATGGTCAGGTGGTTGAGTCATTTTAGACTTAAACTGTCCCTGCGGGTTTCCTGGTCTTCTAAGGCATGATGTGGTGGCTCAGATGCCCCATCACATGGGGGGCGGGGCTGCCCTGGGCCAGGTCCTGTCTCCTTTATCCAAGTTGCCGTTTTATGAGTGGTCCTTTTTGTACATGTGCATAGATTCACAAAAGACTTAGTCTATCTAGACTGTCAATTTGGGAAGAGTTTCTTTGATAGAACAAATTTTTTAAAGTGTGTTCATTTATGAATGATGTTTTTCAGACTCTGGAACTGTCTGGCTTTCTGTAGTCCGCAGGCCCTAATGAGGCCCTGCCCGCTGGGATTTGGGTTGCCAGGCTGAAATGCAGCCAGCAGTTTCACAGACACAGCGCCCGCTGTGCTCAGGGCTCAGGCGTCCCACCTTCAACTCCCCCAAGTAACCGCAGGGGCTGATGGCCATGGGGCGCTGGGCTCAGCTCTCCTCCTCGGGCGCTAGCTGCCCTCCTGTCTGCCTGTCCAAGGAGGGGCCGTGGGACCTCGGCCTTGCTCTGAGCTACTGTTGTTGGCACTGTCCCTGTCGTCCCCTGTGTCACAGAGCTGGCCGCAGCAGACAGAATGCATCTTCTGTCTGCGTGAGCCAGGGGCCTCCCGCTGCCCTCCATGACCCGCACAGGTCACAGAGGCACAGCCCCCCAGTGTCCCTGCTTGAAACGGACCCGGGCTCCCCTCTTGCTGGCGTTGGAGTGGACGGAGACAGAGTTAACTGTGAGGCCTGTGGGCGTGTCCTCACCTGTACTTTGCTCTGCACAGCTCTCAGCCACGTCACAGAGCCTAGACTGGTCCTGGGTGCAGGGCAGAGGTTTACAGGGCCGGGTGGTTTGAGGGCGGTCTGTCCCGTGATGACTCTGGTTGCTCCTGCTCCAGCGCTCTGTGGGACATCGAGACCGGCCAGCAGACGACCACGTTTACTGGACACACTGGGGACGTTATGAGCCTTTCTCTCGCTCCGGACAGCAGACTCTTTGTCTCTGGTGCTTGCGACGCTTCAGCCAAACTCTGGGACGTGCGAGAAGGGATGTGCCGGCAGACCTTCACCGGCCACGAGTCCGACATCAACGCCATCTGTGTGAGTTGGGGTCTGGGCCTGGGGCCGGGGGCCCTTCACCCTGTCAGCAAGTTAGGTGACGTCTGTGAGCCGCAGGATGTTCTTCAGAATGAGATGTCCTCTCTTCTCTATGCAAATACCCTGTAATTTACAGAACTCCCTTCAGGCAACAGGTGTGAGGTGCTGTGTCCTTGAGAAGCCAGCCGTTTCCGTTCTGACTGCAGCTTACCAACACTCGTGGTGCCTCTGCTGTGCTGGCGCAGGTCGCACCAGTGATGGGTGTCTTGTTCTTCCCTCGGGTCCTTCCCTTGGGCTGGGGGCGGACAGAGCAGTAACTCACCCAGCACAGCCTCTGCAGAGGGCGCTGACCCTTGAGCCAGGCCTGTGTCCCCCACCCTTCACGGTTGGGGCACAGCCGGTTGAAGGAGCCTTCCCTTCTCTGTGTCACCCTGACTCAATGGGGCCTGGCCTTGTGAGGGGACGCAGAGGGCACGTCTGGTTGGTCAGGCTTCCTCTACAAGGTTGGCCTGACTGCCAGTGAGTGGCCTGCAGGGAAGCACAGCCCCGCAGTGACGGCCGCCCTGTCCTTTGGGAAGAGGACTAGGATGGAGGGATGACAGGCCCTCCGGCGCTTGCCCTGGCACAGGGCGCTCACCTCTGGTCTCTGATACCTCTCCACCTGCGCTGAGCCTCAGTCCTGCCGAGCCCGGCCAGTCCTCCTTCCTTGTCTCCTGGGCCAGCAGGAGCCGTGCTCACAGGACTTCTCCCTGCACCTGCACTGTCTCAACTTGCGCTGTCTCCCCAGTTCTTCCCGAATGGCAACGCCTTTGCCACTGGCTCGGATGACGCCACCTGTAGGCTGTTCGATCTGCGCGCGGACCAGGAGCTCATGACCTACTCGCACGACAACATCATCTGCGGGATCACGTCCGTTTCCTTCTCCAAGAGCGGCCGCCTCCTGCTCGCCGGGTACGACGACTTCAACTGCAACGTCTGGGACGCGCTCAAGGCCGACCGGGCAGGTGAGTGGCCGCCGTGTCCATGTTGGGGCACAAGCTCTGGCAGGTTTGGCCCAGGAAGCAGTCTGAAGCTCGCATGTGAGAGGCAGGCGTGAGGTGCGTGGTCCCAAGGGCATTAGAACCCAGTCATGCGGGAGGTGAGGCTGTCCAGCACTGACACGTGTGAGCAATCGATGCCTCTAGGCTGGCCTCCCTCTGCTCTGGGCTGAGCCCATCTTGCCCTCTCCCAGCCCATCACACCCCCAGCTCCCGCTGCCTCTGCCCTGACAGGCCAGGCTCATGCCACGGCTCAGGGCCACAGGGTCGGCGAGGCCAGGAGCAGAGGACGCCGTTCCGTCCAGCTGAGCTGGTCCCGGTCCTCATCTGTGACGCTAATGAGTGCGGAGGTGGACGAGCTTCCCTAGGCTTCCCTGAAACCAGCCCGCATGTTGCTCTGAGAAGACGTGGAATGTTCTGGCTGAGCTTTCCTGACCGCTGAGTGTCAGCAGGAGGCCCCGTCCCAGGGTGGGGTCACCGTGTGACACCCCAAAGGCCCTCACTCGGTGTCCATCAGCAGCCTTCTATGCATGGGCACCTCAGACAAGTGCGGAGCAGACTTACTCCCACGTTGCGCTGACCTGGATCGGGGCTGGCTGGGGTGTCTTTGTTGTGGTCTCTGTCGCAGCTTTTAGTTAAGCTTTCTCCCGCCGGGAGTGCTTGGGAGTGGGTGCTGGAGGCTCCAGGCGGGTGCGCGAGCGTGCCTTCCCGCTGCGCCTGCTCCTTGTCATCAGGCTGTCTCGATGACAGGCCCCGGACCACGTCCTCGGCAGGCCCTCTTCCACTCTGGCCTGTGCTCCCTCAGCCGTGGCCACGGTGTGCTTCCCTTTGACGTCCCCCTGAGCAGACCTCCTCTCCTTCCCGGTGACCTTTCCTGGCCACTGGGTGGTCGGTCGCTCAGCCAGGTGACAGTGCTGTCGTTGGCCCCCAGGAGTCTTGGCGGGACATGACAACCGCGTCAGCTGCCTGGGAGTGACCGATGACGGGATGGCCGTGGCAACGGGGTCCTGGGACAGCTTCCTCAAGATCTGGAACTGACGCCCCTGCCAGGTAACAACCGCCCTGTGTGCAGCCCTCGTGACATGCAGGAAACTGGGGCACAGGGTCTCTCGACTGATTGACGAGTCGTCATGTGGAGCGGTGGGAAGGTCAGCGTTCCCGTCGCCCTGAGTGCGGCCCCACTGCGGATGGAAGGAGCTCGGGAGGAGCAGTGACGCTGACTAGCCTCTCTTGTCTTTCTGTTTAAAGCAGCAGGAGGACGCCGCGGTGACTGGAAGAGCATTCCAACCTGGAGCGTCCGTGATGGCGTTTCAACCCCTACTAACGTGGACGCCCTGCACCGCCCCCAGAACTTCAAAAGGGCAAGATCTCTCCCCTTCACTTATTGCTGAAACCAAGAGCACAATTCCCATTAAGAGAAGAGTCTGTGCTGTAAACTAAACAAGTTGTGCATTCCCGCCGGGACCACTGTCTCTGTTTTCTTTTCTTTTTTGTCTTGAATGAATTTAAAAGGAAATACTATAATAAAAATGTTAATCAGAAGGTAACGTGAGTGTAATTGTGAGACAGACGCCCCTCTTCCTAGTGGACTGAAGTCTAGATCTGCGATCCTGGTTTGTGCCGTTCGTGCGAAACCAGCTGCGGGCGTCACCTTGTAACTGAGTCTCAAGTTCAGATTGTGTTTGTAACAGGATTTTGCAAACATTCATATTTCCTTCTTAAAGTATATTCCTTTATGTTCAGTAGTTAACCGGAGACAGAGCGTCTCATGCAGCCTCTCTGACATTGTTAACAATGTAAATCTAGTCCCCAGTTTTTTAATTTTTCGTCTGGTGTCACGTAATTGTTGCGCACACACCTGGCCCAGAAGGATGACGCTGTGGACGGTCTCGAACACGTGGTGGACAGTGAACACCAGTCAGGCCCTGTTTTCTTCCCCGACCTGCCCTGTCTACCTTCTCGGTCCAGTTTTTAATCTCACTTTGGGTCTCCTTGTGAAGTCAGAGGGAAATTTATAACAACAGCGCAACACTATCCCATGCCCCCCGCTCCCCGTCAGGAGCCTCCATTTCCCAGAGAGCCCGTCCTGTGCTTGGATAGTCAGTCAGTTACTTGTGTATGAAACAGCGTACAAATCAATGTTTTGCAAATAATCTCAAACTTTCTAAGTTAAATTTTAAAAAATTTGATCGTTTGCCATATTGGGTGGGTTTACTCTTAGAATCGCATGCTGTAGAAATGCTCAAAAGTGCACACAGGACTCAGTCCTTAGATGTTCTTTTTCTTTTAAGAAATAACCTCTTTAAAGTCATAGCCGTCGAGGTCCGTCCACTGCTGCTGCTCCCGCACAGCGCCTCGGAAGCCGTGCAGTCGCGGCTCCACACGCTTGAGTTGCGGGATGAGTCACCGTTTTCTTTAATTCTTCAAAAACAAGTCCCATTCCAAACGGCCGCTGTCGGGTGGGGGGGACGGGCAGGGACTGGAGACCCTGGCCTCCCTCCCCGTGACCGCCGCACGCCAGCTCTCCCGCGGGACCGGCCTTCCGCCCCGAGCCCGGCATCTCTAACAGCAGGCCCCAGGCACGCGGCCCGGCGTGAGCGGCAGCATCGGCCCGGCGGCCGCCTCCTCCCGCGCCCGCGCTCCGTAGCAGCAGCGGCGGCTCCCCCAGCCTGTGTGTGCGGCACCCGGTGCCGAGGCCGCGCTCGGCCTGGGCCTGCGGAGCTGGGCAAGCCCCTCCCCGTTGGCGCCTCTGTAGAGCTCTCTGCACCCTGTCTCTCCACCTTTTGTATTTAATTCTCAAGCCAGTGTACTGCAAGGAAGCTGGACGCAAGATAGACCCTGTGCTCAACTGTGCTGTTATTTAAGGTGTAATAAAGCAGTTTGACATGAGGGCTCTGGTGTGGCTGCTCGTTTGTGGGGCCGTTTGGTGTACGAAGCAGCCGCCCTGCCGGGGAGGTCCAGTGACCTGATCGCGTGGGCAGTGCCCTCGCCCACCCCAGCTGCCCACACACCTGTCCCCACCACGGAGAATCCAAGGACGGGGCGGCAGGTCCTCACATGCACCTGCAGAGCAGCAGGGTCCTGGCAGCCCTGGCCACCTGTCACCACCAGGGTGATGTCTTCTCATCTCTGCCCATGGGCTCCCGAGGGGCTGTTCTCTCTCCGTCCCCTCCTCTGAGCCTGTGTCCCCACAGTTGGCCTGCCCTTCCTTCCTCCCTCCCCAAGATACTGAGGACGTTAATCTAGAGACACCTTTCCTTCTGATCAAATGTGTTTCACCGGAGTCTGAATGAAAAGAACATATCGTCAGAAAAAATGAGCATCAGCCACACACGAGACAGACTTGAGTGCCTGTTGGGGACTCGCTCAGCCTCCTCCCCGGCCCCCAGCCCTGCCTTCTCGCTGAAGGACGCAATTTTCTTAGTCTTAGATGTCCTGTAAGGTTATGAAAGATCACTTGGTGATTTTCATGGGTGAGACAGACGCTGGCGCTTCTCCATAAGCAAGGGAAGCACTCTGCTGACCCTCGTCTCCAGTCACCAGGAAAAGCCGCGGGGGCCCCCGCGCTCTGCTTCCTGGTTGGGTGAGCAGGACGAGCACCTCAGCAGGGGTGCCCAGGTGTTTCTGCCAGGGCTCAGCGCATCTCCCAGTGACTGACAGCCTGAACGGTGCGTTTGCCTGGCTTCCACCTCCCCCACTTCTCTCTGAAGTAAATCTGTTTTTTGCAAATTTTAACCCTGCCAGCAGTCGTGCTAAATGCTAGAGGGAGTTGAAGGTGCTCCCTGGGCTGGCAGCCCGAGTCCTGGGGGGCGGGGGGCACACCTGCCGTTGGCTCACCCTGGGGGTGGGCACAGGCCTCAGCCAGGCTTCCTTCAGTGCCCAGGCCTGGCACCCAGTCTGTCTCCTGCTCCCCCACCCAGGGCCAGGGGAGCTAACAAAGCCCGTCTGCTGGCCTCAAGACCACTGTCAACTTTCTCAGCAAAATGATCACTGAATGTAGGTGTCCACAGGAGCACTGGGAACGGCCAGCAGAGGTGTTGAGCGAAAGGTCTCCCGCACCATGCTGCCCTGTGTGAACCTCGGACTTCAAACCAGGCACAAGCCTGGATGCCCCTGGGAGGAGACGTCTTGCCTCTCGCCCCACCTCCCCTCCAGGTACCAGCCCTTGTCCCTTCCTTCCTCCAGCCTCCCCCGCAGCCTCCCCCGCTCGTGTCCAAGGTACCAGCCAGCTCTGGTGGGCACACCTGTCACAGGTGCGGCGTCCACGCTCAGCACGGAGCCCTCAGCAGCTGGACATGAACTGCAGTGACCTCTAGGTCCACGGGCACTTGGCACCTGTGCTCCGAGGTCCAGTCTCTTCTTCCTGCAGCACACGGTGCGCAGGTCCCCTCGCTGTGTCCAGCCTCCCCAGGCACGGGTTTCCTTCTGTCCCCACAATCCCCAAAGCCTGACCCTCTACATAGCCTCGTGCCCGCCCCTGTGGTCCTCCTCCTAATGTGTGGGGGGTTGCCCCACCCCCACCTGTCTCCCCCGACTCCTCTCCCACCACTCTATCTGGCCCACCAGACCTCTTCGCCTTATCCCCCACCCAGCTCTGTCTCCCCCGCGTGGGTCCCCACTCCTGGAGTCCCGCCGGAGTCCTTGCCAGAGCCAAGGCCAAATTCTTCCCCTTCTCATCCTAGCTGTGTGATGTCCGGCAAGTTATTTGTCTTCTCTAGATTCGCTGTGTGGAAATCTCAAGAAGAAAATCATCTGCTCCTAGAGACCTTGTGAGGATCCAGAGTCCCACGTGTGCGCGAGGTGCTGGGGCAGGGGCTGCTTACTGGGCTTCACCGGCAGGGATCCCCACCCTCCCGGGGGCGTGCCCTTCCCCCAGCACCCTGCTGAGAAGTATGGGGGCAGGGGGCATCCCAGAGACTCCCAAGTGCGCAATTCCGGACACTGGCCCCTGGGGAGGGCCACGTAAGGCAGGACAGGAAGGGCCGGCTTGTCCAAGGCATGCTGGCTGGAGGCCAGAGCTAGGGGGGTGGACGAGATGACCTCTGGATAGCCTGGGACACTCAGCTCCTCCACAGGGAGGCTCGTCGAGTCCTAGCCACTTCCCCTTTTGGGTGCTGGGCAGCCTTGGTTCACTTGGTTCCCCTCAGCCAGGCACAGCTGAGTCCTCCTTCCCCAGGAGTGGGATCAGGACCCGCCTCCACCCAAATCCAGGGGCACCCCCTGCCTGAATCAGTCTCTGAGCTGGCAGCCCTGTCACTCCACCCTTCATGGCCCTGCTTCCTGCATTTCCCCACCGCCACCCCCAGCAGGGTCCCCCATCTTTCAACCCTCAGAAGAATGTGGGTCCAGGTTTGGGGGAGTCCAAAGCTTAAACAATAGAGTCGTGTTTCAGGAAAAGGATACAAACAAACAAATTTCAAATTAACAGAGTTCTGCAGCCCTGGCACTGGGAGAGTTTATGCCCATGGCCTGGCCAGAATGAGACCTTTCCTGAACCCTGAGCCCCTCCCCAGGCAGACCCCCCATCCTTTGCCCAGCCCACACTGGCTGGACTGGCATCCATCCCCCACCCTCAGCCAGGCTTTGTCCCCACTGCTGGCTCTCCCCTCTCCCCATGATAGCCTGGCTCATCCCAGCTCAGCCTTTGGACTCAGCCCAAGCAAAATCTCTAGGAAACTTCCAGATGCCCTAAGGTGCTCCTCCCAGCATCGGACTTTCTGTGATTTGCTGGTCAGCTCTTCAGGGGCTGGGTGTGAGCCCCAGGGTGGGACCCAGGGCCTGCTGGGAGGAATTGCACAATCAGGCTCAGCTGAAGGAAACCATAGCCTGTTTTCTCATTCCTGCAATGGGGACGCGCTCCTGCTGGAAGTCTGTCTGGGTCCACAGAGGACAGATTTCCAGGGTTACAGACACACACCTGCACAAATTCACTTTAGAAAGGGGTACACAGGAAGGGTGCCTGCTGTGTGACCTTGGCTAGTTACAAGGTAGGCGCTCCTGCCTTGGTGCCTTCTCTGCAAAGACCGTCCCTGCTCTGGAAGGTTCTTGGGGCCTGGCCCAGTGCCTGGCTCGTAGCCAAGTGCTGGATCAAGCATTAACATTATTATGTTAATGATCAAATCCAAAAACAGATCAGATACAAAAAAAGCAGCTCAAAGGCTTCTCTTTTCTGTGGGTGTGTCTGGGGGTTACTTTGGGGAAGCGGTTGGGTTTGCAAAATAACCAGATGGGGAAGTTCCAGAGCTTGAGAAATCCCCCCAAGTTCCCACCATCTTTGCCTCCTTTCCACTGGTGACCCCATTGCCCTGTGATCCCAGGACAGCAGTGAGGCGTGCCCTGTTCTGTGCCCAGCTGTGTTCCAGGTCGCTGAACACAGGGCCAGGAGTCCCGGCCGGAGAAGACGACTGTCAACAGCAGGTATGGGGCTGGGGAGACCTGGAGGCCAGAATGCTGCAGAGGACCCCAGTCCACAGAGGGGCTGGGTTCCGCTGTACGTCCAGGAGACCCGGGTGTGGAAAAGAACACGGCTAGTACTTGGAGAGCCAGGCAGGTTACAGAGCTCCCGCCCCACGTTGCCGTGGCTCATCTACAGTGACCCAGCGTCAGCTTATTCACAGACGCGTCCCAGGAGCGGGGCACACGACTGGGACACGACTCTGTGCACTGGTGGTGGGTAACCCGTCAATTCAGCACGCCTAGGGAGGACGCAAGGTGTCTGAGCCGGGGCGGGGTGCTTAGATCCACCTTGGCCGCCTTCCTCCCTCCTCCCCAGGTCCTCCAGTGCGGGGCTGGAGCGGGGGTGGAGAACAGTTGGCAGCCCACCCTCGGCGGGCCCCACTGAGACCCAGGCCCAGAGCCCCTCGGGGACAGGCGGTGTGCTAGGACCGGCCAGGCTGCATGGGCCGGGCGAGGCCCACGATGGCCGGGTCAGGCCGCTCCCTCCAGCGGGGCCGGCAGCCGACGGGCGGGGTTCTGTCGCAGCTCCCACCGAGTTTTGGTTCCCAGAACATACTCCTTGTAAGCAGAGCCACACACTGGCAGTTACGGAGCCCTCGGCGGGCGGTGTCCCCACTCGCAGGGGCCGCAGTCAGCCCACCTGGCCCGCGTGGGAGAGGGGGAGGGCGGGAAGGGCGCCAGGCGGGGAGGCCAGGCTGGTGACCGTGCCTCCGAGGCTGCGGGGTGAGTGGCGACCAGGCGTCGTCCTCTCTGGGCCGCCGCCGGGGTGGGGGCGGCCGAGGCCCCGCGCCCGCCCTCTCGCCCTTCCCCCAGGGCCGTCCCAGCCCCGCCCCCAGGCCTCCGCCCCCGCCCCGCCCCCAGCCCCGGCGGGGCGGGTTCCCCCGCCACGTGTGCGGGGCGCATGCGCAGGCCGCCGAGGGCATGCGCGGTGTTAGTGCGGGTGGGGCGCGTGCGCGGGGCGGGCCGGGCGCGCGTGCGTACTGGCGGCGTGGCGGCATTGCTGCTCTGCGGGCCGGCGCCGCGGGGCGGGCGGCCGTGGTCTGGGGGCGGCCATGGGGCAGGGGGCGGCTGCGGCGCCGGGAGCCGGCTAGCGACGGCGAGTGGCGGCGGGGCGGCGGCGCCCGCGGGCTCGGCCCAGCGTGGGAACGGCCCCGCAGGCGCCCGCGGCCGCGAACGGTGAGTGCTCGGCTCCTCGGCCCAGCGGGCTGGCTGGGGTCGGAGGGCCGGGGGCGGGGGACCGAGGGCTGCCCTGCCCACCGCGCGGGCGTGGACGCCGGGAGGCGCCGGCCGGCCAGCCAGCCGACCCCCGACCCGGGCCTCCCTGCAAGTGTCCGGGCGGCCGGACCTCGCCCCCCGAGTCCGCGCTGTGGGGCAGCTTGGAGGGTTCGGCCCTCACGCGGGGCGGTCAGTTAGGGGTCCACGTCCTCCGGAAGCGCATTCCCGACGCCCCCGAGCCGGTGGCGGGGCCTCGCAGGGGTCCGGTCCAAGTCCCTGGTCATTTTGCCCCCTTGTCTGGCGCACTCGGGTCCTCGTCGGGGGACCGGCCCGTCGTGGGTGCGCCCCGGGCCGGAGCCCTGTCGTTTTCACGTCCTGGACGGCGCCCTGCGCGGACTCGCTCCCGGTCCTCCGCTGCGGCCTCGCCCAGAGTCCTCCGGCCATGACCTTTGCTCCCGCGGGGACTGCGGACAGGGACAGGGACAGGGACAGGGACGGGCGCCGGGAGGCGCGGACACAGGCTCCCTGGAGGGGCCTCCGGTGCTCCTGGTTGTCCTCCCTGAACTTGCAGGTGGGCTTCGCTACCGGCACGAAGCGGTGATCGAGGGCCTCCCTGGGGAGGTAGCCGGGAGGGGAGGGGCCCCGTAAGCAAATCCGGAAACCGCCGGCCGCCTGATCAGCGCCTGAGCAAAGGACCGTTTAAGCTGCAGAAGGAAGGGGCAGGTGGTTCTTTGTGGGGTTTGGTGTCCGCACACCTTTACCTGGAATCAGGGCTTCCCTATGGGCAGGGATGTTACAGCCGTCGGAGCCCGTGGCGCACTCCGTGTCTGCCGGGCTTCACACCTGTTGACAGGCACTAGGCCAGCCTGTAAACTGCAGGATTCCCCAGCTGTGGTCTGTGCTGCTCGCTGACCATTTGCAGTATCTCCTGACTCACAGTGGACTGCCTGCTCCTGAGTTTAACAGGTGGGAACAGGCAAACAGGTGTTTAGACAGTTGGTGGAAAGCATTCAGGGGAAGTTGGTGAAGGTGGCCTGGAGGTGTGCGGTGTGCAGCCAGACAGGGTGTTACCTGGCTTCGTTCAGAACTGCGCAGACCCTGTTTTCCTGTCTGCCCAAGGAGGGGCGGCAGCCACAGCCCACTTTGGTCTCTAGCGCTGTTCCTTTATATGGCCCCCAGTCTGGCTTTTGGTGCACTTGCCGTAGAACTTTCCAAAAGGTCTGCCTCGGTTCAGAAGCTGCCGGTGTGTGCGCCTGGTTTTATCACATCCTTGCTGGCATTTCGCATCATTTATTGATGCGAGAGGAGAAGGGAGATTTACAAGGTACTTTGTTTCAACTCAGTGTTAAGAAGTCACGTTGAACAGTTCCATATCCGTCACCAAATGAACTTTCCTTTTTCTTTCCATTTTTCCCCAAATACCTGTTGAGAGCTCGCACTGGACGTCATAGTGTTATGTTTATATTTTACCTCCTGGCGCCACCGTGTCTCACTGCCCCTTTGGGCAGGTGTTTATCTCTGAATGCTTCATTAGAACGCTTCAGCGCTTTTGTACTCATAAAACCCCCCAATGCAGAAGGTTTTCACAACTAGACTAGTGCTGTCGGGAACTTTAATGAACTTGGATGGAGTTAGAATTTCATCCTTTTAAAGCAGTTGACATAGCAAATAAACTTCAATTAAATGTGCGTCCTGATTTGCCATAGTCAAAAAATATGCTGTGGAGATAAATTTTAAAAGCTGGTTTTTAATATTTAATGTGATGTTTTTGTAAGTTACTTTACTACTTAGTCATTAAATTAGTCTTTGTAACTAAAGATTGACAGCTCCTGGATAATTTGTAATAGACAATTTTTAAATACATTTGCTTTTTGTGATTTTGATTGGTTTATTCTTTTTTTAAAAATTAATTGTTTGCTTTGAAATAATTATGGACTCACAGAAAGTTGTTAAAGTGATAGAGAAACCCCTGTGCCCCAAACCCCGAGTGTTACCTCCGGGGCGAGTGTGCGGTAATACAGAACCCCGGAAGCCAGCATTGGAAGAGTCCCGCCACCACATGCACCCCTTCCTCAGACTAAAGCAGTTTCCACATGTGTGTGCTCCTCTCCAGTGTCACCCTGTGCACATCTGTATGACCCCCACCACAGTGCAGGCTCGCAGCTGTCCCCTTGTGCCAAGGAGCCCCCACCCCAGGCCTCCTCACACTGCTGGCAACCACCGCTCTCCGCCTCTCCCTAATTTTGTCATTGGGAGAAGGTTGTATACATGGGAGCGTTCGTTACGTTACCGCCTGGGACTGGCCTGGTTTGCACGGAGGCCCTGAGAGCGCCCCGCCTGCTGTGGGTGCCGCTTTGTTGTGGGACCAGTCGCAGTTCGCTGCCCCGTTCACCAGCTGGGAGACGTTTGCGCCCTCTGCAGTTTTGGGCTGTTGCAAAGCTGTGAGCGTTCATGTGCAGGTTTTTCTGTGAACAGCAGTTATTTCTCTGGGATAAATGCAGTGGCTGGGCTGTGCGTAAGAAACTGTAGGCCCTAACCCTAACCCTAACCTTTCTGGAGTGTGGGAGAGGGCGCTTCCCGGCAGCCTCTCTAGCGTTTAATTGTTTGAGCCGTTCTGATGTGTGCAGGGACGCCACGTTGGGATTTTAATCCCCTTCTGGGGTGGGGGTGGCGTGGAGCCTCCTCCCGCTCGTCTCCGCACATCCTCTGCGGTCAGCTCCTCTTCTAACAGTCAGACGGTTTGGCTTTTCACTGTTGCATTTTGAGAGTTATTTATATGTTACAGATACAAATCCTCTGTTGGATAACTAGTTTGAAAACATTTTCTCCCAGTCTGTAGCTTGCTGTTTATCCTCTTAACAGGGTCTTCCACAGAGCACATCTCTAATTTCAACGAAGCCTAGTTTATCGATTTTTTAAAATCTCTTACAAACTGTGCTTTTTATATCATGTACAAAACATTCTCTTTAGTCATAGGTACCCAAAACTTTCTCCTGTTTTCTAATAAAAGTTATAGTTTATGTTTGGAGGGGGAGGGTGTAGCTCGGTGGTAGAGCGTGTGCTTAGCATGCACAAGGTCCTGGGTTCAGTCCCCAGTGCCTCCGTTATTTATAAATAAATAGATAAATAACCTCATTATGTCCCCTCCTGAACAAAAAGCAAAAGGATTAAAAAAAGTTATAGTTTGTCTTATGTTTAACTTAAGCCATTTGGACCCATTTTAAGTTAATTTTTGCCTCAGGTGTGAAGGTGAGGCCAAGTTCCCTTCTTGCCTGGGGGCGAAGCGGGTCCAGCACCGCCCTTGGAAGGATGCTCCTGCCTTCCTTGACTTGCCTGCGCCCACCTGCCAGAGGCAGTGGGCTGTGTCTGCGTGGCTCTGCTTCTGGCCCCCCGCCCCGCCGCCTCGATCGCGTCTCAGAGGGGACTCGCCCCTCATCCGGCTTCTCACACACCGTCTTCGCTCTCCTTTCCCTCCCATACACGTTTTAGAGTAAGCGTGTCCCTACTTACAAGAAAGCTGGCTGGGGTCTTTATAGAAACCGCATTAAACTTGCAGACTGGCTCTGGGGGAACTGGCGCCGGCTGCCCTGGTGGGGTGGGGGCCCGCCTGTGCTGTGAGCTGGCGTCCCCTCGTGGCGCGCTGCGGGGCGCCTCTCCGCCTGCCTGTTTGCCGAACGTGGGGTCTTTGCCCATGTTTTAGCTGGGTTGTTTTCTTACCAGGTTTTAAGAAATCTTCATATTTTCTGGAAGCAATTCCTTTGTCACACATACATTTAGTAAATGTGTTTTGTTGGTCTACCGCTTGTAATTTCATTTTCTTAAGTGTCTTACGAAGAGTGAAAGATTTTAATTGTACTGAAGTTCAGTTTTTCGAGTTCTGAAGTCTGTGTTCTGTGTGTCCCATTTAAGACTCACCAAACCCAAGGCCGCTGAGATTTTCTCCAGTGCTTTCTTCTAAAAGTTTTATGGTTTTGAGCCTTACACTTAGGTCTGTAATCCATTTTGAGTTGCTCTTTGCATCTTATGTGAGAAAAGAGTTTAGCTTCATTCTTTCAGACGTGGCTGTCGAGTCTTCCTGGAGCTGTTTGGAAAGGTCGCCCTCCCCGGTGAGACCCCTCTGTTGAAAACCCACCGACTGAACGTGTGCGAGGTTTCAGCTCCCTCGACCTTGTGTTGACCTTCACATGGGCGCCACCTCATCTGGTTACTGTAGCTTCACGACAAGTCACGAAATCAGGTAGTGTTAGTCCTCCAACATTGTTTTTTCAGTCTTTTTTTTTTTTTTAGCTATTCTAGGTCCTTTAAATTTCCACGTTCATTTTAGAATCAGCTTGTCATTTCCTATCGAAAGGGCAGGATTTTGTTTGCTGGGTTTGGGTAGAATCTGGCGGTCACTCTGGGGAGCACTAAGACCTTAGCAACACTGTGTCCTCCCGTCTGCAAACGTGGACGTGTTTCCATTTACTTGTTTCCTCTAAGCTCTGCCGGCAGTGTTTGGCCGTCTCAGTGTACAGGGCTTACACTTCTTATTGAGGTACAGTTGACACACAATGTTAGTTACGTATTATTTACATGAAACGCTGGGATTCTGTTTTTCAAACGTTGTGGAATGATTACCAGAGTAAGCCTGGTTGGCGTCTGTCCCTGCAGTGTAGTTAGAGGTTTGTTTTCCTGTGAGAAACTTCACGGTCCGCTCTGTCAGCACCTTCCAGATACACACGTCGGTTCTGTCCTCTGAGGCTGTCGCGGGGCCCGTCGCACACCAGACTTGCCCGCCTCACGGCTGGGAGGAGGCGCTGCGTTCCAGCTGTACCCTTGCATGTGCTGGACTTCATGCTGCTGTAGATGGGGTTTTAAACGTCAGTTTCTTACTGCCGTTGCTAGTGTGGAAACACAGCTGATTGTTGTATGTTCACTTAGTCTCCTGCAACCTTCCCGATAAACTCACTTGTGACAGTCGCTCTTGTCGGCTCCACATTATTTTCTGCGCAGCCAGCCCTGTCACCCGCAAGTGGTCCTCCCTGCTCCTCCTCTGTCTGTGTGCTGTTTTTCAGCTTCTTGCCTTGTTGCACTGGCTGTGGCCTCAGGGACAGAGTCAGGTAGGACTGGTTATATCAGACAAGTCTTTGTAGGTTCTGGTTTTCATTTTAACTTTTCATCTATTTGGACGAAACGTCGGTGTTTCCCGAGCTAGGAGGGTGTTGACCCACTGGGGCAGCCCCGTCATCCCTGGCTAAACCCGCAATTGCCTCGTGGGCTTTGAAAGCCGCTGGTGCCTTTGGTCTGGGTCAAGCTCAGGAATCAGTCTTTTCCAAAGCTCCTTAGGTGATTGTAAAGTGCGGCCGGGGGGAGGGGGGGTTCAGGGACGCCATCACTGTGACCTGGTCTTGAGGCCGCAGCTTGTCTGTGGTTCCCACACGTTCCTTCAGGCCTCCCCCTGCCTCCCCCGTGGCCCCTCTAGTGCTGGGTCTGCGTCCCGCGTGTGCTGCAGGCTCTGCCGGGACGGCCCTGTTCCCTTCCCTGTCGAGGTGGTGAGGTCGCCCTGCTGGGTCTCCCTGCGAGGAGGCCCACTCTGCTCGCCTCCCGAGGAGGGAGCGGCACTGCCGTCCCTCTTGTTAGTCGGCCGTTTTCCTGGGAAGTGACCTTTTGGTCCGAGTTTTTCAGTGAGTGTAGTTCTTTAACCCTCAGTCTGAGCTGGTTCAGCGACTGTCGTTTTTCTCCAAACGCTGCTCCTCTTTCACGTGCGACTTAAACCTTAGCTCGTTACTCTCATACCTCAGCGATGTCAGCACTGCTCAGTGGGCAGGGGTGAGGGGCCAGACTCGGGTCTCACGCTCACATTGTTCTGACCTTGCCGGGGACTGTCGTGTTGGGTTGGATGCCCTTCTTGGCCCCGAGCTGGTCGGGACGAGTTCAGACCGTCCCAGGTGGTGGGAGGGTTGCTTTGCTTGTGCTTCTGTCTCTTCCTGCTTCATGTTAAGGCTGGGAGGTGGTGCGTGCCGCCGGCCGGTCTCACCAGGCACACTCACGCGGAGTTTCTGCCCGAGAGGTATCTGAGACCGCCTGGCTGTGACTTCCTCCCTCCCAGGTAAGCTGTGACCGTCTTCTCTTACGCTTGGACTTTCAGCTCTACTCGTTGCTAAAAACCACAGGTGGATTCCTGAGTCCTTAAGTGTCTTGAGGGGGAAACAGACCATTTTCTTTTTTTTTTTTTTTAACACTTTTTTAGTGAGTCGTAGTCATTTTACAGTGTTGTGTCAAATTCCAGGGTAGAGCACAGTTTTTCAGTTACACGTGAACATACATATGTTCATTGGCACAGACCATTTTGAAAGTCCTTTTAGCGAGTTGCCTTCAGCCGTCTTTCCTGACAGCAGGCGCATGCGTGTGTCCACTATTTTGTGTGTACATATTTACCTTGTTTACTTTATTACATTAAGGCACCCGGACTTCTCAGGCCGAAGTCCTCATTCATCAGCCACGGAAATGGAACAAGAAAAAGTCAACGAGAGTAAGGAGCTGAGTGCAGATGCGGCCTCCTACCGCTGCTCCGCATGCCATGGGGACGAGGACTGGGGGCTCGGCCACCCCATCCGGGGGCGGGCCAAGTCCCGCAGCCTGTCGGCCTCGCCCGCCCTGGCGAGCACCAGGGAGTTCAGGTACGAGGCCTCTGGTGCCTGTGTTGGCGCTCACACATGTGGGAGAGGGGTGCGCTCGCTGCGACACCCCGCCAGAGAGCACCTCCCTCAAAGGACACCCCCCCCGGAGGTTACCTTCCCCCCAGAGGGCACCCCCGCAGAGGACACTCCTCCCCTCTCACTTGGGACGGGTGAGCTGTGTGGGTGGTGCCCGCAGGTGCCGCCATCTGGTCCACCTGGTGAAGGGCTGGCATTGGGCTGAGTGTGGCCGCCTGGTGTTGGCATCACTAAGGCTCCAGAAGGAGCAGTGCTCACTCACCCTGTGGGAGCCGGGTGCCCGCCTCTGGGGCATTGAACATCTGAATTGTCGGAACCGCGCCGCCTCGCGTGTGGGCCCGGGCGTCCGTCTGTAGGGGCCACGGGGGGCTTGGTGCGTGGAGGCCGCGCCCCTTGATCCCCGGGTGGGGGTAGGTGAGGCGTGCTGCTGCGGGGTCCCGGCAGTCGGCCCAGGGTGGCCTCTGCAGGATTTGGCGCTTATGCCCCTTTCAGGGCATGTTGAACCCGGCGTGGTGGCAGCAGGTCAGAGGTGGCCTTGCGTCTATGAGGGTGGGATGGGCGGGCCCAGCCGAAGCTGGTCTCGAGGGTTGTATGTAAATGCCGACTTGGAGTAATTTGCTCTGAATGGCATTTCCAAAGATCTTTCAGTTCCCAAAGGCCCCAGTTCCTGCAGATTCTCAAGAGCCCACAAGAGGGGCCTTGACCTGACCCCGTGACTCTCCTGGGGGTGACTGCCCTTCACAAGACAGTAGAAAACCTGTTTTGTCTGCATTGGGATTTGAAGATTTTGCTGAACCGTGAGATAGGCAGGTAGAGACAAAAGCAAGTTTGCTGTCTCCATTTGGCCCTCTTTGTGCCGGTGTTTTTGGTGCAGAAAAAGGCCATTGGAACTGACATTTTGTGTGGGGGTGACAAACCACCACCCTGCCACTGGGGGATGGATAGTGTCCACATCGTTCCCGTGGCCCCTGCCAGGGTGGTGCTAGGTCCTCAAGGAGAGGACGGGGCCACCGAGCGGGGCCCCCTGACACGTGCTGGCCACAGCACCCTTTGTGGTGTGATTTGATTGTGGCTGCGTCACTCTTAATTATTGGAAATGTTGGGCCATACGTGCAACTCAGAGTGAGCATTTCTGTTAGAATTTTAATTTAGATACTTAGGGATGATTGCTAAGGTCTTAATTCTCAAGTATTGACCCAAGGACTTGCCCTCAGATTGACTTGCCAAGACAAGAATTCCGATTCCCAGGCTATTCCCGGGGGTGTGCTCCCTGTTTCTGGGCTGGGCCCCGGGCACCTGCTCTGGCTTAGGGTCCTTGTTCTAAGGAGTGTTTCTGGATGTACCCCAGGCTGTGCTCCTTCTGCCGCTGCGTGGACGGCATGTGGCACTCCTGGGCCGCTCTGCGGGTCAGGATGGAGTCACCAGGACCTGCATTTGGATGGTGGGCAGATGACGGCGTTACTGGTGCCAGTCCGACAGTCTGTGCCCCCGTCTGACAGCTTGCACTGCGTGCCCTCTCCCCACAGGAGGACACGCTCTCTGCACGGGCCGTGCCCAGTGACCACTTTTGGACCAAAGGCCTGCGTGCTGCAGAACCCCCAGACCATCATGTAAGTCTTCTGGGGCTTGTCCTGGGATCGCTGTGCTGTGGGAGGTTCTGACACTTGGAATGGGAAGTCATGTGTCACGTGGCTTCTGAGTCCACCAGAGGTCATGAGGCAACTTCACTGACTCCCGCTGAGCTCAGGGCCTCCAGCACCTTTGAGAAAGTGAATGGGGGTCTGCTCCATGGGCACGGCAGGGCTTTGGGTAAGATATTTAGAGTTACTTCCGCTTTTCACAGTAAAAATTCTAGGGGAAGATGACATATTTCATAGTAACACATTTGAAGGCTCAAGTGTTTGTCTTAATTATTAAAAAGCAGAGGCGTTAATTAGGGTTTTTGAACATCTGAGTTGTTTGTGAGATAACCCGCCTCACAGGTGCAGCGCTTGTAAGCTCTGCGTTTCCGAGACGCGGGGCCCTGGCCACCTGGGGCCAGGTGAGACACTATGTGAAAACTAAGAAGGTGGGGTTATTTCACTGGACGCTTTAACACTCACCCTTCTCCCTCAGTGTGGCGTCTGCCACCTGGTGTTTGATGGTCCCAGAGAGCTGCAGACTCTCTGCACTGCTCCGCCGGGTCTGCCTCGTGGGAGAGGATGCTAACCTGGCTGAGCTGGCGCCGTGGGACCCAGCTGAGGCAGTCTTGCCTCAAGCCCCAGGCCTGGGTGGAGCCTGGCGGTGGCCCCTCCTTCACATTCTGAACGGGTCGGGGCCCAGGGCTCAGGTGTACTTTTTAACTTTTTTAATTTCAGGGAGGAGGATAATTAGATTTTATTTATTTATTTATTTATTTTTAATGGAGGCACCGGGCGCTGAACCCAGGACCTCGCGCATGCTAGGCACACACTCTACCACTGAGCTCTACTCCCCCCCTGGCTCAGGTGTGCTTCTGGGACTAACCTTTCGGGGTCCTTGCTCTCTTGGCCGTCTGCCAGTCTGCGGGCAGCGCAGGAGACGGCAGTGCTGCCCACACCCCCCGGGCCGCCTGGTGCTGTGGTGTGTGAATCCCAGCGACCCCGAGCGCGGCCCAGGCACCTGAAGTAACTGGTCCTAGTGCCTCTGCCCGTTCTGGGTGCTGGCCATGGTGTAGTTACTGCTGCCTATGCGGGTGGGTCCCCTCTGTCCGCAGACCCCTGCCTGTCCACGGCGGCCCCCGGCGCCCGCGCTCTGCGCTCTGCACAGCGGCCACACTGGTAACCAGGTCCACACCCAGCCTCACCCCTCCCTGCAGCTGCTGCTCTCGGCGGTGCTGCCCCATCCTTGCCGCTCCTGTCAGCTTAAGCGCCGCCCTGGGTGGCCCCTCACCGTCCAGCCTCGATCAGCGTCATCTGCTCCCAGCTCAGCCCACAGTCACTGGGGCAGACGGGGGTGTTGGGGCCCCATGAGCCTTGGCTGGGGTCTCGGCCACATCTGAATTGGGTTGGGTGGGGTGCTCCCAGCAGAGGGGCAGTTCCCTCAGAAGTGCCTCTGGGGCTGAGGGGTGAGCAGCTGTGTCTGCCGGCACTGCCTGCATGGCTGTCGTCCCTGAGAGGCCGGGACTCTGTGTCCCTGCCTCGTCCTCGCCACTTCCCAACACTGGCTGACGGGACAGGGTTCCCGTGTGCTCAACCTGCCTTCTCCCCCGAAGTTCAGAAGTAAACGTTGTAGAGGAGTTGATTACAAGAGACTGACTTCCTACTTTATTGTTTACAATTTACCGTGAACACGTATTTCCTCTTATGTTGAAACGTGTGGAATTGCCAGTATCTGACGCCTTCGGCCGACGCGGTGGCGACTCAGATGGGTCCCCTGCTGAGCAGTCAGGCGTCCCTGCCCTCCTAGTCTGCCGCCCAGAGCCTCTGTGCCAAGGAGGGGTCCGCGTCTGTGCTTGCAGTAACCCAACAGGACATCGAGTGACCAGTGGGTGCCCAAGACCAAGCCGATGGCACCTGGTGGCTCTGGCTGGGCACAGAAGAGTCTCAGGGCCGGAGGGGCCACGAGCCAGGCAGAGGGGCAAAGTCTGAGGGCCCGCCCGTCCTGTGAGCTCCTCCCCCAGGGCCAAGCCGGTTCCGCGGCCCAGTGCCCGCCTGGGGCTGCCTGGGGCGTGTCCTGACCTCCCGGCAGCTCTGGGCAGAGCTTGTGGCCAGCCTCCGTGGAGCGGGGTGGCCGAGTCCAAGCTCTTTGCTGCTCCAGGGGACCCTGAGGACTCTGATTTGAGTGGTGGTCAGACTGGAGGACGGTGTAAACGATAAGAAGGTCGACTCCAGCTTGGTTTGTGTGACTTGATTTGAGGAGGCACTTTCGGCCCCGTCCTTTTGTGGAACCTGGAACAAGTCACTTTACTCCAGGTTTTGTTTTCAGTTTTGAGGATTAGAAGTGAGTTTGTGGTGCCGGTGCGGGTGGGTCTGGGGGCTGCTTTGCGCAGCCCTCCCCGCCTTGGCTGAGCAGAACTGCAATGCTGAGCGGGCGGCCCCAGCCCCCTGAGCACGAGTGTGACCTGAAGGGGCCTGAGCGCCGCCCCCCTCGCAGAAACGCCTGGAAGGGGTGAGTGCTGGGCAGTCAGCAGCAGCTGGATGCCCGCCGCTCCTTCATGGTTTGAGTGGTGGTTTTGGAAGTTGCTTGCAGGCCGGTGGGTGTTCAGGGAGGCGCTGGCCCTAGGCCGACTGGGGAGCTTGAGTCCAGAAGGGAGTCTCCGCCGGCCACACTGCCCTTTGCAGGACTGTTTCCCAACAGGCTGAGGTGCGTGCTGACCGCGGAGCCGGCCCCTCCGTCCGCCTCTCCACACATGTGCCAGCTCATCCGCGGCCGGCGGGGCGTCTCCCAGGATGCGCACAGCTGTCAGAGTCATACTGGGGGGCCTGGCCTTGGGGGAGGGGACACCCCTGCCCCTCAGGGACGACCTGCTGCCCACAGACCACGTCAGCCACAGAGTGCCACGGGATGTGGGCTTTTGTTTTCAGGGAGGCCCTTTTTTTTTTTTTTAATAAAAATTATTGAGCAGTTTTGTGTTGGGAGGGGAAGGTCCAGAAATTTCCTGTATACTGCCCCCCTCCCAGCCTCCCCACGTTGGATGCCCAAGAGGGTGCGTTTGTGACAGAGGAACCTGCAGGGACACAGCGTGGCTGCCCAGAGACCCGAGTTCACACCAGGGTCGCTCGGCGCTATGCTTCCTGTGCTTGGGACAGGCATGAGGTGTCGCTCCCGCCGTGGTGGCCACGCGGGGTCTCGCTGCCCCGGGCCCTGCTGCTGACTTGTGAACGGGAGCTTGCTTGCCACAGAAGTTCGGGGGCGGCTGAGTCGCTCACACCATGGCGCAGCGCTCGCACGGGGCTGAGACGGTGCACGCTCCTTTCCTCTCCAAGGCACATCCAGGACCCTGCCAGCCAGCGGCTGACGTGGAACAAGCCCCCGAAGAGCGTCCTGGTCATCAAGAAGATCCGGGACGCCAGCCTGCTCCAGCCGTTCAAGGAGCTCTGTGTGCACCTGATGGAGGTGGGTGGCGGGGCCCACCTGGGGGGTCACGGGACGCAGCCAGCTCCTAGCCCAGCTCCGAGGCTCTGACTCCAGCGCTGTAGAGGCAGGAGACTCCCTCCAGGAGCGCAGCGTCTGTACCCGAGCACCACAGAGCCTCTGGGACCCTAGAAACACAACGTGAGCAGGCAGACGGCAGTTTGCCGGCCACAACAGAGGGCTCGCTCCCCTCTTGTCGTAAAATGCTAAGAGGCAGCTTCGCAGGGGACCAGCACCCTCTGACCCGGTGTCACTGGCCTGTCCCTCCCAGGAGAACAACATGGTCGTGTACGTGGAGAAGAAGGTGCTGGAGGACCCAGCCATCGTGAACGACGACCGCTTCGGGCCAGTGAAGAGGAGGTTCTGCACCTTCAGGGAAGGCAAGTCGTCCCCCGGGCGCTCCCAGCCTGGCGGGAGCCTCCTGCCTGGCGTGGGTGGCTGTGCAAGTTGGGGCTGCTTGACGCTGTTCTGGTGTCTGCTGTTGTATTTTCTAGATTATGATGACATTTCTAATCAGATCGACTTCATCATCTGCCTGGGAGGAGATGGGACCCTGCTTTACGCCTCCTCGCTCTTCCAGGTGGGTCTCCAGGTGGTGGTCCTGGCGCCGCGTGAGGAGCAGGGAGGAGGTCCCTGCTCTGAATTTCTTCACTTGGCAGCAGAGCAAGTTGACAAGCGACAGCAAGGGCTGCGCCTGCTGTCTGAGCACCTGGGGGCTGTGGCAGGCCAGGCACGTCCGCCTCGTCCAGAGAACGGCGGCCAGGCCTGGGCTGGGCTGGGAAGACGGCAGTGGTGGGGAGACTGTCCTGGGGGTGGGCAAGGGTTTAGCTACAGGCTGACTGTCTAGGGCGTGGGGGGGGGCCCCTGTGGAGGCCACGGACAGTGAGGGTCAGCACAGGAGGCGGTGGGGTCATTCGGAACCCACCCCTACTCTCAGCAAGGCAGGAGCCCTAGGGAGACCTGGCCGAGGTGTGCAAGTCGCTCAGGCACGGTGGCCCCAGAGAGCGGCCTGGAAGTGGGCGTGCCATCTGGGGGTTCGGGGCACGGGGCTCAGGCCCGGCAGGCAGTGTGGACCGGGGCCTCGGCACCAGGTGTGGTGTGAACCGGCAAGGCTGGAATGCCGCAGAGTTAGCCCCTGGGAAAGAACAGGAGTGAGGGGGTCTCGGGGGCGCCCCGCCTCCTCGCAGCCGCCGCCCTCCGCTGCCTGCAGGTCCTCACCTGCCTGCTGTCCGTCTCTGTCCGGCCTGCCGCCTTCCCAGAACCCCTGGGCGTGGTCTCCATGTGTCAGAGCAGTTCTGCTCATCCCGCCCTTGCCACCTCCTTCCTGCCCTCAGGGCCAGGGGCCCAGTTAGCCCTGTCAGCTCTCACCCTGCTGTTCCTCCTGCCCTGCCCCAACGTCCCGCGGACCTCCCGAGTCAGCCTCGCCCCTGCCCAGGACTGTCGGGGCGCAGGTGCCTCAGTGCTGGGGTAGCGCGGGTGGCCATTGGCGGAGCTGGCCCGCTGAGTGACCTGCCGCGCCGGCCCGCAGGGCAGCGTGCCCCCGGTCATGGCGTTCCACCTGGGCTCCCTGGGCTTCCTGACCCCCTTCGGCTTCGAGAGCTTCCAGTCCCAGGTCTCCCAGGTGATCCAGGGTGAGTCGCAGTGTGCTGGAGTGCACGGGGCTGCCTTCCTTCTTGGCTGGGGGTTTGATGATGCAGAGAGAGCAGCGCTGAAATGTCTCCGGACTCAGAGATTTCTAGATTCTGAGTGGTTCGGACGTTTCTGCTAACTGTGAGAAGCCCGAGCTGCCACAGGCCAGGCTGCCGTCCACGTCCAGTACTGTGCGCGGGTTGGTCTTTGCAGAAGGCACAGTGTTGCTCTCAATGTGGGAGAAGAAAGGGGGGCTCTCTTCCTGTGGCACCACTGCCCAGCCCTGCTGACCTCCCTGGCGTGGCCCCTGCCGGCCCCCAGGGAACGCAGCTGTCGTTCTTCGGAGCCGGCTGAAGGTCAGGGTCGTGAAGGAGCTGAGGGGGAAGAAGGTGGCCATCCCCAACGGGATCAGCGAGAATGGGGTGCTGGCCGCGGCCCTGGACGCGGAGGTCGGGAAGCAGGTCATGCAGTACCAGGTCAGAGGGCGCGTCCCCCCTGGACTCCGGGCCCCGCCCCCTGCCCCCGGCCCCCCCTTTCAGGGTTTACAGAGAGCCCAGGACCAGCACGGGTGCTGAGGTCGGGGGCAGGCCCACTGGGGAGGTGCCGCCCGGCCCCTTAGTCTGCAGTGGCCTCACCCCAGGTCCTGAACGAGGTCGTGATCGACAGAGGCCCCTCCTCCTACCTGTCCAACGTGGACGTCTACCTGGATGGGCACCTCATCACCACAGTGCAGGGCGATGGTAGGTGGGCATCAGGCCTGCCTTGGGGATGGGGGCGCTGCATCAGAGTGACCGCGAGAGTGACCACAAGAGTGACCCTGCAGCCTGTCCTTCAGGTGTGATCGTCTCCACCCCGACGGGCAGCACGGCGTATGCGGCTGCGGCTGGTGCCTCCATGATCCACCCCAACGTCCCAGCTATCATGATCACCCCCATCTGCCCGCACTCGCTGTCCTTCCGGCCCATCGTAGTCCCTGCAGGCGTCGAGCTCAAGGTCACAGCACACCCTCCACCCTGTGGGCTGGGGCCTTGGCTGGGACCCTCAGTGCTGTCCTGGTCTCTGTGCACCTGGCACTTGCTGCTGAGACAGTGGAGTGGGGGGCAGTGGGGCACTGAAAGCTGAGCTGGCCCCTCAAGCAGGGCTTCTGACCTGAGTGGGTGGGGCCATCTGTGTTGGGTGGGGGCGGGGTGAGGAGTGACACTGCCCGGCATGTCCCCCCCAGGGCCCCATCCTGGCAGCTGACTGGCCCCCACTGCTTGGCCACATCTCTCTCTTCTCTACCCTGGTGTTGCCCATGCCAGGCGCCGCAGACGCGCGGGTCCCTGGTGCGAGCCTTGGCGGGACACAGAGAGCTCGGAGGCCTAGAGCCAGATGCCAGCCCCGTGTCCCCAGCAGAGGGTAGATAGTTGGGAACTCTGGGCCTGGATGGACATCCTTCCTCCACACCCAGGGCTGGTGTCAGCCCAATGGGAGTTAGTGCTCTCATAGCCTGGAGCTGACCTGGGCACCTGGTGGGCCCCTCCTGGACAGTGCCGCCCCAAGGTTGGTTCCGAGGCATTCAGCTGCACGCAGGTGAGCCCAAACCTGTCCCTCTTGACCCTTCAGATCATGCTGTCACCAGAAGCAAGGAACACCGCGTGGGTGTCCTTTGATGGACGCAAGAGACAAGAGATCCGCCATGGAGACAGGTGTGTGGGCCATGGAGCTAGGGCAGGGCATGAGGGGCGGGGGCCTGTAGGCAGAGCACTGTCACCGAGAGCCTGGAGGGCCCGTCCCAGCCTCGTGTGAGCACATCGCAGACCTGTGCCCTCGTTCTCCAGCAGCCCCACCCCTTGGGGTCCCTGCATGGACCTGGGTGGGCTGAGGGGGTCTGTGGTTCTGTCCTGGGGGTTACCACTGAGCCGCCAGCCTCTGGTTGTCCTCAGGGCCAGACTGGAAAGTGGCAAGTTGCCCACCCCGACACCCCCCCACACACACTAGAGGACCCAGGGCCAGGCTTCGCAGCCAGTGGGCGGGCAGAGCAAGGTGGCGGCGGGCGCTGGAGGGGCCGTGTCGTCCTGTCCCCTCCCTCAGCATCAGCATCACTACCTCTTGCTACCCGCTCCCCTCCATCTGCGTCCGGGACCCTGTGAGCGACTGGTTTGAGAGCCTGGCACAGTGTCTGCACTGGAACGTGCGGAAGAAACAGGCCCACTTCACGGAAGACGAAGACGGGGAGGAGGACGGAGAGCAGGGGGCAGGAAGCTAGGCCTGCGCTCTGTCCCGCCCGGGACGGGCCAGCCTGAACATGCGCTCCGCGAGCAGGCCCCTGCCCAGTGCCCAAGCAGGCGCCACATCGCCCTGCCTGTGGCCAGAGGAAGGGCCTAGAACCTGCCTTCTGTCGACCAGATCAGCCGTTTTTAATGTTTTAAATCTGACTTCTTTTCTGCATTTCTAAGCAAGCAAGCGAGCAGCGGCTGGGGCTCTGAGGTCAGCCTGTGCGCACCCACCCTGGTTCGGTCAGAGCCCGTCTCTGGGCAGGGACGGCCGAGCCGGGTGGGCTCTTTGTAATTCCCTGTCAGAAAACTTCCATAAATCAGTCTATTGAAATTCAGAGGGGATCAGAATGGATGGCCTGTCCTTTGCTATTGAAAATAAATGTCTCATAGCCAAAATCTTCCTTTACCCACCACGACTTTCCCCTCAAGCCACCAGAGGGTCACTTCTGTGAAGAGCAGTTGGTGGGTGGTTCGTGGGGTGGATGGGTCCCCTCCATCCCCTCGGGGTCTGCACTGAGCCTGCCCAGACCCTCCTACCTTGGTCCCAAGGCCTTGTCTGCTCCCCCCCCCCACCACGTGTGACAGGTGCTGGCTGGGCCTGGCAGTCTCTGGGGGAGGGTCAGACGGCACACATTCCTCGTGAAGCAGGGCACGTCCGCGCCCGGGAAGACGTTTTCAATCCTGTGTCTACTTTTTAGAGATTCTCTTACACTTTGTGAAAGTGCTCACATACAGATTTTGTTGTACACACTGAGATTTCAGAGGAAAGAGGGTTTGCACTGTCGTGAAGTGGAGCTGCGTTCCACTGTCTGCACTGTGTCCTATGTGCTGGGACCATCCTGTCCCGCCCGCGTGGCTGGCTATCCATGAGAGCCGGGTGACTGCGGAGACATGGGGACAAGGTCAGGAAGGTGCTGGTGGTGACGTTTCATGTTGACCTGCTCTTGCTTCCCCCACGGGTCTTGGTTGCAGGGGAGCCCCCGCCATTCCAGCCCTCGCGCCTCCCTCGGCTGGCGTGGGGCGTGTGCACCCCTGGGGCCGTGTGGAGTCTGGGGGGACCCGGCTCAGGGTGCACGTGGCCTTGGCCCCTGGTTACTGTCCTGACGGGCCTCCAAATAATACGGCCTCTGTTTTGGAGTAACTTGACTTGTCTCTGAGTTGCATTTTCACCTGTTAAATTGGTGAGAGCGGAAGGGCGGACGCCTGTCCTCTCTTGGACTCACTTCTGGAGTGACAGGCGGGGTCTGCGTGTCGCCCTGTTGGAGGCCACTTGCTGAGAGAAGGGCGTCCGGGGCCATGCATCTGGATGAGTCTGACGTCCGTGTGGGTGTCTGTCCAGTGCTGTCCACCCCAGCTGCCTGTGAGCCCCAGGCTCGGCTGGCCTCCTGCCGGCAGAGGGGCCGACATTCCCGGATTTAGGTCCGGAAGGGAGGCCTCGGGCCCCTCGTTCAGACAGTAAAGCAGGTGTTAACCAAGGCCTAAAGCGTGATGTGGAACCATCTAGGAAACTGGATTTTTTGAAGTAAATTCTTAGTGTTTCATATTGTTAATATCTTGAAAATTTGTTAAATGTTGAAAGACTTACTACTATTTTCAGATCCTTTCAATAAACAGACTTGTTTAAAAAGCTGAGTTAATTGAGTGACAACTTTATTTGGGTCTCTGTAATTAACACCAAGACGCTGAAGGGCGTGGGCTCGGGCCTCGGGAACCCAGATGCACTGACCCCACCCTTGGCCGTGGTGGGCGGGGGTCCTGCTCCCGCAGCCCCCAGTCTCATCCTGTCCAGCCTCACTGTCTGCGCCGCCAGCCCTGGGGTTGGACAGGTGTCGTCTCCGAGGGGGCCTGGCTGGGGCTTCGGGGCCAGTCCAGCAGGGAGGAGCCAGAGGCCTGGACCCAGGCTGCCCTGTGGGAGCAGCTGGATCCTGGTGGTGGGAGGGCTGTGGAGCTCCCGCCTCCCTCCTCCCCTGCTCCCTCTCCGCTCCTGGGCCTCCCTCTAGTCTGGGTGGGTTTGGGGCAAGTCTTTGCCAGCAGCCAGAGCAGGTGTTGCAGACGACCCCGACACAGCCCCATGGACCAAGGCCTGAACAACCACCCTGGGCACCTGCTGCGGGCAGCCCTGACACCCACCAGGGTCCCTGGGTGCTGAGAGGAACCAGACATACCCAGCCGCCCACAGGTTAGACGTGAGTGGACACCCGGGGCCAGGGCCGGGTGGTGGAGCTGTCCCTGCCCTGCCTGTTAGAAGCAGGTGTACATGGTTGGTTCTCTGGGTGAGTCTCCAATCGAGTCACACGTGGGGGTGCCGCCCCTTCCTGCCCAGGTGTCTCAGTGGCTGCTGCTCCCTCTGCCGCGGGGCCTGGTGGCCCACAGTTCTGCCGGGAAGCGCGTGTGTGCACAGTCGGTGTGCACAGGCAGCAGGGTGGGGCAGGTGCCGGAGCGCTCTCCTGCGGCTGAGGCTCGGCCTGAGCCGTGCGCTGGACCCCAGTCTGGGCCCTGTGCTGGGAGCAGAGGCCTCCCTGAGGGGGAGCCCGCCCGGCCCGGCCCGGCTGGCCGGGAGCCCTGGGCCCGCAGGGTGAGCTCACTGCTAGGCTTAGTCACTGCCCATGGGGTCCCAACTGTTTGGCAAAGGCTGTTGATCTCTGAACCTTGACCTGGGCTATGTGGAGCACATCAAAGGGGATGGGGAGCAGGGGACACAGAGGCCACAGGACAGGGACCCCAAGACACCTTCTGACCAGGACACTAGGACATTTCTGTGGGCTCAGGCCTCAGGCCCCTCGAAACTTCCAGTCTTCAGGGCAGTGGCCTCAGAAACCTGGCTTTTCCTGGCCTGCGTCCCAGCAGCGCGGAGGCCAAACCACTCCCCAGGCCTCAGTGCTGGGTGCCCCGCCCGGCTGGCCTCCCTTCTCTCTCAGGCCCACTTCTGTGTCTTGCCCCGAGGGTCCCACCCCTGGGAGTCTCTGGGCCCCAGGGACCGGGAAGACTGCCAGGTTGGGGAGAGCAGGTGCGAAGCTGGAGCAGGGATGGGGTGGGGGGGATGGGGAGGGATAGGGGAGGGTCTGTTGGAGGAGCCAAGAGAAGATAGGTGAGGGTGACGACGACATGGGAGGAGGCGGGAACAAGTCCCCTTTCACCCAGAGAGATTCAGGCCAGAGCTCCAGCTAAGCCTGGAAACACCGAGGATTCCGTGGGAAGAGGTGAGGTGGGGGCAGGGAGGGGGGAGGGCGGGACCCTGCACCCTGGGGACAAGTAGCCCTGTGGGCCAGTGCCCCTCCCACAGGCCCTCCTGCCCTGCTGGTCCATCCAGGTGTCAATCGGGGTGCAGGAGCACGGGGGACAGGCATGGCCAGACCTCAGCCCTGGCCTCCTGTGAGCACAGTGAGACCAGCGCGGCCCCTCTGTCCCCATCCCCAGGACTCTCCTCAGACACTGGCCTGAAGTGGCAAAGGGGCTGCTCCCTAACCCTGCACTTTTGCTTCCATGACCTTTGGCCCCAGCCCCTGGGAGGAGCTTTCAGGTGCCCTCCCTGGCATTGTCCCCACCCCGTGGAGTTCAGAGGCTGAGCCCCACCGACAGAGACTGCAGGTGCCCCTACCAGGGTCCTGCCAAGGTTGGGGTGGGCAGAGTCAGCCCAGGACAGGGGTTATGCCAGGGAGGGGGCCTGCTCCTGGTCTGGGGATGGGGTCCAAAGGCTGAGCTCAGGCCAAGGCAACACGGCCTGAGCGACTTTGGCTGCACACTCCCGTGGCCTGTTTCCCCACCTGCTGGTCAGGACACATCACAGAAGCTCCAGCGGCTGTCGCTGCCCCCACCTCTAAATGGGACTGGATGAGGGAACTGCAGGTGTGGCCCCCACACTGGGCAGGCACTGGCACCTTGGGGACAGCTGGCAGAGGTGATGGCCGGGAGACCTGGAACGTTCTCAATGGAAGAGGTATCACCCACAGGGCCGGGGGCCCAGCTGCCACTTGAGTGTCCTGGCTGGACCTAGAGCCTGGGAAGGACACTAAGGAAGACCCTGTGTTGTTCTGGAAACAGGAGGCCTTGGCTCTCTGTGTGGCCAGGGGCCCAGGGTTGGCCAAGGTACCTGGTGGAAGGAAGCTGAGGCCAGCTGGAACTGTCCAGCAAACCCCACCCGGCCCCACCTAATGGTGTGGCTCCCCTCCTCCGGGCACTGCCCCCTGACTGGGTCTGAAGGCCCACACACTCAGGTCTGCGATGACACGCACACAGAAGCCTGGAGCAGGCGCAGCTCCCAGTGACTTGGGCACCCAGTGGCCTACGTAGACCCCAGGCCTGGAGCCTCCCCCTCCTCCTGCCCTGACAGTCCACCGGCCCCTCACTGACCACACCTCTGTCTTCCTTGCAGAAGTCTGCTCGTGCTAATTGGGAGGGCAGGCGGCAGGCGGCGGTGCTAAAGAGCACAGCAAGACGCGAGCTTTGAGAGATGGTGATTGCTTAAAAGATAAAGACCCCCGGGCCTTAGCGTGCAGGAAGTTGAACGTGGGTTTGGCAGGGCTTCTCCCTGGTGCGTCGAGGGACTGTGGTCAGGAGTCAGGGACCAAGCACCCAGGGAGCGACACAGTGCTGGTCAGTGCTTTCTGATGATACTGGCAGTAGGTCCGGAGGTACAAGGCAGGTCCCCTCCACCCTTCTTCCCACCCGCGAGATCATGACCCAGATCTTGTCCACTGGGCTTTGTGGGCTCCCAGGCCCACGTCCACACCCCTCTGCTGTCCTCGCCTTCCCCTGGGAACTTGGGATCCTCTGGGCCTGCAGGCCTCACCATCCCACCCCACTGGAACCATCACTGTCAGACCAAGGCCCAGTCTTAGACTGAACCTGTGAGAGGAGGGCAGGGAGAGGCGGCCAGGGGGAGGGGGACACACAGGGCCTAGGGGTCTGGGAGGGACCCCTGAAGGCAGCAAAGCAGAACCTGCATTGACGCTTTCCTTTCTGCCCTGAGGAAAATTGCCATTTAAACATCATCCAAACACTGAAGGAGAGAGTTGTTGGGAAGGGGGCCCAGCACTGATCAGGCCTGGAGGTCAGCAGAGGCCAGCATGTCGTGGAGGGAGCTGGGCTGGGCTGGGTGGAGGCCGTGCTGGAGGTTTTAGGGAGCCAGTTGGGAGGGGTGCCTTCACAAGAACTAATTCCTACTGGATTTGTGTCTAAACCTGAATCTCGGGTGTGCACATTAGCAAATGACCACATTTGAAGCTGACCCCAACATTCTGCTTCTTGGAATCCAGTCACAGGAAGAAGTCAGAATTCCAGCAAATGTAGGTAAAATCACACAGATCCACTTGTGGTATCCCTGAGACCAAAGGTCAGGTGTGGCCTGATGGTGGAATTCTGGGAAAGTGCATAACAATTTTGAAATGATGTCAGGACAGCCTGGGCACCTTCCCCTCCTGAACATGCTACCTTCATAGGCAGCAAAGCAAAGTCTCCTGTGAATATTAGGGACAAGAACTGTGTGGAAATTAATAAAAGGAAACCTCATCTAAAATGGAGTCAGGAAGGCAGAAGTGGAAGCTCTCACACATGTACCCCTTGACCTCAGTAGAGATCCCAACAGGAGGAGAGTGCCTTGCATCTGTGGCAAGAGGCACACTGCTTTAGGACCACCAGCAGGAGGAAGGAAGATTTTCTCCCTGCCTGGCAACAGCTCAGCCAACACGGGATCATCACAATTCAGCCAATGAAAAGCCACTGTGCTTAGAACTCCCCATTTCCTGCAAGTGGCCTTTTGTTTTTTAACAACTTCTCCTCTACAAAAGAGTTTCCCCTCCTCTGCTTTCTTAGACTTTCATGTAGTTGCCATAGTTGCATGTTCTGAACTGCAATTCTTTGCTACTGTCAAATAAACCCATTTTGCTGGTAAAGTAACTGGCTATTTTGTTTTAAGTGAACATTTGCTAACAGGACACAGACAAAGGGGAAGGATACAAACTCTAGAAAGATCACCATGGAGCAAAGGGTTCCTCAGGCAGGGGCTGGAAGCCCAGGGTGCAGAGGACCCTGTCCTCCGTGTCCAGGAGGGGAAGGTACCCAGGATCTCCTGACATCATTTCAAAATTGTTACGCACCCTCCCAGATTAAATGTAAGAAAGACTCCGCTATAAAATTTTTGATCGTTTTTATGAATTTGCTGTTGAAATTGTTTGACTATAAGTACCTCACTGACCACCGACAACCAGGACCGCTGGGCAGTCATCAAGCATCTCAGGGTTTTGTGCAAAGTAGAAAAATCTACCCTGTAAAGTCTGCTCAGGTTTATGAAGGCATCCTGAACACTCAATTTACGGATGATGAAGACGCCATCATATTACGTCCTGAGGTAAGTACATAAGTAAACATGAATTTCACTTTTGCTGCTTTCATTTCAGATCCAGGCCCCTGACCCGCTCCTGGAGTCTTCCCTGCTCTTCCTCCCGCCACGCCCTCTGGAGGATCCCAAGGAAAGCCTTCTGCCTGCAGCTCGCAGCCCCGCCCCGGTCGCCCAGAGGTGGGTATATCATTAACGACTCAGGCCAAGATCTGAAGGAGAAACTTCATTAATTTTAAAACAATGTGAAAAAAATTGTTAAAGAATGACCAAAAAAGTAACCTTCAAGAAGACTCCATTTGCCATATCCTCGCTCCTGAAAATTACGTTAAAGAGTAAGCGGAGCGTAGAGCCCAGCTGGGCAGATGCTCGGTGGACACAGGTGCGACCACGCGCCGGCAGCCCGGCGCCCATGTGGGCCTAAGCCACGCCCACGGGCGGGGCTTTCCACGGCTCGACCAATCGGCGCCTCCGTCGGGGGCGTGACCTCGGCATCCTGCGGCGCCTGGAGCTCCTCTGATGCTAGTTACCTCACCAGTACACTCCCTTTGACCTCGCCTGAAGTAGGGGTGGTGGGGCTGGAACTTCTGCCCCTAGAAACCAAAACTCGGAGGACAGGGCTTACGGGTCGGCGCCTCTGCGGACTGACCGCCCCGCCCGGAGGGTGCCAAGGGGACGACCGTGGGGGGAGTCACCCAGCGGCGCCACCCCCGACTGGCCACGGTGGTATGGCCCTCAGGGAACGACCGCGGGGGAAATCGCCCAGCAGCACCCCCCTCCACCTGGGCCGCGGTGGTACGGCTCGGAGGGTGAACGAGCGGCGACCAAGAAGCCCAGAGTGAGAGACGTCCCCCGCGGGACAGCGAGGAGTCGCCGCCCGTTTGTCGCGTCACTTCCGGCCCATGACTTCCGGGCGTGGCGGCACTTCCGCCCTTTAGCCCTGCCTCTGCTCCCGGCCCGCCCACCCCGGGCCTGCCCGCACCCCGCTGGTTCCCGGAGCCGCTCTCGCCGGGACGTGGGCGGGTTGCCGTGTGGAGGCGGGCCCCGGGTGACCGGCCTCCAGGCCGGGCCGGGGCCGGGGCCGGGTCCACGTCCCTCAGGCTGCCCGGCCGCGCGGCGTCTGGCCCGGGGCTCCTCGGTGGGTGGCTGGTTCGCGCCGGGAGCGCTGAATAGAGCCAGCGGGGCGGGCTGTCTCCGGGGGTCGCTTTTCGCGTCCGGGCCGAAGCCCGTCGGCCCCCAGCCTCCTCCCACCCATCCCCGGCTCGCGGACCCCTCTGCCGGCCGGCCACCGCAGGGCCTCGGCTCGCGCGCGGCCCTGTCGTCCTAGGCCGTTCTTCCGGAGGCCCCGCGGCCTCCGGGTAGGACGGTCCCTTGCTGCCTGTCACGCCCCGGCCCTTTCCTGTGATGTGTCCACCACATGGCGTCCCCGGGCCCCGCCTCGCAGGCCCGACGGCGCGGCCGCGGGGCGCTCTTCCGCTCGGACCCCAGGCCTCGGGTTGGCGCTGCGCTCCCGCCCTGGGTCCGCCCGGCTCCTGCGGCGGGGCGGGCGGGACACAGGTGGGGCGGGGGCGGAGGCTGGGGTCCCCGGGATGGGCGGGGCCGCGGCGCCTGGGCTGCGGTGCAGGATCAGAGGCCTCGCGGGGTCGCGGGGCGAGGGACACGGCCTCGGGGGTTCTGCCCCCGAGGTGGGCACGGCTCCGTTTCGGCAGGTGCAGCTGTCCCGGAAGGAACCAGGTAAAGATGCTCCGTGTGCTCCGGTCTCCTGCAGATTCATTGCAGTTGGTGTTTTTCTGCCCAGAATTTTATAAAACTGGAAATTTTATGTAATGGCTGACATCCTGCCAGCCGCTGGTTCTAGCGGATTGCTGTTTTGTAAATTGGGTTGGGAAACTCTCAGGCAGGCCCAGAGCTACCACTTCATGCTAGTCCTCGGGTGACTTTTCTTTGACAGGTTTTATGGGGCCTGTGACCGTCGGGGCAGTTTCCTCTTGTAGGCTCAGGCTCTAAAGCCTTTGAAAACCTTGCTCACCCCCCGCTGCTGTCAAAGAAAGAAGTAGCCTCTATTTAGAGGCTGATTCTTTGTTCATTGGCTTAAAGTGGTTTCATGTGTGTGTTTTTAGTGCGATGTACTTTATCACAAATCTTTAAACTTGCAAGTAACGTTTTAAAGCAGAATGAAACAGTATTAGACACCATGAAAAGGGACATTAGGAGAGAAAATAGGACAGTTTTTACATTAAAGAAATCCATTTTCAATACAGACAAATTAAAAAATGGAGAGAAGCCAAATTAGAATGGCCCGAGTCTCTGCGTCCCCGAGCTGAACACGTCCGTAACTTGGCCTGTGTTCCGAACTGCTTGTACTTTTTAAACCAGAACACGTCGTGCGGAGGCCTTGTCATCCTGCTCTCACTTAGTCTACGGCAAATGTATTTTCTATCAAGACTTGTAGGGCCACTGTGTATTCTCTTAATTGTGACCCACTGTCCCATTATGTGACAGAGTTTATCACAAATGCCTTTTGGACACTTGGCTAGTGTCAGTTTCTCAGTCTTAAAAACCGAGCTTTTGAACATCCTTGTATGTACAAGTGTGGGCCTTTGTCAAATCGTTTCTTTAGGATAAATCCCAGAGGGGCCACTTCTGAATTGCAACTGTGTGGAACCTGTAGACATCCAGTGCATTTTACCTGAAAGTACCGACTGTCTGCACCTCACCGGGCATTTGAGAACATCGTGGGTTGCATGTTTTAGAGCAGGGACTCTCAGCCTCAGGCTGATGGGCCCTGGAATTCAGGAGTCTGCGCGGCTGGATGGGGAGAAGTTGGCATCTTTATTTTCACTGACTTGCCCCCAAACTTTACTTCAGTGGCAAATATGCCACGTTGGTCCCGGCAGCCCTCATTTCAGAACCAGGCCTGCTCCCAGCTGGTCCCAAGCCCTTGCTGCGGGGCTGGTGGCGGCTGGGCCAGGTCAGGCCGTGGCACATGGTGCGGCACCTGCACGTGGTAAAGACGTCAGAGGTGTGTCTCTTGTAACGTGTCTCTGACCTGGTTTCCCTTCAGTCCTATACGTGCACCCTCTTCTGAGGACAGCTCTGGTCAGGAGAAAAGTTGGGGGCCAACCCTGGCCTCCTGAGCCACCTGCTCCCTGCTGGGCGGGAAAGGCTGCTTAGCAGTTCTTGCTGTGTGTGCTGTAATCGGTGAGGGAGGCCACTCAAGCCTTTGTCGCCAGTGACCTGGGGGTCACAGGGCTCGCCCAGGTTCATCCCACCCCGTTTCCAGGCAGACTTGGGGGAGGTTGGCTGTTAGCTCTTCAGATCGGTTTTTTGTTGTCAGACCAGGCCCGCTGACCTTTGGTCTTTTACAGAACAGGAACTGCCTCTCCAGAGAGCAACCTGAATTACGGGGGCGAAGGGGACCAGGCGGTGGAAACACAGGAGCTGGAGTCAGGGGGCAGCTGTGACCCCGGCGGGACTGGGTGCAGAGGACCTGCCCGGCTGGGACTGCCTGACCCCCAGCCCCTCCCGGCCTTCACATGTGACGCCCCACACCACCTCTGAGGGTCTTCACCACTCCCGGGGGCGGCCTTCAGCTCAGGATTTCAACCCCAGCTCTTGCCCAGTGGTAAGTGTTGTGTCGTGGGGTTGCCTGTCATCGTGTGGAGAGGACCCGGCCGTCACTCAGCTGTGTGCTGCCCTGCACCTCGTTCTCGCTGCTGGCCCACTTCGCATGCTGTGAAAAGCCCAGGATTTCTGTTCCTTCTCTTGCGGTCGCTGAGGGTGTTTCCCAGCTGTCACGACGAGCAGGCCTGTCTCGATGTCTGTGTGCACGTCTCATGCAGGACTTCTGGGGGGAGTTCGAGGTCGGAGCTGCTGGTCTGTGGGGTGTGCAGAGGTTTCTGTGCCAAGATGGAACCAGATGATTTCCCGAAGTGCTGTCCCGGTCTGCGCCCCACCGGCAGTGTCTGAGTTCCTCCAGGTCTAAGTCTGTCCAGCATCTCTGGGTGTTGTCAGACTTGCTGCTCAAAGAGAACTTGCTGTGCTGGCCCAGCTGCACAAGGGAGAGACTGGGTCTGACGGAGCTTGTGATCTTGGGTGGGGCGGGTCTCACTTGAGAAGTCGTAGCCGCAGGCCTGATCACCAGGCAGGCATGGGTTTGTCTGGAAAGTTGTTGCTGAGCCGATGACACCCCCGGGGAACCTGGCAGAAGCAGCCCCATGCCTCCACTCCAGGAAGGACCCTCGGCTCAGGGTCTGTGTGGGAGCAGAGTCAGCTAGCCCTCCAGGAGGACCACGACTGCAGGACTGCAGTGTCAGGTCCTGGGGGGTGAACTGTCAGAGACTGAGACAGAAGATGGAAGGAAGGGATTGGAGAGAAACAGGCTAGTTTGCAGTGGTACCAGATAGAGCAGGAAAGACACAGTGATCGGAATTCAAGACCTGACGAAGGACAGAAACCCCGAGTCTCTGATGGGGCAGATCAGTCCTCCTGTGGAGGACAACCCGAAATGCTGAATGAGAGCTTAAGAGGTCGGATGAGGGGTGGGAGAGCTGAGCATGTGAAGTGTCAGGACGAACCCATGTGGGGAGGGACTCTGGCTGGTCCCAGGTGGACGGGACGGTACACAGCACCTGTGACAGCTTTGGGGATCGGGGGCACAGACCCCAGGCCTTGGCTGAGCTGAGCAGCCGTGGGAGGAGAGGGCCCTCGGATACTTTAGAAATAGTTGGTGGGATCTGCAAGAGGCTCAGGTGTGTGGGAGAAAAAGAGGCAGAGGGGGCTTGGGTCTTAAGAACTTGGTGGCAGAGAAGTCAGAGAATCCAGCCTACCTGCTCCTTTAGGGCAGCGGACTGACCCACGGGCCTGAGAATGAGGCCAAAATTCCGTATTTGTGATTCATAGTTTCGTTAAGTGGGTGATTAAAGCTTTGAGGACATTAAGATGCTGCTAGACACAACGCCCATCCTTTCTTCCCGCTTCAGCCCGTGCCCACCCAGAGCCGCCCGCCGTCCCTGAGACAACGCTGTTGGCTGCAGCCTCATGTCGGTGCCAGTGAAACCCACTGCGCCGGGGGAGCCGGCCCTGGGCCCTGGGGAGAAGCCAGTGGGGCGGCCACTTCTGGCCTGGGGCTCCGTGTTCGGCCACCGGAACGAGAAGATTGCATTCGGCCAGAGCACTGGCGGCCCCGACGAGCAGGTGCTCACGGTCACCGTCACGGAGACCACTGTCATCGAGTCGGACCTGGGCGTGTGGGGCGCCCGGGCCCTGCTCTACCTCACGCTCTGGTTCTTCTTCAGCTTCTGCACCCTGTTCCTCAACAAGTACATCCTGTCGCTGCTGGAAGGGGAGCCCAGCATGCTCGGTAACCGGGGAGGCCCAGGGAGGCCCTGTGTCCTTGCGGGGGGGCCGGGTGGGGGCGAGGCTCTGCTCACCGGCACCTCGTCTCTCCCCAGGGGCCGTGCAGATGCTCTCGACCACACTAATCGGCTGCGTTAAGATATTCGTTCCCTGCTGCTTGTATCAGCACAAAACCCGGCTCTCTTACCCACCCAACTTCATCATGATCATGCTCTTTGTGGGTCTGATGAGGTACGAAGCTGACGTCTTTGGTTGCATGTCTAAGTTTTTTACATAAGAAATGTCTTTCCCATCACTGAGTGGGCAGCCGGCCAGCGGACGTGATAGGTGACCCCGGGCGTGTGTCCCCTGAGCTGGCGGGAGGAGGGCAGGGGTCGGACGTGCCCACCCACCAGGCTGACTCCTGGAGAGTCTGTCCCGTAGCTGCAAACACGCAGACCATCCTGTGATACCTTCAGGTTTGCCACAGTGGTCTTGGGCCTGGTCAGCTTGAAGAACGTGGCGGTGTCATTTGCGGAGACGGTGAAGAGCTCAGCTCCCATCTTCACCGTGATCATGTCGCGGATGATCTTGGGGGAATACACCGGTGAGCAGCCCTCCCTGCCCGGCTCCACGGCGATGCCCTGGAGCCCAGCTTCCCGCTGCCCCGCCATCCCCTTCTCCTGGTCGTCCTCAGTCTGGAGGTCAGGGGAGGCGGTAGGGGCCGGGTGGGGAAGTGACCAGCAGGGGCGACCATCCTTCCCAGGAGGGCAGCCAAGCGAGGTGGCGTCCGACGACGAGGGCGCCCAGCCCCAACTCCCCAGCCCCCCTCAGCCCCTTCCTGCTCTCAGCTGTGCTCCTGTGGCCCCCGCCCCGCCCAGGCTCAGCACACAGGGTGAATGAGAAATCTCCAGCCTGGGGCAGCGGGCCTTTCCAGCGAAGCCCACGTCCCTGTCCTTCCTGCCAGCCTCATACAAAGCGGCCCACCCTGCATTGTGCTGTAAACGGGTGCAGTGCAGGATTGGGCACGCAGCCTGCTGGCTTGGCCTGTTTGCTTCAACTAAGAAATGACCAGATGTTAGAACAGGGCAGCCCCCACCTCAGGGAGCAGAAAACAGAGGGAACGGGGCACAGCTGGGCTTCTCGCAGACATGACTTTGGAGCCGCACAAAAGTTTAGGTGGTGGTAAAACAAAGACAAATTGAAGCATAAAACCAAGTCCTGAAAATTGTGCACGCCACAAACTGGCAAGCCTGACTGCAGGTCAAGCTTAACCACACGAGAAGGACTTATTTCCAGTGACTTAAAAACCTCATGGCTTGGGTTCCAGCTTGCAGGAAACCAGCTCTCTTGCTGAGAACAATTAGAAAAACCTTGATAGAATTTAGCAAAGAGAAACCTGTCGGGGAGGCATTGGGGAGTGACTGAGGTACCAGGACCCGAGAGGCCAAGGTTTCAAAGCTGGGCTCCCAGAGGAGGCCCCACGCTCCCCCGCCGCACAGCGGTGTTTCTCTCATGGAGCAGCGGCCGGAGTCTGGGCAGAGCGGCCTTGCCGGGCCTGGGCTTCACCCAAGACCCTGAATCTGCCAGTGCCACCCCAAGACAGGCTCCTGGCGGGGACAGCAGGCCCTTCCTGCAGGGTGGAGCTGTACTCTGGCTCCCGTGGCCGGGCCGCCATCCGGCAGAGACCCCCCAGGAGATCTCGGAAGGGCGCCTGCCTTGGTTGAAGGCTCGGCCTCGGGACCGCGTGGGCCTGTGTCTGTTGTGTGGACAGCCCTGTCCTGGTGGGGGGAGGGGGCGGCCAGCGCGGCCTCGTGAGCTCCCCGATCGTCTGAGGGCTGTGCTCCTGCTCCTTTCTGCTAAACATGGAGGCTCCTCCCCTCGTCCACTCTGATTTCAAGATAGAGGAACTACTGTGCCTGAAATCGAGGTCGAGGTGCCAGAGGAGGCTCGTGCCCTATTTCCAAAGTGAATGGTTTTCTGCTGCGTTGAATGGACTTTACACCGTTCCTGTCACGGCTGTTGGTCAGATTTCAGAATGAAGGCAGGAGGGGTGGGTGCACTGAGGGTGGGGGGGTCCCCACCCTCCCTTCTCAGCGGCGTTGCCCCGACGCCACCCTTCACCTCCTTGTTTTGCAAGTGCGGATCTGGCCAAGGTGCTGTGTAGGAGCAGGACGGGGCTGGGTCCCGCCCAGGCCCCACAGAGCCTCGCGGGCACCTGGCTTTGGGGAGGGTGACAGGAGATATTTGCAGACGTGGACTTTGTCTTGCTGTGTTGTCCCTCCAACGAGAAGAATCCGTTGGGTGTTTGATCTTGAACGAAATTGAATGTGCACAGCTTTCCTGAGGGGAGGGACGCCGGCCCCGCTGGGTGGGCCATTCCAGCACATCCCGTCTGCTCCCTCCGCAGGGCTGCTGGTCAACCTGTCCCTCATTCCTGTCATGGGCGGGCTGGCACTCTGCACGGCCACCGAGATAAGCTTCAATGTCCTGGGGTTTTCGGCCGCCCTGTCCACCAACATCATGGACTGGTGAGTCCTGGGAGCCCGCGCCCCCTGTGGGTGTTGGTGCGAACCCGCTCAGCGTGCTCCCGCGGTTGGGGGGAATGGGACTGAATGCCTCCTTCTTGGCAGCAGAGCAGTGAGATCACTCTCCTTGGGGAACGAGGCAGTGTGAGGACATGCAGGCTCTAGGGGTACGTGAGCTAGGATGCTGAGATGCCGGAGGAGGGTGACCGCAGCCCCGCCTGTGTGCACAAGTGGCGGGCACAGGGGGCAGGCCGGGGTTCTGTGCCCCCTCTGCTGGCCCGGTGGCCCGTCTGCCAGGAGAGGGACGGACACCACACTCCGAAGGTGGCTTTGCTGGGTCTGGGACGGGGCTGAGCTGTTGAGGGACGCCCAAGTTGACGCCTCAGCACAGCCTGCTCCTCCTGAACCACCCCTGTCCAGCCCCAACTCCTGAAAATTGAGGAAGCAGCAGCAACATGGCTTCCAGGAGTTTGTCCGAGACTTTACCCCTGCTGCTCCCCGAGCAGCACAGCCCCTCCTGGAGGCTCTGAATGCCACAGCAAAATGGGAGTTACAGGTGCTCTGTAACTGCCTCTAACACTTTGCTGTGTTTCCTCCAGCCTTCCTCTCCGTGTTTGTAGCTCCCGGAAACACAGCTCACATCATAGTTGACATCTCGCCTGTTAGCCCCATGCCAGCCTCTACCCACCACCCCTGCCGGCCGGGAGGGGAGGCCTCTCCGTCCCCGTTGCAGACGCTCAGACCCTGTGGTCTCTTCACTTCAGTCCTCAGGGAACGTCTGCACGCAGTCCCCCTCTGAGCCTCTGACCGCTGCGGCATAATTCCTAGAAGAAGAAGGGCGGGCCTGCAGTGCCCCGGCAGGCTCGTTGCCCTGGTTTCAGTCCTGTTGCAAGAGCTTCCGTCAGACCTTGTACTCGACTGAGCTTTTGCACGAACACAAAACAGCCTCCTGCACCCAGGCTCCTGTGGTGTCATTAGTCCAAGTGCCGCCCTCTGGCCCCTGGTGAGCTGGGCACCAGCTGTTTTCTCACTGGCCGCTGCGGCCTTCTTGCTAGGAGTTCTATCCCTGTTTCTTCCCAGGGTCTTCCTGGGCCCACACATCGGGTCCTGTGGCCGCTGGGGTTCAAGGGAGCCCTTGGCTCCAAGAGGGCGTCTGTGCAGAGCAGGATGACCCCAGGCGCGTCCTCAGCCCCTAGTGGTGGGTGTGGTGCCCCTCAGGTGATGCTCAGAGACACCCAGCCTGGCCCCGGGTGCTGCTGTGTGGCTGCCGAGGAAGGACACAGCACCCCATCCCTGTGAGGTGCCATATGAACTTCTCATAACTTCTTCTTTTCTTTATTCTAGTTTGCAAAATGTTTTTTCCAAAAAGCTCCTCAGCGGGGACAAATACAGGTTGTCGTAAGTATCGCCACCAAGTGCGGACTCTGCCCGATGGACACTAGGGTGTCCCGGGCCCCCGACCCCCTCCCCTGTGGCTTGGGTGCCTGGAGGAAAACCCTACATGCCCCACTTGCCCATGGGGACCCCGTGCTGGGGGTGGGTTGGGCCGGCCCCCCCACGGAGAGGCTCAGGCGCTGTCCTCCCACCCTGACACCCCACAGGGCCGCGGAGCTGCAGTTCTACACCAGTGCGGCAGCCGTGGCCATGCTGGTCCCTGCTTGGGTCTTCTTCATGGTGAGTCTGGGGTGCGTCCTCAGTGCTTCTGGAGCAGACGGCCCAGGCCCTGGGGCGCCAGTCCCCATTGTGGTCGGGCTCTGCTGAGCTCTGTACAGAGGCAGCGAGGCCTCTGGGAGCAGGAGACCACACGGAGTGCAGCAGGGCGCCCACAGGGGCTGAGCTAGGCACAGGGTGCCCTGGAGTTTTTGTGTGGGGATTTTTAGGCTTGCTTATATTTGGTTACTAGTATTATTTAAAAATATCATGTGCCCACTGCAGAGCAGTTAACAGGGCAGAAGTATGTGGAACCAGGGAAGCCTGTCCCCGGCCCCTCCCAGCAGCTGCTTCCCAACGAGTCTGGGGGCCACAGACACACGCACGCCCTCACAAGTGTAGTGTGAGTCCACCGTCTTATGAAAGCACAGGCCCGTGTCTGTGCAGACCTGGGTTGTCCTGTCCTACGGCCCTGCCCATGTGAGGCTCCATCCTGATCCATCCCTGCCCGTCCACAGGCGTGGCCACCTGGTAGTCACTGTCACTGTCATGTCTTTAGCAGGAGAGGGTGTTTCTCTGGGTTACATTCCTGGAATGGTTGTTTGAAAGAATACATACGTCCGAAATCCTTTTTATTGTGATAGAAAGTATACAATATTGTCCACTCTAACTTTTTTTAAATGCACATCAATTATGTTCACGTTGTGTAGCCATCACCACAACACTGTCATCATCTCAAACCCAAACTCTCCCTAAGAAACACCAGCTCCTCCAGACTTACCTCTCTGCTCCTAGACTCTCTGGCTGGGCCTCAGAATTAAACTGACCTAACAGGTTATAAGCACATGGAGCTATTTCATACAAGCTTTACATGACAAGGGAGGAAGTGGAGTTCCAAGTGAGTGGCAGAACCAAGGCGTTAGTGGGCAAGTGACTGCGACACAGGGTGGCTGAAGGATGACGGGGGATGGTAGCAAGGTCGCCTGAGTCCCGCCTCCACCTGGTTCAGGGAGGGCGTCTCCGTAGGGGACCTGCTCCTGGGAAGGAGAAGGGCCTCTTCCTGCTCCTGCTGTTTTCTAAGTGCCTTTAGCTCAAAATAGTCCTTATGGCAAAGTGGCATGTCTGGGGGAGGTGTGTTCTGAGTTCCTCACCCCCCCATCCTCGGGCCCCCTCCCCCTACTTGCTGTTTGTAGGATTTTGACTCCTCCGGGGACCTCACAGAAGTGGGGCCACACAGTGGCCTGTTGTGACGGCTTATTTCACTGAGCGCAGTGTCCTCAAGGTTCATCCATGTGGTAGCCGTTCAGAATCTCCTTCCTTTTTAGGGCTGAGCAATGCTCCATTGTGTGAATGGAGCACATTTTGTTCATCTGCCACCTGTGGATGGACAGCTGGGTTGCTCCCTCCGGGGCTGCTGTACAAGTATTTTTTCAAGGCCCTGTTTTCATTTCTTCCCCCTTTACCCTCAAGTTGGGCTGCTGGATCTCACGGCAATTGTGCAATTCTTTGAGGAGCGACCGCAGCTGTGGCGTTCACCGCACCAGCAGTGCACAAGGTCCTGCCTTCTCCGCCTCCTCGCCGTGCTGCTCACTTCCTAGGTCGCTGTTTTTTCTGGGCAGGAGCCCCTCCCATGGGTGTGGGTGGAACCTCAGTGTAGCTTTGCTGGCGTCTCCCTGACGACAGCTGGCCATCATCACGTGCTTACTGTCCGCGTGTCTGCAGGTTTAGGGTGCTGATAACTGCTGCCGGGGGCTGCAGGCACCCTGGACGCGCGTGGCGTGGGGCTCGGGGCGGTGGGTTGAGGAGGTGGCACAAGTGTCTCTGTCGCTGTGCCAGGACCTGCCCGTGCTCGGGAGGAGTGGGAAGAGCTTCACTTACAACCAGGACGTGGCGCTGCTGCTGCTGACAGATGGCCTCCTCTTCCACCTGCAGAGTGTCACCGCGTACGCCCTCATGGGGAGGATCTCCCCCGTGACCTTCAGGTGAGGACGGCAGCTCTCCGGGGCTCAGCTGTGTCCAGGTTGTTTGCAGGGGGCACCTTGAAATCTAGACATTTGCATGGAAGGTATTTGTGGTTGCAGAATCACAGACGTACTGACTGCTGTGGTCACGCGTTGTAATTACCACGGCGTCCTGTGTCGGTGCCACTTGAAGTACAGTGGAGTGCGGGCTCTGTACATGGTGGGCTGTTGGGGGAGGTTCCAGTGTGTTTCCGTGCGGAATAACACTGTCAGTGGAGTCACCCAGCGTGACAGGTGTCCAGGACAGGACACATGTGGCTGCTGAGCACCTGAGATGAGGTGCCTGACTTACTCCTGTATGACTGTCATCGGCCCAGACTAGAGCAGCCGCATGTGGCCATCGGCTCCCCATTGGACAGCCTGGCTCTGAAACGGAGAGGTGAGCTGAAGGCCTCCTTAGTGCCTTCCCCCTTCTGCAGCGGGACGGATTTAACGAAGCGTGATCGCACGACTGGGGCGCTTTTGGTGACAAATAGGGAGGAGCAAGGAGACGTGGCCAGCAGGCCCCGCCGTGGGTCAGCAGGCCTTTGTCCTTCAGCTTCAGAACCATCCCAAGCTGAAGGCAGCAGGGAGGAGGCATCAAGCCGGCCTCAGTCCCCAGGCAGCCGGTGCCCCTCCCTCCACGGAGCCAATGCCATCCGCCTGGCCCCCGCCATCCCGTGTCTGGAGCCCGAGCAGCCTGATTGCCAAGGGCACTGGAAGCCCACAGTGGGCACTGCCGGGCTCCCCATGTCAGTGTGAGGCCCGGAATTAGTTCCACATGTGCCTGAAACTTTGTTCTTCAGTGATTGTTAGTGACAGTGCAAAAAAATACAGAAAACAGAAAACCAATTCTTTTTAAAGAAAATAGCTTTTTTGGGGTTTTATCCACATTGTAAGAGCAGTAATTACTCATTGTAGGAAGTTGGGAAGAGGCAGGAGATGAGAAAACCCAAGTTTATTGTGATCCCAGGAAGAGCCGGGGGCTCTGGGTCTCCCTTCATCTTCTCACAGTCCCCACAGGGACTGGACAGCCTGTTTCCACTCAACACGGTCCCCTACGGGATCTGCTTTCCTCCAGGACAGTGGGGGGAACTTCCTCTTTCTGTAGAGACCAGGCTGGAGCTTTTAGGGGTAAAAGGTCATAATGTCTGTATTTTATGGAAAACTGTTTCAGTCAAAATAATCATGAAGCCACGTAAGGTGAAATGAGCCCCTGAAGAGGGCGCAGGGCCCTTCACTGTTTCCCTGCTTCTCTGGCCAGCGTCCGCCCTGAGCACAGTCCGGGCGTGGGGATGGGGTGCCCGCCACCCACACGCCCTCCTCTCCCGCAGCGTTGCTAGCACCGTCAAGCATGCCCTGTCCATCTGGCTCAGCGTCATCGTGTTTGGCAACAGAGTCACCAGCCTGTCAGCAGTGGGCACGGTGCTGGTGACGGCCGGTGTCCTGCTCTACAACAAGGCCAAGCAGCAGCAGCGGGAGGCCATGCAGAGTCTGGCGGCGGCCGCCACCCAGGCCCCCGGGGACGACGCCGAGCCGCTGCTCCCCCAGGACCCCAGGCCACACCCCTGAGCTCCAGGCCCCACGTGCCACGGCGCCCCTCCTCTCAGGAGGCTGCTGTGGGGACCCCAGGCTCCATGGGTCCTGGGGGGGGGGGCAGGGGTGTGCAGCCTTCCCTGTTCTTGTCTTGGGTTTTTGGTCAGAACTGGCCTTGGGGTCCAGATGCCAGCCTTCTAGGGCCGAGACCACCACTGCCACTGAGCCATTGCCACGCTGTGTGAAACTTTCTCCCGCCAGCCTCAGGGGTCCACTGTGCCAGGACTGAAGGCTGAGACACCCACTGCCTGGCCACAGAGGCCATAGCAGCCAGGCAGTGGAGGGGCAGATGGGGTGTGGAAACCGGGGTCCCGCTCCTGCGCAGGGGAATTGGGCCCTTGCCGCCCCACCCTCCCTCCCAAGGCAGAGCTGCCCACAGCAGGACCACTTGGGGAAGGTCGCTCAGGCAAGGGGAGGGTGCCCTGCCCCTTTGGGGGTCTGTGCTGCACTGAAGCCCCGCCTCCCGAGGGTCCTCCCCGCACCTGTGGCTGGGGTGCGGGCCAGAGACCCCCGTGAGACTTCCGGCCTGCGGTGTTTAGTTGGGGGTGGGGAGATGCCGGCATCCCCTTTGTTGGTCTGGACTGTGCAGCAGGTGTTCGGAGGGTTCTGGGGAGCACCTTTCTCCACTCAGCTGCCAGGAGCCTTGCCTGCGTCCCCTCACCGAGGGTGCGCGGTTTTCCCCATGAGAGGGGAGCGGGACATGCCGGGGCGCTCGCAGGGCTCGTTAGGCCGCCTCTCAGGTGGCGGCATGGTTTCTGACGAAGGAGACGCAGGCACAGGGAGCGCCCAGGTGCGTTGCGTGAGCGGGTGGCCACGCTCCGAACCCCCGGCCCCGCCAGGCGAGCCCCGTGTCGGTCTGAGGCTCCTCGCGTCTTCGCTTGCTTCAGAGCCCGGAGCCCCAGGGCTGGCCTGATGCAGTCTGGCTCGGGGGTCGGGCTGCTGCCTGCTGTCTCGGACCTGCCTTGGGGACAGGGGCAGGTTCGGGGAGACAAGGAGCGTAAGGCACCAGTTGTTCCCTAGACCCACCGACTCCCTGCTGCCCAGGCCCTGGCTCCCGTCAGCGGGTCTCTGGTTTTCCAGTTGGCTTCTCAATTGGAAAATATAAAACAGCTCCTCCTGGAGATTAATCTCTTAGAAACAAAGAGCAATAATTACGTCTCATTAAGTCCTGCCTTCTGTAAGAAGTCTGTCCTGATGATGAATTTAAATGAAGCCTTTTAAACTACAAACCACCTTCTTACGACGCTGACCTGGGCCAGAGGGCCGGCGGGTGTGTGACCACCTGCAGGACGAGCTCAGCCTCGCCGTGCAGGTGTGTGTCGTGTGACTTTCCCAGTCTGTTCCCTTTCCTCTCTTCCTGCTTCGAAAAGCAAAACTGAAGAGGATCCTTCGAAGGTGCCTGGGCTGGTGGGTTGGGGCACTGACCATGAGGACCAGGGTAAAAGCACCACTTCCACGGGGCTCCTGCCTGCCTGCGCCATCAGAATGTGTCCGCCACGCCAGCTGCAGCCTGTGTGCTGGGAGCAGGGGGACAGGTCTGCGGTCGCCTGCCGCACACTCATCCGGGTGGGCTCAGAGGCACGGCCACCTGTCTGAGCACAATGGGGGCCCAGCTCTGCACCTCCTGTGGACCTGCTTTCACAAGTGGCTTTCAGTCTGTTTTGATTTTCTAAATTTTTAGACCAGAAACAAAGATTTCTCCAAATTATTAGCAAATGAGGCAGTTTCTCACACAACTGCTTTTGACACTTTTCCTCATCCTGGGTGGGAGGGCGACAGAGCAGGGCTGTAGGCGCATTCCGTCCACTGTCTCCACCCCTCAGTCCACGTGGTGGGCATTTCCAGGACGCCCTGCTCCGAGTCAGAACCCGCAGCCCGGCCTGGCCACTCGTGTAAAGACTGTACAGACACGACATGGTTTTTAAATAACTTTGTCCCAGTTTTATGTGTCCTTTTCCTTGAACTGTTACAGACATGCGTGTTCCAGCCAACTAGGTGTGTGTTATGTCAGGTCAGTTCCTCCTGTGTCCGTGGTGACTGTTGGTGCCTCTGTGGACAAACACTTGAACCAGCCTTCCTGTCTGGTATCTGCTCACTTACATCAATACTTAAGATGTTGAAATCTCCGACTTTCAGGGGAATGTCCGCTACTGAGTGGCATAGAAAGCTTTATTTTTTTAAATCCCCATAGTCATAATTTCCTGTGTATCAACATTAGAATAATATGCCTTGGAAAGCTGGGAAGAGTTGCACAATCCAAAATGTGTCTTTAATTTGCAGGGGGTGGGGGGGAGCCCCATGGTGATTCAAACAGTGAAGGCGTGCACAGAGAAGATTGGCCAAGCGAAGCCATGCTTGCAGCCTGCACTAGAAGTACTTTTCCCGAAACCAGTGGGCTTGCTTCCTGTTGTGGTCCTGTCCTGTGGGTGGGCACTTACAGCCGGTCCAGTGGGGGTCACAGCCATGCACCACGTCTTCTGTCTGTCCCAGTGAGGTGCTTCCTGAGGCATGAACATGTTTTCCCTTTTCCCTGGGTTGAAAAATTAAACAAGGATGTCATTGCAGATAGAAACCCTCTCCTCTCTGCCTTCGAGCGTTTGCACTGAGGGCTCTGCTCTTTTCCAAAATACATGTCTGTCCTGGTTGGGGCCACTTTGTTTTCTGGGTTTATAACTGATGTCCCAGCTCCCCTGATGCATCTGCCTGTTTCTCTGTCCCAGCTGAGGAGCCAAGAGCAGAGTTGTGAGGCTGTGCTGACCGTTGGTGGCTCCTCACCCTGCAGCTCAGAGTATAAAACCTTCACGTTTGCTGTCCCTGAAGTATTTCTCCTGGTTCTCCTGAGAGCTCTGATTCTGAGTTGGCTGGCTGTTGGATCCATGCCTAGATATCCAGACTGAGCTGGAAGCTGTTCTAATTGGCAGAGTTGTTGTTTTTCAGTTTTCATTGGAGGGAAACACGTTCAGCTGATGCGCCCTTTCTCGACCACAGGTGTGTGAGCAGAGTCTGAACCTGCCGGGGTGGGGGGCACTGCGTTGAGGAGGGCCACAGTCAGGGTGACTTTCCCACACTGAAAGACTTGAAAATTACGTCAGTAATTGTCTGCATAACTGGATTATATTTGCTTCATACCACGTGAGCCTGTGGAGAACTAAAAATCACATTGTACTAAGTGTTTGTAGTGTTCTGTGTTTCACCTATTTCAGTATTTATGTGATTAACCCAATTCTTTCTAGAAGGTGGTTGTTAACTTAGCGAGGCACTGTCACTTCTGTGGTAATACACTGATGCTGTGCAGTTAATCCTGTGAACGCCGCCTCGTATTTTTGTCTAATAGGCCACCATAGTAGCAACTATCTAAGACTCTTGTTCCACAAAAGTAAAATAAATGTTAAATGTGTACTTCTTTGTTTTCTTCCTTGTTTAATTCTTAAGTATCTGCGTTACTAAAATGAACCAACGTGGGGTTTTTTTTTGTTTTTGTTTTTTTTGGTCAAAGGAGACAATTAGGTTTACTTATTTATTCTTAGAGGAGGTACTCAGGATTGAACCCAGGACCTCATGCATGCTAAGCACACGCCGTATTACTTAAGCCATACCCTCTCCCCTACAAGGTGGTTGCTTACTGCCTTCACCCATTTTCAGCATGGAGTTTAAAAAAAAAAAAATGAAAGTTTTTTTCCCGCCACCAAGAACTCAGGAAGTAAAACAAGAGCTTGGATAAACGTTTCCTTCCAGGGGGAGAAAAAAAATTCCAATTCCATGCACCCTTTTTGTGCCCTGATTATTGTCACATTCTACATTTTGTTGAGAGACAAGGTGGGCTAGAGGCACTTGGGTGGTTAAAGAATTTAGCAAAGATGAAGAATGAGAATAGTGTTTATTGGGTTACACTGCCACAGAAAACAGTAGGCCACATGGGCGAGAGGTACCTGTGTGAACGCTGTGGGCCAGCTGTTGGAGTGTTTTATAAGGCTGGGTTACAAGGTCCCTGATCAACTTGTGCACAAGGCTCTGAGTGGTTGTGAGGTAAGTTTAGGGTCCGAGAAGGGCGGTGGGTCTGTTTCTGACTGACAAAGTGGGCTGAAACAAGCCAGCCTGAGCTGTTAGATGGGGCATGACCTAGGACTTTGTTAGTGCAAACACACCCGGTAAAGTGTGTATCCCTTTATCTGTTACAGGACGGACATCTGAGAGCCCAGGAATGGAGGGTAGGTAGGGCTCGTTGGATTTTGAAGGACGCCCGTTGGGCCCACACATTTCCCATTTCAGGTCCAGCAGATGTGAGTGAACGTTTATCTTCCATTCTCTTTTCAGAGATTCAGATTGTTGGATTACCAATTTTCTGTGATCACTTAAAACCACAAAGGTCCCAGAAAACCTGAGCTAGGGAAGAGGCCTTCCTCATTCCACGACCCTCAGCATGTTTGAGGCGGAACCTTGGGAGCTCGGGTCTTTAAAACCTTTGCAGGCAAATGTGAGGAAGCGCCAAGCCTGAGGAACCGCCTGTGAACGCGCCCTGCCCGGCTTTGCAGAAGCTTCAGCCAGATGCGTGGCTGCGGGGACAAGACTTTCTTTTCCTTTTCGGAAAACTGAGTCAACCGCAGCATCACTGGGGTCCTTTCTCGGCGCAGGGCTCCCCTGGGCCACAAGCCAGCAACCGGGGAGAAGCCCGACGCGGGGACTGGAGGCCGGCGGCGCGGGACCGGCCCCGGGGGTCCCCGACGTCCTCAGGCTCCGAGGGACGAGGGCGGCGGCGGCAGGGGAGGCGGGCGGGGGGCGGGGGGCGGGGCGGGGCTCCCCACCAGGATTCGCCCCAACCCGGCGCGCCGGATGTCGTCACCCGTAAGCGTCGATCCGGGTGGTGACGCAAGGCGCGCGCCAAGCGCTCCGCTCCAGTCCGGAACAGGCGGCGGCCGCGGGCTGCCCTGTTTCGTCATCATCCCGCGCCGACGCAGGAAGTGACGACACTCCTGGCGCGCGCCGGGCGCTGTTTCTCCTCAGGCTCCGAGACCGGCGGCGGCGGCGGCGCAGGGGTAAGCGGGGGCGGGGGCGGCGGCGGCGGCGGGGCGGGCGGCCGGGGGGCGCGGCCGGCTCACCCGAGCTCTCGGATCCCGGCGGGCCTCGCGCGCGGGCCGGGCGACACTCCCCGCTTCCGCGTCCCATCTCGCCCCGCGCGGAACTCGGGGTTGAGTTGAGGGGGCGGCGAGCCCAGACACTCCCCAAGTCCCCTTGCGGGGCCGAACCCCGGTTAGCGCGACTGAACCCAGAGACCGGGAAAGTGCGGCCCGCTCTGCGGGAGCGCCCACAGAGCGCCCCCCACCGCCGGCCCTCGTGTCCTGCGATGCGGCCGCAGCCGTCAGGCGGGCGAGGGGCTCACGCAGCCCAAGTGGTACTTATAGTGAATCCCGCTGATGGCAGAAACAGTACTAGGGGAGTGCCAGGTGCTGAGCTCCGAGCTCTACCCGCATGGTCTCACTTTATCCCCAGACGATGCTGCCATCAGGTGGTGGTCTTGGCGGTTACGGAGTGGTACCTGAGCCGAAGTGCCTTGGCCTAGGTCGGACGGACGGGAATGACAGGAAAGAGACTTGAGTCCAAGCGGTCAATTTTCAGAGCCCATCGCTCGTAACGACGCTTTGTACTGAAGCGCTCAGAAGTGACGCGGCCGAAGTGTTTGGAGACAGCATAGCATCAAACTGTGGCGCTGTGTCCTGACGCAGTTTGAATTCTTTTTCTTTTTGCAGTGTTTTAACTCAAATGGGTGATGAAAAGGACTCTTGGAAAGTGAAAACTTTAGATGAAATTCTCCAGGAGAAGAAACGACGGAAGGAACAAGAGGAGAAAGCAGAGATAAAACGCTTAAAAAACGTAAGCCCTGTTTTTTAAGTAAGTGGGTTTTTATAAGGAGATTTAATTTTTTTACCCTCGTTTTTCCATTAGAACAACGCTTCTTCGGTGAAGTTCTTTTGTACTTCCAAATGTTTCAGGTGAGCCCAAAATCTGTTTCAAAAATTAACAAAAACCTTGGGATACTCAGTTTACGTTGAAGACGGATGGATAACATACTAAAGCTGCATGCAGATGATCGTGTCTGTATGGAGAATCAAGTACTTTGGGTCTAAAATCATTAGCACAGTTGGACTGATTTTTCTCATTTCTTCATCCTGTTCATGATGCCATTTCCAAGTATTTTTAGTATAATAGGACGTTGCCTTGAGGTTGATGTTAACATTTTATGTCTTTTATAAGTACCTTGTGAGACAGTGCAAAGTATTTGGTGTGTAAGGTATGCTTTTAGGCTCAGTTTTGGCTCATATAAAGAACTAACATACTTGGCATAGAATCTAACATACTTTGCCATGTATAATGGTTTTAAATTTCTCAAGTTCTGGGTAACAGAGTTATAATTCTGATGTAATGGAATTTGAATGAAAGGTTTCTGTGTTTTATAACATCGGTCCATTCAAAGTGTATGTGAAAGTTTGTTTTTGGATGTTTGCAAGGTTTGAGTATCATTAAAAATATGCTTATCTGTGAGGAAAATTACTTTCTCCTTACTTCTTAGTCTGATGACCGGGATTCCAAGCGGGATTCCCTTGAGGAAGGGGAGCTGAGGGACCACCGCATGGAGATAACAATAAGGAACTCACCCTACAGAAGAGAGGACTCCATGGAAGACAGGTGAGGAGAGGCATGCTGGGCTCCTCTGAGAGGTGGCTGGGGCCCCACTGCAGGGTTGTGGTACTGGCTGGTCCCTCTCAGTGTTACTTTAGAAGTTTGTAGTCGTGATCTGTGGTTTACCTCACAGTCAGAATGAGATCCTGTGCAGGGCCGGTTATCGTCTCACCCCTGTCATGAAAGGACTGAGTGTGTTCCTTTCTTTGTGCTTATTCTTCAGTCACGTCTGCACCATGTACATGGTGCTTTAAAATGATTTTGCTGAATGTTTGTGGTGTTTATAAAATGATGACTGCCTAAAATTTTGTACAGATAAACCAAAGTACTTGTGAAAGATACCTGAGCCAGGCCTTGGCACAGAAATGTCCCTGCTGAGGTCCATGTGTCCTGGGCCGTGTTGTCTCCTCACTTGTTTCCTCCTGTGTCCATCGTCAAGCAATTAAAAACAACCTAACCAGAAATTAAGGCAAAAAGGCATCAGGGTGTGAATTCTCCCAAGGTTTTGGTTATGTAGTATTTGAAGATTGTTGTTGAATGACCTTTTGAGATCATTAAGTTTGATTAAAATGGTGGGACCTTCTTTAACAACTTTATTGAGGTATAAATAACAAACTGCACATATTGAAATGTGTTGTTTGATCCGGTTTTGTATAATTACCTGTAAAACTGTCACCACCATCATGATGATGAACCTGCCTATCACAGCCTATGGTTCCTCAGAGATTTCAGTTCCATGTATCACTGATTCCCCACATGCACTTTTCCTCTGAATCTGTGTCTGACATACAGTTTGGGCTTATGTTTCATAATTAACAAATTCTTTTAAATGACGGTTGAGACTCAACTTTATTCACATCTGAGCCTTTGTTTCTGCGGGTTCGAGAAGCTTCACCATAGCCACATGCTCCCAGCCTGACTTTCTCAAGCATGATGTGATGCTGTGGTGTCTTGTTTCAGAGGAGAGGAGGATGATTCTTTGGCTATCAAACCACCCCAGCAAATGTCTCGAAAGGAGAAAGCTCACCACAGGAAAGACGAAAAGAGAAAAGAGAAACGGAGGCACCGTAGTCATTCAGCAGAAGGGGGTACATAGCATTTGTTTTCTTTCCTGTTATATTGAAATGTGGTCTGTTTCTGTTTTCATAATCTGGCACAGTTGAAAGAGAAGAGAATGAAATTTTAGCTGAAAGCATGAATTTATTGTAGGTCATTCTGAGTAGGCATTTCATTTTCCTTCTGGTGTGTTTTCCCCTCATTACATCGTTTTGGGGTAGTTTGTCTACGTAGAAAATTGTCTTAATTCAACAAGGGAAAACACACTCTTCAGTGCTCAATTGCTTTAAGAAACAGGTGCTTGGTAAAGTCCAAGTAATGGGTTTGATCTCAGACCAGGATAAAGAGCTCCGTGGGTGTGTTGGGGAAACTGGACCTGGGGCCTGAGGTAAATCTCACAGGTAAATGCGGTTGGTTGACTTGGCTTATAACGTGATACAGAAACCCACTGAAAAGAGCTAAGCATTGTCCTGTATTCTTTATGAATGATGATTTTTTAAAATTATGAAATTAATAGTCTAATTAGTTTATTCAGGAGAGAGTTTAGAAGGAGAAGCTGAAAATCACAGTTCTACTCAGTGATTATCACATTTTTTTTTTTCTTAATTGGGGGCTTACCGTACAGGGTCTTCACTTCTTTTGTTTCTAACATGAAGTCATGACTGTCTCCAAGCCATTACTTAGGTATTTCTCTTCTCACTGGGCATTTCTGAGTTGGGTTTCTGGAGGCTGAGTGCCCTAGCGCGAGCCCGTGTCTCTGCAGGGAAGCACGCCAGGGCGAAGGAGAAGGAAAGGGAGCACGAGCGCCGCAAGCGGCACCGCGAGGAGCAGGACAAGGCGCGGCGGGAGTGGGAGCGGCAGAAGAGGCGGGAGCTGGCGCGGGAGCACTCCCGGAGGGAGAGGTGAGCACGGGCGCCGGTGGGGGGGGGGGGGCTAGCCACACTTGTCCTGAAGCAGCCGAGTTCTCTGCATCTTGAAGACGAGTGAATGTGAGTCGATGGAGAGAGATTCAGGAAGGGAGGAGATCCGTGTCTCTGTCCTCCAGGTGGAGGCTGGTCAGGGCTGCTCAGGAGCCGGACTGGCGGGGCCCGACTCACGGCAGAGACCTGTGTCAGCGTGTGAGGTGGGACTGCGGGCACGGTGACACCGGAGGCAGCTTGGGTCCCGGCGGAGTTGCGATGTGAGGGATGAAGGTTGGGCTGGGCGGGCAGCGGTGGGGAGGAGAGGGTAGGGAGAGGGTCTTCCTACACGTGGTGGCGGGTGGCGGGGGAGGTGAGGCGCTGTCCGCACCGCTGAGCCCAGCGCATCGGGTTGGGAGGGGCCGCCCCGTGGGAGGGGGACCAGTGCTGCTCTCAGATCCTTGGGGCGTGCCTTGGAGCTGCAGTCCCCATATGTAGGTTCTGACACAGTGAGTGGTGTGGGGTGCTGCCATCCGTTCACTCACCAGATATTTACTGTGTGCCTCCTCTGCACAGGCCTGTTTTAGGGGGTCTTGTCCAGGGAGGCTGATGGGTGTGTGCTTAGATTCTCTGGGGTCACGGCGGAAGTAGACTGTGGCTCCCCCAGACAAAGAGGAGAAGTAACAAGGGAAATCTGAAAGGCCGTGAAATGGCCCAGGAGCTGGGCTTTGGTCTGCAGGGCTCGGATTCCCAGGAGGGGACATCTGTTTAGCCCCAGGTCACTTCTCCGTGGCTCAGGTATGAATGCTAAGGCCACCTCTGTGTGCTGAGTTTGTTTCCAGAGAGTTTGGGAGCTGGGCTGCTGCAAGGAAGGAAAAGCAGGTGCCAGCATTCTCAGCAGCGAGGATGGAACAGCTGGGTATGTAAAGGAGGTGGAAGAGGAGCCTTGGTTCTCAGGACACAGGGCATGTGTGAGATGAGGCCAAGAGGCAGAGGTCTGAGACCACAGCGAGGCCATCAGAGCTGTCACAGGCCCAGGTTCGCTGCTCATGCATGAAACATTGCTGGGCTGTCCTCTGTCCGGTGTGGTCTGGTCTCACAGTGGTGCAGACACAGTGGTGACCCCAAGAAAGCCAAGCATGAAAATAAAAAGCAGCACACGATAAAGTACAGCAGTGACCCCTTCTCAAGGGAAGCACGAGTTCACAGCCCCAGCCCCACAGGCTCCTAGGCCGATAGGAGCAACTGGGAGGGAGATCAGGCTGCAGAGCTGCTGCAGTACGTCATCTGAAACGTCCCATTTCTAACAAAGTTCTGAGCCATATAAAGAAATAAGGAGGTGTTAAGGAAGAAACGCATCAGTAAAAACTGTGTTCCGGATTTAGCAAAGACCTGGAAGCAAGGAACTTGAAGGTGGAGGAATGGAAATTATGCATTGTGAAGAACAGAGAGAAAAAAAGACTGAAGAGTGAACAGAGCCTCCAGACCTGGGGGGCAGCCCCCACTGTACCAGCAGCGGTGTGACAGCTGTCTTGGGGGAGGAGAGCCAGGGGCACTGAGACTTTTTTAAAGTAACAGTCGCAACTTCCCAACTTTGATGAAAGACGTTTATCTCCGTATCCAGGAAGCTCAGTGAGCCTCAAGTAGGGTAAGTAAAGAGTCACATCATGGTCAGACGGGTGAAACCCAGTGAGAAATTCGAGAAAGGAGCAGCGAAGGGCTGGCATAGGGGCCCAGTGCTGTTGGTGGGGGCTTCTTAGGAACAACGGGGTCAGAGGGCAGGGAGCCTGCCCCCCAGGAATTCTGTGTTCAGCAAAACTGCTCTCCAGGAGTGGGCAAATAAAGACCTTCCTGTATGAACAGACAGGGACTCACCGTCAGCAAAGCCCGCCTTCCAAGAAATACCCAGGAAGACCTTTGGGCTGAATGAAGTGACACCATGGGAAGAGGCAGCTCGGGGACGGCTGAAGTGCAGGCTGACACAGAGTCTGTGACTGACTCTTCTCACGTCTTGTCCTCTACGAGAGACACGAGTGCATGAGGACAGTCGTTATGAATGCACCATGAGGCCGTGTGTGTAGACGGCACCGAGGGGGAAGGAGGGGCTCTGTGGGGCAGTTTCTGCGTTTTCCCAGAATTAACCTGTTAAGATGCGTCATGTGATCTCTAGAGCAACCTCTAGGAAAATAACTTGTAAAAATAGTCCACAGAGGGGTTAGAATGGTATACTAAGAATCCTTATTTAAACCAAAAACAGGGAGAAACAAAGGGACAAAAACAGAAAACAAAGAGAAAGAAAAATTCAGCCACATCCATAATTGTATTAAATGTGAAACAGTCTGGGTGCCCCAAACAAGGGAGAGCTTGTCAGAAGAGCAAGATCCCGTCTGTGCCATCTGGAGAGGGACATCTTAGAGCCAAAGACAAGAAAGTTTGGAAGAAAGGATGGAAACGCTGCGAGAGGGCTTGAGTGGCTATGCTAATGTCAGACAAAACAAACGTCACGACAGATGCTAAGAGCAGAGGCCTTCAAGAGAGCAAGAAGGTAGAGCAGGAAGGTCCAACAGTGAGCAGTGTCCACGCACCTGGCAGTGGAGCCCAGACGTCTCTGAAGCAAGAGCTGACAGGACTGAGTGGAGAAGCAGTTGGATTATAGCTGGAACCGCCAGTTCCCCGCACCAATTGTCCGTGGAACAACCAGAGAGAATCAGCGAGGGTGCAGGAAGTTTGGGAAGTCCTACCAGCCAGGTCAGTCTCGCTGTCCGGTGCACGCAGCACATGTGTCGCGCCAGGGCCCTGGGATGCCTCTCAGCAGAGAGCTGTACCAGACCATGTGACAAGTCTCACTTAAAAGAGTTGAGGGGGAGGGGATAGCTCAGTGGAAGAGCATGTGCCCAGCATGCATGAAGTTGGGTTCAATCCCCAGCACCTCCATTTGAATAAGCAAATAAACCTAATTACTCCCTTAAAATTAAAAAGAAAAGTTGAGATACAAAAAGTAGGCCCTCTTCCACAGAAGAATTAAATTAAAAATTGGCAACAGGAGGAAACCCAGGGAAATCCTCTAGTGTCTGGGATCCAGCAGCCCGCCTCTGAATAACCCATGGCCCAGTGAAGACACTTCAGGGAAGAAACACACTTTGAACTAAATGAGAACAAAGACGGTGCATCGGGCCCTGGGGCCGGGCTGCAGCTGTACTTAGTGTGGCGCGCTTGGCTTCAAGCCCCTGAAACCAGACAGGGAAGTTGTCAAGTCAGTAACCTAACCTTTTACCCGAAGAAACCAGGAATAAAAGGAAAGCAGACTTGACCCAAAGCAAGTAGAAGAAACATCCGGGAGACGCAGAGTGGCCAGAAAGCTTAGGGGTGAGGGGGTGGTCGCTTCTGGCAGCAGCGTGGTCAGTGGGTGATGGGAACGTTCAGAAACTGGCTTGTGACGCAGCAAGTCACGAGGAATCACATGCACTAGTTGAGTTTCTTAGGCAAGTTACATGTCCACTTGTATTTGGGGGTAGTGTGAACTCATAGGCAAACAGCGCATGGACCCCAGGAGTCGTGGTCTGGCCCCTGAGGTGGTGACATCCACGTGGTCAGTGCTGGCTCAGCCCTGGCCCTCTCACCGAAGCTTGTGCTCGTTTCTGTGTGTGTGACGGTCCTTATGTTCCAGCGTGTCAGCTTTTCAGGTCGCATCCGGCCTTACCTCTTTGGGGACTGAAGAGTTGACTGGGTTGAGTGTTTATTCGTCGGCTGCCTGGCCACCCATTCCGGTCCCTGAGATTGCCTGTCCCCAGCACGACACCTCACCGCCTTCTGCCTATCTGTCCCCAAGAGGGCTGAGCTGGGGGGTGGTGCCCGGGGCTCCGGGGAGGAGGGCAGGCCGGCTGGCCTGTCTGCGGCTCCCCTGCCCCACCTTCCCCAAGTGGGCATTCCCACCCCTTTGTAGCCCAAGAAAATGTACCTCCCTCTAAGGGGATTTAAACTCTGCTCTCAGGTGTCCTTGGGGAAATTCTCGCGGAGTCTGGTAGAACTACCTAACAGGTGCCTGGAGCCGGTGGGGTTTTTGTGCCTCACAGGCGGAGCTGCCTTGTCCCCCTACTTCACTGTCTCCGGCGTGGCTCTTCAGGATCTGGGCTCCCAGGACACGTGGACACCCACAGCCTGCTCTTAAAAGCCCTTTGGAGTTTATAAGTTGAAGCAGGAGTGTGGGGAGCACAGGAGACAACTTTCGTTCTGGGGAAAGTCAGTGTGTGCTTGTTCCAGGGACCGCCTGGAGCAGCTGGAGAGGAAGCGGGAGCGCGAGCGCAAGCTGCGGGAGCAGCAGAAGGAGCAGCGGGAGCAGAAGGAGCGGGAGCGGCGGGCGGAGGAGCGGCGCAAGGAGCGGGAGGCCCGGAGGGAAGGTGAGGGCGCCCGGCCCGCTGGCGATCGGGCCCAGCTGGAAGCGGCAGGTTCTTGGCCTTCCTCTTTGACCAGTGGATGGCAGTCTGAGGGCCCAGGGTGCTCGGGGCAGCTACCCGGCCCAGCCCAGCGCCGTTGGAAGTGTACAGGCAGCGGGGGGCACAAGGGGTCCTGGAAAGGCAGCGCCGTCTCTGTTCTGCTGTGTGTGTGCAGGGTCTGCACATCACCGAGCCCTGAGGGAGGACTATGGCGACAAAGTGAAGGCCAGCCACTGGAGCCGGAGCCCCCTCCGGCCGCCTCGCGAGCGCTTCGAGCTGGGGGAAGGCCGGAAGCCCGGTGAGTGTCATGGCCGGTCTTCACGGGGGAGCATGAGCGCAGAGCCGTGCTACCTCCTTGCCACACTGAACAGGCCGAGGCACGGGGGCCGCGCCGTGCGGATCTGTGGGAAGTCAGTTTCTTGCTGAAACGCTGTCACTTGTCCCTGAAGAGGCGTCTCCCACCTCCAGGCCTGCGGAGGCGCTGTTTTCAGACAAACTGGCGTCAGATTTGTGTGAAAAGCACCATCTGATGTTTGCTTGACAACATGTCCCCACGTTCACCTTCAGTGGTTTGTTTCATCAGTAAAAGAAGAGAAGACGGAAGAGAGAGACCTGCTGTCTGACCTGCAGGACGTTAGCGACAGTGAGAGGAAGACCAGCTCGGCCGAGTCCTCATCGGGTAACCGCCCTTGCCGGGCCCCGCTGCACTGCTGCCGCCGGAGGGAGGGAGGCCGCCGGGCCACCTGGGTTCTCTTCCCACAGCAGAGTCGGGGTCTGGTTCGGAGGAGGAGGAGGAGGAGGAGGAGGAGGAGGAGGGGAGCAGCAGTGAGGAGTCGGAGGAGGAGGAGGAGGAGGAGGAAGAGGAGGAGGAGGAGGAGGAGGAGACGGGGAGCAACTCCGAGGACGCATCTGCACAGTCGGCAGGTGAGAGCGAGGCCCCTCAATCTCATGGGAGCCTGGAAACCACAGAAAACAGTTTGAAGTCTGAGTAAAAACACTTCCCAGTTGAAAGCGCCTGCTCTGGGACACACGTGGCACCCCAGGGTTGACCACCGGAGGTGCTTCTGCTTGTGGGGTCTGAGCTGCTGCCTGTGTCTCTTGCAGAAGAAGTGAGTGAGGAGGAAATGAGCGAAGATGAGGAGCGAGAGGGCGAGAACCACGTCCTCGTCGGTACGAGGCCTGCGTGCTCAGTGAGCATGGCTGGGCGGGGACTACTGTCCGAGGACATGCTGCCCCAGAGGCCGCGGCGAGCACCCATGCTGGTGGTCCCAAGACTCTGCCCCATGCTTGGCACTTGTGCCTTGGTAGCTGGCATCCCTTAGAGGAACAATGCTGACCGCATGCCATCCTGGGGGCTGCTGGGCTTGGACACGGAGGGATCTGCCAGCTCAGCTCTGACCGCAGGGCCCTCCCTGGCCTGGGGCTGGTGTGGCCTCTGCAGGCAGCCAGCTGTACGCCGGGCCAGTAGTGATGAGTTCTGGGCAGGCCTGAGATGCTATGCCGTCTGTCCCGGGTGGTGGGTCGCACAGCCCATGTGTGGCTCTTGGGGTGCCCCCCCACGTGGCTCCTTCATGGGCTCACTGTTTCCTCAGAACAGGACTTGGTTGTGACACTTGCTGGTTCCTGGTTCCATGATGGGTTTCACTCTTGAAGTTCCAGAGTCACGATTTGACCGGGATTCTGGGGAGAGTGAAGAAGGGGAAGAGGAGGCGGGTGAGGGCACCCCACACAGCAGTGCCCTCACCGAAGGAGAGTTCGTGCCCGACTCGCCGGCCTTGTCGCCCATTGAGCTCAAGCAGGAGCTGCCCAAGTACCTGCCCGCCCTGCAGGTCAGGCACCTGCCCACCCCTAGGCTGGCTGTGCTGTGTTGGTCACGGATGGGGCCGCCGCCCTCTGCGTGTCTGTGACCATAGTCTGGCCTCTTGTCGAGCTGCATGGGTGGGAGGACAGCTCCTGTGAGCGCAGCCAGGACGCCCACGAGGGGCTGCACGCACAGGAGGCAGGGAGACTGGCGGTGGCCGGGCATGCAGTCACTTCTACTCAGCCTGGGCTGAGTGGGCAGCTGCCGTCCGTTGCCCTGTCGCCATGTGGGGGTCGTAGGGCAGTGGTGGGAGTCGGCCCGTGCCCTGCTGGGGAGCGGCTGGGAGGGACTGGGCAGGAGTCGTGCAGCAGGCAGGGTGCGCCACAGGCCCTCCTGTGCTGGCGCCGTCTCAGGATGAGTGCCTGGGGGGGTGCCCGCGCTGGCTTTTGTCCACGTTGGGTGTATTTCAGGATAAAGGGCACGTGCTGACTGAAGGAAGCAGCGGCGGGAGAGCAGAGCTGCTCCTGGCCCACCGTCCACGCACCCTCTGGGCCCTCCCGAGACCTCGTGGTGGGGGTTGGCTGTGGGATGTGACCCCGGCTGCTGCGCCCCCACGCTGGTGCTTCCTCCCAGGGCTGTCGGAGTGTGGAGGAGTTCCAGTGCCTGAACAGGATTGAAGAAGGCACTTATGGGGTGGTGTACAGAGCTAAGGACAAGAAAACAGGTGGGTTGAGTCCCGAGGTGGTCCCTTGTTGGGGGGGGGGCGCACGTGGGGCAGGAACTGGGTGGTCCAGAGTCCCAGCCAGCCCCTCAGGCCCCCACATCAGCTCCAGGAGGGAGGTGGGGTGTCCTGCCTGTGTCGTGGCCAGCTGGTGGGGGCTGAGATCTCAGCTGGGGCCGTCCTGGGCCCTGGCACCTCCAGTGTTAAGGTCATGGGACACAGTTCCCTACTATCCTAGAAGTTGCCCCTCCCCTGGTGCTGGGCGTCAGCTTGGCCTTACCTGACTGGCGCACACCTGAGCCACCGACCTCTTGGTACCTCCGGAGGTCACAGGTCAGCCTGGCCATCAGACTCTGCTGCTCGGTTGCAACCTCAGGCCACTCACTCCCAGACGGTGTGGAGTCCACCTGGCCAGGCCTGAGAGCCACCAGGGCATCGGTCTTGAGTGCCGGCACCTGAGCAGGTGTGTGAGCCGTGGGTTGGCGCTCTCCCAGCCCTGCGGCCAGGCTCTGAAGAATCAGAGAGCCCGTTGGGGACCCTGAGTGCCGTGGATGCCATTTGGGGTGTCGAGGTTTGCTGTCTGTGACCACGGAGGGAGACAGTGGTGAACAGAAGAGTGTTGGTGGGAGGGTGTTTCTCAGTACTTGTCTTTAAACTGCTTTCTTCAGATGAGATCGTGGCTCTGAAGCGGCTGAAGATGGAGAAGGAGAAGGAGGGCTTCCCCATCACGTCACTGCGGGAGATCAACACGATCCTCAAGGCACAGCACCCCAACATCGTCACTGTCAGGGTGAGGGCTGGGCTCCGGGTGTCAGGGGGAGCCGGGGAGCCAGGCAGCAGGCTGGCCTGGGCGCCGGTGTCACCGGGCCCGTGGTTGTTTCCCAGGAAATAGTCGTGGGCAGCAACATGGACAAGATCTACATCGTGATGAACTACGTGGAACACGACCTCAAGAGCCTCATGGAGACCATGAAGCAGCCGTTTCTGCCAGGTGGGCCTCCTGCAGGCCTTAGTCCTACAGTGTGGCCCTGACCCCGACCCCAAGGGGTGTCCCTCCCCCGGGCCACTGGTGACGTCCCTGGGGCAGAAGGAGCGTGACCTCCGACTCTGACCCTTTGTACCATGTGGGCGAGAGTACCCGTGCCCTGGGCTGGGACGCCTGGTGGCTGCTGGGGTGTTGGGTGACCCACGGGGCCGGCCCTTGCTGACCTGTCTCCGTGCAGGGGAGGTGAAGACCCTGATGATCCAGCTGCTGCGCGGCGTGAAGCACCTGCACGACAACTGGATCCTGCACCGCGACCTCAAGACATCCAACCTGCTGCTGAGCCATGCAGGCATCCTCAAGGTGAGCCCACGCCCCCGCCCGGCCCCCGCCCTCGAGGTGAGCCCACGCCCCCGCCCGGCCCCCGTCCTCGAGATGAGCCCACGCCCCCGCCCGGCCCCCGCCCTCAAGGTGAGCCCGCCCCCTGCCTGGCCCCCATCCTCGGCCAGCGCCCCCAGGCCAGCTCAGAGGGCCCAGCTCCCAGCTGCAGCCCACCGTTTATCCCTGAAGGTGGGGGACTTCGGGCTGGCACGGGAGTACGGGTCTCCTCTGAAGGCCTACACCCCAGTTGTTGTGACCCTGTGGTACCGCGCCCCAGAGCTGCTGCTGGGCGCCAAGGTGAGTGTGGGTGAGCAGGAACCAGCCCTGGGCCCGGGCGACCTGCCAGCCCCCTGAGTGCACCCTGGTCTCTCAGGAGTACTCCACGGCCGTGGACATGTGGTCGGTGGGCTGCATCTTTGGGGAGCTGCTGACTCAGAAGCCACTGTTTCCTGGGAAGTCGGAAATCGATCAGATCAACAAAGTGTTCAAGGTGGGTCTGGGGCACCGCCTGCAGGTGCCCACTAGGCCGTGTGGGGGCGCTGCAGGCCACTACCCCTCCCTGCCGGGCCTGGCTGTTTGAGACATCCCCCTCTTTTAGGACCTGGGGACCCCCAGTGAGAAAATCTGGCCTGGCTACAATGACCTCCCTGCCGTCAAGAAGATGACCTTCACTGAGTACCCATATAACAATCTCCGCAAGCGTTTCGGGGCCCTGCTCTCAGACCAGGGCTTCGACCTCATGAACAAGTGCGTGTGGGCGGGGGTCGCCTGTCCCTGGGCCCTCCCCCAGCCCCACCCCGCGGTGGCCCCAACCGCCCTTGTTCTCCCAGGTTCCTGACCTACTTCCCTGGGCGGAGGGTCAACGCAGAGGACGGCCTCAAGCACGAATATTTCCGAGAGACCCCCCTCCCCATCGACCCCTCCATGTTCCCCACGTGGCCGGCCAAGAGTGAACAGCAGAGGGTGAAGCGAGGCACCAGCCCGCGGCCCCCGGAGGGAGGCCTGGGCTACAGCCAGCTGGTGAGGGGCAGGCTGGCCGGGGCGGGAAGGCTCGGGGGGTCCCTGAGGTGGGGCTGGCCCAGCCAGGGCCCCACGCTGCCGCTGTCTCTGCAGGGTGACGACGACCTGAAGGAGACGGGTTTCCACCTCACCACCACCAACCAGGGTGCCTCAGCCGCCGGCCCAGGGTTCAGCCTGAAGTTCTGAGCTTCAGAGTGGACCCCAGACCCACCCTGGGGAATGCCGACCGACGGCCCAGCTGGGACCAGGGCAGACGTTGGAGGCGGCATCTGGGTCCACCTAGGTCCTGCCCTGACTGGACGCGGCGGCTGCCAGCCTCAAGTCAGACTGCTGGTCCTGTTGGGTCTCCGCATTTTGTTTTTATTTCATCTAGGCTTGTAAATTTGTAGAATTAAATCACATTTTCCTTGTTGTGGGAGGAAAGGCTGTATTTTTTCAGAGGTATTGGACCTTCCCTGCAAGGAGAGGGCGGGCGTCCGTCCTCCCTCGCACACAACCACGGTGACTGCTGGGGGCCAGGCCGGTCCGGTGCTGGCCGCGACTAGGGACTGAACTGTGGGGGTTTTACTCTGTACTGTTCAGGCTGCAGTTGCCAGGCCTCCTTCCCTCCCCCAGGCCCCCGGAGCTGGGCGTGGCGTGCTCAGCCACAGTGGGTTTTTTGTACAAGGTGGTTACACGTTTTAAGATGTAGTAAAATACTCTTGGAGGAAAGATCTGGAATGTCCTTCTTTCAGCCACTGGCCCTGCACCGGGTGCTGGGCTAGTGCTGCCTGGGAGGGGAGGTGGGAGCAAGGGGGGCCTCTGATCCCACGTGGGCCCGGCTCCTGCCACCAGCAAGTCCTTCAGCTCCTGGTCTGGCGGGACAGGGTGTCGCTTCTACAGAGGGGACCCTTGCCACTGCCCACACCAAGCTAGTCCCTTCTGTTGGGGTCCCCAGCCTGGTCCCCTCCTCCTGCTGAGGGCGTCCCCCAACCCCTGACCTGCTGTGCTCGGGGAGGCCAGGCAGCCATAGCAGCCCCCACCCTGGCTCAGCTTCCTGCCTCATTCTGGGCCTCAGCGGACCCGCTTGCAGGCTCCGTCTGCAGAAGCCCTTCCTGGCCTGTCTCCGGGGCCTGTGTTCTCCCCGCAAGGAACTATGCAGGGAAGTCGGGGTGTCCTGGCCTCAGGCTCCCTGCTCCGTGGGCGCAAGACCGGCCACCCACCCTCCCAAGAAAGGGCGCGGAGACGTCAGAGAGAAAGGGCTTTATCAGCAGCCTCAGCCTGCCGGAGGGGCCTCAGCTCCGCACGCGGACTCGCCAGGAGTAGGTGCTGAGCACGCGCTGCCGCCGGCGCACCACGCAGGTGTAGGTGCCCTCGTTGACAGCGTTGGCGATGATGCTCAGGTGCGCCTCGCCCAGCGCCAGGTAGCCGGGGTAGGAGAACTCCAGGGGCTCCTGGTCCTTGTACCAGCTGTGGGGAGGTGGAGCGCTGGGCAGGGTCCCGTCCCCGCCCGCGCCGCCCACCCTTGGGCGCCCCGGTTGGGGGGGGGGTCACTCACTACACTTTGCCTTTCTTATGGAGGATCTTCTGGCCACAGCGGAAGGTCACGTTCCTACCCTCCGGCACCAGCCGGGTTTTGGTCCTGGGGGGCGGGGCGGTGGCGGCCACCGTGGGGAAGGGGAACTCTGCTTGGGCGGGGGGAGAGGCCGCCTCAGTGCCTGGCCCACGGCGCAGACCGGGTCGGGGCAGGCACCCGACTGCCCTCACCGTAGCAGAAGTCACAGCTGCTGGGGCACAGCCTCTTCATGAGCCGCTGGCGGGCGTCGCAGAAGCCCCTCCGCGCCCAGGACGCGCACACGAACAGCCGGTCCAGGCAGCCTGCAGGACGGCGGCCGAGTCAGGGCCTGCCCGGCCCCCAGCCCGCCCGCCCGCCCGCACCCTGGGCCGGGGCACTGACCGTAGAGCCGGTGCAGCCCCCACAGCTCGTCCTGTGACAGAGCCTTCCAGCCGCGCAGCGTGGCGTTGAGGTGCATGAGCGCCCGGCCGTGCTGAGAGTGCATCAGGCCCAGCGCGTGGCCGATCTCGTGGGCCGCCACGTGCACCAGGTCGGTGAGCCACACGCCTGCAGGCCCTGCCGGTCAGCGCCTCGGACCCCGGCCCAGCCCTCCTCCCTCCGCCCGCCGGCCTTACTCCCCGCGGCCCGCACATCTGCGGCAGGGCAGGGAGCCTCCCTCGGCGCAGCCATGGGAAGATAAGAATGTTCCAGGCCAGCGAGGCGGTGAGCTGGCCCCCAGGAATGCAGCTCCAGCTCCGGCGGTGTGGGGGTGGGGGGGCTTCAGGCTCCGGGAACCCAGGCCTCCAGGCCTCCTCACAGCCTTCCCCTCCCTGCATGCTTGAGCCCCACTGCAGCCACGACCCCCAAGACCCACCCCCATGCCCATCGTGGTGTGAGGGCCCCCACAGGAGGCCAGGCCGGCCGTCACCTTTCTTCCAGCTGTAGCGCGTGGGGCCCAGGACCCAGTACTCGCTGTCGTCAAAGTGGATTCCGCCGTGCGGGGGGAAGAAGGCGTGGGCCAGCTCGCCCGTGGGGCCGTCGAAGCAGTGGTGCAGCGGGGAGACCAGGCAGTCCGTGTGGTTGACCGGGTAGAAGCCTGGGGGAGCATGGGGCTGAGAGGGGGCCTCGTGGCTGGGCGGGGGCAGGGGCACGGTGCCCACCTATGCGTAGGTCGCTGGGCTGCTCGGGGGCCACCTCGCGGAAGCTGAAGGGGGACACGTCACTCCACATGCGGAAGGCGGCGGCCAGGCCCCGCCGGGTCTCGCTGGGGCTCAGCAGGTTCCTTGGGAAGGAGAGGATCCTGGAGGGGAGGGAGGGGAGTCCAGGTCAGGGGTTGTGGCTAGGCTGCATCGCACCCCATCCCCCCAGGGCCAGGGTCGCACCTGTACGTGAGGTTAAAGTGGTCCCAACGCAGCCTGGCGGGGGTCAGGGTGTAGCGGCGTCTGCGAGGCGCCTGGGGGTGCAGTGGACCAAGGCTCGCGGGGGCTGGGACACCCGCGGGGTGGGGCGCAGCATCTCCCTTCAAGGGAAGCAAGTGCCCATTGGGGAGGCAGCAGGGGCTGGCCCCAAGCCCGAAGATGCCAGGAAAAGGGACTGGAAGGAAATGGGGTGGGGGCCGCACGCTCCCGGCAGCGCTGACATTTTCTGGTGTAATACCCGGAGCGGGGTTACTTTAACCAGGAAAAAAAGGTTACTAAAAACAGGCCAGGTCAGAGTGGGCGGGGTTGGAGGCAGATGCTGCCCGCTCCCCCCGCCCCACCGGCGGACACACGACCTCGCCAACACCTGGGCCGCGGAGCCGGGCTGGACCCGCCCGTTTCCCGAGCCCACTCTCACCTGCGCTGCGCTCGCCGCGGGCCGGGCCGCCGGGACCCCCTGCCGGGTCAGCAGCACGAGCGCGGGGAGGAGGCACAGCGCGCCCAGCACGGCTCCGAGCCGGCGGGGCCGGTCGCCGGTCCCCGACGCCTCCGAGGGGACGCAGGCCCCGCGGCCCATGGCGCCTGCGGACTCGCTGTCGGGGCTCGGGGCAGCGGGGAGGCGCTATGGAGGCTCGGGTTACAGCTCTGGGGGGAGGGGGACACGCCCGGCCCTGAAGAGAACCAGCTGGCTGCCCGCTGTTGGGAGCACCCGCCCCCTCCAGCCGCGGGCGCGCGCGGGGACCTGGGCCTGTGGGTCGGTGGCAGTGGCCTGGGCAGGGCCTGCTGGGCGGGGTCACTTGGGGGGGGTGATGAGGGCCCCCGGACGCCAGGGAACGGACAGAAGCCAAGGGCACAGGCTTATGAAGGGGTAATTAGCTGGGGTCCCCAAACTCGCTGGGGGCTGAATGACTTGGCGGCTTTTCCCCCAAATGGAACCCCCTCAACCACCGGACATAGGAGGAGACCAGGGAGTGGCACCTCCATCCTGGCCAGCTCAGGACACGTTCCCTGGCAGGCACTGGCCTGACAGGGACCCTGCGAGAGGGGAGGGACGCGGCGGGAGGGGACGTGGCAAGAGAGTACCCGGCTGAGGAAGAGGGAGGCGAGGGGCTGACGCCAGCAGAGGCAAGGCTTGAAGCACCAGGGGGGAGGGGGGCCTGCAAGTGCCAGCGGAGGGACCCCGTGGGGGGGCGAGTGGGAAGGGCTCTAAGTGCGGGGCGCGACAGCTGTCAGAGCCAGGAATCCCCACTCGGCTATCCCTGCGGAGGGGGTGCCGAAGTCTGAACGGTCCTGGTGGGGGCTGGGGGAACTGGTGTCTTGAGGCGGATGACTCGACGGGACGGCCCTCAGGCTCCACGGGGCAGAGAAGCCAAGCCAGGTGGGATGTTGGCAAGGGTGCCTCTGGGCTGTGAGCACTGAGAGGCCCACCAGGGCAGAGCGGACTCGGGGCAGGGGAGACGGGGTGGGGGCCGGGGTATTGAGCCGAGAGGGAGGCGCCAGGACAGACGAGGCCGGGATGCTGGCCCTCCCCGCTCTCCATCCAGGCCTTGAGCCCAGAGTGACAGTGGTGCGCCAGGCCAGCAGGGTCAGCGCCAAGTGTCTGGCAGACAGCCAGGAGGCTCCGGGAGAGCATTTCGGGTGGTTCTTGGAAAGCGCCCGGCCACTGGACCAAGACGAGAACTGCGCCCCACTTCGTGGCCAAACATTTGTGCCAATAAACCGATCCTCTCCGCCCTGTGCCCTGCCCTCTTCCCAGGTCCCTGCTCTGCCTCCCCGCGCTCAGCAGTCCGGAGACCCTGGAGGGGGCGCCTGGCCTGAAACAGCTGCTTGGCCTCACTCTCCACTTAGCCAGGACCTCACAGCCTGCCACGAGACCAGGTCCTGCTTTGGCCAAAGCCTGTCTCCACAGCCACCTCCAAGAGCAAGGAGGAGGCGCTGTTAGACTTTCGGCCCACCCAGACCTTCAGGAAGACAGACACGCGAGCCTGGACCCCATTCTTTCTGGCTCTGAGGCCGGGGTCCGGGCAGGACTCTGGATCCATGAGCCCTGGGAAAAAGAGCAGAACCTTCAGCCAAAGCGCAGAGCCCAGAGCTGGGCAAGCCGAGTTAAGGGGTGGGTCAAGACAGCCCCGGGTAGGGGACCCGCGCGGCCCCACCCCAGGCAGGCAACCAGGCGCAAAGTCAGTGGATCTTTTTATAAAACACTGGATACGGGTGTGCAAAGGCGGCCGCAGGGCGTGGCCCCGGGACGAGGCGGACCCGGCGGGGGCGGGGGCTACACGAAGATCTGGATGCGGTCGCGGATGGGCTGGCGGCAAATGGGGCAGGCGCTAAGCGCAGCGCCACAGGGCGCGCACGCGCCGTGGCCGCACTGGAACACGAGGCGGATGTGGCTGTCGATACAGATGGGGCAGGTGATGCGCTCCTCCATCTGCCGGTAGCGGCTCTGCAGCTCCTCCACCAGCTGCCTCGGCGGGCCGGGTGCGGGGGCCGCGCTGACCACCTCCGTGCCATCTGCGGGAAGGGGTGACGGGCCGTGGCCGCAGCGTAGAGCCGCGAGTAGGGGTGAGAGACACTAGTAGGGGGCGGAGCCGTGAGCCGCGGGCGGGGCGGGCGCCTGGGGGCGGGGCGGGCCGGGACTGGAGCGGAGCCCCACCTGGACGCAGCTTCTTGATGATGACCACCTGGCACCTGATGCACTTCTTCATCCTCCGCGAGCACTCTGCGGGGGAGCGCAGTTGAGCAGGGCTGCCCCGCCCGCACCCAGGCCCCGCCTGCCAAGCTTTGGCACTCACCCTCGCACACCGTGCGGTGCTGGCACGGCGAGAACAGCACCAGCAGTGCCAGCTCCGAGCACACCAAGCACTCGGCGGCCTCGGGGCCCGACGGCGCCGGCACGTGCAGGTTGGTCACGGTGTTGGGGGCGCTGATCACCAGCCTTGGGCCCTGGGCCGCAACCCCGCCGCCGCCTGCCTGCCGCTCACTGCGGTGGGAGGAGGAGCTTAAAAGGGCCCTGGGACGCCGGCCTGGCCCGGCCCCGCCCCGCCCCGCCCACCCGCCCACCGGGCTCACCGGAAGCGCTGGGCACATCCCTGCAGGGCTTTGAGCACCCGGCCCTCGGTGGCGAAGTCCAGCGGGCTCCGGCCGCGGTGGTTAGCGTAGCTCAAGTCAGCGCCTTCCAGCGCCAGGAAGCAGGCGACTGCCGCACCTGCCGTCAGCTCCACGTTGCCAGGAAGGCCTGAGGCCTGCAGCTGGGTGGTAGGACAGACGCTGGTGAGGGTGGGCACGGCAGAAACGCTGGCCTGAAAGGAGCCCCGGTTGGCACTGGGCTGCACAGGCCTGGGCACCCCTCCCTGTCCAGGCCGCTGACCATAGACAGGGAGATAAAAGGCCCTGGCCAGGCAGCTCCGGGGGTAGGGACTGAGTCCTGACACTATCTCTGCACATACCGCGGCCCAACCCCATTGGGCCCCACCTCCTTCCCCAGGCCAGACAGGACCACACACTCAGGAACACTGGCCACACCGTGGTGACCAAGATATGAGAAGATGCCTCCAGCAAACCACCGTGGCCCAGGCTGCACCACCCTGAGAGGGCCTGGCTCCCTGGACCATCCCTGAAGGTGCAGGTGGACAGAAGTCAGACCCTACCCAAGCCTGCAGCCAGACGCCATACCCTCTCCAGCACCCAGAGTCACACTTCCTCACCCTGGACAGCAGCTGCAAGGGCCCCGGGTCCCCCCCGGCCCCATCAGCCACCAGGGGCAGCAGCTGATGACGCTGCAGTGCCACGTGCAGCGCCGTATCCCCCTCCTCATCTTCGGCATTGACACTGCAGCCCGCGTCCACCAGCAGCGGCACCAGCCCTACATGGGCCTGCTGCACGGCCAGGTGCAGTGGGGACTGGAGCTTCCGGTTGCGAACATTCACATCACAGCGGCCCTGGGGAGGGCGGTGGGCACAGGCTCAGCCCCGGGACCCCAGTGGGCCCTGACTCCCCAGTCCCTGGGCTGGCCCAGGACCCCGTGCCTGCACCTCTCTGATGAGAACCTGGGCCACCTCCCAGTGGTTGTTGAGGGCAGCCAGGTGCAGTGCCGTGAATCCGTCCTCTTTCTGGGCATCCACCAGCTGCCGGGCCCGTGCCAGGATCCTCTTGACAGCTCTGCGGGAGCAGCGAGACACGTCGGGTCAGGGGCGACCCTGGAGTGGCCTGGCAGCACGGCAGGAGCCCGTGCCCACCCTACACTCACAGCGTGTGGCCTTTGAGGGACGCGTGGTGCAAGAGAGTGAAGCCTTGGCTGTTAGTGGCAGTGATGTCAATGCCTGGCACCTCAGTGAGGACCTCCACGATGCCACTGGCGGCACTGCCCGCCGAGATGGCGCAGTGCAGGGGAGTGTTGGCGTGAGCATCCTGTCGGTGGTGGACCAGCAGTCACTTGGCGGGAAGGTCACTGTCTCCTTGACCCCAGGGACAGGGACCAGGGGACCCAGCACTCACAGGCAAGTTGACGTCACAGCCACGCTCACACAGGACCCTCACCACCTCCAGGAAGCCCCTCTGCACGGCCACGTGCAGTGCTGAGCTCCGGGTGCCATTAAGGGCGTTAGCCCCGCAACCTGAGCTCAGGAGCACCAGAGTGGCCTCTGGCTGGTTCCTGGAGAAAGAGGAAGCGGGAGAGGAGCTGTGTCCACCCTCTAGACCTGCAGGCCCAGCCTACTGTGCTCTGCCCCGGGCCTCACCCCAGGGCTGCATAGTGCAGTGCCGTGTTGCCTTCATCATCTGCCAGGTCCACGCCTGCCCGCGCCTGCAGCAGCAGTCGTACCAGCTCTACCTGGCCGAGGTAGGCCGCCACCTGCAGGGCAGTCCTGCCCTGGTTCTTGGTGTCCACCTGCCGGGAGAGGCAGCAGCAGGTTAGCCCCTGGGCCCCCACCCCTCCCAGGGGCTGGCCGGGCCTGAGAAGAAGCAGGGCCTCAGGAGCTCGCCTGCTCTGGGTGCCTCCGCAGCAGGTCCAGAGCCCGGGCCACATTGCCCAGGGCCACCTCCACCACCAGCCTCCCTGGGTGCTCCAGGTCACTCTTCTGGGCTCGAAGCTTGTCCAGAACGAGGCTCAGGGAGCCTGGGGAGGCGGGGCTGAGATTAAGAGGTGGCGGGGCAGCCCCGCCTCCCACCAGCCACACAGCCAGCCACCCTCACTTTTGTTCTCCCTGGCGCGCTCAGCCACATCTAGGTTGGCATCCTCCTCGGGCCGGTAGGCCACCAGACAGCAGGGGCTGAAGGTCCACAGCTGACCGCTGACTGCCACACGCAGGTTTCCATCTCCGAAAACCTTCACCACCTTCCCGATGCTGGCCCAGAGCCTGAGGGGGGTAAGAGGGCGGGGTCACAGGCAGGTCTAGGGTGGGAGAGGGAGGCAAACGTGGGGGTGGGGGACTCACTGGGGCCATATCATCTGTCCACTCGCCATGCCCGGCCTGCAGCCGCTTCACTGTGTCAAGGTCGTCAATGACCCGCACCACGTCGCCCACCCAGAAGGAGTTGTGCTGAGTGAGAGAAAGGCACGTGAGGGGCTCTGGCAGGTAAGGGTGCCCCCATCCAGCTCCACAGGACAGGCCTGAACAGGACCCCACCCCTGCTGGAAAGCGTGATCAGAGGAGTGGGCTGGATGAGGCAACGGGGACCTGGGCAGCATCCGCCCGACAGGAAGCCAGGGTGCCCTTTCCCCGCACACTGATGGGGGAGGGGCATGGCCAGGACCAGACTAGCCTGGTTCGGGAAGGGCAGTGCCCAGGATTGAGCCTGTTCCTCCTCCCACCAAGCCTTTCCAAGCAACTTCCTCCACAGCTTGCCCTCACCTGCACAGAACTCACTGTACAAACCCTGTCCTGTGACCCTACCATACCCCTTTCCTGAAGGCCCGCAGGTGTCCCAGTTCCAGAGCTGAGCCGGGCACACCCCCTCGAGGGGCCTGTTCTCTGACCCAGGGCCCATCAGTGGATGCTCTGCCGCCTGCCTGCCTCCCCTCTCCTGCATTGCCCGTCCAAGAAACCGTCTCCCCACACCCACCCCATCCCCACTGCCCTGAGCCCAGTGTCCACCCCGTCCTAAGCGGCCTTCCCACCTTTCTTGGTGCACCCACAGGGAGTATTCTAGAAAATCAGCCCAACCACACCACCTCCTGCCTTTGAGGCTGCAGTGGCTTCCTCTGCTTGCCCAGCTTCCAACAGCTTCCCGTGTCACGCCTTGCACGTTCTGACACCTGGGTCCCCTCCCCATAGAACTAATCGTCTCTGGACCCCGTTAGGCCCTCCCTTCTTCCTTCAAGGCTGGGCAGGGGGCACAGAAGTGGGCGGAGGGACTCAGCCCAGCCCCCATGCACCTTGGTGAGAGCCCCAGGGTGGAAGGTCCAGCGGGTCTTGTGGCGGAACTGCACACGCACGTCCCCGCGGTCCGTGATGCGGTGCACGGTGCCCGTCTGTCCGATAAACTGTGGCGGGTCGTGGAGGCTGTGGCTGGTGGAGCAGGAGGGCTGGGGGTCCAGAGAAGGCGGGGAGGGAGGGCACAGGGGGCTCAGCGGGTGAGGGGGCTCACCTCTGCCATCCTGGGGTTCCAGCCGCCGTGGCCTTCCTGCATGTCCCTCAGAATGTCTGTGTCCAGCAGACACTTAACCTTGTCCCCAGGCTGGAAGGGCTGGCCATCAGCACTCACCCGGCGCTGCAGCTCTGCGGGCTTGCCTGGGGGCAAGGCGGTGGGCCCAGCTCAGGGGCTACCCCTCCATGCCCCTGTCTACCCAGTGGTGCCCCCGAGGCTCAGCCACAGCAGAGGGCAGCTGGGGGGTGTTGGTGGGGCCCACCCGTACCGAGCCTCGGGAGATGCTCCCTGTAGTAGAAGCCGCCGGCCGCCTCACCCACACACTTGAGGTCCACCTTGCCCTTGTGGCCCACGCGGTACACATTGGTGGTGCCGTCGGCCCACGTCACGCTGGCCACGCTCCGGCCCGTCTCAACATCCCAGCCACGGATGTCCACCACTCGTCCTGACTTCCCTTCCCCTCCTGGGAGACAGGGCCCCGCCAGCAGGCTCAGCCCATGCTCGAGGGTGAGCCACCCCTGGCGGCAGCCATGCCCCACCCCCGACCCGGGCCTCCCACTCACCGTCCTGGGAACCCCATTCCCAGTCGGGGCCCCGAACCACCTTCGCCCCCTGGAAGATGCCCCTTAATGGGATCCTTGGGAGGCCCTGGCGGGGACTCAGTGTGACCCTGCAAAAGAGAGTGAGTCCCGGGCCATGAGGGTGGTGCGATGGTGCAGGCCCTCCATGCTCCTCTACTCTTGCTCCCGCTCCCGGAGGCTGCAGCCGGGGCCCCAGCTCCCAGCTCTCCCCTGGGACAGCTGGCACAGCAGGTCGATGCCCCTCACCCTCTGGGCCCAGACTGACTCTGCTGACTGCATCCCTCCCAGGGACCTTCTCTGACACCAGGCTGGAGCGGGACCCCAGGCCCCCGTCACAGCACGGCCTCTGGTGCGGTCACACCACATCTGTTGCCTCCTGGTGAGCTGAGGGCCCTGTGGGAGCTGTCTCTGCAAGCTCGGTGCAGGGCTCAGCACGTGGGGTGGGAGGAAGAATGCAGACTTGGTCAGAGGCACCCAGACAGCTGAGACCAGCTCCCACCCCGGCCAGTGGGCAGCTGGGATGTGGAGCACACAGGGAGTGTCAAGGAGGCGAGGGCAGGTGTGTGCCTCTGGGTGCCCATCCTGGCCCAGTGGATTCTTCCCCAGTCTGACTCCCCTCCACCGACCACAGCAAAGGAGCCCCTCAGCCAGGCCAAAAGCACCCCCACAGCAGCTGCTGGCTGCACACCCCACACAGGCGGCCCTCAGCGCCCTGGCCACGGCGGCACTGGGGCGCCACTGCAGAGCCTGGCTCTACAAGCGGGCCAGACAGACAACCCATCCACAGCACCAACCCCTGCATGTCTGCTCCGTGGACAAGGTGGCCTCTGCTGCAAGGGGTGGGGGCTGGTGTCAGCACCCAGGCCACTGGCGTGACCGTGCCCCTGGCCACTCTTAGAGGAAATGGCTCAGGAAGGACTTAACCTGTACCCTGGGGAGTGGTCTGGCCGGTGTGGCCGGGACGTGAGCCCGCAGGCAGGCCCCGCCCACTCGTGGAGACGGGGGGACTCACGGGCGCGAGTGCGCCGTCTCGTAGCGCTCGAAGGCGTGGGCCAGGTCGTGCTTGTTGTGCATGTAGCACTGCGTGCACAGGTCGTAGTCGAAGCAGACGCGGCACTTCCAGCGCATGCCCCGCAGCCCGTGCTTCTTGCAGCAGTCACAGATGATGTTGGGGTGGCGGACGCCTGGGGGTGGGCAGGATCAGGGGGTGCCGGCGCGGCCCCGCCCCCGCCCGGGCCCCGCCCCCCGGCCCGCACACCGCACCGATCTGGGCGTTGTCATAGAGCAGCAGGTCGTGCGCGCCCTGGTAGCCTGCGCGGTAGTTGGTGCGGGTCCCGTGGTCCCACTGCACGACCACCGTGCGATCCGGGGTGGAAGGGCTTCCGTGGCGGCCGAGCTCCACCACCGTGCCCACACCGCCCTCGCCGCCGTCCTGCTGGCCCCACTTCCAGTCCATGCCACGCACCACACGCATGCCCACCTGCACGCCGGCCTGGGGGTCTGGTTCCATGGCGGCCAGGACCTGCAGGCAGAGGGCACCCTCAGGCCACATCAAGAAGGCAACACAGGTTTGCACCGGTTCCAAGAGGGCTGCCAGGGAGAGCCGAATGGGACAGGATGAGGGGGGAGGGAGGTGGGGAGGAGAGCACGTTGTGCTAGAGACAGGAGGGGGCCCACATGGCCACGGCCAGCAGCGAGGGAGACCAGCTGCAAAGACAGAGGCAGTCCATCCTGGAGGAAGGATGGGACACCTCTTTGGAAAGGCCCCTCCCATGGCTAGGAGCCCCTGCCCTGTGGTGAACTGGAACAGAGGTGTTGGGTGATCCTGGTGAGAGGACACTGGGCCCCCAGGGAACCAGGGGATAAGCCCTGGTGGGAAGGTTGGGCTAGGCGGAGGCTGGGCTGGTGCTAGCAGATCTGGGTCTGGGTGGTTGGCGTGCAGTAAGCCACCAATATGTAGCTGCATAGAAATGAGTGGATTTGGGTTGCAGAGAGCAATGCGAAAGGTAAGACAATAAAACTTTCCAGAAAAAGCGCTTTCTTTCTGCAGACAATTGATAAACTGGGATGCACTGAATTTAAGACTGGAAAGGCAGCAATGCCTGGGAGGATGCCCCACAAAGGCCCTGTGCCCAGAGTTTGTAGAGGGCGCCGCAGATCCCACACATAAGGCTGACAGCCCAACAGAGAGCAGACAAAGGCTGGAACAGATGCCGCCAACAGCTAACATGTGGGGCCTGACGCTGCCCACGGCTGCAGGCCAGTGGCCAGTGCTGCGCGGTCACTCTGGGCCCCACTGCTGGGCCCGCCCTGGAGAACCGTGGCTCAGCGGCTCCAGGTGTGCACTGTGCACAGCAGTGCCTGCGCCGGCTTTGCTCAGAGGTGATCTGGGTTGTGACAAGTGATTTACCTCCAAGGGAATCCAAACCACAGTCCCACATGTGGTGAAGCTCACAGAGGATGTTGAAGGAAAGCAACTATCTACTCCATTTACAGAAAAGCTCACACAGCACAGGTGAGCCCAGGGCTCCGGAGTCGGGGGACGGCAGCAGAGGCAGCCATGGTGGGCTTCGACGGGAAACGTGCCATTTCCTGATCTGGGTACTGGTGACACACAGGTTCCCTTTGCAAACTTGGATCACTTACAACCCATACCTCTCTGTATCATGTGGTTCCTCAGTGAAGGTTTTTAACAACGTGAATAGATCAGAAACAGCTAAGAGGGAAAATCCACAGAAACTGAAGAGGCTCCCTGGCTCTGGGGCATGAGAGCAGTCCTGCTCCAGCTTCGGAGACTGAGCCTGCACAGGGACGCAGGCTCTGCAGGTGCATCTGGACCCTGGCGCTAGGGAAGCAACCTGCCTGGGGCATGGCTGGGGTGAACCCACAGTCTGGCTACAGAGCTGTGGGCGAGAGGGAGACCCTGAGACCGGCCGGGGTACAGCCAGACCCTGTTAATGCCCAGTGGCCCTGTGAGGCCCAGGGCTTGGCCAGCAACAAGGGAGGAAAACCACATGTCACTCGTCCACCTGGGCCCTGCCCCACCCCAACCCCGACACTCAGCCCAGGCCAGGCCAGCTCAGCACATACACGGGTGCAGCAGAGACTGCAGGTGAGCAGCAGCGGGGCTTTGCCCCCAACTCACCCACCAAACAGCGGCAAGAGCCTGAGCCCACAGGTCATCTGTCGTCCACCCTCTGCCCACCCCCACCAAGAGGCCCAAGCCCAGCACAGGATGGGCGGAGGTGGGGCAGTGCCCACAGGGCTCAGCTCTTGGTCCGGGACCAGCCTGAGCGTCCACATGAGCCTTCACACCCTCAGCGCTGCGAACCACTCGTGCAAATCCCTTCCCTCCCGGGCAGGTGCCTGCGACTACTTCCTCGCCTGCCCAGGACCTCCAGGGGTTCCAGACAGGCACGGATGCTCACGAAGGACAAGCTTTCCCAACTGGATGGCGGGTCTCCTCGGAGACACTCCTCACTGCTCGTTCGCCTGCACGGCCTCCCTCCACTGCCACCTCTCAGCTGCCCTCCTGGTCTCTGGACCCTGGGAAGATCGGGCGCCGCGGCCTGAGGACACCGCAGCTCCAGCCCCAAGGGCCTCTTTGTCCTTCCTGCCGCAGCAAGAATGGCCATGGCAGAAGGCCGCACAAGGCCTGCCGCTCTTCAGTGCCAGCAAGCCCCAGACAAGAGAGGGTCCTGAGGGCTGCCACCCTGGCAGTCAGGTGTGGTGGGCCGTCCACACATGGCCTCGGCCTCCTGCCTGGAGCCTCTCCATCAGCAGCTGCCACAAAAGCCTGACTCAGGCAGAGCAGCGTGGCCTGAGCCAGTGGCCTGGTGACCTAGGGGCAGCACCACCCTGAGGGCACAGGCCCCATCCCCCACCCCGCCAAGCCGCTGACCTCAGCCAGACCCGCACGCCCTCTGCCCTGTGGGAGCCCACCTGGAACCAGTTGTGGCGCGTGGGTAGAACTGAGCTGCCCTCACCATTCCTTCCCACGTGTCCCTGCTGATCTAGTCCAGGCAACCAGAAACCCGAACAAGTGTGGGCAGACAAGCCCAATGAGAGAGCCCTGGTAGCAGGGGGCTCCCCATCTGCAGGGCGCAGAAACTGGCCCTGCACCAACATAAACGGGCAGGAAAGGACCCCAGTCCCATGAACCAACCCTGCAGTCAACCTGCGGCCAGGGTGGCAGGTCTTCTGTCTGTGCCCCAGCTTCTCAGCCTGCCTGGCCAGCTGCCACACCTGCCCTCCTGCTGGCCTTCTGATCCACTGGCCACGTGCTGCGGGACCATCTCCAACAAGACACGGGGTGGGGGGTGGGGGTGGGGGCGGGGGGCGGGGGCACCGTAAGCAGGAGAGCAAGCACGGCCACTACCTGGCTCTGCCCTCAGGGGATTGGGCAGAGAACAGACAGGAGGGGAGGATGGTGCCCAGCAGGGTTATGGGAAATCAGGGCCAAGTCTCAGCCAGCAAGGGCTCCCTGTGGGGAATAAGGTAAGGTCATCAGGGAAGCCCAGCCTGTCACGAGAAGCGCCTCTGACCAGCACCTGTTGCATTTGCACTGGTATTTTTAGCCTGGCCAGACAGTTCTCCTCCAGCCCTGGCCAGTGACCTGCCACCCTCCCTAAGGCTGCCCACCCCAGGAGCCCACTAGTCCAAAGGGGACAGAGCTGGGTGGGACACGCTGAGCCTTGAGCTTCCTCCTGCCCAGACCGGCACCCCTTGAGGACAACAGAGGACTGTCTTGCCCTCACGCCACCCCAGTCTGGGGCCTCCTTCCCCACTGCCACACTCCATCCTGGAGGTCTCGGGCAGCATCTTGCCCAGCATGGTGTCACCCCAGCAACGCCTCCCTGCTGTGCCCTCCTGCGTACGCACCACAAGGACGTGGTACCTGGCTCCAGGGTGTCAGCACCCGGGCTCAGTACTGGAGGATCCTTGTGAAGAAGGCCAGGTGGCTTTCCAGGCCTTTCTGCCACTTCCTTCACCCACCTCCCTGCCTGGTCTTTCTCACTGTTGTCACTGGGACCCAGCAGATGGCGGGTCATGCTCCGTGTGACCTCAGGTGCCCAGCCCTCCCAGCATCAGGGCTCATTACCGCCCCTCAGAAGGTCCCACCGGGTGTACGAAGAGGGAGTGGTAAGAGGGGGGAACGGACCAGGGACAGGAGCAGGGAAGCAGAAGCAAAACCCTGAGGGCTAGGGAGGAAGGGGACCCCCATTTCAGAGGGAAATTCACCCAGAGAGTTCTTCCTTTTTCTTCCTTTGTCAGAAACACCATACCCTGACGCCTTCCTTGGAGCTCCCAGGCCAGGCCCTGGAAGCCCCCAGAGGCTGATGCTATGAAGATTTAAAATGACCCTGAGGCACTCAGGGTGCAAGCAGCAGGCAGCAGGCAACAGGCAGGAAGCATTTAGATGTTTGCTTTAGCAAAATAGGAACCTACCTCAGAGCACACAGCAACCTCCCGTCAGTGTCCCAGACACTTAGCTGTTGTTCTGTGGGGCACAAATTTGCTCAGCCATCAAGCTCTCCTGTTGGAAACCAGCAGCCATTGCCGACACAGAACACTACAAAGCAAACAGGTAACCGGCCAGCGAGTCTGGGGAAAAAATGGTTTTTACAAGATAATTTTACACTTTAAGCATTTACTGTCTCAACCAAACAAATGGACATCTAGGCTATTCTGTTGGCTTACTAGTTTCTCTTTTCACAAGAAACATCCAGCTCTTGGAAGGCAGAACTATTTCTAAAGTACATGTCGGAACAGTATAGAAACAAGGTGATTGCCCTATTTGTGAATATTTTATCAGAAAAACTTCAAAAAGCTGCAAAGATTAAACCACGTTTAGCTAAGAAGTTGGCAAATTGCCTTCACTGAAAATAAAGTTACATGGGCCTGACACTGCTTGTGACAAGAGGCGGCCACTCCCTCCCCTGTACCTCCAGCTGAACTCAAAACGCTGTTTAAATTGACACCATGTGTGGCACAATCAACTGGCAAACCTGGCACATCTCAGGGCACAGCAGCTCTGGCTACGGCAGACGGGGACATCCTGGGTGCCTGGGGAATCTGGCCCATTCGGGGCCGGTGAAACCCCAAGACCCAGTCTGGCCCCGCATGAACACACCTGGTGGTAGAAGACCCAAAGGAAGTAAAAGGTGGTCGTCACTGCAATCTTGGCCACCCAGAGGGAAGCCCTCAGGCACCCCGCAGACTGGGTGTCCCGACCCAACCACTGCACAGGGCCGATCTCTGCCGGAGCATGACAGTCAGATACTTGTTGCACCTGAAGCAACAGGCTGGAGTGACATGGCGAGAGGAGGGGACCCACCAGGAAGGACCGGGTTCGCCAGGGTTCGCCAGGGCTGCCCTTCTTACGTGGCCTCATGCCCAGTCCAGCTGGTGCCCAACAGGAGCCTGTCTGGCACCTTTGCTTATTTCCTCAATTGGTTCTGAGCTCAGAGTGAAAGAGGCAGGATTATTTACCACGTCACCCACCCCCACACACACTCAAAAACAAGCAAAAGCCCTCTGCCATAGCATCAGACAGAATCCAAGTGAAAAGTTCACCTGTCTGGCTAGCCAGTCGCCTCCTCGCTCGCCTTGAGACTGGTGGGCTGCGACCCTGATGCCTGAGGCTCGAGCTTCAGCGCAAGCCCTGGGCCATCCGACCTGTGGCGGCACGGAGATACCAAGACGCACTATCAGCGCCCCGCTGTCTACGTTAGCCATTCCCAGGCCTACACGCACGACCCCCAGAGCCGCCCGGGAGGCCTGCCTCCTGCCCTGCAGCGCTCCCTGGGGTCTGGGGACGCCTGGAGTGGGATCGGAGGGCTGGCGGACCCGGCTCTGCTGACGTCAGGGCCCCGCGCTGCGCCCTGGACTGGAGTGATCTGCCCGCGCGGGGGAAGGCGGGGAGGGGCAGAGGAGTCAGGGGCGGGGGTGAGGGGCAGGGGGGCGGGAGAGCCAGGGCTGGACAAGCCGGGTCGGGGGCCCACCGCTAACCCGAGCCCTCCTCACTCGCTCAGCTCGGCCCCGCCCCTGTCATTCCGTCCTCCTTTCAATCGCAAGCCGCCCCGGGGCCCCGCCGCTGCCAGACCGCGGCCCCGGCCCAAGTGCCCGAGTCGACCCCTCTACTTGCCCGGAAGTTTGCGTCCCGCCTGCTCGGCGCCGCAGCTCTGGGGGCCGGAGGAGCGCCGAGTCTGTCAGCCGGTTGGCTGAGGCCTCGGTAAGTACGGCGGCCGGTCCGCGGACCTCGCCTGCTCAGCGCCTGCCACCCAGACAGCCCTGCAGCGGCACGCCGCGCTGCGCCCGAGCCCACCAGCCGAGACCGCCCGAAGCCCCTAGCGCTCCGGGCTCTGGGGCCGCCGCGGGGCCTGCCGGGAACTGTAGTCCGCAGCCCGCTGGGTCCGGGGTCAAGGGGCGGGCCCCAACCACAACTCCCAGAAGGCCCCGCGGCGGCGTGACGTATGGGCGTGAGGGCGTGGGTCCCGTCCCTGGCCCCGCCCCGACAGAGAAGGCTGGTCTCCGGCCCAGCTTCCCCGGCAAGGGCTTGTGTCGGCTCTGCGCCACGACGGACAGAAGAGGCGTCCGACAGCGTGCGCACACGTTGTCAGAGGGATGCGGACTGTGGGCTGTGACGTCTCTTGGGCCTCTCAGCCGCGGCCCGGGGGGAGCGGGGACACTCGTCCCGAGCCTCCCGGGCTGCCGAAGAGGACGCACGCGCGTGCCTGGGACTCTGGGACCAGGCGGCCACGCCTCTGCCGCGGAGGGGCGGGGCCTATGCCGGACGTGCGTCGCCCTTGCCCCGCCCTGTGTGGCGCGGTTGGATTCGGGGACGCGTTCAGTTGCCATGGAGACAGCCAGCCGGGCCATGGGTGGTGGCGTGTCCTGGATTGGCCGGGCCTCCGGGGCTCAGAGACGTGGTGTCGTCACAGCCGGCTCTTGACTTTTTTTGCTTTAAAATGGAAGTAACGCCAGTGCATGCTTTTAATTCACGAAGAACTGAAGACCTAGTGAAAAACAGCGGCCCCGTGCCCGTCTTCCCAGAGGCAAATACTTCCAACCCTTGAAAACTTTCCTCCGACCGAAACCTCCGAGTTTCAAAACCTAGACTGCTAGTTTTGGATAGATTCATTTTAGACATTTCTGTGGACTTCCCGATAAGGTCAATGAGAACTTGGCTCTCCAAAGAACTCACCGCCAAGGGAGCATTTTCGTGACTCTGTTTTGCTTGTTCGCGGTTACTGTACAAAAGCATACCCCCATTCCTGTACTACCTCTTCTTTTTTCTCTCAATACTTACCCAGTATTTTCCTTATACCCAGACTTTTCCACGGATAATTTTCTTTGCCATTTGCCTATCAACATTTTCCAAAGGCTCAGACACACTAGTGATGTTTACTTCCTGGAGCCTCCTCTCCCAGAGCCCCCGATCTCCTGTTCCAAGCTAGGCCGATGGCTTTCTAAACCCATTGCACAGCTCTGCCACCTTGAGCTTTCCTCCGCTGTCATCCTTGTGACTTTCTCTGCCTTTTTCCTGTGTTGGATTCCTTGTTTCCTGGAATCTGTACTGTCTTCCTTTTTGGTTTACTCTTATTTTGCTGAAGTCAGTCCACTAGTAGCTTCCTGGAAAGGGGACATGTCTGAAATGTGTTTGCTCTCATCTCTAATTGACAAGTTTGGTGTGGTATAGAATTCTACGTTGGAAATTCTTTTCCTTCAAAATTTTTGAAGTCAGTTTTTTGCTTTCAGCTTCCAGGGCTGCTTTTAAAAAGTCCAAAGTCATTCTGATCCCTGCCCATTTGTGTGTGATCCGTTTGCTCTCTGAAAGCTTTTAGGACCTTTCCTTTATGCTTGGTGCCCTCAGTGTCACAGGGATACACCTTGATGGGGGCCTCTTGCTCATGGTGCTCTGCACACAGTGGTTCTCTCCATCCTGTGGGCTGGTGTCATTAGTTATGGAGCTTTTGGAAGAACACCCCCTCCCATTTCCTGTGTTCTTTCTCGATGGAATTCCTATGACTCAGATTCTGATGGAACTTCTTGGACTAACCCTCAAATTTTCTTTTTCACGTAGAGTTTACCTCTTTTTCTGGCATATATTCTTAAATTTACCTTTTAACCGTTTAGCTCATTAGTTAAGCTCCGTGATATTGTTACTTATAATAAAAAATATAGGCCAATGGCACATGAAAAAATGCTCAATATGGCTAATTATCAGAAAAAATGCAAATCAAAACTATAATGAGGTATCACCTCACAGCAGTCAGAATGGCCGTCATTCAAAAGTCCACAAATGACAAATGCTAGAGAGGCTGTGGAGAAAAGGGAACCCTCCTACACTGCTGTTGGGAATGCAGTTTGGTGCAGCCACTGTGGAAAACAGTATGGAGATTCCTCAAAAGACTAGGAATAGACTTACCATATGATGTAGCAATCCCACTCCTGGGCATATATCCAGAGGGAACCTGAATTCAAAAAAGCATGCACCGCAATGTTCATAGCAGCACTATTTACAATAGCCAAGACACGGAAACAGCCTAAATGTCCATCAACAGATGACTCGATAAAGAAGATGTGGTATATTTATACAATGGAATATTACTCAGCCATAAAAAAGAATAAGTAATAAGGAAAAAAATGCCATTTGCAGCAATATGGGTGGACCTGGAGACTCATTCTAAGTGAAGTAAGCCAGAAAAAGAAACAAAAATACCACATGATATTACTTATATGTGGAATCTTAAAAAAAAAAAAAAGACAAACGAACTTATTTACAAAACAGAAACAGACTCATAGACAGAAAGCAAACTTATGGTTATGAGGGGAGGTGGGGAAGGGATAAATCGAGAGTTTGAGATTTGTGGATATTAACTAATATATATAAGATACATAAACAAGCTCATACTGTATAGCACAGGGACCTATATTCAATATCTTATAGTAATTTATGGTGAAAAAGAATATGAAAATGAATATAAGTATGTACATGTATGACTGAAGCAGTGCACTGTGCACCAGAAATTGACACAACGTTGTAAACTGACTGTACTTCAATAAATTAATATATATACACATACTAGGAAAGAAATGTACACTTGGTCTTTGTCCTCAGTTTCTGCCACAGAGCTCCTAAAACCCTTGAATTTTCTAAGTGAAAAGAGTCGTAAAGGTGCATTTTGATATTCATAATAAGCCTTTTCCCATCACCCCTGAATTTATGTTAACAAGGTGATTTTTGGAAAGCCTGTAAGGATGCCAGGGGAGCCAACCAAGTGATTAGAGGGTTAGGACCCTCAGCCTCGCCCTCTGACATCTGCGGAGGGGAGAGGAATCTCCCGTGGCCGATAATTTAACTAATCACGTCCATGTAATGACACTTCCATGAAAACTCAAAAGGTCAGGGTTGGGAGATTTTCTGGGTCGGTGAACACGCAGAGGTTCAGGGAGAGAGTGGTTCCCAGAGGCTGTATGGAACACACCTGCCCTCTGCACCTCTTCCATCTGGCCATCCCTGAGTTAAATCCTTTTATAACAAACTGGTGGTCTACTAAATAAACTGCTTTCCTATGTTCTCTGAGCTGTTCTAGCAAATTCATCAAACCTGAGGAGGCATTTCATCAAACCAACATACAGTCAATTGGTCAGAAAACAGGTAACAACTGGGATTGCAGTTGGCATCTAAAGGGGGGGGGGCCTTCTTGTAGGGCTGAGCCCTTAACCTGTGAGACCTGACGCTATTCCAGGCAGAGCATGTCAGAACAGAGTTCAGCTGGATCTTGTTTTGTACATGAAGAAACAGGTGCATCGAAAGGGTTAGAGAAGTATTAAAGGGAAGGTGGTTACAGTGACGTTCTGGAACCAGGGTGGGACGTAAATAATCTTGCTGCTATGTTTCCAAGATGTAGTCTGAGTCAATCTACATTTTATGCAGAAGGTGCAGCTCTGAGACAGGAAATCAAATCAATGGTAAAAGTCAGAATGTGCGATCAAGGAGGGTGCCGTCAGGCCAGTGACCCTGGGTGCGGTCGTTCCAGCACCAGCAGGACCCAGATGGATGGGGCCGCACTAGCTCAAGCTCGGAATGACGAGAGAGAAGCTTCAGGATGGGAAAGCACAGCAGAACAACCACTAGGAGAGATGCCACGTGGACAAGGCATGTCTACAGTGGCATCTGGTCCAGGCGGCCACAGGAATGTTCACAGGGATTCAGACTTTAGCAGAATGGGGCAGGCATCAGCCCCGCTCCCCATCAGCTCTGGACACGCCAAACACAGGCCCAACAGATGGTGTTCCTGCTACCGAAGACAGCAACTCTCAGGAAGGGGCACCCTGCCCCTGCCAACAGGCATATGTTTAACCAGCACAATCACGGCTTTGACAGATCACTGGATAATTCTGCAGTGGGGCCAGTGGGGCCAGTGGGACTGCATTTGGCCTACCCCAAGGTGTACTGCATCCTCCTTATTGGCAACCAGCACATCCAGGACCTCCAGCACCTCCCAGGGTGGAGCAGAAAGGCCATCCTCATCTGGAGATCCGCAGTGCTCACATATCCAACCTCCCGTGATGCCAGAGTCTCCACGTGTTGATGCAGTAAAACCCAGGACTCTTCCATCTTGGATCCGATAAGGGTTTTTAAAACATGGAATGTCCAAAGCAGAAGTTGGAGAGAGAAAGAACAGAACAGCAACATTCACAATTGTTCAAAAAAGGGCACAGAAGATGCTGAAGGAGGAGCATCTTCCTTTATCTCGGAGAAGGTGGAGATGGTGACAGAGCATAGAGGCTGCAAGTGGCAGCAGAGTCACCAGCGGCCCTACCTCCGCTTCCTCAACAGGAACGAAGTGGTCCAGGTGACTCGGGAAGAGAAAGGGCATCAAAAGACTCACAGGCTTCTGGGTGATGATGATGATGAAGTGTGCCCCGCAGCCAAGGACACACACCGGGAAGCAGTGACGCCCCTGCAGAAGAGTGCGTGCAGCCGGGGGGTCTGGGTGCTTTCCGCCCAGGAGACAAAGGGAGAGACTGCGGCTCTGAGTCATCGGACCGATGAGGAGGAATTACGGGATCGAATCAGCAAAAGCAGGCAGCTTTTTGGAGAAGAGAGAAAGAAGAGCTGCAGTTACAGGACAAACGGATGGCGCTAGCGGAGCAGGTTCCAGAGGAGATGCGTGAATGGATCCGTAAAGAGCAAACTCACGTGTCACTATGGGAAGCAAGAGAAAGAAGAGGTTAAAGAAAAGAGCTCCAAATGAAACCACAGTCAGTTTTAGAGCAAACAAAGCAAGCTGCAACTCTGCATGCGGTTCTGACTCTGGGGACCGCACGCTCCTTGTCCTCCCCACCTGAAAAGAAGAGGCGGGGTAGACCCCCGCAACTAAAGCTGGGCACAGCAGTGCTGCTGAAAACCTGCCCCTGTGCGCCCACAGCCGAGCTGAGAGTCGCAGGCAGAGTTTGGGGCAGAGAGAAAAGAACAGCTTTGTTGCTTTGCCTGGCAAAGGGAGTCAAAGCAGGCTCGTGCCTTACAGACTGCAAGCCCATCTTGGGGCTGGGGGTCTTCAGGTTTTATAGAAACCTTCTCTGTTCTGGGTGGAACAGAAGAGGTGATGACAATCAGGGTGTGAGCAGGAGCGACATTCCTTTCATCCAGATAAGAACTTGCTGTGGTTGTGGGGGAATTGAGGAGGGCCTGCCCGTTTTCTTGGGGTTTAGTCCATGACCTTCTTTCAAGACCTCCAGGGGAAAAGGATAAGTTATTCTAAGAAAAGTAGGTACAGGGAGGGGAGTGTGTTAGTCATACGATCAGTTCAGCTAAGAGCGCGGGCCTGAACCACTCAGTAGCCATCTGGCTAGTCTCCTACTCTTTCAGAATTAACACAGAGCCAACTGGCTGGAGGGAGGGGGAGAGCTGGGAGGAGGTTTAACAGGAACAGCCTTGAAAGAGGAAAAGGAGGAAATTCCAGGCTTCCCCGAGACAGATAGACCAATGGTCCAGGCGCACTAGGAGTCCAGATGGGTGCACGGCTGATGACCCACGGGAAATCTTAGTGGAAGCAGTCATGTGCGTGAAGGTCAACCGCCATCCAACATGGAGGAACAATGTGGCAAGGGGCCGGGATGTTCAAAAATCCCATGGTTTTAAGGGCTTTCTCATGACAGAGGCACATTGTGACAGTGCAGGTGAAACCACAACTTTAAAAAAATCTATAAGTAGGTGTACTTTCCCCAAATGCTACTTTCCCACGTACTTAATAGGAATTCTCTGTATTACTCCCCCCCTCAAAAGTGCATGAGACCATAAACATGCCATTCTGTTTCAGCTGTAGTGTTCTTAATCTTAAAATTATTCTTGAATATACTATCATGTCAGTAAAGCTCTTCAGTTCCTTTGGTTTTTAAAATATCGAGTTAAACTGTAGCACATGGGTCAGTGTCCGGAGAACTGCTGGGTGGCGAGGAAGACCCAGGCGGAAGGTCTCACAGTGTGCCTCGGAGAGTTCGTGTCTGCTTTTTTCTGATTTTTTTCTCAGAGATAATGTTCTTCCACAAGGCGAAGCTTCCCCCCCCCCCCCCCATTTCAGTTCAATTACAGATTTCTAAAAGCCGTCCTTCTGGTCTCTGATTCTCTTTCCTCCAGGTTCCCCTTCTCTGTCTGCTTGGGATCTGGGGAGCCTTCGTCCTCTGCTCAAACGTCCACGGGGGGGCACTATATCGGAGGAGCTCCAGCTCCACCGAGTGTCGGAAAACCTCCAGATAAAAGTAGCTGGAAAGGACAGGGGATGGTCCCGCCCCTTAGTAGAGGTGGCGGGGGGCTGGGTGCCGAGTCTCCAGGCCTCCGACCCCGTCGGACCCTCGTTGGCGGCGGCGGCGGCTCCCTCGCCGGGGCTCCCATCCCGCAGCCGCAGGGCCGCCCAGCCCCGGGCCCCCCGTGCGCCCGCGGGAGGCCAGCGACGTCCCCCCGGCCGAGCGCGCCCGGCCAGGCCGCGAGGGCCACGGGGACCGGGGGGCGGGGGCGGGGGTCCCAAGAATCAGCACGGACGGACGGTGAGGGGACGGCGTCTCCGCGCCCAGAAGCCGGGGGCAGCCCTGCCTGCTCTCCGGGCCCCTTGCCTGGCGCCTCCGGGGCCGCTCAGCCTCTGCCCCGGCGCGCAGCTGCCCGCTCCCTCCGGACGCAGGCCCGGGTCGGGGGCTGGGTCCCGCCCTGGGTCCCGCCCCGCGGACGCGGCCCGCCCTCCAACCTCCTTTCCCCTGGCGGTTCCCTCACGTGAAGTCACCAGTGTCCCCGTCACTTTGCCGTGGTCACTACGCGCCGGGCACGGTCCCCAGGGCCGCCCGCGCTCCCCGCACGTGCTGCCCAGCCAGCCCAGGGAAACCCACGCTTCCACCAGTCACAAGCGCGAGGCCCGGGCCGGCCGGGTCCAGAGCCCGACCACGGCCGCATGGTCCCGACGGAGGGGTGAGGTCAGCCTTCCAGCCAGACCTCTGTTCCGGCCTGAGCGCACCCGCCCTTCCTGGAAACGTGTGTCTCCGGGACCTGAGCTTGCTAGGCGTCTGTGGCGCAGGTGAGCTCAGTCCCGCACAGCAGTCCCTGGTGTGGGCTCGGGCCTGGCCCCGGGGCCCCTCCAGCTGGGCCAGCAAGCTCCCTCCTTCGCCTCTGCCCCGCCCGTCGTCCACCACCCCTAAGGTCCTTTTCTGAAAACTCGCGGAAGGACTTGACCTCTGTGGGCGGTTCTGTTCTCTTGGCTCTTGTGGGATCCACCTTTCCAAGTCTGCTCTTGGGTCTCAAGGCCTTGGAGAAGGAGAGGAAGCAGACACATTTTTAGGTGTAGGGTCCCAGCCTGGGGGGGCTGGGGGAGGTCACCCTGGGACACAGCTGAGAGCACAGGGCCCCGGAAGCCCTCATCCCAGGCAGGGGCGTGCGCCCTGGGTGGGGAGACCCCGGTCATAAAACAACACGTGGAACAAACACCTCAAATAGTAAAGTTATATGTAATATAACACCTGTTACTTTCAACATAAAAAATATGAAAAACAGGAGTTTTTTTGAAACAATATATACTTCTGTGGTATTCAGTTTTCTGTTACATAAATACTATTTTTAAAGAAAATATCAGTGACTAATCAGCACGGCATTAGCAGTAACAGTTAATTAACAGGACCAATTAACCACGTGCGCCAAACACACAACAGTGTTTTCATGGCGTTCCTTTTTCTGTGATACAGTGCTTTAGCTTGTCTCTTATTTTAACTCTTTATATCAAAATGTTGTGGACCATAATAGTGTGTATTTTCAATACACATAAATGTAAGGCTTTTATAACAGGACGTAAATACAATAGGGTTAATTACATAGATGTCTGTATTTATCAAAAATCACCATATGTTTCTCTCTGTCCTACGACACAATAGTGTGTTTTTGCTTTTTCTGTGTCCTTTTCCAGTAATTTGCCAGCTTTTCTGAACAGCCTGTGGCCTCCTGGACATCTTTCCCTCCTTCCCTGTAGTAAAACTGCATACATGAATACAAACAGGTAAACTGCCTTGTCACTACTTCTGCTCGGCACTGTCCTGGAAATTCTGGCTGAAGGAGAGAGAGAGAGAGGGAGAGAGGGAGGGAGGGAGAGAGAGGGAGAGAGAGGGAGGAAGAAAAAGGAAGGGAGGAAGGGAGAGAGAAAGAAAGAGAAACAAAGAGCAGTCAAATTGGAAGGGCAGACGTAAAACTACCCCCATTCACAGGTGATGTGACCTGATGCACAGGAAACCCTAAGTACTTCTCCCACAACCACTATGGCTAATAAGCAAAACAAAACTGCGGGATACAAGGTTGATACACAGCTGTTGTATTTCTACACAGTAGCGATGAACAATCGGGGAAGTAAACTAAGAAAACAATTCCGTTTACAACAGCACCCAAAAGAATAAAATAACTAGAGACAAATTTGACCAAAAGGGTGAAAGACTTGCACAGCAAAAACGACAAACTGCTGCGGAAAGAAGCTAAAGAGCCCGGAGTAAGTGGAAAGCATGCGGCTGTGTTCCTGGATGAAAGGCTTCGCACGAGCAAGGTGGCGGTCCTGCCCACGCAGTGTCTCCCCTCAACCACAGGGTAACCGTGGAGGGACGCGGGGAGGACACGGGGGCCAATTTAAGTAGTTCCCAAAGGCCAAAGCACAGACAGTTTGAGCAACAAAGTAAAAAATGATAACGTAAGACTATACCTCATAGAATAAATTAAGTATCTAGGATTCTACCCTGAAATGAATAATTGAATAAATAAATAAACGGGGGTGAAGGCACAGCTCTCCGTTAACTGAAAAACTCTTGTTAATACAGGAAGAATGAGAGAAATAGGACACACCATTAGACAAACAGCACAGTGCTGACTGTTGGCAGGGACCATGGGTGGATGCTGAAATTCGTGGTGAGAGTATATGATGAGAAAGGACATTTCCATGGTCTCTGAGTGTCTCTCCATTAGCTGTTGGTTGCCTTTACAGTGGACAAGTCCAGCAGACCCCACCGCATCCCAGTGATCAAGGTTAATGTCACCGGCCATGAGACATGTGGATGCCCTGTTAGGATGCATGTGGACACATAACTTTTGCCAAAAATGTTTGACGTCATTCCAGCCTGGAGAGAACAGCAGGCACGTCCAGGCTGTAGGAGCGCCAGCACCACACTGAGCAGCGCCCTTCGCAGGCGGCAAGGTCACGCGCAGCAGGCAGGCGCTGAAGGCCCCTCATGGACTGCAGACGACTGCAGAGGGCGCTGTGGGAAGGCGGGAGCATCTGAGTCGGTTCTTGGTTGCTGGTGTGGTATCAAAGTTCGCCGCCTGCTTTTGAGAATCGTACTGTCAGCCAAGAGTGAGGGCTCTAAATCAGAAGGCCCGCCAACGTGTGGGTCCTTGTCACGGGCTAGAATGGATTCACAGCTGAGGCAGAGGGACAGAGCAAAAGCTGCTTTTATTTCTCAAAAGAGGAAAAGGAAGGAAAGTGCTCGAGCAGGGAGAAGGACAGAAGTGCTCGCGCAAGGAAGAGGGCTCCGGGGGAGGGGGGGAGCGGTCAGCCAAGCTGGACGATGGGGACGGCTCCGGCCCAGGTCCGGCTACGTGGACTTTATGGGAGGCTTCTGCCATCATGTCCCTCTTCCAGGTGTGACAGAGCCAATCAGTCCTTGTTTTCAGTCCTTCCATGGGCTTTTCCGGTGGTTGTCATGGCAGTCGTCAGCTGCCATGGCGCTGGTTGGGGTGTCACTAGGAGCTAATATCTTACAACGAGCATGTAATGAGGCTCCAGGTCCACTGGAAGCCAGGTCCTCTGCCGTCTCAGACATGCTGGGTTCTAACCGGTTCTTGTTGCTTCTCTGCCGCTGCCTCCTGAGACTAGGATAAAGAGTAATTGGTTTCTATCTGAGGGAGGGGTGGGGGGATGATCCTGGGGGCGACAGTCTTGGTAACAAAAAGGAAAGTTGCTTTTAACTAGAATGCCTGCAGTCCAGTGGACTCAGCATCCCCCCAGAAGCCATCTCCAAAGATTCTGCTCAGCCATGAAAGTTTTACAGGAGAATGGGGGGGTAATCTTAGCCAATGGTTGAGACAGGTGCTCAGGGTCTTTGCCATCCCCCAGTGCCCGCAGGCTTGTCCTCCTCCACTGCTGGAGCCTGCTCTTCTGTGACTCAGGGAGCCTGGGAGATGGTAGCTTTTCTATACACAAGAGGCAGGGGATGGGGCTGGAGGCGGACAAGGTCCTGCTTCCTTTCAGTACTTCGTCCGTGTTAGTTGAGAACATTAGGAGAACCTGGGTGAGACGGACTATGGGAACTCGCTGTACTGATTTTTCAACTTCTCTGAAATTCTAAATTATTTAAAAATAAAAAGTTACACACACATAATCGGCTATCACTACACACCCACATCCACTAGGAAAAGACTGAAATTGCCAAGTGTTGGCCAGGATGTGGAGCAACGGGAAGTCCCACCTCTTGCTGGTAGAAATATAAAACGGTACGGCCACTGAGGAAAGTGGTCTGGCAGATTGTTAGTGTCAGTCACACACCTGCCCTGTGTCCCCTAAGTGCCACCACACCTACATATTCACTGGAGATCACTGAAAACATAGAGCCACGCAAGACTCCTATATGGATGTTTGTAGCTGCTTCTCCATGATTGCCAGGCCTGCCAAACGTCCACCAACAGGCGATGGATAAGCAAGCTGTGTAATGAGCACCACACGGCAGGAAAGAAGCGAACTGCTGAGGCGTGCAGCGGCGTGGAAGAAGCCAGGTGCAGGAGAGAAATGACAGAACGACTCCATTTCCATGACCTTCCAGAACAGGCAGGATCACTGAGAGCAGGGCAGAGAAGCCCAGGAAGAATGGAGCAGGAATGTTTGTGTCTGGATTGAGTGTGACTACACAGATGTCCACATCTGCCAAAAATTCACCGAACTGTACTCTAAAATGGATGCATTTTACTTAAAAAATTATACCTCAACAGATTAAAAAAAATAAATACATTGGATACAATCAGATAAATGCACAGATAAGATGCATATATGAACAAAGCAAGAAGGGGGATGGGGTAGCTCAGGGGCAGAGGGTGTGCTAAGCATGCAGGGGGTCCTGGGTTCCATTCCCAGTACCTCCATTAAAAATAAGTGAATATCAGCTGATACAGTTTTATATAAAAAAACCCAAGCAACCCAATTAAAAAATGAGCAGAAAACCTAAACAGACATCTCTCCAATGAAGACATACAGATGGCCAACAGGCACATGGAAAGATGCTCAACACCACTAATTGTCAGAGAAATGCAAACCAAAACTGCAGTGAGGTATCACGTCACACCAGTCAGGAGGGCCATCATTCAAAAGTCCACAAACAATAAATGCTGCAGAGGGTGTGGAGAAAAGGGAACCCTCCTACGCTGCTGGTGGGAATGTAAACTGGTGCAGCCACTATGGAGGGCAGTATGGAGATTCCTTAAAAGACTAAAAATAGACTTACCATGTGATCCAGCAATCCCCCTCCTGGGCATATATCCGGAGGAAAAAATAATTCGGAAAAAACACACAGTAGGGGGAGTATATAGCTCAGTGGTAGAGCATGTGCTTAGCATGCACAAGGTCCTGGGTTCAATCCCCAGTACCTCTATTAAAAAAATTAATAAATAAACCTAATTTCCTCCCCCACCAAAAAAAGAAAAGACATGTGCAGCCCAATGTTCACAGCAGCACTATTTACATTAGCCAAGACATGGAAGCGCCCCAAATGTCCATTGACAGATGACTGGATAAATAAGTTGTGGTATAGTTATACAATGGAATACTACTCAGCCATAAAAAAGAATAAAATAATGCTATTTGCAGCAACATGGCTGGACCTGGAGACTGTCATTCTAAGTGAAGTGAGCCAGAAAGAGAAAGAAAAATGCCATATGATATCGCTTATATGTGGAATCTAAAAAAAAAAGGACACAAATGAACTTACTTACACGACAGAAACAGACTCAGACATAGAGCACAAACTGATGGTTATCAGGTAGTAAAGGAGGTGGGAAGGGATAAATTAGGAATCTGAAATTTGCATCTCTTGGGGAGTGATGGAAATGTCAGCTATCTTGATTGTGGTAGTGGTTTCATTGGTGTATATACATCTATCAAAATTCATCAAATTGTACATCTGAAATATGTGCAGTTAACTGTACAGGAATCATATCACAATAAAAGTGTTTTTAAAAAAGGAAAAGAATAAATAAATAAAAATAAAAATAAAAAAGGAAGAATATCCACAACACTTCTGAAACAGAAGTACTGAAGGGGTACCAGCCTTACCAGACGGTAAAGCGTATTGAGACCTGAATAATTAGACAGGGTAGAGCCAGGAGAGCAGAACAGAGCAGAACATCCTGTGGACCTCACGTGCATAAGGGCGGCTCATAAACCCCTGGGTAGCGGGGGGGGGGGGGGGGCACTTAATAAAGGAGGTTGAACCTGGAGTTTGTGCCTTACAGAACCAGTCCCAGGCTGATCCAGACTCGACAGAAACCATGGAAGTAGTGCGGGACCAAAGGAGAATCCCTTCTTAACCTCAGGCCTGGCGAGGCTCTTGTAAACAAGACCCCAGATCCGGAAGTGACAAAGGATGCTACGTTTTCCGCGTAAAAGTTAACCATTCTTGCTGGGCAAATCATTACAAGCAAAGTCAAAAGGCCAAAAAGTGGGAGAGCTACTTGCAACTTACGTAACAGACTAAGGCTGAGCAATACAGGTTGGTACGAAGGACAGAACCCGAGCCCAGGACACAAAAGGAACAGGAAAAGAAGAGCTTAAACAACTGAACGTCCGCGCTCTCTGAAGGCAGGAACCCCGACCCTTCGACCCTTCGCGGGGTGGGGAGGGGGGCGGTGCGGGGAGAGCAGGGCCCGGACCCCACGCGGCCGCTATTCGCCGCGCGGCCAGCAGGTGGCGGTGCCCGCCGCGCCGAAGACGTGCGCCCCCTGCCGGTCGCGCTCGGAGACGCTCGCGGCGAGGGACGCGGGGCTCCTCCAGGCGCGTCTTCCAGCAGGTGCACAAAGGTCCCAGCAGGGCGACCCCTGCAGCGTTGCTGATGACGCCAGAGGACGAAAGCAAAGCCAGTCGTGCATCCACAGGTGCTGCCACAGCCTCAGCGTTCACGTCCCAGGCGGGTGGGAGAGCATTAGTGTGCTAAAAGTGGCCTGCACCCTCGGCCCCCGGGGCGCGCAGATGCCAGGGCGGGGGTGGGGGTGGGAGGGAACCGCGCTGCTGACCCCGGCGGTGCCTGGGGCTCACGGGAGGACAGAGCCAGTTCACCCAATACACTTTTACTTGTAAGCCAGGTTTGCCCCTGCAAAAAATTAATCACCGGTTAGGAAACAAGCGTCCGATTCTGAGCAACAAGGTGGATTCCATCTTTGAAAGACCTCCGTGAACAGATGCCAAATCTGTATGACATATAGAAAGCATGGTTTAAAATGTATAACGAGGGGGTGGAGGGATACATTAGGAGTTCAGGATTTGCAGACAGTTAACTACTATCTGTAAAATAGACAACAAGGTCCTACTGTACAGCACACGGAACTATATTCAATACCTTGTAATAGCTTACAGTGAAACATAATATGAAAAGGAATATATACATATAACTGAATGTGCTGTATACTGGAAACTAACACAACATTGTAAACAGATTATACTTCAGTAAAAGTAGATAAATAAATGTATGACTGAGCTGCAGGAAAGGTAAGTAGGGAGACAGCCACTCCAAATGCAGTAAAACTGGGCCCATCGAGGTGGCTGAGCCTCAGGGCCGGCCACACAGAGAGGAGGGGCCGGCGGGTGGGGAGACCAGGTGAGAAGGGGCCGTGGGCCCTGGTCAGCTGCAGGTGGGGGTGGTGAGGCTGAGAACACCACTGGGCTCAGCATAGGGGCGAGGATTCTGTATTGTTTCCCATTTCTCCCAGCGCAGAGGGGCCCAAGATTTTAAAATAACTAAATGACAAGTGAGTGGATTTTGCCCTGCAGACTGCAGCTTTGCAGAGGAAGGAGCTGGGGTTACAGAGTGAACAAAACACAATGGAATATTACTTAGTGATAGAAAAGAATGAAATTCTGCCATTTGCAACAATGTGGATGGACCTAGAGTGTGTTATGATTAGTGAAATAAGTCAAAGACAAATACTGTATGTTATTACTTACATATGGAATCTAAAAAATAAACTAGTACATATAACAAAATAGAGTCAAACTCACATATATGAGAACAAACCCGTGGTTACCAGTGGGGAGAAGGAAGGTGGTTGGTAAGACAGTGGTATGAGATTAAGAGACAAACTGGGACATGTACAATAGATAAGCAACAAGGATATATTGCACAGCCAGGGAATACAGCCGTTATCTGGTAATAACTTTAAATTATCACGTATAAAAATACTGAATCTCTATGTTACACTTGAATCTAATATAATATTGTAAATCAACTATATACTTCAATTTTAAAAACAATATAAATAAATGTTTTAGAACTACAGTCACAACAACGGACACCTGAAAAGACAAACTGTGCTGCCTTCTCAACAATTTCTCACTTCTTTGATAATTTCTAACTGGAGACACTTTGGAGCAGAGTAATATCATCTCCTTTCGGCAGGATCCGGGCAGCCAGGCCCCACCCACCCCTCCGTGCTCTACAGGTGAGAAAACAGATGCCAGCCCACTGCCCGTGCTGCCCTGGAAACATGCTTCCGAACGCCCAGCATGTCTCTGTCCACAGGGAGCAGGGAAGCAGGGACGTCTCAGCAGGAAAACAGCCGGGGCTGGAGCACCTGCCCCCTCTGCCTGGCTCGAGGGGAGACCAGTCTCCTCCGTGACCGGCTGCCTCACCTGCAAAAGCAAAGGAGACATGAGCTGTGTGAAGGTTCTTAATGCACAACCTCAGCAGTGTCACTGTCACCAAGCACCAGGGATGCCTGTCATTGTGATGGGTAGGCTTGGGACACCATCCAGACATCCAGGTAGCCACCAGACAGTGTCCTCTCTTGGGCATCACAGCGACCAGGCCTGGGGCCTGGGGTCCCTGGGTCATCTCCCCTCAGAGTCATCCACTGGGGATGGGGCACTGGGGAGCCCTGAGGGCCACCTCCTCCCTGTCCCGACCACACAGAGGCCCAGGCCATCTGGTCAGAGTCTGGCCGAGGCACCTTTGGGGTCCTGCACGTGGAGAGGAGGCAGATGGCACTTTGAGAAACGCAGCCCCACAGAGATGAACTCCTGGTTCTCAGAGCCCAGACTGGGTGACAGTGGAGCCCTGCTCCCCTCAAAGGCCACCTTCCCCTGACATCAGGTCTCCATGCCTCACTGTGCCAGGAGCACTGTCCCTCCCCAGTCCTTTGGGTGCATGGCCATTAACGGGGCAGGAATGACAGCACCCCCAGATGCCCTGCAAACCCAATTAGCCCTCACAGTTATGGGCAGGGAACTGTTGTGGGGCTCTGCTGGGGGCTCTCAGGGCTGGTGGATCAAGGACCAGAGATAGGCTGTCTCTGTGGGGCCAGGGGAAGGGGCCCAGAATCCACCCACTTTCCTCTTAGGCTGTGGCTGGGGCAGAGGGGGTTCCAGAGAGCTCCCCACCACTCCCAGAGAGCTAAGCCTGGGACTGAGCTTTTCATAAGACTAGAGAGGGCAACCCTGTTGGCCATTAGCAGGGGTGGCAGCAGAGGTGGGCTGGGGGCTGATGTGGAGTGAAGGATGACGGGGACAGTCCATGGTCTCTGGGGACAGTTCCGCTGCTTCTTCAGCACAGAACCCTCAGCAGGGAAGCAGGGCTTTCTCACACCTGCCCTCCCAGCCCTGCTGCAGCACAGGGACCTGCACAGGGACCTGCAGGGCACAGCCCTCCCCCCACCCTTGTCTGCTTTTTGCCACAGATGCCCCGGACAGAGTAAATGCCCAGGTCGGGGAACAGCAGAGCCCACAACCCCCAGGCTGGCCCTCCCACCCAGCCCAGAGCTGCCAGATCAGGAAAAGCTCAGCACTGGTTTCCCCAAGCCCCTGAACAGGTACAGGGCGTGAGCATCAGACGTTCAGGGAGTCCTCAGGCTGGATCTCACTGGACCCTGCCCCCACCCCCACCCCAGCTACGCAAAGCTCTGAGCAGTCCTGTTTCTGCCTGGCTCCTCTCAGGAGTGGGCTGGTTGGGTCGTCACCCAGCCATCCTCTGGCCCATAGGATCTGGTAGTGGAGATCTGGACCACTGGAGAGCATGCTATTGGGGCCCGTGTCCCCACCCCTCAGGCAGAGCAGCTGCCTCAGGTTTCCACTGGAAACTCGGTGGCCCCAGGGAGCTCCAGGTGAGGACATGGGGGTCCCTGACCACTGACATGAGGGAGCTCCAGAGCCCTCCTCAGACAGAGTCTGAGCTCAGGGCCCTCCCTGCCTGAGGAAGAGGGTAGAAGTCAGGGGTAGGGCCAGGAGTGCCCTTCTCCAAACCTTGATCCCCAGCCCTCCCCTACTAGGTGCAGAGGCCTGAGAAGACTCTGCTTAGGGTCCCAAGGAGCTGGAGAGGCCTGGTGTTGGGGGCAGGGTGTTCCAAGCCAGGTGTGCTGGGCCTCAGGCTCTGGTGGAAGCCTTGAGATGTGATGCTGACTGGGATCACTGGGGAGGAGTGGAATCAGCGAGGCTGGGGGTGGAGATGGGGTGCTCCATGGGTGGGTGTGCGGGGACCAAGGACTCAGTAAGCATTGCAGTCCACCCGGTCCCTCCTCTCTCCCCCCTAGGTGAGGACAGCACCTGGAAGGTGCTGCCAGGAGGCCACAGGACAGTTGCCGGGACCCCTCCTCATGTCCCCACCCAGGGCAAAGACTGGCCCTTCAGCCAGAGGTCTGCTCCCTGCCCGTGACGTGCTCCTCCTGCATGCCCAGTCAGGTCAGGCAGGCGTGGCTAGGTGTCGCCTGGCCCTGAGAAGTGTCCTGAGCGCTGGCCGGTTTAGCAGGATGGGGATTCAGGGGCTACAGTGGGTGTGGGCTCCTGTCCTGAAGACAAGAGTTCAGGACGGTGTGTGCTCCTCCTTCTCCCAGGTGGTGATGCCCACCCACTGCACCAGGTGGGCTTGTGCAGGGGCTGTTCCCTTTGTCCAGCCCTAGCCCTCTTCCTGGGCATTTGGTGGGGCTACCCCAGGGCCACATCTGCGAGGAAGTAGGGGAAGGATTAATTAAAGCAGAGAGTGGTCCGCCGTACAGCTGCCCCTTTTGTGAGCAGAGTGAATAGTTTTCAACAAAGAAAGCCTCTTCTCTCTGGCGCCCTTCCCAAGTTGGCGCAATCCATCTCCAAAGGAGTCGAAGCCCTGGAGGCGAAGGAGTTTCCGTCCTCGTCCGCTCTCGATCAGCGCAGATGGGACCCTTTCTTTGCCGGTGCCCACCGCGAGTCTGGGATGGGGCAGCGGGAAGCAGCGTGCGCGCTCCAGGCCGCTGCTCCCTACTCCTTCAGGAGGCACGGCGTCCCCGCCTGGAGTGACCAAGAGTCGTGGAGCGGCCCCCGGGGCCACTACTCGAAACCCAGCCCGCCACGGCCCACAGGAAAGCCTGGAGGCGAAGGGGCGGGGCGCCGAAGTGCGCTCACCGGGCGAGAGACCGAGAGGCCGGGTAGCCCCGCGCCGAGCCCGCCCCAGCCCAGCCTGCGCGGTGGCCCCCTCCCCTCTGAGATCCGCCCTCCCGGGGCCGCGGCCTGACGAGGGTTAAGGGGGGCGGGGCGTGGGACGGCCCCGCCTCCGCCGCCGCGCCGGGTCCGAGCGCGCACGGGGTGCGGGGGCGGGTCGGAGCGGGCCGCGGCGGCTGAGGGCGCGGCGCGCCGGGCGAGCGCGGGGAGCGGCGGCGCGGCCCGCGTGACCCACCGCCCGTGCGCCCGCGAGCCCGCGCCCCGCCGCCGCCCGGCCCAGCCGCAGGATGCGCGCCCCGCCGTTGCTGCTGCTGCTGGCCGCCTGCGTGCCGCCGCCCTGCGCTGCAGCCGCCCCGACGCCGCCGGGCTGGGAGCCGGCGGCCGACGCGCCCTGGTGCCCCTACAAGGTGCTGCCCGAGGGCCCCGAGGCGGGTGGCGGGCGCCTGTGCTTCCGCAGCCCCGCGCGCGGCTTCCGCTGCCAGGCGCCCGGCTGCGCGGCGCACGCTTCGGCCGGCCGCTCGCTGCGCGCCAGCGTCCTGCGCAACCGCAGCGTGCTGCTGCAGTGGCGCCTGGCGCCGGCCGAGGCGCGCCGCGTACGCGCCTTCGCGCTCAACTGCTCGTGGCGCGGCGCCTACACGCGCTTCCCCTGCGAGCGCGTGCTGCTCGGCGCTTCCTGCCGCGACTACCTGCTGCCCGACGTGCACGACGGCGTGCGCTACCGCCTGTGCCTGCAGCCGCTGCCGCTGCGCGCCGAGCCCCCCGTCGTCCCGGAGCCCGCCGCGGCCGCGGAGTGCGTGGAGTTCGCCGCCGAGCCGGCCGGCATGCGGGAGATCGTGGTGGCCATGACGGCGGTGGGCGGCTCCATCTGCGTCATGCTCGTGGTCATCTGTCTGCTGGTGGCCTACATCACCGAGAACCTCATGCACCCGGCCTTTGGGCGCCCGGGCCTGCGCCGGCAGCCTTGAAGCTCGAGGCATCCGCCCACCCGGGCTCCGCCTGCCCGACTAGTGCGCGGGAGGCCCCAGGCCCTCGGCCCGCCCTCCCCTCCTCGCTCCTGCTCCCGCCTTAGGATCTCCACCCATGGTCTGCTGGAGACGGATGGGGCACCGACCGGCCCAGGCCAGGGCCCTGGAGTCGTCGCACGACCTTCCCAGCTGAGCAGCCGCTTCCCAGACTCCAGCTCGAGACTTAGTCCTGTGGCCTGGGCAGGCCCCTCTCCAGCAGCCTTTATGGGGGCCGTCAGAGCCTAAGGCCTCTTCTAGTAAGAGCCATTGGCACCCCCCGGGACGTCACCTTGTATCTCCAGCCTGTGCTGAGCTGGAAAAACCAGGCTGTCGTCATGACTTGGTCACTGTGTGCTTTGCCGACTCGAGGGGGCCCCTTGGAGCCTGTCCACTTCCCGCCCCACCCCAGTGGGCTTAGGTAGCTTTGTGCCTTAGTATCTTGGGTCCAGTGCGGGAGCCACCCACCCGTCCAGTGCTGTCCACAGGAGGTCTATGGCCCTGATACTGGAGGCTTGTGCGGGCTTCTGGCCAGAGCCCCCTGGGGACCCTCCCTTCCAGCCTTGCAGGAGCATCCGGTTTGGGTAAGCAGCAGCCAAGCGTCCTGTGGTTTCCCCATGTGGGTATCTGACAAGCTGGGAGCCACCACTTAGCTCAGCAGGCAACTGAGAATCTAGCTGTTGTGTCCAGGGTGAGTGTCCTCTGATTTGGGGCAGTTCATCAGGGCTGGGCTCCTTCCCCTTTTGTGTGTCTGGTGAATGGGGGCAGGTGGCCAGGAAGGTGGGGTCTGAAAGAACAGTATTGCGTCCAGAGGGCAGAAGATTAGATGCCAGCCTTGCCCAGCTGGACCTTCCACTGTGGTCTGGACCCCAAGTCTCAACCATAGCACGATGGACATCACCACCCCATCCCCTCCTGGAGCTGGCGGCCAGGGGCCCGGGATCTGGCTAGAGATGCTGCTGCCCACCTGCCTGCTCACCCACTCACTATGGACTGAAGGCTGGCCTTGCCCCTCTCCAGAGAGACCTGAGTGTCCTGGCCAAGGCTGCTTCCTACACCAACCACCTGATGGTGCCGGGCACTGGGAGGGGTGCAGCATGGCACACCTGGCTCTCCGCAAGCCCCTGACTGTGACCATGCTGGACCTGGCATGTCTGGAGTCACTGTGGCTACCCCTCCCCTCCCCCTAGTAGCCACCAGCGACCCCAAGCCCTGGCTAGTGCCCCCGCAGCGCCCACTCCCTACCTCTGTCTGCTCTGCCCGCCCCTGGCGTGGCACTGGTCAGGTGTGGCCTGGCACCAGTGTCTAAATGTCCACTATTCTTAGACCAAAACCACTGTCTTGTGTGCTTCTTTGGGAGTTGGGAGAGAAGGTTGGGGGGAGGAGTTGAACCCTTTACTCCCAGCCCCTCCAGCATCAGCCCAGTGGCTGGCCTGGGACACTTTGCTGGTCATGTGGGGTCAGCCCCAGGCTGGGTGCACAGGCCTCCTGCCCTTCCAGTTCACGGCAGAGGGACCAGCAGAGTGCCTCACTGCTGGTCTGTTTACCCTCAGCTTGGGAAAGCATCCCCTGGTGCTCTCCTGTGGGGCGGGGGTGGGGGGCGGCATCTGCTGCAGTTAGAAATAGCCCAGGCTCGGGGATGACCCACTTGAGCTGTGAGGAGCAGCAGTTAAGCAGCTCCAGGAGGGCCCCCTCCCTGGCCTGGGCCTCCCATTGCAGTGCTAGAACTGGGAGTGGGGGGCCAAGGAACCTTGGTGTGTGGCACGTGCTGTGTCACCCCTGCCCACACGGCTGAGCCCTCCTCCACTGAAGGTGTCCTTGAGACCCAGCCGGCTGTGACCCTGAGGAGCAAGCACAGCTGGGGGCGGGCCAGGCTCTGAGGAGTGACTCACCCCCCGCCAGGGTGGGGGTGAGTGAAGTGTCTAGACCGCAGGCGGGAGTGGGAGGGGTTCCTTTTCCTGCAGCCCAGTTCCCTGGGGACCCTTTCCTTCCCTGCAGCCCAAGCCACCTCTGACACCTCGGGAACTAAGCAGCCCCAGTCTGAGGCACCCTGGGGGTCCTTTAGCTCCTGGGTGCCATTGGGTTCAGAACAGGAGCCACTGTGTGGTTCCTTGAGGACTGCCCTGGGCCCTCCGCCCCACACTCCACCTAATTTGGGTCCCTGTTCATGGGCTTGAGCTCATGCCAGCTAGAGCCACGGGCCTGTCCTATCAGCCGAACCAGGCTGGTCAGCACTGACCTGAAGCCCTCTGCTCCAGAGTTGCGTTTTTAGGGCTCTGTTCAAGGGATTCTTGGAGGCCCAGTGTCCAGCCCACACAATCCAGTGCGTGAGCCTTGGCCTGCAGGGTGGCCTGCAGCTGCTGTCCACTTCTGCTTCTGAACTCATAATCCCTGCAAACTGCTCCTTCCCCAGGTCACCCCACCATCCTCCCAGTGGCGCAGAACACACCCAGGCTCCTCCCCTGCCCAGCGCACCCAGACCGCCTCCCCATCCCACCACCTCTCCCCACTCTTGCTCCTTCTGACTTGTGACTGGTGGGTGGACGTGCACGGCTTCCCTGTGCCCTGGACACGGTGGGGTTGAGATGCCTCATTCCTCGGTCAGGACTTCTCCTTTCTTACTGGTGCCTGAAAGTAACTTACTTAAGCTTATGACCTTCTGACATGGAGCAGAAAGACCTGCCCCGATTCTGCAGTCCTGACTCTGCCTTCTGAGAGCTGGCCAGCCTTTCCGTGCCAGTTTCCCATCTGTGAGGTGACCTAACTTGCAGGCTTGTTTTGAGACTCTAGTGAGACCAGGACGCAAAGAAGAGTAAGTGGACCGTCCAAGCCACGCCAGGCCAAGACCCCCGGGGCTGCATCCCTGGCCTGACCCTGCTCCAAGTCCTGTAGTCCTCATTGAAATCCCACTTCTGGGGCTTCTGTGAGCAAAACGCACTCCCTCCTCGCCCCCCCAGACCTGGTCCAACACTCTTCACTCAGCCAACAGGAGGGATCCACAGTCCCTCTGAGAACATGTGTCCAATGCCCTGTGTGGCTGGCTCTGCACTGAGCAGTGACACCAGGAGGCAGAGTGCAGACCTGCCCACCCAGGCCCCTCCCCGCGGCCCTCTCCTGGGCAGCTCTCGCTCCCCTGGTCTGCCAGACATCAGGCCCCTTAGGTGAAGCCTTGTTCATCAGTGCTAGCCTGTGAGGACCTCACACTCCTGGGGCTGCTACGCTGGGTGGGGGTGGGGGGGTCACTCAGAAATGCAGGCAGGGACAAGGGTGATGGAGGAAACATTTCTCCACTGGGGGCAGGTTTGTGGGGCTGGCATTTCCCCGGTGATCTAAGGTTTGGGGGACCAGGCTCTTGGATCTGGTCTTTGAGGACAGCCAGGCTGCTGCTGCAGACCCCGGCCCGGGGGGTGAGCAGTTGGCCACTTGAGGCTGAGTGAAGTGAGTCCTGGGTCCCTGGGACCCAGAGCCTCCGCCATCCTTACCACATCTCTCCGGGGACTGGACGGTGCCCTCCATTAGCACTGGCCGACAGGAGGCAGTGCCCACACCAGGGAGAGGATCAGGCTGGGACTTGTGAAGGCAGGAACATAAGGGCCACACGAGCTCCTCTTTCTTCCAAAGTCCCCGATTCCCCCTCTTTTAGAAACCTGTTATTTAACTTCTAAGTTGTATCAGCTGTCTTTTCAAATCTTAATTTTTCTCCCAAGATCTCAGGAAAAAACTTCCCCATTTCTGATGCAGGGTGGTCTCTCATAACTTTTAACACTTTCCTAACTCTAGCTTACGATGAGATACTCAAGGTGTTTGTTTCTGGGCATGTCTTTCTGGCACGTCTTCTTATCTGCAAGGATGTTTCGTATTCTCTTCTTCCCCTTTTGGTAAGTGTGGGTGGGAGTCAATTGCTGGGTTTCCCTCACTCCTAGGTAGGGAGTGGCTGGGCTGATCTGGCGTCCTGAACTTCCCAGTTCTGCTGTTAACCACTGTTAATCACGTGGCCTCACACGTCTGCAACCTGCTTTCCCTCCCCCTTCCCAACTTTTATCTGGACTCTCTCTTCCTTTGCCCCACGTGTCTCTGTCCTGCTCAGTATGGATTCCATGTGACAAACTCTCCCAACGCCTGTTCCCTTCTTCCCTCACTGGCAGCCACTCCAATGGTGCGCTGTTGATCTTTTTTAGTTTTGCTCAGCACTGTGTCTTTGAGATTTACCCACGTTGCAGCATGTACAAATACTTAGTCATTTGCATGAGATTTCTAGTGCATGCATGCTGTATGCTGACCTGTCCTCACCCCTGGAAGAGCACAGGTAGCTGCAACACTAATCACAATGTTTCCATGGAAACCCTCATACACACTCCTCAGAGTGTGAGAATTTCTGAGTGAGAATTTCTCTAGGTGAGAGGTGATGGATCTTAGGGGTGTGCATACCTCATTTCGCCAATATTATCAATTTGTTCTTAGTGGCTAAATCAGTTAACACTCCTACCAGCAATGCAGGTAGCTTTTTATCTCCCCAACTTCTTACAGATATGGTGTTATCATTCAGTTTTCTAGGCTTTGCCAATCTGCTGACTGTGTGGCAGTAACTCACCTTGATATTCGGGGTTCGTTGCCTCGTGGATGCGTCACTCCAGTCTCCAAGTACACCTCTGTCATGTGGCCTTCTCCTCTCTTTTACTTAAGTCTTTAATTCATTTTGAGTTTATTTTTGTATATGGTGTTAGAGAATACTCTAATGTCATTCTTTTACAGGTAGCTGTCCAGTTGTCCCAGCACCACTTGTTGAAGAGACTGTCTTTCCTCTACTGTATATTCTTGCCTCCTTTGTCATAGATTAATTGACCATGAGTGTGTGTGTTTATTTCTGGACTCTATTCTGTTGCATTGATCTATGTATCTGTGTTTGTGCCAGTACCATACTGTTTTGATTACTGTAGCTTTGTAGTATAGTCTGAAGTCAGGAAACATGAGTTCCCCAGCTCTGCTCTTCTTTCTCAAGGTTGTTTTGGCTATTCAGGGTCTTTTGTGATTCCATACAAATTTTAATATTTTTGTTCCAGTTCTGTGAAAAATGTCATTGGTAATGTGATAGGGATTGCACTGAATCTGTATATTGCCTTGGGTAGCGTGGTCATTTTAACGGTGTTGATTCTTCCAATCCAAGAACACAGTGTATCTTTCCATCTGTTTGTGTCATCTTCAGTTTCTTTCACCAGTGTCTTGTAGTTTTTGGAGTACAGGGCTTTTGCCCCCTTAGGGGGGTTTATTCCTAGGCATTTTATTCTTTTGGATGTGATGGCAAATAGGGTTGTTTCCTTAATTTTTTCCTGATATTTTGTTGTTAGTGTATAGAAATGCAACTGATCTGTGTATTAATTTTGTACCCTGCAACTTTACCAAATTCACTGATGAGCTCTAGTAGTTTTCTGGGAGCATCTGCAGGTTTTCTGTGTATAGTGAGTATCATGTCATCTGCAAACAGTTATAGTTTCACTTCTTTCCCAATTTGGTTTCCTTTTATTTACTTTTCTTCTCTGATTGCTGTGGCTAGGACTTCCAAAACTATGCTGAATCTAAGTGGCGAGAGTGGGCATCATTGTCTTGTTCCTCATCTTGGAGGAAATGCTCTCAGCTTTTCACCGTTGAGTATGATGTTAGCTGTAGATTTGTCATAAATGGCTTTTATTATGTTGAGGTATGTTCCCTCTATGCACACTTTCTGGAGAGTTTTTAATCATAAATGGATATTGAATTTATCAAAAGCTTTTTCTGTATCTTTTGAGATGATCATATGGTTTTTATTCTTCAATTTGTTAATGTGGTGTAAAAACAAGTTTACATAGTCACATATGTTTGGAGGGTACTGTATTGAACAGCACAGTTCTGGATACATACCTTTGACTGCGCAGATGTTGCAAATATTTCCTCATATACTGTTAAGATTGTCAATAGTGTCCTTTGTTGAAAAGAAAACCTTGATCTTGATAACATCAGACCTATCTATTTTTCTCTATGCTGTATGCATTTTTTTGGGCTTAAGCAATCCTTGCACACCCAGAGAATACACAAATATTCCCCACTAAATTTTTTGATTGGCTTTATGATTTTATATTTCATATTTACGTCTTTAATCTATCTAGAGATCACCTTTGTATATGGTGTGAGGCAGGGATCCAACTCTACATCAACACACTGAGCTAACTTTCCCAACAGTCTGCAGAGACAATTAACCCTTTTCCAGTACACAGTGCCCCTACATAATATACCACATTTTCATGTGTACATGGGTCTGTTTAGGGGCTGTTGTCTTCCATAGGTCTGTTTGTCTTCTCCTACAATGGTACTATATTATCTTTATTATTATAACCTCTTAATATCTTAATATCTGTAGAGTGAGTTTCCATAGCTCACTCTCTTTAAAATTGACTTAGTGGGACATCTAGTTCCAGTCAAGATGAAGTAACAGGGACCAGAATTACCCTCTCACCGGAAACAACTAAAAAAAAAACTACAAAATGTGTGAAACAGTTCTAAATACTTTGGCCAGAAGGTAATGAAGGGCCATGACCCTGAAAGGAAGGAGAGAAATGAGCTGAGCTCTGTGACTGCTCCAGCTGACTGTCTGGATTGTTTTCAGGATGCAGAGCAAGGTGGAGGGACTCAGCAGAGCCCTGTAATCTCCTGACTTGAGTGGAAGGATCTGGGAGGACAGGGAGGCCAAGGTGGCTGGAGTTTGTGGGGCAGAACTGAAGAAGGAAGAGGGCATGATGATCTGTAGCTCAGGACTGACATGTGTGAGTGTGTGTGTGTGTGTGTGTGTGTGTGAAAGAGAGAGAGAGAGAGAGAGAGGGAGAGAGGGAGAGAGAGAGAAAGATAGAAAGAGAGAAAGAGAGTGAGAGTGTCATGAGGCCAAGAAAAGCACCAACAAAAAGGATTAGAGGCAAAACTCCCCAGGGTTCAAGCAGGGCCAGGAGCAGGGACTCAACAACCAGCCAGAGTGCAAACCCACTCTCTGGGGACTCTGATCACACATACAGTAGCCCCTGGAGGCTGGCCCACAGCTCACTGATGCTGTTTATTTTTCCTATCCCTTTTTTTCTGTTTCATTTTGTTTCACTTTTGTTTTATTTATGCTTTCTATTTGTACGTCTTCAGTTTCACTAAACTTTTCTTCAAAGTCTAGTCTACCATTAATCCCATCCAATGTACTTTTCATACCAGATTTCTTAGCGCAATCTATAAAAGAACAGACTGATAAATTGTACTTTTTCAAACTTAAGAACTTCTGCCTTTCAAAGGGCAGTGACAAGAGAATAAGAAAAGCTGCAGGGAGAAAACATTTATAAATCACAAGTATGGGGAAAAAAATAGAGACTTAATAACAACACAGCAATAAATGCACAAATGATTCAGATACTTCATCAAAGAACATGCAGCAAAGGCACATAAGCACATGAAACTATGTTCAGTTTCGTTATCTGTTAGGTAAATAAACATTAAAAACACATTGAGATACCATCTCTTAAAAGTGTCTAAAACTAAAAAGACTAATCATATCAAGTGCTGGAAACTGCTAATCCTAACCTGGCTCCCGTCACTCAGCATAATTTGAGATTCAGCCATAATGTTGCATGTGTCAACTGTTGGTTCATTTTTGTTGCTGAATACTATTCCATTGTATGGGTATTCCCCATTTTGTTTATTCATTCCCCTGTTCATGGACGTTTGGGTTGTTCTCAGTTTTTAGCTATTACAAACAGGCTGTTGTGAGCCTTTGCATATGAGTCTCCGTAGGGACATATTCTTTTCTCTTGGGTTAATGCCTGGGAGTAGGATGACTGGATCATGTTTAGGCATATGTTTAAATTTTAAGAAACAGCCAAATTACTTTCAAAGCAGATGTACTGTTTTACATTTCCAGGAGCAGTGTTACAGTTTCTCCACATCCATTTATATAAAATTCTAGAAAATCTAAACTCATCTATAACAGCAGGAAGCAGATCAGTGGTCACCTGGTCAGATGAGGGTGGGCAGGTGGAGGGGAGCACAGGGAGGAATTACAAAGGAGCATGAAGGAAGTTCTGAGGGTGATGTTATCCTGACTGTTTCTGTTGTTTCATGCATATACACAGATGTCAAAACTTGTTGAACTGCACACTTTCAACATGTGGTTTATTGGATGGTTATCATATCTCACCAAAGCTGTTAAAAATTGTTTGACCTCTCCATCTCAGGTTGTTCTATCATCTCCAGATCTTGAAGAACTAATTATCCTGCTTGTTGAATCTGCATGTTACCCTCATGGCAGCTCATTGGGTTTTCAATCTTTTACTGGGAATACTTGTTGACAGAGGGTTGTTGTTTCTGTTGGAAGGCATGTGCCCCAGATGATGGAAGTTCCTGAGGGGAATACTGGGTCTTATTTATAGGGGTCCCTGGGGATCCCAATGGTCCGAGACTAGTTACATTTTTTTTGTTATTTTAGCTTGGGGTTCCCACACCATGACGGAAGTATAAAGTTGGACCTCAAACAGATGGTGGCCAGAGAGCTTCAGTACCCCAGGTCTTGGCAGCACGAGCATGGACTGTGCAGAGAGCCCTGCCTCCGCCTTCGCACCTTCTTGCTCATGTCTCTGCCTGATGTGCACTCAGTGAGTGCTTCCACAGGGACATTTCTAAATGCATTAGACAGAAGGCCAGGAGGGGGGCAATGGGGGCCCTAGCCCTTTAGAGCTCAGTCTGTGAATCAGTGGGGCAGAGGTGCACAGAGGGCTAGAAATAATGCTCAGAGCCATGAGAGCAAGTTGGGTGTGGTACTGGGAGCACAGAAGGCCCGTGGGAGGGGAGGACAGTGAGTAAGCTTTCCCGAAGTTTGTGACATCTATCTGAGTCTCAGTGACTGGGCTAAGACTTGAAGCATGGGGGCCGCATACTTAGAGTTTAAAAAGGCATGGGACAAACAGCTTTCAGTTGGTGGGCCATTAAGTTCTAAACAGGGAGTGTGGAGAGTTGAGGAGGAGAGCTTCATATAGTATTGGTATGGTCAGACTACAATGTCTTTTAATTCAGGCTAATGTGTGAGCCCACTGGGGAAGCCACAGCAGGGTCTTTTTTTCGAAATGTAGAGTTCTATAATTTATTGTGTGGAAGGTTAAATTTATGTGCGTCATAAGATACAAAGTCAAGGAATTTTTAAAAAGTATAAAGGGCATTAGAAGCACCCCTAACCCTACCACCCATAAATGCCCCCTGTCCCACTGCAACATTCTAGTGCATGTCCTCCAGAACTTTCGTTACGCATATATTCAAAAACACAGAGCAGAAGGGGAGGATATCCTCATTCCTCCTCATTCATCCCTCAAACCCGTAAGTTCTTCCAAGTAAGTGCTTCCTTGTTGCAGTCATGCATTCTCCCTCCAACACATCGGGGTGAAAGGTCCTTAAATACTGAGTACCTGGTTCTCAGCCTTTTTCTCCATGAAAAACATCAGGAGCAATGATAGGACAGTTCGGTATCAGTGACAGTGGTCCCCTACCGCCCTGGCTTCTGAGTTTCTCCTTCTCCAACAGGGAGACTGTCTTCTACCCGTGACTATAGTTCCACCTAGCCTACAGATATAGACGAAGTGGCCACCTCCATGCCCTATTTCTGGGACCCTGCTCTACCAGCGTTTGGCTCTGGTGACATTTCTTCCACTGCACTGGCACCTCCAATTCAGCGCACACAGTACCTTTCCGCAGTACCTCTCGTGTACTCATTTCTCATCTCATCCAGTTCTGAATCCGTGGTGGAGCATCGCCATTCCCTTGCCTCTACCCTTTGTTGCGCTCCCACAGAACACCAACTCACTGCCCGCTCCAAGCGGCTGGACGTGGCTGGAGAAAAACACAACAGGGTTGACTAGTTTCAGTCATATCAGGACCCCAAATCTCAAGCCCGCAGTGCCTCCAAACAAACTCAAGGACTTGTCAATTTGCTCTCCCAACCGGGAGGTCTCCTTACATCACTTTCTAATACTCTCTCCAAATACTTTCACAACTTCATTTAAGTGTCAAGCTTTGCAGGGTTTTCAGAGAACAGCCACGTGCCGGCGTCAGCGCGAGCCTGGGGACTGAAGGCCGGTAAGAGGCTGTGGTCATCATCCCGCGGGGGGTGCCGGGGCTCGGACAAGCGGTGGGGGCGCGCAAGGCGCGACATGAGGATCCTGGGGACTGGCTAGAGGACAAGCGGAGAAAGGGTCTAGGGAGGCGCGGCGGCCTGGGCGGCAGGAGCGAGAACAACGAGCCTCCCGGGAGAACCGAGCGCACAGAGCCCTCCCGGCAGACGCCGGCCGCGACCAGCCACCTCCAGTGCCCGTCTTAGCGGGCGCAGCGCCTCGCGCGTCACTCCCGGCGACGGCGGCTGGCGCTCGTGACGTCACCGCGCCCGCGCGACGTCTTAGCGTCACGCCCGGCGACGGCAGCGGGGGCGTGCGACGTCAGGACGCCGGAGCCGGGAGCCCGGCCGGCGTTCGGCTCCTGTGCAGAGCGAGGGCCTCCGCCACTCACGCTCGAAGCCGCGGCGCCCGCAGGGCGGGGCCTCCCTCCGTCCGCGGCCCAGTGGTCTGAGCGGCCGCGTGGAGGCAGTGCTCACGCCCGCGCCGCGCGTCCCGACGCGCTACGTCGCCGGCGCCGCCGCTTCGCGTCATGACTTCCGGGCGCCGCGGTAGCCATCTTGCTCGCGCGGAAGCGGCGCAGCTGGGTGGGAGTCCCGAAGCGGGAGTCGCGGACGGTGCGGCCTCCGCCATGCCGTCGTCGCCACTGCGGGTGGCGGTGGTGTGCTCGAGCAACCAGAACCGGAGCATGGAGGCGCACAACATCCTCAGGTAGTGGGGGCCTCCGCCCTGGCCCAGCGCGCCCCGCGGACGCCGGCCGACCGGCCGTCCCTCCGGCCCCGGCCCGTGCTGGGCGGCGGCTCCGGACCTCCTCGGCCCGTGCTGGGCAGGCCCGGCTCCCGGCCGGCCTCGTTTCCCGGCCTTGGTCTCCCCCGGCCCGTGCTAGGTGGCCCGGGTTCCCAGGCGGGCGGTGCGCGGCGGCCCCCGAAGGACGCCGGAGATGCCGCGCCGCGTCCGGGCTCCTTGGCTTCTGGGCCGAGCGCAGCAAGTAATCCACAGGGCTCTGTCCGCCGCGCGGTCCCCCCACGTGTGATTAGCTTCGCGGAAAATTCAGATTCTGAGCCAAAATGTTTCCGGGTCGCGGAAACCTCAGAGCTCCAAGTAAACCTGAGAGGTTGATGCTGTTCGCGTCTACTTTGCACGCGTGTCTGTGCATCTGAAAATAATGCCCTCCCTAAATATGCTCACCAGTGAGGCGGTAAGTGCCAAGACCAAAGGTTAGGGCCCACGCAAGGATAGTGTCCGCCGTCTGCAGGGTGTGTCGCTTTTTGTTAAATCTGGAAAACTTGCACAACAGAACCTCAAGTTGTAAAAAAACGGAAATGGCCTATTTTGTTTATTTCACGTTTTTGCGTATTTGCTCCTGTCTACATTTTCAAGTGTCCTGCAAAAAATTCTCCCTGCTCCCTTATAAAATCTCCAGCTGGTAGTTTTGAACTACATGTGAGTTTGGTTTCATGTTCCTAATTTACATTTCAGTACTAACTCCCCTTTGGTGACTCTGGTGTAGTGTGTGTGTAATAAAAGTTTATTCCCGTTTGGTAAAGTTTTTTGTTCAAAATCAATTCACACTATGTGAAATGGACTTCTTGCTTTACAGTTGAAGTTTGGTATACACGTCGACTTTGATAGTAAGCCAAAATTGGAACTACCTTTCCTCCCGAAGTTTCGAGCACGTTCAAGGACAACTGTGTCTCGCTGCTCTTAATGACGGCGGTCAGCTTTGAGTCTCCCGAGTAACTTGGGGAAATCAGAATTCTCCCGAATCCTTCTCGTTTTGCATGAAGCTGGAAGTGCCAGGTGTCCATGACCTGCTAATTACGAGTTTAATTCTTCCCTAACATCTACCACACTGCCCACAGCGTTCAGTCAGTCATTTTTTTGGTAGAGTGTGGTATGCTTTAAACCTAACAAATCAATGTGGAGTTTGTTTTTAAACTAGACGCTTTTAAACTATAAAGTTGTTTTAAAACTGGAAAAGTGCTAGAATTACATTGTGCTGAATCTGATTTCCAAACTGCATTTATTTGTTCAAAGCCATTAGAAGTGGTAAATTTAAGCAGAAGAATGCAAGGTTCACACTCCTGGAAAATTATTCAAGGAAAATGAGATTCAGTATCTTCAAGAATAACAAGTGATCTGGAGACCACCTCATTCTGCTAGTTCTGGCTTAGCTCCTTTGTATCTGCATAACAGAGTTGGGGTGGAATCTTACAAAAGGAGATGTTTCTTAAATCCGTGTAGCAGCTTTGTCAATGTATCAAAGTCTGGCCTATCTGATACTCCTGAGACAGTCACTGCAAGAGAGAAGCCCTTGCTTAGTTCACAGTAACTGGGACAGCATTGGGGCTCCTGTGGAAAGGAAGGTGTGGAGGAGTGCCTACAAACAGTCACCAAGTAGGAGTGTTTATGTGTGCTTCTTCCCATTTTATTGTCTTTCACATTGACCCGTGAAAAGAGTAGACTCCGAATGAGGGCAAAAGGAGGTAAGTGTAGGGTAACATACGTCACTTATATCATGAATGTGAAGTTACTTTAGACACCAGTTTTTAATTTCTAAAGTGCTTTTTGGGTTTTTTTTTTTTCCATTAAAATAGCATTTGCTTGTTCACAAAAAATTCTCTCTGTAGAAGATGAAGTTAATGATCAAAGTCCTTTTTTCTGGATGTCTTTTGCACACACACACACACACACACACACACACACACGGAATCAAGATGCTGTTCTGTAATCTCGCTCCACAGAATGTGAACATAGTTTGATTTCAACATTCATTTCTGCTTTCCATTCGATGTATTGGATTTGAACCTATCTGTTCAGTTTGAGCAGAGGCAGTGGTTATAAAACCATGGCCCAGTTACCCTGAGGAGTCCTTTCCAGCAGTCAGTTTTTTAACTGTTCCCCATTGACAGACATTCAGGTGTTTCTCAGTCTCATAATGTACCCCTTAGGTATCTGCACACTTTTCTAGCTGTTTCCTTGTCATAAATTGCTAGAGGTGGAATTGCTGAGTCAAAAGGTAGGCATACTTTACAGTTTAATACATTTTGCCAGACAGCCTTCCAGGAAAGTATTTACACAATTCCCATTTCTTCACATTCTGTGTTTGTTTACATCTTTTCGTGCTGCTAGGGCAAAAAAAGGGTCTCGCCCTTCCTTTAGTTTTAAAATTGCTTTTGAGGTTGAACAACTTTTCATGTTATTTTGACTTTTGAAAATTATGGCTTTATCTTTGGATAATTTATAAGGGTTAAAAGCATCTCTAAGATGTGATGAATTTTACCCTGTTGAAAATCAGTTTGACTATATTTTTCTGACTAGTCGAATACAGGTGTTAATAAATGTTGGCATTTTCTGGAGCTAGTCATAATGTTCCCTGGGGTGATTATTTCTGATCTTTTGAGGCTAAATTGTTTGAAATGCCAGTACTGGGAGTCCGTTAGATTTTTAAGAGGAGTTTGAAGACTTGTATGTTTCCACAGAGCCTCCTGTTCTTTGTACTCTGGATTAAGATGTCCCTTTGGAGCCAATTAATTTATTTTTCAGTTCTAAATGATCTCGTAGATGTTAAGGGGCATGTTGATTTTTGGAAGCTGTAGTTTTAGTTCTGGCAATTCAAAACAAATTTTAAAGAAAGACTTCTCTAAATTGCTGAAGTGAATTCTCAGCCTGTTTTCAGCCACAGCTTCTTGGGTAGTGTGATTTTGGAAAGATGAGCAGAGAAGTTGCAGACGTGGAAGCAACAAATCAAGAATCAGGGCCTCGAGCCCCTCTGTGTCAGGTGCTTCCCCAGCGCTGAGTTCATCCTCACAGCCCTAGGATGCCCACACGTACACAGGCGAGGGGGTAACACCCGGAGCAAGAAGTCCTAGCTTAGGAATGACAGAAAGGATCAGCGCTCCCACCGTGATAGATGGACGAGTAGCAACTGAGACAGGATGGGGAAGACACGAACTGGAGAGGGAGCCAGGGTGCAGGGAGCTCAGCGGTCAGCTGAGGTCCTGTGAGTCTCCAGTTTGGGGCAGGGCTCTTAAGTCATAATGTCAAGACCTGACCCTGTGGGCCCCTAGCCACACTGGGGTAGAGGTGCTCAGACCTCTTCCCCTAGAGGGGACCAAGTCTTAGGGTGGCCTGAGGCTGTGTGGCCCCATAGCTGGGATGACCCAGACACAGTGCCTGAAGCCTTTTGTCCTTTACCAGGAAGGGATAGCCCTGTTCTGGGGCCCCTTTGGCTGCATTTTTGATATTGTGGTTCTGGGTACACTTGACAGAACAGACTGGAAACCATCTGGGAAGGTGAGAGGATTTGAAATCATGTCTTTTAAGAATCGCAGAGGGTGCAGAAGACGTGCCTGCGGGGGACGCAACACACTTGCCTTCGTAGGTTTAAGGGACTGCATCGTTTCACTTTTTGTCTTCAGGAGGCAGAACTAAGACCAGAAGGACGGTTGGAAGGAGGTAGATTTCTGTTCAGATGCGAATACTGAGATGAAGCTGGGTGGGCCAAGCACGCCTTCAGCCCCAGCAGCTGGAACTTTCCCTGCATCCAGGATCAGCTTCTCCAGCCTTCTTCTGTAGGTGAGAACAGGTGGAGCCCAGCAGGGGAGATGGCTGGGCAGGTTCAGTGTGATTTGTAGCCCGAGGACCACTGTGATCATGGTGCTGCTGGGCCGTCTGAAATGCCAGTTTTGCGCAGAGGGGAGCCCCTGGGGAGGCCAACAGTGACCGGCAGGGCAGGCCTGGAGGAAGCACAGCTAAGCCGAGCGCTTGTGGGGGTCGCACGTGGGGTGCATCTGACACAAGCTCTGCACACAGTGATTGTGCTTAGAAGCCTCGGTTTCGTTGTTGACCTTGTGGGAGAGAAGGGTAGAATAAGTCCTGGAAAACAAGTATTGAAGTGTGCTAAAGGCCCACATGTTGCTAGTGGTGGCGTAAACTTTACTGGAATGTTAACGTTTCAGAAGGCTTGATCTTCCCAGCCTTTTAGCTGTACTGCAGTGAGCTGGCAGGCGGGCGTTTAAGTGTGATGGCTTGCTTGTGAGTGGCTGACTTGTGTTCCGTGAACATGAGGTCGTCATGTCGCTGCAAATCAGGATGATTAGACAGTGAGTGACTCTACTTGTAGTAAAGGTGACTTATGACCATAAATGCACTGTGTCCTGCTTACAGACGGGTCAGGTCATGCTTTCAGAAAGTTAGTAGTGGTCTAGGATTTCAGTCTTAGCCAAAATAATGCTCTGAATTAGATTAATAACCAGAAAACACTGCAGAAAACAGAATAAATACCATAACCCATGCTGTTAATTTGGGTGTTTTCTTGATCCTTTTTGGTGTTCATTTTAACTTCATTATTTTACCTTTAGATATTGGGATAACAATTGAAGCAATTTTGTTTCCCAAAATTTAATTTAATGTAATTTAATTTTCTATCATACTGTTATCTATCTTTTCTATAATTTAACATTTCTGTATCTTAACATACAATTTCTGTATCTTTCTATAATTTAGCATTTTCTCTGATACTATAATTTATTTTTATGATACATTCTTGACACCAGTAAAGACAAGTTTGATAAATACTTGTCTAGCAGGTTTGTTTAACGTACTAAATAGCTGACCCTTCAGACAGAGCCTTTCGGTTCTCAGGAACTTTTTTATAGCGCTCAGTCCTTTTATGTAAGAAACACGCTGTCACCTTGCAGGCACACACGGATTGGGCTGTTTTGTCAGTTGCACGAGCTTACAAGAAACAGCACTTCTGTTGCTAGTTAGCCTTTTTGCTGGGGGAAGAACCAGCTGGGCTTATTTTATGTTAAAATGTGCTTGAGTCCCATTTCGGGAAGTTGAGGGAGTTTCCAGCCGGGAGACTCTGCCAGCTCCACTGCTGCCTGGCCTTTCCCCAGCGCCATCCTCCTGGGAGCCTTGTTAGGGCTCAGCTGGGTGGATGGTCAGCCCTGGTTGTCTTTGGGGTGGTTACTTGCAGGCATACGGACAGTGTTTCGCTGGACACCTGACTCATGCCTCAGACTCCTCGTGACAGGAGATGAGGAAAGGGGGTGTGCCTTGCGGAGGCGCCACACAGGCAGTTCAGACCTGCTGCTCCACTGGGAAGGGGGTGTGAGACCTTGTGCTGGGGCTTCTTGGGAACCCTGTGGGCAGCTTTTAGGGGCACCTCTAAAACGCTCTGGGGTTGTGTCTGAGTCTCTGGGTCACAGGGTGTCATGTGCATCGTGGGCCGCTGGGGCTGAGAACTGCTCCTAGGTGCCCTGTCTGCAGGACCCCACCCTGTCAGCCCCGGCTTCGCCGTCACCAGACTCCTGATGTTCCTGTGTCCCGGAGGCTTCACTCACCCTGTCCCGCACTCCAGGGTATCTGGGGGAGGGACTTGGGTCTGTTTTGGTGACCTCTCTACCCACGGCACGTGGGGAGCTCCGGGAAGTCCTGTTGAATCCATGGTAAACCCACCACCAGTAGAGGTGGTTTTTCAGTCTTGAAGCTTTAGCCGTCAGGGATTGAGTAACTTCCTTTGCTGCTGCTTGGCTAGATGAAGGCTTATTCACTGTGTGCTGCGTTAACGTGTTACAAGAGCAGTTGTGCATGGGCTCGTTTTAATATATTTTAATTGAGTTTTAAGAGTTGAGCTCATTTAAATAAATTTAATTATGACTAAGTCCCTCAAAGGAGTGACCAGAAGGAAATGACTGAGTTATGCAGAAATAATGTCTTTTTTTTTTTAGAGTGAGGGAGGAACTGTATCTAAATGAATCTTCCACATCTTTTTGAGAAACATTTTGTTTTTTTGCATTGTTCCCCAGATGATTTGGGGACCCCTTTTGGAACATGCTTTTTAGGTCACTAGCTGAGAAAGGTGGTCTCGACTGCAGTTTCTTGTTCTGACCCCCAAAGGCGCTATCTCTACTGCAAACGATGTGCTTTAAAGCATCCGCGCCACCACCAAAGACAGGACTTTCACCCTGGCTCCCATGAGGAGCGCGCGGCCTCTGGAGACAGACCCAAGGGGTTTCAGGTATGTGTCCAGCAGCCGCGTCCATGCAGCCCCCACGTCCCCTGCGAAGTCACACCCAGGCTCCCTCTATGGTGGCTGGACCTCTGCTCCGAGCCCTCAGGGGTCTTGTTTCAAGGGGTCGTGTCTCTTCATAGCACCCCTCCTTCCCTTGAGGACCTGTTTTCCGGTCATCTGTTCCCCACCTCCATCCCGGGCTGGTCACCAGCATCCAGGGTGCCTCGTGTGGCACTCTCCTCTCCGTGAGTCAGACGCCAAACCCAGGGGAACCCCAGGTTGGTCTCGAGAGCAAATCCCTTTTCCTTCAGTGATGTGTGTTTACACTCCAGGTTGACGGTACCTCAGGGGTGTTTTTTGGGGAGGAGGTGGCACTCAGAGGACAGCCTGCTTGTTTGGGGGCAGTTCTTGTGGGATAGTAACAAATGGTGAAGCCAGCAAGACAAGCATGGCTTTCGTGGTTGTGACCTGTCCCCTTGTCCCCGTCCTGGGAGGGTGTGGCCCCCACGGGAGCAGGCGCCCCCTGACCTCCCTTGGCTGGTGTCCAGGGGACCTTCATCCCCCTCTTAATGGTGCTTCGGCAGGAAACTTTTTACTGTCTGTTCCTGGACTAGTGCACCTTCTTGGAGGGCCTACGGGTGGGGGTGTGCTGCGTGGTCGGGCCCTCGTGGCCCCGGGTCTGGGCATGGTCGGTGTCCCTGCACCCCCAGGTACCCCACCTCAGGGTCAGCAATTGCAGTGAGCGTGGCAAAGGTTGTCTGGGTTTTTGTTCATGGCTCAGCTGGGTGTGGCCTGGATTTGCTCCTTGTTCGGCTCTGTTGTCACCGTGTCCTCCTTCCTGGGTGGTGGTGGGGGGCCCTACTGGCTGCAGAGCTCGGGACTTGTAGGGACAGAGGGATGGGACCCAGCTTTTCCCAGCTTGAGAGGACCTGGGTGAGGTGTTGAACCAAAACTGGATGAGAAGAGCTTCAGAAAATGCCCGGTGCCTGGAGGTACAGGTGTGGTGGCTCTGCCGCTGGCCGCAGCGCTGGTGTCCACATAGGGGCCCCTCCACCTTCCATGGTGACAACAGGGGTCTTGCTGGCTCTCCATGCCTTCTGTGCAAGGGACTCTGGGGCTGCCCTGAGTGTGTGTCCCGTAGGCTGGGCTTCTCGGTGGGGAGGTGTCCGGCGGGAGGCAACCACGGTCTCACGCGTGGATGTCGGCCTCAGCTCCTCCCCAGATTCCCAGCTACTTCCTGCAGCACCAGCTCCTGAGCTGTGATCTGAACAGCTGACCCTGTGCCCACTGCAGTGCAGACCCGCAGTGGGAGAGGGTGGCCCCGCGGCCTTTTGAACTCTCTTCACCTGTAGTGCTTCCTGCCGTGTCCTTGGTTTGGGAGCACGTTTGCTGCTCCTCTGGGCCTCAGAAGACCTGTGGTGTCTCCCAGCTGTGGCCCACAAGGGGAGTGTGAGCATGGGGGGACCAGTGTGTCCTCTGCGAGCCTGTGGCCAGGGAGTCCTTGCACGAGCCTGTGGCCAGGGCAGACAGCACGTGATGTCCAAGTGCAAAGCTGGGACAGGAAGCCCATCTCCTGTAGACGCTTGGAACCCTTAAAACGTTTATTTTTATTGACTGAGTTTGAAAGAACAGGAGTTTTGACCCAAGTGTGGTCCTCAGGAGGACAGCACCCAGGGCCTCAGGGCGTTGAGGTGACGTTCTTTCTCAGAGTGTGACTCTCGTCGCCTGTGGGCGCTGCAGGTCACTGACGCACACTCCCCCAGTTTCGCAGGATGCACGTTTGGTCAGTTTCCTTATCATTGACCTAGGTTACAGGAATGCCCGGCCTGGGAGCTGGGGGCGTCCCTGCGTGCCCCTCAGGCTGGCACCACAGGCAGCTGGGAGCCTGGGTGAGCAGTTCCGCTCTTAGACGTCAGAACACGGGTCCTGTGAACCTGCACCCCACACAGACCAGGACAGTGGTCAGGTGACACGGTGTCTGGATGACACGTCCCCTGGGTCCCTGTGTCGGTCCGTCCCAGGCCTCAGAGGTTTGAGTGACACTTTGACAGCCTCTCCTCCCCTTCCATGAAGGATCCTTTGTCTCCCATTTGGATTGGCTTCGCCTAGCTTGTGTAATGTGCTGCGGGATTTTTTTAAATTTGCAAGTGAAATACTTAAGAATTGAAAAGCTTGTTCTTGGTATCAACAAAATTACTCATCTAGTTCATTTCATATTCCTTTTTAGCATTTTGTGTCTTATTTAATCTAATCCTCTCTCTCCTTTTGTGTCTTTCAGCAAACGAGGATTCAGCGTCCGGTCCTTCGGAACGGGAACTCATGTGAAGCTTCCAGGGCCAGCACCTGACAAGCCGAACGTTTATGATTTCAAAACCACTTACGACCAGATGTACAACGACCTCCTTAGGAAAGACAAAGAACTGTATCCCGGGGTGGCTTTGCCCCCCCTGCTTGTCTCTGCCAGGTGTCACCACAGGCACCTCTCTGACCTCCTCCTCAGGGGCGTCTGTGCGCAGGGTGCTGGGTCACTGGGTTTCTGTTCTGGTGCTCACGGGATGGTCTGAGGGTTGGAGCCACTCGGGGCCTCGGGCGTGCAGGGCGCAGGCGTGAATGACGTCCACACCCACACGGTCGGGGAAGGGTTCTGACACGACACAGAGCAGCTTAGGTAAGGCATGTGGGAGCCACGGCACCTGGCTTCTCCCACCGCGAGGCGCCCCTCCTTCCTCTGCAGGTAGGTGTGCTTTGGTACACACGTGGGGTGGCGCAGCACTCTGGTGACGTTTCTGGAGGGTTGGGTGATGAGCTGGCCAAAGTACCCACAAAAGAAGCATGGTAGAAGCAGGTACTTTGAGAGGACTTGACTTTGTTTCAGGAAGAGACCAGACAGACTGGGGCTGCTTCCCAGACTCACGTGAAAGAAGAGGTTATTTGTAAATAATTGATGTGATGGCGACACCGGGCTGTGACGGGTAAGGCCTTCCCTGCCTGAGCTTTGACCAGGCGTTCGTGATCACCGCGCACCGCGGCTGCTCTCGGCGCCTTGGCCTCCACTGTCACGGTGAGTGACTCTAGTTTGTAGGAAGCAGACCAGACTCTCTGAGTGAGAGGGGTATAGACACCAACTGGAAAGCCTTGTCTTCATGTTGGCACTCGAAATTTTTAATAAACTACGAATGTTCTCTGTACATCTGTAGATTGATTAGTCAGCTAGGAGGGCCCCTGCCCCCCCCCCCATTGCCGCCCCCTCTCCTCCCCAGCTGCAAGTAGATCGTCAGTGGGGGCTTCTGGGAGGAGCACAGCCATCCCTGCTGGGGGCACAGGGGGGCGTTCTGGCTCATGTAGGCGCGGGCGCCTGAGGCTCACCGATCCCAGGAGTCCAGGGCGCGTGTGGGCCGGAGCGAAGTCCCCAGAGATCTTGCAGGGCGCCCCTTGCACGCCCCCATCTCCCAGGCCCCAGGACCTGCGTTAGGAGAATCTGCGAGTATTCAGCCGCCAGCTGTGTCCTGGCCTCCGCGTCGCAGTGCTGTGCTCTGCTGATGGCCTGGGTCCAGGCTCTGACTCAGGTTCAGCTCCGCGGAGAGGCCCCTCCCCTGGGCGTGTAATGAGAGTGGCCGGGCCCTGCGGGAGGCGGTCACTACGGTCCCTTCCCTGAGCGAGCTGAGACCGTAACTCCAGCCTTTTGTCAGCTGCACTGCAGACTCCGTCTAGTTCTGAAGATGGTTCTTCAGTTAGCACTGTTCCTTTTGAAGAAAACTCTTATGCTCAGTGTAAGGAATGAAAGCAGACACTAACACACGTGCCCTCATTCCCCTGCGTGTTACGAGGCCGGCCCTTTCACGTCTGAGCTGTGATCTCCCGCTTTTTGGGAATAGGCCACACTAAGATGCTTAGGGGGTGGGGGCTGCTGATGAGTAGTGGGGTGGGGCCTGGCCCGTCTCCCCATCTGCTGGTGACAGGTGCACAACAGCTAAAACCCCATGTCTGTGTGTGGGGGGTACCTGGGCTTCTGCAGAGGGACGGTTTTCATAACCTGCAGTGCAAAACTAGAAGAGTTCTCTAAGGTGTGATTCAGGGGTAAACCACTACGTTCAAAAGTGTTTGATTTTCAGGGGAGAGAGTGACAAGTCGGGGGAATGCTCCTTGTTGGTCAGAGCCAGGAGCTGGTGGTGAGGGTCAGGCGCTGGGGGCCCCGCCACCCACCTGCTGTCGGTGGCCTGAGGTCCCTGTGCACACACCCCTGTGTCCCCGAGGACGTGTGGCCCCATGGTCACTGAGCCCTCAGTGAGTGACGTGCAGCCTGTTGGTACGGAAGCTCTTTATTCCTTAACCGTCTGGCCACAAATAGGTGCTTTTGGTTCTACCCATAAGCAGCAGCAGGGTGATGGGTGTGGCAGGGAGCAGCTGCCCATGGGGTCCCAGCCGCGGTGAGTGAGGTGGGCAGGCTGCTCGGGGAGTCCGTTCCCCCGCCCCTCCGCAGACAGATAGGGAGTGTCTTCTTCCCTGATGAGGGAGCAGTCCGACTCTGAGGTGGCCCACCCGCGTCAAGCATGCGGGACCCGGGGCCACACGCCCCTCACACAGCAGGCTATAGGCCGTTCCCACCCTGCGAAGCCCCCGGCCTCCCTGGCCTGCTGTCCCTGTGGCCCTGCCTCTCCTGGACGATTTATGTCCGTGCATTGTACCGCAGGGGCCTTTCTGTGGTGGCTGGTTCCTCCGGTTGTAGCAGATACCGAGCTGTCCGTTTTTAGGTGTAAATTTTACCCCCTTGACCTTAATTTTTGTCTTCCCTTTGCCTCAGTGCCCTTTGAATACAGAGCAGCTTCAAACTTGGTGTTTCGTGTGGGGCTTTAGCGTAGCTCCTAGGTCATGGTGGTGGAAGCTTCCAGATTTTTTTCATTTTCTGCCAGAGCCAGTTTCTACACCTGAGCTTCCATCTTCGATTGAGAGGAATCTGTGGCTGAACCCGCAGCCTACTTGGAGCACCTTTGGGGAAAGATAAGTCGTTTTCTTCTAAATGTAAGAGTGGCCAGCCTGTGGCCTCATGAACAGTGTCCCTGGGCCCAGTGGATACGGGAGTGGAGGGTCAGGGTGGGGGGCCCGGGAAAGGAGGGGCTGGCAGTGTCTTCACGGGACTCCAGGGAGTCCTCTTTTGCAAGTGTTCAGGTGTCCACGTGAATCTTTCCAATAGAGAATTGATGTGAGTTGTAAACTACTTGTCTTAAAGAGCAAGTGAATGTGTGGCTATAAGTACAATTACGTGGTCCTGCCCGAACAGCGCCTTGCAGTGCAGGTGTGACTGACCCCGTCCCAGGCGCTGACTGTCCACATGGTTGGAGGCTGGGCCCTGGGCCTGTGTCCAGCATTGTTTCTCTTCAGGGTCTTGTGTCATTAATTACCTGCGGGGCTGTGTTTTTAACTATTTGTTCATTTCCATCTTCTCAGTTTCATTGTCTTTCAGGCTTTAGATTAATTGATGTGTATAGCCAGTTCTTCACTGTGTACTTTTTGCTGTCTTGGAGTAAAAGGTAAAAATAAAAGTGATTTCTGAGAGTGTAAGCCCACAGGCCCCTGACCTCCATCCTGGGTGCAAGGTCAGTGGATGCGGCAGCCCCGTTTCTCTGAGGCCCCTGGGCTTCCCCAGAACCTCGTTCTTGGGGCCTCGTCAGGCTTGTCTCAAGCCCAGCCTACCTTCGCAGGCTGTGCTCGGTTGTGGGGTGGCTGCCTGTCTCCCAGCCCTGAGCCCCAGCCTTTCCTTCCCAGGTCCCCCAGGCTCAACCTCCCCCCGCCCCCGCTCCCGCCCCCGAGAGGGTCCCTTCAGTGTGACCTGCCTGCCCACCTCACTGATGGCCCTGGTTGCCCTCCCTCGCCCCGTGCCCATCCGGACACCGAGCGTGCCTGTCTGACCCCGTCCCATTCACCCTGGTTGCAGCTGTGGCTTCAAACCGTTTTTGAAAACTCTTTAACAGATGCGTGTTCCTGAGCTGGACACCGATTCCCAAGGAAGCTCTGATTCATTTTGCTGATACGTGAGGTTTTGGGGTTTAGGAAAGCACTCATGCCCACAATAAAAATTGCAGCCTTGAGATATTTCAGATGAGGCCAGAGCAGCGTGCATTCGAGAGATGCTGCCCTGCACTGGGCAGCCCGTTGCCCGAGGCAGCTGCAGGGGTCCCTCCCCAGTCTGGACACGGGCTGCACTGACTGCAACCCCTGCCTGAAGGGCTTGCCCAGGGCTGGGGGCGGGGGCCAGGCCTAGTCCCTGCAGCCGCGACAGGTGAGGTGCAGACGCCAGGTGTGTTGAAAGTGGGTGACACACAGTGGACCAGGCGGGTGGTTTCACTTAGCCTGAAGACCGGTGGTGAGGCCCTGGCAGACGCAGGCGTGGCGGGCAGCAGTGAGGCTGGGCTCTACGAGGTGGCGAGGGGCTCTCCCAGGGGTTCCCAAGTTCTCATTCGTACAGCCTGTGCGCTTTGCAGTAACTGCTGCTTTGATTATCATCAGAATGAGTCCATTTTTTAGAATGAACAGATCCTAGCGTGACAGCTTCCGGAGTGGTGTGTTCAGGGCTCCTAGCCCTCCCCACCACCCTGCAGAGCCCCCCGAGCTTAAAGCTGTCTGCTGTCTTCCTTGCATGTGCCCCCAGGTGTGCCAAGGGCACCCCTCTGGGGGCTAGTGAGCTGTGTATTCTTGGGATGACAGACAGCAGTGGCGGGGCGGCCCCGAGCCCTCTGCCTGCCCCCAAAGCACTGTCTCCCCCCTCCTGTGCCCCAGCTCCAGGTTCTTCCTTTCGGGAAGGGGGCCTGACTCAGCCACTGGGGCCGCAGCTGGGCACCCCGTGCCATGCCAGCCTCCGGGCTCGTTGGCAGCTCCCGGAGCGGTTGTGGGAAAGCTGCCCCTGTGTTGCTCTGGCACTTTGCACGAAGACACAGACTGGGTGCCTCAGCTGGGGTGTCTCCTGCATCTATAACGGGGGTAGTCAGGGTTCCCTCAAGGAGGGGCAGAAGGCTCTGGTCCCTTGGTGTGTGCCTGGAATCTGAACTCCAAGGTGGCCGTGGCCAGCATTGGAGGATGGGGTGGTGGGCATCTGGGGAGCTGTGGCAGCTCTGAGGTGGGGCCTGGGTGGGCATTCATGTGTTGGGAGTGGGGTGGGCAGGCCCTGCCATGGGCAGAGGTGGGTCGGGGGTCCCAGCACCCGGTGGACACAGTGGGTACAGCTTTCCCACCGGCCTTGGTGGGGACTGAGTGCGTTCTGAGGGAGTCCTGCACAGGGACGCTGGTCCAGCCACCTCCTCCCTGGCCCCAACAGCTCCTCTGAGCGGGGACTGGAGGATTGAGTCTGCACCCTGGGCCTCTGGCCCACGAGGGGCTCCGGTCCACGCGTGAACCTTCACCCTTACACTGCTGTCCTTTTAAATGAGGGACTTCACCGGGGTGCCTTTGGGGGACACACCTGAAAATGAAAATCACTGGGCACCTTCAGGCGGGATGTGGCTCTTCCCTGGAGCAGGTCTGAGCCTCACGGCTGTGGGTGCAGGGCCCTTCCCGGGGTGGTTTCCACTTCGAGGAGTCTGGCCCCGGAGCACTGTCTCTGTCAACATTTAGTGGGAGTGTCTCCCTGGGTTGGGGTGTCACCTGTAAGCTTTCAAATTCTGCTGTTGGCCTTTCCCTGGCGTGTGTGGGGATGCAGCCACCCCATCCCACCCTACGCAGGGCGTCACCGTTACCCTCAGGACACATGGACAGTCTGTGAGGACTAGCTCTGCCTGGTGTGGTGGGCAGCCCTCGGTGCTTCTGTCACCCCGGGACGGCCAGCAGTGCCCGTCCTCCTGGCCCCTCTCCTGCCAGCGAGGCTCACGCATGCCTTTCCTCTGCTAGCATGTTGCTCAGAGGCCTCTGGACCCTGGGTATTCTCGGGTCCCCACAGGAGCCTTGCTGGGCACAGGTGGGCGGGTTGCAGTGACCGCTGACCTGGACGAGCCCCCCATCCTCCCTCTTAGCCAGATGGTTTGGTTTCTGGTGCAGACTGCGTCACCATGAGAGGGCCCAAACCAACTGCTCAGAGGGAGCGTGGGGTCAGCCAGGGACATCTGGGTCGGCGGCCACCCTGGGCTTTGTCCCTTTACTGCTTTTGGTCAACTTTTTTTTTTTTTCCGAGATTGCCTTATATCTCATGGCAAAACAAACATTTTTCTTTAATCGCTCAATAGCTGAAATTTCAGGGAGAAAGAGGGTGGTTTTATTTTTCACTGAACTGAGTGTTTCAGGTGGGTCTCAGGCACTTCGGGGAGGTGGGGCAGTGGGCAGCGAGAGAACAAGGCCAGGGCGTCACCACCCACCTCCACCCCTGGGTGATGTGTGGGATTTAGTTGTTTTTGAATCATTTAAGTAGAAATGATTTGGTATTTGCAGACTAATTCATAATTTGAGGACTTTTTCTCAAAGTTTTAAGAGGTTAATTTTCCCTAAAACGCTCCAGCCTAGGGTTCAGCTTGCTTTGTCCCGTTTTGAGTTTTAAGTTTTTTATGCTGTTGAGCAGGTGGAGAGTCAGGTGTGTGCTGCTTGGAACAGACACTCAGACTGAAGATATTTTTCCCGTTGCATTTTTTTGCTTTATTTATCCAGCCAACTTACTAAAAATTTTTCGTCTTGAGCTTTCTCTCAAATGTAAATAACTGTCGTGTTTTACCCTGTTTGGACAGCTAGTCTCCGTTTTTATTAGTAAAGTCTGCCGAAGCTGACTCCGGTTAGGCAGTGTTGCCGCAGATCCTCGTCTGTTCCTTCAGGCTGACGTCAAGCGGCCTGGAATGAGCTGGGCCCTGAGCTTTGACCTCAGTGCCCCCCACCTCAGCCTTCTGAGGAGGTGGCAGGGGAAGGATCTCAGCCTGCTTTCTGTTGGTTCTTGCTGTTTTTTTTTAGGAAAAAAACCACTTTTGGGGAGTGTTCCCTTTGGAGGAGGAGGAGGCATAGTTCTCACCACCCCGTCCCCACGGAGCCTTGTGCAGGGGGGCCTGGGGTGCAGAGCCCTTCGCAGGTGACGCCCCCAGGTGTACGGGCAGGCGGGTGTTGCTCCTGCCACGGGCGTGCCCTGGGGACCGAGCAGGTCAGTAGTGCCAGTGCCGCTGGTCACACCTGGGACATGGTTACGAGTGTGTTTCCACTCCCTGTTCACTTTGCTGACGCTGGCCCCACAGAAGCAGCTTTGCTGCCACTTTGCAGTTTGGGGGGCCGTTGTCACGCCCCCACTTTGCGTGGCCCTGACGTCTCCCTCTGCTGCCCTCGCCCCCTCCCAGGCCCGGGCCCCAGCGCTGGCCCTGAAGCCACTCCGCGAGGCAGGCCCCTGGTCCCCACGGGTTCTGCGCCGTTTGGACACCCCCCACCCGAGAGGTCTGTTCCTCACGTTCTTACTCTTCCTCCACGTAAAACGCATGGTCCTGACGGCGGTGCAGCTTCTGCGTCCGGTGCTTCCCATGCTGTTCTCAGGGTGTCTTGTGTGTGCCCCGCTGTCACGGGGTCTGCAGCAGCCAGTGTGCTCCTGAGTCTTCTGTTTGAGGGCCAGGCCGTTTAAGGAGAAACGAGTTGTCCAGAAGGTCCAGTGTGAACAGGGCTGAGCCATCCCGCCTCCCTGGTGGCCTTTGCATGTGGATCTTGGGCTGGTGTTTCTCATGAGGTTGATGCACTGAAGGTAAACCCTGGGGGTGTGGTGACAGTGGAGCGTAGATGACACCTGTGAGGCCGTCCTGGCCACAGGTGTGGTGTGCCCTGTTCAGGCCTCGTGCCCATGTGAGGTGAGGGCGGCCAGTGCTAAAATTTGGACGGGGTGCCGGAGCTGCTCCCAAGACAGGGTGGGAGTCCTGTTTCCCTACGGAGCGACCTGTGTGCTGAGAGCCCGAGGAGCTCCTAGTGCACGGGGGGCTCCTGGGGGCCTCCCCTCCTCCAGCACAGGCACACTGGCGGTGGGCGGGGGTCTAGGGCCCAGACATGGTGTGGAGCCATCGCCTTGGGCTCCAGGGGAGCATGTGCCTGAGCCCTGCCAGCTGGTGGCCTGTGCCCGCTGCCTCTGGAGCCACTCTGCCCACAGGAGGGTTCTTGGACCACTCTGAGCCCCCATGCCTTCGAGGACCTTCCCCTGAGGGCACTTGGGCCCCTACTTAAGGGCGTTTGCATCTTATGTTTCAGTTTGATCAAGCTCAAAGCTGGAAGTAGAATCAGATGGGGGACTCACAGGGACCAGGATGTTCCAGGGGCGCACCCCACCCAGGGAGCCCCAGCTTGTGGGTTTGGGGTCACATCCCAGGCTAAGCCCCAGAGTAGGAGGACCTGAATTTGGCCTGGTGGTGTTTGGGGGCAGAGGCGATGATACAGACCAGGACGTCCTTGGGCTCTGGACGTAGGCGTCCTCTGTTAGTGAAGCTCCTGTGCCTTCGATCAAACCAGGACCTGACCGAGCACAGAGCATGTTCCCTGACGGCCCCGGAGGCCCCCGCGTGTAGGGCAGAGCCAGGCTCTGTGGGCCCAGGGTCAGGAGGTTCCAACATCTCGTGGCTGCCAGGAGAGAACACGAGCATGGGGGACAGTGGCCCCGGAGCCCACTTTCTGCCCAGGAACCGCCTGACGGGGTCAGGGACCTGCACCGCCCCTGCCTCCCCTCGGAGTTCTGTCTCCCCTTGGAGATCCTGCTTCTGCTCTCAATGTTCTGAGCCGTCTCCTCCAGCTTTGTCTCCATCATGCCCGCTGGGCGATGTCTGTGGGGAAATTGGGCTTGTGCCGGCTCGCGCTGGCTCACCTCTGACCCTAGGCAGCTTCTGTCCCTTGGGGTTGTTGGGGGCACGGGGCTGGGCCTGGAGGAGGCCCTCGTTAGGGTCGGATCCCCCTTGAGGCTCAGCAAGGACGTGGGGCTTGGGCACCACTGTTAAAGCCAGGAGGGTCAGAGCCCTTCCCCCAGCTTGGGCACCTCCTGCCTCGTCTGGCTCCCGCCTCTGCCTGCGCTCTGACTGCCTCCTGGCTCCTCCTGGGAACATCTCTGGACGTGGGTTTGGGCGCGGCCCCCTTCCCACAAGAGACCCCCTCACCTCTCCGCTCGGGGTGGTGCCTGCCCTGCTCTAGGGGAAGAAGAACTGTGTGTCCCGCTCACCAGGGACGTCACCACAGGCTGCAGAGGACTCAAGAAGCCCTTTCCCGGGGCCCGTAAGTCAATGTCCACGAGACAGACTGTTCCTTTGGGAATCATTGTAGAGACAGAACTGTTAAGCTGAATCTCTGTCTCATGCACTGAGGACGTGTGTGGGGTGGATTCGTGGTTGGGGTTAAAGCTGTGTCTGAAAGACAGGTGAATTGGAGTAGATGGGCATGTCCCACCCCGGGAGACGCAGATCCTTAGAGGAAGAGGTGCTCCAGCCTGGCCCGGCCCGGCCCGGCCTGGGAGAGGGGCCCTCCGGCCCCAGGTCCCGGCTCGGGGCCGGGCGTGGTGCCCGTGGGTGCATCCTGGACTCTCTGGTATGTTTACCTCGTGCGTCTCTCTGTGGGAGACGAGTGCCCTGGGCTGCCCTGTGCCTCTCCCTTGGGACAGACGACCACTGAGCCTGAGTGCGTCCCCTGCTGCCTGGCTTTGGCTGCCTAGCTGCTGTTGTGTGGAGAGTGCGTGCTCTGCGCTGACGGGCTCTAGGTGGTTTGGCAGCCAAGACCCGGAGTGCTCCAGAATGGTCCTCTTATACTTCCCGTGGCAGGAGATGGAAACCCCGCGTCTTTCCCAGGCCCACCCTCCAGGTGCCAGCCCATTTGCGCCCCGCACCCTTTTGCTCCAGGTGAGAGGAGTGGGGCCACACACCATTTCTGAAGGCCGAGGGGCCAGGCGTGAGGAGCTCCAGGCCAGGGCTGGATGTGCACGGCCGCCACCCTGGTCAGGGCTGCTCTGCAGACGCGGGTGGGCGGCCCCGGGCTTCGAGAGGGTCTGGCTCCAGCCACCAGAGCCAAACAGCACAGCTGTGGCTCCCCCACCGAGAGTACCCTGGCTTTGACAGGCCGCTGGAACTTCCTAGGGGTCTCCCCTCGCAATGAGGCTGGCCCTCTGGTCGCCCGGCTGCTGAGTGGGGAACCAGGTCAGGGGTTGGAGGAACCCAGACGCCGTGTTCTCCACCTGCACCCTCGGGCCTCTGTCTGTCCAAATTGGGCTTTTGAGCCGATTTTTCCCCGCCCTTCGAGGGGGTTCATTCCTGCCAAGTGTGTGAGGGTCTGAGTGGGGCTCCAGCCAGCCTCCCTCCCCCGAGGAGGCAGCTGGCCTGTTACCACAGGAGGACCTGTGTGGGTGGAGGCGGTTCTAAACGTGTCCTTCCCGCTGGCCCGGGCCTCAACGGGCTCAGTGCCGATGGCCTGCGCTGCGGCTCTGCTGCCCCGGCACCCGAGGTCCTTGCTCGGTGTCCTCGCTGGACCAGGAGACATTGTGGAAGCTTGGTCCTCTTGACCATGGCCTCTGGGTTGGCAGCATCCCGACAGCACTGCCCCAGCACAGGGCTGGGTCTTCCTCCCGGAGCCAGGCTTTGTCTCGTGGCTGACAACTCCCCCTGTCTGATCCCCATGGGGTTGAAGCGGGAGTTGAAGTGGGTCCCTGCAAATCGAGTGGGTTCTTGGTCATCCCCTGAGGGTCCCAAGCGCTCACTGTCTTTGGTCCTGCCTGGCCTGGGCCTCGCATGCCCAGTATTTGCCAGAAAATAGTCCAAAAGGCCACTGTTACTCCTTCCTTGTTACACTGAGGAGGTTACGGTTTGATCTCTAATTCAGGCCTTTCCTCCTTAATTACGTGCACCTCAATTTCATTTGTTACGTCATCTACGGGAGTAACTGAGGGTCAAGTAAAGGAGGAAAGAACTTTGCAGAACTGTTGGGGACCCTGGTAAGGTCGCCTTCTCTCCCCTGGTGCCGTTGCCAAGAGGCTCAGTGTCATCTGAAGCCGGGTGGCGGGTCTCGGAGGATCCCGTGGGGGTGCAGGGAGCCTCCACTGCCAGCCCGGCACCATGGGGGCCCTGCTTCACCTGCATCTTTCTGCTGGATGTGGATGCCGACGCGTCTGGAGGGTGGCGGTCATTATGCCTGACTACAAAACGACAACCAAGAAGTGCTGAGTGTCTTTCCGAGTGAAAACTCTCAAGTCAGTGTGTTTTAAAAGCCGTTTTCACCATCCAGGAATGTGGGAATGTAGTTTGAGTAAATGAGCTTCTTTACATAAATTGTCATGAGCTGAACTCTGAGGAAGACAGCCAACAGGTCATCGAGCCCCCAGACCAGCCGGCCTGCGTCTCTGAGTGGAGTCAGCGAGGTGCGTGTCCCAGACTGTCCGGAGTGGCCCTGGGAGGCCACAGGCCTGGCTGTCAGGGCAGTGAACCCTCTCTTGGGGCTGAGGGCGTGGCCACTGGGGTTGGGTTGGGGCATGGCCCTGTCTGGAGCGTCCCAGGGGAGGCTTGGGGGCCACCTGCTGGGCACAGACCTTGCCTGTGGGGCCTGTGTGTCCCCTCGGGCTCCAAGGGATGTGGCCCTGTCAGGCCCGGGGCCTGGCCCTCACTTCTGTCTGCTTCCCGTTAATGTAAGGCTTCTCCTTCCTGGACGCTCCTCTTGCCACTGGAGCATCTGTCCTTCCTCAGATGGCTGTTGGGGTTTCCTTACTACAGTGACTGCGCCAGACTTAGGATTGGCTTCCGGGTGAGCTTTGTCCCGGCCAGGGGCTGGGGTTCAGGGTGAGGGTTTGCAGAGGGGCTGTCATGGGGTTGAAGAGATGCGGACGTGAGAGGAGGCTGCGGCGGAAGGCCTGCTTTCCGGGAGCGTCCAGACAGCCTGCCCGACTTGTCTCCTGTGGCCCGGGGACTGCCGCCCCCAAACCATCCTGGCGCCTCCGAGCCTTGACGCCCCTGCTGGGGTGGGGGGGCTGCACAGACACCAGGAGGTGAGCCGGCAGGGGCGCGGGAGCGGCTGTGCTTAGTGACGAAGGTCTTCCCCCAAGTTCCTTAACGCAAGCACCAGCTACACACAGAACGGCATTCTGCACATGCTGGACAGAAACAAGAGAATCAAGCCCCGTCCGGAAAGGTTCCAGAACTGCAAAGATCTGTTTGATCTGATCCTCACCTGTGAAGAGCGAGTGTATGACCAGGTGGTAGAAGGTAAGAGCACAGACCCAGCGCCGGCTGTCTGTCCTGTGTCCGTCCCCCTGTCCCGCTGTGTCCGTCCTTCTGTCCCACTGTGTCCGTCCCCCTGTCCTGCCGTGTCCATCCCTTCTGTCCTGTGTCCATCCCTCTGTCCTGTGTCTGTCTCTGTCCCGTGTCTGTCTCTGTCCCACTGTGTCCCCCGTCCCGCTGTGTCCATCCCTCCTGTTCCAGTGCGTCTGTTCCTCCTGTCCTGTGTCTGTCCCCGTCCCGCTGCATCGATCCCTTCTGTCTTGTGTCTGTCCCTCTGTCCATCCCCGTCCTGCTGCGTCTGTCCCTTCGGTCCTGTGTCCATCCCTCTGCGTCCATCCCCCTTTCCTGTGTCCATCCCCCCGTCCTGCTGTGTCAGTCACAATCTGGGGCCAAGACCCCTGGCCTGTCCTGTGCACATGGCTTGTATTTCCCAGCCATGGGCTCTGGGAGGCGTGGGGGCAGGAGACTGTGTCTTTTGGGTGACCGTGTTCATCAGGCAGCCCCCGTGCTGGCTGAGGGTGCTGTGTGGGTTTAGGGTTCTTGGGCGCAGAAAGAGCTTATGCAGAAGGGAGCAGCCGGGGCCGGGGCGTGTGGGGGACGTGCTGCTGAGGGCTCTCCCCAGGACAGGGGGAGTGTCTGGGGTGAGACTGGGGACTGGTGTTGAGGGTGACCAGCTCGAGCTTTCCTCGAGTCCCTGCTGTCCTTGGTGTGCGGCTTCTCCTGGGGGGACGTGCTCAGCCTGGTCTGATGTCCCCTTTCATTGTCCCCCAGGCAGGGGGTGGGGTGGGGCGGAACTGCTTCTGAGGCCTCTGACTCCTGTCATTCTGTCGCGGTCAGATCTGAATTCCAGGGAGCAAGAGACTTGCCAGCCCGTGCACGTGATCAATGTGGACATCCAGGACAACCACGAAGAGGCCACCCTGGGGGCGTTCCTCATCTGTGAGCTCTGTCAGTGCGTGAGTACCACCTGCCCGCCTGGCCCGGTGGGAGGAGCTGGGGCTTCAGCGTGAAAGGGGCGGTCCCACTCTTCAGGGCACATTCAGGTTATTCTCAAATGTTAAATTAAACCCCTAAATGCAGAGGCACCCACAAGTTTGAGAACCGACCTCTGTGCTTTCTAGGTTTACACCAGTGGTGCTGGGACCCGCTTGGGGTCTGGCCTCCGAGGAGGTGGCCATGTGTCCACCAAGCACTCCCAGGACACAGGCTCCCAGGGATGGTGTCAGAGGGCCCTGTGTCCCCTTCTCCCTCAGAACTTGTCCTTCCAGACGTCTGACCCTCCCCAGGTGGCCCTGGCACCCTCCCTCGTGCAGAAAAGCCCAAGTGCTTTTGCAGCCACGGTTCAGCTGTGCCCAGAGCCAAGCGTTTCCTCTTAGAGGTGACAAAGGACCCACACAAGGAGAAACTCACAGACCTTGTCCTACCTTCTGCCCGCGGGATCTGTGCTCAGGCCACCTGGCAGTGAGTGGTCGGAAAATGAAGAGAACTAGTATCTCAAGCAGGATGTCTAAAGGCGGGCAGGCCTGGGCGGGTTTGCTGTGCGAAGGGCCCAGGGCCCACACTCTCAGTACTCCGCCCAGCGCAGCTTCTGTTCCCGAGGTGTCTCATGGCCCAGGGTGGCTGCTGAAGCACCAGCAGTTGTGCCCAAGATTTGGCCATCGGGCAAGAGAAAGGGCTGAAGGGGAAGACGAGTCCTGGGAATTGCACACGTGACAGGCACTCAGGTCGCGCTAGTGAGAGCTGGTGGAGCAGAGGCCCTGCTTGCAGGCCGAGACTGGGGGCTGCAGGCCAGCCCCTCCAGGCCAGGACAGGTGTGCTGAGGAGTCAGTCCCTTCCCTGGCAGCGCCACCTCCTCTTGGAGCGGTGGTTCTCCACCAGGGGGCGTGTAACTGTGTTTGCACGCACCGTGGGTCTCACAGCTGCAGAAACACTGGGGGGGGGGGGCACCCTGTCAGCACCTGCAGCACAAGGACGGCCCCAGCGCAGGGCATGAGCGGCATGGGCAGGTGACTGTGTGGGGTCGCTCGTTTGCACAGGGGACACGGCGAGGTGGTGTGATGTCCAAGGGCCGGCCCCCTGTCTGCAGCTGCTGTGCCCCTTCCCTGCTGGGCCTGGGGCTGCCAGGGGACCTGCGCTCGGGACCCCGCCCGGGTGGGTGGGATGAGTCTGGGGCACCAGGTCGGCACCAGGGCAGTCTGGGCAGTTGGCTGGGCGGGCGGGAGGCTCAGGGCGGCTTCCCTGTCCTTCCCAGATCCAGCATACGGAGGACATGGAGAATGAGATCGAGGAGCTGCTGCAGGAGTTCGAGGAGAAGAGCGGCCGGACCTTCCTGCACACCGTCTGCTTCTACTGACCACTGCCCTTCCAGAGCCATCTTTTTCCTGCACACCGTCTGCTTCTACTGACCACCGCCCTCCCCAAGCCATCTTTTTGAGCTTTCTTTTGTTAATACTTCTTCCTTCCTGATACTTGCTTTCACCTTTCCCAGTAGCAGCACCCAAATAAACTGTACATGTGAAATGAGAGGATAGCCGTAAGTGCGGATGAAGAGCAATCAAGTTTTCCTGTCCCACTTGTGCTCAGGAGTGGGATACTGATTATATAAAGTGTTTTTCTCCTTTACTCAAAAAAGAAGAAAACGGTTTATAGCACATTTCTCCCAATACATCTGCCTTTCGCTGAGCATCCTTCTTATGTCCCCTAACTGGCTGGAATGTACAAAACCCCGAATAAAGCAACAGGTGTACTTCAGGGGAGAGAACCTGCAATTATCCAATAAACAGATGCTGCCGGTCGTCTTGGCTTCGTCCTGAGTGCCCCATCATACTCCTCAGACAGCAGCACAGACCTCTGGGTCCAGCCTGGCTCCCCAGCACGACCCCAGCACCCGGTGTGTGCTGGGGAGATTTGTGCCTGCTTCCTGTGCAACCATCACCTGTCCTTGGTGACCCCCGTGGTTTCTGTGGCTGTGGGAAAGTGGGGGCTCCTGTGTGGGCAGTGCTGTCCCTGGGCTGTGGATGACGGGTTGGCTCAGGGACCCCTTCCTAATTCCCCAGCATTCTGGGGCAGCCAGATCAGGGCCTCATCACTGGCCTCTGGCCTCCAGGCTGACCCCTAAGGAGAGCTGGGGCCGAGGCTGGCCCTGCCTGGCGGGAGGGAATCCTCTGGCCCTTGCTGGGCACCACCCTCGGGCCATGCGGCCATGGCTTCCAACTGACTGTCCCTGGCAGCTCCCCTGCGACCCTGCAGGCCCCTCAGTAAAGGCAGCCTCTTGCCATGGGGGGCTGGGTGCTGAGCAGCCTGCCCGCCGCCCCTCACCTAGCGACCCCGGGCTGGGAGGAGGGGCCTCCTGCTGAGAAGTGGGGAGGAGGAGGAGGAGAGCGGAAGGAAGCCCAGGGCCTCTTCACTATCGCCTGGCGGGTCGGGACGCGGCCCAGGGTCCAGGGGCGCTGGGCAGTCAGCCAGGGTCGGGACTGTCCAGATGGGGGCGAGCGGGCCCTGCGGGCCCCGGGGAGGGGTCCGGCCAGCGTCGCGGGGGCGGGCGGCAGCGGGCGGCGACATCCCTCCCGTGAGGCGGGGCGCGGGGGAGGCCGCGGGGGGAGGGGGTCGGAGCGGCGCCGCGCGCAGGGCGGGAGGCAGGGCCGAGGGCGGAGCGGAGCGCGGCGGGCGCGGCGAGCGCGCGGGCCGGGCGGCCGAGGACCCCGGGAGCGCCGCGTCCCCTGCCCCGCGCCGGCCCCGCGCCTGCTCCCCGGCCCGCGGCGGTGGGTGCGCGGCGGGCTGACCTCTGCGGAGGCGGCGGGGGCTCAGCATCGGGCCGGGGCCGGGGGGGCGCCGGGGCCGGGGGGCGGCGCTCCGGCCCGGCCCGGCCCCGCCCGATGTCCGTGAGCGCGAACACCATGATCTTCATGATCCTGGGGGCGTCGATCGTGATGGTGAGCGGAGGGGCTTCCCGCGCGCCCGCTCCCCGCACCCGCTCGCGCCTCCCGCGCCCGCGCGCCGCCTCCCCCTCCCGCCCCTTGTTTACCGGCCCGCGCGGCCTGCGCTCCCCGATTCCCCGCTGCCCTGCGCTCCCCCGTCCTCAGCGCGCCGAGCCCTGCCTGTGGGGCCCCCGGTCCGGGCCCTCCTCGGCGCTGAACGGTCATGGGCTCTTCCAGGCCATCGCGTGCTTGATGGACATGAACGCGCTGCTGGACCGATTCCACAACTACATCCTCCCGCACCTACGGGGCGAGGACCGCGTCTGCCACTGCAACTGTGGCCGGTGAGTCTGCGCCCGGAGGGGCACACGCGTGATCACACATGTGAGGCGGAGGTGGAGCCCACTGGGGCTCCCGCGAGCCCCGCGCAGGCCGCGCTGCAAGGCCGAGCTAGGCTAGGCTTGCGGAGACTGCCGAGGCTTGTGCCAGGCCGGGTGGGGGAAGGACTGTCCAGCCTCCAGCCCACAGATAGGTGTTGGGAGGGGCATGCCTGCGTCAGTCGGACCCCCTCCCCAATTGCCTTTAGAGAAAGGGCTGGCGGGATGACGAACAGAATGGGTCCTGGTCCAGGGCCTGGAGGCCGGGGGAGCAGCAGCCCAGCCTGTGTCCCGGGAGGGATCCTGCGCACGGCTGTGGCCACAGAGGACACCATCCTCCTCCCTGGGCCCTGAGCTGTGTCCGTGAACTTTCCCAGGAGCCAGGTAGAGGGAAGTACAGAAGGTCAAGGTGGGCAGGGCCTACCCTGAGTGAGGCATCGCGCCCAACCCCCTCCTTGAACTTGGGAGGAACTGAGGCAAGGAGGTGGAGCTTGCTCAAGGTCACACAGAGGAAGGGGAGAGCCGAGGCCCCTGCGCCCACTTTGTGACCCCTCATGCTGTGCACATGTAGTGATGGAGTCTTCCTGGCCATGCATGTTTGTACGTCCATGTATGAAATAAACATCTTCTCATGAGACGCGCATGTGTGTACCGTCTGTGCATATACATGTGCGCACACATAGCACCCCCGCACCCCGGCAGGATGCCCGCACGCTGGGACCTTGAGAAAGAGTGAGAGCTTGAGTAGACAGACTTACCCAAGGCCACACAGCTGGTAGGCCCTAGGGGCTCGAGCTTGCCTTCTTGAACCTGCCCCGTGCTCTGGCTCCAGGGACGTGTGTGCACACGGAAGGGGGGTGTGAGTGTGAGAGAGGACGGTTCCAGGCCTCACAAGCACGCAGCATCCCTGTGTGTGCAGACTGAGTGTCGAAGCGGAACACGGGCCATCAGGGCAGGTGGAGACGCGTGTAAGCGACCCTCCCAGGTGCTGGCCAGGAGTCATCCAGGGAGTTTGCTGGTGGCCACTCTCCAGAGACCTGTGTCCCTGCCTGGGGCGCATGGCCCAGGGTGAAGGAGCCACATGAGGCCAGCTGCGCTGCTTCCTGGGCTGACTGTGAGGGTAGAAGCAGGGATCTTGAGACCCTCCTGGAGACTGGTGGTGTGCTCGGCACGGGGCCCAGACTTTAGCTCCATAAACATTAGTAACGCATGTTTGACACGTGCGGGAGCTGTCTTATTGTGACCAGCTCGGGTGTGCCTGTGACCTCCCGCTGAGGGCCCTTCTGGGCAGGCAGACAAGGTGTGTTTTCAGAATGTTTTTGCTCAGGGTGTGTGTATGCATGATACATAGTGTCCAGAGTACACACGGATTCGTGTAAAACGTGCCCACCACGGAGTGCAAGTTCCGGAGAGGCCTGGTTGCACAGCTTAGAGTGTTTGTGGACACAGAAAACACAAAGAGCCACGCCTGCCACAAGCATAGAGTGTTTCTGTGTGTGTCCACGTGCGTGTGCTTTGTACTCATTGCTACACACAGGATGTGTAAACTCGGTGTACAGAGGAGTCTTGTATATTGATGACATGTACGTGTCTGCACAGTACATGGTAAAGCACAATATACAGCCCCGTGTGCTCCGTGTGTGTGCACTGTGTCTGCAGAGTAGTCTCGCAGACGGGGTGTCTATACACGCTGTGGACACGCATTGCCACAATGGACTGGTGTGTACACACCGTGTGCAGAGTGCACACACGTGTATGCCTTCTACATGCCTATATGGGGGACTGTATGCAGAGGACACATGTGCAAGTGTCCCAGAGCGCACATGCCAGCAGGCTGTGCACACCCACGTGTGTGCCACAGTGCCCACAGAGAGGACAGTTGTGCGCAGCGCCCAATGCATGTGCATTTACATGTGACACGCACGCACCATGCTCATGCCCGGGCGAGTGTGCACATGCACACTTGTGGAGCTCGCAGGCCTGAGTCCATGGTATACACGCCGTGTTCTGTGCATGTGGCCGGCATGTATACACAACATGCGTCTGCCCTCAGGTAGACACGTGCAGCACGCGTGGCCCAGGCAGGACACATGTATGTACACATCACAGAAATACGTGTGCACGTGGGTGACCCAAGCCCCTGGTCCCAGGAGCATGACTTGGAGGAAGGAGGAGGGCAAGGGGTAGGAGAGGGGCAGCAGATGCCAGGCCAGTGTTGGGGGTACAGGTCATGACCTTCGACTCCCTGGAGGTCCTGTGCCTCCAGGGGCAGTTGGAGCCCTGGCCCCATTCCACTTGCAGGGGCATCTCTGGCTTCCTTGGCGACTTGGTCTTCAAGTCTCCTGCCCTGTCCAGGGCTAGGAAGGAGTGGGCCTGAGGATGACCCAGTCGGGGTCCCGGAGACTGGGGCAGGCAGGAGGTGGAAGCGAAGCTCAGTGTTACCAGCTGTTGCGAGGTCTGGCCTGGCCTGGGTGACGAGGGGCGTCATCCTCCGAGGGCTGGCAGCTCCTGCACATTCTGGGCGATAATCATAGTTTTCCATCTCTTATTGATGACCTCCGAAGGCTCCTGGCAAGCTGTGATCAGGTGAGCCGGGCTGCCATGTGTCAGGCAGTCCTTGCTAACTAACCCAGGTTCCGTTTGGCCCTGGCTCCGTGGGTCTGTGGTGGCCGAGGCCCCACCCACCAGGACTGGTCACACGCTGGACCAGCTGAGCAGGATGGCAGGCAGGAGGCCCCAGGAAAAGCCAGAGGTGTGTGAGAGGAGACCTGCCTGCCGCTGTCCCCTCTGGGCTGGTGTGGGGGCACCAGGACCCCCGTGACTCCACGGGGAGGAAGGACTCTGTGGCCCCTGCTGGTGCAGGGACATGGGTGACGGGGGACGGCAGGGGCTTGGGGTCAGGGACTACCTGTGGGGTTTCCATTCTCAAGGAGGTCCCTCTGGAGTGGGGGTGAGGCCTGTCCAGTGGCAAGGTGGGGACAGGGACCCATCTCGGCTGACGATCAGGCAGAGGTGTCAACATCTAAGGGAGGGGAAGTTGGGGAGAAGCGGGTCTGGGGAGGGAGGAGCTATTTTTAGGTGCAAGTCTGAGGTGTCTGTAGATCCCACGTGGAGATGCCACACAGGCAGCGGGAGCTCGGCACAGACATCGGGAGGCAGTGGGAGCCTGGTGGGTGGAGAGTTGGAGAAGCCAGCAAAGGGGTTCAGGGAGGACGGGAACCAGGCAGGAGGACTCCTGGGTAAGCCCTGCGCTTAGAGGCAGGAGGAGGGCCCAGCTGGTGAAGAGTGATTGGGGGGGAGGGGGCACGTGCCTTGGGCACCCAGGGCCGGCAGCTCCCTCTCCTCGGCTCTTCTGGTGGGAGCAGGCGGCATGGAGCCTAGAGTCGTCCTGGGTACTGGTCTCCTGGGCAGAGCCACCCACCCTGGAATCACTGGGCCCGGGGGGCTTCCTGGAGGAGGAGAGGATTCAGGCAGGCCTGAGGCTGGAGGGAGGCTTGTGGATAGGGTTCCTTGTGGAGAGGGTTCCGTGTGGCCCTCAGAGGCGAGTGAAGGCCTGGAGGGTTCAGTGGCCTCAGCCTGGATGGTGGAGGGAGGGGATGCTGAGAGGAATGGCCCAGGCCTGGGTGGGACCACGGTCCAGGAGGCCTGGACCACCATCTGTCTCAGGAGCAGCGGATCCGTGTGGGGCACGGTTGAGGGGGGCGCCCCGGCCTCCAGCACAGAGAATTGGGGCAGGGGAGGTTCCTGCAAGGGATGGAGGAACAGAAGGAAGACCCAAGGCCAGGGCGGGGCTGATGCCACTTGGAATTCCCTGGAGGGGAAGCTGAGGAAAGGGCGCCAGCAGATGCACCCTGGCCAGCTACTGGACTCCACGCTGACCACTGACCTCGCACACTCCCACCCTCCGGGCAGCCTCCCCGCCTTGTGACCCAGCAGGGGCGAGTGCGCTGGCCCCTTCCCGACCTCAGCTCCCCACAAGGGCTGCTTCAAAGACCCCAGCAGGCGAACGGGTGCGGCTTACTGCGGGGTCCCCTCCCGCCCCGCGGGACAGGTGCCAGCCCGCCCTGCCGCCCCCAGGCACCACGTCCACTACGTGATCCCGTACGACGGGGACCAGTCTGTGGTGGACGCCTCCGAGAACTACTTCGTGACAGACAACGTCACCAAGCAGGAGATCGACCTCATGCTGGGGCTGCTGCTCGGCTTCTGCATCAGCTGGTTCCTGGTGTGGATGGACGGCGTCCTGCACTGCGCGGTGCGCGCCTGGAGGGCCGGCCGGCGCTACGGTGAGTGTGCGGCCCGGGGACCGCCCAGCCGGCGCCCGGACCCCAACCCGGGGCGGCCCCCGCCCCGCCCACACCCACCCCCGACCGCGCCCCGCCCACCCCTGACCGCGCACCCCGCCCCGCAGACGGCTCGTGGACCTGGCTGCCCAAGCTGTGCAGTCTGCGGGAGCTGGGCCGGCGGCCGCACAGGCCTTTCGAGGAGGCGACCGGGAACATGGTGCACGTGAAGCAGAAACTCTACCACAACGGCCACCCGAGCCCGCGGCACCTCTGAGCCGCGCGCAGGACTCGCAGGGCCGCCGGCCATCGCGCCCACGCTCACGGGACTGGACGGCCGGCCCGCCCGGGCCAGGGCGCCCGCGGCCGTCGGGCGCGTCCGGCGGAAGGTGCTGTCTCCTCTTCTTTTTATAAAGGGGGTCGGGGTGGGGCCGGGGCGGGGCCGCGGGGGCGGTGGCACCGGAGCCGCGGGTGGGGCCGCGCGTCCGGCACGGGACCGCTTCTGGCACTTGAAACCCACGGCTTCCTGTGCGTCGGCGTCCGTCTCCTTCTGCCCGTCTGGTTCCTGGGGTCAGTTCTGCTGGAGGAGCGCGGCCGGGAGTAGGGCACGGCCGGGATGGGGGCCGGACCCGGGCGCGCCCACGTCTGCACACGGGAGCACGTGCATGGGACGTGTGCGTCCGCGGGCCGCAGTGGGGGGCGCGGGGTACGGGTCTAGGGGAGGCCCCGGCCCAGCAATAAGGCCCCCAAGCCCTGCTGTGGCAGGTGCGGCCACCCTGCCCAGGGTATCCCTGGTCGGGCGCCTCACTGTGACCCCCACCCCTGCTGGTCAGTAAATTCTCCAGAAAGCTCCAGCCTCTTTGCCTTTTCTGTCATCTCTGACTCCGTGACCCCCTCCAAGACCCACCCCCTACACCAGCCAAGAGATAAGACGCTGGGAAATAACTGTCAAAGGTTTTATTAGATTCTGGATAAAAAGACCCCGACTCCAGAGTGAGCTGCGGCTTCTGCAGGCTGGGCAGTCCCCCAGCACTGGACGTCCGTGGCAGCGGGTCTCAGGCCTCAAGAATGGCCCCCAGCAGGTGCCGTGGGCCTGTTCTCAGCCCCTAGGTTCACTGGCCCACAGACATGAGGGGCACCTCCTTTCCCAGGACAGTGATAGGCGGGCATTTCTATTGGGCTTCACAGGGGCCAGCTCTGCTCACTGCATGCAGTTCTGGTCCCAAGTGGGACTGGGCAGGGCCAGGCCCCCCACTTGGCCGGATCGCTATTGCTGGTCAACCGCAGCACCCAGTGCCTGCCTGGGAATATGAGCTGTCAGCCTGGGCGTGGGGGGCAGTGCCCTCTTCCCACCTGGGCCTGGCTTGCAGACATCTCCCAACAGTGTCCTGGGGCTGGCCCCAACCTGTCCCTCCCCCTCCAGCACCACAGCCTGGAGGGCGGCAGACTGGGGAACCAACCCCACCACAAAGATGCACAGCACAGCTGGTCCTGAGCGGAGGCCTCTAGTGCTGCCCTTGCCCTGACCGGAGGAAGATTAAAAATGCTGGGAGGTGGGCAGCTGTGCGGTGCCCCCACATCCTCTGGGAAACAGGGCACCTGGGTGTTTCCTCTTGGCAATGTCACCTGGCCAGTGTGCCCCAGGTGTCCAGGCCCAGCTCACTTGGATGGTACACTTGGGAGCAGGGGCTGGACCCCCTCGGCCCTCAGCCACTGCATCTTCTGCTTGTGCTGCTGGATGGCATCCTGGACCCGGGCATCCATCATGGCCTCAGTGAGGACCCCATCCTCAGAAGCATATGCCATGGCCTGGCAGGAAAAGGAGAGCACTGAGGCAGGGCGCGGGGTGGGGAGGGGGGCTGCCCGCAGCGGGGCCAGGCCTCAGCCACTGGTTCCAGGAACCACCCGCCAAGTAGTCCAGGGCCAGCCCCAGGAAAGGCAGCCTGGACGGCCCCACTGTCACTGCAACCTGCCCCCCACCCCACCTTGGAGATGTGGGACAGGGGCAGGTTGGGGCCAAGCCTGGGATGCCCCCTGGGCCAGCGCTCAGCCAAAGGGGCCTGGCCTCTCAGAACATGCAGGCCAACGTGCCAATGGCACAGGCCTGGCATCCCCGTGCGTGCAGGATGCCCTCACACGTGTGCTTACAGGTCAACCTGCAGCCAAGAGCGGCCACCCTCCCTGCAATGCCCGCGCCCCCAGCTGGCACCAGTGCTGCCTGCTCCACCGAGTTTCTCAAAGACTTTCTAAAAATAGAAAGCTGGAGACCCGCTGTCAGGAAGCAGCCCAGCCCCCCAACTGAAGACCTGGAGAGCCTTGCTCTGGGGTGGGGGCGCAGACAGCAGCACTACCACGGGCCAGTCAGCGAAGGGAGGGCAGGACCCCCAGCAATCTCGATGGTGTCAGGGGCCCCAACAGGCCAAGCTGACCCCGAATGCTGAGCACCCGTAGTCCACCAGGACCTGCCCCTCACCAGCCCTACCATCTGCAAACAGTCTTCCCAGAACTGTGGGCTCCTGACAGCCCACTGCTCAACATGCCCAGTGCCCGGGGCTCCCAGCTGTGGCGTGTGGGTGGGGGAACCACAGTTCTGCTGACTAGGCCCTGGTGTGGTCCACAGCACTTCAGCTGCTGGCAGGTCACCTCTGGCAGGCTGCACTCCTCCCAGATGGCCCCATGCCCCACCTGCTGCCTGTCACCCAGCCTGGGGCTCTAACATGTGCCTGCGAAGCAGGGGCCCAAGCCAGTCCCGTCTCTCTCCAGCTACCTGAGTGGCCTCTGCCCACACGGGGCACTGTGCACAAGCCCCCACCATCTGCAATGACCAGTCACTCTGCTCACCCAGGCTGGTTCACCCTGGGGACACAGCTGTCCTCGGCACCCCTGCTGAGGCCAAGGATAAAGGCCTCTCAGAACACACAGGCCAACGTGCATCCTCCCTCGAGGAGCATCCTCCCTCGAGGAGCATCCTCCCCTGAGGGGCATCCCCCCTCGAGGAGCATCCCCCCTCGAGCTGGCTGCTGCCCCTGCAAAGCTCTGCAAAGCAGCAGAGGCGGCAAGGTGGGTGGGGACCCCGAGGGCCCTGTGGGCAGGGTCTGGAGGCAGAGGTGGGGGAGGGCATGCAGCTGCCCTTGTGGAACCATGGAGCATCTGAGCAGATGTGTCTGCCCAAGAGGGGCTGGACCTCGGGACGCACTTCCGAATAAACGAGGAAAGGGGGAAAACTGACTTCCATGGAGAGGCCTGGTGAAGCAGCCAGGGCCAACAGCCCTGTGATGTCGAGTGGGCATCAGGTGCCCCCGATGCGGTGACCAGAAGGACACCTCACCTCTGGGGTCTCCACTCAAAACCCCACATCCCAGTCTAGTCATGAGAAAGGTATTAGACAAACCCAGTGAGGGACCTTCTACAGCATCCTCACCACTGCTGCGGCCATTGAGAACAAGGGGCGTCGGGGACCCGTCCTTCCCAGCAGGCCAGAGACGTGACTGAATGTCGCGGGGCATTGCAAGGGGGACTCTGGGTGACACCAGGTCCTAGGGGAGTCAAGGGCTGTGGTGAGTCACCACAACGTGGAAGGGACTCTATGCCAGCCTTGCAACTTCTCTGTGAACCTGAAATTATTCAAAAGGTTAAAAGTTCACTTAAAAAAAAGGCAAGTCCTGGACTTGATGGTCACGGGTGAATTCTGCCAAATGCTTAAAGGAGAACTAACACCAATCCCTCCAGAACTCTTCCAAACACTGAAGAGGAAGGAACACTTCCTAACTCGTTCTGAGGCCAGCATCACCCTGACACGAAAACCAGACAAGACACCACACGAGAACTACAGACCCAGGCCCTCTGTGAACACTGATGTAAAACCCTCAACAAAACACGAGCAAACCAAACTCAGCAGCGTATTGAAAGGATTATACACCACAACCAAGTGGGATTTATTCCTGGGATGGCAGGATGGTTGACCTAGGGAAATCCACCAATGTGATTAATATAGCATGTTAACAATACGGAGAGCAGAAACCACAGATCCTCTCAACCGATGCCAAAAACACATTCGGCAAAATCCAACACCCTTTCTTGATGAAAACACTGGATAAACTAGGAATGGAAGGAAATTTCCTCAACCTGATAAAGACCATATAAGAAAAACCCACGGCAAAACATCATTGCAGTGATGAGAGACTGAAAGCTTTTCCTCTAAGATCAGGAACAAGGCAAGGATGCCTGCTTTCACGACTTTTAGTCAGAACAGCACTAGAAGCTGTAGACACAGCCATCAGGCAAGAACAAGGAATAAAAAACATCCAAATTAGAAAGAAAGAGGTAAAATTATCTGTTTGCAGATGACATGATCTTATATGTAGTAAATCCTAAAGACTTCCCCCCAAAAAACTGTTAAAAGTAATAAATTCAGCAAAGTTGCTGGACAGAAAATTAACACTCAAAAACCCTTTGATTCTCTATATAGCAATGATGCACAATCTGGAAAGGAAATTCCATTTACAACAGCATCACAAAGAATCAAATACTCAGAAGCGAACTTCCCCAAGGAGGTGAGAGCCCTGCACACTGAAAACTAGTGTTTTCAGAAAATGTCAGTGAAGTTAAAGACACTGAAAACACAGAAGGGCATCTGCTCAGGCATTAGAAGACAGTATTGTTGGGACATCAGTACTGCCCAAAGCAGTCTATAGATTCAGTGCCATTCCTATCACAATTTCAGTGTTTTTGCTGTGCAACAGAAATTGACACACTGTAAAGTGACTATACTTCAATTTAAAAGAAAGAAAAAAATCCACTCTAAAATTCACATGCAATCTCAAGGGACCTCACACAGCCAAAACGGTCTTGAATAAGAACATGTTGGAGGATTCACACTCCCTGATATTGTTTTATTTTTTTAATTTATTTTTTACTTATTTCTTTTGGGGGAAGTAATCAGGTTTGTAGGTTTTTTTAAATTGTTTTTTTAATGATGTACTGGGGATTGAACCCAGGACCTCGTGCGTGCTAAGCATGCACTCTACCACTGAGCTATACCCTCCCCCACACTCTCTGATTTTAAAAGCTACTACAAAGCTGCAGTGATCAAAACAGTGTGGTGGCGGCATTAAGACAGACAGATCAACAGAATAGAATAGAAAGCTCAGAAATAAACCCTCACATGTGTGGTCCATTGATTTCCAGCAAGGGTGCCAAGACCATTCAGGGGGTGAAAGGAGTCTTTTCAACAAATGGTGCTGCGAAAACGGGATATCCACACACAGAAGAACCAAGCTGCACTCCTACCTTACTTTACACACAAAACTTAACTCAATGATCAGAGACCTAAACATTGGGCCCCAAACTACAAAACTAGTAGGAAAAAACATGGGGGAGAAGCTCCCAGACACTGAACTGAGCAGTAACCTCCTGGCTATGCCACTAAAAGCGCAGGTGACAAAAGGAAAGTAAACTGGACTTCATCAAAATTAAAAATTTTCGTGCTTCAAAGGACACTATCTGCAGAGCTGAAAGGCAACCACACGATGGGAGAAGGTATTTGCAAATTACGTGTCTGAAAAAAGGTTAACATCCAGAATATATAAACAATCCCTACAATTCAAAAAACCCTAAACAACCCAATTCAAAAGGGACCAAGGACTTGAACAGACCCCCCCCCCCCGAAGACGACACACAGGACCCTTACGCACACGAGGTGCTCAGCACCACTGACCACCAGGGAAGCAAACCCGCAGCGCAGTGAGACTCCACCGTGCGCCCGTCGGGGTGGCCACTATCGAAAACCAGAACAGCAAGCGCTGGCGGGGACGCGGGGGCTGGGAGCTGGGGCGCAGCTGCCGTGGATGACGGTGTGGAGGCTCCTCAAGAAACTGACCACAGAATGACCACATGAGCCCCCAACTCTGCTCGAGTGTTTGCACCCAGCAGAACTGGAAGCAGGGCCTGGAAGAGAGCTCTGTGCACCCACGGTCACAGTAGCACCACTCACAACAGCTGGGTGAGGCAGCAGCAGCTGAGTGTCCCTCTGCGGACAGCCAGGTGACCGCGGAGCACCCCTGCACTCCGGGGGATCAGGCAGCCCCGACAAGGAAGGAGACTGACACCTGGCACACGGTGGTGGACCTCGAGGATGCGGCGCTCAGTGAAACAGGCCAATTATCAACATCATACAAACGTGCACGACTCCTCATCGGGGCCCTGGAGGAGTCAGACTCACAAGGACAGGAAGCAGGAGGGGCTGGGGAGTTGTGTTTCACGGAGACAGAGTTTCAGTTTGGGGAGATGAGAAGGTTCTGGAGATGGATAGTGGTGACAGCTCACAACATGAATGTGCTGAATGCCCCTGAGCTGTGCCCTTAAAAATGGCTGAGATGGTGAATTCTATGTTTAAAAAAAAGCAGTAAGTCCCGCGACAGGTGACTCCAGATGGTAAGAAGCATGAACTGCACTAGCAAGACCATCTCACGGGGGTGGCAGCCGCACTGGGTCCATGCGACACTGGCAGGGCGGGCTTCGGGAGGAGGAGCATGGTTGTCACGGGCCGTCCAGCCCAGGGGGACAGGCAGGTGGGCAGAAGCGGCCACAGCAGCCCAGCCCTGTGCACCTGGGGCCACAAAGGAAGACACCCCACCACATTCTGTCCAAGGTGGTGGAACCCCTGACATTTTGGCTCCTTCCATGAGCAGGGAGGAGACAGGCCTCAGGCGGAGCTGACCAATAGTGACTGGATACACGCTGGTGTCAGGACCAGAACCCAGGGAGAGCACCCACCGCCTCCAACCACTGGGACTGAATGCCTGTGTCTCCCTTGAACTCATGCGGAAGCCCTGTCTCCTGCAGGGCTGGATCTGGAGATGAGGCCTGAGAAAGTTATCAAGGTTGGAAGAGGTCATAAGGGTGGATCCCTGATCCTACAGGACCAGTGTCCTCATAAGAAGATACACCAGAGAGCTTTCATCGGACCCCCCGCCACCCATCTTGATCTGGAACATCCAGCCCCCACAGAACTGCAGGGAATAAACATCTGTTTAAGCTGCTGGCTGTGGCATTTTGTTACAGCACCCACGCTGACTTAGACATCCTGTTGACCACTTTGTTGGTTGTGGAAACAGAGCCAAACTTGGGAGTTCCTTGTGAGGCCCGCCTGGAGCAGAACCCCCAGCTGACCCACATTGGGGCAGAGCTTCCAACCTGGGACTGACTGTTACAGCAGCAGAACCCAGCTCTTTCTAACATGGTCCCCCTAAGTAACTGGGCTGCGACATTCAAACCCAGGCAGATGTCTGCTTAGTTTATAAAGTACACACTCATCCCAAATGGACAACGGCCGAGTTGTCACGTGGCGACAGATACAAATCACCCAGCAACAACCCCGGAGAAACTCAATCTCAGTGGCTGCACCCAAGGCTCCTGGGGGTCAACTAGCATCCCTGGAACTTCTGCTGGACGTTTCAGATGAAAAACCGGGTGTTAGGACACCAAGGGCCACTTAGTCTGTGTGCCTTGAGCCACTCCCACAGTCCAGCCACCCGGGGGACTCAGAAAACCTGCACTAAAAGCCAGGACACCCGAGGGCACTCACGCACCAGCAGACAATCCCAAAACCCATGGTCTCCCTCCGTGTGAAGCCGGGGAAGAGGTGTCTGACCCCTCACGCCAGCCAGTCCAGGCTCCTCACGTCCTGAGCCTTCCGATGAGCCCACAGGCAGCTCCTGGGATGCTCCACGCCTGACCCAGCTGTGTCCCCCGTGCTTTCTACCTCTGCAGTCGCCTGTGCCAACTGCCCTGGGCCCCAGCGTGGGACAAAGTCCAGTGGTTCCTGAGACACTGAGCTCGGGCTGGTGGGACCTGGATGACCACGTGACATGCTGCTGATTTCAGAGCCCCATCTGACTTGGACCAGAACGACAGCAAGGACCACAATATGTGAAACCACAGGCAGCCCTGGCCCGTCTTCCCGTGGTGGGGGTGGAGGGAGTGGCTGGGGCAGGAAAGCAGGACACCGCGTCACACCTGCGTGCAAAGAACCCTTCACCACAAACCCTCGGGGAGGCAGGGGCCCGGCCAGCCGCCTTCCGACCCTGGGGTCTCCGGATCGGCCGGGCTCTGGCCTGGGGGGCACGCCTCCAACTTACCTGCCACGCCACGGCAAGCTGGGAGATCTCCCGGCCCGACATGCCCTCGGTCAGGCGTGCAATCTCTGAGCACTTCTTCCCATAATCAAACTGGGCCAGCTTCAAGCGCCTGGTGAGGAGTTTCCGAGTGATTCCCGAGCACCCGCAGGAGAGAGACCCAGGCCCGTGGCACCCGTGGCTCCCCTCAGACGGAGGGCAGGGGCGTCTGCCAGGCAGGGGCCTGCGCCGGGAACCCTGGCATCCAGTGTGTGGTGGGTCTGGCTGCTCCACCCTTCTGACCCTTTGGGCACCTACCTTCCTCCTAGAGCTGGGGTAGGGCCTGGGCAGGGGCCATGTGAGGATGGAGGCACCTGACCTGCCCCCAGGGCAGCTGTGGGGCTGCTCAGAATGGGTGAGCGTAGGGTGCCCTGGAGCCGTATACCCGGCCCCACCACCCGCCCCATCAAATCCCCACCATGTCCCCTCGCTCCACACCCCACCCAGCACTCACACAGCCCAGCAGCCTGAACCTCAGTTCCCACCTCCACACACACCCCTTCCCGTCAGGCCTGGCTGAGGCCCCAGAGATGCCACTCAAACTCTAGTAAAAGCCCTAAGAACCTCAGACGGTACAGTGTCTAGACCATCGGGAGGTAGGGGCAGGCTGGCAAAGTCTGCCTCAGAGTGGAGGGCGGTGTGGCAGCGACAGGAGGGATTCAGGTCAGCCGGGCTGAGCTGGGCCCCAGGGAGGCTCAGAATAGAGCAGCCCCTGCCTATCTGGAGCACACCCAGGTGCCCAGGAGCCTGGATGCAGGGTGGAGGGCTCCCTCCCTATGCAGCCAGGGCCTCGCCCTGTGCTGGTGAGTGGCCCCGCTTCCGAGTCAGGGTCAGCTGTGGGCCCTGCCACCAAGACGGCCACAACCGCCCCAGAGTGAGGCTCACCACCCTCACAACCCAGAACCAGGCGGCGGCTTGGACCTGAGTGTCTGGAAGAGCAGGACGAGGCTTGGGGGCCAAGGGGATGACAGGATGGGGAGGCCCGGGTCAGGATCGGGGTTGGGCGCCCAGGTGGGAGGAACCCGGCGTGTTGGGGCGGGGCGTGACCATGGCCGGCGGGGACACTTACTGCTTTCCTTCTGTGGCTGGTTTAAGAACATACTTGTCAAAATACATTCTCACCAGGCGCTCCCGCTCCTCCTGCCGCGGCAGGTCGAAGCTGACCATCTCATCAATGCGGTCGTTGATGGCCCAGTCAAACTGCTCGGGCTGGTTGCTGGCCAGGACGAGCATGAACCTGCGGCAGCCGCAGACACGGCAAGGGCTGAGGGCTGCTGTCCAGCAGAACCTACCTGATAGTTTTTAACCCTAAAAACCCCACAAAGGCCCCACGTTGCCCTGGGCTGCACACCCTTTCCCGTCTTGCCCCAGTTTCATGCTTCTCCCTGACCGATGGCAAAGCCTGACGGGATGGCCACGTAAGCCCCCTGTGTGCAGGAGGGACGGGGACCCTGGGACCTGGGTCTGAGACAGACCCCTGCCTACCCCTCACCATGGAGAGGAGGGATCACGGGGCCTGAGGCTCAGCAGAGCAGAGGCGCCAACTCAGCAGGAACCTACTCATGCCCTGGGGGTCTCAGTGGCTGTGGGGTCCCCACCAGCAGTGGGTCAGGCTGTGGCGTCCAGCATGGTGGCCGTATAGCTGACTGGCAGGGCTGGACACCACCTCAGGGACCAGCAGGGCCTTGCCAACGCAGAGGAGCAAGACTAGGGTGTTCAGAAGGACCACCTGTGCCCTGGGACCCCTGGTCGTGGAGTGACCCTATGACAGCCCATTTCAGGGACAGTGGGAGATGCCAAGGGCCTGAAGTCAGGGGCAGTGGCCCGGAGACAAACATGTGCCACTTGGCACTGCTTCAGAGACCAGTGCAGCTTCTCAGTGGCTCCCATAAACGCCCCACGGTCCCCGACTGGCCATCCCACTGCATGGGCAGAAGACGTGGGGATGTCCACCCACGCGGGTCAGGAGTGGGCCTGCTCTGCTCCCTGGCAGCCGCCCAGGGGCAGCAGGGCCCATGTGAAAGGCTGCCATGAGGACCACATGGTGGTACCGGAAAGGGGCCTGCACATGGGCTCTCCTCACTTGCTGCTATGCTGGCCCGTCCGGTGCAGGAAGGCGTTCAGGGTGGCCCTGAGATCCTCGCTTATCTTCTCCTAAAGAAAGAAAGTTCTGGCGTCAGGCCCGAGCAGCGGAGCTCAGGAAGCAGCCAGACCCCACAAACGGGCACAGCCCCTGCTCGTCCAGGACAAACACTGCGGCGTCTTCACGCGTCTAAGCTTAAGGCTGAAGATTGACATCAAGAAGACTCGAAACTTCTGCTTTTGTAAGTTTATGAAGGAAGCATGACCCCAGTCACGGGCGACCAACGACCTTGCCTGAACGTGCAGACGCAGCCCAAGCCGCCGGGCTCTGCTCAGCTCTGGCACGGGCCCCTGACCACCCACCTGTGGCCTGCCCGGCCCTCCAGGCTCTGAGACACTCACGGTCGCTCGCTTCCTGAGAAAGGCGTCTGCTTCATCCACGAAGAGCAGGAGGCTGAGAAGGGGACGAGGCCTCATGAGGAGGTGGTGTTGCCCAGCACAGGTACCACCCTGAAACCCCAAACCACACGCGGCCCTCACCAGCCTGCGGGATCTGGACCTCGGCTACAGATGGGGGCTGCCAAATGCCAGCGTCGTGAGAAAGGAACTAAAGACAGGCAGGTGGCCCCTGGTCTAAAACGTTTTACAGTCAGAGGCACCAAGAGGCTCGCGTACCTCGCGGACAGGCTGCGGGGAAAGTCACTGACCCCCGTTCCCAGGAGGCGCCTGGCTCACCCTCGCCGGCTGGTGTTGGCCCAGTCGAAGACCTTGTGCATGGCAGTCACACCATCCCGCCCCATGGGGGCCACGTCCCCACCGGTCATGATGGCGTAGTCCATGCCCGAGTGCAGCGCAAGTTTCTGGCGAGAAGGGTGGGCAGGGGAAGGCAGTGTTTCACCCCCACTTTAAAGCTGGCTCGGTCCAAGCCTCTGCCCCGCCACTGGCAGCCACAGAGGTCCGGACCACATGCTGGGGGACTCCTTGCCTGGAAGAGCCAGGAAGGGGCTGCCCCCAGCCCACTGTGGCCCCGACACCAGCACCCTCTCCCCAGAAGCTGCGCACTGCCCACAGCACCCCTCCCGAGCAGTTGAGATCCCGAAGGCCCCCAGACCTGGCCGCGCCCTGACCTTGGCAAACAGCGTCTTGCCGGTCCCGGGCGGCCCATACATCAGAATGTTCCGGTACAGGCTCCTATTCTTCTTGGTGTTCCTGGTGGCAATGGCAATGTCCCGCACACGGGCCTCCAGGCTGGGCTGCCAGGGGACACACTCTGCTGCCAAGTCTGTCCCTCCTGGGCATCTCCCAGGCAAGGCTCTGCCAGCAGACCCAGCTTCCAGAAGGAAGAGCAACCCCGCTCCGCGGGGACACTCTCGGGAGGGGCAGCAGCACTTACGCTGAGGACGACGCCCTCCAACGCGTCCTGAGGCTTACTGAGGAGCCGCCTGCTGACCTGCGGGTGGGGAGCACCAGGGTCAACTGCAGAGCCGCCAGGTGCAGGGTCGCACCCCAGGACCTGCACGACCAGCCCCAGAGAGAAGGCCGGCAGGTGAGACGTCGGCGGGGCTGGGCTGCGAGGCTCACAGGCTCCTTACTCGTCTTCATCCGTCGCCCGCAGCACAGCCTGTGCGGCCACAGCCCCCATGACCCTGGGGAAGGCAGCACACCAGGCTGCTTCCAGCAGCTGCTCTCATAGGAGGACAGCTTGCTGGAGCCCCGAAAGTTTGTGAACAACCCTAAGTCAACCCAGGGGGACCAGAGAGGGACCAAGTGGACTGGGGTGAGGGCCCCCAGTGCTGATGCGACAGGGCCCAAGGGACGGCACTGAGGAAGAGTCAAACGCAAATCAACATGTAGGAAGAGACGGCAGCGTGCTGGCGTAAAGGGGGAGGAGGACCTATGTGCGCTCTGGCTGTAGGACCGCAAGGAACCGGGCAGGCGCGCAGCTCCAGGAGGCCTGCGGTTACCTGCACGGGATGCCTCAGCGCCTCCAGCACCGTGATACGGGAGGTTTCCCGCACCAGGGACGGCTTCCCCAGCCGGGCCTCGAAGTACCGCCCAGCGACAGACGTGGCGTTCTTGGCAGAATAGACCCCGACAGCCAACAGCGTCAGCCCAGCCACCTGGAGCAGGACAGAGGAGGCAGTGACGCCCACCTGCATCCCCTGCCCAGTGGAAGGCCTGCAACCCCGAATTCCACACCCAGCTGGCACTCAGGTACACAGGATACAGAAAGCATTTCCAGGCAGGCGAGGTATCAGAAAGCCTATCATGAACACCCTTTGTTACTGACAAAACGAGACCTACTGGAGAGTGCGCTCCAGCAGGACGAGTGGAGCTCCAGCCACAAAGAGCAGAGGGACCCCTAGGCTGATGGCAAACCAAACACTGTGGGGAGAGCCCTTGCAGAAGTGAAGAGGGTTTCTGCCCCCACCCCCACTTCCGGAGCCTCTGCCACGTCCCACCAGCAGCTTTCCAGTTACATTTTCCAGCGGGCGGGCACCAGCGAGCAGAGGGATGGTAATGAGCAGGTCAGAGTCCCAGCCCAGGCGCCTTTCCGCGTCACGGGGTAAGATGGCAGTGGTATTTACCGTGGCTGTCACTTTGTCCCAGTCGGTCACAAAGGCACGGAACCCTTCACCAAACAGGGTGCCAGCCGTCCTGCAGCGGAAGAGCAAGTGGACCTGAGCCTGAGCTGGACAAAGGGCCAGTGGAGGGGCCAGTGCAGAGGAAGGGGCCGCGGGCGCCCACCAGGCCAGCCTCACCTGATGGACTCCAGGATGGTCTGGCGGTGCTCTGCAGCCTTCAGGCGGATCTGCTCACGAGTGATGTCGGCGTTCTCGCGCTCAGCCCTGGCCCGGGCCCGCGCCTCAGCCTCCACCCGCAGCATCTCATTCTTGTGCCGCAGCTCCATCTCCCGCTCCACCGTGGCTGCAGGGGCCAAGGGGGTGCTCAGCCCACGGCCCACCACCTCCCTGCCCTCTGTGACCACCCCCAGAGCCCATCCCTGGCAGGCAGGCTCCCAGAGGAGTGAGCCCAGACTGCCCCACCCTTCTGGTCCTGCAGGATGAGGAGCCTCCGCCTAGGGTCCCCGCTGCACCCGACCTCGTCGCAGGGCCTCCTGCTTCTGCACAGACTCCTCCTGCTTCCGTAAATTCTCCTCATTGAGAACTTGCTGAAAAGAAGCCACAAGGGGAGGGAAAAGGCTTTAAATTAGGTAAAAGTCAACATCAATCAGTTACCTGCTCTGGCCTCAGATATGTCCTCAGGAACAGTCACTCTGGGGTCTGCACACCCACCCCTACTCCGGCAGGCAGGTCTGAACGCAACAGGACAGGTGGGCACCAGGGGGAGGCGTTCAGGAGCCCCCACCCTAGCACAGGGCAGACCCCCAGCTGTTCTCACAAAGCGGGCAGTTTGCCTGACGGGTAAGTTTAAAAGCTCAAGTGCCCACGACAGGCACAAACATTTGAATGCCCCCCGTGAGCCTGTCCTGCCCAGGTTCCAGTCACGTCTCTCCAGGGAGAACCCTCTCAGCAGCCGAGCCTGCTCCACCATGGAGGCCATGCAGCAGGGCGCGCCGGAGCCTGGAGGACCGAATACGTGTGCCTCGTGTGCAGCTGCCCAGGACCCAGCAGTTACCACAGGGGGAAAGCACCCAGACTCCAGCCCCCGCCTGCCCTGCATGGGCTGGTGTGCCAAGCCCACCTGCTGCTTCAGCTGGTCCTCGTACCGCTGCCGGGCCAGCTTGTCCTGGTACTGGGCCCTCTGGGGAGGGAGACGGCGTCATGAACAAGCCCAGATGGAGAGGCTGGGACCAGGCAGAACCATCGCCCAGACCCAGACTCCACGGGCGCTGCAGCCCCGGAGAAGCGGCTCGGCCACGCCTGCCACGCTGACACACGTGAGCACGAGGGCTCCTGTCCCACTCCACACCAAGAGACCCAGGGCTGCAGACGTCTGCACAAGGCCACCCCAGGTGCGCCCCGCCCTGGCCACCCAGGCCCTTACAGCCTGGTGCTGCCGTGTCTCCTCGCTCAGGGTCTTCCTCCTCTCCTCCGCCTGCACACGGATCTGCTCGCTCTTCAGCTGCTCCACGGCGGCCTCGTACTCCTGCACGACAACCAGCTGCCACAAGCTGGGCCTGCATGGCCCCCACCCCAGCTTCAAGCTCCGGCCACCTCAATAGTCCTCCCCTGAATCGGGGTCTGAGTCTGAGCGGGGTCTGAGAAGGCCAGACAGGTCTGTGTAGCCCCTGGGCAGGGATGCAGCCTAGACCAGCGCTGCCCAGGCCCACCGGCTCTCAGCTGCAGCCACACGAGGTTCCCAGGAAGCCGGGCCCACCGACAGAGACGCGCCAGGAAAACAGACGGGCTGGGCCCTGAAGGAGCAAGATGGCTTCCGGGGCGGCTGTCACTCCCTCCTGGAGACGTTCCACAGTGCCTGCGCTGTGTGCCGACCGGGCAGGGTGGAGCCTAGGCCTTTTCTGCGCTTGCTCCGTGCTCAAAGGGGGCCAGACTTCCCACCCACACCTGCCCTTCCAGGAGGCTCTGGGCAGAACTCTCTGTCCTGCGTCTGTCATCCCCCAGTTCCCTCCCAGAGGGAGCTAGAAGGGGGCACCCGAGCCCCACCACCACATCCTCTCTCTGGGGCTCTCCCATGACCTTGGGGACAAGCCCCGTCTGCCAGCAACACACCCGCTACCCACCTTGATCTTGGACTGCTGCTCCAGCTGAAGTGTCTGCTCCTGCATCTGCGCCAGACTCAGGGCCTCCTTGGCGTGTCCTGCGGGGGGTGGGGGCGCAGACATCAGGACACCAGGCGAGCAGCACACACGTGGCAAGGGGTGTCCAGGGAGACCACAATCCATCTCAAGCCAAGAGCACACATAGCCATCCTCATTCCTGTCACACCTGCTCAGTGACCCCTCCCTCCAAGGGCCACTAACCCCATCTGGCCACCTACGTCTGCTCTATCCCCAACGGGAAACCCCGCGTGTGAGGTCTCACCCCCAGGGAACCTTCATATTCCAGAAGGTTCCAGAAGGTTCCAAAAGAGGCTGCCCCACGCCCGCTGACAGGAGGAAGGTCAACGTGGTGACTGTTTGCCAATTAAACAAACGGCAAGCCTGTGGCCACAGTGTCCTTATTTGTCAAGTTCCCACACTTCTCTCCTAAGCCTCTGGTTCCCCCTGCTGATCTGCCGCCAAACACGCGGGCGAGAAGGTGAATGAGAAGCAAACGAGGATTAAAGCAGAAGGAAGCCAGAGCGAGCAGGATGACGGCTCCTCACTGGCCGTATTAACACGTGGGTTATTAACGGCTTCCAAGTGTTTTCTTCGTGAGGAGAAATTCATGTGCATCGATATGTGGCTGTTCTGGAAAAAAAACCTGACTCCATAGTTTTCTTGCTGAAAAAGCCCTAATCTCAGCCCTAATAGTTCTGTGATGACGCAGCCCTCCAGGCGCAACAGTCCACCACAACCTAACACAAAGGAGCGTGGAGAGAAGGCAGGAACCCTCATTCCCAGGCTGCTTCCCACCCGGCCCCTCACCGCTCCCCCCACGATCTCACTTTCTGAGGCCTTCAAGGTAAGTGCAGACCCCACACCTGTCGTCCCTAACCTGTAGCACACACGTCGCTAACTACAGCGTGACCCCTGGGACTAACTGGCTCTAAGCGCTTGGGTGGTCAGCTGGGGCGCGCTGTTTAGCTTCAGAGCTTGGGGAGGCCCTTCAGGGCCGGTCAGGAGCCAGAGCCGCCACCTTCTGGAGCCTCCGTGAGGCCCTCCCCTGGGTCCCTGGGACCTAAGGTCCCGCCCCTGAGGAGCAGCAGCAGGAAGGCATCAGGGTCCCGCCTGGTGCACTGGTTGCTTGGGAAGCCAAGGGCTGACTCTGCCCCGGGGGCGGAGGGCGCAACAGCTCCTGTGCTCATCCTGGTGCAGCAGACAAGTCCCAGCTGCCCTGTTCACTCACAATGTGGCCTTTGGCAAGCCAGGTTCACCCCTGAGTGCCTCACCTGCAAAGGGAGTAAGAAGAGTTCTGTCCCCCAACTCAGGGAGAAAGTGGGCAAACCACTCAGCACAGGGCCTGGCCCCCAGGCCCCCAAGAGCCCCACTAATCACAGGTCACACTCTCAATGCTGACACACCACCTTGATTCGTCCTGCACCAGGAGACTGCACGCCACAGCATTAAGTGCACCCACCACAGGCAAGGTGCTCTTTCGGGCATCCTGTACATACATGAGGAGCACAGCCCAAGGCCAAATGTGCTGCTCTGGCCTCCTAGGAGGGCCTGGGAGAGCTGGGGAACCAGGTAGCATCAGGCTGGGCCCAGGGAACAGGTGGTTACGCTGCAAGGAGCAGCTAAGGACACCCCTGGTTTGCGTGGAGACAGCAGTGAGGTGAATGAGAGCAGGCGCAAGCTAACCAGGGCTGCGAACTGGGAGCATCTGCCAAAGACACGCCTGCAGGGGGGCTACAGGGCAGAGGGACCTGAGGCACCACGGGAAGGAGGGTCTGGGGACAGGAAGGGGGGGCAGACCAGAGCGAAACCTCTCCCACTGGTCAGTAGTGAAGCCAGGAAGGACAGCAGAAGAAAAACGAGGTAGAGTCCAAGTAGAAACTGTCACTAGGTGGTGGCAGCTGAGAACTCTGCAGGAGCTGCTTGGGGGCAGAGAGCAGAGGCCAAGGCCCTGGGGACCCTGGTGGAGAATGTCCTGGGGCAAGAGCTTTGGGGCAGCCAGTGTAAGAGACTTGGGAACAATTTGCAGACACAAGTAGACAGGAAGTAGGAAAGGTCCCTTAGTTGCTACCCTCGGACACACTCAACGCTATTCACGCTGGCCCATATGACTGCATGCGTTAGGGGGGGCCAAGAGACAGGATTCAGCTTCTAAAAGCAGAAAAACTGAAATTCCTGGCACGGTGAATGGGCAAAATCCACACAGCAGCCTAAGAAATTAGGTCATGTGTCAAAAGTCTGTCATCATCTATAGGGTCCTGAAGCCCAGACTGCCTCTCAATACAACCTGATGATTGAAACTATCCTGCAAACTTAATACACCTGCTCTGGGGAGGAGAGTGTTCCAGCTAGGTCTATGGAAACAGGCTGTCCTGGGCCCGGGCCCAAATACCCAAATGTGTTGAATGTCCCTCCCAGAATCTGAGAGTCAAACAGACTCGAGATCTTTGGCCAGGATGTTCTTGTGGCCCCTGTGGAAGGGCAGGGACTGAGCCACCAAGTGCCAGGCCAGGAAGATTCTTATACCTGCTTGGAAGGCTTCTCTTTGAGAAAAGGGCAACTCTGCTTACAAATTTGAGAGCCACTGTGTCCTTTCAACTAATATCTACTCAGTATGTGCTACATTCCAGACCCTTACACAGATGCTACAATCTTGAGGGAAACTGTTAAAGCCACAGAAAAAATGAAAGTTGGGAGGAAAACCATGGGTTTAATGAAGGCGCAGTCGGGGAGGGTATAACTCAGTGGTAGTACAGTGAGTATTTAGCATGCACCAGGTTCTAGGTTCAATCCCCCGTACCTCCATCAAAAAATAAGTAAATAAATCTAACGATGGCACAGTCACCACTGATGCCTTGAGGGCCTGAGTCAGGAAGGTCATCAGCTGGGCAAGGGCCAACCTACCTGTTGCTTTACAGACCTCGCCAACCTGAAGGCTAACATTTCCCAGTAATACATGCAAATCTATCTTACTTTCCTCAATGCCAAAGATCTTCAAACATGCTTCCTTCCTTAAGCGGAAAATTGCTAGCAACCACCATAAACGGACCTGCGACCGGGCCAGCCTCGGCCGTTCCACGTGGCCCCAGCAAGAGGTGGTAACTGAAGGTCAGTGGGTAGCTCCGCCACCTACCTGTACCTTCTGAGTCCCTCGGCACTGGTTTCCCCACCTGAGAGACGAGTGGCACCAAGGAAGGTGCCAGAAGTGGGTGGGGGATTCCGAACCTCTCTGCACGCAAGGTGGCTCGGGCGGGGTTACCGCTGGAGATCGGTCTCCTCGCCCGACAAGAGGGACCGCCCACGGCCCCTCGCCGCTCGATTACTCAGACCACGGAGAGCCATATGCCTCCGAGCCTCCCGGTCCAGCCGCCCCGCCCTCGCCGGCTCACTTGCCGCACTCACGCGAGTGCTCCAGCTCGCGCGCCGCCTTGGCCGCGCGCTCCAAGCCCGTCGGGTCGAAGTTGCTCCATTTGTCCTTGGGCGCCGGCCGGTCCCCTGCGCCTCGGTCCCCGCCGCCCTCGACCCCGGGCTGCGCGGGCGGCAGGGGCAGAGGCGGCCCTGCGCCTTCGCCCTTGGGGCCCTTGATGCCGAAGAGCCACGACATGACACGCGAGCGCTGCGTGCCGCCGCCGGAAGGCGAAGCCGAGCCGATGCGCACGAAGCGGAGAAGGCTCCACGCGCTGCGAGCCGGCGGCAGAGACCTTGCGCAGGCGCAACAACTCCCCTTCCTTCTGGGCGACGGATGCGCGTGAGGGCCACGTCCCGCGCGCGGCCCTTGGATTGGCCGCCAGGACCGTGACGTCACAGCACCGCCGCCGCGATGGCTGGAGCTGGCTCCGCGGGGCAAGCCGTTGGGGGCGGGCGAGGTGACAGGTGACAGGGGCCGATCGAGGACAAAATTGAGGGGCTGGGCACCTGTGCGCCTTTCGACACGTCCATGCCGCATAGCAACGACACTGGCCGGGGTGTTGCTATGGGCGCGCACGGAGTTCCGGCCTCCGCCACGGCGGAGAAGCAGGTACTGGAGCTCGGGAGCTCTTGATGCGCGGGGTCCGGACCGAGGGAGCTGCCGCGGGAGGAAGAGCCTGCGGGATGCGGCCATCTGCGGGGTAGAACTCCGCCGGGGCGGGCGCGGGGCCCGGGGGTGTCGGGGGCCCCGTGGTGGGGGGGACCTGGCGGCCGAGGGGTCCAGAAGCCGAGAGCAAGCGCATGCACCGCTGGAGCGCATAGCCCAGGCCGGACGTGTTCAGCGCAGGCCGGGCCGCCCCGTCAGTCGGGCGGCACAGGGCGAGCCGGGCCTGGAGGAGTGAGGCTGCTCTCCGTGAGTCTCGGTGCTAGCGTACACAGTCGACGCTTACTAAGATTAATGATAGAAGCGCGGCCTCAGCCAGTCGCCCGCAACTGTCAATAGGATGAAGGGCTCTCCCGGGCGTCCAGCTAACCTCAGTGGTCGTGGTTGCATATTCTTTTCTTTTCTCAAAGTGGGTCATAACAGAGGGACAGATCGCCAACCCCAGGAGTATGGGAAGGCAGAGCCCGCAAGGCCCCACAGAGGACGTCCTCTCTGGAGGAGAGCTCCACAGGGCTGAGGGGTCCAGGCTCTGGTCACTGACGGGTGAGGCTTCTCCTTGGGAACCTCCAAAGGCTGTGTGCTTGCTTCAGGGACCAAGGTGCAAGCCAGACCGCCTTAGACAAAGGGAGACAAGGATGAACAGAGGCCAGCGTTGCTCTAGAACTCAGTGTCCAAAGTTAGCAAAGTTCACTTCTTGGGCCAATATCCCCTGCTATCATTCCCTGATGGAATTTGTTAAGTTCCCAGAATTATACAGAATGAGTTTCTCCATTAGATTGAAAACATTTTTAAACCTGAATAAAAATAGGAAAAAGATAATTCTAAGATGATTCTGTCTGGGGTTTGTTGTTTGTTTTATTTTGTTTCCAAATGAGAAAAAACAAATGAGTTTTCCAGCCAACTGCCCCCCACTGGCCATCATCCAGGTTTTTATGGACTAGTAGAAAACCATACCTCCAACAGCACCCCAGGGGGCTTCACTGGATAAAGAAGAGGAAATGGGTCAGAGACATGAGGTCCTTGTCCACAGGCCAGCATTTGGCAAGCTTGTGTACTTTTACACTAAAAGTTACAACTTTGAAAATAAAACTCTGCATTTAAAAGTCAGTCTCACAAAAAAGTCAATTTCATTTAACTTGGCTTAATTTAAAAAACAAAGCATTGGTTGCTGCTCAAGATTTAGGTGACTGCACTCCCTCCCTTTGATGGACGTTTCTCCTCTCAGAGTAGCGCCACTCACACTTCCAGTTTCCAACGGACCACGCAAAATGGCCAGTCCACTGGTGTTGGTCACTTTAAATCTTAGACTGGAAGCCGCTGGGAAGGACAGACACACCTTTCCCAAAGACAGTGAGTCATTAAGAGGGAATCAGGAAGGTGCTTTCTGCCTGATGCCTTCATGTTTAACTGACAAAAGTGGGCTCTCAGCTGCCCATGCTGAGCCGTTTAGGTGACAGGATTCCCCCAACATCCCCCCTCCCTACAGCGCAGTTTTCTCTGAGGGAGTCCTCCAGCACTGAAGACCTGGAGGGGAGCCGCAGAAGTTAAAGATGCAGGTGGACAGCTTGGCCTCCAGCCTGACCTTAAGCCCAGAGTGGGGGACACAGCTGCCCCTCGGAGCCCAGGCCAGCAGCAGCAGAGTGCACCCCACCCAGGCCGAGTGCAGAGCACTCTGCCCCCAGGGCCTGGGCAGCTGGGGTGGCTTCTGGGTCCTCTGCATTGGGCCAGACCTCTGGGGAGCTTCACAGTACCCTAGAACTATGACCTTCCAGTCAGGCCCCAGGGCTTCCCAGCACTAAGGCTGCAGTGACCACCTGCCTCACCTGCCTGGTGTCTCCCAGGGACATCGCATGTGCAGAAGCCTGTCCACTTGGACTGGCAGACCCCTGGCATCCCTCTTCAGTCTTGCTCTCCTAGACAGGTGGGCCTTTAGGGACTAGTCTGTCTCCTTCACCCAGCTGGGCCCCTCCCACTCCCATTCTCTCCAGGTTCCAAAAGGACCTGCTGGTCCCAGTCTCTGGAGCCTCAGCCCACGCACACCCCACACCTGCCCCTACTGGGCAGACCCCAGTCCAGCCAAAAGAAAGGCTGCTCAGCCTGGCCCTCCAGAGCCTGAGCCCCCAGGGTCCCCATGCTACCCACCAAAGCAGGGTGCCTGCAGCTCTTCCTCCTGGCTCCGGGGGTTAAGAAGCAGTGAGGAGGGTAGCAGCGCTGAGCGCTCAGGCATGCTGCCTTGGGCTCAGGACTGGATGGTGACCTGGGACTGAGCCTAAGCTCACTGTCCCCACAGCCTTGTCTTCCTGCATTGTTTGCTTTTGGTAAGCAGTTCCCTGCTCAGATGCCCCAGCCACTGTCCTCTCCTCCAGGGAGCCTCACTCCAGCTCCCCACCAGCTGGACCCACAGATCAGCCCAGCATAGCCCAGCCATCCTCAGAGGCACACAGGGTGGGGGGCCTGAGAATAGGCACTCAGCTTCCTGCCCACCCGGCTAAGGACAGGAGACGTGCCGTGAGCACTGGCCCTCGCTTTAAAGGGCTGAGTTGGGACCTCTGCCTTCTCAGGAGAAAAGCAGGATCAGCTGCATGGTCTGGACAGACCTTGAGACCAGCAGTCGCTCAAACCCCATGGCCACTAAGGGAGCCCTAGTGTTCTCCCAGAGGGGCTGTAAGTGGCTGCCAGTAGGAGACAGAGCCACCCAGCCCTGCCTGGGATGCCTTCATGTCCACCAGAGCTGGCCCTGGAGCAGAAGCAGCAGTGGAACAGGAGCCGGCCGGGACCCCAGCCATGCAGAGTCGAGAAGCTTATGGCTCTCACCCCCTCCCCCAGGCAAAGCTGTGCACCCCACGTGTGGCTCTGGGGTCAGGTGAGCCGTGGCCTCTGCTCCTGTGCATATAGTGTCTGTGGCTAGGCGGATATAATTTGTCATGGGTGTGTCCACCGCTGCCATTTCTGAGAAGTGAGAAATTAGTGGCAGGTGTTTTAATTCCTAGTGAACATGTCAGTGAAGAGGGGTTGCGCCCACCCCATTTGGCCCCTGCGGGGGAGACCTCAGCCCCCTTCCCGAAAATGGTGCTGGCAGCCACACCTTCCCCTCACTACTGTGTTGCTGGGCTGTGTCCACCTTGCACCCAAGGCTGGGACCCAAGGGGCAGGGTCTCCCCTGGGCCCGCACCTCACCACCCTCACCTCTAGGGGGAGCTATGATTCCCCTTGACGTCATTTTGGAACGGATGTTGGAAGAAAATTTTTCATCCAGGGAAAAAAAGCAGCAGACATACAGCTGTTGCCCTGGGGCTTTAATTTCCCCAAACTGCCCCCTCACCCCCCCAGGAGGCTTCCGGACTCAACTGAGTTTATCACTGTCGCCATGGAAACTGCTCCTGCCCCAGGGAGTAACCAGCTGTACCACCCCCTTGTGGACGCCCACTTCCTTCCCCGAGACCCGACTCCAGACTTAGCTGCCATCCAGCCTTCTCACAGGCAGCTTGTCCATTACCTGGCCCTCGCAGTCCCCTGCCATGGTCAGGCAAGCCCTGGGCTGCAGCAAAGGCCCCAAATGGGACAAGTGTGACACGCAGCCTTGGTGGACCCTTGGGTTTCTCCTCCTACAGCCTGGGACACAGCAGCAATCCTTGTGAGTGTGAGAACCAGGCCTCCCGGCACCACGGGGGGAGCCTCCTTTGGGGTCCTCTGGAAGCAGCGGGTTCCTCCCCAGCCTGGCCCACTCCTGCCACATGGACCCGGCCCACTACATGGATCAGGACCTCTTGCACAGCCCTTTCTGACTTTCAGGTGCACCGGGAAGCTCATAGTTGCCTTAAGAAGTGGCTGCAGTGTGCAGCCTCGGCCCCAGACCCACAGTAAACCAAGGAGTCAGGGCCTACGTGTCACGGGAGGTGGAGGGGAGGGGCAGGAGACCTGGAGACTGTTCCCAGACTGGCCCAGACTCAAAAACCTTTAAAGACTGGGATGAAGCAAAGGGCAACACTTCCAAGGTGAGGGCTTCCAGAAGAGGCGTTCCTTGGCACGAAGAGGGGAGTGGGGGCTCCTGTCACTGGGCCTCAGCATCCAGCAGCGAGTAGGTGAGCCCAGAGCCTCTTCCAGGGGGTGGGGTTGTGTGTCTTCCAGCCACTGTGCCCTCTCTTGGGATTGGGGAAGGGGCTCATCACTCAACTTGTCTTCAGAGTGTGACTGAGCCCTTAAGAATCGACCTGCCAGCATCTCCCACTTTTCCTCCTGCCACCTGCAGGGTGCTCTGCAAGCTGGGCTTGGGGGCTCAGTGTGGAAGAGGGACTTTTCTGGGTGGCCAGTGTACTTGGACCTGCAAGCCCCCAAGGGGTTCAGGCTAAGGGACACAGGCTTCTATGGGGGGAGGTCTGCCCCTCGGGGGTGCATCCGGCCCAGGTCCCAGGCCTGGGGAGGGTTCCCCTTGCTGGGCAGTGCTGCCTGGGACCTGGGACCCTGCTGTTCACACTCGCCAGCAGCTGAGATCATAGGAGTCTCTGACCCTTAGCTGACTGCTTACTGCTGACCACCGGTCAAGGAGTAAGCAGAAAGCCGCATAGCCACAGGCCGAGGCTTCCCTAGGCCTGCCTCAAGGGGGTTGGGAGGACATGGATGAGAAACAACATCCACCAGGAGCATCCTCCCAACTCTGGCCTGGCCAGTCACAACCATCGGCACCCAGGGTTTGATTCACAACCTTAGCCCAGCTCCACTGCTCCCTACTCTGCTCACACAGGCAGGGCAGGGGTCCCTGGGCACAGGCTACTCCCACGAATGCCAAGCACACTGAACTAATGGGCAGTGCAAGCCCTGGGCACGTAGGCCGGGGGCCTCATGACGCTCAGAGGCAGGTGCTTGGGAAAAGGTGGCAGGCAGCTCCGGGGAACCTGCCTCCACACACAGGCCCACCAGGCCCCAGCAGGCAGACTGAGATGCTACTAGGGGCCCCGAGACCAACCCTCTCGATGCTGCAGTTGCTTGGGTGAGGGGCTCTTCTTCCCATTAGCAAGTGGCGGGGGGAAGCGGGTGTGGCTGTGTCAGCAGAGATGGAGGCCATCCTGCAGAGCGGGCTGGCTGCCCCTGGTTCCAGCAACGCCCGGTCCAAACCACCCAGTCCCAGCCCACAAACACGGGACCCACGCTCTCTGAAGAGGAGGTGCATAGAGAGGCCACAAGTGGCATGGTGACCTGAGTCCCAGCACTGGGAGGGGGATGGCTCCCCTCTCCTCTTCCCCAGCACTAGCCTGGGTACCACTGGCCTCCACCCAAGACTTTTTTTTTTCTTCTTCTTTTTTAACTTGCAACCTTTTACAGGGCTGACATGTTTTGACAAGGAGTAAAACACTCTCAGGATACTTCAGGATTCAGTTTACATCTGATTTACTGTTATTTTCGTCTGAGACATTCATAGGGAAGAGGCAAAGTGAGTACTGGGTCAGCCCAGGCAGAGGAGGAGGTGCCTGGCGGGGCTGAGGGAGGGCAATGCTGCCTTGTCCAGTGGCCCCAGGATAGTAAGGAGTGACAGGACATGGTGTCACATGCTGCAGAGAACCGCTGGGGTGAAGCCCCTGGAGGAACACTGTTTATCGCTACCCCCAGCATGGAAGCTCCCTACCCAGAAGCAGGGAAGGCTCCCTGCCCATGTGGGCCCTGGGGCCTCCACAGGGGGGAGGTCTCCTGTCTCTAAGGTCCTGAGTGCCAGGCTCCTGTCCCATTCCTCCCAAAAGGTGCCAACTGCATCCCAGTGGGTGTAGCTGGGCCCTGTAGGGTAGTGGGAAGGAAAGCAGTGCCACTGTCCCCAACAAGCACTGCCCCCAAGCCAGCTGAGGGTCCTAGTGAAGATGACCTGTCCATCCACCGGCTGCTGCCCACGTGATCAACCCCCAGCACTCCACCCTCCCCCTCCCAGGTCCTGTCCCCCCAGGGAAGCCTTTGGGACTTGGCCAAAGCCAGCTCCTTCCCTTCCCTCATCCACCTTTCAACATCCAGGACCCGAGTGGCCATGGACTCAGAGCTGCCATCTAGACCAAGCTCCCTCACACAGATGCTAGCCTTTGTCACTCGAGGGTCTGGCCCTTAACGCAAGTAGGAGGCTCAGCCACCAGACGCCCTGAGGTCCCAGGCCCAGAGCCAACCCAGGTCTGATTTCAACCGGACCCCAGACTCCTTGTCCAGCTCCCTGCTAAATCCTGCCCAAAGGACACCACCGACAGCCCAGCTCTGGGCAGGGCAGGGGAAGGAGTTGCGACGGGTCGCGCTGCTGCTAGAGCTGCAGCGGAGGGTCAGACAAGGCCACGTCCCGGAGAGCGGACGCCAGAGCAGGGCGCTCTCCTGCCGCGGGGGCCCCGCGGGCCAAAGGCCGGCCAGCATCCCACACCCGGGGCAAGACCCTGTTTTGGGTGGCGGGCGCCTCTCTAACTGGGCTCGGGAGGAGGGGGCCTTCGGTTGCGCGGGCGAGGCCGGCCCAGAGCTCACGGCTCCCGGCCACCAGCCTCCGGGGCCTGGGGACGCGGGGCGCGGCTGCGCTCACCATCGGGCGTGCAGGCCTTGGCCGACAGCGCCCTCTCGCGGCCCGAGCGGAAGGCCGCCGTCACGGTCACCAGGTAGGCGGTGCCGGGCGCCAGGCCCTGCAGCGTGGTGCTGTTCCGGCCCGCGGGCACCTCCACGCGCTGCGCCGCGCCGCCCAGCAGCGGCCCGACCTGCACGTGGTAGCCGAGCGCGGCGGCCGGACCCAGCGCCGGGGCCCAGCTCACGCGCAGGCTGCGCGGCCTGGCGTGCGAGACGACGATGCGCTCCGGTCCGGTCTCCTCTGCGGGAGAAGCGCCCGTGAGCGGGGTAGGGCTGCGCCCCCGCCCACCCGCCCCGGCCCAGCACCCCGGCGAACCCTAACCCGCCCTTCGCGCCCCGCCTCACCCGGCAGCGTGCGCACTCGCAGGTGCTGTGGCCTCAAGAGCCGCACGTTGGACTCTGGCATCAGCTCCACGTTGTATTCCGTGTCGGGGTCGAGGCCGGCCCAGGCCCAGCCCGTCGCGTTCCCTGGCAGCTGCTGGCGGAGCACGGTCCCCTGCTTGGCGCTGGGCATCAGCTCCAACACGTAGTAGCCCGAGTCCGGGGTCAGTAGGGGCGGCCAGGCCAGACGGAAGCCGCTAGACGTGACCTCAGAGGCACGGAGCTGCTGCGGCCACATCGCGTCTGCGGGTGGTGCAGAGGGTCAGAGAAAGGAGACCGCCTTCTCCCCAGGGGAAGATGCCCAGATGAGGAGGGCAGGAGCCCTGAGGAGCCAGCCCAGCCTTGGCCACGCCCACCAGATGCGAAGGCTGCGCAAAACTGTGCTGGTGCCGGAGGAAGGACACCAGCACAGCCAGCACCCCCTCACCCTCCTCCAGGCACCATCAGGAGCTTCCCTGCCTGCCTCAGCTCCAAACCCAGACCAGTGGGGGCCGTTAGCATCCACCTCCCACCCAGTCCAGTGGCCTGGACAAGGGCCCCTCAAAGGTGGCAAGATCCAAAGTGATGTCTGAGAACAGAGGACCAGCCCCCCGCCCAGCCAGCACAGGGTCTGGGGTCAGCTCAGCTCTGGATGGTGAAGGTAAAGGGACCCAGCATACAGCCAGGACTGGAGAGTGCCCTGCAGGACATCAGAGATGTGACAACCCAAGGAGCTGCACGCCTCCAGTCCCCAGGAGAGTGTGGAGGGGAACTGCACAGTGGGCCCCCCAAACCTGTTACCACTTCTGAGATTGGATGCCAAGCAGCTCATGGCCATCTGGGTGACTGAGCAGGCGGGTATGGCTGAGAAACGTCCGGGCAGGGCGAGGACCCCCAGGACTGGTGCTGCTTTCTGTGATGCTGTGTGTACAGCTGCCAGCCTGACACTCACCTTGCTCATCCCCACACTCAGGCCCCGCCCCCAATCCCAGCAGCCCCCACCTGGCTGAGGCAGCCTCTTGCCCTTTCTCCTGTTTTCTGCTCCAGGATCAGCCACAGTTGTTGACCCAGGGGCCGCCAGGGGCTGGGTGTCCTGGGGTAAATCTTTGGAAGGACCCTCCACCCCCTTCCAACCCACAGTCCCTCCCCTTCCAGGTTCAGGTGGATGATTAATCCAGAGAGAGAGAGACAGGGAAGAACCCTGGGGTTACTTGGTACTTTTCAGGTGCTACAGCAAACCTAGCCAGTGACCAGGCCCTTCATCTCCAGCCCCTCCTCCTGCGGGGTTTAGCTGGGTCAGGGTGGAGCTACTAGCCCCTGCAGGAGGCCCTCCCCAGTCTGGTCTGGCCTCCTTTCCAGCAGTCACTACACCCCTTACAGTGCAATCCACTCAGACCTCTCGGTGATGGTCCTCACAGGGTGGGGGGCAGGGAGTGGGGCCCCAGCTCTTGGCCCTTCCTGAGCTGGCTCTCCTCCTCCAGCACACATACAGGAGTGAAAGCTCCATCTACAGATTCCTCAGGCTTGGAACCTCCTTCCTCTTCCTCTCCTCTTAGGCACATCCCACCAGATGCAGCCCCTCAGCCCTTGGGCTCACACCAAGTCCCTCACTCATAGGGCCTCCAGCAGACAGCCCCACCTGGAGGTGTATACTCAGACAAACCTGCCCCTCTGTCCCACCACAACCGAGGTAGGGGGCAACTGGGGTGAACAGTTGAGCATGTCCCTGGAGAAGCCATGTGTGTCACCTGGTCCCTGAACCTCCAGGGAGCACACTGCCCCTGCAGCCCTGGCCTCTGCTCCAGACATGCACATTCCTCCTGAAGTCTGACTCAGCTCTCTTCCCAAGCTCCCAACTAGGGTTCCCCCAGGCCCTGCCTCCTCCCACCTACCAAGAACGGAGCCCCTCAGCTCCTGGGTGATCATGTGCAGGTCGTCCACATCCACAAAGTGCAGGTGCTTCTCCGCGGGGGGTGAGGCTGCGGCCGACAACTCCAGGAGGTTGCCGCGGCCAGTGCTGACAATGAAGACAGTGACGCCCAGGTCCTTCAGCTCCTGCATAGGGGGCCCCACGGGGTCGCTGGAGCCGCCGTCTGTCACCCACACCAGCACCTTGGGCACTCCGGGCCGGGCCCCCGCCTCCTCGGCAAACAGCTGCTCCTTGGCGTATGCCAGCGCCAGGCCAGTGTTGGTGTCACCCATGCGTTGGGCTGCAGCACGAATGGCATCCTGGACAGTCGAGCCTGAGCTGTGCTGGCCGAAGGGGAACTCGGTGTGTGGCTGGCTGCCCACGTGCACCAGGCTGGCATGCAGGGCCCCAGGGCCCAGGGGCAACAGGGCCGCCAGCTGCCCCAAAAACTCCCGAACTCGGGAAAACTCATAATGAGACACGCTGGCCGAGCTGTCCAACAGAAACAGCAGGTCCCCCTGGGGGACAGATGCCGGGAGGCCTGGGGGAGAGGGGAGGGTTCAGCCCCAGGTGGTGGCCCCCTAACAGCCCCACACCCAGGGCAGAACCCCCAGCACCTGAGATTTCCCTAAGCCAGCACTTGCCCTTACACAAGGAATCCCTGAGCGCCTTCTCAGTCACACACCCAAAGGTCCTGGGGTAGCACCCCAGCGGGGAGAGGGGTTCTAAGCCAGCAGGAGGTCCACAGTTTCAGCGGTTCCAGCTCTGTACCCTGGCCACAGACCTGGGCACTTCCGGGCTCATGTCACTTCTCCTGCAAAGGAGAGCTGACCCCTCCAAGCCCCCACACTTCAGCAGACTCTGAGTGCAGGCTGGAGCCCAGGGTCCTGGCCCAGCCCTCAGGAGTGGTGGGTGGATGGGTCTGGGCCACCAGGGCTGCTCCCTCAGGCTTGGCTTCCAGAGAAGCAGCCTCCAGGCTGGAGTGCAGCCTCCAGGTAAGGCCACCCATGAGGAGTCAGGCTGGAGGGGCACAAAGCAGCTGAGGAGACTGGGTACAGAGCTGGAGGGATTGGGAAGACACAGCATTGATTGCAACCCCTCCCACAGACCAGATGGCCGGGTTGGAGTCGTGACCCCACTCACAGATGATGTCACCCCTCCCTTGGCCCCCATCCTTTGCTCTATCTGGACCCAGAAAGCAGGTTACCTGCTGCAGCAGCCTCAGGGCCTGATCGGCCCCTCCCAGGCCTCTCTCTCCCTTCCTGTCGGCATCTTGGGGGCGGGGCGGGGCAGATGGGTCCCTCCACCAACGTGCCTCGAACAGACAGTGGTCTGGGCTTTGGAGCTTCGGGGCCTCAGTTTCCCCCAACCCAATAGGCCGCCGCCAATCTTCTTACCATCCCTCTACCATTCCATGCAGAGGGAAACTGAGGTAGGGACAGCCTCCCCGGCACACACCTCCCCCTCCCGGTCCAAGCCCCCAAATCCCGCGGAGATGCCGGCGGGGTCCGCGCGCCGCAAGTGGGTGGGGTGCCCTGACAGCCACCCCGGCCCCGGAGCTGCGACAGGAGAGCGTGGCTCCGTGTGGAGGGTGGTGGGGCGCAAGAACCGAGCCCGACCGGGCCCCCGCCGCACTCACCACGCTCCGCGCCGCTCCGCGGCAGCCGCAGGCTCAGGGCCAGGCCGAGAACCGTCCAGGGCAGCATCGTGCGCGACGGGACGGGCGCGCTCTGCCTCGGCTCGCCGCTGGCTCGCTCCTGGGCGGCGGGGCGCGCGGCCGCGCGGGCGGGCCCTGGGCCCCGCCCCCGGGAGGCCCCGCCCACCGAGGCCCCGCCCCGGCGCGCGCGCTGCCCCGCGGGCCGAGGAGCCCAGGCTCCGGGGAGGCGCGCGCACGCAGGGCCCAGATGCGCAGCGACGTGCAGAGCTCCCTGGGCTGCCGCCGAGGCACACACTCGTGACATGCACGCCCGCAGATCCACAGTCTCCCCTTCTGGCTGTAAGGTCATGGGTCCTCCCTCCCCGCTGCCCACAGCGAGGAGCCGATCAGGGAGCCGCCTGAGCTGCGTCTTCCCCAGACACACTGCCCTCACCTCCGCGGTGCTGGAAGTGCCTGAAGCCAGGCCCAAAAGAGCCCCATAGGGGTATGAGAGTTTGTGGGTGACACCAAAAACAGCGTACCCCCAGCACGGCCCAGGCCTTGGCCACGGGGCTGGGGGAGGAGCAGGTGTCTGGGGCTGGGACATGTGTCTCCAAGGAATGGTCTACAGAGATCAGAAGGGCTGAACTTAGAAGGGATGCAGCGCGTTGGGAGGGGAAAGAAGCCTGCGACATTCGAGGGGAATCTCCTTGCGGGACACAAAGCCTCCACCCACCTGGCTTCTCAGAGGAAGGGGAATAAGGGCTGAGGATGGTTGGTTCAGGCCCTGTCCAGTGTGACCATGCTGGGCCTGTAGCTGTCCCCACATCCTGCCCAATGAGGGGCCCAGACTCCAAGACTGAGGACAGACCCCCAGCAGCCCACTGGAGCAGCCCTCTGGAGGGACTGCCTGGTGGGCCAGGTGGCTTGCATCCTGGGATCTTTGCTAGACCAGACCAGAGGTGGCTGGCTGCCAGGGACACCCTGAGGGACACTCAGCCCCCAGGGCAGATTCTTTGCTCTTAGGTGAGGCAGTTCAGCATCCCTGGGCAGGAATTGAGGTCCAGGAGAGCCTCACCCCCCTCACTCCTAAGATTCCTTGTGGTGGGGTAACCACTGCCCTCTCCCAACCACTCCTTTCTGCTTAGCTGGGGAGGGGCACAGGTCCCGCAGGGCGAGGCAGCAGGGCCATCTCTGCCAGGATGTCCCCTCCCTTTCCCCCTCCCCAGGAGGACGGATGGGACTCAATGGTTTTCCTTCCTCCCTTTCTGGCAGGTGAGACGCCGGGCTTTGAGACAGGCTGACTTTGCCTAAAAAAGGAAGCGGCTCAGCTGAGCCTGAGGAGCTGGGGCAGGAACAAGCGAGAACTGTGTCCCCGCCGCCCCCACCCCCTTGCCGGGAATCTTGGCAGTGGCAGTGCTGGCTCAGCTCCACAGACCTCAGGCCTTGGCTGGGACCAGAAGCTGCCTGGTGCTTCCGCCTGGTCGCTGAGGGGGCAGCAATGGGCTTGAACCCCCAAAGTTCAGGGTTTACTTCCCTAGGGACCTTGCTCGCCTGGCCCTCAGCCCTCCAGCACACACGGCTGACCAGGGCTGCTGCAGGGAGGGACTATGAGCTGAGCAGAGGCCATGATGCTGCAGCACCAGCAGCAGCTAGAGACCTGGGGGCCCGGCGGGGAGACCACCCAGGTAGATACGTGCCAGCACGTCTTGGCTCATCCTCCATCTCGCTGGGCACCCACCTGCCCCAGGCAGGGAGCCAGGCCATGCTGAGTCTGCCCTGTGGCATCCCCAGTCCTGCCCAGAGGGTGAGCCCACAGTCACACCTCAGCTTTGCTGCGGGGTTGACGGGGACGTTTCCGTCCCTTCTGGAAAAATTGAGCTGCTCTTCTTGGCCATGACGCAAGCCCTCGAGGAAGCAGCCATCCTCCTCCCTCCAGCCTCTCCATCTGAGGGAGAAAGGATGGGAGGCCCAGCCTTGGCTGACAGTTCCTCCTCACCTCTGCCCAGGGTCACCCCCAGCACTCACACTGAACTCTGGCCTGACCCCTGGGAGACCACCCCAGCCCCATCCACTCAGCACTGCTCTCCCAGTCCCCCACACTACTCCTGCCTCCAGGATCAGCCCGAGGGAGACATGGGCCGATGGAGTGTCCCCAGGGAAGATGGGGGTCAGCGAGGGATGGAGTGGTCAGGGCTAGGGCTGGGCTTGAGGCAGACGCCAGAGGAAGTACAAATATAATGGCCCGGAATCCTCCTCTCTGAAGGAAGACAGGCCTGGGGGCGGCAGGGAGCAGAGAAGGACTGGGCAGCCAGGGCACAGCGTGCTCTGGCCCCAGCCCTCCACCTCCCCTGGGCCCAGAGTCTGCCTGGGCCTGGTGTCTGTGGGACCAGAAGGAAGGAGCAGCCTGTGTGCCAGAGGGAGTCCCTAAGCATCACTTCCTGGAGCTGGCCCACGCTGTCTGTTGGTCTGCAGGCAGGTGGACAGGGTTCCATGAAACCCAGGGAGATGGCTCTCCAAGGCACTGCCCCTGACCACCGCTGGTCTGCGGGAACGCGCCCTCCTCCGCTCCACCCAGGCCTCTGCAGAGAAGAAGGGCCTTTTGTCCCCAGCTTGCTGTGGCCATGTTGACCCCAGGGAAAAGGCCAGCTCCCCAGGCCTCCGACCCCACCCGCGACCCCGGCTGAGGTCACTCTGCTAGGCCTGAGGGGGCAGAGCAGCCTGGCCCCTCCCTACCCCCTGGGGGTGCCTGTACTGTGGTTCTTGTCAATTGTATCTCCCCCACCACCCATATACATGCCAGGGGACACAGAGGCTGGAAGTCGGAGGTGTGGGCGAGCCCAAGGACCCTGACCCCACCCCACAACAGTAAGTGGGGCAGAAGGAAGGGGTGGCCAAGAGCAGCAGGGCCCAGAGGCCCCTGCCACCACCCACCCAGCTGCCCTACCCACGCATTCTTCTAGACTCGACCTGCCCGTTTGTGGTCAGGGACATGCCAGGGCCAGAGGGCCAGTCCTAGGAGTCTGGAGGGCCCATTGTCCCATCCTCTTTGGCCCCAGAGCTGATCCCCACCCAGTCCTTCTGCTGGCAACAGCCAGGGTGGCAGGAAAGATGGCCGATGGGGTGGGTGGCCTGGGCACGGTGGGGGAGGGTGCCACCCCGTCTGCATTCAGCCGTCATCTCCATGCTGGTCCAGCCACATGACAGATTCTGCACTGGGGACATGCGGAGCTGGAAGGGGGAAGGGCAGTGGTGAGTTTGCAGAGAGGACTGGCTATTTATTTTCCCCCAGGGGGGTGGGGCATGCCAGACCAGGTGGGCAGAAGCTACAGGAAGTCCCAGGGTCCTTGGGTGGGGGCCTGCCAGTGTGTGAGGGCTGTAAAGAAGCCTGGGAGGCAGAAAGGGCAGGGGCAGGCTTCACAGAGGAGGCAAGGGCTCCTGGCCTGCGCAGGGGCAGGGTGGGGCAGGAGCCAGGCCTTGAAGAAGATATGGGGCCATCCGCATCAGAGGCAGAGCCCAATGGGCAGGGCTGGGAGGCAGAAAGGAAGGCAGAAGTTCAGATGCTCCTGGGTTTTCAACCCATGCAGGGAACTGAACGGTGATGCCCTTCCTGAGGTAAAACCCCTCCCTAGTCTTGGCTCCCTGTGCTGGAACCTTCTGTAACAGGGAGATGACCACCACGCCCTGCCCCAGCCCCAGGCAGGGTCCAGGCAGGCTTGCACAGGAAAGAGAAAGAAGGGAGCGACAGTCCGTGTCAGCATCTTGTAGGGGGCTCCCCGGAGGTAGGGGGCAGGCCAAGGAGCAGGGCGAGGGGCCTCAGCTCTCAGGGCCAGCACCAGGCTCTGCCTGTTCCTCCCCAGTGCACCCACCACAGCTGTTTCTGCCCAGCACCCCTGGCCTGGCTCCCATGCCTGGGTGGGGGCAGGGCTCACACCTGGGACACCGGATGTGGGGACAGAACTCTCTGGGCCCCTCCTAGCTGTGCAACACTGAAGGTGTGTCTGCAGACACCTGAGCTGCCAGGAAATATTTTGTGAATGAATAAATGGCCTTGGGCAGATCCAGGAACCTGGCAGAGCCCGGACTCCACACCTGTGGGGTCTGGACAGCGCCCCACCAGGGGTGTGAGGACCAGTGACAGAGGGGATGCACGCGCTCACACATAGGAGCATGTAACTCCCTGCCACATGCATGCGCACACATGTGCACCGCAGAGGCCCCCCCACAGCCAGGAACTCTTTACAGGGCCAGGGCCTGGGCACCTGGGGGAAGAGACTTTGTTGCCCAAAGTGGAGGTTTCCGCCACCCAGTTGCTTGGGGCCTCCGCCCTCGACTTTCCCAACTTCCCTGACAGCTGGTCTCCTAAAAGCAGACCCTGAGGCTCTTCTGTAAACTTTCCACAGCCCCCATGGGTGTTCGTTTTGTGAGTGGGTGGGTCAGAGCTGGGGGTGAGGCAGGTTGTCCTGGGGGCCAGCTGGAGGCCATGTAGGGCTTGGCAGGCCTGAGAAGCTGGGACACACGGTGGCCTCCCCACCCCCCACCCCCAGCCCAGCTGTTGTTTTGATGACTCCGGGGCCAGGCAGATCCTCAGGAGAGTCCTCGTTCCTCAATGCCTGGCCAGAGCCCGTCCAACCCTAGGCAGGAGGGGAAGGAAGGCGGCCTCGGACTAGGGGAAGCTCTCCCTGGGCGCCAGGCAGCCAGCCAGGCTCCTGACCGACTGGGCACAGACAACTGGAAAGCCCCGAGGACTCTTGCTGGACCTGAGCCAGCCCCGAGCTAGGCGCTGCCCAAGCCACGAGGGAGCCCTGAGCCCTGACCTTTGGGCGTGTCTGGGCCCTGACCTATGGCTCATAGGTGGAACCTGGCTGGCAGTGCGGTGTACTAGGTCCTTTACAAGGCCTTTCAGCTGTTCCTAGATTTGGGACAAATTACAACAAACACATGTTTGATGCACTGTTGGGCTTAAAAGGAAGTAAATATCTCCAAGGCTCCCCAAAATGAAACACCAAAAATAAGTGCATAAATAAACAAATGGAATAGTGAACAGAAACCCGGGATGATGAAGGAAAACAAGTGGGAAAGCAGAGACTTCCCTGAACACAGCACGGAGAGCCACACTGCATCGGGACAAGTGTGGACCTCCTGCCCTGCGGGCTACAGACCAGGACCCGAACAGGGGCCCAGGACGGTCACGCCTCACAAGGACACCCTCTCTGGAGGGACCAGGTCTCAGAACGTTCACAGGTGTGGGCTGACACTTAACAATTGCAAACATTCAGAGAAACAACGTGCTATGACTGAGAGGCAGCAGAAATGACAAACAACAGAGTTAGAGCCCCAAAGAAAGGGATTGGAATTGTTAGGTACACACTATAAAATAACCATGTGTGAAATGTTCCAGAAGTCAAAGCTGGAACCCAAAACTGAGCACGCACCAAGAGACCGCCAAAATGAGCAGACGGGAATAAGAAGCGGTTGTAACCTTCAGGTATGACGATATGATAATTTAAAGTTAGAGGATGCATTAATCAGCAGATTCGATACAGCCAGTGATTAATGACCTGGAAGAGGGACCTGAGGAAATTGCCAGAACGCAGCAGAGAGACAAGGAGACAGAAAACACAAAAGAGAGATGAACTGACATGAGAGGTAAAAGGAGAACGTGCAGCACTCGTGTACCAGGTGCTCCCTAAGAAAGAACAGGGAGAATAAACGAGAGGCAGGACTGAAGCAATAATGGTTGGGAGGTCTACAGAACTGATGAAAATGTGAATCTATAAAACTGGGAAACGCAGTGGACACCAAATGGATACAGAACAGAGCCACAACCAGAAGCATGCTTAAAAGAACAGAACGCAAAAGATGGAAAAGACCTTAAAATTCTCCAGAAAGAACAGACTGGGCCCTTACTGTAAATGCTAATTCCGTTCTCAGGCTGAGCCCTGCACGCCTGGTTCTCTGGCCGCCGATGGAGTTTTGGAAACATACAGCGTGGAGTCTCCCAAGCAAATCTCACCACCTCTGGAACTCGCTGGAGGCCTGCTGACTGACCAGACAGGGGACTTTCAGAGGCTGCCCTTGGGGAGGGCACAGGAGCCCAGGGCAGCCACAGTGGCAGAAACCGGGAAGGCCGCCTTTCCCAGAGCCTGGCCGTGCGCCCTTCTCTGAAAACCATCTCCCTCCTCCCTTGTGGGTCCCAGTCTCCGCAGCTACGGAAACAGCAGGAGCGGAGAGAGGCTGGGGAAGAGCCGACCCGGTCCGGGGGAGGCCGGTGCCACCTCGCGGCCACTCGGAGCACTGCGCACGGAGCTGCGTGGGGCCCTGCGATTTCCCACGTTGGGACCTGGACGCAGACCCTGAGTCGCCAGCCTGGAGCCACCTTATGGGGGACACGGGGGGAGTTCAGGGGCCTCTGGGATTTGAGGTCTTGGGGTCCTTTGGAGATGTTTCTGGGGTCACACCCAGGCGCAGAGCTGCTCCTCCCCGTCAGGGTGGCGTCGCTCGCGCCCATCGTCGCTGGACACCAGGTGGCGGCGGGGTCCAGGACTGCAAGTCGGGGGCGGCAGCAGCGAGCGGAGGCGTCGGGCCAGGCGGGCGCGGGCGGCCGAGGCGAGCACCAGAAGCGGAGGAAGCGAGAGGAAGCCCGACACGATGAGCGCCGCAGAGCCGCGATCCGAGAGCAGCGCGCGGCACGCGGGGCGAGGCTCGGGGTGGACCTGAGGGTGGGGCGGGCGGTCAGGCGTGGCTGTGGGGCCTCAGTTCCGGGACCGGGCCTGGCGGGACTGGGGCGGGGCAGATAGACTGGGGTGGGGCCTGGAGGCCGTGCCTGGGAGCAGGTGGACTGGTGGAGCGTTAAGCCCCGATTCCAGCGGGGGCGCTGGGGTGGGGGGCAGGTGGACGAGGGAGGGTCCGGGGGAGAGCGCGGGGCCTGAGTTCTGGCGGAGTCCGGTGGCTGGGACTCGCGGTGGGCCAGGCATTTCTGAGCAGAAGATGGGAGGCGAGGGACCCAGGGGTAAATGGCCCAGTAGGAGTCCCTTGAGGGGAGCCTCAGAGGATAGCTCTCCGGTTCCCGACCTCCGCCTTCCTCCCCTCTCTGTCTCCCACGGGTCTCTCCTATGTTGGCATCTGACCTTGTAGGCCCTCCAGTAGGTGCCACCAGCAGGGGACACCTTTTCTTCTGTGGCCCTGGTTTCAGCCCCACTTTCCTGACATGCCTAAAAAAAGAGGGACACAGGGTCCCCCTCTGCCTGGACTCTCCTGACTCCAGACCAAGCTGCAGCCCCTTCCATAAGTGGGGACACCCATCCCAGGGTAACGGGTAATAGAAGATAAGGAGGGGCTGTGGACTGGTTAAATTTGGTGATATTTTAATATCCTCTTCCTGGAATCCTCCTCCTCTTCCCACTCTGCACAGCTGTCCAGGCCCTGGTGGCCCCTGGTACAGAGCTGGGAGGCCTCGGGGGAGGGGAGAGAGCTGTCCCCTTGGGTGACAAACAAAAGTCCTTCTTTTGCTACAGCTGGTGGGGTGGGGGGTGCTTGACAGAAGAGGCTCTTCAGGGAGGGGCACGTGTGCCTCTGGGGACAGATTCACCTTCAGCCCCAAGACCCCAGACTTCCACAGGAACCCCCACTCCCCAAAGACTCCAGCCAGTCCCCCCACCTCCACGCCCACAGAGGGCTCAGCTCACCCTCGAGTGGCACAGGAATCCCAGGAAGACGATGGCTGCTGCTGGCAGCAGCACCAGCAGGAACACGGCTGCAGGCAGCAGCAGATGGAGCAGGAGCCCCGCCAGGGCCCGGCCAGGCAGCAACAGGATCCCGAGGCCTTGGGCAGCCAGGCCTGCCCACCTTGGGGACCTCAGGGCCGCGGCCTGGCAGTCAGGAGGCCTTCGGGGCAGCATGAGTGCTGTGTCTGAAGTGCCCTCTCCCTCATCCTCCTCCATCTCCCTCTCCTGCCCACTCATGTTCTCCTGGGCAGTGGACCTGGTGGGCCCACAGCGGTGGTCACGTTGCAGGAATGAGCCCCTCCCCCTGTGTCAGATTAGCAGAATTTTAACCATAGGTCCCCAGGTCACATCTCTACCCAGAACCCAGCATCCGGATAGAGGACCCAGCTGGAGGGCAGGACCCTGGCCCAGGGGTCCATCCCTGACCATCAGTCTCCAAGGCCACACCTGAGCCTCCGGTTCCTCCACTGCCAGGCTGACCCCGTCTCTGCCAGGTTACTGCAGCTCTGGCCCTGGCCAGTCTCCCCAGCCAGCTCCTGCATGCTCTGGTCAGAGCTTGCACAGCTGTCCCTACAGCTCAGCACTGGGGCCCTCCTCCCTCCTGGTCCCCTCCTCCTGCCTGGTCCCGCCCTCTGCCCACTTCCAGCTCCTGCACACAACGACTCATTTCACTAGTCGTAACTCTAGCAACTGCCCCATCAGTAGCTGCCACGTAGAGGTCAACCCCATCTCCCAGCCCTGCCCCTGCTGGTCCCTCATCCCCAAACCTGGCCCCTCACAGCCTCAGATAAGCTGCCCCGGAAGATGCTGGGTGCCCCCACCATACCTGTCGAGAGGGCCCGTGGGCAATGGATAGGAAATGCTTGGTGTGGGACTCAACACACAGTAGGTGCCAATAACAGCTTCATCCTACCAGCCAGAATCCAAAGCTTCATCCTACCAGCCACCAAACTTGGTGCCAGAATCCCATCCATCCTGAAAAAAGTGGGAGCACATAATTCTGTTACTTCAAGTAAAGGAGGTATCAGCATTCCTAGCCCATCCGAAAACTCCAAATAATTTCTTCCAATGTGACTAAAATACTCTTAGCACCTAACGGTCTCCCAGGGTTTTCGGGCATAACATACAGTATTTTAAACACCACTTACATAACCAGTTGACAAACTACGCAAGAGGTTGTCTGTGAGCTGAGTGGAGGTGGCCGGACAGCACCACATGCGAACGTTTCCCCTCCCTTAGCCCTTCCAACTCTGCTTCTAACATCTTCCAGGCCCTTCGAGCTCACCTCGGCTCTCTGCGGGCGCCCCGTGTCCACAAAGGTCATCTGCACAAGCGGCCGTGCCCAGGCTGTGACAGGTGTGGCTGCAGCAGGGAAGCAGCTCCTAAGCACAGGGCGCCCCCCTCCCACCCCCGTCCTTGTCATCTTGTCACCCAGGCTTGCTCCTTTCAGCATCCTCCTGCGTCACCCTGTGGGACAGGGTGTGGGGCTGACACCCTTGGTTCCCTTATTTTGGCCGGTGGCTCAGGTAGTAAAATCGTCCGAACCCACCCAGAGCACCTTGCTTCTTTACGGGCTGAATCCGCCAGCCTGTGTGGCATGCCTGATTAACGTCAGGTAGACAGGTATTTTTGTGCAGTGACAAGTGTTAGGAAGAAAATGCAACAGAGGATGAGGCTGCTTCAGATCAGTGGTCAGGCTCGAGGGCCCCTCTGTGGAGGGGATGTCTGAGCTGAGTGACTGAGGCTTACAGGGTGGGGTCCATGTAGCTTGAGGGTGGGATGGGGCCCTTCAGCCCCTTGCCTGGAGACCCACCCTTTGGGCCTGGCTCCTGCAAGGGCCACCCCACTCTGGAGCGTGTACAGGTCAGGGCCTTCAGGACACCTCCTCTCTGGGAGCCGGGAAGGTGCTGGGGTGGGAGCGACTGCCCCCGAGCTGTGCTGCCCCCTGGTGGACAGTCACAAGAAGCAGCTGGAGGGGCGTGGCCACAGCAACCTGCCACACTTTCTCCTGTGTGGGCTCTGGACTAGTGGCCTTACCCAGGGACTGGGGATGGGAAGGCACCTTCAGGGCCAGCCTCCCACCCCGTCCCTCTGTGCCCCAGGGCCCCAGAATCCAAGTGACCAGTCCCGGAGGCCTTATTCAGGCCTCTCCTGTAGCACCACTCTTCCACCTTTCAGACCTGGCTCCTCTCCTAAACAACCCCCCTTTGCCTGGCTCCCTCCTTCCGTTGAGGGTCTGCCCCTTCACGGCCCCTGCTGACTCGCTCAGCCTACTCTCAAGAGGCTTCCTACTCCCACAACTTATCCGGCCACCTGCCGGGTGTCCCAGGTTGATGTTCCTTCCTTTTCCTCATGGAGCATCTTCATAGGGGGAAGGGCCCTACCTCACCCTGTCCACTGCTCCAGCTGGAGTCAGGAGAGAGGCCAGGCTCCAGCACCGAGGGGGTCTTAGCCAGCTGGGACAGGAGTCGGGGTGAGGGGCAGGGCCTGAGGGAGGGACCCACGGGAAGGTATGTGGGTGCCTCCTGGGGTGGGCAAGTCATGGCCCATCATAGACTGAGCTTCTTGGAGGAGCTGTGGTCCATGGGCAAGTCCCTGCCTGCCTGGCCTTTGTCTCCCTGGAGGGAGGCCAAGTCAGAGGCCCTGGAAGTTGGCAGGGGCTGAAGGGTGCTGGGACAGGGGTTGGCAGGCAGGGCCTCCCCTTAAGTTCTGGGTAAACAGTGTGGGGAGGTGGCCCTTAGCCTGGCCCGGGAGGCAGCTCTGCACCACCCCCTCCCAAACAGCTGCAGCTCCAGCCTCCCAGCACGCTGGGAGCAGACACCCCCACCTCTGCACCTGCGGAATAAGTTTCATGAGAGGGCCACCAGGCTGTGGCTGGGCTGGGACAGCATGGAGAAGACCCCCAGCTGGAGGACAGAGGCCCTGGGTGGACTCTCTTCAGAGGTACCTGAGATCCAAGGCCCTCAGAAGGCTAAGTGGTGGCCTGGTTCCCCTGGAGAGATGAGGGGTCCATGCTGGCCTGGAAACAGTGGGCTGGGGCCGGCCTGGGGCCGTCTTGGGGCCTCTAGCATCCATGCAGGATTCGTGTTCCTTCCAGATGGACTCTGGGGTCTTAGCATCTGCGGAGCAGGACATGACAGAGGCGGAGGCAGAGCAGGAGTTGCGGTGGTTGGCGCTGGGCTCCGAGGAGGCTCTGGGAGCTGAGACAGAGGGGCCCAGAGCCCCGCAGGCCTGGGGGCGCCTGCTGAGGGCGGTGTGGAAGGGTCATGTGAGCCTAGTGACTCAGCTGCTGCGGCAAGGGGCCAGTGTGGAGGAGAGGTGAGCTCCAGGGCAGGGCCGGGTATCCTCACAGAGGTGGGGGTGGTGGCTGCTGTCCCTTCACTGGGTGGGAGACGGGAGCAGCAGTCCCTTGGAGGGTGGAGAGGATCCTCTAGTGGGCAAAGGTATGAGGTCTCTTCACTGGGCAGGGGCAGGGGCAGGGGCAGGGGCCCAGTGTCCGTCCCCTCCCTCACCCACGGCGCCCTGCCCCACCCCGCAGGGACCGTGCGGGCAGGACCCCGCTCCACCTGGCTGTCCTGCGTGGCCATGTGCCGCTGGTGCGTCTCCTGCTGCAGCGCGGGGCCCCGGCGGGAGTCGTAGACCGCGCGGGGCGCACGCCACTGCACGAGGCCGCCTGGCACGGGCACTCGCAGGTGGCCGAGCTGCTGCTGCGGCGCGGGGCGCCGACAGCCGCGCGCTGCGGGGCCGGCCTCACGCCGCTGCACTGGGCCGCTGCGCTGGGCCGCACGCTACTGGCCGGGCGCCTGCTGGGCGCGCCGGGCCCCGGCTCCGCGGCGGTGGACGCGCACGGCTGGACGGCAACGCACTGGGCAGCCGCGGCCGGCCGGCTGCCAGTGCTTGAGCTGCTGGTGGCGGGCAGCCACAAGGGCCTGGAGGGCACCCTGCTCGTGGCGACCGCGGCTGGGCGCGCGGGGGCGCTGCGCCTCCTCCTGGCTCGTGGGGCGCGGGTGGACGCCCGGGACGGCGCAGGAGCCACCGCGCTCAGCGTCGCGGCCGGCCTGGGCTGCCAGCAGGTACGTCCCAGACAGGTCCCCAAGTGACCGAGCAGGTGGCGGGGTGGGTCTGGCACCAGGGGCCTGAGTGCCACCCTAACTGTGCTCTGCCTTGTATCCGGCTCGTGGAAGCCCAGGGAGGGCGCCTGGCCCACAGCAACAAGTGTTTATTGAGCACCGGAGTGAATGTGTGTGTGTGTGTGCTTGAGTCCAGCCAGCCCCCAGGCAGCAAGAATGGGCGGTAGGTGGCTCAGGACCATCGGAGGGACAAGCGGAAGCCTCCAGGTAGAGTCCCTCCAGCTGCCTCAGGCGGCAAGGGGCCAGTTCCTTCAATTACCAAATGGGGAAGCAGCATCTGTGAGGGGGCGAAGGCCAGACTCATCTAGGGCAGATGAGTGCTGTGTGGCCCACCTGGGCTACGGACCAGTCCCCACCCTCTCCTGCCCTCCTTTTCCAGGACATGGAGGTGCTGCTTGACCATGGGGCGGACCCAAGCCTCAAGGACAGGCATGGCCGCTCTGCCCTCCACAGGGCTGCTGCAGGTGGACATCTGCCCGCCGTCCAGCTGCTGGCAGCTTGGGGAGCAGAGGTGGACGCTCGGGACTCGTTGGGCCTCACACCCCTGCACCACGCTGCTCGGGGAGGCCACGTGGAGATAGTCACTCACCTCCTGGACAGGGGTGCGGAGGTCGACGCCGCTGGTTGGCTCCGCAAGACCCCCCTGCATTTTGCCATGGAGTGTGGCCACGGCCCCACTGCCGTGCTTTTGCTGAGCTGAGGGGCCAGCTCCACCCTGAGGACGGGGTGGGGTGAGGTGGCCCAGGACCTGGGGCCGGCCCTCTGTGGAGAGCAGGAGGACTTCTGGGGGCACAGAGCCCCAGGGTCCCTGAGCTTCTCACTGCAGGGCCAGAGCAGAACAGAAGGCTCCAGGCTCCCACAGCCTTCACAGAGGATACAGGCACCTTATAGTCTGAAGCCGCCAGCCGGGGAGGCGAGACCAGCGCAGAGGCTCCTGGAGGAGAAGGAAGAAGTGGCTTGAATCCCAGTAACAAGTTTCTGGCCGGACCTGAGACGGCCCCACTGAGTCCGGGGGCCGCGTCACCCCTGCAGCACCAGCCTCTCTGGCAGAGAGACTGAGTTGTGGCAGCAGAGCTGACCAAAAGCTGACGGTCTCTGTTTGTCCACCATGGGGCTGTCACCCTCAGGGCTTCCTCTGTCCGTGGTAGCATTCTTCTTGTGTTTCCTTAGATTCAGTGTTTGTCTGTCGGCGTCCGTTCAATGACTGCAGGACCAAACGAGCGGCCAGTTGTCTTTCTCTCCCCTGCCGTCCCGAGCAGCCTTCTCTCGGTACCCAGCCCTGAACCACCCAGCGCCAGGTATGCCTGTGTGCGCCAGGCCCACTGGACCATCGAACAAGCTGGTCCTCGACTGTGTCCCTGCCCTGCCTCATCTTTCCTGTGGGAACCCCAGTGAAGGCTTGAGCCCCCCACCTCCTGCTCCTGCTTCTACCTCCTGGTTGACACTAGTGCTTCCGCCTGTTTCCCCCAGGAAACCTAAGGAAGAAAAATGGTTTTTTCAATGGCATTAGCCACTCATGGTTATCACTCAGTCATATCTGTAAATTACGCTCCTGTGGTCCAACCACACAGAGGGACAGTTGTCTCCAGTGGCCCCTCTATGTGCTCTCACAGAAAATCATTGCGGTTCGTTGATTGTTCTGGAAGAACGTCTTTAGAGGACAGAGTTCCTCTTTCAAAAGTGAAAACTGTCATGCCAAATGAGCACCTCTGTCCAGGGATTATGGGGGCACTTGGATGTCACTCCTGAGGCAGTGGAAGCCTTGGGGGGGTTTGTGCTTGTGTAACATGGTCCCCGTGGCCCATGGAGCCTGCTCGTGCAGAGTGGGCTGTTCTTGGGACGGGGAGACCAGGAGCAGTGAGATGGTGGTGGCACAGCAGTGGAGATGGGGGAGGCAGGCAGCACCAGGAGGATTTTGTGGGCAGGGCCCTGTGTGCTTGCTGATGGGTTGGAGGTGGGGGGCCAGGGAAAGGGAGACCTCACACTGACCCTAGCGAGGCTTGGGCCCGAGGTGGCGGGGTGAGTGGGAAACCTTAATCGTGATGGGGAGAGCAGGTGCACAGGAGATGAGAATGTGGGAAAGGTGGGGGCTGTGGTGACATCTCTGGTGTCGTCAGAGTAAAGATGGTTTCTAAAGCTCCAGGACACACCAACACCCAGCTTCCAGCACAGCCTGCTGTGCTGCTCCAGAGCCACACACAGCCTGACGGCCTCTCGCCTCCCCTGCTGAGTCCACTATGTCCAGGCACCAGCAGCCTTGGGAGCATTGCCATAACCAGGCAGGCCCCCAGCCTAGCTGGTCTTCTCGTTTGAGCCCCTGACTCCCTGAGGGCTGTTCTCAGAACAGTAGCTATAACCTATTGACTATCCTGCTCACAGTCTCCCCCAGTGACTCCCTCTCCCCAGTGGAGTGTAAACCAAATATGGCATATTGTGTTGTTCACAAATGCTCCAGCGATCTCATCCACCACCGTGCTCTTTCCAGCGCGATCTCCATCCTCCCCCGTCCAGAGCTGGAGTCTGTGTCTCCACCTCTTGACTGTTCTGGCCACCCGAGTCCTGCCGAAGTGATGCCCTATGACTTTCCAAGGTGCAGTGTGGCTGCCACGCTGTAAGGAAGCCTAGGGCCGTGTGCTACACGGGACATTAAAGGCCCTCCTCGACCTCCAGGGCCCACACATCCTGACCAACCTCTATCTCCAGCCTCCCGCTTGCTCATTGGCCCCGGACCCACTCTGGCTCGCTGACCTTGACTACACCAAGCCTCGCACTTGCTGATCCCTGTGCCTGCCCTCAGCCACTGCCTTCTTCACTGGAATAGCACCCTCTCTGGGCACCCTTCTAACGCTATATAAATGGTATCCCCTCAAGGTAAACGTCTTCTTTAAAGGGAATGCCAATAAATACGGAGAGTTAGAAAGTCAGCAATGGACACTCGAGTTGGTGAGTGCAAGTCGTCTTGGAGTGTGGAGGTCACAGAGGGTGCTGCTCAGACACCCTTCAAGGCTCCACCTGTCTTTGAGCTTCAAGTCCACAGCAGTATTTTAGCCAATGGCACACTTTTCCTGGCGGCCCCAGACACTGGCTGAGCTCAGCACAGGCGCTGGGGTCTGGCCATTTCTGCCCAACACAAGATTTCCCAAATAGGCAGTCTCTGCCTCGGAACGACTGGGTCAGCCCAGACGTTGCCCTGTCTGCACTCTCTCTCTCCCACGCGCAAGACAGGATGCAACACCATACTCCTACTTGCATCTCAGCATCTGCTGACAGGAAAGCCTATAACTCTCAAAGCATTTGTTTCTCCACAAGCTACTTATTAGTTACAAAAGTAAAAGTGGGGGAGAAACCTGGCAGGCAATTCCATAATCAAGTGGTTAAAGCTGACATTTTCCATGTTGGGACAGGCCTCCTGATACCATGCACAGAGAAGGACACAATGTAATCTCTGCGGTATTCTGCTAAAAATGTGTAACCCAGTTATAATCACGAGGAGACATCAGATGAACTCAAGTTGAGAGGCATTCTACAAAATAACTAGCCTGGACTTTTCAGGAATGCCAAGGTCAAGAAAAACAAAGAAATGCTGAAGAACTGTTCCAGATTAAGACTGAAAATGAGACACAACAACTATAGGCAGCGCAGGATCCCGGACCGGGGAAAATGCGGTGAAGATCATTTGACAGAACTGGGTATGGACTGTGGTCTAGACAGTAGTATTGCGTTAATCTTGAATTTCCCGATTTTGATCCTTGTGCTGTGACTTGTAAGAGAATGACCTTGTCCTAAGGAAATACACAGTGAAATATTTAGTTATCTTCCACTTCCTCTCAAATGGACCAGAGGAAAAACTCACTGTGTGCTTATGAACATTTATAGCGGGAATGACTTTTAAAAATGGAGCAAATGTAAACAGTTGGTACACTTGGGTAAAGCATATTGGGGAGTTTCTGGAACTAGTCTTGCAACTTTTCTGTAACTTAAAATTATGCCCAGATTTAAAGTTACAAAGGAAGTGCACACTCCCTTCATTGTTTCCTGTAATAATGATAATATAATGGTACCGTGGTAAAATGGTGACAAAATATTCGCAATATTTATATTGTACGTGCCATTCCAATCCTTTCAAAGTGCACAGCTCAGCAGCACAAAGGGGACCTGGACGGTCGGTCGGAGGCAGCGCGGCCCGGCTGGGCTCTGCAGGACCCGCCAACCTCCGCTAGGGGCTCACCTCCAGCCATCACCGCCCCGCCCCGCCCTTCCAGAGCATGCGCACTGGGCAGGGCGAGGGCGCGGGCCCGGAGCGCACGCGCGGCGCCCCAGAAATCGCTGTGTGCGTGTGTGGGGGGGGACCTGACCCGGAAGTGCTCGCGCGGCGGCGGCGGCGGCGGCGGCGGCGGCGGCGGCGGCGGCAACACACGCGGGCGTTGCTGGACTGAGGCGCCGGCCGGCGGGCGCCATGGTCTTCCTGACTGCGCAGCTCTGGCTGCGGAGCCGCCTCACTGACCGCTACTGGCGGGTCCAGGAGGTGCTGAAGCACGCGCAGGTGAGTGTGCCGCGCGCCCCGCGCCCCTGCCCGGCGCGCGCATGGGCCCCGCCGACCGCGTTCTCTCCCATTTCTTGACCCAGCATTTCCGAGGAAGGAAGAATCGGTGCTACCGGCTGGCGGTCAGAGCTGTGACGAAAGCGTTCGTGAAATGCACCCGAGCCCGCAGGCTGAAGAAGAGGAACATGAGGACGGTAAGCCCAGCCCGCGTCGGCCTCCGCCTCGCTGCCCCGGACCCTCCGGAGCTAAGGGCGGCGACTCTGACCCTGGAGAGTCAGCAGTGCCTCACTCGCCGCGGAGGCGGCCCCAGCCCGTAAGCCAGTCGTCCCTGTGCACGTGGTCTGCGAGGACCGGCCTCGGCAGCCCCGCCCTCCCCGTGGGGACCCGCTCAGTCGGGGACACGTGCGCCTGCCGCTGGAGGACAGCGGAGGGTCTCAGCGCAGGGTCCCGGTGCAGCAGCAGTAGCAGCCTTGCACGGAACCTGCTGAACTGCTGAGTCTCAGCACCTCCCCACCCCGCGGGCACCCATTGAATTGAGAGCTCTTGAGGTGGGGCCCAGCAATCTGCGTTCTGACAAACCTTTAGGTAGTTCTGATGCGCATTCAAACTTGAGAACCGCTGAAGCACAGGAAGAAGGTTGACTTGAGTGTGTCTTAAGATTGAGAAAAGAATGCCTTGAAAGAGTCTCTTAGGCCCCACCTTGTTTAGCAGATCTATTCATAGCTTCCCGATCTTTCCCACCTGCCTATAAGCCTTGACTTCCCTGTGGTTGAGGGAACGGACCCTGCTGCTTCTGGCCAGCCAGGTCCTTTGTGAGGCCCCTCCTGCACCTTCCACCTGGATTGTTCCATGCCTGCCTGGCGGCACCCGTCTCACTGGCTGTCACAGTCCATCCGCGGGTCCCTTTGGAGCTGTGCCTGGCAGAGACTCTTGCTCATCTTTGTATAAACGTGTGGAATTAACGCTTCCCAGCGCATGACCTTCTTGCTAACCCTTTAGAAGGAAGCTGGCCTTTGGGTAAAGAGCCCAGGCCTTTGCTCACGGTGTCTGTACTACAGCTTGTTTGCCTGAATAAAACACTGACTTTGGTATTTGCTTTTACAAAAAACCTTTTAATTCAGTTAGAACCTTTGCTGGGAGGTGTGGACATAACATACTGCTAGTTCTGAAGCATCTTAACATTTTCTTATTTCAGCTCTGGATTAATCGAATTACAGCTGCTTCCCAGGAACACGGCCTGAAGTACCCAGCATTCATTGCCAATTTAATTAAGGTATGGTTGAGGATGTGGTTCTGTTGTAACGCTGAATGGCTTCATAAGTCTTCCCAGTTGTCATGGTCCAGCAGCCCATACGGTGGGACGTTAGCGCCCTAACGTTGTTTTCATTCTTGGGGTGCAGTTCTAGCAGCTTCAGGGACTCACCACACTTGCTCTGCCCTTGCCCTGTGGTACCAAGACATGGGCCTTGCTGTTTCCCCATCAAGAAAAAAGATGGAAAGACTTGACTTTAAATTTAAAGTTTAATTTCAAAGTTTTTACACTGAATGAATTCTGATGAGGTAGCAGATCAAGTTGAAACTCATAATCAAAAAGGAGGGGAAACATCTTGGAGGGGAGAGATGAAGCACGTGTCACAAAATCTCTGCATCTGGTGATTATCCTATTTTCTCTGCTTTTGTGTGCACTTAAATTATTTCCCAGAAAGCTGGGGGAGTGGGTGTCATGCTTCTGCCTTATACCAGACCCTGTCTCTGGCACTTCACAGAGATCCTCAGGGTAAGTGTGAGTGTGACACTTCCATTTGACTGAGGGGAGCTGAGGCTCAGAAAGGAGAGGGACTTTGCCCAAGGCCCATGGGTCCCATGTAGTAGAACAGGATCCACTCCTCCTGCGTAGCTGCATTCAGTGCCAGGAGACCCTCCCCTCTTTTTTCTGCACTTCAGGCTCCCTGGCACTGTCCATCCGTTTTCTGATGTTTACTTGGTAGTCTGGCTCTCTTGTGGAAATCAGGAATGCTTGGTTCTGATCCTGGATCCTCTGCTTGTGCCTCTTCTGTGTCTCATTTTTCATCATTTGTAAAATGGGAATTGCGGTTTCCTCTTCCCAGCTGACTTAAAGGGTCACCCCTGGCCAGAAATCTCCAAAGAAGGCCCTTGGTTCCATGGCTGGCACCAGGAGCAATGCCCCCACCCCACCCCTGTCCACACTGACCCTCCAGGGTCCTGCTTCACCACTCCCCTCCCCCTCTGATGCTCACGTGATAATTTGCTGAGGTGATTCAAATCGTAGGATGCTCAGCTGTGTTCCGAGTCTAATTATGTTTCACTGAAATGCATTTTTGATGCTGAAACAGACTCTGGTTCTCTTTCCAGTGCCGGGTGGAGCTCAACAGGAAAGTACTCGCAGACCTAGCCATCTACGAACCAAAGACTTTTAAATCTTTGGCTTCTTTGGCCAAAAGGAGGCGACAGGAAGGATTTGCTGCTGCCTTGGGGGATGGGAAGGAGCCAGAAGGCATTTTTTCCAGGGTGGCACATCACCACTGAAGGAGGACGCCGACACCAACTGTCCTTTGCAGCTGAGCAGCTTAGGGAAAGGCTTTTCCCTGCTGTGATGATTATACTAAAATAGGGGCTAAGAAGTATTTGTGAGCAGTGTAAGTCTGACTTGTGTTTGTGTTCCTTTACACTTCAGTTAACAGCCCTGAGAGAAAAGGCCTGTCTTCTCATTGGCACAGGTTCAGAAATATCTCACATGGATCGTGTAAATAAAGCTTGTGTGGTGTTCAGCTTTTTGAGCTGTGTTCTTTGGCGTCAGCAAACACACTGCAGGTGCACCTGCCTGGGTGCCTGTGATGTGGTGAGCGAGGCTGCCAGGGTGAGAGGGGGTCAACTGAACGTGCGCCTCTAGGAACCTTAGATCCTCCTGCAAGTAGGGGGTAGGGTGCGCCAGGCCTGTGATCTCTGGCCCTGCCCATCCCGCCTGTTTCCAGCAGGGACTCCACGGGTCAGCTCTTCAGCCACTCTGAGCACCAGGCTTCCTGCTGTCTTCCAGCCCAGCAGGCAGCAGGCGGGGTCCCAGTCTCTTGGTCCCAGTCTCACCTGAGCCCCCACAAGTAGGATGACCATCAGATTACTTGGGAAGCCTTAATGTAGGGTTCCAGTCCCTCTCCCAGATACCTGACTTCATTAATAACAGAGTCAAGTCCAGAAGTAACTTCTCAGCACTGCCACTTGTATCCCCACTATCCATTGCATGGGGCCAGGGCCTCCCCTTGCTGTCTCTGGGAGCTAGTTCTGCCCTCGGCCTCGCTCTTCTGCATTTTGAGCCCCTGTAGCTCCCACCTCCTATCTGGTCTGCTATCGGGCTCACCCGATAGCTCTCACGAGCCATCTCCTAGTACCAAAACCCAAGGGATACTGTCAGTCCTGGACCCCAAAGGCCACACACTCCCTTTCCTCTGCTTGCTGCCAACCAGGGTTCTTACCTCACCATTCCTCACACCCTCGGCCCAGGAGAGCTCTTTAGGCCCAGGGTCGCTGTCTGACTCCTGCACTTACCTGGCAATGCCCACCTGGCCCTGCTCCAAAACTCCCATGCTGAGTCTTACGGCGATGCCCTCCTCCATCCTTTGCCAGCAGTCCCCTGGAAGAAATTACTTCTTTGGACCCAACACCCACCTCCAACTGTCCACTTTCCTCCATCCTCGCCACAGGCCAACATCTCTTCTGGCTCCAAATACTGCACTGGCTTCCTAAGAGGCCCCTCCTCCTGGCCCTTGTCACGGTGTCTAATGATGGCCACTGAACTGTAAGCATTTGGAGGCCCGGGGCTGAGTCCTGTTTTGCCACAACCACTGCAGTGGCTGACTACACAGTTCATCCACAGACAACAGGGTAGAGAATACAGAGGGTCCTCTGGTGTGGGGACCAAGTTCTGTGCAGAATGCACTGATGTGGAGGAGCAGCCTTCTCTTTGTTCATCTCGGTAAAGAAAGATGGGGATGTGACAGACAACTGTGGGCTGCTCCTGGCACCCACGCCCCCTCCAGACACAGGACCCAGTTTTCCTTTCATGCAGGCCAAGGACCAGAGCCTGGCTCTGACTGGCTAGAGCCATCAGCTCTTCCCTCTCCTCTAGCTGTTCAGGAAATGGACAGGTAATCCAAGAAGGCCCAATGAGAAGCTCTTTCCTGGGGTTTCTGGATGAGGAAATTATTCCTTTCATGGACAGTGTGCTGCTGTAGCCTGCAAAGAGGAGACATCCCGGACCTGCCAGCCTAGGGGAAGGGGAGACAGGGCACTGTAACCATGTTGCTCACGGGAGTGGAGAAGAGAGAGACTGGGTTTTAGTCGGCACTGTTCCTGAGCTGCAGGGTCAAGTCTCACTTGAGTGAAAGCCAGTGGCGGCCTCTGGGTTTGGGCAGGTTTGAGTTGAGTGCAGTTACTGGCAGATCCCAAGGGTCTGAACCTGCCCCCACCCCAAGCTGTCAGTCATCAAGGCCTTCCCACCATCCTTACACAGGTTCTTGCACTAGTCCTGATGAAACGTTTAGAATAACTGTTCAGCAACAGACAACTAATACTGCGCTAATACTGCATCTGACGTGACAGCAACACTGCTGTCTGGTGATGTAAAAACCACCAGAAGCTGGCAGTCATTAATCCTGAGAGCGCCTGCTACAACCGGTGGGGGAATGGAGGGTCAAACTCCTCGACGGCTTCCCGCTGTTTGCAGTACACAGTCTCAGCCTCTTCCCGTGGCCCCGGGGGGCATCCTAGCCTGGCTCCTCGCACCGCAACCCGGTTGGAACTCACGCCTTTTGCAGTCAGTGGCTCTGTAGAAACATCGCATTATAAACGTTTCCAGCTACCTTCTCTCTTCCTGTGGACTCAATTCTGAAGGCAAGAACTCTGAATCTGGCGTTATATCTGTACCCCAAACCTGGACTCAGTAAAGGCTCGAGAGTAAAGACCATGCCAGCGGCCACGAATTAACTGGCAAACGTATGACGTTGCTGCTGGGCGTGGGCTGGGGACAACTTACCAGCGGGTGCGTCAATGCTTTCAGGCCGGGGGCCTCCGAGACCTTCGACGCCTCCAACCAAGCCCTCCCTGCTCCAGTGGCCCGCAGGGCGCAATCCCGGCAGAGGCAGAGCCGCCACCCCCTTACGGGCCCCTGGAACAGGGGGCGCCCGCCGGACCCTGCCAGACCCCCAGGAAGCCTGGGGCAGCGGTGGAAGCTTCATGAGCTCCCGGCCCTTTGCGAAGACCGAACCGCCACGCCGGAGCAGTCCGGGCCCTAAAGGGTGCCCGGAGCCGGCATCAGCCACTAGTGCTTCCGGGTCGGGGCCCAGACCCCGGCCTCGCTCGGCCACTGCGGGGCCCACTGGGTAACGAGCCCGCCCCCGCCTGCTCCCGTGCCGGGTTGCTACGTTAGCCACGACGCTGATGGGCAGGAGGCAGAGCCAATCGCGAGAAGGCGGTGCCGGGCCGTCCGCCGGTCGAACCAATGGCACGTGGCGGGGCGGGGCGGTCGCGGCCGTAGAGCGTCGTGAGGAGCCGCCCTGCCAGGGAAGGAGCTCGAAAGGGAGTCGGCGGCACAAAATGGCGGCGGCGGCGGCAGCGGCGGCGGGGACGGCCACGGCCGGGGCTCCGGGGCCAGCGGCCCCCGCGACAGCGGCCGGCACGCCGGGCTCCGGGAGCGCGGTCCCCGCGTCGCAGGGGGTGCTGATCGGGGACCGGCTGTACTCCGGGGTGCTCATCACCTTGGAGAACTGCCTCCTGCCCGACGACAAGCTCCGCTTCACGCCGTCCATGTCGAGTGGCCTCGACACAGACACGGAGACCGACCTCCGCGTGGTGGGCTGCGAGCTCATCCAGGCGGCCGGCATCCTGCTCCGCCTGCCGCAGGTGAGGGAGCGGCCGCGAGCCTAGGGCTGAGGTAACCGCCGCGCCGGCCGGAGGAGGCAGCCGGGCCCTTTGTTGGCTGCGAGGCCGGCCCAGCGGGACCCAGGCCCAGCGCCAACCCCCGACCCCTCTCATCCCGCCTGGGACCCGTGTCCAGCGCTGACCCCTGACCCCAACCCCTTAGTCTCCGCCCGGCATCCGGGACGCGCGACGAGCGCTGGCCCAGCTTCACTGCTACAGCCCACCAGAGGTGGCGAGGGAGGCAGGGCAGCAGGTCGGGAAGAGCCTTTGTGGACGCGCAAGAAGTTTTAGTTTTTGGTTCTTTGTTAGGAGCCTCCTGAAACCCAGTGACTTAACTTCGAAGTCCCTGAATTATGCGTTTGAAGAGGATGGAAATCTTTCTCTTTTGTAGGTGGCTATGGCTACTGGGCAGGTGTTGTTCCAGCGGTTTTTTTATACCAAGTCCTTTGTGAAGCATTCCATGGAGGTAGGGGCTTCCTCTTGTTGTTTCCCACAGAAATGTGTTGACAGAAAAGCTGGGGAGTTGTCTTGCCGGGTTGTTCAGAGGAAGGAGAACGTGGTGGCAGTGTTGTACTTAAGGGGTTGGGAAGTCTCCTGTGCTGTAGCGGGGTTTCTCCTAAGTGGGCTTTTTCTCAGGGTGCACCTCCTCTTTGCCCTCAACCGACCTTCTTCAGCTGTTGGAGACTCGTGATTGGAACAAATGTCTGTATGTTGCATTGCTTACGTTCCAGCACGTGTCGATGGCTTGTGTTCACCTGGCCTCCAAAATAGAAGAGGCTCCAAGACGGATTCGGGATGTCATCAATGTGTTTCATCGCCTTCGGCACCTGAGAGAGAAAAAGTGAGTCTTCAGGGCTGTCCTGAACACTCATCCCCTTGTTTTTACGGCTATTTAGTTACACTAATGTTCCTGAAACAAACTTCAGGGTGTGAAGTCTTAAACTTGTGCCCAGAGGAGGCCTGGTGCCTCGGGGGTGTCCAACAGACACTGTTTAATGAGTGAAGGGCCACGGGTAGCGGGACAGGATACTGTGTCTACAGTTTTGGTCTCCTGGCTTGCCCATGTCAGACTCTGAATGCTCTCAAGCTGGGTTCTCAACCTCAGCACAGTTTATGTTTTGGGCTGGATGATTCTTTGTTGTGGGAACTGGCCTGTGTCTTGTAGGATGTTTAGAAGCCTCTTTGGCCTCCACAGTAGATGCTAATAGTTCCTCCCTCAGCTGTGACAGCCGGAAACTTCTCCAGACATCACTGTGTGGTCTTGGGACAGCAGAGTTGCCCTCTGCTGAGAACCACTGCCTGGACCTTGGCCTCGACTTTCCCATCCTAAAGCTGATGGGAGTCCTTTGTAAAACACAGTCTCAGCTGCTTAAACGTTTTGCTTCCATTGCTTCTTTGTTTTTTTGTTCATCTGCAACACATACATATACTTTGAGCTGGCGAAGGACGTGTGGTCCTTATGCGGTGAGGCTGGCAGACCCTCCCTGTGCTCTGTCGGTGTTTATCACCTATAAGCAGAGCATGCGGGGATTGTGGAGGCAGGCGAGTAGGCAGCTTAGGCTTGAGGAAGACTTTGCGGGTTTTATTAGAGGAAGTGAGCTTCCTAAGTCCGTCTGTACTGTGTTTATAGTTGGTTGTCACTGCTTGGGGGGTAATCATGGGATTTAATGCACTGTTTCATTTGACCCTTATGCAGACCACGTGCTTTGTCTTTGTAGAAAGCCTGTGCCTCTGCTGTTAGATCAAGATTACGTTAACTTAAAGAATCAAATTATAAAGGCGGAAAGGCGGGTTCTCAAAGAGCTGGGTTTCTGTGTCCACGTGAAGCACCCTCACAAGGTGGGTATGCAGCCCAGCTGCCACGTCAGCCCTCCTGAGTCCCTGCTCTGTTCTTACCCAGATTAGAAACTGAAGAGGACTGAATGTCCTTGACTTGGTTTTCCAGTTTATATTTCTCATCTGAAAATGACTGTTTGCTCATTAGCCTTCCTGTATCATGATAATTTTAATAGTGTGTTTTTAAGAGTTTTGGGAATTACATTTTTTAAGTTTGAGCTTTCAGAAATAGTGATGAACCTGTAAAAATGCAGTCTGGCAGTTTACATTTTCTTTTCTCAACAGATAATTTTCTAAAGTAGCTTTAGTGTTAACCTTATTTCTTGTTATGGAAGGACTGGAGAATTCTGGGCCCTTTCATGTGGAAACGCACTAACATGGCGCTGCAGGCTGCTCTGGTTTAGAAGCACGCAGTGCCGCGTGTACCTTCCACGTTAACTCAGACACAGGGCTTGTTTTCTTTTTTTTCAAAGAGTGCTATTTTCAAGTTTCCATCCCCCTTTTATTGGCGGTTTCCTCATATCTCTCTTGCTTGTGTGACTTTCTGGCATTAATTCAAATTCTTGGTAAATTACTCCCCATAGATTTAAGAGCTTTTTCTTCATTTGCTGAAAGTGTTTTCATACCATGTTTTGTGTAAGTTGGCGACTGGGGTACGGAAATGTTCAGGGCAGGCTAAGCTCCCTGGTGGAAAATGTGTCGAAGACAAGAATGAGCATCAGCCGTGCACCGGCAGGACCAACTACGGTGCAGCTAGGTCCTCACGCGCTTTCGTGGTGCCTGGCTGCAAAAGCAGGTGGCAAGCGCGTCCGCAGAAACTGCCCTCCAGCCGAGCTGTGCAGCGGGCGTGTGACCAGGAGCCAGCCCTGGGATCTAGCCTGAGGCTCTTATTTGCTGCATGGACGCCCTCAAGATCTGAATTCTGGGTTCCCAAGGTTCTTGGTAATAACTGCCTGACCCGTATCTTCCAGATAATCGTTATGTACCTTCAGGTGTTAGAGTGTGAGCGTAACCAACACCTGGTCCAGACCTCATGGTGAGTTGGCCTTCCTTGCTTTACGAGACCAGCAAGGGCAGTGCAGGAGTGTGTTGATGCGAGGCGCTTGGGCAGGGGGTAGTCAGTCCCATGACGTGGTTGTGGGCTAGAGTTGTCCGAGTGCCCAGTGTTCCTGCCAGGTAAATTCCAACCAGCCTCCCAAATAACAGGCACTGGTGTAACGGTAAGGTGGCCCATCCCCTCCCCAACCCTCTGGGAGGGCGGTCAGTGGCTTCCCTTTGGGGGCCGTTGACTTGGCACCTTAAGGTCTTCCCTACAGGTGCCAACCTGGACTTTGTGGTTTCATATCTGCTGTGAAACTGCTTTTAACTGCTTCCATTAAAGAGAGTCCTGTGGGAGAAGGAGGGGTTATAAAGCTTCCCTGCAGTTTGGGGATTGATTGTAACAAAGCACATGCTAGAAAGGGGCCTGAAAGTGGCATTTCAGTGCTGGGTGCTTTGTGAGTTTCCATGGAGTTAAGTCTGTGAGGGTCGTAGTTATGCTGCCTGAATTGTCTGGTGCTGTGCCGTGGCTAATGGAGAACCTATTTTGACTTTTCTTTTCTGTACTCTTTCAATCAAAGGGTAGCCTCTGAGGGTAAGTGACTAAGACTTCTCCTCTACTGTCCAAGCGCTTTGGTGCAGGGACAGCGGCCGTCCTCAGCCAACCCAGTGCAGGCTCCACCGAAGGCCGGCTCTAGACGGTGGTGTGCGCGCGGCAGTGTAGTGCTGGCCGACTGCTGCCGTGGCTCTGACGGTTGTGCTTCTTGTTAACCTGTCGTGCTTTGGTAATTGTATGACTAGAGTGATAACTGTCTTGACTTGAATTTTGTCCTTTAAAACTGCCGTACCTGTGCAATAAAGATGCAATACCTTTGTCTTTAAAAAATAAAACAACAACAAAAACCTCTACAGAAAGCTGTACAAATTGGCTGATGGGAACTCAGAGTTTAGTATGGGAGGATATTATTATTTCTGGAAGTGCTAAAGTTACTCTTTCCAGCACCTAAGTGTTGACACATTCTAGTAAAAGGTGTGCATCTTTAAATAATTTAATGACACTTTGTTGTAACTTATTTCAAATATAGCAGTTAAGTTTAAGTATATGTTTTGAGGACTTTGTTTTTTTTTAGAACCTAAAAGTTCTATTTGAGTGTTAAAAATATTTTTTTATTAGAACCAAAAAGTTACTGATGGTTATGTTTATATAAAATGTTTGAACTTGTTTACTTGCAACTCTTTGGGACATTTGGCCTTGGCACCATCACACTGGCTTTTCTTTGGTCACCTCTTGGTTCCTGGAGCAGAGCTTCAGAGCCAGGTGCTGCCAGTGGCATATATAGAATTTATCACTGAGAAATCTCTCCTTGGGTTTGTACATCAGTTTATCTGGGATTTAGGGCAGAGATAACTGGGGGTCGGAGTGGGGAGGTTCAGTCAGATCCCAGCATGACATGGCTCACCTGGGGGTGTGCCTGTCACTGGGGTGTGTGAGCACTAGATATATGACCTATTCAGCTGTTTTCTTGTGGAATTGATCTTCTGTTTTTGCAATACTGATAAAGTTAATGAGAGATCTGATTTCGGTCTAGTAAATCTTAAAGAAATATATTTATATGAAAATGTTGAAAATGTAGCCAATTTTAAAACTCTTTAACTTTTTAAAAAATGCAAGTGTTTTGTATTTTTGTATGTTTTAAAATACGATAAAGTTTTTAAAATGTACTGACTGTGATGAAACTTGTATTTTGTTCTTTTATCTGCTCTTATGAATGTTCACTTTAAGACTCCTTGTTGAGATGGGACAATTTGGAAACAATTCTTTCATAACCCTGAGAAGAGGGTTTCCCTCTGGGCATTGAGCCCTCCTCTGCAGACGCTCCCGTGCACCCACGGGCGTTTCCCCTTTGCGAGTGGACTCCGTGTGGAAGAAGGCGGCCAGGCTGTGAACACCTCTTCAAGGAAAAGGACACAAGAGGACCTCTTGGCTCAGAAAGGCCCTCGCAGGCTTTGTGCTCAGCCCATTCTTTTGAGTTTGCATGTTTCTCTGCACTACGGATTTTGAGCATTTAGGGCTCCTTAATCAAACACGTTGAACTGCCACAGTAGACATCTTTCTGAGGCACTGACTTTTGCATGAGAGCAGGCCAGAGGTTGAGAGGGAAAAGTAAAGTTAAACTTGGTTCTCTTTTATAGCAACACGTGTTGTCTGACATTCAGCCAGCTTTTAAAATTTTTTTCAGTAATTTCCCTGTCCTCCTGTCCTGTATTCAGAAAAAGCAGCTGGACTGTTTCTCCATGAACTTGTGAGGTTCCCAGGACTGTCTAGCTTTAAGGCCTGGCAGTAGACTACGTAGGGGAGTAGTGACTTTATGTAGATGATGCAGATGGGTATCGTGGGCTGCCCTGGGGTGTTGCAATTCTTCCTGCGTTTGGTTTTCAGGAATTACATGAATGACAGCCTGCGCACAGATGTTTTTGTGAGGTTTCAGCCTGAGAGCATCGCCTGTGCCTGCATTTATCTCGCCGCCCGGACGCTGGAGGTCAGTGGGCCACCACGGGGGGTTCCAGTCTGCTGCTTTCACTAGTCTCCAGTAAACTTTCATGTCATGTGCTTCAAATCAGGCTTCTTGGTGCCAACAAGAAGCCTCCTTGTTGGTGTCCAGCAGACTTGTGTTGTAGCACCCTGAGAATTTTGTTGGCACTGAAGGAGAGTATCACAGTGGTATTTGTGTTTACAGATCCCTCTGCCCAATCGTCCCCATTGGTTCCTTTTGTTTGGAGCAACTGAAGAAGAAATTCAAGAAATCTGCTTGAAAATCCTGCAGCTCTATACTCGCAAGAAGGTTCTGGTTTTTTTTTTTTTTTTTTTTTTTCATGTAGTGTGTTGGTTGTGTTTGACTAGAGGCATCCGGTTCTGAACTGTGGGCTCTGGCTTTCCCAGGTTGACCTGACACACCTGGAGGGTGAGGTGGAGAAGCGCAGGCATGCCCTCGACGAGGCCAAGGCACAGGCCAAGGGCCTCCTCCCCGGCAGCGCCCAGGTGCTGGACAGCGCATCACGGTTCTCACCTGCCCCCAAGCTGGGTGAGTGTCGGGTATGAGTCTGCTCCCTGAGGGGCTGACCCTCTCCTTCAGATTCCTTTGGGAATTGCAGCTAGTCTGAGCACTCTGCAGGCTCCAGCGTCCCCACGAGCACATGGTGATGTTTGAAGTGAGGCAGGCGCTCCTGGAGAGTTGGTTTTTGTATTCTTCAGGAAGGGATGTGAACAGGCTTTCTGCAATGCAGTTAGTTTGTGTTTTGCTGAAACTCTCATAAATCTGGGGCAGGAGATGGTGTCAGCTCCTAGAGTTAAGCATGATGCCCGTCCCCGGTCCCTGAAGTGAGGCAAGCGAGACCTGTGGCCTTTCTGTGTCCTGCGGTTCTGAGTCTGGGCTGGGAGCAGGGAGTCACAGTCAGCACAAGCCAGTCTTGCCTGGCTAGCCAGTTCCCACCAGAACAGTTGTGTGATGGCCAGGTTGTAACTTATCGTGCTGATTCTAGCAGAGTCCCCCAAAGAGGGGAAAGGAAGCAAGCCTTCCCCGCTCTCTGTGAAGAATACCAAGAGGAAAATGGAGGGGGTGAAGAAAGCCAAGGTGGATAGCCCAGTGAATGGGTGAGTACCCAAGTGCCCTGGTGGGCCGTTGGGCTGTTGGAACGACCATGTCTGGAACTGCTCCTGCCCTGTTCACAGCTTGCCGAAGGGGCGCGGGAGTCGCAGTCGGAGTGGGAGTCACGAGCAGAGCTACTCGAGGTCCCCATCGCGATCTGCTTCTCCCAAGAGGAGGTGGGTGCTGCTGGGCTCACGGGGGTTGCTCCTGGAGGGAGGCTGTTTCCCCTAGGAGGTGAGATTGTCAGGGCAGGGCTCACTGGCTTGACGGTACTCTCCTGCACAGGAAAAGCGACAGCGGCTCCACATCTGGCGGGTCCAAGTCACAGAGCCGCTCACGAAGCCGGAGTGACTCCCCACCGAGACAGGCACACCGAGGTGCTCCCTACAAAGGCTCCAAGGTGAGAAGCTACCGAAAGTCCAAGGACTGCAAGTACTCCGCCCAGAAGCCTCACGCGTCTCGGAGCCGGAGTTCCTCCCGCTCCCGAAGCCGCTCACGGGAGCGGGCAGACAATTCAGGAAAGTACAAGAAGAAAAGTCACTACTGTAGGGATCAGCGGCAGGAGCGGTCCCGGTCTTATGAGCGCGCAGGCCGCCGCTACGAGCGCGACCACCCCGGGCACAGCAGGCACCGCAGGTGAGGCGTGGGGTCTTCACTGAGGGCTGCTCTCTGGCCCTCGGTATGCACCCCTCGGCGTGACCGGCCCTGGGCTGCAACTTCGTGGAAATGGTGTTGACACTGGGCTTTGCGATGAACTTGGAGATGGAGTCAAGAGGCCGGCAGGGTGCCCTTTGGGTTAGCCTGGGCCCAGCCCACACCTGGTGGCAGCACAGCCCTGTGCCTGTGGAAGCCAAGGCAGGTGCGCTCGTCCTGGTGGTGCGGCTTGGTGCTAATGAGACTGTCCCTTCACTCCCATACCAAGGCCCAATTACGTCAAATCGAGAAAATGACTTTTCGAACCTTTGCCTATATTAGGTTGTACCTACATTTGGACTTCACAGTGTTTCACGGTGAGAAAACGGCCTTAACAGCCCCTTATTCTCTGTCCATGTTGTAAATAAACGTGTTCAGTATGAGTTAAAGCTATATATTGAAACTCAGAACTTGAATTCTGTCAGCTTAAAACTTGTGTAGAGAATTTTGATTTTTAAAATGTGAAGGTATTTAGATCTGTGTTGAAAGTCATATATTTTTATCTGTGTGATGCTGAGTGCAGGCCACCAGCTCCTAAATAGAGAAGTTTCCTATATACGCATTTTCCGTGGTTGAAAAACACAATTCTCTCTACTCAGGACATTGGGAACGTTAAAGAATTTGTAGTCTGTGCTCTGCTTGCTTATCACCGTGCACGGCCCGCGGTACCCGTTCTAGTGGTGCGTCTGCGCTGCCGCCTCTGATCTCATTAAAGTGTTGGATTTTGTATTGAGTTCCATGCGCCTGCTCTTCTGTGAGGCTTGTGATGGGTCTGAGCTGTCTGCCTGTTCTGACAAAGGCTGCTGCCCTTGGGGTGAAGGGAGGGTTTGAAAAGGATCAGATGGTTTGGAGCCCCCTTGCGCCTGAGGGACATTGGTTTATAACCCACTGCTGGTGTCTGTCCGGCTGGCAGCATCCAGGAACAAGTCACCTGGAGGAGGGTCACCCCTGGAGGTGTCCTCCCTGGGAGTGGATTGGTGGTGCAGGTGGGCACAGTGGGCCTTGGGGCTGTTTCCTGGTCCTGCGTGGGTTCCATGCAGATCAAGGGCTGTTGGAGCCTCTGTCAGCTCTCCCCAGTACTTCTGTGCAGGTGGGAGGCATGGCCTTCCTGATGCCAGTGTGCCTAGAGAAAGGTGCCTGAGGTTAGTACAGCCAGGATGTGAAAGCGACAGGGTTAGCACCTAGGGTCCACTTTTTTTTTAAACTTCCCTTACTTATATTTATTCTATTTGGGGAGGGTAATTAGGTTTATTTATTTATTTTAGGTACTGGGGATTGAACCCAGGATCTGGTGCATGCTAAGCACGTGCTCTACCACTTGAGCTATGCCCTCCTTGCAGGTGGCTCACTTTTTTTTTTTTTTTTTTGGCATCTTTAATAAAAGTTTTTTTTTTTTTTTAAACATTTTTTATTGATTTATAATCATTTGGTGGCTCACTCTTAAGGACCAAACCATAAAAACCTGGGGCGGCCATACAGCTGGAGTGAGAGGTGGGCTGTGGACATGGTCATAGACCTTCCTACCTGGGAGCCAGAAGCAATCCCTCCCACATTAGGGCATAGTGACAGTTGCAGACCTGGGCCTGGAGCCTGCAGTTTCTGCCCTCCCACTGGCTATCCACCCCTTGCTTAGCCAGGTTGGGGTCTGCGGGTGGGCAGGTCTAGCCAATTCCTGCTAAGACTCACCGGAAGACCCTCCTACAGGGCAAGTCCCTGAGCAGAGCCAATGGGACTCTTCACACATCCCTCTCCTACCAGGCACCCCTGCTGGTCCACTCGGGATCTTGCCCATCCTAGCCAACCTCAGCGAGGACAAGGAGCCTTCTGGACTAGACAGGTGCTGTGGTACCCTCTTAGCTCCCTACCCTGAGGAGCAACACTGGGTCTTAGGCAAATCCCATGCTCCACGCAGGCTGCTTTTGGTTTTTGGACAAAATCTTTCCACAGTCATAGGGTAGAAACTTGTTTGCTTTAAGGAAAGAAAAAGAATCCACCTTTGCAAAAGCGTCGTTTTATCTATCCCGCGCCAGATGCGGGGTCTCCTTTGCTTATCCGGACTGGCGGAGATCGGAGGCTGCAAGACAAGGAGATGGGGCGACGGGTCCCGAGATCTCCCGAGTCCTTCCTGACGGCGCCCGGCTCTGCCGCCTACGCCTCGCACGGCACTCCTAGTGTCCAGGTTGCGGGACCCGGGGCCGACCCGCCGTCACTTGTCTGCCACCTTTCCTCCCATCCTCGGGAGGAGGGCCAGGGCGGAGGGAGGCCGGGCCTTGCGAGCACAGCAGCTGGGAGTCCTTTACCCCCTGCCCAAGGCGCAGTATCTCCGGCCACTTCCGTCTCCCCACGAACCCTATTTCCGGCGCCTTTATAACGTCCCTTCCGCAGACCCGAAACGCCACTTCCGGCCGCCTACGGACCACTGGCTAGACGGGGAGCGACGTGAGTTCGAACCACGAAGGCGCGGAGAGCGCCCCCTTGGGATTGTGGGAAATGTAGTTTTCTAGCCTTCCCAAGGGCCAGGCGGAGCTAGCGAGCTATGGGAGGGGTTGGGGTGGGGACGGGGCTGGCGGCTCCTCAGACCGGAAACCGTCGCTTTCTGAGCCCGGCGAGGTCTGCGCAGACTCGGAGCCAGGCGCCGTCGTGGCGCCAGGGGGCGCTGGGTGTAGGAACTTGCTGGCGGCCGGACGCGGAGTTGGGGGCGGTTTAGGGAAGGACCGGAAGTGCTGAGCACGGCGGCGGAATGGTCGGTTGAATCGCCGGGCCTGGTTTGGGGAGAGTCTGCGTGAGGACGCGGAGCGCGGGCTCCAGGAGCAGCTGAGAAAGCAGCGGCCGGAAGGTGGGGGCGGCTCAGGGCTTGGGACCCGAGCTTGGACACCGCCCGCGCGGTGGACGCCTCAAGGTGAAGCTGAGGCTCAAGCCGCGCAGCTTGGGAGCGGCGGAGGCGGGGGTTTTGAGGGAGGGAGCCGTGCTCCAAGTAACGTCCTCATCTTAGGAGAAGGTGGTGAGGGTGATGGGATGCTGTAGTCGGGGGCGGGACCCGAGTCCCCAGGGTGACCTTGGCCGCACTTGTGTTCCAGCTCCTCTGAGCACCTTGGGCCGCTGCCACACACACACCATGTTCCTGGTTCGCCTGACTTCGCAGCTGCTCAGGGCTATTCCCCGGGCAGGTAAGAGGCCTCCTGGGACAGATGGGCGGGATACTCACGTGGGTTAGGAACGTGCGTCACCAGTTGGAGGCGAGGGCCTGGCCACACAAACTCTCTCTAAACATCCAGGCTCTACAGAGGGGATGTCTGGGCCTGAGAATGTCAGTGAGGGTCCTGTCCAGTCTGCCATGGAGGTTCTTCTCCCCAGTCCCGGTCAGGCCCCGTGGCCGTGCACAGGTCTAGTGTAACCCTGGGAGTGGTAACTGTGCCATCCTGTTTCCTGCAGGGTACAGTCGGCCCTGGCCTGTCTCGAGGGTGCTGGGCAGCCATGCTTGCAGGCCTCACTTCAGCACACAGCCAACAGGCCCGAGTGGGTTTGTCTCCCTTCCTGGCAAGCGGGTTCACCTGGAGCTTGAGGAGATGCTGGTCCCCAGGAAGATGTCTGTCAGCCCCTTGGAAAGCTGGCTGACCATCCGCTATCTCCTGCCCAGACTGGACGTTGGGACCCAACTCTATGAATGTCCAGCTAGTCATGTGGGCGAAGGGGCTGAGCAGGGGGTCAAGGAGGTGTGGGAGGCACCCCAGATGCAGTGCAAAAACGTACTAAAGATCCGCCGGCGGAAGATGAATCATCACAAGTACCGCAAGCTAGTCAAGAGAACGCGGTTCTTGCGGCGGAAGGTCAGGGAAGGACGCCTGAAACGGAAGCAGGTGAGTGTGGGGCCGTCGTCCCAGAGCTGGGCACGGTGGTTGAGATGCAGGGCTGTGCACAAACCTGTAGGTGGTCCCTCCCTCTGCCCTCACAGATCAAGTTCGAGAGAGACCTGAGGCGCATCTGGCTGAAGGCGGGCCTGAAGGAAGCCCCTACAGGCTGGCAGACCCCCAAGATCTACCTGAAGGGCAAATGAGTCTAGTGTCTCTCCCCTGCCTGTTGCTGCCAACTGTAATAAATTTTCTGAGAACTCGGCTGTCTCTGCTGGCCTGGACCCTCTTCTGCTGGGTGTGAGCTGTCTAGGGATTGAGGCTAGCGTCAGCCTCTGGCATTACAGGAGGCACAAGGGCTCTGGGTGGCAGAGTGGCAGTCCCTTCCCCGAGCTGACCCTTGTCCTGGTGCGTGGCCTGCGGGAATGATGGTCTCACTGTTTATGAGTGAACACTGTGGGAGAAGCTGTGAAGAGTTCCAGCCCTCCCCTGAGGGCATACTCTTAATGACATGGAGGTGGCAAAGGTGCTGAGGGACAAGCAGGGTCTCAGTGCCCAGACTGAGGGGGCAATGTCATTAGGGTACACAGTTGACTCTCAGTCGGGTGAAAACCCAACTATAGCTTGTAGTCAGCCCTCCATGTGGTTCCGGATGCAGCCAGCTGTGGATTGTCTGGTTCTGTAAGTGGACCTGCACAGCTCGGGGTCAGGGAGGGCCTCACTAGAGAGGTGGGGAGGGGAGGGAGGCAGGACAGGCGCCGTGTGCTCTAATGGCAGACAGTGCTCTGCAGGCCCCTTGCAGAGCCTCTGGACTGCCTGCTGTGGGCTTCTTGGCCTCTGCCACTTCCTGGGTCCCTGAGTAGGGGTGGCCTGCCCTGTCAGGTTTAAGGTTGGGCTGGCTATGGAAAGTGTGCTGGTGAGAAGCCCGGAGCCTTAGCGTCAGCCAGTGACCACCAGTGATTCCAGGTTCTTCCTGCATGGAGAGGAACCTGTTGTCCTTAATAGGGGGCCTGGAGTGGCCTGTGGGCCTCTGTATGTGGGCTGGCGGGGCTAGGCTTCAGGTGGGGAGACTGGTCGGAGTGCCATGAACTCAGGTGAGGGTTGTTTTCATCCTTAGCATCTGCTCCGCTCCTCACATCTGGGTTCAAGGAGGGGAGACAGGTGCGTCTTCTCTGAGCCCTGGGGAGCAGTGTTTTTGGAGGGCCACAGCTCTCCTGTTGCTGGGTTCCCTGTCACACTGCGCACTGGGGCTGTGAGGGCTTGTTGTCTTTTGTCAGAGATGTGTCTGGGGTCTGGCTTGGGTTCCCTGCCCATTGGGCAGATCTCGGGAGGGCTTGGGCTCGGGCTTCCCAGCAGTTTGCTGGAGGGAATGGTGTTAATAACACTGATACTTCAGTGAGCCAGGTGGGCCCCTGTCTATCAGGGACGACGGACTCACGGATGGGCCGTGTGTGGTGGATGTGAGGAGGGTGAAGCTGGCTGTTACTGGAGGGGACCTGAGGCCACTGAGGGGGCAGGATGGCTTCCACTGGTGGCCACAAGGAGGCAGCTGTTGGGCTCCTGGCAGCCCCTGGGGTCTTGGCTGGGGACCAGGACAGCTAGGGTCACAGGCATCCTTCCCCGGTCTCATTTTCCTCAGGTGTGGGTGGGGCAGAGGTCCCAGGACCAGGCCCTCAGGGGTGGAGTGGACCATGCTGTCCTGGTGCCAAGTCTGGCCCCAGCTCCTCTGGGCCTCCCAGCAGGGCCCAGCCTGCCAGTGATGCCCTTGGCCGACGCCCACAGCTGCTGACCAGTTGCTCCCAGTGTTTCCTTCCAGCCCCTCTGCGGTAGCTGCCCCGTGGCTCACCCCGCCCTTCCCTGGCTGGTGGGAGGAGAAATGGATGCTAAGTCTGGAGACAAAGCCTTGGTCAGGAGCTTGGCTGGAGCCATAAGTTCTGGGGGTACAACCGGCTGGCCTGTGCCAAGAGCCACAGACCCAGACGCCTGGGTGCTTCCAGCTGGCAGAGCACCACAGAGCCCTGGCATCCCGGGCACCTGCTCCAGCCTCCTCCACCCTGGGGTGAGTGCCAGCTGGGGGGCCCCCAGGAGGCAGGCTGCCCGTGGGCTCCACGCCACATGGACTCACCAGTCCTCCAGAGCAGCAGTTCTTAAGTGGGCATTTGGCCACATCTGGAGACGTTTTCGGTCGTAAAACAGTGGGGGTTCTGCTGACAATGATGGGTGGAGGCCGGAGATGCTGTTAAATGCCCGTCGGTTCACAGGGCAGTCTCTGCCCGAGAATAGTGAGCCCCAGATGCCAGTGGTGCTGTGGTCGAGGCTCCTGCTCCAGATGTCATGGGTCCTGTCGAGTCAGCTCCTGAGCCAGCCCAGCCCCACTTGGTTCCTTCAGTCCCTGCCCCTCCCTGCCCTGCTGGGCCTGGACCTTGATGGCCCTGTCCCTGCCCGGCCTGGTGTGTGCAGACCTCACCCTGCCTGTGGCTTGGATGCTTTGGGTCCAACCACAACCTCAGAAGGCAGTTTTGGGGTTTTATTTTTACTCTGCAGCCCCTCCTCTCTTCCCTGTGGTGCCTCCACCCTCCCCCAGCCCCTTCTCCCTGGTGTCCCCCAGTTCTAGCCCTGATAGCCACTGACGGGGCAGCCTTCAGTGAAAGGCTCGTCTTTGTGATGTGGTTCTGTCCTGTGATCTGCCCCTCTCCCCAGCCCGTCCAGCAGTGCATAGAGGATGGGTTCAGTCAGGGAGGCCCCATCCAGGGCCCAGCTGATGAGGGTGGTCTTGGGCACTTGCTGGGGATCTGCTTTTTGAACCCAGCTTGGGGCACCTCTGTGAGCTCAGCTTTATGGCTCTGCTGCTCCGTACCTGGTGCACAGCAGAGTCTTCTGGCCTGGATGTCCTGGCCGCACCGTGGGCCCGGAAGGAGCCAGGGAGACTCCGGCCCCGTGGGAGGACGTGAGGCTGGGTACCAGGCCCTGGGGAGGGTGGGCAGGGGCCCTGGCCACCTCAGATGCACCAGGCAGGGTACAGCACACACCTGTGTGCACCCCCCAAACCCCATGCTGCGAGTAGCGCTCCCCACCATTCAGGGAGCCGGCGAAGGTGCTGGAGGGCCGCAGTGTGGGGCAGAGGCTGGAGAAAGGCTCCCTCCCCGGCGTGGCTGAGGCCCGCTGAGCTTGCCCAGAAGGACGCCGGAAGCTGGGTGGACTGGGAGGTGGGATATTGCTCTCTAGGACTGAGTTTTGGAAAAAGCCCCTAGGGAGTTAGTCCAGGGTAGAGGCCAGAGGGCAACCTGCCCCGCTGCCTGGCTGGGCATCCAGAGCCCACCTGGGTGTCGCAGGGCGCTGCTGGGCCATCTGCCGGTGAGGGAGCGGAGCCCTGTGGCCTTGGGCCTCACCTGAGGTCACGTGTCGGCCGACTCTGCCACTTTGGGGGGGTTGTCTCTGTGGGGTGGCCCGTGTGTGTCCTTGGAGGACCCCGCCTTGAGTAGGGGTAAAAGCCCTGCAGACCCCGGATGGCCAGTGGGCAGCACCAGGCCCACAGCCCCACTCGCCTCAGCTGTGGTGGCAGCAGGGCCGTCAGGACCCTTGAGGCCAAGGGGAGGGGAGGCGTCAGCCCTTGGGCTGGGTGTGAGCTTGTGCCAACTCCTCGGGCAGGATCCACGGTCGGGGGGAGCCAGGTTGCCGGGTGGCATTAATCGTGCATGTGCCTCGTGGAGTGTAGGTTGGCCCAGCGACTTTGGGGACACAGGACAAGGGTGACTGCCCTATGACGCTGCACCACGAGCCCACAAGCTAGCCTACCTGGGCCGGCCTCGCCAACGATGATGGTCTGCGGTGCGGGGAGGAGACTGACTCAGCCTGGAGTCCTGCTGAGCATAAGGGGCCCCAGAGACCACCAAGACCGGGTCCTGACCTGGAGCCCCCGGGGGCTGGGGGCACGTGAACAGGGCTCTTCTGCCCTCTGGGCTGACACCTGCTTCCCCTGAATCCAGGCACTGCCCACTACCCGACGCCTGTTCAGTTTGCTTGGTCTTGTTGGTTTTGTTACTTTGCTTTTACAGTTGAATTCTCATTTTAAAAATTTCCGGCCAAGTCAGGCTGTGTGCGGCTCGGTGTGGAATTGTTGGCTCCCGCCTCACCCACCTCCTCATCCACCCCAGGTCTGTCCAGGCCCCTTGGGCTGGTGCCCCCTCCTCTTACAGTCACAGCACAGCGACACGGTCACCTCCCAGCATCAGTAGCATTCACACAAGGCCTCATGGGCCAGCATGCCAGTGTTTTCCTTCTCACACAACTGTTTGTTCTCCAGTTCTGTTTTTTCTTTTGTGTGTTTTCCTGTGCTTCTATCACTAACTCAGCCCCAGACTTGCTGGAGGGATTTGAAAACTGTCAGTTGGGTCCAGCTCCTCAAGTGCCTCTTATTCCTGTGCAGTCCTTCCTGGCACCCAGCTAGGCTACGCTGGGCCCTTGGGGGCACCAGCAGAGTCTCCCTGGGATACCCATGGCCTCAAAAGCTGGAGCCTCTGTTTCTGGAATGCCATGTTTTCCTGTCTTGTGGTTTACCTTCCTTTCCATGGAGTCCATCCTATAGTAGCTTTCCCAGAAAAGGTGTGTGGGAGATAGGAGATCATAGAATAAGAACTGTGTTTTTAAGAAATTAGTAATTGATGCATTTGAGTGATTCCCTCTACTACAGGCACTGTGCTGGGTTCTTCCCGGGAGTTCTCTCACTTCACAGCGAGCCTGTAGTTAGCCTTGTTTGGTAGATAGGGACCCTCAACTTGCCCACAGTCCCATGGCTGAGAAGCCGTGACTTGGCTCTAAGTCTGTTTGACTCCGAACTTAATTTGTTTTAAATTTATTTTTATAAAAGTTATGCCTCTGCATATCTAAATAGTGTAATAGTTCAACAACGCTTGAAAAAAAAGCTAGTCTCTCCTCCCCACACCACCTTCCCAGAGGCAGTCTCAGCCCTTTCAGACGATTCTTTTGGTATTACCATATCTCTGAATTGGTGGATTTTGGACTTTTTGACCAAAACTCAAAATAAGAAGTACATTTTATGTATCACTACCCACACTTGAAAAAATTAAAAAAAAATACATACCCCTCTTAAGTGCAGTCATCTCAGGTGTTTTCTATTCTGGTCTACTTCATTAAAAAATACTATTTCCAATCCATTAGACTGAGTTCACACTTGCTAATCGAATACGATTCTCATGTCCCTGCGTTTTGTTTTCATTGCAGGTGTTACCTGTTGGCCTCTCTCGTGCTGCCCCCCCGTCCCTCCTCCGACCTGGCGGCCTGTGAGTCAGGATGTGTGAAAGTCTGTTTACGTGACTGACCACGGACGGGCTGGCAGCTGTCGCTGCTTTTCTTTCCCTCTGCGTGTTGTTTTCCTTGGTTTTCTTTCTTCTCTCCGGTTGGTCTGGTTCTCGGTGCCCTCGTCACGGTTTCAGCACCAAGTTCTCAGCCCGGCTCGCAGGAGCATCCAAGGTTTGCTCATCTCAGGACAGAGTCTCTTCCTGGACTTCCTGCTCGTCCAGCAGCGTCAGGCCCGCCGCACCTGGGCTCAGCTTTGTCCCTGGGGCATCCCGCAGACACTCTCTGCTTCCCTGATCCTTCCGTTTTCTTCCCCTTACTTTGCAAGAGCCCGTCCTCCATAGTTTCCTGTGGAAAGAAACAAGAGAAAATTTTGCAACTTTGCAAATCTGCAGATGTCTCTACTGGATCCCGTTTCTTGGTTGACAGTGTGGCTGGATGTGGAATTCTAGGTTGGAGATTGGTTTCTACAAAATCCTGCAGGTCTTGCTCTGCTGTCCTCCAGTTCCCAGTGCTGCTGATTAGAGAAGTAAACTTGCTTTGAGGCCAGCGCCTTTGTCAGTAGCAGACTCTCGAGGCCCTCGTTCCTTCATGCCAGCATTCCCAGTGGCACACTTCAGGGTGGCTCTTTTTGCCCCATGGAAGGCCGGTTCAGCCTGGGCTTGCCTGACCTTCAGCTCTGGGGCAGTTTCTTGAACTGTTTTGTGTAATTCCCTCGCCTCCATTTCTGCTCTTTCTGAAGCTCCTGTTATTGGATGATTTTCTCTTCTGTTTGCCATTTCATGGGCACCTTCAGCATTTCCCTCTAATCCACTTAATGAATTTTTTTCGTTTCTGTTACCTTCTTTTCAATTTTTTAGAGACTTTCGTTTTCTCAGTGTGTTTAGCATGCCTGGTTTGTTTCCTGGGTGTGACGTCGCCTCTTCTGGGAGGATGTTAATGAGACGTCGTTTCTCTGCTGACCCCCCCACCCTGCAGCCTTGTTCCAGGCAGGCTTCTCTGCCTGTTGGCTTTGGCCTCTATTTCCCACACTAGTGGGCCTCCTCTGCTGGCGCTTTGTTGTCTGCTTCTGTTTGACAGTGGGGTCGACAAAGCAGGACCCCCAGAAGTGGCTCTATGTGCCCTTCCCCACTTCAGGGGGAAGCTGGGACTCTTTGGGGACCAAGTAGGTTGCCAATTTTAGCAAATAAAAATAGAGGACCCCTTGTTAAAAGTGAATTTCAGGTAAACAACAAATAACCTGTCAGTATAAATGTGTCCTGTTCAGTGTTTACCTGCAATCCTGACATGTGAGGCATGGCAGGGCGGGCAGGAGGGTCCACGTCTCCATGTCAGAGGCTGCGGCCAGCTCGCGGGGCTCGGGCCCGCTTGGAAGTTTCACTTGCCGAAGGTGGGACAATGTGAGCTTCCCAGGGGTGAACCTTTTACTGCACTGGGTTGAAACACACAAGTGTATTGAAATCCATTGGGCAGCCTTGGAGGGTGCAGAGACCAAGTCCCAGGGTCTCTAACTTGCTGAGAATGTGATTAGATTCTTGGGTTGTATGACCGGGAACATTCTCTGAGCATATCAGTATAACTCCTTGTCTTCCTGGAAACCAAAATGTTGCATGTGATTATAAAGCTCCCATTCTGACTAGCTTACCTACACTAAAAGGCTCTTGCTTAGATTTAAAATGGAGAACATGCAAATTCCATAAAGAAAAAGGAAATTGAACTTCTGCCTTAGAAGTGTTCACCTTTTAAAAAAAGTTATTTTCTTGCAGAATCCACAGCCGAAAAAAAAAAAAAGAAAGAAAAGCTGGAACAATGGTTGTCACGGGATAAGAAGCCAACGTCACCAAGGAGACTTCACTTCATAGAAGCATTAATATCGTCTAACTGCTGGGATGGGAAATGTCGAGTTTTACAAAGTTGTATGAGAAAAAGGCCAAGTGATATTTTTAATCAAGATGATCCTGGATAAATTAGACGGTTTCCTAATTCTGCCTTGAACTGGCTGTGTCTTTCCCCTGACGTCAAGAACCGTGTGAGACAGTGGAGGATAATATCATGGGTTTGGGAAGAATCAGGTTTATTTACTTACGCAAAGCTTACTTAACTTTCCTAAATTTCCTGGTCTGGTTTTATGTCTCAGGTAAGTTATTTTTTTCCCAAAAAATACTTAAAATCATATAAATGTATATGTTTATATTTAAACATATATTTTTAAAATGTTTATATTTAACTAAAATAACTGATCTCTTTTGTATAGGATTTACTCCTGTAACCCAGATGGAGCTCTGAATTGTCTGCATGTCATTTGCGCACCTGTCGCCGAGGTGCACCTGTGCAGGGATTACAGCACACCTCTCCCCCCCCCCCCCCAGCCTGGCCCTCGCTGTGCGATCTTGCTGCTCCTCCCCCAGGGCTCGCTTGGGTCTGGCTGTGACCTGCTCTTACCAGTAGAAAGAGGCAGATGCTTCCAAGCTCTGGCTGGAAGGGTTCTGGCAGCTTCTATCAGTGGAAGGAAGCCTGGCGTAGGCGGCCGAGCGACAGGTCACGTGGTGGGAAGAGGCCGTGTGGACAGAAGACCCGGGTAGTGGCCGCCCCGACCCCCAGTTGCTGGAGTGAAGCCATGGGGCTCGTCAGCCCCCGTGAGCTACCCCAGCAGCACCATGTGCCCCAGGACCTGGGCAGCCAGGGACCCTCCTGTGCCTTCCACGAGGGGAGCCACGCTCCTGCTTGTTCTCCGTAAATCATTTGGAATTCTGCGTGAAGAATTCCATTTACGTGAGCAGCCACTTATTTCTGGGAGTGTGACTTTCCATTTCAGGTTACAGTCCAGCACCCCTGGCTCCAGCTCTTGGCCCTGGGCCCCCACCCCCTTGTTCTTTTTTCTTTTTTTCCCAACACTTCCTTTCCAGCAGTACAGGCTCTCCAGGTTTATTTAGTATGTTTCCTCCCAGCCCTAAAGGCGGCCATTTCTCCAAGGAGCCCTGGTTCCTTTGTTGGAAAACAATCTTAGAAACCAAGGTCTGGAGCTGGGCATGCTCACTGCTGCAGGCCTTCGCAGACAACAGAGGTGGCCCTGCATCAGCACATCCACCGCCATTTTCACGCGCCTGTGTTTGTGTCTGCTAACACAAGTTTGTGTCATTCTCCCTAGCTGTTGCCCAGGGCCACGTGGGTCTTCCCAGCCCCTCTCCTTACCCTCTCGTGTAATCGCTCAGTTCCGTGTTCCTGTATGGAGTGTCAGAGCGGATAAACCACAGCCTCAGGGAAGCAACTCTGTCAGCTCAAATGAAAACACCATCCCTTCCCGACTCACCAGGAAGTCAGTGGACATGGGCATCTTGTGGGTGAGGTGACTCACATCTGATGGAAGTAAATCGATGGTTCCTGACTCCTGGCTACAGAACTGATGAAGTGATAAGGACGATGAGGAGATCTTCCTGGCGTGACGGGAAAGATGGAAATCCAGAAGCCACCTTGCCACCCGGAGTCTGGCTCCGGTTCATGAGCAACGTGAGCAGTGTCTGCATGTTGGTTGGCTGGCCTCCCCGCACCTTCTCAAACAGAACAGGCCAGTGGGGAGAGTACAGGTGGGCTGCAGGGCGCCACGGGTCAGGCTCCGGCCACTGCAGTAAAGTGAATGCCATGACAAAACGAGGCACACACATTCTGTGGTTTCCCGGCCTATGTAAAAGCCACATTTATACCATAATCTATTAAGTGCATAACAGCATTATGTCTGAAAAGTGCACGTGCATTAGTTAAAAAATTTGTTATCTCTAAAAAATGCGAACCATCATCTGGGCCTTCAGTGAGTCATAACTTTCTTGCTGGTGGAGGGTTAAAAATGTGAGAATTACCAAAATGTGACACAGAAACCCGGGGTGAGCAAGTGCTGTTGGGAAAACGGCCCTGGTGGGCTTGCCTGACGCAGGGTCCCCACAGACCTTCAGTTTGTAAAAATGCATCATCTGTGAAGCGCAGTAAAGTGGGGCGTGCCTGTTCCCCACTAAAGACACCACGCAGGAAACCGCTTGCTGAGGGTTTGACCACGACTGCTAAAATCCTTGGTCTTGGGTCCTTGACGGTTTCTCAGGGTGAAGGGGTTGCCTGGTCCATGAAATAATGCTTCTGTGTTTCCAAGTGTTCTTGTCTGTATTTTCAAATCAGTGTCTCAATGCATCAGTGGTCTCTCAGCCCCATCTCAGCGTGTCATCCGACTTGTGGGCCTCCACCAGCAGGGCTGAGAGCCCCCACGGGACGCACAGACCATCAGACATGGGATCTGGAGTCCCCTGGCCCACAGAGTGAGACAGTGCCGTGGCAGACCACCAGGACTCCAGAAGAAGGACCAACACATGTGCAAGTGACCACCTCTGGGAAGACAGCAGTGTGAGGGTGGATCGCGGGTGCTCTGGTCTGTGGGGCAGCTCCGCCCTCTGGCCTCAGCCTCACGGTGACAGTGGATCGACACGGTTCTGGAGAAACCCGAGGGGAGCTGTGACTCAGCAGTCTGCCCACAAGCCAGTCCTCAGCCGAGACACCAGTCCCTTTCCTTGTAAGACTTGTGCTTTTGTCTTTTTAAGTCCTGCCCTTGCTTTGTCCTGGGAAGCAGTTGTGTCTGTCTCCTGTTGGCAGCATGAAAAGTCAACACAAATTTAGCAGCTTCACACAGCAGGCTCGTTAACCACACAGCTTCCATGGGTCAGGCTCTGGACGTGCGTTTACCGGGAGCTCCACCCAGGGTCTCACGGGGTCAGACCCGTGTCAGCCAGGGCTGTGTCCTCACCTGCGGTCCTCTTCCAGGCCCATCTGGGTGGCTGGCAGAACCCATTCCTAGCAGTTACAGGCCAAGGTCCGTGTTCTTCTTGATGAATGAAGTGGGTGGGGCTGCAGCCTCAGGTTTTGGCCACACAGCCGCCTCCATGAGCCCTTTCACCGCATGGCCGGTGGGAGAAGCTGACTACTCGGCTATGAGGGAAACTCGGTCTCTGCAAGTGACAGCCCTGCACCTCTGTTGTGTGGGTGCAAAGGACTACCCCACCACAGTCTCCCCTCCCGCCACTCTAGGGGAGGACCTTGGAGTTCTGTCCACCACCTGGCCCTTGGAGGGTCATTTTCCTGGTATGTTCCTGTAAATCCTGGCAGCTCTAAACAAACTATCTTGGCATTTCCTGCATTACCAGACCACATCTCTCTTGATCGTAAACCCCTCAGGCCTCATCCTGCCGGGTGTGAATGAGAGCCAGGCCACAGCCCTGCAGACCTCTGCGCCAAGCCCCACCCTCCCTCCCCCTACAGGCAGCTTCCTGGGCGCCGGCCTGGCTGTCCACTTGTGGGGTCGCTCCCTAGGAAGCTGTCTCTGTGAGTCTCGCGTTTCAGATGATGTCATTTATCTGCGAGCAGGCCTCCTCTAACAGCCCAAAGAGGGCAGGAGTTTGGCATCCAGTTCGACTCCATCCAGTTCGGGGCTGACTCCCAGTGCATGGCACACAGTGGGTGCACAGGAAGTGTTTGCCGAATGTTGAACAGCACGTGTGAGCACGTGTCTGTGTGTCAGGTTGTGCTCTTGAGTGCCTGTGGTTTTTCCTCCCCATGAGCCTGGCTGCCTGGAATGTCCGAGTCCCCAGGATTGGAGCCAGACTCTGATTCTCAGGCTCAGTTGGGCTGGCTGCCCCTCCTCGTCCTGTGCAGCCTCTACTCCTAGGAGAGGGGATGTGGGTCTGGCTCTGGTCTGGCTGGGGCTGGCCTGGAACTCAGGGGGACCACAGTGATGTTGGTGGCTGTTCAGTTCCGATCTGTTCTCTCTTGGGCTCTGCTTCCATCTATGACTACTTCCTGCCAAGGACTGGGGAGGTGGGCTCAAGCAGGGAGAGAACAGGGCAGGGAAGAGGGGTTGCAGCATTCCACTGCAGTGGTGCAAGGGGGTGGGGGTCCTCCTTCAGACTTCTGCTTTTGGGCTGAGCTGAGGGCTGGATCTGCAGCACGGGGGCGCCACCAGGCCTCAGCACAGGGCCTGAGGCCAGGGGACCTACTGGGAGAGGGAGTTTAGGGTGTGGACCAGGCAGGGAGCGGACCCTGTCCCCTTCCAGGCTGCTGGGCCGGACCTGGGTCATCTCTGCCTCCCTCCAGCCCTGCTTGGACATCTTCCCTCCACGAAGGAGAGACAGCCTGGCAGCCAGAGGCAGGAACAGAGGGCAGAGGTGGAGGCCAGCGCAGTAGAGACCGAAGGAGAGAGGCAGACATGGGTGGGGGCGCAGAGGAAGGCTGGGAGGGAGGCTGCAGTGCTAATGTAAACCAGTTAGGAAAACAGGGGGAGAGGCCAGGCCTCAAGGCCAGCCAGGCAGGGCTTGTTTTTCCAGAATGAAAGGCCCAGGGAGGAGCTAGGGTGGGGTGGGGAGACTAGCCCTGATTCCAGTTTGGAAAGGGCTCCGCCTCCCAGGGCCTGGATCTTGCAGACGAAAATAGGTCCGTTAGGTTGGGGGTGGGGTGTTCTCCCAGCTGGTCCTACCTGTTGTCACCCCTCACTCCCTCCTACTGCAGCAGCAGCAGCAGCAGCCTCCTCCCCTTCCCTGGAGCCAGAGAGTCTGGCTGGGCTGGGCTCCTCACTCGCTCTTCTGAGGACTTGGGGACCAGGGCAGGGTTCAAGAATGAGACTCCGGCCCACCAGGGCCTGGGACCTGTGACAATAATTCAGTCCAAATGGGCAGTCTGAAAAATGCATTGTGGCTTTCTGTGGTGATGTGGTGGAGTTTTTCTTTTTTCTTTTTCTTTTTTTTTCTTTTTTTGAGGTTTGCTTAACTAGAGAGAGTAGGTTTGGTACACAGTGCGAGGTCTGTGATTTCACATTTGTTTATGTGACTTTGTAAGTTTTCCCAGAGCTTCAAATTTGTGCCTTCTGTTGGGAAGGCTCCCATACCCCACCCCTTCCTTCCCTTCCTGGGAGCAGTGGGGGTGCTCCTGGGAGCAGGGCACCCAGGTCTGGACGGGGTTTCATGGGCACCACGCTGTGCCCTTGATAGTGGGCAGATGGGGGCAGGGGCACCAGGACAGGGGCACTGGGCTGGCCCCACTCAGTGCTCAGGGTCCCCACCCCTCATCTCCCCGGCTGGCTCTCTGGATGGTGCAGTTGACGTAGACAGCAGTGCCCATCCTGTTGTCTGGTGGGAGCCCCCCTGTACCTCCCCAGGGCTGGTGCTACTCTTATCCCCACTACACAGATGAGGAAATGCAGTCCCCAGAGGAGACGGGCCTGCGCGGGTCATCACGTGGCAGCCTGGGCTCCTTGGGGGTCCGACCTCAGGATGCCTTTCTTCTGGCCCCCAGTGGAGGGATGCCTTGGGCCAATGTCCCCCTACAGAGCAGGGGGCGAGGGGTGCTCACCCCAGAACCCCAGGCCTGCAGTGGCCCCAGAGGGGCCCTGTGTGTCACAGACATCTACAGGGTATCCGGGGCCATGCCTTCAGGCTTTCGGGCCCTCCTGCCCCTCCGAGGGCTGAGCTACTGCCCCCTTCTTCAGGACCTGAGCCAGAGGGGAAGCCAAGTCTCTGCTCTGACTCCCCTCACCGTCTGGGACATAGTGGCCAAGGCCCTACCCCTCCCACTAGGCCAGCTAAGGATCTGGGGAGGCCAAGAGGCTGGGCAGGAGCGGAGGGGGCGGTCGGTCTGCAGGGCTCCGTGATGTCATGGCGGGTTCTGAGGAGGGGGAGGGGGGCGGGCTGTTTTTCTGGAGAGTTAGAGCCTGAGCGAGACAAAGCGGACAGAGGGCCAGGCGGGCGCCATGGAGCTGCGGGCCCAGGTCCTGCTCTGGAAACTTGTGCTTCTGCAGAGTGAGTTCGGGTGGGTGGGGGTCAGGAGGCAAAAGCAACCAGTGGGGCTGAGTGAGTTTGTGTTTAGGGCTGCGCTGCCTGTCTCAGCTCCAGCCCCGGGTGGGGTGGGAGGAGGGACGCCCCACCCCGAAGGGGACGGGTCTGGGGGCCTCAGAGGGAACAGGGCACCATGATAAGGCCCCCAGATCAACACATAACCTCCCCTTGCACAGAACTGGCCCCAGAGGGCCAAGCAGGGCAGGGAGGCTGAGGCGGGAGTGGCTCCTCTGGGTCCCTGCACACCCTTTCTCCGGTCTCCCGGATGCCCCTCAGGCCTGTGCTGCTCTGCCGTCAGGAGGAGAGAGGGCTGGGGTACCAAGGGGAGCCTGGGAACCGTGGGTCTCACAGGGTCTTTTCTGGCGCCCTCTTGGGTCCTGGGCCCCTGAGCCCGCCCCCAGGGCTGGCCTGCTGACCGGGCACATTCCTGCGTCCAGTCCAGGCGCTCAGCCACATCTCTGGTGCAGGAATTTGGCTTGTGGGGTGGCAGATGGTGGGGTCACTTCCCACGTCCAGGCTTCTCATGCTTTAGGAAGGCCGAGGGGTTTCTGGGGTGGGGCACCAGTTGTCAGAGGACCCTGGAAGGCAGGTGCATGTGTCACACTGGATATGCATGTGCAAGGAGCCCCCCAAACTGGCCCGAGGTGTCAGGCCCTGGTGCTCTTGTGGCCTTGCTGCAGTGTTGGGGATGGTGGCCACCACTCCTCAGGGTGGCCCTTGGTGACATGCACACTCCAGAGCTGGCCTGCCCAGGGTCTAACCCTGGCTCCACCCCTCATCCCCCAAAGGGCCATCTGCTCTCCCCGCACCCCAGGCAGGTGGCCATGAGGATTGTGTGGGAGCCTGGGAGAGGTAGGGGGAAGAGACCCTCACCTATGTCCTCCGGGCTGCTCTGGCTTTAACTCCACCTGTTAAGTGGGTGTCATTAGCACCACCTCAGCGAGGACTGTAGAAGGGACCCAGGGAACCAAGTGGGGGCCCAGTCTGGGTGGGTGACCCTGATGTAGAGGCTCAGGTGCCCCCCTGGCCCCAGTGTGACTCACTCTCCCTCTCCTTCCAGGCTCTGCTGTCCTTCTGTCCTCAGGTTAGTGACCGCCCTCCCTGGGAACTCCGTCAGTCTTTCTGTTGTCTTGCTTGTCCCACCCTGCACCTGGACTCTTGGGCCACACCCCTCCCCCAGTGACGCTCCCTTCTCACCAGGGCCGTCGGGGCCCGCGACCTCCGGCAGCTCCGTGGTGTCCGAGTCCGCAGTGAGCTGGGCGGCTGGCGCCCGGGCCGTGCTGCGTTGCCAGAGCCCGCGTATGGTGTGGACCCAAGACCGGCTGCACGACCGCCAGCGCGTGGTCCACTGGGACTTCAGCAGCGGCCCAGCCGGTGGCCCTGCGCGCCGGCTCGTGGACATGTACTCGGCGGGCGAGCAGCGCGTTTATGAGCCCCGCGACCGCGGCCGCCTCCAGCTGCCTCCCTCCGCCTTCCACGACGGCAACTTCTCACTGTTCATCCGCGGTACGGGCCATGGAACCGCGGCGGCGGCCTGGGGGCTCCGGGGGCGTGGGCAGGGTCCACGCAGCTCACGGCTGCGTTTTCTCCCGGTGCGTAGCGGTGGAGGAGACGGACGAGGGGCTATACACCTGTAACCTGCATCACCATTACTGCCACCTCTACGAGAGCCTGGCCGTGCTCCTCAAGGTCACTGATGACCGTGAGTGTCCCCCTCCCGCCCGTTCGCACCCCCCTCCTGGCTCCCTCCCGGGCGCGGGTCCCTGACCGACTCGCTCCCCCAGCCCGGGCCGCCGGCGCGCACTGGGACGGCGAGAAGGAGGTGCTGGCTGTGGAGCGCGGGGCGCCCGCGCTGCTAACGTGCGTGAACCGCGCGCACGTGTGGACCGACCGGCACCTGGAGGAGGCGCAGCAGGTGGTGCACTGGGACCGGCAGCCGCCCGGGGTGCCGCATGACCGCGCAGACCGCCTGCTCGACCTGTACGCGTCGGGCGAGCGCCGCGCCTACGGGCCGCCCTTCCTGCGCGACCGCGTGGCGGTGGGGGCGGACGCCTTCGCGCGCGGCGATTTCTCGCTGCGCATCGACCCGCTGGAGCCTGCAGACGAGGGCACCTACTCCTGCCACCTGCACCACCACTACTGCGGCCTGCACGAGCGCCGCGTCTTCCACCTGAGAGTCACCGAGCCCGCCGCCCAGCCGCCCCCGCGGAACTCGCCGGGCAACGGCTCCAGCCACAGCAGCGCCCCCGGCCCAGGTGCAGGAGGCCGCCCTGGGCGCCTGGGGAACGTCTCCGGGGAAGGGGACAGCGAGGCGCGTTTGGCAGCAGCCAACCTCCCTGATCCACTCCTGTCACACATCAGGCACCTGGGTGTGAGCGGAGGGGAGGCCCCGGGGGCGGCGGCCACCCGTCCCTTACCAAGACCCACGAGGCTCCGCTGGGGAGGCCCGGTCGGGGTGCACTGCTCTGTGGGTCTCGCCGGGCGCTCCCTGACGCTGCCCCCGCACGGCCCCAGCAGACCCCACGCTGGCGCGCGGCCGCAGCGTCATCAACGTCATCGTCCCTGAAGGCCGAGCGCACTTCTTCCAGCAGTTGGGCTACGTGCTGGCCACGCTTCTGCTCTTCATCCTCCTGCTTATCACTGTCGTCCTGGCCACCCGACAGCGCCGCCGCGGAGGTGAGCCGGGGCTCCGCAGCGCAGCGCCTGAGCCCAGAACTAGGAAGCCTTTCCCGACCCGAGGTCTGGGGTGTGGGGGCCTGAGCAGAGGGCCCAGTGAGCCCGGGTGCTGGGTTTGGGAGGGTTCTTCTGGGCTAGGGGAGCAGGGGAGGGAACGAGGCTGACCCCAACACGAGTCTCCCTCCTCAGGCTACGAATACTCCGACAAGAAGTTGAAATCCAAGGGGTGAGTGCCCCTCCCAGCTCTCCCCGGGACTGGGTAGACCCACCCACTACTCTAACCTCCCACCACCCTCCTCCTCCAGGAAGGACGTGAACATGGCAGAGTTTGCTGTGGCCACAGGAGATCAGGCTCTTTACAGGAGTGAGGACATCCAACTAGGTGAGGGGCCCCCTGGGACCTCAAGGGATAGACTGTGCCTCCCAGGCCTGGCGTGGGGGAGGCACATCTCCGGGAGGGCCCTCACCTTGCTCTCTCCCGGTACCAGATTACAAAAACAACATCCTGAAGGAGAGGGCTGAGCTGGCCCACAGTCCCCTGCCCCCGAAGAACATCGACTTGGACAAAGGTGAGTGGAGTTGAGGGAGGGAGACCCCTGCCCATCTCAGAGCCAGCTGGCACCCCACTCCACCTGCTGAGAACGCCAAGGCACCAGCCACACCACGGGCAGGAGTCCCCTGCCACCTCAGTGTTCCAGATGCCCCCGAGCAGTCCTCCTGGATGTCTGCCCTATTTCCCCTCCTCCCCCTGCAACAGAGAAACAGAGGGCAGACACCCACCTGTCCCCTTGGCTTCCAGAGTTCAGGAAGGAGTACTGCAAGTAAGGTGATCCCGGGCTCCTGGCTGGGCCAGCAGCTCTGCCAGCTCCTGCCTGTCCGTCTCGGAGGACTCCTCCTGGCCCCTGCGCAGCTCACCTGGCCCCCCTTCCAGCGGCTGGTTCCGCTGTCCTGGAGCTTGGCCTGGACTGGTGCAGCGTGAGGCTGCCTCCTGACCCCTCTCAGGAGCCACCCTGTCCTCACCAGCAATAGTGGGCTCCCAGGGACTGCGGGCCCTGCAGCTGTGCCCTTCAGCACCCTCAGCTGGTGCCCTTCCCTCTTCCTCCTCCTGCAGCCAACCCCCCCCCCAAAGTTCTCCTGGCTTCTGCCTCCTGGGGGCCCGGAGTCCCACCTCTGCAGGGCTGGGGGTGGGAAGACACTCTTGGAGGAGCTCAGGGGGATTCTCAGAGCTGGGGCCCGCCTTGGGGCTGGCACTCCCACCCTCCTCACCCTTCCTTGGGGAGTGCCTGCTGGCTCCCCTAGGCTGTACTGTGTTACCTGCCAGCTGCCGTGGCCTCTGCACGGGAACCTGAGGACTGCATACTCCAGGCCGTGGGCTAACATTCCTTTGTGCTGCCCCGGACCCCCTGGTGCTGCCCTGGGGCCCCTTCTCTGCTTTCCACCCTGCTCCAGCCCCATTTCCAACAAGCTGCCTTGACAGTCACTAGGCTCCACGTGACTTTTGACCCTGACCCCCTTCCCTTAGCTCCCTGGGCTGGAGTCCAGGGGTGAGGCCTCCTTTGACTTCTGTTTTGGCTGAGGACAGGAGGGGGTTGAAGATGCTTTTAGAATGGCCAGAGCTGCCACTCCTGACACCCCACATTTGCTCATCCCAGGGAATTGCCACCGTCACAATAAAGACCACACCTGATTTTTAGACTTGGCCCCAGGTATGCCTCTTCTCTCCCCCTCCATCTCCCTGGGGGGCAGAGTCTGGGCCTTGGGAACCCCCAAGTGCTTTCCTTCATCTGAAGTCACACTGTCATCACCCACACATTGGGTGAAGGTCTAAGAAGGGCGACGGTAGTCGACTGTATGCACTTATTCCTGGTTGGGAAGGAGTTTCACATCCTCTTCTGAGGGTTTATTTGGACGTGGCGGCTGTGTTGGATGTGAGGGTAGAGGGCAGACTGTATTAGTTTAGTCCTCTGAGAAGGGAGGTGGACACCAAGATGAGATTAGATGTATGAGGATAAACGGGGAGGAAACAGGTAGCAGGAGGGCGTTCAGACGGGGGTGCTGGCAGCACAGGAGGGAAAGGAAGGGAGCTGCTGGGGGAAGAAGCCCATTCCTCCAACCTTGACCTCATCCTCCAAAGCCCTCCCAGGACAGCAGGGGGCAGGAAAGAGTGACTGTCACCCTACTTGGAAAATCCAGAGTGGGGTGCTGAGAGTGTGCAGATTCTGACCTGCTGAGTGAGGAAGCACCAGATACCACATGGGGTTGGGTCAGCAGCTGGCTCCCCCAGTATCCCAGCTCCCACTTTGGGAAAGTGAAAACCCCAGGGTCCTTTGATGAAGGCACAGTTTCAATACCTCACACAAAGAACTAGAGTCACAAAACTTGTTACTCAGAGATCCTGCTGTTGGTGGGGGCGGTGCCCAGTGAGCTAGGGGAAGGGCAGTCTTACATCCAGGCCCCTGGTGAGCAGGAGATGGACAGGAGGGTAGTGGGCATCTATGACTTATAAGGTGGTTGGGGCAGCAGTCACTGACTTTCACGGGCTCAACTCTGGTCATTTTAAAAGATGACCCAGAAAAAGCAAGGTGGTGGAAATCCTTATCTAAATGTCCCGACTCCCGGTATGGGCAGGGTTGTCACACTGTGAAGTGCCTGGGCAGCAACTCAAAATAGCTGTTTTCTCATCACAGCCCCACGAGGACCCCATGGTGGCAAAGGCAGGGAGGGAGGCTGGGACAAGCAGCTGTGGCTGGCTTCAGAATGTGCCTCCCTCCCAGCCCAAAGCCACACTGCCACTGGACAAGGCACCTCCTGTAAGAGTTCAGGCTGTGGTCACAAACTCACCCTCCTTGAAGGGGCCCAGCTTGACCACTTCAGCACTGGCGCTGGGATTGGCCTCTGGCCTTTGGTTACCAGCCTCTCTCCTGTGACTTGGGCTGTTTCAGGTGGGAGATAGAGGCTTGGGGGCTGGAGTGCAGCTGGGGCATCAGATCCCCTGCATCTGTGTGACCTGCAGCCATTTGTGTCTGGCCTGGGGGTGCTGGTCCCCTGGTGAGCTCTCATGGTACCATCTTCCCCCTTCCCTGAATACCCAGCAGACAGCCATGAAGGACCCTTCCTCTAAGGCCATCCTGCCTGGTTTCCTTAGATTACCTCTGGGGACACTGAGACCCAAGAGAAGGCCCAGGCTTTGCTGCGTGGGTGCCAACCTCACAGAGCCCTGCTCTCCTCATCAGAGCCTAGGGGAATGGAGGTCAGGACCCACGCCCTAGGCTCACCGGGGGTGGTCCCTAGCCTAGACTTATGGCCAAACTCTGGTTCCTCCAGTCAGTGATGGACTAATAGAGTCTTTTCTTGTTCTGATCCACTGCCTGCAAATGGCCATGACCTGGCATGCAGGAGAGTACCAGGCTCTGCCAGCTTCGAGGGAAGTGCTGGAGACAGGTCTCGGGGCATCACTCTCAGGCCCTATCCTAGGGCCTTTCCCCTTCTTGCTTTGGCCAGCATGGGCCTCCTGGTGGCCTCAAGTTTTCCTGCTGGGGTAGGGGAGGGAGAACAGCTGTCCCCAGTGGGCTGGACCCCTCACACCGCGTTTTCCTTGCCCCATAGAGGACCCCAGGCTGGTTGGATGGACAGGAGCCAGGGAAAAAGTCCCTACACCGGCTGTCAGGAGCACCGTGCCCAGGCACCTCCTGCGTGCGTGCCTGCGCACGGCTGCCCGTGCTGACCCCCACTGTCGCCTGAGCATCACAAACACGTGTTCACACTTTCACTCCCACGTCCACATGGGCATCTGCATTCACTTGGCTTCTATTTCTTGAAGCCCCCGTAGGACCTGGAGCGCCAGCTCCAAGCTGGCGCGGGGGCGCAAAGTGACCAAGTGTCCTCAGTTCCAGCCCGGACACAAGAATTCCCGCGGTCTCCCGCAGCCCGCCGATGTGACCTGGGCGCCTCCGGACTCTAAAGGGATGGAGACCCGGAACCGGGCCGCGCGGAACCCCTCCGAAGTCTTCCGGTGGGGGCGCGACGTGCAGACGGGGTGCGGAGCCTCCGGAAGGTCCCCACCCACCTTTTCCTCAAGGGGTGCTCCCCAGACCGCCCACAGGCCGAGAATCAGGGACCCCAGTGTGCTGGCCTGCGCGTGTCCGGGGCGCCCGGGGCGTGGGCCGAAGGCTCTGAGCCCGGGCACGCAGGCAGGGAAACCCCGCCACCCACGCGCGCCCCGCCCACCCCGCCCGCGCTTGCGCAGCTCCTCCCCCGCGCCGCGGGCCGCCCGCTGACGTCAGGCCCGCGGCTCTCGGGCGCCCCCGGCGGCCGCGAGCAGCCGGGCCTGCGGTCCCTTTAACGCGCGGCCCGAGGGGGCGGCGGCGGGGCGCACGGACGCGGCGGGCCTCGCGCCCTCCCTGCCTGCGTCCCGGGCCGGGGGCGCATGGGCGGCCGCCGGCGACAGGGCAGCAGCCAGGGCGCGCGCGGGACCAGGGCCGAGGCTGAGGCCGGAGGGGCGGGCGGGGCCGGCGGGGCCGGGGCGGCCGGGCAGGGGCGCGGAGGCCTGGTCGCGGCCGGGCCGGGAGCGGCGCGCGGGCGGGGCGCGGGCCGGCGGCGGAGAGGCGCCCGCGTCCGAGGCCCGGGCCGGGCCTGAGCGCCGCACCATGGCGGAGACCAAGATTATCTATCACATGGACGAGGAGGAGACGCCGTACCTGGTCAAGCTGCCCGTGGCGCCCGAGCGCGTCACGCTGGCCGACTTTAAGAACGTGCTCAGCAACCGGCCCGTGCACGCCTACAAATTCTTCTTCAAGTCCATGGACCAGGACTTCGGGTCAGTGGGCAGCGGGGCCTGTGCGCGAGCTCGGGCTCGCGTGTCGGCACCTGTCTGCGCCAGGCGGGGCATCATGGGGATCCTGGGGCTGCGACCCGGTCGGTGCCTCCACGCGCCTGCTTGCCCTAGTGCGGTGTGTCCCACCTGTCTGTGCTCAGAGAGGGGACACTGCCTGGGCCCCTGACGGCCTGCGTAGGAACCTGAGAACTCTGGGCCGTGGACCGGCGAGGGTCCTGGCTTCTCCGCGCACCCTGGGCCTTGTCCTGAGCTTGTGTGATCTTCCGGTATAGGTCTGTGGTCCAGGTCGACTTCCGAATCCCACTTTGGCACCTGTCAGATTCAGAATTCGCTGCCCCACTTCTGTGGAGGGCAAGTGCTGGGGGATGGCCAGGAGAGCTTGTGATTCGTGGAGCTTGGAATCAGAAGAGTGTCCAAGGGCCTGGGGAAAAGGGTTGGGCTGGGGGCAGGGTGCCAGCCACCCAGTGGGTCCCCTAGTTAGCATGGGGGAAGTGAGGTTATCTGGGACAGGGGCACGGATCTGTCTACTGGGATCTGCAGAAGTTTCTGGAGGCTCAAGACAGCCTCCTCCTGGCCGCCTTCTACAGGGTCCTCAGGACAGGGCAGAGGTCAAGGGTCACAGGGGACCGTGGGATGTCATCCTGCCCACTCCTGCCCTGGGGTTGCTGGCCGCAGGGCCTCTGCTCCTGCTGAGCTGCCCAGCACTTGGGTTCCTGGGAACAGCCCAGGCCACCTGCTGACTCCGGGCTGCCTCTGGGTCAGCGTCCCCACATCAGCCCTTAGCAGTGGCTATCCTGGCCGAGGGGACATCCTGTTTGTGCTGGGCTGGGCTTCTGGAGTGGTGAGTGGTGAGCAGGAGGCTGGCTGTCTGCTGGAGGCCTGACCCAGCACAGTCACGGGTAACCTGAGTCCCTTGCTCAGCGGTGCTGGGGGGCTGGGTACCCAGAGGCCTCGTGGGCTGAGCAGGTGTGCCTGGGCGCCCTCAGGCAGCCTGTGTCCTTGTATGTGGCTGAGTCTTGGGACTTTGACATTGCGGCCGTTTCCTGGATTGTGTAGTTTGCATGGGCCCCCCAGGTCAAGCTAAGACCATCTGTGGCTCTCAGGGAGGCCTAAGGGGTGTATAGACAACTAGATTCTCTTGGGCTTCTCCAACACCAGGGAGAGGCAGAGAGGGGAACGTGTGCCCTTGGCAGCCTGGGAAAGGTGGAGGCCCCAGCCCTACGGGGCTCAGATTAGGAGCCGCCCCGAGGCTGGGCTCTTCAGAGTAGGACATTGATTTAGGGAGTCTGGTCCAGGCTGCCTGGCCTACCCTCACTGGGCAATCTCTCACTGTCTCACTCCTCTGGGTCTGGGCTGCTTTGACTGTAAGCTTTAGGTCTATGGAAGTGAACTTTTGTTTTTCATTTAGTTTATTGTTTTAGCAAAAATCACCAGAGTCGCACATGCTCTGTCACAAACCCAAGTCTGCAGGAAGCGTGTGGCATGGCATATGCCCAGCTCGCCCAGGTTGCTGCCCTTGGATGGTGCTCTGGGGTGCATCCTGACTGATATGACATTGCTCTTGTGTCTGATAGCCACTGAGCTGCAGAGACTCCACACCCACAACATACACTCCCAGCAGAGGGCAGGTCTGCTGTGGGGTTTGCAGGACTTACGGGTGCCCTGGCCTTGGAGGATGGTGGGCAGGCAGATCTGGGTCTTGGAGTATGAGTAGGAGTTCTTCAAGTTGTCTGTTTTGCATGGCTGGGATGTAGGGGAGGAAACAGGACTAGGCTGGTAGGCTGGGGTGGGGGAAGGATTGGGGTGACTCTGGAAGGCACACAGGCAGACAGAACAGGGGAGGCTCACCTTATTCCACTCCCTCACCCCCACCTCCCGCCAGACCTCTGGTTCGTGGCCTGTTGGCTTCAGAAACCTGGGAGAGGATCTGCCGTCTTTCTCCCCTTCTATGAGATCTGCCTACAGCACTCCAAACTTTACTTATTCTATATGATCATTTCTTGAGTAGAATAACTTCTTCTGGGAGGGGCTGATTAGTCACTCACACTTCAGAATAAATAAGAGCTGGAGGCTCAACCTTGGTACCTCATGGATGTAGCTGGAGGTTTGAGAAAGAGGGCAGGTCCTGGCTGGGCTGGGTCAGCGACCCCCGCATGAGAGGGGTCACCTCAGACTGGGGACTGTGAGGAGTACCTGGTGGGCCTGGGCTTCTTGCCCCAACCCCTCCTCTCGCTGTGGGCTGGGCCCTGAGTTCCTGGGGCCTCTGCTTACAGCCACAGCTGACCAGGAAGGGAAGAGGGAGTCTGAGGTGTGGCCATGGGCTCTGGGCTGGCCCTGCTCCCCCACAGGCATCTTTGAGCAACTGAGTGGAGAGTCCTATGCCCACCTTGCACTTTTCCACTGCAGGTCACAGCTGTTCTGCCCCAGTGAAGCTGGGGAGGGTCTCTAGACCTGTGGTGGCCTCGCCTGGAGATGCCAAGCGTTGGGTTTGGTGAATGGCTTTGCAGCTGGGGTCTGGGCCTGGTGTTTGGGCTGGGAAGCAGAGGCTGAGGGTCCTTAGCTCACAGATTTCCACTACCAGAGTTCTTCTGCTGTTTCCAGGCCTGGCTGCACTTGGCACTAAGCTCGTCCGCCTGGCAGGGGACCTGGCTCCTCTGTCTCTGGGCCGGGAGCTCCGGTCCTGGGGCCAACTGTCTGTGGGCCGTGGGTGGTGTGCTGGGGCCTGCGCTTGGCCTGCCCCAGACTGCCTGCAGCCTCCCTCTGCCCTCTGCAGCTCTGCTGTCACTGTCAGTGCCCCAGGAGTGTGGGGAGAGTCCAGACAGGTCACCCCTGTTTGTGGCAGCACGTGAAGGACAAGGTCCCCTCACCCTGCAGAACCTGAGCTGGGTCAGGAGGCAGTGAGGGGACCTGTGAAAACGCCGAGGGAACTGAGGAGCCCTGACTCATGGGGGGACTCTGTGCCTCTGGGGACACAGCTGGGGTCATCCTGCTGGCCTGTGGCGTGCTGTGGCCTCTGGGAGCCTGAGGGTCCTCCTGGGCCCTGGGCTCAACTCCAAGAGCCCCACTCTGAGCAGATTCCTGGCCGGGGCGAGTCTGTGGGGGTGGCGGGTGGGGCTGGGCAGCCCAAGTTCCAGGTTAACCGGGCTCTCGCCAGGAATTCTGAGGTTGGGGCAAGATGCCAGCAGGGGTGCCCTGGGTGGCCACACTGAGGGTGTCTTCACTGACCGCTGCTCCTGAGGCCTGCTCTCCCACCTGGTGAGGCCCGGCCCAGGAGGGAGCCCCGAGTTGCTTGGGGGCATTCCCCATGCTCCCTGAGGCCCCCCCGACCCCACCCCGACCTTGGCCCTGTCCCAGGCCATCAGTCGACAGCATTGTGCACCTGTGCCCTTTGTCCTGGAGGCTTGGATGCCTGCTGGCCTGGCCTGGCTGCCTCTCAGTGCCCCAGCTCCCAGGTAGAGGGCCGAGTGCTCTGTTGTGCAGGCTGGGAGACATGGGTTTCTCAGGCTGGGGGTGTTGGGGAAGCAGGGTCTCTGAATCCTGGGAGGGGCATCCGTGCTTAGGTGGGGTGCACAGAGGCCTTGGGCAGCCCTGGGTGATGGGTCCTCTGGAGGTGCTGGCCACCTGGGCGGTAGGTGGGAGCCAGGTCCCTCTCAGGTCTCTGTTGCTGTTGTCACTCAGAGATGGTGCTCTGGGCCTGCTGGGTCCCCCGGAGGGCTCGCTGCAGCCCCCTATGTGCTGGCTGCAGTTGGAGGACCCCAGGTATCTCCAGGCCACCTCAGGTCTTCCTGTGGTGACCACCTTCTGTATGGCCTCCTTGGCTGAGTCTTGGGCAGGGTCACGGCCTCCTTGGAGCTCAGCTCTGCGGGACTGTGGTGCGTGAATGGAGGCAGCAGACACAGTGTCTGCTCCTGGCTGGGGAGAGGAGGGTCCCAAGAAATGACTCTTTCTGCCCATTGGGGTGTGCACCCCATCTGTGCGTGTGTGGCTGCCCTGGGAGGTGCCTGGGGGTCACTATAGGACCCTGGTGGGGCGTCCCCTCCCTCCCGGGCTGGCCCTATCTCCTCCGTCCTCTGCCCAGATGTCTCAGGCCCTCTCCCAATGGGCGGGGTAGCTTGGGTCCTTGCTCCCTGGGTGGGAGTGTGGATGCCAGCTCTGCAGGAGCTTCCTGACACCTGCTGCCTGGGACTAGCTGAGTCCAGGGGTCCGGGCCCAGCAGGCCAAGAGGCTGCTTCCTGCCTGGTCTCGCAGCTCGTGTTCCTACTCCAGGCCCAAGTCCCAGGTGTGGAAATCGCGTTGAGCTGGGCAGGGCTGGGCTCCAGTGGGGTGGGGCCCCAGGGTACCTTCTGCTGCAGGCCCCGCCCTGCCTGCCCTGCTTCCTGGGCCTCCAGGAGGCCACAGTGTGGGATGTGCCTGGGCCACAGCCACTGCTGGCTCTGCCCGGGGCCCCTCCCCTGCTGCCCTCCTCACCCCTCTGAACCTGACACCTGGACCTCCCCATCCTGTTTCTGACCCCAGGGTCATTGGCCTCCTTCCCAGCTGGTGTTGCCCTGGCCTTCTGCGACCTGCCTTTCCCACCTCCACAAACCCACCTGACAGGGCAGCATTTAGGGGTGGGCCAGGCTAGCCCCTGGGCAGTGGTGTGGCCAGTGGGGCCTGCTGACCTCCAGGACCTGAGACTTCTCAGGGGCCTGGCTGGCCCTGTGCCTGGCTACCCTTCCAGGTCTTGTGTTGGGCTGATGCAGTGGGTGGGGATCCGCTTCTGTCTCCCCAGCTGGGCCAGTTGGCCAGGAGGATGGTCAGTGTCCTTGGAGTGTGAATGCAGGGGTTGTGTGTGCTCTGCCATCTTGACCTGCTGACGTCCCCGGGGTCTCACCGAGCGTGCGTCTGTGCTGAGGCCTGCCATGATCCAGGCCCTGTTCTAGGCTGGTGGGGTGGGTTCGGGCAGGAGGAAGCTGGACAGAGCCCTGCCCTGAGGGCCCACCCCTGTGGGGTGCACAGGCACAGAGCCAAGTAGGTCCTCATGTCGTAGGGGTCCCAGGCAGGGACTCCTGGTGCTGGTAGGTTGGGTGTCTGGACCCCCTTGGACCTGGGCCTTGGGAGGGGTCCTTGGAAGGATGATGAAGGCTCCCAGGAAGGGAGCATGCTGGGCAGGGCACCCACACAGACTGGCATCTGGGTGTGTGGCTGAGGCCCCATGTGGCATGCACCCTGGCCATGCTGGGGGCCCTACTCCAGAGCCCACTGTGGGAGCACACCTAGTGCGACAGCCTCACGCCTACATCTGCCCACAGGGTTGTGAAGGAGGAGATCTCCGACGATAATGCCAAGCTGCCCTGCTTCAATGGCCGTGTAGTCTCCTGGGTGAGTCTGTGGGACGTTGGCAGAGGGTCCTCAGCCCGGTAATGTGGGAGGAGGTGGTCACTTGTGCCTCAGTGCCCTGCTGGGGGCGCCCGAAAGCCAGCGTCCCTGAGCCCTCACTCTTGTCCACAGCTGGTCCTGGCTGAGGGCGCGCACTCCGACGTGGGGTCTCAGGGCACTGACGGCCACGCAGACCTGCCCCCGCCTCTCGAGCGAACAGGCGGCATTGGGGACTCCCGGCCCCCCTCCTTCCAGTAAGGGCTCTGGAGGCGCTGAGCCCCGTGCTCTCAAGGGGCTTGCTGCCCGCCAGGCCTGTTGCGGGTGGGGAGGGGCAGCTGAGCAGGGACCCACGGTCATTAGGAGCTGGGCAGCAGAGGAGGAGCAGGCAGACAGGCCGGGGTGGGCCGGTGGGTGAATGGGCCCCTGTCAGTGTCAGGGTCCCACTGGACGAGAGGGCTGGGGAGCTGAGGGGGCATTCCAGGCGCCCGTGATCCGGCCTGCCCCGGCCCACTCCCCTCTTACTGGCACAGCCCGAATGTGGCCAGCAGCCGTGATGGGATGGACAATGAGACTGGCACGGAGTCCGTGGTCAGCCACCGGCGGGAGCGAGCCCGACGCCGGAACCGTGAGGAGGGTAAAGAGGCCACGCCCTTGACCTCCCTGGGGCCCCTGTGGTGCACCCATGCCCTGCTGACCCTGGGTATAGCCCCTGTCCAGTGGGGGTCCCTTGGTAGAGGTTCCAGACCCAACTGCCCAGGACCCTAGTGGCCCCCGGCAACCCCGCAGTCACCCTGCCAGCCCCTATCCCGTGCTATCCCCACAGCCTCCCGGACCAACGGGCACCAGAGGGGGGACCGGCGCCGGGACCTGGGGCTGCCCCCCGACAGCACATCCACGGTGCTGAGCAGCGAACTGGAGTCCAGCAGCTTCATCGACTCCGACGAGGATGAGAACACCAGCCGGTGGGCGTGGGTGGGCGGGTGAGCCGGGGGATGTGCCCAGGTGCATGCGTGTGTCTGAGCGCACACATGTGCGGGGAGGGGTGCACGGCGCAGGGCTGAGCCCTCTCCTTACTGGGCCCGCCCCTGTCCCTGCCTTCTCCTCAATTTTGTGGAGTTGGGGCCGGGAGAGGGCGACCCCTGACTCTGTGCCCCCCAGGCTGAGCAGCTCCACGGAGCAGAGCACCTCCTCCCGCCTCATCCGGAAGCACAAACGCCGGCGGCGGAAGCAGCGCATGCGGCAGGCAGACCGGGTAGCGTGGGCCGCGAGTCGCTGGTGAGCCCTTCTCCGGCCACAGGCCCTGCCCTCAGCCCTTCACCTGGTGCCTGTCCTTCTGTCCGTCCATCCACAGGCCTCCTCCTTCAGCAGCATCACGGACTCCACCATGTCCCTGAACATTGTCACCGTCACGCTCAACATGGGTGAGGCCCCGCGGGGTCTCGGGCTGGGGTCCCTTGGGGGGTGTGGGTCTCTGGGTGGGGTTGCGGGCCTCTGGGGACCCCCTGCTCACCCCACCCCCCTGCAGAGCGGCACCACTTTCTGGGCATCAGCATCGTGGGCCAGAGCAACGACCGGGGTGACGGTGGCATCTACATCGGCTCCATCATGAAGGGTGGGGCTGTGGCCGCTGACGGACGCATCGAGCCCGGCGACATGCTGCTGCAGGTGCGGGCCGTGGGGAGCTGCTGGGGGGCCGAGGGGCCAGCTCCCCGACCCACCGCGCTGACCCCTCCCCCAGGTGAACGATGTCAACTTCGAGAACATGAGTAACGACGATGCGGTGCGGGTGCTGCGGGAGATCGTGTCCCAGACTGGGTGAGACCTGTGCAGGGTGGGGATCCATGGGGCAGGGGAGGGGGTGGGGCTCTGCAGGGCTGGGTGGGGCCCGAGGGGCCTCACCGGTGTGACCCACCCACCCCACAGGCCCATCAGCCTCACGGTGGCCAAGTGCTGGGACCCGACCCCACGGAGCTACTTCACCATCCCGAGGGGTGAGTGAGCCCATGGGGCTGGCGGGGCGGGGGGTGGGCGCACCGGCCCAGCCTGAGGGCCTTTCTCCTCTGTGCCCCGGGCTCTGCTTTTTCCCCCACTGTTCATCGTCTGTTGCCACGTGGCGGCCGCCCAGCTGACCCCGTTCGGCCCATCGACCCGGCTGCCTGGCTGTCCCACACGGCGGCGCTGACCGGAGCCCTGCCCCGCTATGGTACGAGCCCTTGCTCCAGCGCCATCACCCGCACCAGCTCCTCCTCACTAACCAGCTCTGTGCCTGGCGCTCCGCGTAAGTGGCAGTTCACGAGATCAGGGGACTGAAGCACCGGGTGAGGCCTGGCCGGCCGCCCACCTGGCATGGTCACACTCGAGAGCCAAGCCAGCCTTGAGTGTCTGTGCTGCAGCGCTCACCCGGGTCTGACCCAGCGTGGACCTGTGGGCCCCCTGTCTGTGCGGTGGGAGTGGAAGGTGCCTGCAGGGGCTGGGCCCAGGGGTCAGCCATGGCCGGGGTCAGGGGAGAGGTGGGTGCACGCACATGGCCCCCACTCTGCTTTCCTGCCATTAACACAACTAACTCCCCTGAGCTCGCGGTGTGAGGGGTGGAAGAGGCCTGATCTCTGGCCCGAGGGCGCCGGTCTGCAGGGTGGGGGTGGCCTCGCCCTAGTAGGACCCGAGATCCTGATGAAGCACCTGCAGGGTGGGAGACAAAGGTCCCCCCGACCCAGGCCTGGCCCTGCGGGGTCTGTTGAACGGTGGTATGGGCCTCACAAGTCTCGGCTTTGCAGCCTGTGCTCCCTAGTAGCAGACTCTGGCCTCTGCAGGGCTGCAGCAGGCAGGGCCTGGGGTCTGTTTCTAGCTCTCCTCCACTCGTCAGCCACTCGGGGCTGAGGAGGGCACCGTGCCTTGCAGAGCTGGAGGAGGCCCCACTGACGGTGAAGAGTGACATGGGCGCCGTCGTCCGCGTCATGCAGCTGCCGGACTCAGGCTTGGAGATCCGAGACCGCATGTGGCTCAAGATCACCATTGCCAACGCTGTCATCGGTGAGGGTCCCCTGGCTGGTGGCGGGGCAGGGCGGGGTAGCCCCGCAACACTGTCACTGCGGGGGCCCTCCGTGGGCCGGGCGGCCCTGGGTTCTGTGCCCTGACGCCTGCTGCGGCCAGGGGCGGATGTGGTGGACTGGCTGTACACACACCTGGAGGGCTTCAAGGAGCGGCGGGAGGCACGCAAGTACGCCAGCAGCATGCTGAAGCGGGGCTTCCTGCGGCACACGGTGAACAAGATCACTTTCTCCGAGCAGTGCTACTACGTCTTCGGGGACCTGTGCAGCAGTGAGTCAGGGGCTGCGGGCCGGGCGTCCCCGACGGCCTGCGCACCCCAGGCTTACCCACCCCCACCCTCCCCTCCCACCAGATCTTGCGGCCCTGAACCTCAACAGTGGCTCCAGTGGGGCCTCGGATCAGGACACACTGGCACCCCTGCCCCACCCGGCTGCCCCCTGGCCCCTGGGTCAGGGCTACCCCTACCAGTACCCAGGGCCCCCGCCCTGCTTCCCGCCCGCATACCAGGACCCTGGTTTCAGCTACGGCAGCGGCAGCGCTGGGAGTCAGCAGAGTGAAGGTGAGAGCCCACAGGTGCTTGGCTCCCTGCCTCCCCACCGCCTGGCTCTGCCCTGTGTGCCCACCCCCTCTGCCCTGTGTGCTCCCACCTGCTCTGTGCTTGGGCCCTGGGGGGCTCCCTCTGGAAGGGGTGAATGGTGCAAGGGGACAGAGGAGGAGAACCTGGAGGCTTCAGGGGTTGCTTGGGGGGTGCTGGTGTTCTAGCTGGTGAGGCAGATGCAGAGGCCAGGAGACGGTGTGGGTGGGGATGGGGGCATGGAGAGGTATAGAGGCCTGGGGTGGGGCAGCAACAGAGGGGCCCCAGGACGCGTGGAGGATGGACACCTCCCTTGGGCACCCGCAGCCTGGCAAGGAACTAGAGGTGGGCAGCTTCATAGGCAGCTGGAGCCGGACGCTGGGATGTGTGGAGTGCTGAGCAGGGATGTTGGTGGTGTTCCTGAGGAGGGGGCCTGTTGGAACAGTGTCCCGAGGCCGAGTAGGGGTCGATGAGGCCCATGGGTGCATGCTCACAGTGTCTGGGGAAAGGTCAGGTGGCTGGCCTAGCAGCCCCAGAGAAAGGCTGGGGGAGAGGAGAGTGATTGGAGGGCAGCGGTGTCTGCCAGGTGGCTGTGCCCGGTGCCTGTGGACCCTGGACAGGCCCAGCTGGCAGGGGGTGCGCCCTGGTAGGCGGGTGTGGGTGCCCGGCCAGGCCTGGTGTGTAACTCATCTATCCCTTGCTTTGTGCTGAGCAAGCCTTAGACTGAAGGACTAGCGGAACGGACCCTCGGGGCCGGTAAGCCAGGGTCCTGCCCGCCGTCCCTCTCGGCACGTCCCCAGCCACTCGGCGTCTTCAGGTTCCCAACGCTTCCTGAGAGTCAGGACAGGCTGAGCTGAGCAGCTGGCCAGGGCTCTGGGGTCAGTCATAGGCGGGTCTTTGGGCGGGGAGCTCAGGGTGGCCGGCAGGTGTACCGGGCACACGGGGCCTTCTCTGCGCCTCAGTTTCTCAGCTGCAAGACCAGGCCCTCGGTTCAGGCATTGGGGTGAGGTGTTGGGGCATCGTGCTGGCCCCGGAGCGTCCCTGCCTGTCTGTACCCCCCCCCCCGCCCCTGCCTGCTGTAGCTGCTCTGCTTCCCTGGGCGGGGCTGGCCCAGCCCTCACGTCTGCATGGCTGCCCCCCAACCCTCCCCGACCCCGGCTCAGGACCACCAGGTTCTGCCCTGGGCTGCCCTGGCCACGGCCAACTGTCCTGGAACTGACTGTCCCATTCCTCTCCCTCTTTCTCGACCCCAGGAAGCAAAAGCAGTGGGTCCACCCGGAGTGCTGGCGGGAGCAGCCGTCGGGCCCTGGGCCGGTCGGCTGGAGCCGGGGGCAGCGGCAGTGAGTCAGACCCCACAGCGCCAAGTGGGGCAGGCGGCAGTGGCTGGCGGGAGCGTCCGGCTAGCCAGCTCAGCCGGGGCAGCAGCCCACGCAGTCAGGCCTCGGCTGCTGCCCCAGGGCTCCCCCCACTGCACCCCCTGACAAAGGCGTACTCTGTGGTGGGTGGGCCACCTGGGGGGCCGCCTGTCCGGGAGCTGGCCGCTGTCCCCCCAGAGTTGACTGGCAGTCGCCAGTCATTCCAGAAGGCCATGGGGAACCCCTGTGAGTTCTTTGTCGATATCATGTGACCGAGGAGAGAGTGCCTTCAGCCCGGCCCTGCTGTGGGGCATCTGGTGGCCCTCCTGCTCTGGCAGGAGGGTGCCGTACCTGGAGCTTGTGTGGGCTTGCCTTAGTGGCCGTCCTGGGTCAGACCAGCCTGTGCTTCTGTGCCGTGGGGTCTCGGTCTAGACAGAGAGTGGCAGCAGGCTGGAGGAGGGGGCGGTGAGGGCAGCCCATCCACTCCTGGTTGTAGCAGCTCGCATCTGTGCAGACCCTCACTGGGGCCTCCATCTCCGTGTTCAGGCAGGTCTGACCTGCCACCCCTTGGCGTGGGCCTTGGACCCCCACTCACCCCAGAGCTGTGCACAGGGCCTCAGACCGAGCTGAGAGGTGGCTGCTGGGCCTGGGCCCCCCTCTTCACTCAGTTCACAGGCTGCACCCATCTTGCCCAGGCCCGGGATGCCCTCTCAGGGGAGGATCAGAGTCCCCAGTCCCCTCTGTGGCTGCCTAGGGTAGGGATCTAATTTATTTATTTATTGCCTGGCCTGTGTGCTGTGGGGGGTGGCAGCCAAGTCAGCCACTGCCCCCGTCCCCTGAAGCGGAGTTTGCATGTCCCCCCACCTGCACAGGGGACACAGGTTGTGTTTGAACATGTGAGGGAGGATTGGTGAGGAGGAGACAAACCGAGGGGCGTGTCTCGGCTGGTGGGATGGGAGACGTGACTCTGAGGGGCGAGAAGCACAGGGCTGCTGCAGGGCTGGGTCTGGGGCCAAGGGTGTGGCCAGCTCGCCCTAACTGGCTGACCCAGGGTGACTGCCCACTACATACGCCGCTTCGTCCCGGCGTCTGGCCTGCATACGTCTGCACTGTAGATACCGTATCGAGTCGGGGCGTCCGTCCAGATAGTTAACAGAGCTGCTTCCGTGTAAATGCTATTTTAAACATTAAAAAGCATTTAATTTTATGGGGCTGGTGTGTGACCTTTGTCTCTTCTTCCGCACTTTAGGAGACTGGGGTGCTGGGGCAGGTCAGCCTCCCCAGGACTGGCTGGGTGCTGCCCTGAGTGCAGCTATGGTGAGCTCCTGGCCACAGCAGCTCTGGTGGGAGGTCTGCATCTGGTGCTGGCTCCTGGCTTGAGGGGGTCCTGTGGCTGGCACTGGTCTTGGAGCTGACACCCCACCCCAGTGTGGGCTCTGTCCATGGTGCTAGAGCCAACAGCTCCCATTCTAGTGGCTGGGGCCCATCAGGGAGGGAGAAGGAGGCGGGGTGCTCCCTCCCTCCTGAGCAGCCCTCTGTCCCACGGTCAGACACATGCCCCTGCAGAGGGGTCAAGACGACCCCAGCCCACTCACCCACCACCCACTCCTGTGATGCTTGGAGAGGGAGCTGGGTGGGGGCCTCAGGCCGGGCCCAGCCAGGCAAGTGATGCCCAGCTTGGCCTTCAAGTGGTCGGGCCAGGGGCTTTCCTGAGTGCTCAGCATGGGCTGCAGGGGCCCACAGCAACCCTCCATGGGCCTCTGTCTGGAACAGTCGGTCTGGGTCACCTGTGCAGGCCAAGGCTCGGCTGGGACAGGGAAAGAGCCTGACTCTGGGGCTGCAGGTGGTGAGACCCCACTGGGCCGAGGCTCCTTGTGCACACTGCTGGCCTGGAGGTCACTGTGGGGTCAAGGACAGCAGAATCTAGGGGCGGGGGGGGGGTCTTTGCAGAGTCTGGGCACAGTCTGCAAGTTGCTTTGTAGGAACTTGGTATGGGCCTGACTAGGTCTGAGTTCACTGGGGTGAGGTCAGGGGTCACTTGTTCTTTCCCTGGGTCTCCTCCCCACCCCCACTGCCGCCCAGCCCTCTGGTGTCGCCCAAACCCCCGCTCAGGAAGAACTCGGGGGTGTTGAGGTCTGGCCGCCACAGCAGCAGGTAGCACTTAGGCAGGTGGAAGGTGGCCAGGATGCCCAGCGCACAGAGGAGGGTGGCGCCCATCTGCACCGCGGGCTGGAAGACCACGTGCACGTTGGCAAAGAGGGGCACGAAGGAGACCCAGGTGACGAAGTAGGCCAGCATGGCAAAGGTCAGGCTGCGGGCGCCATTGTAGCGGCCGGGCCGGCTCTGCACCAGGAAGGTGCCCAGGAAGCACAGGAAGGCCAGCGTGGCATTGACGGCGTGCACGAGGCCGAAGCTGACCCAGGAGCGCACACGGCAGTGTACCAGTGCCTCTGTGGGCAGCATCTGCCAGTCTGTCACCATCTCCGGTGGGAAGGCCACCAGGTACCAGGTGCAGAGTGCCGTCTCCACCAGCATGGCGAGCAGCACTGCCAGCCAGGCCCACGGCCCCCACAGGAGGCTCTGCAGCCAGTCTGCCCAGCCCGGCGGCAGCTCTGACCTCACAAAGATCTCAGCCGCCTGCAGGAAGAGTGTGCTCAGGCAGCCAGTGAGCGGGAGGTGGAGCAGCAGCTGCTGGGCCAGGCAGATGGTGGGGCTGGGCCGGCCGGGGAACAGGAGGACACTGAAGCAGACGAGGCCCAGGCAGACCAGGCCAAAGCAGGCCCGTGGCCCACCTGAGGCCCGCACCAGCGGGCTGTCCCAGTGCCAGACGAAGAGTCCCAGGGCCACCAGCACCAGGCCCAGAGCCAGGCCCAGCACCACAAGCAGCACCAGCACAGCCGGCTCCCCCCACGCCAGGAACCTGTGCCTGCGGGGGAAGCACTGGGTGCTCCGATCCGGGGACCACTGGTCCTGGTCACACTGGATACAGAGGGGTTCATCTGAGGTGTGGGAGGAGAGAGGGGTGCTGGGGGCCACTGGCTTACCCCAGACTCACCCCTGCTGTGGGCTGTGGCCTCAGAGCCAGGCCTGTGCTCCTGACCCTGCAGGGACCCTCCCCCTCTCCTGCTTCAGCGTGGGCAGGCCCCCTCAGCGGGCTCACCTGGGTTGCGCTGGTAGCTGCCAGCCTTGCAGTCCACACAATCGTAGCAGCAGGAGTGGAAGCCCTTCACACGGCGCACCTGGCCCTCCCTGCACTGCCGCGAGCACTGGGACACCGGCTCCTGGGATGGAGTGTTGGGGCTCAGGCTCTGCTAGGCCTCAGCAGAGCTATGTGTCGCTGGGGACATGCGCTCCGGCGCTCACCTCGTTTCCCTGCGTGTGCCAGGACATCTGGGAGTGCTGGAGCTGCAGGCGGCCGTCGAAGGTGCCCACGGTGTGCAGCGAGGGCGTCAGGTCCTTCCAGACCCACAGCTTGAGGTCATAATTCACGCCTATGTTCCCGCTGCTGTCGAACCGCAGCGTCAGGCCACGTGTGTGGAAGCTCAGATTGTACATGTTCTCCAGGAGCTAGTGGGAGGGTTGGAGGGTGGTGGGGCTGGGCAGGGAGCCGCCGCCAGTCCAGAGCCACCCCTGCCCTGCCATCCCCTTCTCCTTGGGGGCTCAGGTCACATGCACAGCCGGCCCAGCTCCCGTGCCCTCACCTGCCAGGGCTGCACGGGCTCCCGCTGGGGGCAGCCTGAGGCGTTGCAGAGCAGTGCATTGTGGAGCGCCTGGGCCACGCCGTACACAGCCGCATAGGCCGCAAATGTCCGGTGGTGCAACAACGCAGCTGACACGTTCTCCAGTGTGATGTGGTCACACTGGGGACAGCGGGGTCCCACCACATGGTCCTCCAGGCCTGCCTGCTCAGCGTCCAGTGAGGCGCAGAAGGCAGGATCGGCAGCCAGGGCCAGGCGCGTCTGCACGTAGGATGGGAAGTCGGGCATCGGGGCGCCCTGGTGCAGGAAGCCGAGCACGGTGCCCACCTGGTCCATGCCAGGCAGCTTCATGACCAGGTCCGAGATCAGCCAGGCCTCGCTGGCCACCCACACCTTGGGCGAGAGCTTGCAGTGGATGCTGTAGCTGAAGAGCATGTGGGCCGAGTGGGCGGAGGAGAACACCACCACCACCTGCACGCTGCTCTGGTTCACCTGCTGCAGCAGGCCCTGCACTGAGCCCAGCCTCAGGCTGTTGGCGTGGGGCAGCGGCACCAGGCCCTCGTGCGCGATGCAGATGCCCCTGGCAGTGGCCAGGCTGGAGAAGAGGCTCAGGCCCTGCCGGCCATATTCATCGTCACTGCCCACGGCGGCCACCCAGTTCCAGTGGAACTCCTGCAGCAGCTCCACCATGGCCACTGCCTGCACACGGTCGCTGGGCACCGTGCGGAAGAAGGACGGGAACGTCTCACGGTTGCTCAGCCGGTCGATGCTGGCGCCGTAGCTGACCTGCAGGGCCGGGTGACAACTCCTGACACGGGGGCTCCCGAGGTGCCGGTGGGGGGATGCGGGAAGAGATGGGGCGCACCTGGGGCATGAGGAAGAAGCTGAAGAACTTGCCGGTGACCAAGGCAACCTCAGATGAGTGGGGCCCGATGACAGCCAGCACGCGGGGCTGGTACTTGGTGTAATCACAGTAGGCGGCAATGCTGCGGCTGCCCGCCTTGGCCAGGAACACCAGGCTGGGCTTCATGGCGACCACTGGCTCTGAGCACGTGTCAAACAAATCGTAACCCAGGCGCAACCCTGGGAGCAGGGCAGACCCGTTGTTGATCTCCTCCACAGCCATCTTCATGGCCAGTGCCCAGAGCAGGCCGAGGGATGAGAACCTGGGGCCACAGGGGCGGAGGTGGCCGACACCGCTTCCTCGTGGGGCACACCCAACCCAAGCCACCCAGCCTGGCCCCCCACTCCTGGCCCCCCTACCTGCATTCAGTGGTGTTGGGCCACGTCCTGTCGCCCAGCCTTGCATCCTCGGCTGAGCCCAGGGGGAAGAGCCCGCCCAGCACATAGTCCCCTGGCATGCTGAGCTGCTGGGACAGGCACAGAGGGGCCCCTGCCCCCAAGCCCAGGAGAGCCTTGAGACCCAGGAGAGCCATGAGGCCCGGGAGAGCCAGGCGTGGCATGGCAGATGGCAGCTTCCAGAAGGGATGGCAAGAGGGAGAATCGAGTGGGGTCCCAGATATGGTGAGTCGGGGCAGGGAGGGGCGAAGGATTTGTTTAGCAAAACATTCGCCCGTCCTCACCTGCCTGCCCAGGGCCCTGCAGACATCCTCTACTTCCTGGGCCCCCCAGCTTTGCTCACATTGGACTGTTATCCTGATACCACCACCAGGCTCTGTGGCCAACAGTGACCCGGGCATGCAGGCTCTGGGCAGCCACTGACCATGACCTTGTTACCTGCCTGTGCCCAACACCCTGGAGCCCACCTGTTCCTAGAAGGGAGATGGTCATGCAGGACCTGTCCACCAGAGGGGCTTGGAGCCTCCAGTTGCCTGTGGGACAGGCTTGGACGTTCCAGTGCCCCAGGGAGTAGCCATAGAAACACTGTCTCCAGCCCTGGGGAGGCACTGCGGGCAGTGGCGAAGGGCGGGCGCTGGAGCGGGCAGGTGCCTCCCCGTGGGAACAGAGCTCACAGCTGGGCCTGTGGAGGGCGCATGCAAACAAGGGAGGAAATGCCACAACCAAATGGGCTGCTGCAGCTGGGCCAGCACCAGGTGTGCACAGGGACCTGATGGACAAGCTAATAGCTCCCCCAGGCCTCTGGATGCTTGGCAACTGGTCTCCCCTGGCCTGGGGCTGGGGCCCTCATGCACGTGGGAGCTGGGAGCCGGGGCAGGCTAGCAGCAATGCCCCTGGGATGGGGTGGGGGCCTACCAGACATTTATGGGATGTGGTCTAGGGACCTGGTCTTTGCCCGTCCCCACTGCCCTACGGGGAGGGCCCATGCTGCACAGCACATTCTGGACCCACGCGCACACACACACATGCAGAACGCACATGACACACACGCATGCAGAGCCCACATCTACATGTTTGTACATGCGCATGCACACATGTGCAGCCCTCACTCTCTGGCCGGGCGGGCCCCAAGCTGTTCTCCCAAGCCAGTCCCTCACTGTCACTGGCCTTTGCTGGCACCACACAGGGCTCTGGTCCCTCCTGGGTGGACAGAGCTAGACGGGCCGCAGCCGGAGACTTGGAGGTGGCTTGTGTTGGATACTGCTATTCAGTTCTGACCTTTGGGCCATGTCCAAAAGGACCCTGCTTGACGTATGTCCTTTCCATCCGGGTTACTGACACAGAGCAGCCCCCTTCACTGGCAGCAGCCCAGGCAGATCTTTCTTCTCCCCATAGTGAGTGTGGCTGGCCTCAGACTGCCCTCCCAACCCAGCCCTTAGGTGATTCTGTGACTAAGTTTTCTCACCTATAAAATGGGGACAGTAATGTGGGCCTTGGCAGGGGTTAGGGGGGACCAAGCTAAAGCCTGCAGAGACCCCTAACCTGGGCCAGGGCATGTCTCATGTTCCCGTGCCTGATACTACCCCGAGAACCTGGACACCCGTCCTGGCGCGCAGTACCTGTTCTGTAAAGGCAGTTTATTTACACTGGTAAAGCCATCACCACATTACAGCTTCTAAGGGCCCCCCGCCGTGGCTCACACGTATGTACATCTGCTGTGGATACCGTCCCTTGGCACCCAAAGTCCTGGGCTCACAGTGAGAAGCCAGTGGGAGAGGCCGGGCCCTGAGCACAAGGTGGTGGTCAGGCTGGGCAAGGGGTCCAGGCTCCTCCCTCGTGCTAGGTCACCCTGAGTTTCTGGAGCTCCCTGGGGGTGGGGCAGCAGGGGGTAGGGAAGAGGGAACAGAGCATCTGGCCGGACTCTGGGGAGGGAGAGGCCAGCAATGGCCCAGAGGGGTCCTAGGCTCCTGGGGGCTCTTGGGCTGTGCTATACACACTCACAAGCTGCAGGAGGCAGTGACTGTGTGCAGGTCTGCAGAGGCGGGGCAGGCCTTCCCTTGGGCTCCAGGTCCTGCTGTCACAGCCGAGTGCAACCAGGCCCCTGGCTAAGGAGGAGGCAAGGGGCAGGGAGAAAGCCTGCCATGCTGACCGCTGCCCAGGGAGTTTTCCTGTCCTGGGGATGGTGGCCTGTATGGAGGGGCCCGAGGCAGCCCAGCTGGGCAGATGCCGCGTCCCAGGGCCTGTGACCTCCCCCATCTCACAGACTTCACCCCCAGGCTGGTGCAGCTTTCCCACGAACACTGATGGTACCCCACTCCCTTCTCCTGCACTTCACCCACCTGGGCGAGGCTTGACTGGACACGTGTGTAACACAGCTGAGGGTAAAGATAAGGTGCCCCAGGGAAGGGAGAGGCCAGGTGTGGAGCAGACGGCCAGCGCCTGCCTTCTGTCGCAGCCCGCCAGTAGCCCGTGTGCAGTGGCTGGAGGTGCGGTCCGAGTGGCTCCCGACAAGCTCAGCTCACAGGAGGACAGTGATTTTCCCAGCCCTGGGGGACCCAGAAAGTTCCATGGTGGAATGACGGATAGGTTCTGCCCGTCCCAGCCCAGCTCTGGATGAGGGAAGCCCACCCTGCCCGGGCCTGTCAGCTCCTAGGGCAGGTCCAGCAGGCCGTGCTCGGCGTAGAGCTTCTGGGAGACGTTGTAGACGTGCTCGATGAAGGGCAGGGCCTCGTCCAGCATCTCCACGGCCTGCTCGGGCGGCCCCACGTTCATGGTCTCCAGGAAGACCTTGCGTGTGGGCAGCGTGCAGAAGGCCACGGTGACGGCCCGGCGGATGATCCAGGGGTGGTAGGCGGCCAGCGAGGCATTGTAGGAGTCGGTGCAGAGTGCAGTGGTGCTTGCATCCTCGGGGCTGGTGCGCACACCCTCCAGGAAGAGCTGCAGCCAGTGCAAGGCACGGTGTAGTCGAAGCACCGTCCGGCAGCCTGAGTTGGGGTGGCGGGCACGCCGCTGCAGGTCCACTAGCTGGTTGCCCACTTCGTACGCCACCATGGACTGCAGGCTGCTATAGTGCTCCCGCTGGGGGCCGCTGCGCAGGCGCTCCATGGTCTGCAGCTTTGCCACCACGTCCTTGGAGATGAAGGAGAAGACGGTGCCCAGGCTGCTCAGGAACCTGCGAGGGAGGCAGGTGCTCAGCCAGGGCGGGAAGGCTCAGCACGGCTGGCCAGGGGCAAGCGACAACAGCAGACCGGCCCCCAACAGGCCTGTGCCTGCCAGTGCTGGTGGAATGCAGGTGGTGCCCACCGCAAGTGTGGCTGGACCCTCACAGGGCAGGGGCCCTTGCACGCACCTGACCAGCCCCCTCCAGCCGGCGAGGTAGTGGTCCAGCAGCACCTCCTCCTTCTCATTGAGACACTGCTTGAAACTGACCAGGACAACTTGGAGATTGAACTCTGACTCCAAGGCATCCATTCTTCAACAGGAGCTGAAATGCACAGAGTCGGGTGGAGGGTTGTCTCCCTGTGAGTCAGCTCAGTCTCTGGGTCATTGTTTTGGGCAGAAGCAATTGGACAGAAATAGCCGGGATCCCGCTGCTCCCCACTGAAAGCCCGAGAGAAGCCCCACCCCAAGGTCAGCCCCTCCTCCGCGAGCCCACCGGGGTGTGCTCAGGAGCAAACTCGCAGACACACGACCTGGCCCTGCTGTGCCCTTTGCCAGAGCACGTGCCCACAGCTCATAGTCCCTCCTGCCACTCGGGCTTGGCAAACCACTGCCACACCTTACTCGAGGGAGGCATCTCTGCTCAGCTTTTCTTGTTTATTGTGTCTCTCGAGTGTGTCTGTTCTTACTAGTTGGAGAAGCATTTGCTGAGTCCCCACCCAGAACCAGGCACACACTCAGGTGCACTGTGAGTGAGACAGACAGCCAGGTCATCCTGGGGCGACAGTCTAGTGGCAAATGTGTGTGTATGTCGGATAACAACAAAGACAGGAAGTTCCAACACGATAGGTAAAAGGACAAGTACCACAGAGAAAGAGCCTGTGGACTGAGGTGGGAGCATCCTTGCTCAATGCTGAATCCCAAGAGCCAGAGCAGGGGCTGCAGGGTCAGCATCTGCTGACAGATGGACAGACACCAGTCTTTCCACTCCTACTGTACCTACATGTCCCACACAGAAGGGCAGCTGGACCAAAGGTCTTCCCACATTCTCAAGACATCCACAGGCCCCTCCCCATGCCCACACATTAGTGGGTGTTCAGGGCCTGCACTGTGGTGTGGCTCTAACAGGGTCTTAGCTGTATCTCACTTCACGTCCAGGACAAGTTCTTACCCCTTTGGGCATGGGGTTTCCTGTGCCCTTGGTGCTGGGAGTCCTGTGGGAGCCCCAGTGGGAGGAAAGCTGCCCAAGCTATGGCGAAAGCCAGGCAGGAGAGAACACCTGGGTGCCTGAACAGGTTCTGCCTTCCACCCTGTGGGCAAATCACACACTGTCCTGAGACCCAGTCCTACAACCTGGGGGGGAATGGGCCAGCACACCCTGCCCTCGCCACCACCCAGGCTGCTGGGAGCATCTGATGAGGCCCAATGGGTACCGAGGCCCTGCAGGCCCCACGGGCTGGCCGCATGTCTGGCTGCAGGCGGAGAGCCCAGAGGTGAGCTCATCCTCCCTTCAGGTGTCGGGGCAGCAGTGCCTGGCCTCGGGAAGAGGGCACTCTCGAGACTGTCAGGACACCGCTCCTCTCTCTCAGAGCCTCAGGTTTCTGACCATGAGCGGATGGCCTCTGAGGCCCTCAGGCTACCTTCCTGGTCACCAGACATCCTGCGGGCCTGGCCTTCCTGCCCAGAATGCGAGCCAGCAGCCAACAGGAGGTGCCGGAGCCTTTCAGAGCTTGGAAACAACAGGAAGGGCAGTGGCGGTGCAGCCCGGACGGGCGGCCTGCCAGCTCTGGAAAGGTGATGCAGGGCACCGCCACGGCTGCCCCAGGGTCAGCCCACATCCCCAAGGTCAGGAATCGTCTGGAGGCCGGCCTGAGCACCGGAGCCGAGTGGCTGACAGCAAGCTGAAGGCCCCCAGGAAAAGGGGGCAGCCCTCCCTGCCCTACCCCTCAGGTCCAGCGGGTGGGAGCGGGGCTTTGTCCGGGAAGTCCTGCAAGTCTCGCCCGGGAAGGGGGGCTCAGGTGGCGCCGGGCTCGCTTGGGTGGGACCCCGGTTCTGGGCGGGTCCTGCTCTAGTTGGGGCCCAGGAAGAGACAGGGGCCGGGGGTCCGGGCCGGCGCGGGAGCCGGGTCTTTGGCTGCCCCCTCCCGCGCCCAGGGTCCCGCGTTGGCCCTTCGGCAAGGCTCAGGCCGGCCCGCCCGGTTCGGTTGGGCTGGGTTTCCCCACCGCCGGCCCGAACCGGCCGCACCCCCCTCACCTGCGCCGCTGCCGCTCACCTGCGCCGCCGGAGCAGCTGGGGGACCCCGCGGCCCCACCCCCGGCCACCGCCTCGCCGCCCGGGACTGGCTGCCAGTCGACCAATCAGAAGTCTCGACGTGCGGGCCCGCGTTTCCGGCGGGCTCACCGGAAGCTGGCCCCGTTGGGGCTGCGCCTGCGCAGAGAGTTGCCGCGACTGGGGCGCGCGTGGCTGGGTCTGAGGTCCTGGCGCCGGGGTCTCGCGGTGTCGTGGTGGTCCCGCCGGCTCGCTGAGCGCGAGCGGCAGGATGCCCGAGATCAGGGTCACGCCCCTGGGTGAGTGCCGCGCGGGGGGAGCGCCGAGGAGGGGCCGTGGGAGGGCTCGGAGGGCAGGGCGGCCGCGCAGGCGCCCACCCCGGGCGTACCAGTGCTTCCTGCGCGCCCCCTGTACCCCGCGCTGGTGCTTCACTGCGCCTGTGCTCCTGCCTCTGCTTCCTCGCCAATCCCTGCCCTTCCACCTCCTCCGTCTGTCTCGCGCCCTGCTTCCCCGCAGCCTCCTTGGTCCGTCGGCGGTTCACCCCGGGTCAGCCCTTTTGCTTGACAACTGCAGCGTTAAGAAAAAAAAAAGGTTTTTGCAAAAGATGTAGGTGTACAGTTTAAAGGCCCAAAGAATATAGAAGGGTGCGAAGGAGGAAAGACCACTCGGAGTCCCGTGTCCCAGGAACGGCTGGGGTTATCACTTTGGTGGCCAGCCTTCCAGATGTGTCTGAGTACTCTTCGCGTACACATGCTCGGTTCTGTTCGGGAACCTGTCACCTTCCCTGGGCCCTGCATTGGGAGCATGTTCGCGTTGGGCTGCCCCGCACAGCTCCAAATCCTTTCTTCTGGCCTGAGGTCTTCCTGCTGAATAGCCTACCCAGCCCCCACTGTGGGCACTGAGCTGTTGACAGCTGCAGCGAACACTCATGCCGCTGGTCTGCGGGGTCAGAGCACACATCTCACGCTGCCATAGTTGTCACCCCCACGGCCTCTCTTAGCTGTTGGCTCAGGGCACCCCACTCAGCTGCTAAAGCCCCACACTCTCCCTAGTGCCTGGTTCTTCTCCAGGGGTTTCTGCGGGATCCTCCTTCCAGCATGCCTTTTTCCCATTTGGCCCCTTTCTCATTGCTCATGTGCCTGTGGGCTGGTCCTGGGATTTCTGTGACTTCACATTCTTGTCTGTAAAGAGGGGTGGCCCTTCCGCTTCCCACAGATATTTGCAGGGCTTCTGAGCTGGGCATGGCTCTGGGCTGGAGGGGCAGCAGAAAGCCGACGGCTGAGACATTGCCATCTGGGTAGGAACAGGCCAGGCCTGTGAGAGACTTTGAGGCCACTGCTTGTGGCTGAGCTGCCTGAGATGGGCAAGCGAAGCCATCACCTGCTGTGGCCTGGTCAGCCGTGTGTGTGGTGCTCACAGAAGGTTCAGGTGGCAGCAGAGGGAGGCTTGTGGGTTTCAAGATGACAAGCTTGTCATTTGCTGTCATCAGGTCTTGCAAAGCTGTGTTCCTTCTGGACCCCCAGACCCCAGAGGTGACAGATGGCTGTATGAGGTGGCTGGGATTTGCCCCACAGTGACTGGGGCATCTGGGCAGGGCTTGGAGGTCAGGAACATGGATGGGACTCAGGTGCAGATCTGGGCTGGTAAGGGCACAGTGGTGGGGCATCTGTACTGCGGCCATTGTAGTTGGTCATTGCTGAACAGGGGAGCCGTGTTTCCCCGTGGCTGCACTGAAGCCACACAGTGTCCCTCTGCAGTGGCACCACCAGGAGCTGCCTGATGCCTCTTGAGGGCAGGGGGCCCCGCAGCTCCAATGTGGCCCCTGCTAAGGTTTTGGAACGAGTGGTGAGGCCCCAGGGAGACTCGACTTGCCTCTGTTGAGTGCTGGGACCAGTGTCCAGCACCCTTACTCAGCCCCTGGCCTTGAAGGTGCAGGTGGGCCCAGGTGGGTGGGTGGCTGTGCAGCTGCCTGGAGAGGGGAGTGGCAGGGCCTGAGGCAGTGGGGAAGAGCCCGAGGTGGCCTTGGCGCCTTGTCCCTTCCCTGTGCATTTCCCTTCTCCATATGTGGAGGTGGAGATGCTTCTCTCACACGTCGTCCACACAGCAGCCACAGAAGTCTGTTTCCCCAGCCCATTGAGTGTTCTGCAGGGTGAGGGGCCCAGAGCATCCTGTGGAGCAGGTGGCTTGGCCTTGGCCTTGGGGCTGTCCTTGCAGGGGCCACGGAGGGAGGCAGCACCTCTCACCCGCCCTCCTGTTCAGGGGCTGGCCAGGATGTTGGCCGAAGCTGCATTCTGGTCTCCATCGGGGGCAAGAACGTCATGCTGGACTGTGGGATGCACATGGGCTTCAGCGACGATGTGAGTCCTGGGGAAGGTGGCCCAGAGGCACTCGAGGGTGGGCAGCCATCGCCCAGGCCACTTCAGTCACCGCCAGCAGTAGGACTCAGGCCTTGGAGTCTTAGGTCTGTTACATGGAGTGGGGATGGTCTGAGCACGTGAGCATTGGTAGGAGGCAGGTGGGTCTGGGATCACTGCATCCCTGCGCAGCCCCCCACCATCACTTAACAGGCGGGGCACCCTGTGTTGGGGGGTGGGTCAGTGAAGGGCTGTGTGGGGCTGGCTCTGTGACTGCAGGCTGGGCTTCTGGCTGGGTTACTGGTCTGGCAGTTTGACCCCCTCTGTGCATGCTTGGAGGCTGTGTATAGTCAGCAGTCCTGGAGGGCCTGTGGGGTGGGGGGGGGCAGTGTCCAGGGTCAGCCTGCACCCCCATCCCCCTGGGGGCAGCTCCCTCCAGCTCCTGCAGACCCAGGCAGCCTGCCCATCCTGACGCTTTCGTCCTGACTCTTTCTCTCGGCTTGGCAGAGGCGCTTCCCTGACTTTTCCTACATCACCCGCAACGGCCGGCTGACCGACTTCCTGGACTGTGTGATCATCAGGTGGGCGCCTGACACTGCCAGCTCCTGCCTTCCCCGCCTCCCGGGCCCTGTGGTGGGGTGTAGGCCGAGGGCTGCCGCCGGCCCGGGTTCTGTCCCAGGTGCCTCACCCTCGGGGCTGGCTTTTCCACTGCTGGACACTGTGGTCATAGGTGTTCATGGCTGCTCCTTGGTGGGCAAGGCCAGCCTTGTAGAGCCAGGGGGTCCTCTGAGCTGTGTGTGCCTGTTGGCTGTACCTCCCGCCCCAGTGCCATGGGAAGGAGCCCCGGGTGCCCCAGGAAGATGGGCAGAGGGTGCTTGGGGGCCACCCCACCAATAGTGCGTCTCAGCTACTGAGCCCAGGGCTTGGCACTCAGCCTCTCAACACTTAGCAGCAGTGACCATACCCTCCTGGCCAGTCCTCAATCTTGCGGGCCTCCCCAGGTCCTCATCCACTCTGCTCCTGACCTCCAGGCTCAAGGTCCAGCCTCCCCACCCCCACACTCCCCTAGACAAACATTTATGGGACCCAGACCCCCTCACCACCCTGACCTTCACCAGGTGGCCTAGATGACCTCAGCGGCCTCCTGCCTGTCCCCACCCCCAACACCTGCAGCTCAGGGACCTGCCAACCTGAGGCAGCCTTGTCCCCAGCTGGGGGTCCCTTTGGTCCTGGCCCCTCCTTGGACCTAGGCTTACACCCGGTGGGTCGGCTCCGCCTGGGCACTGCACCGCTATTCCCCCTGCCCTGATGCCTTCCCAGGCCTCATCCTGTTGCCAGCCCTTCTCTGTCTTCCCGACCGCCACCCAGGATGGTGACTCAAATACACTGTCCCCCGGCACCTTTCGGTTTCTTCCTGGGACGTGACGTCTGACACGTGTGGTGCCTGGAGTGGTTATTGCTGTGCTGGATGTTCAGGGTCTAAGTCCCAGGTGACAGCAGGGTCGCCTCTCTTGCCCCTTCCTCACTCCTCAGTGCATACTTAGGGCAGAGTGACACACAGCAGGCACTCGGAGTGGAGGAGAGTGAGTGGCTGACCTTGAGCCCGGGCTGGCGCACAGGGGCGGTGAGAGGTGGGGCTCACTGGGGAGCAGGGCCCCGGCTGACGGGCGGTGCACCCCCAGCCACTTCCACCTGGACCACTGCGGGGCACTGCCCTACTTCAGCGAGATGGTGGGCTACGACGGGCCCATCTACATGACCCAGCCCACCCAGGCCATCTGCCCCATCCTGCTGGAGGACTACCGCAAGATCGCCGTGGACAAGAAGGGTGAGGCCAACTTCTTCACGTCCCAGATGATCAAGGACTGCATGAAGAAGGTGGTGGCCGTCCACCTCCACCAGACAGTCCAGGTCAGGGCTGCACACACCCCACCTCGCACTCTCTTCTGTCTGGCCCCAGGGGCAGCAGTACTTGGGCGGGGCCCCTGCCGCTGCTCCAGCTCTGAGCACCCTGGGGGCCAGGTCAGAGGCTCCCTGGAGCTCCAGTGCACCGGTGGGCAGGGCAGGCCAGCCCGGGTACCGGGCAGTGGAGTCTGGGCTTCGTCTCAGTGGCTGTTGTGCGCAGGTCAGCGAGGAAGTGAAGTGTTGTAGGCGGGAAGTGACATCAGCTTCGGTGAAGTTTACCCCAAAGGTTGTGGATTTGTCTGTTTCTCCTTAGTCTTGGTTTTGCTGGTTATTAGGTTTTTAAGTTTGGGGCCATCTGATCCTTCTGGCTGAACCCTTCGTCACACGAGGTAGCGTGTTTATCTGTCACGGGGCTTCTACCTCTGCATCTGTCCCTGGTAACGTGGTTCAGCCCTGGCTCCCCACCTTTGGGGGGTGTTTGCACAGACGTCCTTCCTGCAGCATGTCTTATTTGTGATTCTTTGAAGAAGCACATGGTTTGTGTTCAGTCCAGCCTGTTAACCTGTCCCTCAGGGGGAGGGTTTGGACTCTGCACGTATAAGGCAACTCTGGGAGCCTTCTACCGTCTGCTTCTTGCTTGTCCTGCCTCTTCTGTTATTTCCCCCAGTTTATTGCCTTTTTCTGGATTGATTTAAAAAAATTTTTTTTTTTTACTTACTGTATTATTTAACTTTTTTTATTTTGGGGGGGAGGTAATTAGGTTCATTTATTTTTTTTTAGAGGAGGTACTGGGGATTGAACCCAGGACCTCATGCATGCTAAGCATGTGCTCCACCACTTGAACTATACCCTCCCCCCCCCCCGATTTTTTAAGATTCTATTTCTCCTCTAATTTGGTTAGTAACAATATATTGTTTTGTAATTTTTTTGGCGATAGAGATTACAAAACATCCACAACAACAAAAGTCTAAGGTACTTGGAACTTCAGACTCTTTCCCGGACAAGGCAGAGCCTGAGGAGACTCTAAGCCCGCTTCCCCTCCCCTGACGCGCAGGCTGTGCCTCTGGGTGCTTGGATTCCCTCGTGTGTGCGGCCAGCACAGCCTCCTCCTGCATGCTGGCCACGTCAGGCCCGCCAGCTGCCCACTGTCTCTGCTCCCTGCATTCTTTGCTTCTTGTTTAGGATAATTCACCCTCTGCCTGGGGACGGCAGGTGCAGGTCTGCTGGTGATGAATTCTCAGATGGGTTTATTTCACCCTCGTTGAAAGACTGCTTTCATTAGGGTGACCGTTACTTTCAGCGCTGTGGTCTTCCTACCTGCTGTTCGGAAGAGAATCTTTCTCGGGCTGCTTGGAGGAGGGTGTCGTTCCCCGTGGGCTGTGGTGGGCATGTGGTGTGGACCCCCATCTCGTCTTGCTGAGCCTGCTCTCATGCGGGGCCTCCTGGATCTGCGGTTCTGCCTGCTGCTCTCCTCCCAGCTGGGCCCTGTCAGCCGAATGCCAGACCTTTCTTCCCCATACCCTCCCCGTCCTGTTCCTCCGTGCTCTGCGCTGGATATCCTCTTCCGGACATCTTGGTTCATTAATTCTCTTCTCAGTAACATGCTGTTAAACTCATCTGTCAAATTCCTTTTTAGAAAGGTTAATATATAGTTGAGTTACAGTATCACAAGCACGGTGATTCAATTTTTAAAGATTATACTCCACTTATTATAAAATATTGGTTATACTCCCTGTGTTGTAAAATGTGTCCTTGTAGCTTATTTATTTTATATGTGACAGTTTATTCCTTTTAATCTTCTACCCCAGTCTTGCCCCTCCCCCTTCCCTCTCCCAACTTGTAACCACTAATTTGTTCTCTGTATCTGTGAGTCTGCTTCTTTTTGTTATATTGACTGTGTTACATCTTTTAGATTCCACATACAAATGATATCATACAGTATTTGTCTCTCTCTGTCTGACTCATTTCACTTAGCATAATGCCCTCCAAGTCCATCCATGTTGCTGCAGATGGCAAAATTTCTTTTTTATGGCTGAGTAGTATTCCATTGTATAAATATCCCACAGCTTCTTTATCCAGTCATCAGTCGATGGACACTTAGGTTGCATCCATGTCTTGGCTATTTCAAATAATGCTGCTGTGAACATTGGGGTGTATGTATCTTTTTGAATTAGTGTTTCCATTTTTTTCAGATATATACCCAGGATTGGAATTGCTAGGTCATATGGTAGTTCTGTTTTTAGTTTTTTGAGGAACTTCCATACTGTTTTCCACAGTGGCTGCGCTGATTTACATTCCTACCAACAGTGCACGAAAGTTCCCTTTTCTTCACGTCCTCACCAGCATTTGTTATCTGTGGCCTTTTTGATGATGGCTGTTCTGACAGGTATGAGGTGATACCTCATTGTGTTGGTTTTTTTTTTTTTAATTTTTATTTTTTTGGTGGGGTGTAGGTAATCAGGTTTATTTATTATTTTAATGGAGGCACTGGGGATTGAACCCAGGACCTTGTGCATTCTAAGCACGCACTCTATCGCTGAGCTATACCCTCCTTCTCATTGTGGTTTTGATCTGCATTTCCCTGTATTTGATTTGATTAGGGATGCTGAGCATCTGTTCATGTGCCTGTTGGCCATCTACATGTCCTCTTTGTAAAAATCTCTGTTCAGGTCTTCTGCCCATTTTTTAATCAGGTTGTTTTTTGGGTGTTGAGTTGTATGAACTATTCATGTATTTTGGATATTAATGCCTTATAGGTCATGTCATTTGCAAATATTTTCTCCTGTTCAGCAAGTTATCTTTTCATTTTGTGGATGCAAAAGCTTTGTCTAATTAGGTTCCATTTGTTTATTTTTGTTTTTATTTTCTTTGCTTTAGGAGACAAATCCAAAAAAATATTGCTACAATTTATGTCAAAGTGTGCTCTGTGTATGTTTTCCTCTAGGAGTTTTCTGGTTTCTGGTCTTATGTTTAGGTCTTTAATCCATTTTGAGTTTATTTCTGTATATGGTGTTAGAAAACATTCTAATGTTGGTCTTTTACAGGTAGCTGTCCAGTTTTCCCAGCACGACTTACTGATGACACTCTTTTCTCCATTGTATATTCTTACCTCCTTTGTCATAGATTAATTGACCATAAGTGTGCGGGTTTATTTCTGGGCTCTCTATCCTGTTCCATTGATCTATATTCTGTTTTTGTGCCAGTACCACACGGTTCTGATGACTGTAGCTTTACAGTGTCATCTGAAGTCAGAGAGCCTGATTACTCCAGCTCCGTTCTTCGTTCTCAAGGTTGTTTTGGCTATTCAGAGTCTTTCGTGTTTCCATACAGATTTTACAGTTATTTGTTCTGGTTCTGTGAAGAAAGCCATTGGCATTGGACAGGATTGTGCTGCGTCTGTAGACTGCCTTGGGTGCTGTGGGTCGTTGGATTCTTAGTTTGGGTTGTTATCATTTCTGGCTTTAAAATTCCTACATTGTGAAAAGTGATTTCTAGTTTTTGGCCGACCTTCTCAATCCTCCTCTATCTCTGAATACATTAGCCACAGTCCTTTGAAGTCCATGTCCGAGAACTTCAGAAGTCCTGAGTTTGCTTTTCCAGACTGTTACTTCTCTTGGTTTCGTCCCTGTTGTCTCATTTCTGGTGTCTGGTTGCTTTTGATTGAGAACTGAGCTTCGTGTGTGAAAAACAGGGACAACAAAAGGCTTAGAAGACGTCGTCCATGTCCGTCCCCCACCTCCCTGCCCCTCTGCCGTCCTCCCTTAACCAACCACCGGCCCAGCACCACCTGCAGACCTGAGTTCAGCCCTTTTCTTCGTAGGTGGATGATGAACTGGAAATCAAGGCTTACTATGCAGGCCACGTGCTGGGAGCAGCCATGTTCCAGATTAAAGTGGGCTCAGAGTCTGTGGTCTACACGGTCAGTGGAAGCGTCTGGGGCACAGGAAGGACTGCCTGGCCAGGGAGAGGGAGGAGGCATCCTCCTCACGGCCACATTCTTTGCAGGGTGATTATAACATGACCCCGGACCGGCATTTGGGGTAGGTAGGCCGGCTAGTGCATTTATTTCACACTGTGGGGCCCCAGCAGCACAGTGACCCTCAGGGGTGTGCCAGGTTCCCAGGGATCAGCTCGTCACCGGCCCCCTCAGGTGCTGCCTGTGATGTTTGACTGCTGGGGCCTGTGCAGGAGGGCAGGGGCTGGCATCCAGGGGTTGCTCCAAACCTTGCCACCGTGAGCCCTGTCCACCTGTTCTAGAGCTGCCTGGATCGACAAATGCCGCCCCAACCTGCTCATCACAGAGTCCACGTACGCAACCACCATCCGAGACTCCAAGCGCTGCCGGGAGCGAGACTTCCTGAAGAAGGTTCACGAGACCGTGGAGCGTGGTGGGAAGGTAGCAGCCGTGGGGTGATGGGCACCAGTCAGGGCTGGGCCTCGTGGCCCCCAAGCCTTTCAGCTTCCCCTGGCAGGTGGTCAGGGGCCATGGTGCTGTGTTGTGGGCATAGAGGGAAGAGGTTATGCTCAGAATGGGAGGGAAAATTCACCTTGAAGACCCTTCAGTGGGGGTTCATTGGCCTTCATGTCTCAGATCCCAGTGAAGGGCTGGCCAGAGCATCTGCCATGGTCACTTTTGGACAGACTGGCTGGGGGCAGAACGTGGGGGGCTGTCTACAGTTCAGCCATCCAGATGCCAGGCCATGACCTCAGTGGACACAGCCTCCAGCCATCAGAGCTGCCAGCAGGGCTGGTCTTCACAGCAGCTGCTCCCTTAGAAGGCAGCCACAGGGAGCCACTGCCGCCACTGTGCTTGGGGGTGGTCAACGTGGCCAGGGTTCCAGCCCGAGCCGCCCTTGCCCTCCCTACCCTCCCCCTGCAGGTGCTGATCCCCGTGTTTGCTCTGGGCCGCGCTCAGGAGCTCTGCATCCTGTTGGAGACCTTCTGGTAGGTACAGCCAGGATGGCTCCTGGAAGCCCTGGCCTGCTGGCCGTAGGGTGGGAGGTGTCGGGGAGTGGCATTCCTTGCACTGGACTCAGCCTAGCTGAGGGCATGCGGGGCCCCAGACAGGCCCTGCCCGGCAGCCTCTCCACCATGTCCTGCCCTGGCTACAGGGAGCGCATGGACCTGAAGGCCCCCATCTACTTCTCCACGGGTCTGACGGAGAAGGCCAACCACTACTACAAGCTCTTCATCCCCTGGACCAACCAGAAGATCCGGAAGACCTTTGTGCAGAGGAACATGTTTGAGTTCAAGCACATCAAGGCCTTCGACCGGGCGTTTGCCGACAGCCCTGGTCCGATGGTGCGGTCAGGGTTGAGGGGTCCTGCCAGGCTGGGGCCCTGCCTGCAGGTCATGCAGGGAGTGAGGTGCCCCCGTGCTGGGAAGCAGGGAAGTCAGAAGGCTCTGAGGGCAGGTGGGGTTCTGCTGCTCTGACCGCCCGCCCCCACTCCCGTCCTGCAGGTCGTGTTTGCCACACCAGGGATGCTGCATGCTGGCCAATCCCTCCAGATCTTCCGGAAGTGGGCAGGGAGTGAGAGGAACATGGTGCGGGTCTGGACCCCAGGGCCTGGCCCTGGAGTGCTGGCGAGGTTGGGCAGGGGTAGGGGGGTCAGGTTCTCCCTGGCTTGGGGACATTGCTGCTGTCAGGAGGCGGCTTGGTACTCTGGGCTCTGGTGTCCGACCCAGGCAGCTCAGACTCCTGCTGCATCTTGGTCCATGTGCACCAGGCAGGGAAGCCCTCGGCCTCCTGAGCAGCCATTGTGGTGTCAGGCCTGGGCACACTTGTGCTGAGACCCTGAGCGTCCCTGGGTCTGCAGTGAGGCCTGGAATGGCAAGGGGCCTCTACCAAGGAAGGGCTCAGGTTCAGACGGGCAGAAAGGGTGGGCGGGGGGGGTGTCCTTGGAGGAAACCCCGAGGTAGGAGGTGGGAGGCCTGTGGGGTCCAGGGCAGCAGCCAGCACCATCCCTCCCTCCCTACAGGTCATCATGCCTGGCTACTGCGTGCAGGGCACCGTGGGCCACAAGATCCTCAGTGGGCAGCGCAAGCTGGAGATGGAGGGTCGGCAGGTGGTGAGTCACCCCTACCCTGCCTCCCCCAGCTCTGTGGAACCCCTGCTGGGTGGGTGGGGCCTCAGAGCTGCCCCTGTGCTGACAGCTCGCATGCGTGCTGTGACACTGCAGCTGGAGGTCAAGATGCAGGTGGAGTACATGTCCTTCAGTGCCCACGCAGACGCCAAGGGCATCATGCAGCTGGTGGGCCAGGCGGAGCCAGAGAACGTGCTGCTGGTGCATGGCGAGGCCAAGAAGATGGAGTTTCTGAAGCAGAAGATTGAGCAGGAATTCCGTAGGCAGCCCAGGCGAGGGCGGGCATGGGTGAGGGGGGGTTCAGGCAGGGCCTGGTGCAGACAGGGCCAGGCACCCTGGACTGAGGCTCTCTCACCCCCCGGCCCAGGGGTCAGCTGCTATATGCCGGCCAACGGCGAGACGGTGACGCTGTCCACAAGCCCCAGCATCCCCGTGGGCATCTCACTGGGGCTGCTGAAGCGGGAGATGGCACAGGGTATGTGGGCAGGGCACGCTGGGTGGGGTGGGGCAGCTGCTGGGCAGGTGGCCCCACAGACAGCTCCAGCCCCCCCTGCCCCTGCCTCACAGGGCTACTCCCGGATGCCAAGAAGCCCCGGCTCTTGCACGGCACCCTGATCATGAAGGACAGTGTGAGTGCGCAGCAGTCATGGGGCGGGGGCGGGGGCGGGGCCTGCTCCCAAGCTCTCTGACCTGCCACTGCCCTGCAGAACTTCCGGCTTGTGTCCTCAGAGCAGGCCCTCAAGGAGCTGGGCCTAGCCGAGCACCAGCTGCGCTTCACCTGCCGTGTGCACCTGCACGACACACGCAAGGAGCAGGAGACAGCCTTGCGCGTGTACAGCCACCTGAAGAGGTGGGCGCTGCACCCGCCCCTCTGGCCCTGGGGGGCAGGGTGTGAATGGGGCACAGGCAGAGTCTCACCAAGCCTCCTTGCAGCGTCCTCAAGGACCACTGCGTGCAGCACCTTCCTGATGGCTCCGTGACCGTGGAGTCCATCCTCATCCAGGCTGCCGCCCACTCAGAGGACCCAAGCACCAAGGTGCTGCTGGTCTCCTGGACCTACCAGGTGAGCGGCCCCTGGTAGCAGATTAGGACAGGCTGGGGTCACCCCATCACCCTGGGCTGCCTGGGGGGGGGTGGGGGGGAGGAGCCAACAGCCCCCACTTGCCTTTGGCTGTAGGATGAGGAGTTGGGAAGCTACCTCACGTCTCTGCTCAAGAAGGGCCTGCCCCAGGCCAGCTGAGGCCCCACTGTCAGGCACCCGCCTCTGCCCTTTCCCAGCCGAAGGGACCTGGTCTCCACTCCAGGACTGTCTGCGCCTGGCTCTGCCCTGGCCTAGCCAGATGGACCCGGCTCCCACCCCAGGCTCTGCTCTGTGTCTTCGATGTGGAACCTCACCCGTGGGGAAACCACAGGGCCACTGCACCTGCCCAAGCAGCTGCTTTTGGCTAAAGAAATACAGGGGCCAGGTGGCCTCTTCACCTTTTATTTCTACTCCTGGGCTCCCGGAAGATGGTTAGGGGCTCCCGGGGTACTGATTTCCATTAAAAACAGAACCACAGGCTGTCTGGGTGTTTCCCTTCCTGGTGCTTACACCTGCCTCCTGCAGGTGCCTAGGGAGGTGGGAACTTGGGGCAGGCACAGACTGACAGGAGGCAGGGGGCCTGCTGTGGCCCCAGGACAACACAGGGCTGGCTCCTGCCTGGCACAATGGTGTGCAGACGGGGCGGGGTCCAGCAGCTGGGCCTAGCACGCCATGGCTGCTGTGACCTTGTCTGGGCATCTGGGGGTTGTCAGGACTTCTGTGCCGTGGACTCGGAGGGCGCGTGAGGCTGCATGGGGGCAGACCCTGCCGACAAACTCCAGGTCATTTTCAGAGCAAGGCAGTCTCTGCAGGGGCTGGGCCAGAGCCTTCAGCATGGCTACGGAGCCCCTGCCTTTGCCCCAGGATTCAAAGCCCTCTTAACTTATGCTGCCTTCTGGAACCCCCCTCTCAGCCTCCCTCCCCCACTAGAAACTCCCCCATAGGGGCCATGTATAAGTGGAGCTTGGACTGAGGGGCTGTGGCACCTCTATTCAAAGCTGCCTGCCTGCCTTTGGGCTACTGGTCTCCAGCCTGAGGTCTGTTGGCTAACTTGGGACCTCCCTGCCCCTTGGGGCCTGGCTTTCCTATTGCACACACGCTGGATTCCTGACTATTGGGCTAACACTGCCACTGAGAGGCCTGGCCCCAGCAAAGACCCAGCCTTGGGAAGGGTTGGTCAGTGGGGTAACAAACAGGGATCTCCTCAGGCTGCCACCTCTTACCAAGATCCGGGTAGAGCACTGACTTCAGGAATAAGCCATGGGCTGGGGCCACACGGGTCTGGTGTCTGCCCAGGGGGTCCCGGCTCTCCAGAATTGCCTTCACTTGAGCAGGTGTCAAAGCCCCCAGCCCCACAGCCACCAGCACAGCTGTCATCCTCCGCACCTGTGACCCAAGACCAGACTGCTGCAACTGCCCGAGCCCTGGGCCCCACCCCCGGGAGGGCCCCAGGACAGAGCCCACCTGTCTGTACAGGAAAGACTGGCTCTCAAACTCCAGGCTCCAGAACTGTAGCTTCCTGAGGGCAGGGGCACCTGTGACATCATGGCCTCAGGGCAGCCCCATCCTGCAGTGTGGCCTCAGACGAGGAGGACAGGGCAGGGGGTGGGGAATGACTGGTTCCCACCCTCCCCTTCACCCCAGAGACCTCCACTGACCACCCCACCCCACCAGTTTGATGAAAGAGAGACTAAAACCAGAGAGGGGACACCTGTGAGAGGGAAGGACAGGAGAACATCCTGGGGGCCTCGGCTGTGGGGATGAGGCCCGCAGGTGGAGGTGCTGCCGAGGCTGCGGTCCTGCTGTGGGCTCTGGCACAGCTGAGGGAGAGGGTGCAGCCAGCCAGTTCATCTCCCCGAGACAAGCCCCAGGTCTTTGGGTCCCAGGCTGGCTGTGCAGAAGCCCCTCCTCCCTTCAGTGCTAGCCCTAACTGGGAAGGTTCTGAAAGTCAGTAGCTGTCATCTGGCCAGAGGCCCCAATACAGTGCTAGAGCCAGGGGCACCAACCCTTGCCAGACTGGGCTGGAACCACTGGCCTGGCGCTTCCACCCAGTGGAACCTTTTCTGCAGCTGCCAGAATCTATAGTCGGCAGCTCTGGAAAGGACCCCAACCTTGGGGGAGGGCACAGTTGCAGACTTTGGGTGTGTTGGGGCCATACCATTCAGCTGACCAGCACGTCCTCCCTGACAGCCAACACGTGCCCCGGGAGCCCCCAGTCCTGCCTCTGTACTGCACTCATCAGGGAAGGTGCTGGAACTAAATCCAGCCTTTGCAGCCTCCAGACCAGAGTGCAGGCTGCCCTTCCTCACCTGCTCTCTTGGGGGAGGACAAAGGGGCTGGCTGGATCGGGAGACACTGAGGCTTGACGCAGTGTGCGCACTGAGCTAGCAGCCGGGCTGCCCGCCGACTGGAAGGCACTGAAGTCATGTGTACCCAGGAGGTGCTGGGCGGCCTCCTGCATGGCAGCCACATCCAAGCAGCTGTAAGGAGCCAGGTGAGAGGTCAGGAGTGAACCGCCAGCCAGGTGGGTCTGGCAACCCCCTCCTGCTCACTCTCACACCCACTTACTCTGCCTGCAGTGCCCAGCACCGGTTTCGTTCAAACACAGACAGCTGGTCAGGCCTGGGGCAGCCAGTAGCCAGGCGGTACAGATAGGTCCTGGACGTGGCTGCTGTAGCGGGCATGGAAGTCACTGGGCACACGGAAAGCCTGCAGTACCCTGTGGGAGTCAGGCCAGGAATGACCCCACCACCTGTTCAAGTGACATCTTGGCATCTCCCCCATCACCCGCAAGAAGTTCTGTCCAGATACAAAGTTTTTCCTGACCTTCCGCCTCTACCCATACTGCAAGAGTCCCGGGAGAGCCCAGCAACACTCACCGGATGGCCGGGTGCCTCAGGTGGGTGTTGAGGGCCTCCGTCAGCTCCTCAGGGGTGAAGGGTGGCTGGCCTGAGCGGCGCTCGATATCCAAGTGCGCCGCGTTGCTCAGGGCGTGGACTCCAGCATCCGTACGGCTGGAGATGGTGAACTTGACCGGCACGACCGAGTTCAGCCGCTCTGCGGCCTCCTAGCGGGACATAGCGTCCGCGAGCAGAGCTCCCATCTGCACCTCCCTGGAGTCCCCCTCCTTCATCCCGGGGGTTGGGCCAGCGGAGCTCACCTCCAGGTAGTTCTGGACCCCGACGGCGTGCTGGGCACCCCTGACGGCTGCTACTCCGCTGCGGAAAGGGCGAGCGGAGGTTAGCACGCCGAGGCCGCCCCGTCCCAGGCTCCACCCGCCCCACCCTCTGCAGCCAAATGTGGCCGCGCAGTCTTCTCCGGGCCAGGGACCGAGGCCAGAGGCGCGGATCCTAAACGTAGCTCCCGCCCTCCCCTCTGGTGCTGGCCGGCCGCCGCTCTCCAGATCGAGCTCGGGTGCTCCCCACGGCGCCAGGCTACACAAGGGGGGCCCGGAGGACGTACTTAAAGTCTGTGCCCAAGTACTGGAAGTACACGAGGTAGCGTACGCGCACCGAGCCCGCGGCCAGGCCGACGCCCATGGCCAGGCTGGACCGGGCGGAGCGGGACCCAGCAGAACCGGAGCACGCGGAGCGCCAAAAGGGCCGAGGCCTCACGTGGGCCTGCGTGCGCGCGCACCCTAGCCACGCCCCCAAGGCAGCTCCCGCGCCTGCGCCTGCGCTTTCGCCCCGCCCGGGCCGTCCCGCAAGGCCGCCCCGGGCAGGAGAGAGGAGGCGGGGCCAGACTTAGGGAGCAGGTGCAAAGTGCCCGCCCAGGGGAGAGGCAGCCACAGCTCAGCGCAGACCTTCACGCTGCCGCGCCCACTCACTCGCCCGCAGCCTCCCACAGCGGTCCAGCTGAGCGCTTGTTGCCACCCCCCGGGTTGCCCAACGGCCGGATCGTCGGAGCGATCGCGGACCGACGGCCCTCGCGACTGTTGCTGGGCCCACCTACCCTGCCGATCCGCAGCCCAAAGGGGGCAGGACGTCGGGGCGTTTGGCGACGCTCCCCGGCTCTGACAGCGGGCGGCGAGCGCGGGCGGCGGACATTGGCGACGCTCCCTGGCAGTGACAGCGGGCGGCGCGCGAGGGCGGCGGACTTTGACGACGCTCCCCGGCGGTGACAGGCGGGGCGGGCCGGTGGCGCGGCGGCCTGGTTTCGGGGCGGGCGGGCGCCGAGCGCCGAGCGGGCGGGTGGACGGGCGGGCCGGCCGGGGATGCCGCTCAGGACTCCGCGGTCCTCGTGCCAGTGAGCTCCCCGCGCCGCCGCAGCCATGACGGTGGAGTTCGAGGAGTGCATCAAGGACTCGCCACGCTTCAGGTGCGCACCCGGGGCGCGGAGCGGCCCTTTGTGGTCGGCCAGGTCGCTGCCCCTCGGGGCAGCCTCGGCTGCCGGGGATGGGCGCGGGCAGGGTCGCCGGTGCCGCCTTTGTACCCGGCGCTGGGGCTGGCGGCGAGAGCAGGAGGACCCGCCTTGGACAAAGCCCGCAGCACAGCGCCCGGGCCTGAGAGCCCGGAACAAAAGATGCCCCTTGTGCTGGTCGTCTCGCGCGAAGGGTGCGCGCGTGGGGCGGGGCGGCCGCTGTCAGTGCCACCTCTCCGTGAGAGTGTCCACCCCGCTTTGTGTCTGCACCTTCGTGCTGGCCACCTGTACAGGGCTGAGACCTTGCCGGGCCCTGCAGTCTGGCTCTGGCCAGGGTCGTCAGGGTGCACAGGGCGTCTGCCCCTGGAATCTGTCTCGGTCCGCATGCCCAGAGCAGTCAAGAGGGACAGGCAGCTGGAGCTACGTCTAGGGTCTGGGGCAGCTGCTTGGCAGGGATGACCTAGGCGCCTGTAGGGGTGGGGGCTAGCTGAGCAGACTGGATTCGAGGTATTGGTGGAGATTCTGGGCTGTTCCCAGTCCTGGGTTTGTGCTTTTAGTCTTTCCTGGGAGTGCAGGCGTGCTTATCTGGGTGGACAAGTTCATGGTGTGTACATACGCTTTAACGGGGCACTTCTTGCGTGCCAGGTGCACATGCTTGTGTTCCAGTGCACATGTGTCAGTTCTGCCCCTCTGCGCCCTCCCTTGAGGTGCCAGACCCTGGGCATGAAATGTGTGGGTGATCTGCACCCCTGAATTGGCATGCTTGATGCAGGCGTGCAGACTAGTGGTAGGTGCACCACGCACGTGCACGTCATCTCTTGGTGTGGATACATATCCGTGGTGGGTGTTTATCACCCAAGTATGAGTGTAGGCACTAAACACACGTTAATCTGTTCATGTGTATCCAAGCATGGGGTACGTATCTGTGCGTGTGTGCACGTATCCATGAATACACGGTCTGTGTGAGCACTGTGCTACTGTGTGCAGGCACATTTGATTGCACAAACACATGTCTTCCCTGCTTCTGTGCACACTTTGCAAATGCATGTGTGTGTGCCGGGTCTCTGGGTATGTTAGCAAGAGGGCCTGTTGTGGGTGCCTGGCAGGTCTCAGCATCAGTACCCTTGTCCCTGAGACACTGGAGCCAGCCTCTTGCACAGCCACCTCACAAGGGGTCAGCAACAAAGATCTGGGAGGGCTGGATGAGGGGTTAGGGGGTCAGACCAGAGAGCAGCCCCAGGCCCTGGACAGAGGGCTGGTGGCCACCCTCCATGTTCTCCCATCTTCTGTTCCTCACTGAGTGAGAGGTGGGGTGAGCAACTCAGGCCTGATCCCATGTCTGGACCCATGATCCTGGGCCCCCACCCCTGCCCACTGTCCTCTAGAACCCAGCTGTGGGAGGAGGTGTAGCCAGGGTCTCAGCTGGGGGCCTGGTCCTGGCCCCTCGATCAGAAGCCCCGTGTTCCCCCTTCCCCTTGTGGAGGGGCCCAGGCCCACTTTGCCTGGTTGGATCCAGGCTGCCAGCACCCCATTCACCTCCAGGCCTTCCCTTCCAAACCAGCCTGCTGGTCTGTGGCACCTGCGGTGGGGCAGTGGGTGCAACCACTGCCTGGGGTTTGCCAGGCTTCCTTTGAAAGTGCCCAGCCAAGCCTGGGGATGGGGCCAAGGAGATTCCCCAGACCTTGGCCACAGAAGCTGCATGGGGGTGGGTTTTGGGTTTGGGCTGAAATTTAATGGGGCTTTGAGGCCCTTCTGGAGTCCCCCTGTCCACTCACCATTGGGTGCTACGCTGAGGATGTAACCTGGATTTCATGGCAGCTGGGAGGGGCAGGGAGGCCTAGGGTGGGGTTGGGTGGGAGAATGTGGTCCGCAATGTAGGGCCAAGTGGCCCCAACTCTGGGAAGGGGGACCCTGCCTATGCGCTCTTGACCTGGGGAGAGCCCCATAGCCGCAGGATGCAGGTGACAGGGTGGGGGGGATCCAGACTGTCAGACAGGCCTGAGGTGCCGCCTGGCCCTTGCTCTCAGTGCCCCCTCCCCTGGGTGGGGCTTCAGGAGCTGAGTCACGGCTCTGATGGGGGAGCAGATCTCATCCCCCTCCCCATCCTCCAAGCTACTGAGGAGACCCTAGAGGGCGGGAGAGGAGGCCTCGGTCTGTGGTCCGTGGGGATGGGGAGGGGAGAGCTGAGTGGTGTGGGCCCTCAGGACAGGGCCCTCTGCTGACTGCCCACCTTGCCCCCATGAGCACATCTGTCAGCATCCAATGCAGCCCCACCCTCACCAGCTCCCTGGGGACCTGGTGCCATCTCCCCAGAGGTGACAGCTCTTCACACAGCTGCCCAGGGCATCTGGGGTGGCTGGGACGCCAGGAGCTGTGTTTCCTTCTGCAGTACCCTGTCCTAAGTGGGTGGTGCTTCCATACCTAGGGACCCTCAGAGAGTTAGGGAGAGGCTACAGTGGTGGTCATGGTCCCTGAAGTCCGAGCCTCCTGAAGACCCTGTCACAATTGGCCAAACCTCAGGCCAGGGCATCCTGCTGGGGCATAGGCCACCACCAGTCCAAGCAAAAGTCCCCTCTGACCCCTCCCTGTTCTGGAACTCAGAGTCCCCTAGGCCCCTAGGAAAGGAATGGGGCTGCTCAGAGAGGAGGAGGTCCGGGGAAGCATCCATTCTCTCGGTGGCACTCTCCCCAGAGCCCCTAATTGAGGGCATGCTGGGCTACCCACCATGTGGGGGACTAGGTCCCTCCCCATAGGGAAACCCTGGAACACGCCCCTCCCCTTACAGTCAAGGGGGGGGGGGCAGCGAGAGCCGCTAGACAGACCTGGACAGCCTCCTCTCTGCTTGACTCACCCTAGACCTGGCCCTGGAGGCCTATCTCCATCCCCTGGCCTGAGCCCCACTGCCCCATTGTCCTTTGCCCCCAGGAGGCCAGATGGGCCCAGCTTGCCAGCTGAGTAGGTTGGGCGGGGTGCTGGGATACTGGCCCTATTTCCCTATTTCCTGTTCCCGGAGCATGGAGGGGGTTGGTCACGTGTGTGATCCATCTGCCTCTCGCTTTCCTTCCGGGATTCTCTGTCCAGTGGCTTCTCTGGTGATGTCATGCATTAACTCTTCCCTCCCCGGCAGCCCCATTGTCAGGCTGCCCCAGAGGGAGTGGGCTCCCTCAAGGTCTGAACCCCCTGCCTCCAGATAGACAGTGCCCATTTGGTATTTTGAGGTTGGGGGAGTCAACAGGAGGTGGAGCAGTCCCCTGCAGCTGGTCTGGGGTCTCACGGTGCCACAGAACAGACAGGCTTGCAGGCTCTGGCTGAGACAGGCCTGCCCCAGGGTCCACCTGTCCCAGGCTGGGGTGGGCTGCAGCAGGAGCTGAGGGATGGGGGCATCCAGTGGGGTCTGGGGTCAATTCTGAGACCTGAAGAGGTGCAGGGGCTGGAGGGGGTGACCAGTGAGGCTTGGTGCTGGCCCTGCATCTGCACCTCCACTGGGGCTGTGGCCCCTCCCTCTGTCCTAGGGGCTTGTCTGACCTCCCCCCAGCCCTGGGTTCCAGACCCCAAGTGGGAGCATCACAGCCACCTGGCTTCTTCTTGCCTAGGCTGGTGGTGGTCCTGGCAGATCTGGAGTCAGGGACCTGGGTCCTGTTCTGTGCCCTTCCCATCCCCACCCCACCCCAGGGCGGTGACTGCCTCTCCCAGACTCGTCCTGGTCTGTCTGAGGGACATGGAGGCAGGTGGGCCTACAAGAGCCAGTGGCCATCGGCAGAGCAGCCCCCTCCCACCACAGACCCCTTTGAGGAGGCGCGCAGGTAGATGAGGCCGGGCCTAAGTCCGTGGGGGAGGCCCTCTGCAGGTGAGTCTCCAGCTACCCTGTCCCTCTTGCAGGGCAACTATCGATGAGGTGGAGACAGACGTGGTTGAGATCGAGGCCAAACTGGACAAGGTAAGGGACGGGGGCCTGGGTGCACACCGAGGGTCCAGGGCTGTACTCCCTGTCCCCATGCCCAGCCCTGGCCCAGCTCACCCACAGCCACCAGTGTGGGTGTACGTGTGTGCAGGACGTGGGTCTGTCGCTGGCCCCAGCTGTGGTCTGCCATACCCATCCCAGGGTGCACCTGTCTCTGCTTGGGTCTCATCCTACCGAGCTGAGCAGGGGTGGGCTGTGGTGGGGACAGTGCCTCTGAGTGACTGGGTTAGGGGCCCAGGGCACAGACAAGGGAGGGAGGAGGGGCAGCACCCTTCAGCTGCCTTGCTGGCTGGTCCCACTGACCCCTGGCCCAGACCTCATGCCCACCCCAGCCCTGGGTTACCAGCTCGGGGTTTCCCCGTCCTGCTCTCACCCCCCACCCTGGAGCCAAGGCCTGGGCAGCCCAAAGCTGTCCTCCCGGCACCAAGTGGGCTCAGGAAGGCAGGCAGGCAGGCAGTGGGGCTCCCTCCCCTCCTGGGGCTGCTCAGGGCAGCTGTGTCCTGGGCACTGATGGGCCCTGAGCTGAGTTCCGGCTGTCTGTGGGTGGCCCCGCCTGAGTGGCCTGGCCTCTCAGTGGTGAGGGCTGGGGCTCACTGGTGGCGTGGGTGTCCCCTTTCCTGTCTGCAGCTGGTCAAACTGTGCAGTGGCATGATCGAGGCCGGCAAGGCCTACGTCACCACCAACAGGCTCTTCGTGAGTGGCGTCCGCGACCTGTCCCAGCAGTGCCAGGGCGACACTGTCATCTCGGTGAGGGGGCAGCTGACCTCTGACCTCTAGTCAGGGGCAGGCACGGGCAGGCAGCCCCCTGAGGGTGCCCGGGCCCTGGCAGGGCTGGGCTGCAGGGGCGGCTCTGTGGCCTATGGGCGGGAGGTGCCAGCCACTTGGGGGCATGGCTATCCCATCTGAGCCAGGGTCTCCCCTGCCCCCAGGAATGTCTGCAGAGGTTCGGAGACAGCCTGCAGGAGATGGTCAACTACCACATGGTAAGCCCTGGCCGGGGTGTGTGTGTGATGTGTGTGTGGGGGGGCCGGCTTCCTCATCCAGTCATCCCGTCCCAGGCAGCGCCTCTACAGGCTCCCTCATGCCCCGCCCAGCCTGGAAGGCTCCAGGCTGGCTCAGAGAGAGCTGAGCTGGCAGGGGCGGACTGTAGGGGAGACCACGGTCCCGCTCCTGCAGTCTGGGGCTGGGAGGCACGTTGCTCAGAAGCTGCTGTGTTCCAGGTGAGGGCCAGACAGCTGCTGGGGAGGCACCTGGATCCCCCCGGGGCTGAGGGCAGTGGGGTTTTGGGGTGAACGAGGCCTTAGAGGGTGACCCAGGGCCACCAGGCAGGGGTCACTGGCCAGGTGGTGGAAGCCTCTCCTGGGCGGACCCCACAGCTACTGGATGTTTCCCAACCTCTGCTCCCTGGCCTGGGTCTGGGTGACCTTGTGCCCCTCAGGGTCCCCCACATGGACACACAGGGCCGACTGAGGCACACTGTGGGTGGTCAGACTATGGCCTGGGAACCAGGGCCCCAGACTAAACAAGGGGCCCCCTCTCCCGCCAAGGAAGTTCAGAAATAAACCAGCACAAGACAGCTTGTCCTGTCCAATCTGTCTGTTTGTCTGTCTGCTCCTGGTTGGGGCCCAGCCCTCTCCCCACATGAAGGGGTCTGATTCTGGGTCCAGGCAATGCTGTGGAGAGACCTCTCCAGCCCCCCACAGCCACCCCACTCTGCTCCCCAGGTCAGACCCCTCAGGGGCTCTGGCTGTGTCTCCGTCCTTTCTATTTCAGGGCTGGTCCTCCTCAAGGTAGCCTCCCAAGACCAGGGCAGTGGGTGTCGCTTGGTGCCCTGTGTGTGTGCCTGCCTTGTCCAGGCTGGTATGGGGGCGCCAGAGGAGGGGGTCCATCTGGGGCAGCTTTGGCCTCTAGTCTGGCCGAGAGCCAGAAGCGGGGAGATATGCAGGTGATCACAGCTGTCACCCCTGGGCGCTGACCCCAGCCTGGGTTCTGCGCCTAGTACCCTGGACCCTGTGAGGCTGGTTCTGTGAGGGTGACCAGCTGGGGCCCAGTCAGGGCTGGGTGGGGCTTTCCCTGGTTCTCACCTGGGGGACAGGGACCTGGCCTCTGGGGTCATGAGGGGATGGACCCCTAACACCTCCACCCTCCCTTGTCCCCCAGATCCTGTTTGACCAGGCCCAGAGATCTGTGCGGCAACAGCTTCACAACTTTGTCAAAGAGTGAGTGGCCCTGCGGCCCTCAGGAGGCCTGGCCTCTCCCGGCCCTAGGAGGGGCAGTGGTGACACCCATGCTGGAAGTGGGGAACACACACAGCTGTGCTTGATCTGGGAGGGTCCAGGGCCCTGGGCCCAAGGCCTCCAGGTTCTGGGTGGGGGTCTCAGCAAGGACAAAGGCTAGGCTGAGGAAACAGTGCCTGGAGGGCAGGGCGAGAGTTCACCAAGCACAGAGGGCAGCCAGGAGGGCCTCAGGCAGGGAAGGGTGAGGCCAGGGACAGAAGGGTCAGGGTTGTGGTGGGAGGAAGTGGGGGCTTGGCAGGGGCCTGAGCTTAGCGCCTGTGTATGCAGTTGGGGACCCCTGAGTGGAGAGTCTGGAGTCCAGGGTGGGGCTGGGGGTCACCCCAGACTGGATCAGTCCTCGGAGTGAAGTGGGAGAGGGAAAGTGGGCCCCTCAATCGGGGAAGGGGCCTGGACAGGGAGGGGAGAGTGATGGTTGCAGGGGTTGGGGGCCTGGGGCTCAGAGAGGACAAGGGGGACTCTGGAGCCTGGGAGCAGAGAGGGAGCATTTCATGAAGATGGGAGACCCCACATGCACCCCACCTCAGACCCCTGACCTGACACCCTCTGGCCTCCAGGGACGTGCGGAAGTTCAAGGAGACCAAGAAGCAGTTTGACAAAGTTCGGGAGGACATGGAGCTGTCCCTGGTGAGGAACGCCCAGGCCCCGAGGCACCGGCCCCACGAAGTGGAGGAGGCCACAGGTGCCTTGACCCTCACCCGAAAGTGCTTCCGCCACCTGGCCCTAGACTACGTGCTCCAGGTCAGCTGCTGGGGTTGGGTGGGCGCTGCTTCTGTGTCCCTACACAGAAGGGGCTCCTGCGGCCTGAGAAAACCTGAGATGCTCTGTCTTGGGGAAGGACATGGTGAAGGGGGGGAGCTGATGCCCAAGCAAAGACCCAGAGTTGGGGACTGGCCAGGAGACAAGCCAGGGCTTTGGGCTTTGGGGGCGGAGGCCTTGAAGACCTTTCTGAGGTGGGGCTTGGAGGGACTTGGAGCAGGGGTGAGAAACCTTGGCTTTGCCTCTGGGGGGGACCCAATGTCCTGAACTGGAGAAGGACTTTGGAACCATGGGAGGATGGGACTGGCACCAGGGCAGGGAGCTGAAGTTGAGCTGAAGGTCTCCGGGAACCACTGGCCGCCTGAGTGGACTCTGCGGCAAGGTATGGCCCGTGGCCTACCTCGGCCCTGACACCCTTCACCTGTTCATTCCTCTCCTGGCAGATCAATGTCCTCCAGGCCAAGAAGAAGTTTGAGATTTTGGATTCTGTGAGTGCTGGGTGAGGGGGCAGGGCTTGGGGGGGTGCCCTTGAGTACAGGTGTGTGCTGCAGGTGTGCTGGGTGTGGGTGCACAGGTTTGGGATCTGTCCCCCCGCCCCACCTCTGCCACTAAGGGTGGGGCCTCACCTGTGCCTGCCACCCCCAGATGCTGTCCTTCATGCATGCCCAGTACAGCTTCTTCCAGCAGGGCTACAGCCTGCTGCACCAGCTGGACCCCTACATGAAAAAGCTGGCGGCTGAGGTGAGCCTGCGGGGAGGGGCACCCGGGCCAGGGCGTCAGGGGAAGGGGGTCCACTTCCCTCCCTGTGTCCCTCCTTGTAGCTGGACCAGCTGGTGATCGATTCAGCAGTGGAAAAGCGGGAGATGGAACGCAAGCACGCGGCCATCCAGCAGCGGGTGAGGCCCTACAAGCCAGAGGGCCACTGCCCCTCACCCATCTCCATCCGCTGACCTGGGAGGCCCGCCCCAGGATACAGGCTCCATCCATCCCCCAGGCCCGCCCATTCTGCAGGCTGACGCTGATCCTGTTTGGAACGGCAGTCAGAGGCCAGGGTCCTGATCCCTCAGGGGCCTCAGCACAGTGGAGCGGTCACTTAGAGGCCAGAGCCAGCCCCTTCAGCCCACAGACGCTGGGGCTGGAGCTGGGACGGGGTGTCCTCCTGGGGCCTCTGCTCACCTGTCAGACAGCTGTCCTGGCGCTGCCCAGGGCCGAGGGGCTGTGGGCGGGTGCTGCTATTTCAGAACCGAGCAGAGCCTGGCAGGGCGGGGGCAGGGCTTCACTCACTGGCTCTCTCCCCCTCCTCCTGCCCCCTCCTGCTCCCGCCCACAGACGCTGCTGCAGGTGAGTGGGCGTCCACCCTGAGGGGAGGGGAAACCAGGTGGGCGGGGCCTCTGTCCTCCCCGCCCCGCGGCGTTTCAGCACCAAGGACACCTCCGCCTGCCCTGCGATCGCCAGCGAGAGGCGAGAGGTGGCTGAGCTGGGACTGCGTTCCTTTCGGGAGCAGCTGCAGCTGTTTCTTCCTGCCCCCCCACCCCCGCCAGGAGAGCAGGTGGCTGGGCCTTCTCTCCCCCTGCCGGACACACAGGACAACACTCAGTGTCTCCCCAGCCTGCGTGAATGGAGCTCTGTCAGGCTGGCTGGAGCAGCCCAGCTGGCGACATGAATGGGGGACTCAGGATGGGGGAGGCAACTTCCTTCCTGATCCCACAGCCTGCTCTCTCTGCAAGGCTGGGAGTGGGGCTGGAGCTTTCGGCCCCCAGCTGTGATGTGTGACATCTGTCCCCACCCCACGGGGGGGCGGTTTGGGTCAGGAAGTGGCTGAAGAGACCCTCTCACCCTTGGTCTTGGGGGAGCCTGGGAGGGCAGCAGTGTCCTCACGGCAGGAGTGGGTGCTCACGGGGGACGGGCTCCAACCGCCCCCAGGACTTCTCTTACGATGACCCCAAAGTGGAGTTTGATGTGGATGCGCCCAGTGGTGTGGTGATGGAGGGCTACCTCTTCAAGAGGGCCAGCAACGCCTTCAAGACGTGGAACCGGTGAGGCAGGGCCTTTCCTCTGGGTGCGGGGCCACAGGGTGGATGAGAGGGCCGCCCCACCTGACCTCTCCTGGCCCATCCGCCCACCCAGGCGCTGGTTCTCCATCCAGAACAGCCAGCTGGTCTACCAGAAGAAGCTCAAGGTGCGCTGGGCCTGGGTCAGCAGCAGCTGGGCCTCCCCACCTTGACCTGGGGTGGGTGGCTGGTAGTGGGGGGTCACAGGGCTGAGGACACTGATGGACACCAAAGCCTGAGTGGTCAGGGGACAGAGACCACTTAAGCCTCAGCCGGTTTGTATCTCTAAAGCAGAAGAACAAGCGGGTGGTCAGTGCAGGGCCAGGGCTGCGTGCTGAGTGCCAGGGTCACAGTGGTGCCGCCCACAGGACGTGCTGACTGTGGTGGTGGACGACCTCCGGCTGTGCTCCGTGAAGCCCTGTGAGGACATCGAACGGAGGTTCTGCTTTGAGGTCGTGTCGCCCACCAAGTGAGGAGGCCCAACCCAGGGCAGGGGTACGGAGGGAGCCACCGCCTGCCTGGCCTGACGGTCCCCTCCCTCCAGGAGCTGCATGCTGCAGGCCGACTCAGAGAAGCTGCGGCAAGCCTGGGTTCAGGCTGTGCAAGCCAGCATTGCGTCAGCCTACCGGGAAAGCCCGGACAGCTGCTACAGTGAGGTGGGCCCTCCCAGCACCTTGCGCATGTGTGCACGCCCATGTGCCACAGGGAGACAGCTCCTGCCGCCTGCATGCAGGCTGCATGTGCATTGAGTGTGTGCATGTGTGCATGTGCAGGTTCGCACCTCAGGGGCCCTAGCTTGTGTCGGCACCTGTGTCTGGGGAGGGAGAGAGGCCCCGCTGGGGAACCCGGGGTTGGGGCTCCCTGAGGGCTGAGTGGTACTCGCCCTGCCCCCAGAGGCTGGACCGCGCAGCATCCCCATCAACGAGCAGCATTGACTCTGCCCCTGACTCTCGGGAACGCAGCGTCAAGGGTGAGAGTGTGCTGCAGCGGGTGCAGAGCGTGGCTGGCAACAGCCAGTGTGGTGACTGCGGCCAGCCGGACCCACGCTGGGCCAGCATCAACCTGGGCGTGCTGCTCTGCATCGAGTGCTCAGGCATCCACAGGTGGGCCCACTGGGCAGTTGGGCTGGGGCGTGGGGGTGGAGCCACGCCCTGACTCACCCCTGCCCCTCACCATCCAGGAGCCTGGGTGTCCACTGCTCCAAGGTGCGGTCCCTGACTCTGGACTCATGGGAGCCAGAGCTGCTGAAGGTGTGTGGGGTGCCATCGCAGGCCGCCAGACCACAAGTGGGGGGGGGCGGGGGTGCAAGCTTGCAGGGGGGGCGGCTGTGAGTTGGGCTGATGTCTAGTGCAACCCCTCTGGCAGCTGATGTGTGAGCTTGGAAACAGCACCATGAACCAGATCTACGAGGCCCAGTGTGAGGGGCCGGGCAGCAGGAAGCCCACAGCCAGCAGCCCCAGGTGAGGTGGTGGGCAGCCTGGACAGGGCTGGGGCGGCCCAGCCCGTGAGCTCAGCCTCACGTCTGCCCCTGGTCCAGGCAGGACAAAGAGGCCTGGATCAAGGATAAATACGTGGAAAAGAGGTTCGTGCGGAGGCCACCCTCAGCACCAGCCCGGGAGGCCCCTCGGCGCTGGCGAGCGCAGAAGTGTCAGCGCCACCACAGCTCCCCCCGTGTCCCCACCACCCGCCGCAAAGTCCGGATGGAGCCCGTCCTGCCTTCTGTGGCTGCTCTGTGCTCAGGTGGGAGGGGGCTTGTGGGTGTGCCCCAGCTCACAGACCTGGCAGGGCTGGGGAGAGGGCTTCAGCGGCGGGTGGGCCACCAGACCCTGGACCCCTGGGAGGCCCAGGTGGGTGGTCAGGAGGAAGGGAGGCAGGGCTCACTGGTGCTCTGGAGCTCTGCCCACCCCCAGCATGGCCTGGTTCCCGCCCTGCAGCAGGCTCTGTGGAGCCCAGGTTCCGCAGAGACTCCCTCTTCTGCCCAGATGAGCTGGACTCCCTCTTCTCCTACTTCGATGCAGGGGCTGCTGCGGCCGGTCCACGCAGTAAGTCCTCTGCTGCCCACTCCTAGCTCAGCCAGGGCAGCAGAGTGGGGGCCAGGCATGGCTTGTCCAGAGGGTGGATGAGTGATGGACAGCTGTGGCCACTTACTCAGAGACTGGGAGGACAGGCGTCCTTGCAGGAGGGAGTGGTCTGGGGATGGGGAGGGTTCAGGGGAGTCAATCAGGGCTAAGGGGTGGTCTTGAAGAGCTGGGGGTGACTTGGCCACTGACTTGGAGCCTGGGGCCATGACCTTCAAGAGTGATGTGTGTGCATGTGCTTGTGCTGTGTGCACACAGGAGTTTGCACATGAGGGCGTGAGGGCACAAGCGGGTATACATGTGAGTGCATGTGCATATGGGTGCATATGCAGGGGGTGTGCATGTGCACGTGTGTGCTGAGGGCCCCATGTGTCCGCAAGTGCCTGTGGGGGCCGGACAGCTGTGTGCTGGACCAGCTCCCGAGAGACAGTTGTGTGCATCTTGGAGTTGGGGGCCGATGCTCCAAGTCAGGGCCCTCCCCCCATGGCTGCCTGTTAGCGTTCTTCAGCAGCCACTGGCAGGGGCACACAGGGAGCCTTCCTGGGCAGTGTGGGCAGAAGGCATACTCTGGGGCCAACGACTGGAAGGGCTGATGGGGGTGGCAGGGGTGCCCTCGTGCAGCAGAGGGCGCTGCCTCACCATCCCTAAGCCTGGGGCTCTCCTGGGAGGGCTGCCCTTGGGCCAGCTGGGCCAGCGTTTGCTCACTGCTTCTTGGGGCCATGTCTGGGGCTTGGCAAAGACCCCATCTCTGGGCAATGACCTTCCAGTATGCACTGGTCACAAACAGATCTGCCCAAGGCTGTGATTCAGCCCAGCCACACTGATAGGGCTGACCTGTGAGAGGGTGGGCTTCCTCTTGGGACTGTGCTCCTGGAGGGGGTGACCATGGGCTCCTTTGAGCTGTTACTTGATTTTCTCCGCTTTCCCCCCAACCCTGGGTAGAGCTCCTGTCTGCCCCCTAGTTGGGGCTGATCCTGCCCGTGATGGGTGGGGTTCCAGCCTGCCCCTAGGGGTCTGGGAGGAGTCAGAAACGCTCAGCACCTCCTCTACCTGCGGGCCCTGCAGGTCTGAGCAGCGACAGTGGCTTAGGGGGCAGCTCCGACGGCAGCTCTGATGTCTTGGCCTTCGGCGTGGGCCCTGTGGTGGACAGCGTCACTGAGGAGGGTGAGTGCGTGCCTCCCCTGCCCCGGCCCCGCCCATCCCCTACTCCGGGCTGCGTCACCGCCCCTGACGGATCCCCTCCCCGCAGAGGGTGCAGAGTCGGAGGAGTCCAGCGGTGAGGCTGACGGAGAGGCGGAGGCCTGGGGCCTGGCAGACGTGCGCGAGCTGCACCCCGGGCTATTGGCGCACCGTGCGGCCCGCACCAGCGACCTCCCTGCGCTGGCCGCGGCGCTAGCGTTCGGGGCCGAGGTCAACTGGGCTGACGCTCAGAACGAGGGCAAGACGCCTCTGGTGCAGGCCGTGCTAGGGGTAGGTGGGCACCGGTCTGCACCAGGTTTCCTCAGTGTCTTTGCGGCGCGCACGCAAGGGCCCTGGTCCTCTGCTGAGGATGGTGCTTGGTCCCGTCTGGGGTGCCCAGGGCGGCGTTGGGGGTGCAGGGGCCCTGCGAGGGACCAGTCTGAACCACCCCCGGCTTCCCAGGGTTCCTTGATCATTTGTGAATTTCTCCTGCAAAACGGAGCGGACGTGAACCAAAGAGATAGCCGGGGCAGGGCGCCGCTGCACCACGCCACGCTCCTTGGCCGCACTGGGTGAGTCGTGGGCGCCCCGCTCCCTGCGGGCCCGGGCTGCCCGCCAGTGCTGCCCTGGGCCCGTCCTGACCTGTCCCTTCCGCCCTCAGCCAGGTCTGCCTGTTCTTGAAGCGTGGGGCGGACCAGCACGCGTTGGACCATGAGCAGCAGGACCCGCTGAGCATCGCAGTGCAGGAGGCCAACGCAGACATTGTCACACTGTGAGCGCATGCAGGGGCACGCGGGGGCGGGTGGGGGTAGTGCAACGGGGGAGGGGCGGGGAGGCGAGAGCTCCTAACACTGCCCTCCTCCAGGCTCCGTCTGGCTCGCATGGCTGAGGAGATGCGTGAGGCTGAGGCGCCCCCAGGGCAGCCAGGCTCCTTGGCGGGCAGCAGTCCCACTGAGCTCCAGTACCGCAGGTGCATCCAGGAGTTCATCAGCCTCCACCTGGACGAGAGCTAGGGCGGGCCGGGCCAGGCAGCGGCGGGACCCCCGCCCGACCCCCACCTGCCCTGCCGGGCTGCAGCCTGGCAGGCGCCGACCATGGGCCCATTTCCAGAGAGCCCCGACCCTGGGGTGCTCCTGGGGCCCCTGCACCTGCTCTGCCCTCCTTGGAGCTGCCCCGACCCCCAGGATGGGGAGGGAGGCAGAAAGGACCCAAGCACTGAGTCTTCTGAAGTTCCACGTTCCCCCAGGAGATGCTGCATCATCTGGTGCCCCTCACCCCACCCAGGGACCCTGTGTCTTCAAGTGCCCCTTCTCAGGGGGCCTCGGTTGCTCATGTCACAAACCACCCTCAAGGCCCCATGCCACTTTGTGCCCCAGTCTGCCCTCAGGGCCTGTGTCACCTCGTCCCCCTACTTCACTGCCCCAGAACACTGACCTGCTAGCTGGGTCCCTCCTACACCCCCAGCCCCTCCACTAGGCCCTGGGGCTGGCGGCTGGCCACCAGCACCCTTTGAGGGCAGAAGGGGCATCCCATCCAGGGAATCAACCCGTGTACCTCACTTAGTGACCCCAGCATCCAGGCTGGGCTTCTTGGGTGCTTGCGGGAGGGGGTCCTCTGGCCTGGGACCTCTACCCTGGCTGGGCGGGGGCATCCCAAGGCCACGTGGCTGGCCACGCAGGCCCTTGGGCCGGCAGCCCCACCCATCCCTGCCTCCTCTAGAGGCACTTGTCCCAGAGCTGGTGACAGGGGCATGGCTCTTCCCACCCCTGCATCCAACGTTCTTTGTCACGGACTGAGTGGGTTTTCTACAAGGACCTCATTCTCACTTTGTCTTGTGTCTTTTCTCTGTGGACTCCAGGACCAGCTTGACCCCCTAGCTCTGCCTGCTGCTGGGGGGAGGCCCCTGCAGCTCGGCCCTGTCCCTCGCCAGCCCTGCCCTCCCCTGGCTGGGCCCACAGGTCCTCGCTCACCCCCCAGGGCCCTCTGATGCCTTCCGCATTCCCCTTCCCTGGAGCCCTGGGGCAGTGGCTGGGCCTCTCCCCAGCCTGGGCCCTTGGCCAGGCCAAGGCCAGTTGGCTGGTCACTATGCAAAGGCTGCCCAGGGAGGCTCCATGGGCAGCAAGGTGGGTGCTGACTGGGCCCCCAACTCCCTCACCTGCTGGCTGTGACCCCTAAAGAGCAGAATTAACTCCTTCCTCTCTCCCTGCTTGAGCTCTGCCCTCACCTCCCACCCTACTGCCTGCATCAAGGCCTTTGCCTGGGCCTTGGCTGGTGGGATCCGCCTCCGCTCCCGATCACAGTTAATAAATGGCCGCTTGCACCCGCTGCCTTGGCTCACCCGCCTCACTCTGCTCTGTCTCATCTGGAGAGGGGGTGTCTCTGGGTCCCCCGCTGTCCCCAAGGGGTGGCCCTGAGTGGGGCAGCACCAGTGGTACCCCCAAAAGGATGCAGTAAATGAGAACCTGATGATCTCTCCAGGGCCCTGACAGAGACCTGGGCTCCTCTGATTAAAACCAGCTCCTGATAACCCCAACTCCCATTCCCAGTCCCTCTGCCCTTCCCTGGGACGGATGCCAACCGGCAAGGCTGGCCTGGGCCTGGGCAAGCCCTGGCCCCCGTCCTCCTGTCCCCCCGCTCCCGCAGCCTCTGTGGCTCCAAAGATGTGGAGGTGCAGCCCAATGTTTTCAGCTCACTCAGGGAAGTGCTGGGGTGGCAGGCACACACTCTAGCCACCAGGTGGAAGTGTCCTGACTTCTGCTGTGAAGCAGCCCAAGGCCACTGAGTGCCTGGGCCTGGCCTAGCCCTTCCTCCCACGGCCCTGAGCTGAGGGCGGCTCTGTCTGATGCCTGCACACACCTGCACATAGGTGTAAACTGGTGTATTGACGCACTCAGAGACACATAGACGTACGCCACTGACACTAAACACAGACGCACTCCCATGTGGAGGTATACCCGCCCCCACACGTGTACACACTCATGCACGTGGGTAGATATTCCATCACACCTGAGACATGGAATTCCAGAGTGGTGGGGACACTGCCCTCCCGGCCCCGGCCCTCCAGTGAGGCCACCACTGGGCAGATTAGTGGGGCCAGTGAGGGGCCCCATGTACTGGGTGCCCAGGTGCCTGCCTGCTCTAGTGTTGCTGCTTCCTGGGCCCTGGGTTTGGCTTGACTGGCCAGGGAGGGCCCTGTGGGGCTGCACCGGCCCATACTGGCCAGCCAGGAGAGCCCACTGACGCCACAGTCCCTAGGATCAGACCGGGCTCAGGCTGGCTCCAGTGTCAGGTGTCTCTGGGACCCACCCCTGGCCTAGCTCTTCAGCTGACACTCCTGCCAGAGCCCTGGCAACGTTGTCGGAGATGAGGTCAGCCAGGGCACTGGACGTCTGATGTGCCCCCAGCCACAGGGCAACTGGCTGGCCTCTGGCTTGGCGTGGGCGCCCTCGTGGCTGCCCTGGGCTGGCGCTGAGCCGCGTGGAGCCGGCGGCAGCACAGCAGGAAGGTGAGGGCCGCGGCGTCCAGCAGGAGCTCCAGCACCTCCAGGACCGAGAGGACGGAGGAGCCGAACCACAGGCTCCAGAGGCTGCCCATGGCCGAAAGCAGCCGCGGCACCTGCGGGTGTCGGCGGGTGTCAGCGGGCCGTGAGCTGGGCGCCCGGGGTGGGGGCCCTGCTCCCTCCTCTGCCCTGGGGCCCTGGCTGGCTCACCGAGTAAATGGGCGTCTCGTCCACTGTGCGGTAGTTGAGCTCCTGGTAGAGGATATTCACCTTGGCAAGGTTGCTCCTGGAGCAGGACAGAGACGAGGGAGGGGCTGGGCCCTGGACTGACGCTGGGCCTCCTCAGGGAACTGAGGGACGAGGACGGCAGGGGGCAGGGCCCAGACATGAACTCTGGAGGACGGGTGCACCCACCTGGGGCTTGGGCTCCTGTGGCCTGGCTTGCCCAGCACGGACAGGGTCCAATCCTGCACACGGAAGGCTCTCTGGGGCCACTGTTCCTCCCAGCCCCAGGCACAGCGGGGCGGGGTGAGGGCAGCACCGTGGGGACACGGGCCCGTCTAGGGAGAGCTCTCTGCCCGTGAGGCCCACCTGCTGGCCCGCCCCTCACCCCACCCCTTCAGGGACTCACGGCTGACTTGGAGGAAGGCCACCTGGAGGTCCCTGCAGAAAGCCTGAACAAAGACTCCCTGGGAGAGACAGACCTCGTCACAGCCCTGCGCGGCGCCTGGGCCATGCCCGACCCAACACCCACTGCTCACCTGCAAGGCCTGGGGCAGCGGGCGGCGCAGGGAAGCTGGTGGGTCCCCAGGTCCCTGTAGAGGCGGTAGAAGCAGTGACCTGGGGAGAGGGTCACAGGTGAACCTGTTAGGAGCCACCCAGAGGTGGTGCGGGGGCGCCAGTGGAGGGGCAGGGCGAGGGCTCACCCCAGGCCGGGTGCCGCAGGTAGCTGCAGTACTCAGCCCCCGCAGGCAGGGGGTAGAAGTAGTAGCCGCAGGAGCAGGTCTGCACCATCAGCTGCTGGAAGCAGGAGACCAGGCAGGCCTGGGGGGACAGCAGGGGACTGGCGCTGGGAGTCCTGGAGCGGCCATCCCTCTCCCAGGGTGCCTGCTGCCTGCCCTCCCCCAGCCCCTACCTCCCTGAGCTCTACTTCCCCTGATTCCTGACCTCCTTGCCCTGGCCTCCCCCACCCTCACCCCCACCCCCTCCCTGGGCCCCCTCCCGGGCCTCCCCCCACCAGCCCAGGCTCACCTGCATGGTGTAGGAGGCGTTGTACAGCAGCGGCACGTCCACGCCTTCGGTGCTGTCGGTGCATCGCCCGTAGGGGCTCCCGAGCCAGTGCACCTCGTCCTGGGGGGAGGGGTACTTCAGTCCTGCCATGCTACCCTCAAGGCCCCAGGGCTGGGCATGGAGGTCGGGAGCCTGGAGGCTGGGGCAGCCTACCTCTCGGATGCCAATGGTGGTCTCCGTCCCTGGCCGGACGCTGAAGCTTCGGTGCTCCAGGAAGGGGGTGTGGTCACGCTTGTGGATCATGACTTTGACGCCAGCCTCCGTGGACAGCAGAGGGAGGTGGTCCTGCTGCTCAGTCCTGAGGACCAGGCTGATCCCTGGGGGAGGCCCAGGGTGAGGCCATACTGGCCTGGACACCCCCACCCATACCCGGCCTGGGCCGGCACTCACCATGGGTGATGCCCGGGCACTGTGTGGCCCAGATGCCATCGAAGGTGTAGCAACTGCCGTAGGTGGGGTGGTGGGATGTCTGGAAGTGCCTGGAACGAGCGGCCACGCTCAGGCCAGCACACCCCCTTGACCCCTCACCCTGCTGCTTGCAGCCCCAAAGGACCACCACCTGCCTTATTTCTGGAGGGAGCTGTTTGGCCACAGACCGCTGGGTGGGGCCGAGGGGAGCGGCCAGCCGCCAGCCTGCACTCACCGGGCCTGGCAGTCCTGGCCGTCGTAAAGGCAGGAGAAGATGAAGTGGCTGCCAAGGCTGCGGTGATGGTCCTCGTGGGCAGGGGGCAGCAGGGCCAGGATGTTCACATAGTGGAAGCGGTACCACTCGCGGGCAGCTGTCACGCCTGAGGAGTAGGCCCGATGGATGCAGTCACCGCCAGAGCTGTTACACTGCGGGGTGTGGGTCAGTGTGGAGGCAGCCTGCCCCCGAACCCCACAGAGAGCCCCAGAGGGCGATGGCATGCCGGGCCCCCTCCAGGGCCAGGACACTCACCAGTCTGAAGCCCACTCTGTTCTGGCCGCCCAGGGGGCTTAGCTTCTGTAGGCGGACCGCGCGGTCCAGCTGGAAGTGGGGCTCGGGGCCCAGGTCCTTGGCTGCCAGGGCGTCCCTGGGTCTTGCTGACGCTGACCCCATACAGGGAGTAGATGTTTTCCTGGGCGAAGTCGTCCAGCGCCTGCAGATGGCGGCGGGCTGGGCGCGGCCTGGGCGCAGGGTGAGGGAGGGGGCCAGCAGAGTCAGAGCCAGCCCCCAAGGGCCCTGCCGTAGCCACAGGCACTGACGCTGAAGGGCATCGAACAGGACAGCAGCCCCCCCACCACCACCCCGCCGTCCTCTGGAGCCCGGAAGGGAGCTCTGAATCGGGAGCCAGGGCTGCAGAGGGAAGTCAGACCCCCAGCCTGGCCTGGCCCCCCACCTGGTGACCCCACCACCCTCTGGTGTGTTCACAGCCCCTCCCTGTCTTTGTTCCTGCTGCCTCCTCACCTGGAATGTGGCCCTGCTCCCTTCTCCAGGGCACCCGTGATCAAAGTCCAGCTCCAGGCTGCCCTCCCGGAGAGCACCCCCACCTCTCCTCCCCCTCCCTAGGTTGGCCAGTGCCTGGGTGTCACTGCAGGGTGGCACTGGTCACACCAAGCTTCAGCTGGCTCCACCTGCCCATTAGCTCCGCCCCAGGGCAATGGAGCGGGGCAGGCCACCCATGATGGGGGCTTCATGAGCCAGCAGGGCTCCCACTGCGACCGCATGTGGGGAGATGCCCCAGGCTGGCCCCAGCCCTCACCGGTGTGGGTTCATGTCACACAGAGTGACCGACGGGAAGAGCTTCCGCTCCGAGTGCACGGACACGGTCATGATGACTGGGTAGCGCCAATACTGCTCGAAGAGGAGCCCAAACTGCCAGTAGAGCATGCCCAGGGTGCCCACGAGCAGCAGCCCCCAGGACACCGTCTTGAGGCGGTTCTGGCTGGAGCAGATGAGGCGGACAGAGCCGTGGATGGTGGTGTTGGTGCAGAAGAAGGTGACCAGCTCCCTGAAGGAGGCATGGAGCTCCACCAGCCTCTCCCCACACTCCACCTTGGGCTTCCGGGTCCCAGGCCCCCCACCAGCTGCTGGGGCCCTGGCTCCAGCCTGTGTCAGAGAAGCGAGCCTCAGCAGGGCTTCAGCTGCCCGGCCAGACTCCCTCCCCAACAGGTCTCCCCACCCCGGCCCCTCGGACCTCCCTTCTCTGTCCCTGGGACTCCCGGTCAGTCGCGTCCCTCAGCCCCAGGGGCTCGGCCCAGCCTGTGGATGCTCAAAGGAGGACTGTCAGCAGCTTGTCTATGCTACAACTGCCCCTGCAGCCATCCCCCGGTGACACCTGGCAGGGCACTAGGTGGCTTCCTCAGGCACGTCCTATCACAGCCAGAGCTGAGCCTGGGCGGTAGGGTCAGGGACAGCAGGGGACATGGCATCTGGGCTGCACCTGGCCTCATTTACAGGAGGCTTGAGGCTGGGTGGGTCTCTGCTGCCGTCCAACAAAGGAGAAGAGGGCCTCTGTGCAGGGGCAACCAGGTAACCTGCTTGGGGTGGGCCTGGAGCCCCATGTTGGGAGCTGACTTGACGATGGCCTCCACCAGCCCTCAGCAGCCAGCACAGCCACACTTGACCAGGACTGATGGGGCCGGGCAGGTCTGGCCACATCTGGGCCGAGGGTCGGGGGTCAGAGCTGAGTGCTGCTCGTCACCGTGGGCCCAGGCTGGGGGCACTGTCCACTGAGCTAAGCCCCCAGGGACACTCCATTTGTGGGCCTTGGGCAGAGGCTGGTGGGCCAGACAGTGGTGGGGACCTGAAGGACCGAGGGGAGTGGACCCAAGGTCTGCCTAGCTCTCAGTGCTCCCCTGGAGGCTCCAGCGTCCCAGGACCCAGATGCCCCAGCCCACAACGGGGACATGGAGCCCTGACCAGGTCAGGCCTACTGGCCCGGTACACGTGCTGAGTCACTGCCTGGGTTTCCCGTGGACTTTCCATACTGCCCCCATCTTGGTCTGAATCTTTAGGCCTTCGTGCACCTGGGTGCCATCTCCTGGGCTCCAGCCCGCTCTGGCCACCCATTTGGACCTGAGCTGGCACCTGAGGAGGGGGCTGAACCAGGAAGCATCTGCTGTACCTCGGCCAGCACCTGCTGGCCCCGTAATCCCCAGTGGGCTGCTTCCCTGAGCTCTGGGATCAGATGTGTTGTAGCAAGCCAGGCAGCTGCATGGGGCCCCAGCTATGAGGTGGTGGTGGATCAGCCTTGGCCTCAGGTTTGGGGAGGCAGCCCGGCCAGGAGACCTGCTGGCATGGCGGCCGGTGGTGGGTCCCGCGTGGCCCAGGGCAGCGCCTGCACCTGTGTCCCATGATCATACCGAGCCCTCACAGGTAAGGCAGGACCTGCAGCCATGGGATTCAGGTGAGGCAAAAGGGACTCCAGAAGGTTCTTTTTGACTCCAGTAACCACATTTCTCTTCCCCGAGACTCACACAACAGACCAGGCCCCTCCCACCCCAGTGGGGGCTGCCAGGGCAGGAGGAGGGAGGCTCTGGAGGGCTTCCTTAGATGGGGCGGGGCCCAGACACTGGGGCAACACACTGGGGCGAGCGCGGGCACCGCAGGTCCCAGATGCCTCGGCCGCGGCAGCAGCCGAGTGCACGGCCCCTTCAGCCAGCACACACGTGCACACACATGCGTGTGCACACACTCCTCTCCCACACAGCAAGCCCTTTGTCAGTTCAGTGGGGCTGCATGGTGAGAGGCGTGTACAGAAGCACTGCCCTCGCCCTGCGTGTGCGTAGGTTCCAGCTGCCATGAGGAGCGCAGGCCCTCCACTTTGGCTGGGGAGACCCGGGCGATGGCCCGCCTGGCTGCTCTGGCCAGGGCTGGGGAGCCCACCTCAGGGACCCGGTACCTCGAGGCAGCAGCCTCCCTGTGCAGGCGCCTCCATCCTCCTGCTGTGGGCGGCCGGGATGGTGGCAGGGCGGTGGCGGCTCTAGCTGTGAGAAATCGGGCTGTGGCCCGACCCTGGCCAGGCAGCCTCCTATGAATAACAGGCTGGGCGTGGGGAGAGGCAGCAGGGAGGGGCCCAGCTGGGGGCAGCCACACCTGCTTTGGTCCCGGAAAGCGAAGCCTTCGGGGGCCAGGAGGGAGTCCTCCCCACCCCACACCTCCACCTTGCGAACCTTTCTTGCCCAATTCCTGGGAGCCAGGTCTGGAGCCCTGACCCTGGCTGGGCATGAGGAGCTTGGGGTCTCTGGAGGGGAAAGGAGTACCTGTGTTGGGCTGAGAGCTGCCTGGATGTCCCGTCTGCCCTCCCCTGAGCAGACTCCACTGGCTCCCACGGCTACTCCTGCTCCAGCAGACCCCACAGGCCCTGATCCTCCCCTCCCTGCCCATTCTCCTACCACGCCTGCGAGGGGTGCCTGCTCGCCACCACCTGCCTGGCTCTGACCACTGGCGTTGGTGGCTAAGGGTTGCTGGGCAGGGGCCTCCATTCCCAGGACACAGGTGCCCCTCAGGACCAGCACCTAGCCCTGAGACAGGCGCTGATGGTGGTGACAAGCTGGGCCCTGGTGAGGAGACAGCACCTGTGATGTGCCAGCAGACGCGAAGACCACAGGGCACCCACAAAGACGGCACAGCACATGCTCAGAACACATACCAGAGTCAAAACTGCACCATCTCTGAGGCTGAAACCCTCAGCCCAAGTGTGGTTGTGTGAGGCCAGATGGTGTGCTGAAGGCAGGACAGCCCCTAGCCCCACTGGCCCCACTGGGGGACCCAACATGGCCCTAGGATGACCCAGAGACTTTGCCATCCCAAATGACCAGGCCCCCAGTCTGGTCCCAGGTTTGAGGGGTCACCTTCCCAGGCAGGCTCTGGGTTCCTGACACCCCACCTCAGATCAGTGCTGAGGACCTGGGCTGGGATAAGGAAGGGAGCCCTACCCCACTAGGCCCTTCTGGTGGGGCCTTGGCTCTGAGGAGGTGTGAGGTCACCGGCCTCGTGGCTTTGGAAGGAGGAAGATGGCCAGTGGGGACACCTGGGAGAGGGAAGTCAGGCTTGGGGCAGAGCTGAACCTGGACTCATCTGGGTGTGGGTGTGAATCACAGCTTTGTCACTTACCTGCTGTGCGATGCCCAAGTTACTCAACCTCTCTGTGCCCATTTCCTCAAGTACAAAGTGGAGCTGAGTTTCCCCTTCGTGCTCAAGGCTCAGAGATGATACCAACTGATGTCACTGGTGCGAAGACGTCCCCCCTGGGCCAGCATCAAAGCCCCCAGACTCACACAGGCCTGGGGTGTCTTAGGCCCACTGTCCCTGAGCGATTTTCCTTCAGAGGGGGTGGGCCAGGTTACTGAGGGGTAGGGGGCACGCTGCCCTGGGGGAAGCCTCTTAACAGAAGAGGCAAGTCTTTAGAACTGGAGTCACCTGTGTCTCCCAGAGTCAGAAAGGCTGTTAAGATGAGCCGCGGGAGCCTAGGTCTAGCCAGAGGGTCCTGGCCAGCCAAGGGCAGCTTGCAGGCAGCAGGAGCCTGGTCTTCCTGTGTTGGAGTGACCCTGGCCAGGGCCCGGAAGGGCTGCGATGTGTCATGCCCCGTGAGGCTTGAGGCACATCCAGGCAGGAGGCAGAAACCCACTTCCCTCCTCCTGAGGAGGCCGCCCCAGAGCACGGGACGGAGGGCACAGAGACTGCGTCCAGGGGCAGCAAGGCCGGCAACCACCACCCTCTTCCTGGTGAGGCCCCCGGAGGAGCAGGAGATGCAGGCTGGGGCAGGACAGGGCGTCCCCAGCTCCAGACATGACATGGGCCCGTGGGGCCACTCCGTGATGGCTGTGTGTTGAAAGGATTAGAGAAGGGACAGGCAGAGGGCCCTGCATCCCTGCCCTCTCCCCAGAAGGATGGCTGGCCCCAGCCCTGAGGACAGCTGAGTACAGCCCTGCTGGGCCTAGGGTACTGAGGCCTCCCCTTCCAGGCCAGGGCTGCCCTGCAGACTGTGGGCACCTGGCGTTTTGTGGGACCCGGGCTCAGCTTCCTCACTTGTAGGTATTTCCGTCCTCGGGGGCAGCTCAGAGTTGGCCCTGGGGGGATTCCAGCACAACCTTGGGGGTGAAGTCTGAGCCCAGGGACTCTGTGTGTGCCCGGGTAGGCTGGGGTCATCCTCCCTGGGCCTGGGGTTGGTCCACCTGGAGTGCCTCCTGCAGGCAGGTAAGAGCCCTCAGTGGTACAACTGCAGTGTTGTACCATCCGCGCCCCCTAGGCACTGACCGCAGGGCCTCCTGTCACCACGGAGGGGCTCCTCCAGGTACCAGCAGCTGCGGCGGGCATGGTGGGGGCTCAGGGTCTGGCCACGTGTCTGCCTCCCACCTGTGCTCGAATCCCCTGACACCTTGGGGTGGCCTCCCTTACACAACTCTCCATGGGCTGAATAAAAGCAGCTGGGCCTGCCCTGCCTGGGGGTGGCAGCACCCTGGAGGAGGCAGAGGAGGGAAGGGGGTGCTAAGAACTTTCTGAGTGCAGCAGCAGGAGGTGGGTCTGGGGACTGCCAGCCTCCCCAGAAGGAAGGAGGGCCAGGGCCAGGTAACACTGCAGGCTGGATTCCCACAGGCTGACTCACCTGGTGGTGGACTGATGGACAATGGGCACTCCTCTGCCCAGGGCCTGGGGCCAGCCCTGCAGTGGCCACTAAGGTCCTGCCTGAGGTGCTGTGGGTGGGCCAGACTCAGAGGTGAGTATGGCCACTCACCTACCCTCTACCTGTGGCCATGGCTGGACCTCTTGGTCCTTGGAGTCCACTGGCAGCTGCCATGTGGTCAGTCACCTTGTTGACTGGCGATCTATCTCAGGAGGCAGGCAGGGTCATGGTCAAGGGTGAGAACTTGGGATTTGAATCTCTGCCTAGCGACAGCCCCCCTGGATCCATCCAGGCTGATGACCACAGTCAGGGCGGCATCTCCCCAGGGACAGCCCAGCCCCGACTTGGCAGGCGGGCGGTGGGGAGTGTGCTGGCTGCCCAGACCCCCTCCCGTCTGCCATCCTCATGGCCTCCAAATGTTCCCCAGGCAGATGTGGGGTGGACACCACAGCTCCAGGCCCTGTGGTCAGGGCTTTCTCTCAATGATGCTGTCCTGGGAACAGTACCCTCTGCTCCCAGGGCCTCCCCTGCCGCCCCATCTTCCTCCTCTGCCTCCCCCGCCCCCAGGGCCAGGGAGGGGACCGTGGGAATGGAAAGCCGGCCTCAGTGCAGTGTCCACTGGTGCATAATGACCCTATTCATGGGTTGGGTGGAAAATTCGATCGGGAAACAGTGCAACTATTTTTATGAGGACAGTTCTCCCAATGGGCAGGGCCTGGGCAGGCTTGCCCACGGCGGACCCCACCTGGCACAGGTTCCAGCAGGGCTCCGGGTCCCATCTCTCACTGTGGCCACACAAAGCCAACTGGGACTTGAATCTCAGGGGCCCCGGGTGGTTCTGCCACTGGGGCCTGGGGCCCCCGCGTGCCTCCCACACTCTCCTGTTAAGTCAGCACAAGAACTAGGACCCCCAGACCGGACTGGGCCGATCCTTAGAAAGGGGGCCGTAGGGACAGTGGAGGTCCTGGTGAACCCGGGCGGGGCTCACGCCGGCGCCGCGGGGGTCACCCTTTAAGTGGGCCTGTCTTCCCAGGGAAGGCCGGAGATCGTGAGGAGGGAACGTGGGGGTCCGGGACCCTTGCGACAGGTGACTGCCCCCGGGGCCACCAGCCAGACAGAGCTGTGGCGGAGGGATCTTCGAACCAGGAAGCCTTGGCTGGCGAACCAGACCGCCGCGGGGCTCAGGATCCGCCCCGCGGAGCTGCCCGCCAGTGCGCACGCGCAGACTGTTTCCGCCACAGGGGGCCGGAGGCTGCAGCGAGACGCCGGCTACGTCCGCCTGGTCGCCTAGAGCGGCCACCCACGGCAAACTGCGCCCCGGAACCGGAAGTGGGGACGGCCCCGCCCCTCTAGCGGCCATCTTGGAAGCTGAGGAGGAGGAGGAGGCGGCGGCGGCGGCGGCGGCGGCGGTGGTGGTCAGGTGGGCTCGGTCCCGGCGCTGTGCGGCTGTGCGGCGCGGGCCCCACTCTTCCGCTCCCTGCTCCGGCCTCGACCACGGCGAGCCCGAGCGCGGCGGCGGCCCACCTGCGGCGACGGGAAGAGGTGAGCGCGTGCCGCGGGCCTGCGCCGGGGCCTCGGCCGCGCGTCCGCCCTGCCGGAGCCGGCACGAGCGGCGGGCGCGGGGCCCCTCGCACGGCCCGTCCCCGCCCCATCCACGCTCGCGGGGCCTGGCTCGGAGCTTCCGTGCGCGGAACCCGAGGTCGGTTACGGCGGGGCGCCCGGGGCTCCGGGCCGGGTCGTCTTTCGGCCACTTTGGGCATTCTGTTAGCCACACGGTTAATGTCCCACGGAGGAGTCTCTTGTTAGTGGCAACCTTGCGGGCACCGCTAGGACGAGCTGGCGTAGAGCTTGGTTTGTAACGTGTCCTGGGAATCCGTGTTGGGGCAGGGTGGCTGCCTTGAGCCTGCTGCCGCTTCAAACCCCGAGCAGTTGGGACTGCATACTGCTTCACAAGTCCCACCACGAATGAGTGTGCCTAAGGGCATGCGCTTGAGGCGGTAACTGAGGGAAAGTCCAGGCGGTAAGAGTGGGAAGCGGAGTCGGGTGGTTCCATCGCCTGCCAGCTAGAGCGGGCCCTGGGCAAGTGCCTCAGCTGTGCCCTCCTGTCCACATGTACTGGTTATCTGCGTCGTCTCACCTCTGTCCAGGTGTAAGGGTGTAGCCTCGTTTCTAATTAAGGCCACTTAGCTGGCTTGTATTTAATTCATATTCATTCCCAGCCACTTGCCCGGTCCAGGCATGAAACTGCTACAGAGAGGTAAGGCCACAGCTCAGTGGGAATGGAGCTAGTAAGTACACAGAATACACCACGAAGGTGGTTCAGGGCTCTGTACTTTCCACGTGAGTGACCTTTCGTGTAATCTACCTTAAACAGAAAGGAATTTCAGGGTCTCACTTAACTGAAAAGTCCAGCATGTCTTCAGGCAAGGTTGGGTCCTGGTGCCTAGAACTTGTAGCCAGTAACCTGCATATCTCGGCTGTGCCCACCTCTGGGCGGCTCCATTCTCAGGCAGGTGTGTGAGTGGTGGTGGGGCTGTCTCCGTCAGCCTGGGCTTCCGTCCAGCCTGTGAGCAGTCCTGGTGGTGACGGGAGAGACTTCCGTGAATGTTCTGGCCACCGGTGTGTCACGTGCCCGTCTGGCGGGCCAGGCCAAGGTCTCTGCCCCAGCATCACTGGAGTGCGCGGACGCTGAGCGGGAGGATATCTGGAGGAAAGGGAATAGGGTGCTGGTAGAACAGAGACTGCCCCAGCGTGCACTGAACGCACTGCGATGTCGCTGTCTGTGGGTTGCAGACTGCTTTCCTTTTGCTTTTCTGTACTGAAATTTTGCATGCTTGCCATGTTTATTGTTTTGTTTTCTTTTTTAAAGTCTGTACCCTATTTTCTTCGAATGCAATACACTGTGTGCTCTGTCTGTGGAGACTTGGTTTCAAGGGTGCCTGAGACACACTTCATGACCTGTGTGCATGCTGTGGACAATATATGCGGGGAAAACTGGGAGAAACTGTCTCACCTGAAATCACCTGGACAAGCCTGAGGGGACTGCTCTGAGTGAGGCAAGAGAGGGGTCATTAGGAAGCCCTTTCCTTTTAGTGAACTGAGGAATTGAATCTTGAGTAGGAGTCTCAAGATTACGCCTTTGAAAGCAAGAGAAGAGTTCATTTGTGACCAGCCAGGCAAGAACTATTTTATGTAGTTTGTACGACTGTCCACTAACCATGAAGCGTCCAGCCCGACCACTTAACTGAGTCCATACACAGTTGTCTTTGAGTTATCCAGGCAATTGTTTTGTACATGGATGAGTGTTAACTTTAGGGTAAACAGCTGAGAGAAACAGAACAAGTCCTGGGTGGTGGTCCTGCTTGGATTGTTGCTGCATTTGTGAGTAGGTGACACCTGGCCTATTCAGCTTCTTGGGCCGGAGCTTGGGCGCAGTGCTGTGCGGGAAGCACTCCCTTCCAGGCTGGTGTGTAGCCTGCTCCTGCTACAGGCACACCAGTGGGGTCTTCTGGGCTCGACAGGCACCTGTGTGGGGTGGAGCTGGGTTGCAGGGAGGCCTTAGTCTGGGGGAATCAGGGAGGCTTTTAAGAGACTAGCTTTCAAGCTAGGCTTGGAAGGGCCTAGGTGAGTTTTTTTTTGCCAGTGGAGTCTGGGCTGGAAGGTAGCTGTACAGTGAGGGTGAGAAGGCCGTTCGGCTCAGGCCGTGTCAGGGGCCTTAGGAGTCAGGAACTAGAAGGCTGTCTGGGACTGCTCTTTAGAGGACTTTGCAGCCAGAGAGAGGCGTTGACATTTATGTGCTTGGCTCTGGGTGAGTTCTGAAGGGTTGCAGTCAGAACTGTGTGATGAGAAAGTTAATCTGACTTCAGTGTACAAGGTGGACGGAATGGGGAGAGGCCAGAGCCTGGAGGCCAGCAGGAAGGCTGTTGTGGTAGCTTGTGGGAAGACGGACGGATCATGCTTCAAGGTGTGTGTGGTGGGATGGGAAGGAGGGGGAGCGAGAAGCCGAGGTTTAGCAGAGCAGGAAGCAGGTCTGGGCCATGATGCGTGCTGGAGGACCCCCTGGGGGTGCAGTGAGGCACTGAGCCCTGGTCATAGTCTGGTGGGAGAGTGCTCTGAGGAGAATTCGGCGAGGCCAGGGCCATGACCTCTGGTGGGGTCATGTGGGCAAAGACTGACGAGAGGGAAGGAGTGAGTGTGTGGTGGTCCCTGGGAGCTGGGAGTGAGAGGCCCCAGGCTGAGTGAGGAGGCGGGCATGGTGAGGGAGGTCTGGGTGGAGATCCTGGCCACCGATGCCAGGCGCTACAGCAAGGTGGGTTGGGAACACTCGGGCAGAGTGTGGGTGCTCAGAGGTGAGCGGGCTGGGTTTGGCTCTTCCCTTCCTGTCAGATCCGGTCCGTGTCCCCTCCACCCTGGATGCGCTTTCTGCCCTTTTCCATCTCTGCGCTGCACACTCTGTGCGTCGTCTGTCTCCACCATGGCTTGGACCAGTGGCTTTCACACATAATTTTTCGTAGAACTTTTTTGCTTTTCCATCTTACATTGTGCGAAGTTTTGCTTCTCACACGAGAGTACTACTAACGTCAAGCGCTAAGAAGTACTAACGCTAAGCAGGTCTAGTTGGGGCTGCTCTGGGGCCTGTGAGAGTGGGGAGTCCTGTCCTCCACATCCCTGCCCCGCTTCCCACCTCTGGAGCATAGCTGAGGTGTCCCAGGGTTCCCTGCTCCAGGCCACGTCTCTTCTCTTGAACGATGGCTGCCTCATCACTCCCGGTCCCCCGCCTTTGGTACTGTCCTGCCTTTCCTGTCCCTCCTACGCTGTCCTGTCTGTCCCATCCGTCCTGTGCTGAACCACCAGAGTGACCTTTCTAACAGAAGATCTAATCTGCCTTAAGACTTGAGCATAAAATCTTTCTGAAGTGCTGCTTGACGGCCTGGCCTTGCCTCCCTGGCCAGCCTGTCAGCTGCCAGTCCCTGCTTTGGCTCCTGACGCAGTGATCCAGTGCTGTCCGTCAGACACACCTTGCTGTGTTAGCGTCTGCCCACCTGTCGTTCCTTCTCCCTGGAAGGCACTCCTGCTCCTCTGCCCAGCGTGTGCGAGTCTTTCAGGGGTCTCCATCCCTTTCTCCAGTGTCAGAGGCTCTTCCTCCACTCCCCATTCCTCCCACCCTCTTGTGACCAGTGGTAAGCAGGCTCTCACGGGGTAGGGGCTCGTTTCCGTGGCGTGGCGCCGCCCAGCCCTGAGCTGGAGGCACGGAGGTGGGGGCATGTTTCCGTGGGTGCCCCTCCCTGCGCGTGGCGCCGCCCAGCCCTGAGCTGGAGGGACGTCCGGGGTTGCTTGGGTGCATCCCCCTATGACCCTTGGAAATGGACGTCTGTCTTTCTGTCTAGTTCTTTGTGGGCAGGAGTGAGGCTGCAGGGTTTTCTTACCCTTTGCGTCTGATGGCGTCACGTAGGCGAAGGTAGTAGCAGGAAAAGGAGAACCTGCCAGGCCTACCGGTGTCTGAGGGTGTGGGCAAGTCAAGACGGCCCACGGGCCTGGACTCTGGGCGGCTAGGGTGAAGCCAGCAGGAGTGCTGGGTGCAGACCTTACGGCGGACGTGGGGCGGCTGAGGCTGTGGGTGGCGAAGGCGATCAGGGACTCTGTTCTTTGTAAACGGTGGTGTTTGCTTTCCACAGATGAGCAACAACAGCAGTAAGAGAGCTCCAACAACAGCAACCCAGCGACTCAAGCAGGACTATCTTCGAATTAAGAAAGACCCTGTGCCTTACATCTGTGCTGAGCCCCTCCCTTCCAACATTCTTGAGTGGTAAGGCGCTGTGTCCGCCCTCAGCTGCACCCCCATCAGCCGGGTTCTCTGGGGTCGGGCTGGGTGGGCCCATTACAGTGCGGGAAAGGGGCCCCGCACCCTTTTCACGTGTGAGTGGACTCTGAGGCCTGCAGTCACTCTGGTCATCATCATAATGCGTAGCAGCCGGGGATGTGGCGGGGCTCTCCTTGACCCCTGCATGCTGGGGCTGGAGGGAGGGTCCTTCCTGCGGGAGCCCTGGGCCTGCAGGGTCTGTAGGGGAGGCTTTGGGCCTGCAGATCTCCTGGCTTTTGGAGGAAAAGCTCTGTGTGTGGATGCTTCTCCTCTGCCCTTTGCTCCTTGGTGCCGTGTGTGTCCTGTCCTCCCTGGAGAGTTGGTGACAGAGCCTCCAGGGTCCTGATGGCCGCACTGCAGGCCTCATGGGCTTGTGCTTACAGCAGCTCCTTCCTGCCACACTGCCGTGCTGCCAGGAGTGTTTAGGAGCATTTTCTCTTTGTTTAGAAGGTATTTTGTTTTATTTATTTTTAATGATTCATTACTTACTTTTTAAAAATTTTTTTTTGTTTGTTTGTTTTTTGTTTTAGGGGGAGGTAATTAGGTTTCTTTCTTTACACAAAGGTGCTGAGGAATTGAACCTTGGACCTTGTGCGTGCTAAGCACACGCTTTCAGGCTGTACCCTCCCCTGAAGGGTTTTATGTCTTAATCTTAACAAGAACTTTTAATTTTTTTTTAATCTAGAGAAAAGAGGTTTAACTGAGTTAAAAGGAAGTGTTTTCCAGGTTGGAGAGGTGTTCAAGGGTTCTGGGTCTATCCTCCTCAGCTTACAGAGAAGGGCCAGCTCTGAGTGGGATGGAGGGTTCTCAGGGGAGGCCGGCAGAGCTCTCCCTGCCCCCAGATGACAGAAACCAAGTGTGGTTCCCAGGACGTCATTGTCCGATGGAGGGACAGTTCTGTGGCAGTTGAGGAGACGTCCTTATTGTGTGGGGAACCCCTCCTGCAGCTGAGTTGGGTTCCAGGTTGTATCATGTGCTGGGAGGACCTGCCGCAAAGGTTTATTGCAGTGAAAAGACAGAGCAGAGCCAGTGAAGGGAAGAGGCGCAGGGTGGGGTCCCCTGGAGCTTGTGCGTCCCGTCACCTGTGACAACACGTGTGTGGTGCTGTCTACCAGGAAGCCCCTCCGACCTGGCAGCAGCGTTTTCAGTTGGGGGTGGGGCACGGGGGCACCCCTGCCTGGTGCCTTCTGATATTCCAGACTCCCAGCGGGAAAGCAGGCTTCCTGTCAGCATTAACCACATTGTTTGCGCCAACAGATTAGATGCCATTGAGATGGTGCGACTCCCCTGGATTCCAGTTCCCAGCTGCCAGTTGAGGACAGGGTGAAGGGCCCTGTGTGCAGGCCCTTCTGCTCGGCTGTGGTTGTCTGTCCTCTCAGCTGGGAGAAGAGAGTGCTTTTTGGGAAGAGGCCTGGCCTCCCAGTGTTTCTCACTGTATCGCCCCAGGGCTGCTGGACGCTCTTGGGGCACTGCTCACCAGTTCTTCCCAGTGTCCTCACACTGGGCACAGGAATCGGGAGCAGTAACCAATTAAGGACCGTTCCCATGTGTGTTCCTGACCCGCTGACGTGGGATGACAGTATTTCTTGAGTGAAATATATCAGCCAGCCGGTAGCAGGGCTGGTGTGATCCCCGATGTCAGAATATCCTGGTGGGAAGCAGTGTTTGGAGGGACCAGCATGTGTGCAGTTTTGTCTTATCTGGTATTTCTGGTTAGTTCTTTCTTCTTTGTGCACTTCTGTTTTCTTTGAAAATTCATAAGCTCAAACCCTTCTTGATGCAGAGCTGAAGCCTCTATTTGTGTGGAAGATGGGAGTCCAGGGTTGCTGCTTCTGGTTGAGGCTCCCTCCGTGTGAGGACTCTGGTGACAATCACGGGCTGTCCCGGTCCCTGCTGCCAGAGGACAGCCCCTCTGAGGTTGTCTGGTTCTTCCAGGACATTGGTGCTGGGGGCACAGCCTCCTCACGTCTATGGCTGTCCCGGTTTAGCTACAGCGTGATACTGGGGCACACTGAAAGATACTGGTTTTCAGGTACATCTCAAGAATAAATTGTGCAGTTAAAACTTTTTTGATTTTTGGTTAGAGGGGATTATCTTTTTGCTTACTTTGTTGTGGCTGCAGAGAATTTTGTGAAGATTTGGAGGACACAGTCTCTGATCCGTTATGGCAGCACGAAGGGACTGGAGAGCTTTGGAGCTGCGTAGCCGGGCTGGGTTTGAGCTTCACTTCACTGCTGAGCATCGGGTGGACCCTAGAATCCCCGGCCTTGGGGTGACTCAGATTTTGGAGTCTTCCATCCCTGAAGCCAACTGATTTTCTTTTCTCCCTCAGGCACTATGTGGTCCGAGGCCCTGAGATGACCCCCTATGAAGGTAAGTCTTTGCCCTGAGTTATGGGACGAGAGGCAGCTTCTGTGCCCCCAGCAGACCACGCACCTTCTGCTTGTGAACGCCACTCTCTCTGTGCATGTGTGTCAGTTGTGAACACCACTCTGTCTGTGTGCATGTCAATGAGACGACTGAGTTGGAGCTCATTGTAGTTTTCCCCAAGTCCTAGAAGTGTTTGCTCAGAGAATGGTTTTGCAACATGTCTTGGTCTTCAGGGATTTCTGTAAGTATGTCCAGTGTCAGTGGGATCAGAGCTCTGAGAACAGACTGGATAAAAGTAAAATGTGGCTGGTCTCCTGCTGTTTTTCAGGCCAGGATGTATGTTGTCAAAGGAACAAAAGGTCATTTTCTGAGCGCTCACTCTCCTAAGCCCTCTGAGTCAGCCGCGGGCCCCAGTGTGGATAGGGCACTGGGACATGGGGGCTGCAGGACCTGCCGGGTCAGGTGATGCCCCCAGTGTCCTTTGGTGTCTGCACAGTAGACCTTGGAGCTGGCAGTCAGCGAGTCTCCAGGGGCTTGAGGGGAGCCTAGTGCCAGCCCAGGGTTGGGCCAGGTTGAGCCCAGGGCAGAGCTGGGGCCAGGTGGGCAGTTGTCTGGCCCCTGGCCCCTGACTTCAAGTGGCCAGAGGGGCACACTCTTGTCTACGCACATGTAGGGGGTTGCGTATGATGTCACTGGATGTGCTGCTGAGGAGGGAGTGCGGGCTCTCTGGACCCTCAGGAGCACCGTGGGCAGTTTGGCAGATGTGTCACCAGCCTTACGGGACTCTCTTCTGGCCCAGGAATCCCTGTTCTGGGATGATCTGACCTAGGGAAACCCGCGTGCAGAGGCGTATCTGTAGGCTGGGTATGTTACTAGAGTGTTACATTGGGGACCCCCAAATGCCCAACAGCAGGGTGATGGGTTTGGTGACGGCCTTGTGTGGGGTTCCCAGCAGCAGGGCTGAAGCCAGGCTGTGGACAGCTTGTGCACCTCGTGGTGAAGTGCCTAGTGAACATGTGCTGAGTGTTTGCCCAACTTGAATAGACCCCAGGGAGGAGCAGGGGTCTCTCTCCCAAGTAGGATTGTGCTAGGTTTTAAGTTTTTTTGTTCTCTGTGGTTTCAGTATTTTGTCAACAGTAGTGAACATTCATGGTGTAACCAGGCTCCCCACCCCCACCCCCCAAGACCAGCCTGAACTGTTGCTGGTGTGTGAGGCTGACGCCTGCACAGGGGTGGATGGAGACGGCGGGGGAGGAGGTGTGTAGGGGCTGGGACTGCAGGAGACCCTCGACCCCCCCCCCCAGCCCCTCATTCTCAGTAAAAGTCCCTGCCTTTCCAGACCCAACATCTTGTTCTTGTTGCTGCGTGTTTCTCTACTGTTCCTGGTCCTCAGGCTGTGAAAATTCCAGACCTTGTAGAGTCCCTTCAGAGACAGGTTTTCCCACTGCCCCCTCCCCTCCACGGCCCCTCCCCTCCCCCCTGCCCCTCCCCTCCTCTGTCCCCTCCCCCCTCCCCTCTGCTGCCCCTCTTCCCCTTTTCTCCTCAGCACCTGCTGTTTTGCCCTCTCTTGCTGCCTGTCCCCTCCTCAGCTCGGCCACATTTTGTTCCCTGCAGCTCCACCCTCTGCTGACTGCCTTCATCAGGGTCTCCTAGGGACCCTCAAAGTTACCGTGTTTGATAGAGGGCCCTCAGGCCTCAAGTGTCTGGACCTGTGTGGACTCTGGCCTCCCCTTCATTTGCTCCTCTGACTTCTGGATATCCTGGCCTTTCCTTCCCAGTCTCGTGGCTGCCCTCCCACCTCCACGTCTGTCTGGCTCTGTGTTGGTTGCCCACTGAGCCTGTCCTTGCTCCGGGCTCCGAGCTGGTGCTGCTCCAGACACACGTCTTATGGTTCAGATGGGCTTCCCGTTAGGCAAGTGTAAGCTGTAGGTTTTATACCATCCCGTCAAAACCGTAACAGTTTTTTGTAGACATGCACAAGCTTATTTTAAAAAGTTGTTCTGAAACTTACATGGAAAAACAAAAGACCTAGAAGAGCTAAAATAATTTTTTAAAATAATAAGATGGGAAGAGTCACTCTGCCCGATTTTGAGACTTGCAGTGCAGTTCCGTTGATTGGATGGTATGGTGTCTGAAGGGAGATGTGGGTCCATGGGACAGAGCAGAGCCCAGGATCGCCCCTCAGAACTTGGGCCACGGAATTTCTGACTGCGTTGCAAAAGCAGTTCAGTGGAGGAAGTGTGGCATGGTTCTCCCTCGACCCTCCGAGCCCAGCCTTTCAGGGCCGTGGTCCTCTCGGTGGTTCCTGTCCCAGGATCCTGGCTCAGGGCCCCCCCTGCCCCATCACCACCACCACGGACACTTGGAAAGAAGCAGGAAGGAGCTGCGGGCCAGGGGTCAAGTGCCCCAGAGGGCAGGCGAGTAGAGCCCTGCCTGGCTTCTTCATGCCCTCAGGATACCCCTCCCTGGATCTCTTGTCTGCACTTCAGAGCAGCACATCCGGGTGTGGGGAGGGTGGCAGGCCTCCCCGGCTGTGGCCCCGCCTGCGGCTCTGCTCCTTGGTTCGCACCTGCAGGGTCCTGCCTGAGGACAGGCAGGTATGTGCGACCTCACCTGGCATGCTGGTTGCATTTCTCAGGTGGATGACAAGAGGTAGGAGGGCCGGGTCATTGCGAGTGTCCAGAGGCCTGTTTGCCGGTGGGTCGTCCTGCCCAGGAGGCCAGGTCTGCCTCCCGCCTCCCTCCCCTCCGCAGGAGGGCGCCCGTCCCTGCTGTTGGAGCTGTGTCCTGATCAGGCTGAGAAGTGCAGCGGGCTGCTCCCGCTCCTTCCTGGGAAGAGCGCCTGTTTGTGCCTCCTGCTCGTCTTCCAGTTTGGCTGTTCTCGCTGGTTCTGAGGGTGGGTGTGCTTTGAGTGTCCCCTCTAGAGTTTATCCCTCAGTCGTCGGCTTGTCTTCCTGTTGAGGTGGCCTTACAGGTGACACTGGCTCTGGTCAGCCCTCCACTACTGGCAGCGCAGGGTAGAAGGGAAAGCCTTGCAGGGGGTGGGGGGTGGAGCACGCCTTACCACTGGCGTGGCGCTGGAGCAGAGACCTGTGGTAATTCCGGGCCTGTGTATCCCCATCTTTGGGGCGGGATTGTGCCCATGTGCTGGGGGGCCGCAGGGAATCCTGGGGGGAGGGCATGGCAGCGCCCCCCAGCCTCACTGTACGTGCATGCACGCACATGTGCGTAGGAGCCTGTCATGTGCACTTCTGCTCATCCAGCCTGGGGTAGGCCCTAGGGTCTGCGTTTCCAGCAGCCTCTCAGGGCTGCCCTGAGAGCAACCGTGTGAGGCGTTGACTGGGGATGACCAGTGCGACCTCAAGCTGGGTGGGCAGGGATGGAAGCTGTGAGGTCACCCAAAGCTCCGGGTGCTGGATTGGCTGGAGGTGGGGCTGATGGGACTGCTGATGGAGGGGTGTGATCTGGGGGCAAGGGGGCTTCCCAGATTTTACTCTGAGTAACTACAAGGATGGAGTTGCTGTTGGAGGGAAACAGCATGCATTCCATCTTGGACGTGCTGGGGCAGTGTCACCTGGATGGTCAGCACACAGGTCTGGCGTTTGAGGAAGGTTCCAGAAGTCCAGGTGCAGGTGCCAGTTAGAGGGTCATTTACGGTACCGAGGGAAGAGCTGGTGGGGTGGGGGTGCTTTGAGGTGGTTGTGAGCCTGAGACATGGTCACACAGCCCCGGTGGGGTGTTTGATGGCTGGTAGGTCAGGGATTTCAGGTAAAGCAGAGGGAGCAGTGGGCAGGGTTGGAGGGGAGTGGGGGGTCAGACTCGTCTTTGTGTTTAAGGTGGGAGAGACTGTGGTGGGCTCACTTGCTTCTGGGTGTAGTTTGGTGGAGGAGAATCAGGTGGCACGGGAGAGAGGGGACCACTCTTGGGGTGGACATGGGGCCAGTGGAGAGCCTGTGCAGGGTCTGTCCAGATGCTCTTCTTGGGGAGGGGGTGCTTAAGGGTCAAGGAGGGGTGTGCGGTAGCCATGGAGGGCAAGGGCTCCCCCTTGGTTGGTGGTCACGATCCCCAGTGAGACCTCAGCAAGACGTGTGTGTTCAGGATGGTTGGCTGGTGGGCTTGGGGATTGGGAGGCTGGTGGGTGGCAGGGCTGGGAGGCTGAGGGGAGTGCGGGCTGTCCTGCTGAGGACAATAACAAGGCTCCTTGTGTTTCGATACAGGTGGCTATTATCATGGAAAACTAATTTTTCCCAGAGAATTTCCTTTTAAACCTCCTAGTATTTATATGATAACTCCCAATGGAAGATTTAAGTGCAACACACGGTAAGGTCTTCCTGCGGTGCTCCTGAAGCGGACTGGGGTCGTGACGAGCATGCACCACTTTGACTGGGTCCCTTTTTTTCAGGCTGTGTCTTTCCATCACGGATTTCCACCCGGACACGTGGAACCCAGCCTGGTCTGTCTCCACCATCCTGACGGGGCTCCTTAGCTTCATGGTGGAGAAGGGCCCCACCCTGGGCAGTATAGAGACGTCGGACTTCATGGTGAGGGTGGAAGCCAGGCTCGTGGCGGGGGGGGGGGGGCCTGGGCACCCCTGCAAAGACCTCCGCTCCGGGGCCCTTTTCCTCCTCAGCTGTCACGCCCAGTCAGGATGGCTGCTCCTTGGTGCCTGGTTTTTATTTTTCTTTTGTTTTATGTGGGAACCAAGCCTAACATGGTGGTGGTACAGGAAGATAAGCAGCCTGTGAACCTGCAGGTTGGTTTGCTGTGCGGAGCAGGCTCATGGAGCGCCTCCCAGGGCAGGGCGACAGCAGCCCTCACAGTGAAGCGCTCTGTCTCAGAATGCGGCAGACTTGAAATGCGCCTTCAGGCTGATACTTCCCTTTTCTTTCTTCCTAGAAAAGACAACTGGCTGCACAAAGTTTAGTGTTTAATTTAAAAGACAAAGTCTTTTGTGAATTATTTCCTGAAGTTGTGGAGGTAAGAAAGTGAAAGTTGGCAATTTGGCTTTCCCCATGCCAGGAACACTTCAATTCAGTTCTTTCCAAAGAGAACGTGTGCTCCCATGTGTCCCTGCACTGTGGACCTAGAGCACGGGGGCGGGGTGCACGTGGGCAGTCACAGCAGACCTGCCCCCTCCTCAAGGCCCCCTCCTCAGGGCACCTGGCTTAGATGGTGGGTCCAAGGTGGGGAGAGGTCGGGGGTCGGGGGCTGGGCCTGCGGAGGCTCTGGGTGAGCCGGGAGTGGTGGGAAGGGTCCTGGTGTGTGGGCCAGAATGGCCACTGGGAACGTGGCTGAGCCGCACAAGGCCAGGGCTGTGGCGTTTCAGCACCGCTGCGCCTGGCTCGGTCCAGGGCTCGGTCCACAGGCTCGGTGGTTTGACAGGTCACTTGGCTCCGCATCTGTAAACAGGACTAGCTGCTGCTGCTGACTTGGCAGGGTCTTTGTGGTCGACTCGAGACCCTTTCCTGGTCCTGAAGGAACCAATTTGTCTAGACCAACCCTTGTTTCTTGCTGTTTTTCTCTTAGGAAATTAAGCAAAAACAGAAAGCACAAGACGAGCTCAGTAGCAGACCCCAGGCTCTCCCCTTACCGGACGTGGTTCCTGACGGGGAGACGCACCACGGCCAGAACGGGCTTCCGCTTCTCAACGGGCACGTGCCGGGAGCCGGGCCGCACCTCGCAGGCCTCCAGCAGGCCAACCGGCACCACGGACTCCTGGGTGGTGCCCTGGCGAACTTGTTTGTTATAGTTGGGTTTGCGGCCTTTGCCTACACGGTCAAATACGTGCTGAGAAGCATAGCGCAGGAGTGAGCCCCGCCGCGACCCGCAGAGGCGGTCGGAAACGAGGGACGCTGGGCCGAGCTCGACGCGGGCTGGCTGGACGTGCTGCCGGACACGGGCCCGACCCACCTGACTCCTGGGGTTAGCTTTTTTAAAACCTTTAAAAGGAAAACAGAAACCAGAGTGTGTGGTTTGGACTTGGAGGAGACGTGAGGGTCCCAGCCCCTGTTCTCGTCCTGGGGTCTGTCAGGGGCTGTGGGGCTCTGTGTCCATGAGGAGGCTGCACACTTTGGTTTTATAGCTTATCTCCGGTATTATCTTTTGGACCTGTTTTAGTAACCTGTTTTTCATTTTATTAGATTTGGTCACTTAAAAATATAAAACTCCATGCCTATCCAACACTGCGTGCATTCTTGGTCTTGGGGACCCTGACTTAGCAGGCAGAGGCTGGCGTCTCGAGGGGCATGATGGGGGCGCCTGGGGCCAGCTGGCCAGGGACAGCACGGCAGGTCGGGGACCTGGGCTTTGGCCTCGGCATTTAAAACACGTTTGTGTTCACTTAGAACAAAGCAGGTTCTAATGCGCGTGTGCTTCGATTTGCTGAAGCTGAGAATCTGCTTACTTTCAGTGACCACAAGCTGTTGTCTTAACGTTATCGGGCTGAGCTGCCTGGCCCTCTCGGTCATGCTGCTGGCTTCCCCTCACCCCGCAGCCTCCTTCAGGCTCCTGCATGCTGCAGGGGGTCTTCCGGTTCCTGCGCTGGTGGAGGGTGGAGACCGCCAGCAGCCCCATGGGGCCCCACCCTCCAGGCAGGCTCTGTACACTTGGGGCTTCCCTTACACTTGGTCCAGATCTTTGGTTTGCCCTAAAGATAGGCTCGCACGTTCCTTTTCACAGCTGATCCATGTCAGGTTCCTTGAAGACGATGTGGGGGACTGGGCGTCAGAGGGAGAAGCTACTGGGAAGGATGCGGCTGGGTTCAGGGCAGAGCCGGCGGGCTTCGTCTCAGATCTGGGACCTGTGATTCCCTGGATTGCCGATGTCTTCCTGGTCCACGTCTCTGCTTAATGAGTTTACCTGCACGGTGTTTGGAAGGTGCTGCATCTGGGAGCCCCCGGATGAGACGCTGTGACCTCGCTCTGGAGGCTGGCAGGAAACAGCAGTGTAGCTGGGCGACCGTGCATTCTTGACATTCTTTATTTTTGGATCAATTTATTTAAAATTGCTCTTTGATTTACCAATTGTGTGTATTCAACCTGCTTTTGTGAAAAGTTTTTCATTATATCTTTGTTCCTAAATTTTGTGCTCTTGGAGTCTTGAAACGCAACTGCCTCTCGCCCTGCACTGGGGTAGCCTGTGGGCGGGCGCTGGCTTGGCCTGTGGGTGCCTGAGGCGCTGTGTCTGCCACTGCACTGGCGTCCTGCGACCAACAGTGGACCCCGGTGGCGGTGCTGCACTGCTGGGCCCAGACCCCCACGTGTGTGGCTCTGCCAGGCTGTGCTGGACGCTGGACCTCCCCTCCGTCCGCTGCCGGCTTGTCCAGACACTCCCATGTTTCCTGAGGCTCTTTCTTGGGAGTCAGAATGTTTAGCAAATAGAGTTTACTGGACAAACGTTGTTATTCTTCTATGTGTGAAATCTCAACTTTTAAAAACCCTTAGTCAGCCGTGGGAGCAGATCCGAGCTGTACAGAGCCTTCCCCTGGCACCCGTGGCAGCTTGCTGTCTGACGTGACCCGAAATAAAAGATCTTGTCCCGTTGGGCCTGTGTCTCTCCCCTAGAAGTCCCCCAGGCCCAGGTTTGAGGCTTCGTCCGCTCCTGGGTGCAGGGAGTGGGTGGGGGCTGGGCTGGGGGCTACAATATCCCCTCCTCCTCCGGGAGTCAGGGTGTCAGGGTCTCGGTTTCCGGGCCGGGTGGGTGAGGAGGACCTGCAGCTGTCCTGAGCCTTTCCTCCGTGGGGCAGTTGGTGGCTGTGGCCGGAAGGTGTGGATGACTTTAGAGGCTCCCTTTGGTTGTTATCTGGGTGGTCCAGCACCCGCTGGGGTGGTGCAGGGTCCCGGAGGACCAACCCCTGCTGTTGGTCTCCTAGGACCCCACAGGAGGCTGGCACAGCTGCAGTGTCCACAGGCTGCCTGTCACGGCTGCGCATTGCCAGCGACACACTCAGGCCACCAGGATGCAGGTCACGTCGAGGGTTCCAGCCCGGTGGGGCACAGAGGGGTCTTCCGCAACGTGACCTGAAGGCGCAGACTTGCCTGCCAGACACTTGCAGGAGCTGAGACTTTAAGAATGAGCTCAGGATTCCCTGGGACTGGCCACTGTTGTCCTTGGAGGTGGCCACCTCTACCTGAGCCAGGAGGGAGGATACGTGTTCTTGGGGGGATGGTACTCATATGGTCCCCACCTGGCTCATCTCTGGGGTGCCCCAGCCCTTAGCTGCCAACCGTGGGCGTGGCTTGTGGCTGGGGTCTCCTCACCCGTGGGTCTTGGTGGGTTGCATCCCCATCCTGAAGGGGCAGGGTAGGGGGTCTGGGGAGGCACAGCCCCTCCCCTCAGGCAGTGGAAGTGGGAGGCGGGTGGTCAGCAGGGGTTCCGCCCCCATCCACGCCCCTGGGCTGGCCTGGGAGCCCCAAGAGGCTGAGGATCATCCCACGTGAGCCCTCCCCCTTGGAGCCCGCCAGCTTTGGGGAGGAGGGGAGGGTTTATTTGGCGGCCGCAAGGGCAGCAAGGGCACTGCTCGCGAGGAGAGAGAGGGGAGATCGGCAGAGCCTGCAGGGACGAGACGGGAGTGCATCCTACGGCCTTGTGAGGCAGCCCCCACTCGTCCTGCGCAGACATGCACCTGTGGCGGCCAGGTGTCCCCCGGGGCTGCGCCCCTATGCTGGGGCTCTGAGTGCGTCCCGGCGCCTGGGCTCACGGCGCTGCACGGCCGCCAGGGTCCAAAGCTGCCAATCAACATGCGCTGGGCTTGGGCCGCCGCCATGGCCCTCCTCTGGTCGCAGCTCGAGCTCCTCAGGGTCGTCGGGGCACGGCGGGAGCCCAAGAGGCTGCGGCAGCCTGGCCAGCGCCCGGTGTCCCCCAACGCCACCACGTCCAGCAGCGAGGGGCTACCAGGCTTCCCCAAGGTATGCGCGGTCCAGGCGCACGTGGGCACCATCCTCCCCCAGCAGGCTGTGCCCGCGGGGCTCTCCTCTCTGGGCCTTCCTCCCTGTCTGTGTGGGGTGGGGCTTTGGGCAGGAACCACAGCAGCAGGGCCTAGGGAGGGGCTGAGGGAGCAGAGGGGCTTCTCAGCCGGGCTACCCTGAACCCTTCGAAGCCCCGAGCAACCTGCTGCCATTAGGTGTAATGGCACTCGGGGAGGAGCCCCAGGCAGCTGGCTCAGACCCCCGCTGGAGCCTGGGTGCCCCACCACTCCCGCCGCTGCTGCTGCCGCCAGGGGAGGCCCGGGGTCCTGGGACCCTGTGCTTCCTGGAGGTCCCTGCCCTGACCCCCTGCTGGGTAGCCAGCACCCACTATGGCCTCTGGCAGGGGATGTGCTCCAGGCCTGAGAGTCCTCCAGTTTCAGCCTGCCCCTGGGGTCCCCTCTGAGAGGAAACTGAGCCCTAGGTCTCCACACTCTTGGGCTGGGGATCGCCTGAGGGGTCCTGGAGCTGACCGCAGCAGCACAGGCCTGCCGGTTGCTGGACTACGAGTGGAACCAGGCCCCCTGCCAGCCCCCGAGCCTTTGATCCTGGGCTCCTGCCTCCCAAGGGCGTCTCCGTGGCGGCCAGCCCGGCTGCTCTCAGCCCACGCGGCCCGCTGGAGCCCGAGGCCCTGTTTTCCAGATGGGCAGGCTGAGGAGAGTGAGTCCTCGGGCCCTGCAGGCAGGGAAGGGTGGGTGGCCAGCTGGTTTGGGGGCAGGCATGGAAGGTCTTAGGCAATCCCTGCCAGTCTCCCAGGGGAGGGGTCCTTGGTGGCAGTTTCCACCCTGCCGGCACCCCGTTCCCCTGCCCTGTGGCAAACAGGTGGACCTCTGTCCAGGAGGGGCCTCCGTGGGGGCTGTCACAGGCCATGCGGCACTCACCCAGGATGGCCTGCCCCAGACTTCTGGACTCCTGCCCTTCCTGTTGTGGGTGGCTCCTCCTCCACCTGCCCCCTGGGCCCTCAGACGTGGCTAGGGTCGGTGGCGGCCAGAGGAACAGGCAGACAGCAGCGGTGCGAGGGCCGGAACATTCGAAAGCTCTTGGCTCCTCTCCCTTCCCCGGTGGGGCCTAGGTCAGGGTGGGAGGTGCTCCCACCCCCCTGCCCCCCGAGCCCTCCAGAGTAAAGGCCTGTCTGGTTTGCTGGGAAGGAACCTTAGCCTGCCCAGGAGCCAGCTCTTTGTTGTGTTTGGGGCTGAGGACTGGCCACTGGACTGGACCTGGGCCAGGACCCCTTGGCTTGCCCTGCCTGGAGGGCACTCCAGCGTGGCCTTGTGGCAGTGGCTGTCTCCTGCCAGGCCAGTGTCTGCTATGCTCCTGGTCATTTCGTGGACTTCCTGTTTGAGCTTGGCGTGCAGGCCGGGCTCATGCCCCCTTACTTAGCATGCTGTCTCCTCCTCTGACTTTGGGTGTGGGGTGCTCCTGCCTCTCCCGTGGTCCTGGTGCAGAAACAGGGCTTAGAAGGCATGATTGGAGGGCTGGGCCATGTCTCAGGTCAGCTTGGCCATGCCCTTCTCGGCCCCTGCTCCAACAGCAAGGTGGCCAGGGTCCGAGGCTGAGGAGCAGGGCCAGCTGGCGTGCCAAGGCTGCCAGCTTGCACACTCAGTGCTCAGCACAGAGTAGGGCCTGTGCCCATTCCTCCCTGGACCAATGTGGCTCTGGAGCTCCAGGGAAGGCCCCTAGAAAACTTGCCCCTGCCCACCACTGCCTGCCTCAGCCCCATGTGTCCACGTGTGTGCCCGTCTGCTCGGAAACAGGGCGCAGCAGGAGAGGCTGAGGTTGCTCCTGCACAGAACCAGACCCGAGGTCCTCAACATCAGGATCTGGCCTGCGTCCCCGGCATGGCCAGCAGTGCCCTGTAGCCATATTCCTTGTGGGTGCCGAGTCCTGCCTGGGGCTCCTGGGCCCTGAGATTCCCCAATCTCTGCAGGGGGCAGTGGGGCAGGACCCAGCGGGGCCTGGTGGTCAACACACTAGCCCTGTCCCCCTCTTCAGTTGCCTGAGGCCTCAGGGCCTCAGTTCACAGATGCCCACATGACATGGCTAAACTTTGTCCGGCGCCCAGATGACGGGGCTGCAAAGAGACGGTGCCGAGGCCGGGACAAGACGTCGGTGAGCCCTGGGGTCTGAGCCTGGGACAGGTGGCTCTGGGTCCCATCAGGATCCTCATTTTCTCCTGCCTCCTCACAGCGAGGCCTCTCTGGCCCCCCAGGGCCTCCTGGGCCCCCGGGACCCCCTGGACCCCCCTGGCGGAGAAGTCACCCAGGAGGCTGTGCTGCGGGAGTTCCGGGAGATGCTGAAAGGTGGGCCACCCCCACCCCCTCTCCTCCCAGAGGTCAGGAGGTCACTCTGGAGGTGATCCCATGCTGACCCCGAGCTGCCCCCACAGATGCAACTGAGCGTCGGTTCTCGGGGCTGCTGGACCCCTTGCTGCCCGAGGGGATGGGCAGATGGCTGGTGGCCGAGGCCTTCCACTGTCGGTTGAAGGGCCCGGTGCTGGTGGACGCGAAGACGCTGGTGGAGCTGCAGGGCTTCCAGGCCGTGAGTGGGTACTGGGGGTGGGCCTGGGTGGGGGCCGAGGGGCCAAGCAAGCCCTGGTTGCCTCCAGGGGCATCCCCTGCGCACACTCATGACCAACAGCGGTCAGCTTGGGGACAGCATCCTGGCTGGGCCCCCACAGGTCAGCAGGGCCCGCAGCTACCACAAGGCGGCCCCCAGACATATGCATGCAGTGCCAAGACTTGGGGTGGGGTCTGAGGTGGCCTGGAGGCAGGGATACCCTCCCTGGGTGGGGGTGGGGGGGCTCTTGGGGCCTACATCCCATGCACAGGTCACTCCTCCATCCTGCCCAGGTGGGGCCTGCTGGGTTGGGGCTGTTGGCCACAAGCCCTCCCCCAGGCTGGGTGTGCAAGTTGTCTCCGCAGCCTGCTCTTCCCTGCTTCCTCCAGCCCGCTGCCCAGGGCGCCTTCCTGCGGGGGTCAGGCCTGAGCCTGGCCTCTGGTCGGTTCACAGCCCCAGTGACTGCCATCTTCCAGTTCTCTGCCAGCCTGCACGTGGGTGAGTGGGGCCAGGCCAGGGTGCGCCCATGTGGCGGGTGGGGACTGGCTCTCAGGGCCCCAGGCCTGGGTCCTATTGTAGAGATGCCTCCTGCTTCCACCCCACCTCCACTGGGGGCCTGGACGAGTCTCCACCCCAGCCTCCCCAACCTGCCCCAAAGCCCCCCAGCTCCCCCCCCGTGCCCTCTGCTCCATCCTTCCCAAGGGCGCTGCAGACAGTCCTGTCTCCGCAGACTGCAGAGAGCTGCAGGGCAGGGCACGGCTGCGGGCCCGGGACACGGTGCGGGTGCTGGTCTGCATCGAGTCCCTGTGCCATCGCCACACGTGAGTGGGCCCTCGTGGGGGTCGCAGGGGACATCTTGAGGGGGCAGGGGACCGTCTTGCCCATGGAGGGTGCAGGGCTGCCCCAAACACAGAGGACTGTGTTGAGCACTGGGGTGGGACCACCCGGGTCTCTGGGCACCGGCGTGGGGGTGTCCCAGCCCCACAGCCACTATGCCCTCCTCCTCCCCCTGCTGCACCATGTCCAGGTCCCTGGAGGCCATCTCTGGCCTGGAGAGCAGTGGCCGGGTCTTCACGGTTCACGTGCAGGGGCTGCTGCAGCTGCAGGTGAGGCCAGGGGCCAATGGGGCAGGAGGGGTCCTGAGCCTTCAGCCTCAGCCTGGGCACTACCCAGCCCAGCAAGTGGATAGACATTGGCCCTGTGGCCACTGAGGACCCCTGGGCCCCGCATGGCTTGGGGCGGATGCTGCCTGGCGGGGCCCTGAGGGTGGTGACGTCCACTGTGGGGTATCTACAGGCTGGACAGTATGCCTCTGTCTTCATGGACAACGGCTCCGGGCTGGCCCTCACCATCCAGAGTGGTTCCAGCTTCTCCGGCCTGCTCGTGGGCACGTGAGGACACTGACAGGGCCGCAGGGGAGCTGCTCTGCCGCCCACCACATTGCCCTCTGGTAGACCTGTGGTCATCGCAATAAAGAGCCCCCAGCCCTACCTGTCGCCTGGTCACTGTATCATCATGGGGGCAGCTGGGGAGATGGCAGGGGCCGAAGTGTGCCATGGAGGGACCCGACCTCAGGACACTCCTTGGGCCACAGTGTGGCTCTGGGCTTTGCCCTGAAGGCAGAGGTTCCAGCTGAGCACCCTGGCAGCCCAGGTGCAGCCCCCATGGCCCCTGCACCTGCTGTGGGCCATGTTTACTCTGTGGACAAAAACAGATGTCTATCCAGGCCCCTGCTCAGCCCTGCCCACGGCCTGGGACCTCCCCTCCGCTATTCCAAGGCTGGTCCAGCCTTGGGGGGCAGCAACCTATGTTTCACCCACAGGACAGTGGCCAGATGCTATGTGCTGTGCTATGAGGCAGGCTGCCCCCAAGAGGGTCCAGTCCTGTGGGGCAGGTGGGGAGAGGACGTGCACGCGGGCCACCTGCACCATGTGTACACCTGGAGGGCGTCCCTGCGGCCTAGGGGCGCAGAGCTCGGCATGTGTGGCGGGGAGCTGGGGGTGGTCCAGCGGGCTCTCGTCTCCCTGGTTACCCCATAGGAAACTTACTTCTCGCCACTTTCTCCTTGACCCAAAGACAGGATCAGAGCTGCCCAGATGGGCCTCTAAGGCCCTGCCTGCGGGTCATGTGGATTCGGGCCCCTGCCCCCACCTCTTGTGGCCCCTGGCAAACCCAGACCAAAGAATGTAAACTGGTCTTGGGATGTCAGGGTCTCTACAGAGTGGCCAAGATACCATCTCTGGTTGGCACCTGGGCCCTGGGCAGGTGGTCTCACCTGGAGAGCGGAGGCCAGGCCCCTGACCCCTTCACACACACCTGGGGGATGGGGCTCAGCAGAGTCTGGAGACCCATTTCCAAGGCTGAGCAGGGAAGGGCAGGGGCTCCAGGGTCTGCAGGCTCAGGGGCAGGGGTGGGAAGTAAGGCAGGTGGAGGCTGGAACCTGAGGGCCGTTACCCAGCCACTCCCCTGGGACTCTCCCTGCAGCCGGCTGGGTAATGAGGCAGGAAGACGCTGGTGCCAGGCGGGCGCCAGTCCATGCAGCAGCGGGCTTGGCCGCTGACCCGTCCCCAACTCTCTCCCTGGTCCTCCCGGGGTGGCAGCAGGGGCTGAGGGGCCTGGGGGCAGTTGGCAGTTCTCTGCTTCACAGTGGCTGCAGGCGCCGGCCAAGTTTGAGTGGAATGTTCCAGCCGCCTGCAAGGGTGAGGCGTGAATGCCACACTGGGGTCGCTGTTGGGAGGCTGGGGGTGGGGGGAGCGGCACGCAGTGAAGGCAGAGGCTTGGGACGAGGTCACTGCCCCCTGCTTCCCATTACATGGTCCTGTGTGGGGCTGTGGGAGCCTAGGCCTCCAGGGGCTGCTGTCCAGAGTCCAGCTTGGCCGCAAGCACCAGTGAGTGTTCCCCACCCACTTACGTGGGGAAACAGAGGCTGTGCATTGGTGGGACTACCCAGGTGCAGTCACTGGGATGCTGAGGGTTGGTGGCCAGCGCCCAGCCTGGGGCCTCGCTGCACCCGGGGGCTCTCCTGATGGTCCTTCAACACCAGCCAGTGTCCCCACCCCAGCCAGCCCAGAGACCTGCTGCAGGGGCTGTGATGACAGAGATCGGGACCTGGGCCCTGTGAGAGCGCCGGTAGGGAGGCAGGAGATGAGGAAACGAGAGATGAGGAGCGGAAGGGTAAGCCGGCCGCCCCAGAGCTCCCGCAGGCAGGTGGCCAGGCTGGGAGGGGGTGGGTGGCGGGTGGGGAGGGGGCTGCCCCGACACCCTGGCTCCACTGCCCCCCACCACCTGGTCTGTCTCACTTTTGTCCCTGTTTCTGCCCCCTAATCGGAGGTCATTAGCCACTTAGCTGTAATTCCCTGGAATGTGCAGTTTCCAACTGAGCCCCTGGGCTGGGGGTGCAGGAGCAAAGAAATGGGGGGCCGGGATAGGCAGCAGTGGCTGCTCTAGGAGGGTCGGGGAGTGAACTGGAGTGGCCTGGGGTTTAGGCCCCAGGCCCAGACTGGCCCTCAAGGACACAGGCTGGGCTCCCAGTGCGGACAAGGGGCCAAGTGCAGGGTGAAGCCCCTCAAAGGCCACTCCCTGGCCCCAACTGCATCATTTTCTCAGCCCCACCATCTCCTGGAGACTGACCCAAGCTTCAGTGCTTGTTCAGCTCCCAGGGTCTGCAGTACCCCTAAAGGGCCCTGGGCCCTGTGGTCACAGTCACCCAGCCTGAGCAGAGGGTTCTGTGGGTGGTTTGCAGGAGCTGTTGCTGCTCAAGGCAGGGGGCTCAGTGAAGGTTCCGGGGATGGGGGGCCTGGGGACCAGGCTCTTTCCCTGGCCTGGCCTCTCTGGTTTGGGAGCTGGGATTCAGGGCGGCCGGTGCAGTGCTGGACGGCCTCAGCTTGAGCCCTGTCCCCAAGTCCCACACTGGAGCAGTGAGAGGTGCCGGGCTGACCTCGCCTGCCCTTCTAACGCTCACTTTCCAGAACCTCCAGCGGACCCTTCTGCCTGCCGCTGGGGCTGGGGACTCGCAGTGCAGGGGGCTCCCGGGAGGGTTTCCTCTGGCTCCCTCCAGCCCTGGCTTCCCAAGTCCTGGTCCTGGGACTGCAGCCTGGCCGCACCTGACCTCCGTCCTGGCCCCGAGGCTGAGGCGGGCCTTGGCCTGCTGGGAGTGGCCGTGACTCCGAGTTGGGTCGGAGCCTGCCCCCTGCACCCCCGTCCCCCCGGCGCCCTCAGTGTGCTGTCCTGTTTGAGAGCAGGCAGGAATGGGGGTGTCTGCCTGAGGACAGTGGCAAAGTCCTCTCAGGCTTGGCAGACTGGCCCCACCTGGGTTGTGGCAGGAGCCAGGAGGGACAGGGGTGGACAGGAACCTCATGGTCCTCTCTGGGGGCTGCAGAAGGGACAGGGTAGGGGATGAGGCTTGCAGAAGAGATGGCCACCTGGCCTGGGCTGAGACACCTGGGAGGGTGTGGACCTCAGGGTGCAGCCAGGACACGCTGGCCCTTTGCGGCTGGGGCCTGGCTCTGGGTCTGACTTCACCCCTCCAGGTGGGCCTGGGGTGAGGGTGGGTCTGCTCCCAGGGCCCCTTGGGCTGCCTCTTCCTATCCTCAGCCAGACCGGATGTCCTGGCTCCTGTGAACTGGGCCAAGGACCGAGAGTGGCTGGAGGGTGTGGGCATGTAGGGGGCCTGGGTGGACATGTCCTCTGGGGGGACGTGCACCTGTCCCTGTGCTGACTCCCAGTGACCTAGTGGTGGCTGTGATGGGGACTGTCTCTGACGTGGGGTCTGAACAGAGCTGCACGAATGGTCCCGGCTGTCTGTGTGACGTGTTTGGGTGGAGTTTCTGTGTGTCCTCTACCTCTGCCCTGGGGCCAAGGCTTTCTTTGCTGAGCTGGAATCACCAGGCCCCTCAGGAGCAAACCCAGAGCAGACTTCCAGGCCCAGGAACGGCTGTGGTCAGGGTCCTTGGCAATGGGGAGACCCACTGGTGTTGGTCCAGCTGGGGAGGCTGTCGTGTTGGACAGCTGCACTGGTGGCCACAAAACCCTGGATCCTAGGGTGGGGAGGTGCTGCTGCCCGGGGCTAGGAGCCGGACTCACAGTGATGGGTGATGGCAGCGGCGAGGGGGGCTCCCACCCCCTGTCCTGGGAAGCTCCTTGGGGGCAGCAGGGAGCCTCACTCCTCCCAGGCCTCCAGACTGCATGCAGAGCTCTGACCTAGGACCTGGCTGTGTCCCGGAGCCCTCACTCACTGACCAGGCTTGGCCAGTGAGCCCTCTGGGCTCCGCATTCAGGCTGCTGCAGGCCCTGCCCCAGGTCATCCAGGTGCTAGATCTCCAGCCTGGGGTACCTGAGCTGACCTGGGAGCTGAGGTCTCCAGCAGCCTGGGGTCCCCCAAAGCCCAGCCCCTGGAGCTGGGTCGAGACAGGCTGGGAAGCATGTCTGGGTGCTGGGGACACACCCCTGACCCACGCCCGAGCCTGCCGCCGCCATCAGCACGTCTGCCCACCTGTGTGTCTGATGGTGTGCGCAGGCAGGCCTGACCTGGGGTGGGGGCCTGGGTACAAAGTGCCTTTGTTTGGGAGCACTTGGGGTGCAGCCCTGCTCTGGGGCAGTGACTCACAGGTTCCTCTGGGGCGAAAACACCAGTTGTGCAACAGCTGGCCTGTCACACACACCTGGGGCGGTGGCAAGGGCAGGAAAGCCCGCCACCTGTGCCTGCAATGCAGCCCCTCCGGGAGCCAGGGGTGTGTGAGAACAGGACTGAACAGGAAGGGGTGTCCGAGGGCGGATCTCCATCTCAGAAGAGAAGCGTCTCCAGAAGCAGCCACTCAGCCCCTCACCGCCCACACCAGGCTGCAGCCACAGCCGCAGCAAGGCCAGACCCGAGAGACTCCTCCAGACCTTCACCGTGGAGGCTGCCCGACCCCTCCTCTGGGGCTGGAGGGGCGGGCTGGGGGTCCGTCTGGGGACACGGTCTGAGGGCCAGATGCAAGGACTCCCGTCACCGCGTGCTGGGGCTCGAGCCTGGCTCTGGTCATCCATCCGTCCCTCTTGGTGTGGGGTCAGGTTCGGGCGGCCGTGGCAGGGGGTACAGGGGCACCTCAGGGGCCAGGCTGCCGAGACCCTCAGACGCCACTGGAGGCAGGGGCTGGGGCTTGGATTTCCTTCTGCTCGGGTCACCGGGCTGGGTCAGCGAGAGGCGGGAGCTGGACGAGGGCCCTCCCTGGTCTCCTGTCCCTCCAGCAGGGCCCTGGAGGTTCAGCTGTTGCCTGTGAGGCTCACTTTACGGGACGAAGTTGACCACTGCCCAGGCTCCCATGGCTGCCCTCTGGCTCCTGGCTCCTCCCTAGTCTTCAGCATCACCAGCACCACAGTCGGCAGACCCCTGCCTCATGGACCTCGCTGTCCGGCAGCAGAGACCCTGGGGCTGTGGGCAGGGAAAGTGCAGGGACCTCGGGCTAGGGGCGATGGGGCACTGCCTGTGAGCCCAGGGCACAGGTGTGGGTGGAGGGCCCCTGATGTCCTGCCGAGTGGCCAGGCCAGCGGCTGCCACCTGCTAACCCCCTTGCCCCCACTGCCCAGGCCTCTCCAGGTTCCACGTCCAGCTGCCCACCTGGCTACTGGAGCCCCCTTCCCAGGGCTGGGGGTGTGCTCTGGGGTGGCTGTCATCTCCGGGCTGCAGTGGAGACCCCTCTGCAGAGACGCTTGACCCTCATCACCCCCTGGGTCCCCACATGCCCCCAATTCACCTCCACCCAGCCAAGACTGGGTCTCCTGGGAGCAGCTCAGGCAGATCCCGCCAGTCAGGTGGGGCTGGGTGGACCCTCTGGGAGCCTGCTGGTGTCTGGACAGGGAGCCGCACCTTGGCTGTCTTCTGACGTGGGCCACTGGGCCTGTTGACCAGCGTAGAGCCTCCCAGGACAGGTCTCCCTGGCCCAGGTCTGAGGGGCCCTGGGGTGCCCTGCCCCAGCCTCTTAGGAACTGCTAATCTTTCCTGATGTCACTCTTTTCCCACATCTTGTTTCCGGCTCCCCAGGAGCTGGGAGGGGCTGTGCTGCATCAGTGGTGACTTGGCCAGACCTGGGGCCTGGGCAGAGTGGGGTGCTGGAGCCACGGTCCACAGGGTGCCCACTGAGGCCATGCTGGAGGTCTCTCTGGTCATTGTGGCCTGAGCAGAGGCCTGAGGCTGGCTGGCAGGGAGGCAGACAGAAGAGGCTGCTCCAGGTCACTCCCCGCCTCCCTCACCACCCTCCAGTGGGCCCCACAGTAGGGGAAGCTCAGGGTTATTGGGAAGGAAGGGTGGGGTGGATTCCAGAGACCCCCCCCAGCAGAGGAGGGACCTGGGGTCCACGTGGGGTGGCGGGTTGTTTGCTCTTGGTGACCTCTGAAGTGGTCAGTGCGGCTGGAAGTTCACCTGGGTGCAGCATGGCTGTGGCAGGTAGTGCTTGGGCTTCGGCAGGAGGCTGTGAGATCTGCAAGGGGGTGATGGGGTGGGTGGGGTGCCAGCAGCCCCATCCACAGGTGCGTGGGGTCAGGCACCCCAGGAAAAGTGGTCAGGGGAGGGTATGGGGGAGGGGGAGGGGTGGTGAGCAGGTCTATGGCGTGAAAGGAGGGTGGGGCCTGAGGGGGCCCCAGGCTGGCTGTGGTGGGTGCCCACAGAGGCCAGGCGACAGGTGAAGGGTCTCATTCCAGCTCCTGGGGCTGTAAGGATGGCCCTCCAGGTGGGGATGGAAGGTGACCCCCTGGGCGACCCAGGAGTGGAAGGTCTCGGGAACGAGGAGGCTCATGGGTTGGACCGCAATCCTTCAAGAGCCCCCTGTTTGCTCCGGCCCCTGCCAGGCCTGGAGGTAGCCTTTCATCTGCTCCCTGGACTCACAATGGGAAAGGGATTTCAGCTCAGCCCAGAGCATCTTGATAAGGAAGAAAAACAGCCCAAGCCTTCTTCAAGACCGTGGAACCAGAGTGCAAGCACAAAGGAACAGTTAAATGCAACCTTGAACGTGAAGGTCTCTGAAGTTCCCCTGGGGGCCCTGTAGGGGGCTGGCACCCGGCCTGCTTTTTGTCTACCTGCAGCCACCTGCCGCATGCTCCCTGGGGCCCTGGATGGCGAAAGTCAGCAGTCTCGCAGTGTGGACAGGGTGTATGGGGGAAGGTGGGGGCCCCAGAGGACGGCTGGCCACCCCGTCAGACCCTGCAGATCGTGGGCTGGGACCCAGCCGGTGGGGGCGAGGGCCAGACCTGGTGGATGGAGGCAGCCCGAGGGACAGGCTGTGGGAAGGCCTGGTGTGTGGCTGCTGCAGGCCGTGTCCTCCCAGCCCAGGGGCTGGACACTGCAGGCCTGCCCAAGATGACAGGGTCTGTGCTGATTCCCGGGAGGTGGGGAAGGTTGGGCCCAGCCAGTGGCTGAGGCATCTGTGGTGCCCCGGAAGGTGCCTGCCTAGCACCTGGAGTTGGGAGGCACAAGGCAGGTGGCCTCCAGGGCCCCGGTGCTGCTGGGGTGAAGCACCACACGCTGGGGGCTTAAAGCAACGGAAATGCAGCCTTGCATGTCTGGGGCAGCAGCTGAAATCGAGGGCTCAGCAGACTCCGAGACTCTGGGTGGACTCGGCTGGCAATCCTGGCGTCGGGCGGCCGTATTGCTCCGAACTCTGCCCAGTGGCCGGGGCCTCCTCCTCCCGGGCCTCTGTCTTCTCCTCCTACAAGGACATCAGCCCCTCGCAGTAGGGCCCTGCCACCTCTGCTTACCTTTGTCACACCTGCCCAGACCCTGCCTCCCAATCAGGCCACGTTCAAAGGTCTTGGTGGTTGGGACCTCAACTTGTCTTTTGGGGGACACATGGCAGCCCGTGGCAAGGCCCTTGATTACCGTGACCGCAGCCAAGCCTGGGCCCCACCCGGGTGGGTGGAGGTCTGTGGATGGGGACACGCCCTAGGAGACCCACACACTGCAGCCCCTCGCATCCTGAGGCTGCAACTAGGGAGAACTGGGCAGCTGTGCAGGCCTGTCCAGAGGACCTGGGTCTGGCTGAGCCTGTGGCTTCAGGTGCCTGGCAGTGCCAGCTCTGCCTCCCGGCCTGCATTTACTGAGCGGCTAGGCCCAGCAGGTGGACAGGTGAAAGGCTCCTGGTCCCGGGTGAGTCTCACTCCTGGGGCAGCACAGACCCAGGGACATCCAGGCATAGGTGAAGGCCAGGAAAGGCGAGACTACGGGGCAGGGGTGGTTGGTCGGTGATCTGGAAGGGCCTCCCTGAGGGGTGACATCTGAGTGAATAAGGGATGGGGAGGCCTGAGGTAGGGGACACATGAGATGGGCAGTGGGGGTGAGCAGGGGACGGGGAGGGCAGAAGAGGCTGCAGCCAGGAGCAGGGGTGAGGGGCCTGAGGGTGGGGAGGTGATGGGGGACAGGCAGCAGGGCCAAGCACAGCCCAGGACATGACGGCTCGGGCCCCTGGGTGCCCTGCTCCCTCCTCCTGCTCTAAGTGCCAGCCTGGGCGGGTCATGGCTTCCCTGCGGGCCGCCAGCAGCCCCACTGCTCAGGGCTGGGTTGGAGGTGAAGCAGGAGGCAGCATCCATCACCCCCACCCAGATGATGTCAGCATCCTGGGGGCTGCTGCGTCGTCCCCTCCCCATTTCCCCTGACCTGGACCTAGCAAGGTTCTTTGGGCACAGCTCCCTGCACAGAGAACCAGACCCCTCAGGGTTGCGGCTCTTCAAATAGGAGGGATCTTTAAGCCTGAACATTTCGATTTTTGTCACGTGCACATGAAGCTGAGGGACCTTCCCGAGACCAGAACTTAGTGGCGGTGACACTCAGGGGGCAGGGAAGGGAGAACGTGGGGACGAGTCGGAGCTGGCCGTGTGCACAGGGACAGGAAGGGCAGCTGGGCAGCCGGTCTCCCAGCTCCAAGCTGCACACCAGCCTGCAATGCAGGGCCCAGGGTGTACCTCTGGGCTCACTTGAGGGGAGCCTCACCCCCTTTCTGTCCCACATCTCCTCTGGAAGCTACGTGTGCTGGGTGAACCCCTGGCCCCCACTGCACCCAGATCCTGCTCTGGTCCTGCCAACTCTGCCACACCAGGTGGACCCAGACTTTGGGGGGTCTAGGGGTTAGGGTTAGGGTAGATAGTGTGGCCCCAGCTGTGGCTGTGTGGTGATCCCAGCAGTGCAGTGACACAGGACCAAGCCCGCCCCCTCCACCTGGGCTGTCCTGAGGGCACAGCGTCCTCCAGTCTCTCCGCCCCATGTTTCTATTCTATTGATTAGTGATGCAGTATCTACTTTTAAACTAAGCCTTTACTTTTGAGATAATTGTATGTTCACACGCTGGCATGAGACACTACAGGGAGGTCCTGTGTGCCCCTCCCCCAGGTTTCCCCCAACCTACAGGACAGTATCACAACCAGGACCCGGACATTCAGGACAAGTACAGGACATTTCTACCCCCACAAGGAGCCACCCCCTCCCTCCTTGAGCCCTGGCAGCATAATCTGACCCTCACCTCTGTGACCATCAGTCCAAGAACGTCACAGAAATAGAAAGACACGGCACATAAACTCCAGGGACTGTCCCGGGCCCTCGGCTGAGGCCTTGGACTCTCACGTCTCCATCTATGGGGGATGAAGAAGCTGTTTCCAGGGACGAGGGTGGGTGCGTCACGCTGGTCCTCACACAGCCTGCGGTCTCTCCCCAGACCTGCTTTCTCCGCCAATCTTGGGGGCAGGGAAGGGCAGGACCAGTGTGCCCAGGAGGAGAGGGCCCCGCCCAGCTCCCTGTGGGCTGTGTGCCCCATGAGGTGAGGTGACCCCCGCCTGCTCTAGCTCCGATGGCTACTTAAGGAGAGAGACTGATTTGTCCTGTATCCTAAATTCCCCACTAAAAGCCGGTTCTGTGCTCCGACATCCCATCTCCTGTGAGCCTGCTGTCTTCTGAACCCTGGGCTGCCTGGGCTCTGCCTCTTTGTCCACAGGTCACACACACCAGACAGCGTGGACTTTGTGGTGCCTTGGCAGGTGGGAGGTGCAGACCGGGAGGGGCCATAGGAAGGGGACAGTGCCAGGAAGCAGGGAAGCAAGGAGGGTGAGGGTTTGGCACCCTGGCTGAGAGAATCTACCAGATAGGAACAGGGGCAGGAGCAGAGAGGCAGAGGCTGGAGGAGGGCAGACTCCACCCAGGCCAGTGGCAGGCTGGGCTATGTGAAGGCCACGTGCGGCCTGTCCACAGACTCCAGGACCACTGATAAGGGGTGGCCTTCGGTCCCTCTAGGAAGGGGCCCCACTTTCAGCTCCGAAGTGCTGTCTGAATCCTGACCTCGCGTCGACCGCAGGTGCGTGGTCAGCTTGGGGCACGTCTGTTGTTTTAAAACATTATGCTTTAGACCGAACAATATGACGTTTCTAATCCTGTTGGTCAAAACTGGTTGCACGTTGGCACTTTCACGTGGTTCAACTAAATGTTACAGCTCACGAGTGCCCAGCCCCTCCCCCAGACAGGTGCCTGGAATGTTAAGATTTTTACCAGGCGTCTCAGACACTGGTGCCATGTGTTCCATGGCACTCACTCTCTGGCAGGACTGGGTGCTGGGCAGGGATCTGAGCATCCACCCTTAGCTTGAATGTCGGCTCTGCCCTGGCCACCTTGGCCTCGGCAAATTGTGCCACATCTCCCAGAGCCTTACCCTGTTCTGAAAAGTGGACTCGTGCGCACATCAGCTCCTCTGACAGTCTGGGGTTCAGACGAGATGTCCCAGGCAGATGGTCAATGGGAACTGGGTCCTGCTGTGGTCAGCATCCCTCGGGAACCTGTCCCTACCCGGGGGGTACAGGGCCCTGGTCTGCTTGCCCTGGTGTCTCCAAACCTGGATCCTCTACCGAGTCCTTGTCCTGCAGCGCGGTCAGTCCTGGCGCAAGGCTCACACTCACCTCATAATCAGGGCTGTGTCAGGTCTTGGGGCCTCTGCCTCAAGCCAGCAGAGTCACAAGCAGGTCACAAGCCACCCCTCTTCTTTCCGGCCCGAGGCCCCGAGATCTGGATATTCCGCTACATTTAGACAAAAATAACCAAACCTGCTTATATGGGCTGACTGTTCCCCCAAATTCAGATGGAGGGAATTCGCCCAGACCCAGGGTGCGGTTGTGTCTGGATCAGGGACGGGTGGGGCTGCATGGTGGGATCAGGGTCCTGACAAGAAGGGACGTCAGAGAGCTCGCCCTGGCTCTCCCTACAACATGAGCACAGCCAGATGGCGGCTGGTGTGGCTGGAAAGGCCCTCACCGGGCCCCGACCACATTGGCACCTTGCCCGCAGACGCCCAGCCCCCAGAGCCACGAGAGAGACAGAGACAGACGTCTGCTGTTTAAGCCACCCGATCTGCAGTGTTATCCCGGCTGCCCGAGCTGACCAAGACACCACGGCCTGAGAAGGTGCAAGAACGGCAGTGAATAGGGAAATCAGAAGCTTGTACCCTCTCGTTCCCACTGTCCCGGAGCTGCAGACACACATGACGGCGGCACAGCCCGGTGACCCAGCCAGAAAGTCCAACTGGAGCCAGAGTGAAGGTGCATGCGCTCTCACACCGCTGGCCTGAGGGGCTCCTGATCGTCCCAGAGCCACTTTATTTTACTTCTGTGATGACCACAGCACTCACTGTTCACGTTTAATGGGGGAAAAAAAGGCAGCCCCAACCTCCTGGGGACGTGTTAGGGTGCCGTGAATGCCCTGTCTCCAAGGGGACACGCTGCAGCAACGCTGTCTCAAGGCAGACTTTGGGAAACCTTGCTAATACTTCCCAAGGTTCAATTTCCGGGACTGGGGCCCAGAGTCTAAAATAACAGACTAGCAAGTGAGAAACACTTACTCTGTATGGCCACAAGGAAGCTCTCAAGGAAAGTCTTTTCAGATACTGAGACAGTGAGACCGCCTTCAGTGCAAACGGGAGAGAAGTAGATACTTTAAATTCTTGCATGTTTCAACACTTAAGCAGCCAGCGGTCTACAACTCAGGCTGTAAAAACATATTAAGCCACAAGTCCAAGTTCTGATAGAAAAGTCTTCTCTTAAATAATTTAAAACACATACAGACCTACGCACCCCAAATTTGAACTCTCATCATCACAGATTTACAAAGCTTGTGAATAAACTGCAGGTCAGGGCTGGGTTACGTGCACCATTCCACCCCGGGGCGGCACACAGACCGAAACGCCGCGAACGCTGGTTCACCCCAAGCGGAGCTAAACCCTAGACAGACGTGTGACAGCGATACCAACAGGAGACACGAGGACTGGGTGACTTGACCAAACGGAATGACAGCCATCTCCAGTAAAGCCGGTGGGTCCAAGTGCCAGGGCCCTGGGTCAGTCTACGGCAGTCACGGTTCTCAGCACAGACCGATTTCCTAGGGGGGCGGTCAGCACAATGGGTGCAAGACATGACACTGTCCCACCACAGAAAGTGTCAGGAATTTTTCTTTGGGGTCAGGTTCTGCAAGTCCGGTCAGCTCCAGCCTCTGGCTCCTTAGCCCTGACTCAGGAGAGGACAGTGAATGGACAGGTCTCTGTTGGGGCTGCCTGCTGGCGCTCCCACAGCCAGGCTGCTCCCTAATCCAGGCAATGTCCAAATCCAGGACAGGACCCTTCTACCAGGACATGATGCTGGCTCCGGCCTGCCCTAGGGGTCTCCCCCAGACCTGTGCTTGACTAGGCTGCCACGTATGGACGTGGAGGCGGACTCCTGGGTGCGGACTGGAGCTGGGGCCTAGGAGTTATCCACCGCTGCTTGGCATCCATCCAAAGGCCCATGGCAGATGGGTAGCCCGGGTCCTCTAGAGGGCTGCCTTCATCCTCACAGCTAGCCAGAAGCTGTCGCCTTTGCCAGTGTAAGGCCGTGGGAGGCCATGTAAGCTGCTGCCCCACAGACCCCCCAGTGACTCTGTCCTGGCCTCCCCTGCACCCCGACATGCGGCAGGACTGCGTGCAGGCCGGGAGCCCTGCCATCCCGGGTGCGTGGGCCGGCTCAGGGCGGTGGTCAGGGGATGCCCTCCTTCCTCTGGCAGCACTGCGAGGGCGGCGCCGACCAATCGTAGACATACGACAAGCGCAGCTGTACCTCCCGCTTGCACAGGCGGCCCTCGCGCGCCAGGGTCTGGTGCTTCTCCAGCATGTCCTCCAGGCTCTGCTTGTGCGTCACCAGGTACTGGTTGCTGCAGCCACGGGACTTGTACTCGGTGTCGAAGCGAGGGTCGTGCTCCCGCTGCACGTCCACCGGCGCCAGCCAGGCGCCCAGAGACACGTCCTCGCTGTGCCAGGCGCGCAGGTACTGGCGGCTGAGGCGCAGGTAGTGCACGAGGTCGGCGGAGAGCACATAGCCGCCGCCCAGCGCGTAGGGCAGGTAGTAGTCGCAGAGCTGCCAGGCGGCCTCGCGCCAGCGGCCCCCCGGCCGGACACGGCCTCGGCCAGAGAAGAAGCCCCAGTAGAGGCGGCGGCGGCGCGCGGGTTCGCGGACGCGCAGCTCCGCCAGCAGCGCGTCCAGCCGCGCGAACGAGTCGTCGTCCGCCTTGAGTACGAACTCAAAGGCCACGTGCTCGTCCAGCCAGGCCAGCATGGCCAGCACCTTGGCCGTGAGGTTCTCGTACGCGTCGCGCAGAGCGGGCAGCAGCAGCAGGTCGCCGTGCTGCTCCTGCTCGCGCTCCAGGGCGCGCCGCTCCTCGGCGCCTAGCCCGCCGGTGCCCACGACGAAGCGCGCCCACACGTCCCCGGGGCCGCCGCGCCGCGCCCCCAGCCACGTGCTGCGGACCACGCTCCGTCGTTCCGCCGCCCGCGGCGCGCTGGCCACCAGCACGGCCAGGAAGGCGGTGGCGTGCGCGGGCGCGGCAGGCGCGGCGGGCGCGGCGCAACGCGCCAGGTAGAGCAGCGCGGCGCCGCCCAACGCCAGGCCACCCAGGCCCAGCGCCGTCCGGTGCCGCCACGCGCGCCTCAGCAGCTTCATGGCGCGGAGAGCGCCGCGGACCGAAGCCGTGCGCGGGGAGCGCCGCGGCCGCGCCGTCGGGCCACGTGGTTCCGCGCGCGCTCCTCATTGGCCGCCCAGGAGGGCGGTGCGGCCGCTTCCGCCCGGGGGCAAGATGGCGGCGCCGGCGTCGGCACAGGGAGGCCGCCGCAGCTCGCACCGCCCCGCGGCCCGCCTCTTCCCGGAAGAAAGATGGCCGCGGCCTAGCGGAGGCCCGGGGAAGGCGTCTCGGGCCCTCGGGCGGCGCTCGGCGGATCCTGGACGAGGAGGAGGGAGGCCGGTGAGTGAGGGTCCCGGGAGATGACGGCAGATGCCCGGCCCCGGGGCGGCGGGAAGGCGGAGCGCGGGCCGACGGGGGCTTCCGGCCTGGCCCCGGTGTCCACACCGCCGGGCCCCTCGGATGCCGCTGTCGGGGGTCGGTGGAGCCGGTGTCGGCGACGTGCGCTCAGTGCCATCTGTACAGGGCGGGCCGCGGCCCCTCGTAGGCGGGTTTGGTGGAGGTCTGAAAGCGCGCGCAAGCCTGTGACAGCTGGTTCAGCCGGTGGCAGTCGTTAGAACGCCGTGTGCGACTCCTAAAGCCTGTGACGGAGCTTTTAGGAAACGCGTTTGCGCTTTTCGACGACAGCAGTCTTACTAGTTTTCCCAGAACGGACACCGAGGATGGCCAGGAAGTATTGCCTCCACTTAGGCTAGGAGTCCTAGGTGGGGTCCCATGTCAACAGGGCAGAGCCTGCTCTGACATCCCACCAGGGGCAGGAAGCGGGCAACTGACCGAGGTCCACTGACCCAGGTCCTCAGCCGTGCTGCTCTGTGTGTGTTGCGAAGCTAAATAAACGTGAACGGAGAAAAGGGAGTTTGCTTGACTTCGTGATATGTATTATTTTGGCGGAGCCTCCAACAGGCCTCCACGAGAGGAGTTACCAGTTGTCTTGGGGTTACTTCTTGTGCAAAGCATCATGTAGATAACATTTCCTGAACTACCCAGCAAGAAGATAAGTAGAATCGAGGATTGACTATTCTTTCAAAAATCAAAGCACAGTCTGTTGGACATGAGACGTGTTTTTATGGCCACGGTCATGGGGTGGCATTGAGGCTGGGAGGAAGCTGTCCTGGTTTGCTCCAGGATTCGGGAACGTGCACATTGGGGTGGGGCAGAAACGCCCGGCTTTGTTCCCTCAGTTTTGTTGAGTGCTTGCTGTGTGGGGAGTGTGGCAGGTGCTGGCACGGTGCCCACAGAGGAGGACAAGTGGGAGTTTCAGTAAAGGTGGTCCAGGGGATGGTTACGAGAGCATAGCTGGTGGGTTCTAGTGGGCGCGGGTAGGTTGTAGGCCCTCACGGACGTGGAAGGAGGGACATGAGGCAGCCCTTCGTGAGAGAGTTTCTCCCTCAAAGGAACAGGCCAGCCGAGCTGGGAGAACAGGGTCCAACAGGCCCAGAGGACCGATGTGTGACGGTGTCCACCTGCCAGGGGTGATGTGGGTCAGGGGCAGGCAGGGGAGGAAAGAGGCATCAAAGAAGCAAGTGATGGCTGCCAGCCAGGGAGAGCCCTTGCCCTGGCCCCCGGTGTGGTGTGATGGCTGTACTGCCAACCAGCATGGGAGTCTGTTTTGCTTGTTGGAGGGCACTGTGGCTCTGGAGTCCCTGGGCCTCAGTTTGGCTGCAGACAGCACCCTGACCTGGGGTGAGTGTTTCCAAGCCACCCTCTTCGGGCCCTGGGTGCCAGGGGCCTGCTAGAGGAGGTGGGGCCTCTGCGGACCTGACACGGCCAGTGGGTGTTTGCCAGGTGGACAGGCTCCAACAGAAACATGTTAGGGAAGGAAGGAGCTGCACTTCCCTTTGCAGTGATCCGTAAAGTGTGAAGGTCTCTGAGAGGCCCCGTGGGGATTGGGGAGGAAACCTGGAGAAGGAGCCCCAGGGCTGGGCTGGGGTCAGGGGTGAGGGGAAGCAGGCTGGCCCAGGTGGGAGGGCGCATGTGGGAGAGGCTGGGTGGCCCGGGTCCCTGACGTGGACAGAGAGGGGCCTTGTTCTTTCACCGCCAGGCCCAGGCACACCCAGGGTGACAGACTTCCCGGGCATTCAGGCCTTCTCAGTGTTCCTGCATGAACATGAACAAGGATGCGTGCGTACACATGCGTGTGTGTGTACACGTGTAGGGGTGTGTGTATGTGTAAATACATGCCTGCATGTGTGTATGCATGCATGTGCTGTGTCCACTTGTGTGTGTGCGCACAGGGGGCTTGGAGATGGGGAGTAGGAGAGGTGGTGAGCGAGCTTGCTGGGGTCAGCTTCAATGCCAGGAGGGACGGAGACAGACAGTACTTGGAATAGCCGCCGTGGGCCTTGGGAAGGGTCAGGGTTCGTGGTGCAGGGCGTGCCTTGAGATGGGCCAGCATCGTCTGAGTAGGAGGGCGGGTGCTGGAGCAAGGAGAAGTGGCGTGCCCTGCGCGGGTCCTGGGCGCCTGGGACCCCTGTGTCTCCATGTGAAGTGCCTGCTGGGGCAGCTCCACAAAGCGACAGCTGTGTCTGCTTTGTATATGTTAACTCTGGTCGGGCTGCAGCAGCCTGGGGCTGTTGGCTCACAGCTGCAGTGATGGCACCAAGCCTTCTGCCCACCTGGCGGTGGGCCTCACTGCCTCACTTGCCTCTCCCCTCTCTCCCCAGCTCCTGGCGACACTTGCAGGCCGTCCTGCAGCACAGACCCCGGTGGCCATGGCGTCTGGGCCGGCTCCCCTCTGCGGCCTGGTTCCTTGCTGCCTCTGGCTCCTGGGGGTCTTCTTCCTGGTGGACGTGTCTGCCCGGCCTGCCAATCACTCATCTGCTAGAGAGAGAGCAGGTAACAGGGAGGAAAATGAGATTCTGCCCCCGGACCACCTGAACGGGGTGAAGCTGGAGATGGATGGGCACCTGAACAAGGACTTCCACCAGGAGGTGTTCCTGGGGAAGGACACGAAGGGGTTCGAGGACGATGCAGAGCCTCGGAGGAGCCGGAGGAAGCTGATGGTCATCTTCTCCAAGTAGGAACCGGGTGGGGGCTGCGGGGTGTGTGGGGTGGCTGGCATTGGTCGCCCTGTTGGTCCAGGCCCGGCTCCACGGGGCACAGAGGTGACAGCCCTACTGTGATATGCTGTGGAGGCAGTGCCGTGACAGCTGCTCTGGGAAAGTTCGCCACGTTTGAGCTGTGGAACGTGCAGCCTGTGCTGCGCCCCGTGTCAGGAGGGACTCGGAGGGCCTGGCTGCCCTGCAGTCCCCACGGCCTTGCAGCTTGGAGGGCTGTGGGCTGGCCTGGAGGAGCGCCCATCTCCAGCCAGAGCTCTGCTGGTCGTGGGGCTGTCGCAGCACCAGTCAGGCTGCCTGGCGGGCGGCCGGGACCTGGAGGTGTGCAGAGTCCGCAGGCCACGTGGATGTGTAGCTGGCTAGGGCACGTGTGCCGTTGGCTCTGCTGGCGAGTCTGCCCGCTCCTGTGAGTGCGTACATGGAGCCTACACTGTTTTGCTGACCTGGAGCCCAGGGCAGGTTGCAGCGGGTGGAGCAGGAAGCAGGGCCCACAGAGCAAGGGAGCTTGCGGCGGGCGGGCTGCCCTGTGCAGGTGGTGGGGAAGGCGTGGGTCTGGTCTGGGAGCACCGGGCAGAGGCCCTCCAGGTGGAGCCAGACGCTGACCGGGTCTGTCAGGCTGAGTGGTTCGCTGTCTGCACTGTTGAGGGCGAGTGAGGGGCCCTGCCTCTGCCCCGGCTGGTGGGTCCCAGGCCCTCAGGGTACTGAAGATGTGGTGGCCTCCAGGGTCACCAGCCAGGCTGGGACTGGCTGCTCTCCATTCCAGGCAGGAGACTGGTTCCCTCCTGGGCAGGGCTGGGCACACAGAGGTCACGTGGCCTGAGCCATTGGCCTCAGCGCCCTTGTCTGTGATGTGGGGCCTGCGAGGCCTGCGTCCTGGGTATTGGGGAGAGTCAGGTCCTGGCCCACAGTGCTGGCTTCTCCAGGGGAGAAGGGAGGGATAATGGTAGAGAACAGGTGGAGGGCTGGAGGGCGGTGCTGGAGGCGGGGACAGTGGACGCCCCGATGCACCCACCTGGCTGGCCTTCCTGGGTGCTCCCACTTTGCGTTGAGAAACTGATGTTGGCAGTTGAAGCGACCAAAGCCTCGTGCACAGATCTCATTGTCCTGTGAAGTGAAATTTTCATCTTGAGGGAACAGAGAGAAGAAGCTGTGAGCAGGGCCAAAGGGGCAGGTGGCTTCTGGGGGATCAGAAGGTGGTGAGGTGGGGGCCTGTCCCTTGTCTCCATAATGCTCAATGGGGCTCCCCGGGGTGGGTGTTGGTGGCAGCCCCTCCTGCATGGAGCCCTGGGTCCCTGGAGTGCGGAGCTGGGAGCAGTGGAGCTGTCCTCGCCACCAGCTCTGGGGGTGGGATTGGGGTTTAGATGCTGAGTTCAGATCACTAGGGCTGCAGGACAGTGGCCCACCAGGGGCAGGGCGTTCCACCGGCCAGTGCACCCGAACTCGGGCCATGTCTGTCCACGTTGTGCGTTTTTGTTGCACGTTCTGTGTTTAACGGGGTTGGAGTCGGGGAGTGTCTACTCCGTGTTCATTTTTTCACCCAGAGTTGTCTACAGAGACTCCCACCTACAGCCGTCCCACCCTGTGGCGCTGCCACCGGCACGTGGGGCCCCATGTTTTTGCCGCACATCTGCTGCTCCTGCCCCCCTGCTCCCCTCCCGGAGCCGAGCAGTCGTGTGATCTCAGCACCCAGCTTTGAGCAAATGAAAGTCACGCTGTCACGGTGCTTCTTGTGCAGGGTGTTTGTTTTGGAATGACGTTCCATTTACAGGAAGGTTGCAGACTGAGGCCCACGAGTCAGAGTTAAGATGGAACAGTGCTCTGTGACTGTTACCCACCCTCCAGGCTTCAGGTCCCTTGCTTCCCCGGTGGCCCCTTTCTGCCCTGGGTCCCATCCGTGACCCCATTTTTTCATGATGTGACAGTTGAGGAGGGTTGCTCAGGTGTTTCGTGGACTGTCCCTGATTTGGGGTTTGTTGGATGTGTTTTCTCGTGTTTAGACAGGGTTTGTGGGTTTTTGGAAAGAAGAGCCCGGAGGTGAGGTAGCCCTCTGGTCACCTCAGATTGGAGGCGCCTGATGTCCCCATGACATCATGGGGGTGTCAGCCTGGCCACCGGGAGCTCCCCAGCCCCCCGCCCGCCTGTCGTTTGAGCCGGCCCTTCCTTTCTGGCACCGCCAGCTGCTCCAGCTTCACTTCATCCTGTGTCTCTGCCTCAGCCTGGAATCACCGAGTTCTCGGGCGCTGGTTCATTTCACCAGAGAGCAGGGTTTGGAAACCAGGCCCGGGGCTGTGGGGGTGGGTGCTGCTGCTGGGGGTCTTGTTGCCTGTGGTCCTCTCTGTAGACAGAGCTTGATAACATACGCACATGTGCTGACCTAGGAATACACGGGTGTGTGCCAGCCCATGCGTGCACGTGTGCTCCCGCCTGTGTCCACAGTGCGTACACAGGTGCACACACACCTGCCTGTACATGCTGTCTAGTTGCCAGTATCTGTCAGTAAACTCGACTTTGCTCTGGTATCTGAACTCTGATCCTGCTGCCAGGAGCTTGCTGCGCCCGTGTCCCAAGTGTCTGGGTCTGTGGGTTGATGTTCTGCAGCAAGGAGGGGAGGTGGTTCCCCTCCCAGCAGGCCCAAGATTGGGGGGTAGTGACAGTAAGTGGCAGCTGCAGGGCCCAACGTCCCCCCGCGTCCCCCGTCTTCTCCTGCGTCACCACTGTTCATGGGGTTTCATGACTCTCTGTGGAGCCCCTCTGGCCATCCTTCTGTCCATCCTTCTGTCCATCCGTCTATCGGGGCCCTGGACCCGTCTGATGTGTCTCCTGTGCCTGCAGGGTGGATTTGAACACTGACAGGAAGATCAGTGCCAAGGAGATGCAGCAGTGGATCATGGAGAAGACGGCCGAGCACTTCCAGGAAGCCATCGCGGAGAGCAAAGTGCACTTCCGCGCCGTAGACCCCGACGGCGATGGTACGGCCAAACTGCCCTGACCTGGGGGCCTGGGGCTGCCAGCAGAGGGCAGCACGGGAAGGCAGAGGGGCGGTGGGCCCAGGGACTGGGAACAGAGGACATGAGGTGAGAGGGGCCCTCGCTTGGTGCTGCCTGCCAAGCAGACATCCCCACTGGCCTTCAGGGAGGACCGCGGGCTGGGCTCCGGCCAATCTACCGCAAAGCACCTTGCAGGAGGCTCGGTGCTTCTGCCCGTGCAGTTGTGGTAGCACGAGGGTCCTGACAGAAGCATCGCTCTTTAAAGACCTTCATTGTTAAACCTGCTAACAAGTTGGTGTGTTTTTTCAGGCCGTGTGTCATGGGATGAGTATAAGGTGAAGTTTTTGGCCAGCAAAGGCCACAGTGAGAAAGAAGTTGCCGAGAAGATAAAGAATAAGTGGGAGCTGAACATTGATGAAGAGAGTGAGTGCCCCTCCTGCGCTGGGCCTTGCTGATGCCGAGGGGGTGGGGGAGGCAGGTGGAGTTGTGTGGATGCTGTAGGGGTGACAGGCGGGCGTGGCCAACTGGGCGCTTCTACGGGTCCATTAGGCAGAATACCCAGGATCCTCCAGACTCGGTGGATGGGGGCAGCTGGCAGCCTGGCGTGAGCTTGAGCTCTGGGGAGGAGGTGGCGGGAGGTGCCAGAAGCACTGGGCGGCAGGCCTTGGCCAGGACGGGTCCCCAGTTCTGGATGAAGTCCGAACCCTGAGAGTCGGTGAGGTTGGTGGGGCATCTGCCTGAGGCGCGTGGAGGCGGGTGGGAGCTGGAGCCAGAGGTGCCTGGGCCTGGGCCTGAGGACAGACTCTCCCTTCCCTTAGCATATCAGAGACGTTCCTTTAGAAACTGATAGCTGAGTTCTAAACCTTTGTGCTGGTGACTGTCTGCAGCTCTGAGCCACCCCACCCTTCCCCAGGGCCTGTTTACTGCCTGTCCGAACAGGCCTGTGGAGGCATTCGTCTCCTGCTGTTCTTTTCCTGGGGGGTCGTCCCCATTGTGGTCTCGTGGCGTCCAGTGTGCCGCCTGCAGGATCTTCTCTGGGGCATCTCTGTACCTGTGATGCTGCCCTGTGTCTTGTGTCCGCTTGGCTGTTGGGGTGAGTGTGTCACAGCCTCCTGCTGGTGTCACACCGCCCTTCCTGCCTCTGCTTTGCAAGGGCTGCTGCTGTGTTCTTTGGTCCACAGATGTTCGTTGCTGTCGTTTTTAGATGCACTGTGGGCGCCACTGTTCTCTGTCAGGGTGAGTGTTCCTAGGACTGGCCTCCCCGTCTGACATCAAGGTTGCAGCCTGTGCCTTCTTCCTCTTCGCATTTGCTCTTAGTTTTTAATTCCACCTGTGCCTTGCTGGTACACAGGGAAGTGATTGTCTGTTGTCTGGCAACTTCCTGTCCTGCAGCTTTGCTGGCATTGCTTGGTAGTTCCAGGATTTTTTTGTTGGCTTTTTTGGATTTTCCACCTAGGTGAGCATGACATCGTTGAACAAAGACAGTTTATTTCCCACTTTCATTCCTTTTCTTGTCTTAATGCGTGGGCTTCCAGGGCTGTGTGAAGAACAGCAGTGAGAGGGACAAGTCCTAGCCTTGTCTCTGAGTTTAGTGGGAAAGCTTCGAATTTCTCGCTGTTGCATATAATCTTCCCTGTAGGTTTTGTAGATTTCCTCATCCAGTTGGCGGGTTCCCCTCTGTTCCTAGTTTGCTGAGAGTTTTGATCATGTCTGGGTGTTGGATTTTGTCAGATGCTTTTCTGCATCTGTTGACACGATCATGTGGCTCTTCTTCACTGGCCTGGTGATGTGGTGGAGTTTATCAGCTGATTCTCAGATGTTGAACTAACCTTGCTTTCCTGTGATAAATCCCGCCTGGTTGTGGTGTGTAATTTTTTATGCATTTCTGGACTTGATCCGCGAGTGTTTTGTCAAGTGTTTTGCTGTGTGTTCATGTGAGATACTGGTCTAGTTTTCTTTTCTAGTTTTGGTGTTAAGATTGTCTCGGCCTCACAGAATGAATTAGGATGTGTACTCTCTGCTTCTCTCCTCTGGAAGAGGTTGTGCAGGTGTGTATGACCTCTTCCTCATGTGTTTGGTGGGATTCACCTGTGAACCACCCTTGAGCCTTCGTCTTTCTAAAGCATTTTGGTTTTTTAAGGACTACATAGAATTTAGCTTTGTTTTGTGAGCCAGTTTGAATTTTTTGACAACAGACGAGTTAAGCTCACTTAGATTTCTATTTCCTTTTTCCCTTTTCATCTTTTCCCTCTGCTGATGTTGGGATGAAGAGCCCCGACTTCCCCTCTCTCAGCATGTTTCTCAACTTTAAGCACGACCCTGACGGCAGCCTGCCAGCTGTGAACAGGGCTCCTGGCTCTCGAGTTGTGCCTGTGGGGGCTAGCTGTTTATGGAAAGGTGGATTGTATCTTACACTTTAATTTTTTTCTGCTTATTCTATTGATAACGCGCATTTAACTGAATAGAGTCTAAGTCAGGAACAATCTACCCTATTCCTGGATTGGATAGAGACCCCTCTCCTAGTTCGTGGGATGCTTCTCAACCACTGGCCATTTTTTCTAAAGTGGTTGTTGGCCCTTTCCATATTTGTTCCCACGTTGTGTTTCTTTTGTTTGTTCTGTGGTTCGGATTTGCCCCGAAGGCATCCTTTAGAGCGTCTGGAGGCCTCTGTCCTCCTGCCCACATTGGAGAGTCGTTGCCAGCTTCCAGGGTGGCTGCCGGCTGCCTGCCTGTCTGTCTTCAGTGCTCCTTCCCTCAGGCGTATGGGGTTGGGATCTAGACTGCTTGGTGTCTTTGTCCTCTTCTGGGACCTGAGCAGGTGAATTTGGGATTCCGCCCTCTGCCTGCAGCCCATTGCCCGGCCTCATCTCACACTCAGTCTCGGGGGGTGAGCAGGTCTAGGGGTCAGAAGTCAGAGCAGCTGTCAAGGGGCTGGGGGTGCTAAGATGTGAGCTCGGGGTCATGCAGCACATCCATGTGGGTTTCTGGGGCCGCTGGCACAAGGCATCACGGGAAGGGGGTCCCTCCCAGGCGTCCCTCCAGCCTGGTGTTGCCGGCGTCCCTGCGTGTGGCCACTTCTCTCCAGTCTCTGTGACTCCTTTCACACAAGGACACCTGGGTTTAGGGCCCACCTGAAATCCTGGGTGATCATAAGATCCTTAACTAATTACAGCTGCAAAGACCTTTTATCCAAATCAGGTCCCACCACAGGCTTCGGGGGGACATGGCAAGCCTGTGCCCAGCCTGTGGTCCCCGTGGTAGAGGGGTGGGGCACCTCCAGTCACTCCCGTCTGCCTGAGGTGCACTTGCTGCCTAGAGCAGCCGCCCTGGGGCTTCTGTTGGTCAGAAGGCAGTAAGGTGTGAGGCAGCAGGCGTTGTGTGGGGTCCAGCCATTCCCCCGCTGTGACCAGGCCAGGGCCTGGGCGTCCCTGTTCCCAGCTGAGAGCTGGCATCGGGACCCGGGGGTGGGATGGGGGGAGAGAGCACTGTGCTGGCCTCTTCCTGCTTGCCTGGCTGGACACCCAGAGAGTCGCTGACCCCAGGGGCCCGCGCTCCCCACGGGGATCGCGGTGAGAGTGTTTCATGTCTGGAAACTGGGTTTTCCTTCAGAGCCCTGCCCCGTGGACAGCAGGTGCACGTGAAAACATGGGAAGGAACCAAGTCGTGCCTTTGTCCCTGCAGACAACGGCCAGCCTCACCACAGACTTTCCCCTTCCCCGGAGCGCCGCGAGTCAGGGGCAGTGCTGCGTCTGGGGGTCTGTGTCTGTGTGTGGGAGGGGCCTGTGGGGGGGTGGGAATTTGGGGTGGTCTGTGTCCTGGGGGGTTGGTCTGTGTCTGTGTGTGGTGGTGGGGATCTGTGTCTGAGGGAGTCTGTGTCCAGGGGTCTGTGTTGTGTGGCGGGGGGGATCTGTGTCTGAGGGGGTCTGTGTCCTGGGGGGCTGGTCTGTGTCTGTGTGTGTGTGGCAGAGGGGATCTGTGTCTGACTGTGTCTGAGTCTGAGGGGGTCTGTGTCCAGGGGTCTGTGTGTGTGTGTGGCTGGGGGGATCTGTGTCTGAGGGGGTCTGAGTCCTGGGGGGCTGGTCTGTGTCTGTGTATGGTGGGGGGATCTGTGACCAGGGGTCTGTGTCTGTGTGGCGGGTTGGGGGGGAAATCTGTGTCTGAGGGGGTCTGTGTCCAGGGGTCTGTGTATGTGTGGTGGGGGGTATCTGTGTCTGAGGGGGTCTGTGTCCTGGGGGGCTGGTCTGTGTCTGTGTGTGTGTGGCAGAGGGGATCTGTGTCTGACTGTGTCTGAGTCTGAGGGGGGTCTGTGTGTGTGGGATGGGGAGGGGGATCTGTGTCTGAGGGGGTCTGTGTCCGCATCTGGGGGTGTCTATGCTTCCGTCTGGGGCGGGTCCGTGCCATCTGCCTCCCTGGGGGCCAAGCTCCCTCTGAGGGGCAAGGCCCTTGGCCTCGGATGCTGCCTCGCCCGGAGCTGGCTCTCTGCACGCAGGCAGTGCGTCTTGGAACTTTCTGGATGCGTGTGGGGGTTCCATGTGCCCAGATCCTCACGGATGCCTGTCTCTCAGCACAGGAAGTCCTGGAGAACCTCAAAGACCGCTGGTATCAGGCAGACAGCCCGCCCCCGGACCTGCTGCTGACCGAGGCCGAGTTTCTGTCCTTCCTCCACCCTGAGCACAGCCGCGGCATGCTCCAGTTCATGGTCAAGGAGATCGTCCGGGACCTGGGTGAGGCCCGTCTGCGGGTCTGGGCAGGGGCTGCTGTCCACGGCCAGCCCACCCTCCTGGCGGAGCTCAGCACTGGCCAGTCCCGGGCGGGGGTGGCTGCCCGATGAGGCTGGTGCCATGTGGCTGTAGGTCCTGTGAGACATACCTGTTCAGGGTTGGGCCGAAACCTCACAAATGAAAACCTGGCAGCCGGACCCCATCGGTGGACTTTTCTCCTGAGGGTCCTCGACAGCCCTGTGCCTGCTTGAGCCTGAGTGTCTGCCCCCTCACCCTGCAGACCAGGACGGTGACAAGAGGCTCTCGCTGCCCGAGTTCATCTCCCTGCCCGTGGGCACTGTGGAAAACCAGCAGGGCCAGGACATCGATGACAGCTGGGTGAGGGACAGGAGGAGGGAGTTCGAGGAGCTAATTGACGCCAACCACGACGGGGTGGTCACCATGGCAGAGCTGGAGGTGAGCGCAGGCCCTGGGGGCCGAGGGGCACTGAGCAGAGGGGAGCCCCCACGGGACCGTCCTGAGCCAGGATGGCAGGGTTGGTCTGGCTGTGGCTGTTCCCTTGGTCCCTTGGCCAGGGGACCTGGAGCCCCGGAGCCCATGGAGGTGCTAGTGGCTCTCTGGGGCCCTGCCCGCCAGTGTCATCTGCTTTCCCCCTGAGATCTGAGGCACCTGTGCTCGTCACCGGGTTGGGTGCCTGGGGTGACGCATCCACTCAGGCTCTGAGAAGTGGCGGCCCAGCGGGACAGCTTCTGAGTGTTGTCACTGGTGGTGTGTGTGGGTGCTGCGTGGGGCTTGTTTTTTTCCCATTGCTGGATGAGTCATTTCATTTTACGCCAGAATTCTCTGATCCCTGTTGATAGCTGGGGGCATCTCTGGTGCAGGGACTCCTTCCTGTTGGCACAGCCCTCCTGCAGCTGAGTCAGTCTGTGTCCGTGTCTGTGCGTGTGTGTGTGACCTGCGCCAAGGCCTCCCTTCTCCCTGCCCTGCCCTTCCATGACCGGGCACCCTGACGAGGATGGGCAGGTGCCCACACGAGTGAAGGCTGCCTGACCCCGAGCCACATCCAGCCTGGCGTCCGCCTTCCAGAACATTCCAGAACATGCCCACATCCCTGTCTTGCAGTTTCTTCCTACCAGCCTATAGGGTATTGTGAGTGAGGCCTCGAGTCTGTAGTTGGTTAGTGTCCCAGCCCTGCTGCTGCTTCCCTGAGGCGGGAGCTGACCTAGCTTGGGCGTCCCCCAGGTGGTTCCAGGGCAGAGGCCCGAGGAGGGCGCCTGCGGGTGGAGGGGCTGACCTGGCGCTCTTGCAGGACTACATGGACCCCATGAATGAGTACAGCGCACTCAATGAGGCCAAGCAGATGATCGCTATTGCCGACGAGAACCAGAACCAGCACCTGGAGCCGGAGGAGGTCCTCAAGTACAGTGAGTTCTTCACTGGCAGCAAGCTGGTGGACTATGCCCGCAGCGTGCACGAGGAGTTCTGAGTCGCCCCGGCCCCTCCCTCTTCCCCTCCCTCCCTCCTGCCACCCGCCTGCTCAACTCCTCTGAGACGTGCTGAGCACCGCGTCCCCGCAACCGTGCTTCGGTTCCCGCGTAATCGCTGCATCTCGCTTCTGAGAACTCAGAGCCCTTCTGCCGAAGGCACTGACCACATCAGGGCCCCGGGCTTGCCACACCGTGGGAAATAACACAGCTCCTGCTGTTTCCTTGAAAACTGAAAGATTAAGATGATGTTTGAGTTGCTCTGCTGGAAACCAGCGGCTGGGTGCCGCTCCTCCCACCGTGTTGGGCGGGGCTGTGAGAACCATCTGGCCCATGGTGTTCGGTCTCCGAGAAAATGCGAGTACTTGTGACAGGAATCACATTAATTTACTTTAAAATATAGTTGCCTTTTTCTCCCAGCTTCATTTTTTGTGTGTGTGGGAAAAAAAACCATGTAGACGACAACTTGGAACGTTTGTGGCCAGGTGGCTTCCACTTGAAGCTTTGCGGTGGGCGGTTTGGTTTGAATACTGGGCTCCCCGGTGCTTGCAATCATCTGTGAGTCAGGACTGTCGCGCGGGCTTGAGCGCCCTGCTTGGCAGCGACGGAAAGGGTGACACTGGGGAGAGGACCAGGCAGGACCAAGGTCCTGGTTGGGGGCTGCGTGTGAGGGGCTGGGAGACAGGGAGGGGCCTCCTGCAGAACAGCAGTTGGGGTCTGGGCTGCAGATTTGAAGTCAGGAGCCTGGAGTCCAGGCCTGGGTGAGACCACCTGGGGAGGGTCCGGAAGGACATGGAGTTTGAGGTGGAGAGGGCATCTCTGAGGACAAGCCCTAGGCCCCCGGGATGGGGTGGGGAACTGGGGAGCCCTTGAGAACCACCCAAGTCCTGGCCTGGGGCTTGGTGTAGGGGACAGGGTGGGGGCGGCCTAGGAGCTAGGAGCTCACCCAGCCCATGGTCAGGGCCTAGGGGATTGGGAGCCTGTGGACAAGACTCTGTCCTCCACTGGCCAGTCCCACTGCCACACCAGGCCTTTCTGGGGGTCAGCTGTGCCCAGTGGTTGGCTGGCACGTGGGGATGGGGGGATTGAGCAGTGAGGCTTTAAATGACCGAGGGAGGGTCTCTGATCTGTGCACCCACTAATCTTACCACCCCCCTGCCACCCTCTCTGCCAGTCACCCCTCAGATCCCTGAGCCATGGCCGTTGGCGCTCTGTGGACAGCACGCCAGGCCAGTGGTCTGCTCGGGCCTTTGAAGGCCCTGCTGGGGCTGGGGGCTCCGGCTGGGTGGGCAGAGGGGCCTCCCTGAGCTGCCCACGTGACTAGCCCTTGCCACAGGGACCTGCTTCCGAGCAGCGTGGGGAGGCCCTGCCACAGAGGAGCAGGGCGTGGTGACACCTGGCTTGGTTTCCAGACAAACAAGAGGAAAGGCTGTTTTCAGAATGGAGACCAGCCTGCGTGGTGGGAGGGCGGTCCCAGTGGTGGGCCAGGCCCGTGCGGGCGGGTGGGCACGAGCCAGTCGGTGTGTGATACTCAGACAGAGGTGTGAGCCAGCCAGGCTGGCTTGCAGGTGATGCGTAGTTGTCTGTCCAGGGGTCACCCGCGAGCAGACCCCCGTCTGCCGCCTGGTGTCTGGGGCCTCGGGTGGCAGAGACCAGCATCGTCAGAGGGTGGGTGGCCCACACGTGGCCCCCAGCAAGGGGAGGGTCTGCCCTGGAGTGCGGCACTGCTCCCCTGCCCTCCAGTCACCCCGGCCTCAGAGGCTGTGGTTTGTCTTTAAACTTTTTTCTCGCCGTCAGTGGCAGATGAGGCCCGCACACGCTCACACATGTGCACACCACGCATGTGGACACTCCACCCCTGCCCCGTGGACCCTGTCTCTTGGGGAGGCGTGGCCCCTGCCTGGGGGTGGAGCCAGGCTGAGGTGGAATTTCCCGCAGGTGGGCCGGGAGCTCAGCTCCTCACCTGTGCACCCCCCCCCCCAGGAGGAGGGGAATTTCCAGCGCCTGTCAATCCCCCACCCCGCTCTTTCCCTGCAGGAGGCCCCCCCACCCACCTGAACTTTAAGGTTAACAAGCAGATAATCCTGTCTCATGGTTAAGATTTAAAGGCACCGAAGGATACAGTATGGCCTCCCTGTTTCAGGGCCACCAGTGGTCAGGGCTTTGCACAGGAGAAAGCACGTGCACGCGCGTGTGTGTGTGCACCTGTGCTCTGTCCGCCTCGCGCCCCGCAATGGCTGGCAAACAGACCCCCCCCCCCGCCTGTCCCAGGACTGCCCGGCCCATGTCTGAGGACACACGGCTCCGTGGGTCAATCGCACGGTGGCTCTAGTCTCTGTCCTAGTGGTGGGTGTAGGGGCTGGGCCAGAGCGGGTGGTTTTTCCTCACGGGAGCCCCCGGGCACATCCCCATGTGCTCACAGGAGCAGCACACACGGCTGGCACGTGCGGCCAGAGCCACGTGCACATGCACAGACATGGCCCACACGCTCCCAGGCACATGCCACACCTGGGATACGGGGCCGGGCTTGGCCAGCAGCAAGCGCTGAGTCTGCTCAGGCAGTCTGGAGGCGGGTGCTTACCTCTCCCCGGCCTGGAGGCTGGATGTCCGAGACCAGGGTGTCATCCTTCTGTGTGGGTCTGTGCCCTGACTTCCTCCTCTTAGACGGACACCAGTCACATTGGATCAGGTCCCCTTATGACCTCATCCGACCTTAATTGCCCCTTAGTGTCTCCAAATATAGCCACCCAGGGGTCAGGGCTTCCACGTGTGAATTCGGGGTGCTGACGTGAACTCAGCCCCTAACCCTGAACTCAGCTGCTCTCTCACCAGCACGTGCCTGCGCATACACTCACACACGTGCACACTCACTGTGGGCGCTGGTCACGAGGCACCTCACCCACCAGAACTGCTGGCTGCTGCATCTGTCTGAGCTGGGTTTGGACACTTGGGCTAGTGACCACACTCTGGAGCCCTGGGCACTGCCACCCTCCACCCACTGCAGCTGATGCCAGGAGAAGGTCCATACTGCGAGGGAGCCTGTCCCCTGATCCTGTTCTGCCTCAGCTGACCCATGTGCTCTGTGCACCTTTCTGCGGACGAGGGGTTGAGGACAGGTGTGGACAGGGCCTTCTGTGGGGGATTGCAGGAGCAGCTGCCGCTCCTCCTGAGGGGGTCTGCCCTGTGCAGGGAGAGTGGGTGCCCAGAAGAGTTGAGCCACATGGACAGATCCCAGGACCATCCTGGTCCAGGCAGCTTGGCCACGCTGGGCAGGGCAGGGGGACAACCAGGACTCCTGGCCGCAGAGACCCCACTTTCTTGTGAAACAGGAGTGGGAAGGGTCCAGTGTGAGGGGCGAGTGCAGACCACTTGGGTTGGAGGACCTGGCCTGGCCCTGGCAGGACTGGGGCTGCAGGTCCCCACTTAGGCTGCAGCGGGGGTCTGGATCAGTGTCCAGCTGCCACCTGGACTGGGCCTGACGGCAGTGGGCCTTGTTGAGGGGTTGGGAGCCTTGGGGCCCAGGGCAGCAGAGAAACCCATGGCTGGCTGGGAGGGGGGCTTCCCAGACAAGCTGCCTTCCCACCACCAGCCTGGGTTGGGGTCACCAGCCCTTCCTGGGGCCTCCTTCCTCCTAGTTCCTCCTCCTGCCCTCCCCACCCCTCCCCCGCAGCCCTTATAGCCACTTCCTGCAAGGAAAAACCCCAGACTCCCGAGCTGCGGAGTCGAGAATGCGCGTGGGAGCCCAGCCACCTAGGGCGCCTGGCTCAGCCCTCCTGCTCCTGGGGCTCGCGCTTGGCGCTGCGGCCCAGCCCAGCTGCGGTGTCGGCACCTACCCCAGTGGCAGCAAGTGCTGTAAAGAGTGCCTGCCTGGTGAGTCCCCAGACATGGAGCAGGGGAGGGGAGCCTGTAGGGACACAGGATGAGGAGATGGGGTCAGGGGACACAGGGACGGGGAACATGTAGATGGGGAACGGGGGGGTGGGGAGGTGGGGACAGAGAGGGGCCTACAGATGGGGTCACGTGGTGCAGGCGTTGTGGGGTAACTGGACTCGGTGACGAGGGGGGGTGACACTCCAGGATGGTGGGTGATCTGGAGCCACCCCGGGACAGTGGGCCAGCCTGAGGCTGGGCGGTGGGCTGCTGAGGGAGCGCGAGGCCAGGCTATGCCGCTTCCTGACCCCGGCCTTCTGCGGCAGGTTATGGGATGGAGAGCCGCTGCACCAGCTCCCAGGAAACAGTGTGCCACCCGTGCGCCCCCGGCTTCTACAACGAAGCGGTTAACTACGAGGCCTGCAAGCCCTGCACACAGTGCAGCCAGAGTGAGCCCCACCAGGCACCGGGCCCTGCCATTCCACAGGAGACCACACAGGGTCCCACAGGCACAGAACAAACCCGCAATGGGGTCTGCTCTGCCCTGGGGTTCCCATGAGGAGCTGAGGCATCCCACAAGGCGCCTACCCCTCCAGGGGGGCCAGGGCCACATGGCCTGGGGGGGGTGAGACCTGAAGTCAAGGGCCACAGAGGGTCCTGAGCAGGCTGGCAGGAGGGTAGCAGTTCCTGGGGACATGTGGCAGGAGGGATGGGAGAGGACTAGGAGCTGCCTGGCTGTGAGGGGGCTACTGGCCTGGGGGAGGCGGATGCCGACCCTTGGCCTTGGTCACCGGCCTGCTCTGGGGCTCAGGCCTCCCCACTGACTGTGCCCACCCCACCTGACCCCCAGGAAGTGGGAGCGAACCCAAGCAGAGATGTACACCCACAAGGGACACAGTCTGCCACTGCCGGCCAGGCACCCAGCCCCTGGAGGGCCACGGCTACAAGCATGGAGTCGGTGAGTTCTGGCCAGGGGTGGGGAGCCCTTGGAACCATGTGAAAGGAGCGTGTCCCTCATGCTGTCATCTCCCCCAGAAGCCCTGCCCCAAAGCCTGGCCAGGGACCCCTTCGCCCAGTAGGTCATGCCAAGACAGGGTACGGGGGCCCCCGGATCAGGGCCAGGGGGCATCATGCAAGTGGGAAGGGCTTCTGGAGGCCAGGCGCCCCCTGGGCAGAGCAGACGTGCAGAGCCCGTTGACTTCGTTGCAGACTGTGCCCCGTGCCCACCAGGACACTTCTCGCCCGGCAACAACCAGGCCTGCCAGCCCTGGACCAAGTGAGTGTTTCAGGGGCTGGAGGGCTCGGGTGGCCTGGAGTCTGTGCACCCGGAGTCAGGTCTGTGGGTAGGGAGCTGCTGTCAGGGAGCTCCTAGGCCCTGCCCCCCTGGCCTCTGTGCCCCCATTGTGATCTCTGTCCGCTGCCATGGCCCTTGACTCCCATGACCCCTGGTTCCCCCAGGGCCCCAGCCCCACAGCTCAGCCCTGGCCCAGGCTCCCCTCACTGGCCTTCCTGCTGAGCTGGAGTGGGATGTCTGAGAGACCCCAGCCCAGGCCCAGGAGTGTGTGAGGCCTCCCTCAGTCACAGCCGAGAGCCCCTGTCCTCGCAGGACCTCCGTGGTGGGGACGGGAGGAGAGGGCAGCGGGCTGTGGAGGGGAAGGTGCAGTGGCGACAGGTCTGGAGGGGCCGGTGGGGAGCAGGGTGAGCGAGGGATGAGGGCTGGGAGGGCCAAGGCTCCTGGGGGCCCGGTGGATCCTGGACTCTGTTGCTGCCGGAGGTGACCCACTGTGGGCCCCTCATTCCTCCCCATGACCCCTCTGATTGCTGGACGAGGAGTTGGGGGGTACTCCGACCTGATCAACACCCTTGCCCTCCTCAGCTGCACCTTGGTGGGAAAGCGCACACTGCGGGCGGCCAGCAACAGCTCGGACGCTGTCTGTGAAGACAAGGGCCCCTCAGCCACACCGCCCTGGGAGACCCAGGGCCCCCCAGCCCGGTCCCCCACTGCCCAGCCCACCACTGCCTGGCCCAGGGCCTCACAGGGGCCCTCCACACCCCACACAGAGCCCCTCAAGGGTAAGAGACCTGGCCTCGTCCCAGCAGGGCTCTCCCCCAACCCAGAAGGGGAGTAGGGTAGGGAGGGAGGGTTGGGATGGAGCTGCCCTGTGGCCTCATTGGGGCCCCCCTGCACTGGGCCCCTTCCTCTGTGGACCCCACCCCAACAGGCCCCGCCTCCCTACAGGCCCCGAGCTGGCTGCTGTCCTGGGCCTGGGCCTGGGCCTGGGTCTGCTGGCCCCTGTGGCCGCCATGCTGGCCCTACTCCTGCACCACAGGGCCTGGAGGCTGTCACCCAACGCCCCCAAGCCCCCAGGTGAGTGCCCATGGTGGGGCCCCAGACCAGGCTGCCTCCTGGAGGTGCGGGACCCCTGCCCACCTCCCACCTCTCGATCCTTCCTCCTTCCCAGGGGGAAACAGCTTCCGGACCCCTATCCAAGAGGAGCACGCCGACGCCAACTCCAGCTTGGCCAAGATCTGAGCTGCATCCACCGTCATGGGAGCCGGCGCCCCCTTCCCAGGCCAGGGCCCCAGAGGGGCAACAAGGGCCCCCCAGGCGCAGGCTGCCCCACCTGTCGCCCTGCCCTGTGCCGTTTTAGGTGCTCCTGGGCTGGCCCCCTGGGCTCTGCTACGTATGCTGTGCATACTCCCCACCCGGGCGGGGCCCCAATAAACGATGTTGGCAAACGAGGGTCTGTAACTGGGCGCAGGTGGGCTGAGGGCTGCACACCCACGGTGGGTAGGGTGTGGGGAGGGGCTCCTGTGGGGCATTGAGACCCCAGGGCTGCTGTCCCCCTGTCCTCTGGGCACATCCAAGTCCCTGTGCACTGAGAGTCAGGCAAGATCTTAATCCAGGCGAATGGACCCGAGGGCACTGGGGCCACTCGAGAGGGGCCGGCAGGGGCTGCTGGGCTGGGTCCTAATGGAGCAGGTGGGAACCCTGAGGCCATGGTCCCAAAGGGCGTTTTTGGACCATCTGTGGGGTCTCTGGGTACCCCTTCCAAGAGAGGACACAAGTGTCTCTTTCTTCCCTGCTGGACCTGAGCACGTGATGACCCCAATACCCCCATCGACGCCTGACGGGCCCTCGAGTCTGCCGAGGCCTGCTTGATGCCGTCCGGGGGGACTCAGGCCGTGAACAACCCCCCTGGGAGTCCCAGTAGTGGGCGGCTCCCCAAAGTCTTGCACAGCAACTGGGGCTTCTGACAGGACTAACACTTTGTCCACCCTGGGAGCAAACAAAAACATGCATAGCAGCTTTCTGTGCAAAGGTTCCAAGGTGGGAAACCCAAGTGTCTGAGGACAGTAGAGTGGGCTGGTAGTTGAGCAGCACTGAGGAAGAGTGCCCGGCTCTGGCACCGACACGGGTCTGGAGGGATGGAGAACGCGGGAATGAGTGGCAGGGGTGCGCCTCCATGCCCCTCCCTGCACACGACGTGTGAGGACTTAACCGGCTCAACCGAGCTAAAGGCAGACGCTGCACAGTCAGCCCCAGGATGGCCATGGAAACCTCCACGGCCCATAGACTATTGCGCCCCTGGTGATTGAAGAATTACCATGAATCAAAATAAAAGACCACGAGGTGCTGGAGGTTTCAGCTCCACTCGGGAGAGCAGAGGCACGCAAGAGCTGGAGACGGCCTCTGCCAGTGCGCTTGGCCAAGATGCCTGCCTGATGCCCCTTCACAGCCACCGACAACGCATGCAGAGAGGACGCGGGCCTCTGATGCTGGCAGAGCCTCAGCGAGGCTACCCTGGGGCCCCTCCTGGTTTCCCAGGCTGGCTTTCTTCCCAGAGCGGCCCTAGAGGGCCGTCTCACCTCCCCTCAAACCTCTGACCCCTGACCCATCCCTTGGACCTCCTGGTGCAAAGGGGAGCTGGTGCTATCCGAGCTCGGGATGAACGTGTATTCTCTGCCCTTGCAGTGGGCAGCAAGTTGGCGCCACTGATCTGCAGCCCCTGGCCCGGGCAGTGTGAGGCTGCGCAGAAAGCCTCTGGGACCTGAAGGAGGGTCTGGGTCCTTGAGGCCTGGGGGCCAAAGGTCATGGGAAAGGGCTTCCTCCCAAACCTCCCAGCTGTTCCCCCAGCCAGAATCCCCCACCTTGCCCCTGCCTGGTGGCTCCACCTCTGCCATCGGATAGATGGATGGACAGACGGATGGATGGGCGGATGGACAGGGGTTGGGGACCTTCTCTTTGCTTCAATGCTGCCCCTAAGCACGCTCTCCACCCCGTCTCTGCTGACAACCATCCCTCACCCCGCGCCTGAGCCCCCCCCTGGGGCCCACAAGCACCCTCCAGTGTGCCCCTGGCTGCATCGTCCTACAGGGACCCTGCTCCAGGGCCCCAGCCTGGACTCTGCGCTTGGGGGACCCTCTCCCCATGAGGGCATGCTACTCATGTGAGCTGAAGCAAAGATGAAAATGTGACAAGCTGCTCAGAAACTACTGGAAAATACAGACGAGCAGATAGAAATCACCTCCTGCCGCCCTGCCCTGTTCAGAAACTCCTCAGCCTGTGGCCGCGTGGGAGAGGCCTTCCGGAGTCTCGGTAACTGGAGGGCAGACTCAGGCGCCGGTCCTGACATCACTCTTGCCTCTTCGCTCACAGCCACCACCCCCACGGTCACGTGACCCTCCCTCTGGTTTCCTGCCACTGCAGGTGGCAGTCCCCCCAAGGCACTTGACCTGCAGACAGCCTGCCCCGATGCCTGCTGTGCCGGCCCCACTTCCAGAAGGGCTGACAGACGCACGACCTGGTCTCACAGGCATCATTTGTAGGGGACTCACCATATTTTCTTGGGCGCTCACCAGAACTGCGGTGACCAGCAGACCAGTCCTTTAAACTGAGCAGGGGCAGAAGGCCCAGACCTGCCCAGTTCTCTACGGGGCACCTTCACCTAGTGTCCAGGGACGGCTGGACGGCCGGACGGCCTCCCGTTCTGTCCCAGTGCTCAGACCCACCTCCCGTCTAGGAGCTGAACCAAGGACTGGGGCAACCCTCAGAGGGGCCCTTCCGCAGTCCCAGCGGCCTCACCTCACCCCAGCCACCTGCAGCCACAGCTGCCCTGTAGACTCCTCCCTTTCCTGCAGGACTGAGTTGCTTTTCTGAGGTGGTCTTGCACATCCTGGGACTTGAGAACAATCCTTGAGTCACAAATCGCTGACTCCTGTCATTTCCCTCCAAAAAGGACAACTGCTCCAGCAGGTGAGGTGGGGCTGCAGGTCTCAAAGGGTCTTGAACCAAGTCTCCTGGGTCTGCCCAGGTCACAAGGTCACAGCCGTAACACACCTCCAGTCACACTCCTGGGACCACACTGCCTACCCCGCAGCATTCCCTGAGGTCTTCACCAGCTTCCCCGGTACCAGGCCTCAACTCGAGGGCCAAGTGACCCAGGAAGACTTCCTGGAGGAGGCAGGGCCTCAGAGCCCCTTGATGCCACTTGGAGAACCTGAGGCTCAGAGACATGAGGACAGTTCACAGTGAATTGGAGGCTGAGTTCTCTGTGGCTCAGGACCTCTGTTGGGGGCCCGCCCTCCACACCCTCCGGGACTGCCGCCTTCGTGTGCTGGGCTCTGGGTAGAACCTGCCCAGCAGTCAGAGCTGCAGCCTGGGCAGCCACCTCCTCCCTAAGCGTCAGGGTTCAGTTAGTGCCCTGTCTCTCCCTGACAGCTCTTCCCAGCAGGTGTCTGCATGGCTGCAGCCCACAGGTGTGTGTATGTGGTGGGGGGGGCTTGCATGTCTGAAGCCCGGAAAGGCCCAGTCGGCCAAGTTGAGGGGTACTCGTCCTAATTTCCAGAAAGTGGGGGCTCGTCCTGATTCCTGGAAAGAAGGGCATTTGTTCTAATCCTCAGAAGTTGGGGGGTCCTTCTGATCCCTGGATGGGTTCCAAGGCTGCTCAGGACTGGGATTCCAGGACTTCCGGCAGGTGGACAGGTGTGGGGTCCGGGCTCTGCAGGCTTAACTTCATCCCCCCTGCTCTGGGCATCAGAGAGCTTTAACAGCCCCTGAGGAAGCTGGAGGTGGGGAGCAGACTCAACCAGGAGCCAAGAGGGTGCAGCAAGGGAACAGTTCCCGATGAGTCCACCGTGGTGGGGGGTCCTGGCATAAGCTGTCCATGGGTACTGCCCAGTCTGAACGACTCAGGGCGCCCTGCATCCAGCACCCATTCCTGCTGGCCCTCCCACCCCACCCCAGTTCCTTCAGACCTGGTGGCCACAGGTTTTGCATAGAAAACATTTCTGACACCCACCCTTTGTGCCCCAGCCTCGGTGTGGCTGGGGATAAGACCGGTGTTTCCCCTGACAAGGCACACACATTTGGGGCGTATTTAGTTTTTGGACAAGAATTCCTGGGCCAAAGGGCATGATCACTTGGGAATCCCCCAAGGTCACTCCCAAACATGGGTCTCCTGGACACCCCCTCTTTCATGGTCACGTGCTCTGCAGGCTGTGATGGGACTCGCCCCCTTGAGGTTCCTCTGGGCTCCCTTGAATTAGAAAAAAGACTATTTTTTAGAGCAGTTTTGTGTTCACAGCAAAAGTGAGGGGAAGGTCCAGAGATTTCCCGTATACCGCACCCCCTCCCAGCCTCCCCCACGATGGACGCCACAGAGGGTGCGTTTGTGACAGAGGAACTTGCAGGGACACAGCCTGGCCGCCCAGAGACCCGAGTTCACACCAGGGTCACTCCGCGCTGTGCTTCGGGTGCTTGGGACAGGTATCTCCCACTGTAACCATACAGGGTCTCACTGCCCCAGATCCTCTGCCCGTGCCTTGGATTTTGAGTTGCAAGGTCTTGCTGGGGGTACCCCAGGAGAACAATTTCTCCCGGCCCCCTGGGGCGTGGCAGAGGCGGGGCGACCTGCGGGGCGGGGTCTGGGCGTGTCCGGGAGGGGCTTGTCTCCTAAAACCTCGGCGCTCAGTGCAGCCATGGGTGCCATGGGGGCGAGGGGCACGCGCCTGGCCCTGTGCGGCGTTGCGCTGTTCTGCGCTCTGGGCCTGGGCCAGCGCTCCGCCCGGGGCCCGAGCTGCGGCCCCGGCCGCCTTCTGCGTGGGACGGGGACAAACGCGCGCTGCTGCCGCTCCTGCGCCCCGGGTAAGGCGGGGCCGGGGAGCCCCTGCGCGGAGGGCAGCAGCGCAGCACTCCCTCCCCATGCTCGGGGCAGACTCGCCGGGTCCAGAGCCCTGGTCCCATCGCTGTCGGTGGGGTGTGTGTGTGTGTTGGGGGGGGGGGGCAGAAGCATCCAGCTCAGGCCAGTGGCCTGGGGAGTGGGGCTGAGGTGTGGGAGGAGGGGCAGGGACCAGGGGTTTTGGGAGCCTTCCCCAAGCCAGGTCTGGGATCCCAAGGTGGAGGAAGGCTGTGGCCCTTCCTGTTGAGTGGGTAGCAAGCCTTTGGCCATCACCCAGGCCACTTCCTGCCCAGCTTGGGGTTGCAGCCCCTCTTTCTGCCAGCTCCCTCCTCGGACCTACATCTGTGGGTGAGGGACAGGGGGAATGGGTCAGTGTGGGGACTGATATCGCAGGGAAGACACCCTCTGCCAGGACCTGGGGGGTGCGAAGGGGAGGCTTTCAGTGTCCCAAGTCCCCTGTGGCAGGAATGGTGGACAGTGGCGCAGGGGGGCAGGCGGGCTTCCTTGAGGGTCCTGGCAGCGGAGGTCAGTGCAGGATGGAAAGAAGAGGGGGCAAGTCTCCCAGGCTGCTCCCTTGTCCAGCAGGGGCAGCTCTAAGTCACAGCCTCCCTGGGTAGGAGCAACTTCAGGCATTGTAAGGGGGCAGCCAGGCCAAGTGGGTTGGAGGAGCTTGGTGTCCAGGAAGAAGGGACCCAGCTGGAGTAAGCCAGGGTCCTGGCTCCCAGACAGCTGCTCTGCCCCCTGGAGCTGTCTGAGGGTGGGGGCCTTGGCTGCCCTGCCCTCACACTCCCATTCCCCTGGAGGGCTGGGAGGGGGCCACCTGGGGAGGGAAGGGCCTGGCCCGACTGCTGAGGGGGCTGATTGTCTCCTGCCCAGCTGAGGGTGTCTGTCCTGAGCAAGACTGCACATGTATCCAGTCCGAGTTCCACTGTGGAGACCCTCAGTGTAAGAGCTGCAAGCACCACTCCTGCCCACCTGGCCAAGAGGCGTGGCCTGTAGGTAGGTTGCAGGTGGAGGTGGCCCAGCAGCTCTGGGGGTTGACAGGGGCCGAGCCAGAGCTCACAAGGGAGCTCACAAGGGATGTGAGCTCCTATGGGCAGGCGGGCACCAGCACTGGGGGTCCTGCAAAGCCCTGGTGAGTGGGGCTGTTCTGCTGCTTAGCACCTCAGCCCAAATTTAAGTCACAGCACCCATGTTCTTGTGGCTTCTGGATGTCCTCCCTTCCTTCTCTTGCCTTGGGTTTCTCCATCCAGAGATGATGTCCCTCAGGCTGGTTGTGAAGAGCAATGAGGGTGTCCAGGGGCTGTCTGGCCCTAGGGCTCTGGCTTTGACCATCTGTATGGGGACAGTTGGATGAGGCCAGGCCTGCCCCCCAAAGCCCAGCCTGGAAGGAGCAGCTCCAGTCCTCTTAGGGCCTGTGTACCTGATAGGAGGGGCCTGGCTGAGCATGTGTGGGCTAGGGGAGTGAGGACCAGGGGACTGCGTGAGGTTGGGGAGCCAGGGCTTAGAGAAGACTGCGGCACCAGCCTTGTCCCTCTCTCTGGGAGCCTTGCTGGCCTCCTGCCCTCCAGCCTGCCCGGCCAAGTGAAGGCCCAGCCTGGCTGTCACCTGGCCTCTGCTTCCAGCTCCCCACGCCCCACCTCCTCTAGTCTCTGTGGGCAGGTCCCTCCCCTCCCGCATATCCCATCAGGGACCCTCCATTCTGCCCAGAGTCACAGCCTGGAAGGAGGCACACAGGGACCTTGTTTATCCCAGGCCCCAGTCCTCTGGGCACCAGAGACCCCTGTCAAATGGATGAGGCTGTGGGGGTCATTCCGCTCTGAGGACCCAGACACCGGATGGACCCCACCTCATTCCCCCCAGCAACCCTTGCAGCCTGTCTGTCTGTCTGTCTCCAGGAAATTTCAATTTTGGCTTCGAGTGTGTCGACTGTGCCTTAGGGACCTTCTCTGGGGGCCATGAGGGACGCTGCAGACCTTGGGCAGAGTGAGTCCTGGTGGGGCCTCCAGGTGGCTGGGGTCCAGGCCTGCTCTGCAGGAGGGGCCTCTGCTGTCCCTTCCGTGCAGTGATCCCTGGACAGCTCAGGGAGTGGGAGCTGGGTGGAGGGGCTGCTCAGCTGGCTGAGGGCTGACCGAGGGCTCTGTGTCTGTGTGCCCAGCTGCTCCCAGCTGGGGTTTCTCACCACGTTCCCCGGGAACACGACGCACAATGCCGTGTGCAGCCCCGGGCTGCTGCCTGATGAGCCCCCCAGCCTGCTGACTGTTGTCCTCCTGGCTGTCGCCATCTGCATCCTGGCCCTGACCGTGGCCCAGCTGGGCCTGCACATCTGGCAGCTGAGGAGACAGAGAATGTGGCCCCCAGGTCAGTTGTGCCCTGGGGTGGGGAGGGTGCCCCTGGCCTGCCTGCTGACCGCAGCCCTTCTGCAGAGACCCCGCTGCTCCTAGAGGCCCCGGCACCTGCACCTGAGGACGCCGGCAGCTGCCAGTTCCCTGAGGAAGAGCGGGGGGAGCGGCTGCCGGAGGACAAAGGCCGACCGGAGGACCTGTGGGTGTGAGGCCGCTGTCCTCTGGTTCAGAGGGCCCCATGCCACACCCTCCCGGGAGCCGGCCCAGGCTGGCCCTCAGGGGCAAGGGCTCAGCGCCCGCTGTGGGGCCCTGGCTCTGGGCCCGGCCCTGCTCCCCTCGATGGCGGAAGCGGGTGGGGGATGGTGACAGTGACTAGTGGCACAGACTGCAGAAGCAGCGGCAGCTGTGGCTGGACCCCAGGGGACACCAGACGCCTCTCTCTTGCTGGCCCCACTGGGGTGGGGGCCGGGGCCCTTGGTTCCAGGACAGGAGGCTGTGGAACCACAGAACCTGGCTGCAGGCGGCCCTCAATAAACGCTTGTCCAGTAACCTCAATGGAGGTGTGCTGAGGGGAGGAGGGGACAGGCCCGGGGTCTCCCTCGTTAGCACTCCAGTCCTAGGTGCAAGCGCTCAGCAGGGACCATGGAGCCGGGGGAGGCGTGCTGTGCTGGACACCCACCCTCTGTGCCTCGGCTGCCCTGTCCAAACCCCTCTTCTGGCGGTCCACCTGATGCTCGCTGGGACAGTGAGGTCCTTGGTATGTTTCTCGTCTCCAGACCACTGCTGCTCTGGACTCTGGTTCTGGGCTGGCCACACGTCCCACTGGCCTCTGTGGTACACCTGCCTTTGCGTCACTGGGGCCCCAAATCCGGGGCAAGGTCAGTTTCTACACCCAACACTTCCTGGCGGATGAGGCAGCCTCCGAGTGGCCTGGCTTGGCACAGCCCCCACCCTCTCTCCAAGCCCGCCTGCTGGCCTCTACCACCTCACAGGACTATCTCCCCCTGGGTACGGTCCAGGGGTCCTAACCAGCAGAGGTGAGCAGTATTTTTCCTGCCTCCCGGCAGGGCTGACACCTAAAAAGCCTGATAAGGACTCTTTGGCATCCAGGGTGTGGCAGGCGGGCCAGTGGAGACCGGTCTCAGCAGCAGCACCCTCCAGGTGCCAGCACACCTGGCCACTTGCCTGCCTGTGGCCCCAGAGCTCTGCACCCGTCCCCACCAGGCCCTCCCCTCCCACCTGCGTGGCTACTTTGACTCACAGGCCTGCTCCCCATCCCAGGCCCAGTGGGTGGGTGGGGCTAGCTCACAGCAGACAGGTGGAGGAGAGAGGGACTCTGATTGCCCTTCACCCCACCCCTCATGGCGCAGCCCACTTCTGCCCCTGGAAGGAGGGGACTGGAGACTCCACAACTGCTCACATCCCTGAACCCTTCTCCCCGCCCCTGGGCTCCTAGGCCCTGGGCACTCCCATGGAGCCAAGCAAGTGACCTCAGGGGAGCCAGCCAAGAGGGCGTGATGGGCCATCCCTTGGCCGACTTCTTTGGGACCTGCCTGCCACCCGCCTCAGCCCCTCCTCTGTGCAGGCCAGATCTCCTGTCCTGCCAACCCCTCATCCACCCGCCTTTGGGAAGGCTCTCCTTGGGGCTTGCTCTTGTCATCTGGGTCACTTGGCTGCGACCCACAGTGTGGGAACTGGGTACCCAAGCCTGGCTTAGTCCCCAGCTGAGGCCTAGGGTCAGATCAGCGAGGGCCTCGTGGGCAGAGCGCGTTCCACTGACTCAGCGCGGAAAGTCCTCTGGAGGCCCCGTGTGGGACCAGCGCCAGAACAGAACGTCAGTGTGGGGGCGACGGGGCTGACACAGAGCTGGTGGGGGATTCCTACCCCTAGGGAGGACAGGGATGGGTTGGAGTGGCTGGGGGAGTTTAAGGCCAGGCCAAGATGGGATGGGTTGGGGCAGGGCGGGGGTGGGGTGGGGTAGGTGCCTGGCCCAGGGAGCTCAGTGCTTTGGGAGAGCTCTGGGGAGCTCCCGGGATCCGCCAATCGGGATCCACCCCCTCCCTCCACGCACCCCCCCCCCCCCCCGGCAGAAATGCCTCTGCCCTACCAGGCCTCCCCCTTACTCTGTCATTCCCGGCTCCATCTGCTCACTCCTGCTCTCCCTCCTGAGGCAGCCTCCTCCAAGTCCCCAGAATCCCAAGATGGATCACAAAGCTGGGCCTGGAGCAGTGGTGCCTCAGCTCAGAGCCCACAGAACAGGGAGGGGCATGGCGAGGCTCAGTCAGGGGCGAGGCTGGAGGGTCAGGTGGAGCCCCCTGGGCACGGGGTGCAGAGGCTGCCACCAGGGGTTTGGGGAGGGGTGGCCTGAGCAGACGCAAGTTGGGAGGAAAGAAACTTGGCGGGCTTGTGGGGCAGTGCCCAGGGCAGTGGGAAACGCAGGAGACCCAAGGGTGCTGGTGTGTGGGGACTGGAGGGGGCTGGTACTGTCGAGAGGCTCCCATCCCCCTCCCACTCAGCCAACCTTCCTGGGATCGGGGCATGTATGTGCCCACCCGGGACACCAAGCCCAGGAGAGACAGAAAGGCAAGACTGCGCAAGCCAGCTCCAGGCCTGGAAACCCCCACCCCACCGGAGAGGCTCTTCAGCTGGTCCGGAAAACCACAACTCCTCCCCCGGGTCGGAGTCCATGGTGTCTGTTCAGCCTCAGATAAGGGCCCAGAGGCCACCCTCTGTTCCCAGAAGTGCTTCCGGCCACAGCAGTGTCCCACCCAGCCCCATCCCCTCACCTTGTTGGAAAAGGCCCCTGACCCTCCCTCTGCTGAGATCTGGACTTAGCCAGCGTGGGACACACCCCCCCCCCCCCGCAGCTGGACAGAGAGACCCATGGTGGGCATATGGAGAGGACTCACCTTGAAAAGAACTGGGCACAAGCCCCTCCCAGCCCCAGGGCAGCTTTAGGAGGCCGTCCAGAGGAGGGGTCCCCTGACTGCCCCCAGGTGCTGGGATGTGAACCATTAATCAGATGTGTCCATGCTGCTAGGCCTGGCCACACAGGGGCCCAGACCAGGATCTGGGACCGTCCCTCTCGCTCCCCTGCCCCCATGGTTTCCTGAGCATTCGAGAGCATGACCACTCCTCCCACAGCTGGGCTGAGCTCTGGGGTCAGGATGGGACTCCCTCCTGCAGGGACTGCCCCTTCAACTGTCCCCAGAGGGGTTTTCAGGGCCCTGGGCCCCCTCTTCCCACCAAGAAGTGGCTGTGCCTGGGGTGGAGAGGCAGACACCTCTCCAGGAAGTTTCAGGGGCTGAGGTGCTTTCCAGAGACAGTGATTCAGGCCATGGCTGTTTCAGACCCCTTTCTTGGAGACACATTCCGGAGGACAGGGACTGAGAGCGGCCCTGTGAGTCCTCAGGGCTGCGTGGGCTCTTTGACCAAAACAGACTCCTGACTGCCAGGGGCTGAGGGGGGCCCCCAGTGGGCGCCAAGGTGAGGGCCTCCAGATGGAGGCTGCAGGGATGTTGGGGGTCCCTGTGTGGTGCTGGGGTCAAAGCCAAAGACAAATTGATCCCTGAAACTTTCTGCAGGTGGACGGCACTGCTTGAGTTGTCCCCCCAGCCCGCTGGGTTCTAATAAGAACCCAGGACTCATCTCTGGAGGAGAGGGGGAGAGAGAGGGAGAGAGATTAAAGGGAGACGGGGTGTGAAGGGTGGGGAAGTGCGGAAGGGGGAGGGGAGACACTCAGCTTCTACCTTGGATCACAGTGTGGGCGCCCCGTCCTGGGTACCAGTGGAGGTGCCCGACCTCTGCTGGGCCACTGTCCATCATTTGAATATTGGGGCACATCCTGGCCTCCACATGCCCAGGTGCCCCATGGCCCACAGCACCCCAGACTCGGTCTCCTGCCCGCCTCTACCTGGCGTCCTCATGGTTCTGGAAAGAACACTTCGGAGCCCGAATGTGGGCTGGGTAGGGCTGGGGGAGGATGCAGATTAGGGGGGGAGGATGCAGATTAGGGGGCGAGGGGATGGGTCATCACCTCTGGGGATGAACAAACAGCAAGGAAACTCCATTTATTGACATTCAGACTGTTACGGGCATCAGGGTCCCAAGAGTAGCAATAGTCCAGGCCTTTTGGGGAGCCCAGGCAGGGGGTACTTCTTGCCACATCACGGGTCCCCATGGGTCATTGCACCCACTCAGGGCCCAGGGGTAATGGAAGCAGCAGGGACAGCCTCTCCCTGAGGATCAGGTCATCTCTGTAAACGTCGCCTTGACCGGCTGCCGGAACCGAGGGAGCAGTCCCGCTGAGGCCGGGAGGAGACCTGGAACGTCCTGGAGCAGCACTGTTGTCACCATGGGCCACTTCGTGAGCCATTGGACGGCGTGGGCAGAAGCACCATGGGCAGGATGTGTGGAAGGGATTGGAGAGGCCTGGGGACTGAGACGTGAACAACAGAGGCCCTGTGGGGTTATCAGGAGGTGACCCCGAGGTGACATGGCTGTGTAGCAGCCTGGATGCCAGCAGGGAACTTGGGCCTGACCCTGAAGACACAGATGTGGGTTTTACGAAGACCTGGGTGCACTCAGCCCACCCCTGTTGGAGGCTGGTCTTCCCCTCTCCCAGCCTTGGGCACCGAGCTCCCCTGTGGGCTGCAGAGGTGGCTGTGCTGAACTCGAGCTCTCACGGAGAGACCACTAGACACATGGGGAGGGAACTCAGGGCTCCTGGACCCCAGTCACTCAGTGACAAGTGTGCTTCTGGTCTGTGGACCCTACACTCCAGGCCACAGCAGCAGGACAATGAGGAGGGTGCAGTGGTGGGGGCGGGGTGGGGTGTGAGTGACAGGACAGATCCATCCCTGACCAGGGCCCCTTACTGGCTCTGTGACCTGGGGGGACTGGCTCTACCTCTCTGAGACCCAGTGCAGCTCACTTCTCTCTCCCGTGTTCCCTGGCCACACACCTCCAGCGGGCTGGCCCGACACTGCCATGCACGCTGCCCTCTAGTGGTGCTGTGGCTGTCACACTCCTGGGAAAGGAATGGTGGGCTGGCTGCTAGGGCAGGACGGGCCCTGTTGCCCCCAAGGTCCCGCCAGCCCTCCACTGTGGAGCAGAGTCGGGGTCCCAGCAGCCCTTCCCACCTCGGGTGGAGCCTGCTGAGATCCGGAGCGTGGGTGGGTAGGGCAGGAGGAGGACCTGTGACTTGGTGGTGACCTTTTGGAGAGGTGATGGCAGGACCCGTGAAAGGGAGTGCGGGTGGGGGCCTTGACAGCTGGCGTGGGCCCAGGGGTGGGGCTGCCCAGACCCTGAAGTCTAGACTGGGGTGGGTTTGGGATGGCAGGGGTAAATGGGGGATGATAGCTGGCCCAGGACTCTTGGTGGCAGGGGGCGTGGACACACCCGAGGCCTTGAATCTCTCAGGGCTGGGCCCACGAGGAACACAGGGACGTGCTCACTCAGCACAGCCCTCAGGGCGAGGTCCTGCCATAACCATGTCACCCATAGCCGGGGTCTTCCAGGCCCCTACAGTGCCCTGCCTGTTGTCAAGTCAGAGGCCATCGCAGGTGGTAGAGAGCTCAGAGTCCTTCCTCGTGCTTTGAAGTCCCGGAAAGGAGCTGTGTCTGGGCAGGGCTGGGACCACCTGGGGTGCAGCCTCTTAGGAACAATATCAGGTTTGAGGAAGCCCTCCTAAGGGGATCCAGAGGGTCCAGGCCCTTTCCTGGGGGACATTAGACACCTTTCTCTGGGATCTGAGCCAGGCAGTAGGGGTCACGTGGGTTGTGGGGCTGCAAGCGGGTCGGGATGACCAGGGACTTCGGTGAGGTATGGGAGGCCTGGAGCTGGTGAACTTCCCCAGATGCAGGCCGCCCATGGTGGGCAGAGTAAGGGACGCTGGGCTCATCTCCCCTTCCTGCAGGCACTCCCATTCCTCGATCCCTGTGTCCCTGCAAGGACAGGTCCCAGCAGCGGAGTAGGGGCGTGTGGGGTGGAGGGAAGACCGTTGGGGTGCAGGGGACTCAGCGAGCAGCAGAAGGGTCTTGGGGCCGAGTGTGCAGGAAGCCTGGGGCTTGTGGACGGCGTGCACGCGGACCCGCTGCAGAGGCCGCATTTGTAACAAAGTAGCTTTTATGGGTCCCCACAAGGGCGCTGGTGGCCGGCCCGCTAGGAGCCACGGTGGCCTGAGATCTTGGCGCTCCTCCTCCGCCGACTCCGGAGAGGGCTCCCTCTCCGGGTCCTCGCAGCTCACTCCCGGCTGAGCGCTGCCGCGGGCCTTGGGGTCCCCGCCCTGGGCCCCGTCGGGGCCAGGGGCCGGCGGCCGGGGGCGCCGCTGCGCGGAGCGGGGGCCCCGGGGTGGCGCGGTCCTGCGCGCGCCCGGCCTGGGGGAAGCGTGGAACGGGGGAGGCGCGGAGGCCGCGGAGTCGCAGGCAGGCCAGGGCGGGGACAGCGGCGGGCGGGGGACGCTGCGGGAGCCCCCAGCGCGCCGCCACAGGTCCGCCTCGCCGTTGTGCAAGAGCACGAAGCGGCGCTGGGACAGCAGAGGCAGCATCTTCTGGCTGCACAGGCTCTTCTGGAAGGTCTCGAGCGCCAGATCTGGGGAGGAGGAGGGGGTGAGTGAGGGGCGTTGTCGGGGGTGGGGGTGGGGGTGAGGAAAGGAGGAGCAGGGACCCAGCCTCCCGGGCATCACGTTTGTGGGGCCGGGGAGGGGGTTCCGGGAGAGAGGGGGAGGTGAAGGAGTGGTGAGGGGTGGGACCCAGGTGGGGGTGAGGTGTGGGTGGGCACCCCGGGGAGGGGGAGGTAGGGGCCTGAGCAGAGGGCGTGGCTGGGTTCTGGGGCTGGACAGGGGCCTCACCCAGGGTCTCCGTGACCACAGCGGGAATCACCTCTTTCAGGACTTCACAGTTGGTGTGCAGGGCGGGGTTGGAGTTCATCTCCAGCAGCCACACCTGCGCCCAACACTGGTCAGCAACCCTCTCCACTTACCACTTGGGCAGCAGGAGGCTGAGGCCCTGGTCCCCCTGAAGCCAGGTGACCCTGAGCAGGTCACTTCTTTTCCACTGCTTCACTCCTCCCCCATTTGCCCAAGGGTCTAAGACTCACTCTGGCCTTGGGGGCTGCCCCAGCTGCAGGAGCAGCAAAACCTTATGGACACCCCACCCCCAGGGCCAGGGAGGGCACCAGACTGCTCACCCCAGGGGCCTGCATGCCCCTGGGACAGAGGGCCCCTGCCTGCTAGCCCACCACCACCCTGGGACACCTCCGCAGCACCTTGAAGTTTTCATCGATCAGGAAGTCACAGCCAATGAGGTCAAAGTAGCCCAGCTTGCACTCGAGTTTGGATTTGACGGCCAGGAAGCAGTGGGCCATGATCTGCTGCATCCGCTTCTGTGGGTGGGGTGGGGAGGGGGTGACAGGATGTCACCTGTGGGCCCTGACTACACCCCCCAGGCTGGAACAGCCACAGCACACACATCTGTGCTCCCACTGCTGCCCACACTCTTACATTCTAAGTCACAGGCTTATAGCCAGAAACTCCTTCACTCTCATTTTATTCACCCAGCAGACAGGTGGCGCTCCCACTGTGTGGGGGTTACTGGGGCAGAGAGTGGGGAGTGCTCAGAAGTCTCTGCCCTCAGTGTACGAAGCTTTGCACAGTGTACGAAGCTCTATGCTGACAGAGAAGATGAAACAGGTGAGAAATGGGGGCCCTGGGGGTGGTGTGAAAAGGGGTATGGTCCGGGTGGGCCTCATGGAGGAGACAGTGAGCAGAGGGAGAAGATGGAGTGGGGAGCTCTGGGCTGGGGCTGGGACATCTGGTCAGAGCAGCAGCTGGAAGTGGGAGCATGCTCAAGGTGCTGGAGGAACAGACTGGGGCTGCTGTGACTGAGCTGAGCTAGGGGGCCGGTGGGAGATGAGACCGGAGTGGCACCAGTCACATCTCAAGGGTGTGGGAAGACCCTGCCTTTCACACTGAGATCAGAGCTGTTGGAGGGTGAGCACAGGAGGGGCATAGCTGACCCGTCCCTTAATAGGGTTCTTCGGCTGCTGTACTGAGAGAGGCTGAGGGGCCTGTTGCAATGATCCAGCTGAGAAATGGTGGTGGCTTGGGTAGCTGGAGGTGGTGGGATGGATGCTGGGTGTATTTTGAGGTAGAGCCAACCCAACTGATTGATGAAAGGATGGTGAGCTGTGAAAAGAGGAATGAAGGGTTATCCCTAGATGTTTGGTCCGAGACTCTGGAAGGATGGAGCCTGCAGAGGATGGGGGGGAGGGCTGTGGAGTCTGAGACCTCTAGGGGGCTGCTCAGGCCTCATAGTGTTGGTAGGCCATGGTTCAAGTTCAGGGGAGAGATCAGGGCCAGATGTTTAATGTGGTGTCTTTAGCACAACCATCACCAGTGGTTGTGAATACAGAGTAGAGCATCGGGCTGAGCCCTGGGCCCCTAGAGAGGAGCGGTTGGGAGCTGAGGAGCCAGCATGGGGGGTTAGAGGCAGCGAGCAAGGTTCTGGAAGCCATGGAGGGTGAGGAGCTGTGTCCAAAGTTGGCTGACAGGTCAGGGAGAAGAGGGCTGGGACTGACCCCTGGGTTTGGCAACACAGAGGTCACTGATGAGCCCAGCGAGCGTTTCAGTGAACAATAGGGTGAAACAATGCTGGAGCAGCTTCAAGAGAGACAAAGAGAGCATTGCAAAAGTGCCAGAGGAAAGTCATCTGAAGATAAGCTGCCGCATGAGAACAACCCAAAACTGCACAGATTTGTCAGCATCGACCTTCTCAGAACCCTGGAGATTAGCCAAAGGTGCTCAGCAACCCAAAGAGTATTTATTCAAGTAAAATCTTGAATCTCGGTAAAAACACTGAGCTTTTAACTTGCCTTAGTTTTATCCCCCACTACCCAGTTCAGTGCCAGCCTTGGGAAAAAAAAAAAAAAAAGCCTGCATTTCCAGTACTGGAAATAGCAGAATGGACCTGTCCTGCAAAGAACTGTAGTTATTTGTTGTGGTGCATCCAGTGGTTCCTTAGAAGACCTCACTTGAAAAGAACTAAAGGAAAATATAAGAGCAGCGTCTTACCGATTATCAGTGAGGAGACAGAAATTATAAGAGGGAGCCAGAAAGAAATTCCGGAGTTGAAAAGTATAAGAACTGAAATATAAACATCACTAGAGGGGCTCAACAGTACAACTGAAGACAGGTCAATTGAGATTATCCAGTCTAAGGGACAGAAAGTAACAGGAATGAAGAAAAAACAAAGCTACAGAGACCTGTGGGACACAAACAAGCAGGCCAATGTGCAAAACAGGAGTTCCAGAAAGAGGAGAGAAAGAGGCAGGAAGAATATCTGAAGAAATAATGGCAGAAAACTTCCCAAATTTGATGAAAAATAACCTACGCACCCAAGAAGGTCAGTGAGCTCCAAGTAAGATAAACTAAAAAGATTCCACCACATCATGAGCAAACTTTCAAAAGACAAAGACAAAGAGAATGTTGAAATCAGCAAGTAGAAATGACTTCTCATAAGAGATTCTCAATAAGATCGACAGCCAGTGTCTCATCAGAAACCATAGAGTTCAGAAGGCAGTGGGATGACATATTCAAAATACTGAAAGTGAAAAACTGTCAATCAAGAGAATACAGACTTGTGGTTACCAGGGGGGTGGAGGGTGGGAAGGGATAGACTGGGATTTCAAAATTGTAGAATAGATAAACAAGATTACACTGTATAGCACAGGGAAATATACACAAAATTTTATGATAACTCACAGAGAAAAAAATGTGACAATGAGTGTGTATACGTCCATGAATAACTGAAAAATTGTGCTGAACACTGGAATTTGACACAACATTGTAAAATGATTATAAATCAATAAAAAAAGTTAAAAAAATAAAACAAAACACTATATAATTTAAATAAAATTAAAACAAAAACTAAAAAAAAACAAAAACAAAAACAAAAAACTGTCAATCAAGATTTGTAGATACAGCAAAATCATCCTTCAAAAATGAAGGAGAAATTAAGGCATTCCCAAGTTTAAAAAGTGGAGGTTATCACCAGTAGAATGTCCCTATAGTCCTTCAGGCTGAAATGAAAGGAAACTAGATAATAATTTTAATTCACAGGAAGAAATAAAGAGCTCTCATGAATTAACTACATAGTTAAATCTAAAAGACATAATAGGGGGATGGGTATAGCTCAGTGGCAGAGCATATGCTTAGCATGCACAAGGCTCTGGTTTCAATCCTCAGTACCTCCATTAAAAAAAGACACTATAAATGTATTTTTTTGGGAATTGCTTTTTTTCTTCTAACTTATTTAAAAGGCAAATGCATAAAGAAATAATCATAAATCTATGTAGATGGATGCACAATTTATAGAGTTGTAATTTGTGACAATAACAGCATAAAGGGAGGGACAGAATTGTATAGAAAGAATGTTTTTTAAACACTGTTGAAAGTAACTTGTTATTAATCTGAACTAGATTGTTATAAACTAAGATATTAATTCTGAGGGCAACAACTCAGAAAATACCTAAAAAGTGTATAATAAAAGAAATGACACTAGAAATGTTACCCTAGAAAATATCTGACATAAAAGGAGACAGTAATGGAAGAACTGAGAAACAAAAAAGACGTGACATATAGAAAACAAACAGCAAAATAGCAGATATAAATCCTAACTTAGCAGTAATTATATTACACGTACGTGGACTTAAACTTTCCAGTTAAAAGATGGAGGTTGGCAGAATGCATAAACCCCCATGATATGCTATCTATGAGACTCACTTCAGATTCAAAGACACAGTTTGAAAGTAAAAGGATAGAGAAAAGACACATCATGCAAACAGCAGCCAAAAGAGAGCTGGAATGTCTATACTCGTATCAGAGAAAATAGAAGTTAAGACAAAAATTGAGGACATTAAAAAAAGGACGTTTTATAATGATGAATCAAGAAGATATAGTAATTTTAAACATACATGCACCTAACAACAAAGCCTAAAAATACATGAAGAAAAACCTGACAGAAGTGAGAAGAGAAATGAGTAATTCAATAGTAACAGCTGGAGACTTCAGCATCCTAGTTTCAATGATAGAACAACTAGACAGAAGGTTAACAAGTAAACAGAAGACTTGAACCTTCTATAAACCAACTAGATCCAAAAGACATCTTTAGAACACTCCACTCAACAGCAGAATACACATTTTTCTCAAGCATACATGGAACATTCTTCAGGATAGACAATATGTTATGACATAAAATAAGTTTCAAGAATTTTTAAAGGGTTGAAATCATAGAAAGTATGTTCTCTGGCCACAGTGGAGTGAAATTAGAAATCAGTAAGAGAAATAAAACTGGAAAATTCTCAAGAATGTGGAAATTAACACACTCTTAAACAACAAATGAAAACAAAAACAGAACACACAAAATCTTATGGTGTGCAGTGAAAGCAGTGCTCAGAGGGAAATTTATGGCTGTAAACACCTACACTACACAAGAAGAAAGATCTCAAATATATAACCCAGCCTCCAACCTTAGGAAACTGGAAAAAGAAGGGAAAACTCAACCCAAAGCAAGCAAAAGGAAGGAAATAATAAAGTTTAGAGTAGCCATAAATGAAAGAGAGACTAGAAAATAGAGAAAATCAATGAAGCCAAAAGCTGGCTCATTGAAAATATCAAAAACACTGACAAGCCCTTAGCTAAACTGACCACGAGAAGAGGAGCGATGACTCAAGTTACTGAAATCAAGAGAGAAAGACCTTACGGTCTTAGGGTCATAGTTGTTCATCAAATGCCATGAGCTGCATTCCAAAGGAATTAGATAACTTAGAAGAAATGGAAGACTTTCTAGAAAGACAAACTAATAAGCCTGACCCAAGAAGAAACAGAAACTCTGGATAACCTGAAACAAGTAAAGCTTGAGTTAGTAACAATAATGACAAAAATAGCATGCCTTTCCACAAAGGAAAGTCCGGAACAAGGTGGCTTCACTGGTGAGTTCTTCCAAATATTTAAAGAATTAACACTAATCCTTCACAAACTCTCCAAATATAGAAGAGAAGGGAACATGTCCAAAACCAGACAGACATACAAGAGAAGGATGCTAAAGGCCAATATTGCTTATGATGTAGACGCAGAAATACTCAGTGAAGTACTAGCAAACCAAGTCTAGCATCGTATTTAAAGGCTAATATACCATGTCTGAGTGGGATTTATCCCAGAAATGCGAGAAATGCAGTACACGAAAATCAGCCAGTGTAATTCAACACCTCAAGAGAATGACGCTGTAGCAATCAAAACAGTGTGGTACTGGCTCGCGGACAGACACACACACCAGTGAGACAGGACTGAGAGTCAGGAAATAAACACACACACAACTGGTCAGCTGATTTTCAACAGTGTGCCAAGAACAGTTTCTCTGACAAGTGGTCCTGGGACGACGGGATAGCCACGTGCAAAAGACTGAGGTTGGACCCTTACCTCACACCACACCCAGAAATTAATGCAAAAAGAGATCAAACTTTTTGAAGAAAGCATAGAAATAAATCTTCACCACCTTGGATTTGGCAATAGAGTCTTAGGTCTGACATCAAAGCATGAATGAGCAAAGAAGTAAAGATAAGTTGGACTTTATCAAAATCTAAAACTTTTGTGCAAGAAGGGACATTATCAAGAAAGTGAAAAGAGAACTCACAGAAAGAGAGAGAATATTTGCAAATCACGTACCTGAGAAGCGTCTAGCGTCCGGAATAGGAAGAGCTCTAGAGCCTAGCAAGGAAGAGCCGGCAAAGGGTCTAAACAGGAATTTTTCTACAGAAGATACAAAAATGGCCAATAAATATTGAAAACATGCTCAGTGTCCCTGTCGCGAGGGAAATGCAAATCACCCCTTCAGTGAGATAACACTGCACACACACTGGATGACTATTAAACAAAAACAAAGGAAAAACAGCAAACGTTGGCAGGGATATAGAGAACTTGGGACCATCAAACATAGTGCTGGTGCAGCCACTGTGGAAAATGGCTTGGCAGTTCCTCAAAAAGTTTAACATAAGAGTTACCACATGACCCTGCAATTCTCCTCCTAGACATGTACCCAAAAGAACTGAAAATACATGGTCGTGCAAAACCTTGTACATGAATGTTCACAGCAGTGTTATTCATAAAAGATTAAAAGTAAACTACCCAAATGTCTATCAACTGACGAATGTTTATCTAAACAAATTGTGATCCATTTACACTCGTAAACAGGAAGGAAGTACTGACTGCAACACAGATGAGTCCTGAGGACGTGGTTTCTCAGTGAAAGAAGCCAGGAAGGCCCACATGCATGTGACCCCATCACATGAAATGTCCAGAACAGGGAAACCCACAGGGACGGGAAGCAGCTTGGTGGTTGCCTGGGAAGGGGGAGGGCGATGGGGAGTGGTGAGTGGCTACAGGGCTTCTTTCTGGGGAGATGAAAATGTTCTGCAATTAGAGAGAGGTGATAGTTGTCCAGCTCTGTGAATACACTAAAACCCTCTCTAACAGGGTGGATTTTACTTCGTGTGAATTATCCCATTTGAGAGGGGGGAGAGGTGGGGGTCACTGGAGACTCCGTGCCAGGCTCTGGCTAGAATGCAGCCCCGCCCAAGGATGCCGGGGGCGCAGCCTGGCGTAGATGTGCAGGCAGAAACACCCTGGCCCCCCAACCCTAGGGGGTCACGACCCTTGGCCCCTCCCCCAGGTGGGGTGGTTGGGGCACAGACGGACCGTGAAGGTGGTGAAGACCCAGTCTCTGGGGAGGCCCTTGGTCTCGCAGAACTTGTCATTGATGTAGCGGTTGAGGTGCTCCATGCTCCACACTGTGTCCTCCTTGAACAGCATGTAGAGGGGGCTCTTCTTCTGCATGAACTAGGGGGCAGTGCAGCACCTGGAGGCCATCCCCCAGAGCACCCGGAGGCCCTGCCCCTGCCAGGGCCCCTAGGAAGAGCCTCACCCTAACCCAGCTACGTAGAGACCCCACAGAGGTTCTGCTCCTTCAGGACACCTGCAGGGGCCCCTGGCTGAGACCCTCCCACAGCACCTCTTTCCACTAAGAAGCTCCTGCAGATCCTCCCGGAGGGCTCCGCCTAGACTCTCTCCATTAAGAACCTCCCACAGAGACCTCTGCCCACAGGACCTCTCCACTGAGGTGCTCACAGTCACAGAGACCTCTCAGCCCTCGGCTCTGACTCTTGCCCACACCTGATCCACACCCAGAGGGAACTGAGCTGGCGGTTGGAGTGCACGGCTCTTGGTCATTTCAACAGGAGGCCTGGCTGTGGCTGAAGGGGAGAGGCAGTGCTGACTGCAGGCAGGGGCAGCCCTGGACCACCTCTGGGCCTGGATAACCTCAAGATCTGTCCCACTTCCAGGCCTGGGCCACCTCTGGGCCTGGGCCACCTCTGGGCCTGGACCATCTCCAGGCCTGGGCCACCTCTGGGCCTGGACCATCTCCAGGTCTGGGCCATGTCTACAGCTGGATTCTTGTCTGCAATCTTGAGTAGTTATTTCATCCAAGGCTGCAGGGAGGGCCCTCACTTGTGGGGGGCATTTACCTGGTTGGTTAAATGGCCACTGAGGTCACTGGAGCAGGGATCATAAAGGCTGAGGGTGAGGCGAGCATAGCCATGGCCGAAGAAGACCATGTAAGGTGTGGCGCAGGCGATGAGCAGGTAGGAGCGCACGTCGAACTTCTTCCCATCCAGCAGCAGTGGGTTCTTGATGTACCTGGGGAGGCGTGGGGCCCACGGTGTCTGAGCACATGGTTGGCCTGGCTAATTTCTCAGCACACCTGCCACCTGTCTCAGGCGTGCCCTGTGAGTCCCCTACTCTTGCCTGAGTGCAGCGTCCATTGATGAAGGGACATTTCTGAGCCTCAGCAGGTCAGGGAACTGGAAAGAAAGGCCTGGCTCCTAGAGCTCAGCTTACTGTGTGTGTCTGGGGCGTCCCAGGGCACAGCTTGCACTAGGAGCCTGGAAGGAGGAAGCAGGTTGGGCCCCTGTGGGCAGGGAAGACTGCCTGGGAGAGAAGGGAGGAGTGAACCTGGGCCTTAAAGGGCAGGTGGCTTTGGAGAGGCAGGGAGGGGACATCCCAGGTGGAGAGAGCTGTAGTTCTAAAGACCCAGAGACCGTGAGAAGCTGCTTGGGATGGCAGAGGGCAGTTCCGGCAGAAGTGAGGTCCACGCTGGCAGGTAGGGAAGTCCAAAGGGACCCTAGTGAGGCTAGACTGTGCCCTCCACCCGCTGTGTGAGGCTGAGGGTCTGGACCCCACCCAGAGGCAGAGGGAGCAAGGGAGGGTGGTCAGCTCTGGCTGCTGGCCTGAAGGCTGCAGCTGGCGGAGTTGGGGGTGGGGGAGAGGCTGGCCGTAGGGAGACCTGTGAGGCTTGGCTTCTTGCAGGACAGAGGGCCCAGGGCCCAGGCCAGGGAACAAACTGACCAAGACTTCCCTGCCCCACACTCATCCATGTCCAGGAGCCTATGTGTGGGGGCATCCCTCTGAGATTCTGGCCGGATGTGACATCCCCACCTCTTCTGGCTACACAGGGGCCCAGCTTGGGGACCCGCAGCCTTCCACTTGCCAGTGACTCCTCTGGGGGCCCAGTGACCCCCACGAGCCCTCACAAGCACCAGCGGGCCTAGAGTCAGCCACACCCAACCAACGCCCCTGGTCGTGCCCACACACAGCAAACACCTCTGCACGACTCGTGCCTGAGGCGCCCGGGGCGGCATCTTGCGGTACGTGGGGGCGTCCTCGATGCTCTGCGTCTTGGCCTGGAGGGCAGTGACGTCCTCCTGGTTCCTGACCAGAAAGATGCCTTTGCCCTGGTTGGAGGCAGTGGGCTTGCAGATCCACATCTGGGTTTCTGGGGAGAGAGCCCCCTGAGTCTGGGGCCCTCCCAGCCCCTGCGGCGATGCCCATCCACGGCCCCACCCACACGCCCTCCCGCCCTGACCACATCCAGCTGTGGCCCCACTCCTGCCAGGCTTTGGCCTCCACTACGGTTCATCCATGACCCTCCCCGATGTCGCCTCAGCCCCAGCCTTGACCTCACTCTCCCTGGCCCCACCCTTCCCCCGACCACACCCCCACTTCCACCTCACCTTCGCCCTGCCATCAGCACGCTCCCACCTTGGTCCACCCCAGCACTGGGCTCCCCAGAGTGGGCCTGGTGTCCAGCAGCCTCTCACCATCAAAGAGGGTGAAGAAGGCTTCTCTCTCATCCCTGATGTCCAGACGGTAGGTCTCTGGGAAGAATTCTTCCATTTTCAGGATCCTGCAGAAGCAGGGAAGTGGGAAGACACGGGAGGGTTGTCCCCCTCCCCCAGGCTTGGCTGGCCATTTTAGGGGTCTGACCCGGGGGTGGCTTGGAGGGAGAGTGTCCACTGGGAAGCTGGGCTGGGCTCCAGGCACCCCTGCAGCCTTTGGTTTCCTCTGACACACACATATCGCAGCCCCACAGCTGTCTCCTCTGGACATTTGCACCTTCTGTTCCTGGCCAAGATCACTCTTCCGGCTTCTTGCACACCTCGCTTCTCTGCAGGCTGCCGCATCCACGTCCCAGCCCCTCTCCCACCTCCCTGCTCTCAGGCCTTTGCGAGTGGTCAGTTCAGACCTGCGTCCCAGGCCAGGCCAGTGCCCAGCATGCAGCTAGTGGTTGGCACGGACCCCCCGACCTGGGATGCCCTTGACCCCTTCACCTGCCGCTAGGCCACCCTTCAGCTTAGGGCAGAATGGCTGAGTGCATCTACCTCTGTGGCCCAGGGAGTCCTGGGCTGGTCCACATGAGCTCTTCCAGGGTGGGTGTTGTGTCCTTTCCAGGTCTATACCCCAGGGGGACACAGAGCCTGTCCTGAGTGGCACTCAGTGTATGGAGGATGGACGGTGGGGTGTCTGGAGAGGTGGGGAGTGGGTGGGGGCTTGGTGGTATGTTGGTGGCGTGTGGATGGGTATTGGTGGGACAAATGGATTTTGGATGGAAGTAGGTGCATGGGCAAGTGGTCTGGTGGACGCCTGGAGGGCAGTGGACTGAAGCTGCTGACAGAAATGGGTGGAGGTAGAAGCTGGGCACGTGGCTATAAAGGTGGTGTCGTGGATGACCAGGTAGTGGGTGGCTGCCTGCCTGGTAGCAGGAGGACAGGGAGGCAGATGGAGGGGGAGCTGTTTGGATGGGTGGGCAGTTGTGTAAATGGCTGGCAGCGAGTGGATGAGGGTGGACAAGTGGCTGCAGGTTGGAGCGCATGGACTGGGTCAGGCCCGGCTGCATGGTGGGTGGGTGGAGGAGGACCTGTGGGAACGGGCAGTGGAGACTGAGTGAGGGACGCCAGTGGGTGGCTCTGTAGCAGGCGTGTGATGACTGCTGGGGGTCCAAGGGGGTGGGTGGATGGAATGGTGGCCGGTGTTGGACGTGGAGATCAGTCGGTGAGCACTGGCTGGGTCAGTGGGAAGACGAGGGCAGATGGACTCAGTGGAGGGCGGGTGGGACCAGTGGCCAGCGGGCGCATCGGGTTGGGTGGGTGCCTGGTGGGCCGGGGCAGGCTCACTTGGCCTGCGTGCTCGGGGGCGGCTTGCTGGTCCTGCTCACGACCCGCGCGTGCTCCCTCAGGGCTCTGAGCAGCCCGATCTTGGTGGTGAGGAGCTGGTTATTGGGGAGCTGGAACAGCAGCTGCTCACCTGGCACGACAAAGCCCAGAAGTGTGCGGCCGTGCGGCTAGGAGGGCCGGCCGCGGCTGCGGGCCCCCTGCCGCCCCTACCTTCCCGGAACCGGCAGTAGGTGTCCCTGCACTTGACCTCGCACCACTTCAGCTTACAGTCCTCCCGCTGGCTGTCCTGGGTGCGCTGCCAGCCCTTGCTCTTGCAGTAGGAGCTGATTCTGCAGGGCAAGGGGTGGCGGTGACCCAAGGGCCGTGGGGAGCAGCAGCGGAGCGGGGCCCAGCCGGGCGGCAGTGGGGCTGGGCAGCACCTGAGGCCCCACTCACACTGAGGCCCCGTTGGTGCCTCCGATGTAGAAGACAGGACCCTGCCCAGTGCTGGGCGGCTGCTTCTCTCCCCCCAGCAGGTGCTTCTCCAGGAGGGCAGCCTGGGGCCGGGCAGCGTCAGCGTCGTCCGGGAGGTCTGCGGGCAGGTGGGCCGTCAGAGGCTCCGGGCCGGCGGGTGACTTTCCCACCCTTCCAGGGCTCCCCCAAACCTGTGTCTCGGCCTTGCTGGCCCAGCTGATGCAGGAGGCCCTCCTCTCGGCGGCTCCCCATTGATCTCTCATGGGCCCAGCCTGCGGACGAGGTGGGGGTCAGAGGGGGTGGCTGGGGGAGGCACCCACTCAGAGTCTGGCTGGAGCCCCTGGGCCATCCCCCAGCCATCTCGGCCCATCTCAGCCCAGTCTCAGGCCCAACCAGAGGTTCCCCTAAGAGAGAGGTGACCGCATGCCACCATCCAGGGCCAGCCTTGGATGGGCAGGGTCCCTCCTTACCAGCAGGGGCTCAGTACAGGGTGGAGGCTAAGGTGTGAGTCAGGAGCTGGGGACAGACACGATGCAGGGACATGCCCAGGAGGGCGGGGGTCACAATGTCCATCATGACATCATGGGTGACCCATGTCAGTCAGGGGTGACCCCTCTTTGTGCCTGTTCAGACCCCATTTCAACTGTCCTCTGCCGTACTCAGCTGGCCCAGATCCCACACCCAGTGTGTGGCTTCCAGCCGGCCCCACTTCCAGGGCATGGCTGTGTGGTCCCTCAGTGAGGCCTTCTTTGGGAAGGGGGTGCCTGTCCCTGGTTGGCCCCGGACTGGTGGGTGGAGCCAGTTCCATGACTGTATTCACCTGGCCCCCAGGGGCAGCTCTCCAAGATCCCTGCCATCCTTGGCCGCTTGCCTCTCTTTGTGTGGATCTGGGTCCGAGAGGCGGGTCCCCAGTGGTGGATGAAGAGGGTGTGGCTGTGGGCACTGGGGTGGGGGCACCTCTGGGAAGACACCGCCCTGACCCCTCTGCAGGACCTCCGGGCAGTCCATGGCCCGAGCCCTTGTACTGGGCCCGTGGTCAGGCCCACTCTGCCCGGAGAGGGGTGCCTCTTGGGGTCCTGGTCTTGGGTTTCCTTTTGTGGCCGGCTCCTGTCTCTGTGGTGACTGTGGGGCCTGGTGCCCCTTGGGGGCTGGGCCATCTCTGCATCTCGTCTGTCCCGGGTGAGGCCTCTTCTGCAGGGACTGTCTGTTGGGTGTCTCTGCGCTCGGCCTCGGTGCTGGCTGTAAGGAGGGCTGCCATTAGGCCTGTCGGGTTGGGCAGGGGGCACCCTGGCCCCGAGCAGGCCCCTCCCAGAGATCAGGGCAGGGCACTGCGGAGTCCAGCAGCGTCCTCCCTACTGCCCTGGGCCCTACCCCGAGGATGATGCCTGCCTAGAGCTCCTTTTGGCCAACTTGGGAACATTTTAGGGAATTTTAGCCATTCCTTGACAGGTTTTTCCCTATCTGGGGGTTGCTTGGGAGGCAAAGATTTTTCTGAAAGATTGAAGAAACACCAGCCGTGGAAAGGCCAGCACCCTGGGGAGTTCCAGGCAGAGAGGGGCTCCTGCCCCTGCAAACCAGGTACCAGCAGACTGCTCTCCAAAGAGGACAGTCACTTTGCAAGCAGATCAGCTGGTCACACAAGAGATGCTGACAAAGGCCTCTGTCCCCACTTAGAACAGAAGAGGGTAAACTGGGAACAGCTGTCAGCACGGTTGTGGGGTCTGGGAGGGTGGCTGGGTGCGAGGAGAGCCTCACACCCCTGCTGGGGTGGGCTGAGCAGTGTGGATGACCTGGAGCCTCCTCCCCAGCCACACCCACTCAGAACGACAGGGCTCTTTGGATGAGACTGTGTCGGGGCTGGACCCCGCTCGGCACGGCTGGGAGATATGAGCCTGCTGATAACAGGGAGGGTACGTGTGTGTGTGTGTGCCTCCCCATTGCCTGGGAGACCCCCCCCCAAGGTACGCTGGTCAGTCCTCCCCCCAGCACTCTTATATGAGCGGACAGTGGGTCAACAGACAACTGACGGAGACCCCCCAGGTGTGAGCGAGAGCTTGACACACACGCTGGTGCACACCGTCCCGCTTGCACATGCATATATGTACACACAGATGTGCACAAACACAGGCGCACATCATCACGACAGAGGAAGAGGAGCAGAGGCACCAGGACAGAAGGCACAGGACACAGCCCTGGGGAAATGCTGGGCCAGCTTCCTCACCCCAAGAAGAGGGCCGGGCTGTGGGAACAGAGGAGCAGGGACTGTGGAAAACCCGTGGAGACTGAAAATGCAGTACAAGGGTTGGAAGTTGGAGGCAAGGAAATGGCCTGGAAAGGAGAATGCTGAGAAGGAAACAGAGTGACAGCTGAGTCCGGACATGTCTCAGAGCAGGAGGCAAGGTTCCTGTGACCAGCCTGGGCTGGTGGGAAGTCTTGAGACCCCTCCTCAGGGAATCCTTCCCTGGGAAGGAAGCTGGGCTGTCCCAGGGAGTGGCTCTGTGCCTTGGTGTGTCCACCTGTGGAACGGGCCTGCGGGGCTGCTCTGGAGACAGTTCTGACACGTGACACGTGCAGACATCTGTCTTGTCCAGTGCGTTCAAGGAGGGCCCTTGGGACAATGGTGAGGACCGAGAGGGCCCGGCCTGTGCCGAGCAGGTGAGGGAGAGCCCGGAGAGAGCCTTCTTTGTGGTTAGGATGTGAACGTGGGAGGGAGCCCCGGTTCCCGCAGACCGAAGTGGTAGATGACGTCTGCGGTATCACCCAGACACAGCAGGTGCCAGGAGGTGGGGTCCAGGGCACTGGCTTTCAACATGAGCCTTATAAGCCTCTGTTCCTATTTAGCTTGCCTGACTCTGTACATTTTATTACTTTCACAAAGAATTGAACAGGCCGTGAATGATCACTTCTTGTCTTTCAAATTAACAAAGATTAAGAAAAACGGCAGCCCTGGGCATGCACGCGTGTGGTGAAACACGCCCGTGGGCTGCAGGCTGCGGCCTAGGGGTCCTCGGCACCGAGTTCTGGCCCCGGGAGCCTTTGCTGAGCAGCTGCACGTTTCAGAGTCTCTCTGAAGGACTAATTCTAAACGGAGAGACAAAGCCCTATGCTGAAAGAGGCTCACGGAGTGTTATCCATGGTGCTGAGACGCAGGGTGTGAGCGGCCCTGGCAGAGGGGGGTGGCCACTCAGTAAGGAGTGAGGAGGGCGGGTGTTCAGTGAAAACTGTAGAATGAATTTGTAAGTAAACCTTTTACCTGGTCAGGTAAAAAGACCGGCAGGAAGTGGCGCCCCGGTGTGATGGATGGAAGACCCTCCTGAACGTGAAGAAAACATCCAAGAAAATGAGACATTTGTGTCCTGCCAGGTGCCTCCCCCCAAGCACACATTTGGCAACCTGGGGCGCTGAGGAGGTGCTGACATCGCTCGCCGGGCTGGTGCCTTCTGTCCGGGCTCCAGTTTTCTGGGGGAACGTGGGTCCCCGTGGATTTTAGGAGGCTGTCCTTCTGGGGGTCGGTTCTGGCAGACAGAACCGGTCCTGAGCAAAGGAACTCGTCCTGAGGGGCCTCTACCCCCAGGAGGCCTGCCCTTCTCAGCCTGGCCTGGGGGTCTCTGCCACTCACGCTGTGGCCCTGGGGGCATGGGCCCTCTGCAGAGGGTTCTCTGCCCAGCCAGGCTGCCCATCTCCTCCCCTCCCCTGCCTCCCTTATGCTCCAGGGCAGAGTCCAGAGAGGATCCACAGGGTTGCTGGAGGCCAGGGGGCCAGATTAGGGGCATGGGACGGCAGGCCCCAGCCCTCATGCCCAGCCAAGACTCCTGCTGGTGGCCCGCCTGTCCCTCTTACCTGCCCAACAAGATGGTGCAAGCCTCTGCCAGGGAAACAACAGTGGTGACCAGGCAACCGTCTCCCAGCAACCACGACCCAGTGGCCCAGAGGTGAGCAGGCGATGGCGGGGGAGGGCAGGAGGCCAGGCCCCGTGGGGAGCTGGAGGGTGGGGGGCAGCCACTGAGGCTGGAGAAGGGGCACTGTGTGCACAGTCCCCACCTGGACCCTCCATCTTCCCAGACCATTCCTGAGCCTTCTCAAGGCCCCTGAATCCCTGGCCAGACCCCAGACCTGACCCCATTGTGTCTCTTTGTGCTCATTGTGGTTTACCTGCTCCATTTCATCTCCGCTCACTAACAACCCCAGTGTGTGGAGTCCACATTTTACAGGACAGAAAGTAGGGGCTCAGCAAGACCATGCTTCCCGAGAGTAGAGGGGCTCACACCCAGGTCTGGGAGGCCAGGGCTGCAGGAGGGCTCCTGGTCTCTGTGCCTCTGGCTGCCCTGCATGGCCTCCCCTTGGGTGTGTCACCAGGTGTCTCTGCTTAGGGTGCCTTCACTTGCTTCTCGCGGGGCTGGGTGGCGGCCCCCCAGCCCGTGTCCACGTCCGAAGCCCCTGAACCTGTGGATGCAACCTCACTTGGAAAGGGGGTCTTTGTAGATGGGATTGTCTGATGGGCCCTAAATCCTGTGACCAGTGTCCTAGTGGGGGGAGGTAGGCAGAGAGGAGGAGAGAGGGAGGGGAGAAGCTGGGTGAAGGTGGGGCAGAGGCTGCAGGGAGGCAGCCACAAGTCCAGGGGCGCCTGGAGCCCCCAGGGGCCGGAAGAGGCAGGAAGGCCCTCGCCCTGGAGCCTCCGGAGGGAGTGCGGCCCTGCCCACACTTAGCTTTCTGGCCTCGGGCCTTCAGAACTGTGAGGGGAGGCATCTCTGTTGTTTTGAGCCCCCCAGTTGGTATAATTTGCTATGGCCATCCCAGGAGGTTAATGCACTCCCTAAGTCCCTCACTTCTGAGGGTCCCACGTGGTGCCCCCTCCACCACAGGGAGGCATCCCTGACCCCACACAGAGGCTGATGCATCCACAGGCTGGAAGCCTGCTGGACTGTGGTCTGAGACCCTTTTGCCCTAGGGTAGCTGTAGGTCAGCCCAGAGGGGTGGAGAGCTTCTCCAGACAAGACCTTGACTGAAGGGCATCCTGACCTCAGGAGCTGGTGGCCCTTCAGCCTGGGCCTGCAGGGGGCAGCAACCAGGGCCAGGCAGTGGGGCCACTTGTCACCTGCAGGCCACTCCTCTTCCCTTGGCCTGAGCACACCTTTCGGAATCCCCACGCTGTCCTCCTTCTGGAACCCATGCCCTCCTCTGCCATCACTTCTAGGGGTCCAGGCCCTGCTGAGGAGGCTCCCAGCTGGGCCAGCCCACTCCTCTGCTCCCCATGGGTTCCGGGGAGGTGGCCCCCTGCCCACATGGTGACACCAAGAGCTCACACTCAAAATCTGCTTTATAACCTGAAAAACTGGATGGTGTGGGTGCCCCCCCAGTGCAGCCTTTCTCACAGTGGCCCAGGGCCGGGTCATCAGCCGCAGCTACAGCCTGGGGCAAGGCAGCCAGTCATCAACCCCGCAGGGCAGACGCCTCTCCCGCAAGGTGTCTGGTGGCTGGGGTGCCTCTGGGCTTGGCTTTGCTTGGCCCGAGTGCACTGGAGGCAGAAGGAGGCGGTCCAGGCCCTGCTCTGGGCAAAGGTCCAGCAACCCTCCTGCAGCAGCGATTGGGGTCTTCCAGGCAGGTCAGGCCCTGGCCCCTCATGGGGAGTTGGTGCCTTTGCTGGACCAGGAAGCTCTCCTCACTGGCCCCCAGGCAGCCTCTGGCCTCTGTGTCCCTCTGCTTGGCTCCTGCCAGGTCCCGGCCTGGACATCTGCTCAGAGAGGCCTTCCTGGGCCACCCGCACCCCCTCCCACACTGCCCTGGCTTTTTCAATGCCGGCAGCCCTCACAGCTGGCAGGTGCTGCCTTAGGGCCTTCCCGCCTCTGTGGCTCCCTCTCAGGGACTTTCCTTGTCCCCCACCATGTCTACAACTGCCCTAGCTCTCAGAGGGGCTCAGGGAGGGTGGGACGGAGCAGGGAGGGGCCCCTCTGCCCTGACTCTGGCCACAGAGCCCTGAGCCAGAGCCATCAGCCAGTCCTTTGCAAAGCTGTGGGTTGGGGCCCTGGGACCTGCTTGGAATTCTCAGGGGAAGGAAAGGGCTTTGGTGGGGCAGCCACAAGGCTGAGGGTAGTATCAGCATCCAGAAGTTTGGTTTTGGGGATACCTTTAGGCAGAGGACATCTTGATGAGCCTCAGTGGGTAGAGCAGAGGGGAGTGGGGCGGGGGCTGCGGGGTGGGGGCCTGAGGGCGGTCAAGGGTGCGGGACTGCCTGGCCTATTGCCCGGCGTGGGTGGGTGATCGTCTGTCTGCTCACCCCTGACCCCTCCGACTGCCTGAGCCCTGAGTCAGTCCTGTGGGTACCCAGGGGAAGCAAGGAGAGGTGCCCTGCAGGCCCAGCACCCCACCAAGGGTGGAGTCTCCAGGGTCCTGGTGCCACCTAGGGTGGGGGCGAGACCGGCCTGGGGGCACTGTTGCCCACTGCGCTCTTCCCCACCCTGGGCTGGGGGTTTAGGGGGCTGGGGCTGCTTCAGTCTTGTCCTCCTCAGCATCGCCCACCCCCGTATAGGTGGGGGTGGCAAGGGATGAGGTCACCTCCCTGGAGAGGCTTCCGGGGGGGCTCCAGTGCTGTGCTGCCTGCAACCCCCGGTCTCTTCTGGCCCGTGGCAGTGCCAGCAGCGCAGTGCTGTACCACCTGCTCCCAGACTCTCAGTGTGGGGCCCGCTGGGCCCCCTGCCTGTGCACCTGAGTTGAATGGAAGGTCCACATGCTTTATTACACCAACAGTCCCTTATATCTATGACAGAAAGCCCACCTCAGGGTCACAGGGCTCCCCTAGTCAGGGCCAGGGGGCTGGAGGTCCAGGGCTTGGCCTCTGTGCCCTGGGGGGACATGAGGTCCTGGACCTGGGGCAGAAGTGCACTGAGGGCCCAGGACCACTGCTGGGACTGATGCACTCCGGGCCCCTTCTCCACCCAGTGTCCGGCAAGGGGCCCCTTCTCCGGCAGTTGATCAGGCCTTGGATGGACGGCATTACCAGACAGTATTAGACAGAGGACCAGATCTAACCTTGTCTGGTAAGACCCCCATCGGTAGGCTTAGGTGCAGGCAGTTTCGTCGAGGGGCCCTTCTAGAAGGGGGAGAGAGGGTTCAGCTGGGCGGCGAGATCTCTAGACCCTCCTGAGTCTGCGGGGCAGTCCCAGAGGCCCCCGTAGCCCTGTCCAGGACTGCTCTGAGAAGGGCTCTCCTGTAGACCCCATCCCGGGAGCTGCCCTGCCGGCACCTGTGTTCATGGGCGCAGCTGGGGAGCAGTCTGGCTTCCCTGCTCTCGATTCCGAGTCAAGGTGGCTGCGGCATCCTCTCCTGTTGGCGGGTAACAGCCAGGCCAGAGGCAGGCCCTCCTCGCTGGGGAACCTCCTGGGCCCAGGCAGGAGGGCTGCCCCTGTGCTTGTGCCGGGCGGGTCTGGAGTCCTGGCTTCAGATCAAAAAGATAAGATAAAGGGCCATCCTGGCCTCAGTGATTTGGGACAATGTACCCAGTCTTGCCTGCGACACTGTAGGGGCTGGGGGCAGGGAGAACAGCACAGAACGTCCACTGTGTAGGCCTGTGGGTTGGGCCCAGGGCACCTGGACACACCCTTGTCCTTCCTGCTTCCCCAGTGGACAGAGGGAGCGCAACCCTCTTTGTGCAGCAAGAGGTGGTTGCCCGTGGCTGACCCAGCTGACCAGGGCCTTTAAGGGCAGAGCCAGCTCCCAACAGTGATGTGGCTGGGGTTCCCTGGACAGCCACAGTGGCTGTCTGACCCTGTGTGGTGGACCAGAGGGGCTGGGAAGAGAAGGCGAGGGCTGCTGGTTGCCGGCTCTGTACCAGCCAGAAAGTGCATGTCTTTGTGTGGCTGCTGACCTGGGCCCTGTGGCTGCCTTGCTTGGGGTACTCGAGCCTAGCCACAGCAGATGCATGGGGGAGAGCGGCCAGGCCCCTGAGAGGCCAGCCTCTGGGCTGGTGGCTCTTCTCAGGTCCTAGTGTCCTGGGCCCCTTGGGGAGGCCTAGAGGCCCTGATGAGGCAGAACCAGTCCCACCCTCGGACTTGCTGGGCTTGGCTGCAGAGCTGAGACAGGCCGTCTGCCCATCCCCCAGCTCGGCCCAGCTTGGAGACCAGGAGCTCAGGACAGCACATCTAGACCACTTCCCGGTGGGTGGTGGGTCACCTTTGAACATCGTTACCAGACAGTGTTAGAGTTGAGCTGAGGAATCCAGCACTGTCCGGTAAGATGCCCACAGAGGCCCAGTGCACCTCGGTCTGAGGACGCGGGACGGACGTGGGCGCCTGCCCCGCAGCAGGCCGGGCCCAGGTGGAGGCAGGGAGGCCTATGTGCTGCTCCCTGCTTTCCCAGAGCCAGGACACCTGGGGCCGCAGACCTGGGACCAAGGCTGAAGGTGTTGCTGGTCTACAAGGGGGCCTACCCACCCTGGCCAGGCCGGGCCTGACCGCGCCAGGCAGGGCCTTCACCCTCCACAGCCTTTGTTGCGGCTCCGCTCAGCCCACACCTGTCAGGTGTGGTGGCACCACCTGCTTAGGTGCCATGGGCAGGGCCCAGATACCTGAGCACCCTAATCCCAGCACACTGGGGGCAGTGGTGGGGCTCGGTGCAGCTGCAGGAAGCCTTTGATTCTGGGGGCCGAGGAGGGGCTCAGACACGTCCGGGCCTTGGGGGGGTGCTGCCTGAGGTCAACTTTCTGCTTTAAGGCCCCACCCGGAAGCCAACAGGGCAGGACAGGGTGGGGAGCTGTGGGTGGGTCAGCCGACTGTGGGTGTTGGGGAGCTGGGGCCTGCGTGGGAACTGCGTGGGGCCTGCGGGTGGGGAGGGCGGGTGGGGGCCAGGCTGGGGGAGGGCGGCCCCCTTGCTGCGTGCAGGGCCCCGCCGTCATCATTACCAGGCAGTATTAGAGACCAGACACCATCCAATGCTGCCCAGTAAGATGGCGATGGCCGCCCCTCATTGGGTTTGGGGGCCGCCCGGCAGGGTCAAGAGGAGACTCAGTGGGGGTGGCGCCCAGCAGCATGAGGTAGAACCACGTCTTCCCAGGGCCCTGAGGTGGGGAGGACCACAGGATGGCCTCCCTGCCCACCCAGCCCCCGCTGGCCTTGCAGAGCCACCAGCTCCGGGAGTGGGGTGGGCACCTGAGGGGGACAGGTGGCTGGGGGCTGACGGGGCGGGAGCAGAGGGGGCCCCTTCTTCTGGGTGGTCCCAGGGAAAGGCCCAGGGCCTGGGGGTCTCTGGTGAGCATGCGTGTGTCTGAGGCCTGTGGGGCTGCTGTGGCAGGATCGCGGGTCTCTGCCTCCCAGATGCAGCCCCAACAGTGTCCAGTGGCTTGCTGCCACCTCCTGCCCTTGTCAAGGGCTTGGGCGGGCATCGGGACCAGGATGAAGGACAGCTGCCAGGGATGGCACCTGGGCTCTCCTCAGCCCCCACTTGCCCAGCCGGGCAGGTGTCCTGGGGCCCAGGGCCCCCACCTCCTGCTGGGCTGCCTTGTCACCAGTGCCCCACTGATCTGCCCCCCAGGGTTCTGGCTCTGAGGTCTGAGGGTGAGCTGGTGCTGCGCCTGCGGGAGGGGTGCAAGAGGGGCAGTCCTGTCCAGCAGGTGCCTGGTGGTCACTGTGGCTTCTGTGCCCACTGGTCTGGGGTCCAACCCCAGAGCAGATGGAACAGCGGCCCCCCAAATGCAGAATACAGGGACCTGCGGGGGCCTAGCCAATCTCGGAGGCACCCCCAGGGTGGGTGTTCAGAGTGTTGGGGTGGGGTTGAGGAAGTGGGCGGCTCTGTGGCTCTGCCCTGCTCAGTGTCCACACCTGGGGCCCCACATGGAACTGAGAGACCCCTGGCCCCCTGCCCTGAGGACACTGAAGGGTCCAATCCTCTCTCCTGTCCCTTCTCTGTCCCCATACAGGTGGCACCCAGACCTGGAGAGCCGGCCAGAGCAGCTTCTCAAGTTTTCCGGCACCTTCCACCTACAGAGGCTGCAGGGAGAGGGCGTGGCCCCATGCTGATTCCCCCCAGGCTTCCAGGTTGACCACAACAAAGACTGTGTCGTTCCAGCCCCTGGCCTCAGTCCACCCAGTTCACCCAGTTCTCTGGGTCATGCTTGGGAACGCCGGTCCACCCAGTTCTCTGGGTCATGCTTGGGAACGCTGACATATCTCAGAGGTCCCAGCCGGACCCAGTAGGTCTGGCACTGGGGGATAGGTGGGATGCCTGTCCTCCACATGGGAGGGGGCTTCACAGATGCTTGGGCCCCCCAGGTGACCGTGTACAGGCTCAGAGAGTGGCGCCCACGGCCAGGATGCCCCTCCTGGCTCAACCTTGCCTTTCAGTGTTTCTCCCTTGCACCCCGTAAAGTCAATTCACTTTTTTCTGAGCTAAGTGAAACTGCCTAGACTTCACTTTCAGAGCTGAGTTAAATTTCAGCTCCATTCTTGGCTGCCAGGCCACAAGGGGAAGGCAGTGGGGTGAGGGGATGTGGGCAGGAACCCTCCCTCCTAGGCAACCCACTGAGCACAGGCGGCTCTGGCTGCGTGGCCTCCGGAGCCGGGCCTGGTGTCCCCAATGCCCTTGGCTGCCCTACTTAGGGAGCACTGAGGGCCTGGGAGAGGCCCAGGGCAGCCCAGCCCAAAGCCAGGTGGACAGGCCACCTCCACTGTCTACTGCCCACCAGCTCACCAGCCATTACATTCTCCCCTAGGAGGTGGAGGCCTGGCGCAGGTGGGCAGCAGAACACTCCCCTTTAAGTTCCAGGACAAAACACCACTCTCCTTCTCCCACTCAGAAAATCCACAGGGAAAGACTGATGCCTGGCCAGGGCCCCTGCATGGCTCATATGGGGGTCAAGGCCCTGACCGTCCTGCGCCTGGATGAGGCAGGCAGGCGCGTCTTACTGGCTGAAATGAAAAGCGAAAATAAGTGCTCCCTGTTTCCTGGTGCCCCAGCCGGTGCTTCCCTGGCCAGCTGTGGGCAGGAGTGGAGCCAGTGCGTGGTCCCTGGATGCGGGGTCTGGTTGACCATCACCGTCCCAGCCAGGCTTAGCTGGGACAGTCGAGGAGTCAGAGCAAACAGCCCACCTGAGGGTGCCCAGCCTGCCCGGCCTGGTAGGTCCCACCTGCACAGGACAGGGTGGGGTGGGGAACACGATCCCAGCGTGAAAAACCAACAGGCTGGTTAACCTGCCCGACGGGCCTTAATCAATGGTGAGGCCGCACAGAGAACAAAGCACAGAAACCCAACTCCTGTGCGCGGCTGGATCAGCCAGCCAGGCAGAGAGCCCCTGGGGTGGGGGCGGCCAGAAACTGGCCTGTCTGCACGCGGGCACGGCTTCAGTGTTGGCCGAGCTTCTCGTCCGCGAGGCCGGGCCGCCATTTCCGCTGCTGGGCCTTTGGGCTGCACATGCCTGCCCACCGCCCTGCCCTCCCCACACCAGAGGACAGACCAGGCTCCTCAGGAGGCCCGTGGCTTTGGCAGGTTCTTTCACCTTCTCCTAAATTCACCAAACTGACTTTGCAAATCACCAACATGTCCGAAAACGCACAGCGGATGGTGTTCTGGGTTTCCATAAATGCAAAACTCGTTGTGCCTAATTCAATGCGCTGCCAATGGCTCTTTTAAGCATTTCACCTGGATTACTAGGAACAAATAAACCAAAACCAAACCAACCCATTTTTCCATATGCTCAGCCTAAAAAGCCCTAAAACACTCCCAGTGGATTAACTGAAACATCCTACTCTTCTGCCCTTGAAGTTTTTGTTCATCAGGAACAATGAGCTCTGTAGTGAGCCTCAGAGAGAGTTAGCCCTCTGTCACATCAAAGTTATCATCTGCCAAACTTCAAAACTACCTGAGAAAGCCAACGATTTGTGTTGTGGAACAGCTCTGGGGGCCCCGGCACGCTCAGAGCTGGGTGTGCCCGGCTGTGGCCACACTTCCAGAATAGGGTGTTTGTATGGCCGTGGCCAAGGCTGCAATTTTGTGTTTCAGTGAAGGATCTTTAGAACAGACTTTGGACCTCACCCCAGTAACCGTGTTGGTGGGGCCAGCCTGCACCTCCTCCAAGGTGGTTCCGGCTTTGCTGGCGCCTCACACGGGAACGGGAGAGAAAGAGCATGAATCCAGGCCAGACCGGCTCTGGCCCCATGCTCCAGCCATCACCAGTGTGGCCAATGGCAAAGCCGAGCCCTTCCCATGAGCAAAGCCCAGAAGCCCATGCCCAGAACTGTGGGCACCCCAGGCCTTCCCAACACCCAGCTCCAGGGAGCAAGATACCTCAGAACTGGCACCTCACTGTCCAACTCGGGAAAAGGCTTTCCAGAAGGTCCTGTGGCCAGGTGGAAGGCAGGAACCCTCAGTTGGCAAGCCCAAGCTGCCCTCTGGTTGGGCGGGAAGATACCCACCACCCAGTGCCCATCTGCCTGGCCCCGCAGACATGGCCTGGGCACCCTGACCATCCTGAGCCGCCGGCACGGCTCCACACCCAACACCTGGCAGGCCTGGCCCCAGGGGCCCACCTTCCCCTAGGAGAGGAAGGGCCACCCTTCCCTGAGTCCTGGCCCCAGCTGGACTCTGCTGCCCATGGGCCATCACCACCATCACACCATCCTCCCAGGTCAGCTGCGCACAGGTTGCGGTACACCTGAGGCTCTCCGCACAGAGCGGCCCCCTCAGGCTCCTCCATCTCCACCTCCTGCACTTACCTGCCCCGACAGGTTCTGTGCCTGGAGGAGGAGGGTGGGAGGCCACTCCCTGCCCCCGTGCCCACGGCTGCCGGCTCGTCTAGCACCGTCCCTGCGTCCAGGACCCGCCAGGCCTCAGCTCGGACACCAGAGAAGCCTTGGCACCAGTCATCCCGAGTACCCGTCAGCCCCTGGTCGGCAGCCCAGGCACCAAGGTCTGGCTTTGGCCCAACCTGCCCCCAACCAAGATCGGCCTCGAGCGGCATGGAGGCTGCGAGGACCACCCGCCTCCTGGGAGACCAGCTTCCTGCTGTCCTCAGCTGAGGCTCCACACAAAGGAAACTGAGGTTCACACGTGTGCAGGTGGACGGCTTGCCGGGCCTGTGGGGAAAGTTCTGAGAGCAACTGGGAACAATGGAAGCAGCGCGGGGCAGGGCAGGGAAGAGGCGGCGAGGCCCCGGCTCGCCTTACATGTAGGGCCTCCCCCCTCCCCACGCAGGTGCCTGCTCTGGGCCGACCAATCTCCACTCCTGGCTGCCGACAGGTGTGTCCCCCGGGCTCCCATAGGCCGAGAGGGAGGCAGCGCCGTGACGCGGCAGCAGGGCGGGCGCCAGGCCTACACATTCCTGCCCCCGCCTCGCCCAGCTCGCCTGCCTGGCCAGGTTGAACAAAAACCAGAGCAGGGAGCTTCTGCAGGGGCTGCAGTGGAGCATGCGAGCCAGCGGCTGGGAGGGTCAGGCAGCAGCTCCTGTCCAGCCCTGGACACCGCCTCACTGGACAAGGAGGGGCATGGACTGGGGTCACCGCCGGCACCCTCTGCCTTCCCCTTTGTGGCTCCAGTGACAACCCTGCCCCTCGGGGTGGTGGGCCCCCCTTGACCAAGGGCAGAGGCTGGACCTGATCCGGCGGCTCCAGGCCCCCAGCCCCCAGTGGTAGTAGCAGTGGAGGGTCTGCTTTACATGGGACTCTCCCGGGTACCCCCAGCCCCCAACCATGGGCAGGTGGGCCCAGAATCAGGCCGTGTGTCACACAGACCCGCCCGCTGGAGGAGCCAAGCTGCTGGAAAAGGGGCCTCCCTGCCAGGTTGGGGGACGGCCTGGTGACTGAGGCCTCAGGGGAGCCCCTGGACTGTGGGTGCAAGGTTTCGTGTTGGGGTTGGAAGGGCCTGGGGGCCTGTGGCTGCAGGGTGGGAGGGACGGGGGGACACGCCTGAGGGCATCGTGCTCGTTCCCTGTTCCCAGCGGAAGGGCCTGTAATGAGACAACAGTGATCCCAGTAATTAGTCCGACCGCAGAGACGTCCCAAGGCCCAGCTGCTCCCATGAAGAGCCCCGGCAGCTGTGCTGGGAACTCCCAGTGACGAGGGCCGTCCCTGGGCTGCCCACACTCAGCCTTGCTCTACCTGGGAGTGGGGCTCTGTGGCCCAAAGGCCGTCCTCCAGGGGTGGACGTGACCAGAGGGCTGAGTCGCCATCATAGCAGGCTCTCTGGCAGCTGCACGACTCCCCACCACACAGGGGACTCAGAGAGTGTATGGCCCTCAGGAGCCTCCATGGGCCTGGGTCACTGGGATCGTGGTGGGAGAACCAGAAATCCACCAAGGGCCCTTCTAGTGAGGCGATGAGTCCACTGCCCCTCTGGATGCCCCCAGGCTGGTCCACTCCCAGCCTGCAGAGGGGGAACAGACAGGAGCTGGTCTAGTCCTCCTGGGCCTGATGCAGGGCATCTGGGAGCCAGTTCCTGGGGTCATCGGTGACCCCTGACCCCAGCCCCTCCTCTGGATCGTCAGGACGCCCGTCCAGCCCGCTGCCCACCCAGGTGTCCACGTGGTGTGTGTGTGTGGGGGCAGGCACTGCGTTTTGGGGGGACCAGGGCATTGCCGTTGAGTGGGAATGGGAGGAGGGGCTGCTCGGGGCCGACCCTCTTCTCAGGCTCACACCCTGCCCTCCTTGGATGCTGCCTGGTGGGGCCACACGTCGGCGCCTCGGGGATCAGCCCAAAGAGGTCAGGCTGCGGCCGATGGGCTCGGCGATGCCAGACTTCAGAAGCTCCCAGGAGGACGAGGGGCGGCCAGAAGGAGCCGTGGCCGATGTCCTCTAGGCCCCCTGGAGCCAGGACAAGGTGGAAACCAGCAGGGCCCTGCTCAGTTCAGCTCTGCCAGGAAGGAGTGTGAGCTGGGGTAGGGAAGGCCCCTGGAGGGGTGGCCGAGGGGCATGGCCCAGTCCGAGAAGAGGCGGAAGCCACGTCCTCCGAGGTGGGGCTGGCCTGGCCTGCCTGCAGACTGAGCCTCTTATCATCAGTTGGGACCCTTTCCCACCAACTCAGAGGCTCCACGCAGACTCGGAAACACGTGGTCAGGCTGCGACCGTCTCAGTCAGAGCAAAAGGCCACGCGGTTTTCTGTGGGAGGTTTGCTGAGGCAGCTCTACCGGGCAGCCGCCCTGGGGTATGGGGGCCCCTTGTCAGGGGCCCCTCTGCCACTCCAGGCAGTTATCTGGGGAAACCCGAAGTCCTGGTGGGAGGCTGCCCCAGCCCGCGATTGGGATGGTCAGGAAGCAGCTGGGCTTCCCTGTGTGGAGGGTGGCCCAGAAGCAAGTGCCCCCAGGGAGCAAAAGCCCTTTTGACCATCCCCCTGGCTCACCACTTTCAAGAGGACAGTTTCGGCCTGGCTGACCGCTTGCACCCTGACCTTGCAGTGACCGTTCACCACTTGCCTCCCCTGTTCTGCCTAAGTTCCAAGTAGAGTAAAAAATGATCCAGAGCGAGACAGAGCCTTATGCTGGCACATGGCCGAGGGGTCTCGGCAGGGTTGGCAGGTGTCGTATACCTCAGTTTCAAACAGATGGTCAGCTGAGATGTTCCCTTTGCCCCCATAGTCGTGGCAGGCAGCTCCTGCCAGCACAGTCTGGGCCCGAGGATGCCTGGCACCTCTGAGCTCTGCTGATGGCCGCCTCCAGGCCCTGAGCTGTGGTGGTCACTCCTCATGGAGCACCTGTGGCTGCAGCAGGACCCAGCTCCTGCCCCTTGCAGAGGCCCTGGTCCCTCTGGGGCAGCACTCCCCAACCCCTCAAGGGTATGTGTGGTCAAGGCACTCAGTGGGGCTGGGCCTGTACCTCTGGCCTCATCCAAGGGGAGAGCTGTGCTGGTCCTGCTGGCTGGGGAGAGCCAAGTGCCCAAGCTCTGAAGGGGCAGTGTGGGGCCACCCCCTCAGCACACCAATCCCACGTCATCTTAGCCCAGTGGACAGCAGCTGTGCTCGGTGCCAGGATCGCAGGAGAAACCCGTGGCCACCAGACGAATGTTCCGGCCCAGCCCACCTGCTGGTGCAGACGTTGCCATGGCAGCAGGAGGGGGCGGGGCAGGTGAGACCGGCTCTCCAGGGACAAATGCCACCCCTATGCCTGGGGACACAGTTGGGCTGATGGTAGAGCTGGTGGGAGAGCTAGCCCCCAGCCCCTCAGCCCTGGCTGGGGCCAAGGCCTTCCTGCGCGGGGCAGGCAAGACAAAGGGCCATTGTGCTGTGGCTCTGGCTACTTCCTGCATGGCGGCCAGCCACAGATGGCTGGAGGGTCTCCGAGCCCCCAGGGCCTGGCCCTGGCCTGGAGGCCTGGCTGATGAGGGATCCCAAGGGATCGCCTTCCCACTGGAACAGTGCCAGGGCAAGGGGAGAGCCCTGGAGCCCCTAGACCCCCAGGAGCCTTGGACCCAGGGCTGGGACCTCTCCCAGCAAGCAGCCAGCTCCTGGCTCCTAGGGACACAGGCTCCGAGATGCCCTGCTGGTCCCTCCACTTCTGGATGGGACAGGCCACTTCTCCTCTGCACAGGCCCAGAGTCTTCCTACAGGCACTGGGCTCCTCTGACTCACCCAATGGCCACAGCAGAGCACACACCTCAGGCAGCCCCACATGGACTCCACTTGGGCAGCCCTCCATGGTGTGGGGGGCAAGCTGTGTCACTAGCCCCTCCCTGGCACTCCACCAACTCAAGGGTGTGGACTCAGACTGGGGAGGGGCTGTGGGTCTCTCCCCTGCTAGTTTTGCCTTTGGCCACTGTAGTCAGCACTGCCCCAGAACACAGGCAGCTTCATGTCAGGAAAATGGGAGCGGTCTAGTCACAGGTCCAGTAGAGCAGGACTAGTGTTTGGGGTTCAGACTTGGAGGTTCTGCCCAGGAAAAAGGCTCTCCCCAGGGGCACCCCTCTGCCTCCTCGGGGACCCCTCCCCACCCCTCCCCACTCTGAGTTGTCTGATGCGGCAGAGCCCCCTTCCCACTTCAGCAGGAAGGCCGTGCAGGGGCTGGGGGCTCGCGGGTGGGGGTAGGGCTGCAGCAGCGCCTGCACCCCTGACCTGTCCCTAGTCTTGCTTCCTGCTCCCGATCGAAGGGGCCAGGTACCAGCCTGCCCAGGCCACTCCCTCCCACTCCGCTGACAGGTGAGCACAGCCGGCGCCTGGTGCAGGACGGTGGGTCCTGCCATAATTGCTGCACAGAGAGGGGTGCAGCCTGCCTGCCGATCTATCTTTCCGTCCCTTCTGGCTTCAACTCCTCTCACCTGATCCAAGGGCCCAGGACCCGCTGGCTGCCCCCAGTTCAGGATGAGAGGATTCAAGCCCCAAAACTCAGACTGCTCTCACTCAGAGTCCCACCCCAGCCCCGCCGACCTGTCCTGGAGGCCTGGTCCGCACATGAGGCCTCATATGTGCCCACAGAGGGGGCGCAGTTAGCCCACGGCTGGAGGCTTCTCTCTGGCCCTCCCAGACAAGTTCTGGCCCTCCTCACCCTGCTCGCCTGCCCTGGGCCCTGCTGTCAGGTCCCAGCATCCAGGCAGGGCCTGGCAGCAACACCCGCAGGCCGTGCCTGTGCTATGGCCTGATTCGACCTTGACCTTGACCCCCTCAGCCTGTGACCTAGAAGTGCCTGTGTTGTCCCAAGGGCTGTCTCCCTGAGGGCCACACTCAGTCACAGTGTCTAGAAAACGCTGGGCCAGAAGCCTGAAAACCCGCATCCATCATTCTTAGAGACACTGAGGTCCCCAGCAGCCTCTAGTGGGCCAAATCCAGTGGTCTATCCTGGGGCCTCCTTGACCTGGCCTGTCGGCAGCTGGTCACTGCTCAGAGCCTCTGCTCCACTCAGCCTCCAGACCCAAGGCACCCTGGGGCTGCCCATCTCTGAGAGCCAGTGGGCAGGGTTCTAGTGCTCTGGGAATGGAGGGGGCAGGTGCAGACACCCCGACATCTAGAGACTGGGGAGGACCCAGAGCTGTGGAGTTCAAAAATATTTCAATTTAAAGTACAAGACAAAGTGGGAAGGTACAGTTTAAGTGGTGGAGCACACGCTTAGCATGTGTGAGGTCCTGGGTTCAATCCCCAGCACCTCCATTAAAATAAATGAAATAAACCTAATTAACCTCCCCAAAATAAATAAAAGATAAAATACAAGACAATAAGAAAGAAGGCCCTGCTGGTGGAAAAACTTTGGCCAGGTGAGCAAGGCCACGCCCCCGTGAGAGCAGGTGACAGCAGGAGCCCTATCTGATGTGATGGGAGGGGCTGCAGCTCTGGGCTTCCTCCCCAAACCCTTGACCCTGGTCCAGCCCCGAGAAAAACTTCAGACAAACCACATCAGGGCACGTTCCCCAGACATGTGGCCGGCACTCCTGCAAAATGCCCAGGTCACAAAACAAGGGACGTCAGAGGAACTTCTCAGCCAGAGGAGCCCGAGCACATGTGTTGACAGAACATCCCGTGGGGTCCTGGATGGGAAGAGGACGTGATGGGAAAGTATGGAAATCCGAGGGAAGGGGACCTGAGCTCAAGGATCTGTGTCAGTGTGGGACCCTTGAGACTGATGCAAGATGTTAGCAGTGGGGGAGCTGGGCGCAGGTCTGCGGGAGCTCAGGACCATCTTTGCAACGTTTCCGTACGTCTGAAACTATTGGAAATGAAAAGTTCATGTAAATGTATTTTGAAGGGTCCCACTGGTGACCTTGGCAGACGTCCCATCAGTGTCTGGGGACAGAGCAGGTTGCTGTGGGGGGAGGCAGGACACAGCTGGGGAAGGGGCTGGGGACCTCTGGGTCTGACGTCACCTCTGACTCTTGGCTGAAGCCACGAGGGAGGGCTGTGTCTGAGGTCCCTCCTGTGGTTGGACTTGGCTGGGTTCTGAGAACTTGGGGGTCCCTGGGGCCTCCAGTCTGGTTTGGCCTGAACGTTCCTGAGACCCTGACCTGGCACTCAGCAGTGGCACGGTCACCTCCACAAGTCTTGTTGAGGCCACTGCTGGGAGCCCTTGCCACCCTGAGAGACTGAGGGGGCCCAGGAGATGGACCATGCCTCCAGCAGGAGGGTGAGCCCTGGGAACCGGCCCTGGAGGGACAGATTTGGGGAGCCAGGAGGCCTATCAGTGTCCAGCCGGGTCCCACGTGTCACGCTGAGTGCACAGGCATCACCCGCAGACAGTGTCAGAAAGCACATTCTGGTGGAACAGACTGGCCAGGACCCACCCAGGTGCTGCTGGCCCCACCCGCCGACATGCTGTGCGCTGCGAGGCTCTGGACTGGGCGCCTTCAGACCCAGTCAAGGCCCTTCCAAGGATGTGCAGGGACCTCAGGGCTGTGGGCACTTAGCAAGCACCCTAGCCCGTGTCCCAGGGGCACCTACCGGAACCGGAGCTGCAGGGAGGGATCTGATGGGGAAAACCTCTGCAGAAATGGAAATGACTCAGGCAAATTGCAGGCACGGTGCCACCCCTCCAGTGACTTCACCCCTCCAGGCTACCTCTCAACTCTGGCCTTCAAGAGGCCTCATGGGGACAGCTGCCCGCACAGCTCCCCTGCACCCCCAGCCCAGAGGCTCTGAGCACAGGCTGGCCCAAGGTCTGAGCAGGGGCTGGTGGCCCCTGCTGTCCTGGGGAGGGCAGCAATGAGGGTTGACCACAGAGATTTGGCCTCATGTGGACCCCTGGATGGGGTGGCAGGGAGTGTCCTCCTCCCATCTCCATTATAGCTCGCAGCTTGGGGCTGGGGAGGGGCCCAAGAGGGTGGGGCCTGCTCCCACAACTGGGAAGGCCGGCTGACCCTGGGCCTCTTGACGTCCAGCCTTTCCCAGCCTCCTCTCTGCTTGGCTCCCTTGGCTTCTAACTGCCCACTGGCTTCCTTCCAGCTCCTCTGGCCCTGATGGCGCAGGTGAGGCCAGGGCCTTTGGGCAGGTGGAGGATGCTCTGCAGTCTCACAGGGCCCTGGGGATGGGTCACGCCCAGAGTCCTCGCTCTTCTTGTGCCATTGGGTGGTAGTGCTGGCCGTGCAGGGCCCTGGGGGGACAAGTCACCACTCTGGCCCGCCTTGCCAGGACTGAGCAGTTCTATTCTGATGCCAGTAACCTGTGGCAGGGAGCCCCCTGCCCTCTCCTTCCCTTCCAGGCCCACGCTTGGCCCAGCCTGGCCTGGAGTCCTGCCTTCATAAATGGGGGCCAGACCTAGTGACTCAGCAGCCCCCCAGGAAGAAACAAAGAGCCCAGGGGCAGTGGGGGCCTTGGCCCCGGTGCTGGAATGGCCAGCCTAGGCACCCGCATTCACTGCCCAAGATGAGTGCAGTGGCCAGAGGTTATATCCTTGCCCTGGGTGACAGAAACTCAGCTCCATCGGTCCCCATCCCTCGGCCAAACCAGAGGTTCGAGAATGTCACTGTTGTCCCTGAGAGCCTGCTTCGGTGGGCGTCACCCCCAAACCCATGCCTCTCAGCCTCTCCCCAGGGGCCCAGCCAGAAGGCGCCCCCCCACCCCATCTTCCAGGTGCAACGGGGCCTCAGACCCAGGAGCCGGCCTGGCTGGGGAGCCCCAGGCCTCTGCTGACATCCCCCTCCCACCCACCGGCTGGCCCTGCAGGATCCCTCTGGAAAAGGGCCCCCTGCCCTCATACTCTGGGCAGATTTCTCCACCATCAGAAGGCCTTGAGCCGCAGAGGGGTGGGCCCTCAGCGCCAAGTCCACTGCCAGCTGTCCCTCGTACGACTGCCCCCCTTTGGGGTTTCAGGCCAGGTCCCGGGCCTCTGCCTCACCCTGTGGGGGGAGGTGCCAGGCCCCCAGATGCCCTTTCCACAGTTTTGAGGCCACTGCACCCCCAAACCAACATCTTACTCTTTCACACAGAACTCCAGACTCCCAGGCTGCCTCTAGCTTGACCCCGCCGTGGCGGCCTGGCCCCCAGCCCCCAAGGCCTTCTCCTGCCTGGGGCTCTCCCCAGCCTGAGGCCCTGTCTGTTTGGCTTCCAGGGCCCGGCGTCACTCCCACACTCCATCTCTGGATGCCTTTAGCCCAGACTCACGACTAAGCCCTTCAAGGCCACCTGGTCTTAATTCTTCGGTGGTGTCAGGGGTAACCTCAGTTCCCGACCACCTCTCCCCTCCCTACTTCCTGCTGGAGGTCCCACCATCTTCCCTGGGCGAGAGCTACCTTGGCGCTGCCTGCAGACCCCGCCACCTCCAGGCCTGCAGAGCCTTGGGAGGGCCCAGCACTGTTTGGGACCCTGTTTTGTTCTATGTCTTTCCTTCATGGCATTTTTACCCTTTTTATTTCTTTTTTTTTATATTTTATTTTATTTTATTACCCTTTTTATTTTGAAATAATTCCACACCTACAGAGAGGTTGCAAGAACAATACTAAATCAGACCTTGTTCCTTGCAGATCTGGGGGCGGGGGGGCCCAAGGTCAAGGTGCCGGCAGACCCGGTGTCTGGTGAGGGCCCTTCCTGGCCTGCAGACGTTCACTGTCCTCACGGCCTTTCCTTGGGGCAGAGCAGGGAGGGGAGGTCTCTCTGTCTTGTTATTGGGGCACTAATCCCACCAGGGGCCCCGCCTCCCGCCGATCACTTCCCAAAGGCCCCACCTCCAGACACCACCACGCTGGGGGCCAGGGCTTCAACACATGAATTTGGCGGGGACACAACTCAGGCTGTAGCAAGTAATGTTCCCTCTAGGACATTAGAGACTGAGTTGCTAGCGGGACACTCCTCACCCCAACACTGTGTCTTTGTCTGACAAACAAGGACCCCCCCAGAGCATCATAGACGCTGAGCCCAGGAACTCCCATCCCTCAGCCCCGTGTCCCCCTGCATACACTGTGTCTAACAGACACTGAGCTTCCTGGGCCTGCCCCTTGCAGCCCCGACCCTGTGTCCATGAGGGACCTTTTGTCCTTCTGGTGCCAGCAGCCCCCCCCCGACTCTCTGCTGCTCCAGCCCTGGGAGAGCTGGCTATGCCTTTGAAGTGCACCCAGCCTGTGGCACTGTCCGCCCTGACCACTGCCGTCTCTCCTGGGTCAGTGCCAGGGCCCCGACTGGCCCCTGCACCTGCCCTTGTTGGCTGCCAGCTCAGCCGAGTGAAGACACACCATCCCCGCTCCCCGCAGGCGCCCCCACTCAGAGCCTGCCTTGGCCTGGCCCATGTCACCTCTCCTCCTCCTGGCCTCTGCTCAGGGGCTCCCATGGACCCTCATGCCCATGCTTGGTGTCTTTGCTCACACGTGACCTCTCGCTGAGGCCGGGGGCACCTGCTGCCTCCATCCTGGCCCACATTCCACCCAGCAGGCCGTGCCCAGACTTATTCATCAGTTATGTGCACAGTCTGATGCGGGTCTCTCCTCCAGGCTGGTGCCTCTGCCTTGCTCAGGAGCATGGGCGCGGCTGCCTGCCAAGGCTGTGCGGCATTGGCTGAGTGAGTGAGCGATGCATGAGTTCTCACCACTGCAAGGGAAGCGCAAAGCTGCCCAGGCCAGGCCGAGGGGCGGGAGCACACGGCAGGGGGCCTCTGGGCCCCACCCCAGCTGGCCCTGGGGCTAGTGGAGTCGTGGCATTTCCTCACCAGGAGGTGAAGCAACAGCAAAGCGTCCCCTGCCAGCCTTTACCCAGCTCTGGCTTTACTTAAAAGCAGCCTTGGACCTCGTCCACTCCTGCAGGCGGGGCTGCCTGGGCTCCGGCCCTGCGGGGCAGAAGGCGGTGTCCCCCTCAGATGCCGGCTCAGGACCAGATGGGCACGCGGGATGCCCCTGGGTTGTGTGGGATGTTTCCCCCCCGCCCCCGGCACCTGTGCTCTGGTGGCACCGCCACCAGCAGGGGCGACCTTGCCTCCTGGGGAGCCTGGGCCCGGTCCTGGATCCCTGCCGCCCCACGCCGGCTCTGCTCCCCGGGACCAGGTGGGGTGCACCCCGGCCAGCAGGACAGGCAGCAGCGTTTGTGCAGGTGGCTCAGATTTGCCTCCCAAGTCAGCAGCTGTAGCCGCCATTAGCATATAATTTGAGTGAAAGTTCTCAGATTCAGGGAAGAGGGTGGGAGCTTCAGAGGCAGGCTGGGCTGATGTTGGGGACCTTCCCGGGGCCAAAGGGGGCTTGCCCACCAGCCCCCAGACAGCAGGGTGGGTGATGGGCTCTGGGGCGTGCTGTCTCCCTCCCACCCCTGCTGCTCTGAGCAGGGTCCTGGCCCCACCTGTGCCCCCAGGTGTGAGTCATTGCCTGACTCAGCCCAAGTGGCTGTGCTGCTGTGCAGACTCTCGCCTCCGACCCCTGACCTGCCCTCTGAAGCCACAGTCCCACCTGTCAGTGGGGCAGGCCTGCCCTGTGCAGCCCAGGTCCCACTTGGTTCCTGAGCCTCAGTGGTCACAGTGACAGGGGGCCGGTGGCAGCCTTGGGCACAGCCTGGCGGGGGCAGCAAGTGCTGCCAGCCGCTCCCACCCCCTCTGAGTCTCGGTCAGATAGGCCCCAAGCTGGCCCGGCCAACACCCAGTGCTCTCAGTGGCTTCCCTGGCCAGTGGGCACGCTGCCCCTCCTCTGGAAGGGTCCCCTTCTGTCTCCCTGGTTAGTGCCCCAACCGCCAGCAAGCTGCTGGCCCCACAGCCCCCACTGTCCTGGGTGCTGGTCAGAGGAAGTGGAGGGGTCAGTGAGAAGGTCAGAAAAAAGGCCAGGAGAGGTCACCGAGGTGGTCACATGAGGTCAGGGAGGTCAGGTGGGGTCAGCCATGAAGTCAAGCCAGGTCAGCAAGGAGGTCACTCTGGGCTGTGCGGCCCCTCCCCCACCTCGTCCCCTCCCGCTCCTGAGTGGCCCCTTGGCTGTGTCTGCCCTGCTCTCCCTGCAGGGGCCTGTCCTGCAGGGTCTCCTCCTAGGGGCCCAGCTGGATGGTGTCAGGGAGAGACTGGACGGATGGAGCCTTGTCCAGTGTCCTGAGTCAGAGTTAGGTGTGGCCGTGGAGGGCAGGAGGTTTGGGGACAGGCCTAGAAGGGGTGTGGGGTTGGGTGGGGTGACCTCCAGGTAGGAGGGAGGGCGTGGAGCCCAGGTGTGCAGTGGGGTGAGGCCCCTCCACACTTTCTGGGTGCCCTTTGGGGAGCAGCCGCCCCAAGCCCGTGGAGCTTCCTGCAGCCACGGCCACCTCTGCTCACAGATGCCAGTCTGTGGCTGAGTGGAAACAAGGACACTGTGGCCCCTTCTGCCTGGAGCGGGACAGAGAGGCAGCTTCTCAGGACCTTCAGAGCCAGAGCCTGGGTGGTGCCAGGGAGGGGGGCAGCAGGGAGCGAGGGGGCAGGGGCCCCGGACTCCTCCTGCTTTCAGGGAGGGTGGGTGAGGGCCCTGGACCCTGGGTCCTGCCATGGGGACTTTGAGAAGGCTCTAGGGGTCAGTGGTCATTTGGGAGATTGTTCCAGAACCAGTCTCTCGTTTGGCCTTGTCCTGATGGATTCTGAGCAGACAGCCTTACAGAGGATGGAAGCCCCTCTGCTATCGGACTGGGCAGCAGCAGGGGTGGAGGGCAGCCGTGGCAGTCCTGTGGGAGGCAGAGCCCAGCCCGCAAGGCCAGGGTCCTCGGCGTGGAAACCCTGGCAGCCCTGTCCTGGTGCTGGGAGCCGGGGTGTAGGGGACAGGGCACATCCTGGGCCTCAGGTGCTGCTGGGGCCCATGGGGCAGCCTGCCTGATGCAACCCAGGCACCAGGAAAGGCAGGCGCCAGCTGGGCTGTTGCCACAGCAGGGAGGGGCTCTGCAGCTCTGCACTGCTGGGTGCCCTGGGCCCCTGCATGGGGGCCCGCCCTTGGCTCTGCTGGCAGGGCCCTGATCCCACCTGGGGCACTAGGCGTGGCAGGCTCCTTCTGCACCTCCAGGCCCCCGGGGCCTGGCTGAGCTGCCCGGGGCCTGGACCAGCCGCCCTCGCTGGGCTCTCTCGCGTGGAGGCAGTGTGTTAACGAGGCCACTGGGCCCGTTCATCCTCTCCACCCGGGTAATTGGTCTCCAAAGGCAGCGATGTGTCACCGAGATGCCTGGGGCCACCTCAGGGGATGGGGCTTGAGAAAATTACACCCCCTTTTTCCACTCACTGGAGCCTAATTGTGCTCTGGGGCCCTCCCACCTGGCACCGAGCAGATTTGTTTGTCAGACACACAGGAGAGAAGACTGGCTTCCCTGTTTCCAAGGGAAATTGGCCTTCCTGAGCCCAGGGCTCATTCAGAGGGTCCCCGAAACAGAAATGGTGGGGGCAGCCACCTCGGGGGGAGTCCCTGGATCCTGGTCTGAAGGGACTGGGTTGGGGTGTGTTTTGCAAGGGAGTTTGTTTTTCAATAAAGGTGAAATTCACACAAAATTAACTTTCTTAAAGTGGACAATTCAGTGGCATTTAGCGCACTTGCCGTGTTGTGCCATCACCATCGGAAGGTCTTCACGCTCTGAAGGAAAACTCACCAGGCGGCCCTCCAGCCTGGGAGCCACCACGGTGCCTCCGGTCCCCAGATTTGCCGTCTGGACACTTCCCGTCAAGGGAACCCATGTGCCCACAGCTCAGTTTGGTCCCTCCACCCACCCCTGCTATGAAGGCTCCAGCAGGAGACCCCCATGCACCCACCCACTGGGTCAGGTGACAGGCAACAGGGCATCCCTTCACCTGCTGCTGGCTCGCAGTCTGGGTCGAGACACCTGAGGGCTGCCATCGGGGCCACGGGACGCCCTGAAAGCGAGGGGTCCTCTCGAGGCTGAGGCTGGAGCTGGGGCTGGGGCTGGGCTGGGGCGACCAAGAGGGGAGGAGGTAGGGTTGGGGGAACCGAGGTCCCAGGTTTGGGAAAGTAAGCGTGAGATGACGTCAGACATGTCAGCTGGGCTCAGAGCAGGAAGTGGGTCTGTGGGTCTGGAATCCGGGGGTGTCCTGCCCAGGTGTCAGTGACCGAAGGACCAGCTCCCAAGAGATTCACGTGTATCAGGGCTAACTGGGGAGGTATCTATGCCTCTGGACACGAGAGCTCAGTCCCCCTTGCTGGGCACGAGGAGGGACACCAAAACCTGCGTCCCCCAAACATGAGGACAGCAGTTGGGAAAGAATCTGTTAGTTGATATTTTAAGAAAGCTGCTGAGAGGTCTGATGAGAAGAAGCAAGGTGGCTAAGCCTTCCACCCTGGTGGACATGACCCTGTTCCAAACGGCGGCCAGGGGCAGGGGGCTGGGGGATAGGGAGGTGGGTTCCTGGGGGCCCAGGGGGAATGGGGGGGACCGGGGGCAGGGGGCTGAGGGGACAGGGAACTGGGGATTGGGGGACAGGGCGATAGGGGTTGGGGGCTGGGGGAATAGGGGGCAGGGATCTGGGGGCTGGAGGCCAAGGGGCCGGGGTGCCTGGGGGTGGGAGCCTAGCCGCACTAGGTCTAGATCTGGCCTGACCAGGTACCCCTAGCCTGCTCCAAGACACGCAGGAAGCCATCTCAGGATGCTAGCGTCACTGGTGGGCCTGGTGTTGGGGGTGCGGGGGTGCAGGAGTGCAGGATGAAGTGTCCTGGCCAGGAAAGGCCAGGGACGGTGCTGGGAGGAGGAGGAGGCAGAGATGGCCCGGGCACAGAGCAGGGGGAGCCGGAGGGGTCTGGCAGTGTCTGAGGACAGCACCACGGGAGAGAGTGAAGCCAGGGCCAGGCCAGGAGGAGGAGGGAGGTCACTATGACCTTGAAGAGATCTTGGCCCAGCAGCAGGAGGGAGGAGCCAGGAGGGGTTCTGTGTGGGGAAGAGATAGGCAGAGAGAAGGCAGGAGCTGGAGGGGTCGCTGGGCTCACACAGGGCTTGTCTAAAGATGGTGCCGTGGGGGCAAAGTTGGACACTAGGAGAGGGGGTCCCCAGGAGGCCCCTGGGCATGGCATCCACCACAGGGGACGGCTTGGGCCTGACCACAGCTTGAGAGGAGGCTACCAGACAAGGTGCTTCCTGCAGCCATAGTCAGGGTCAGCTGTGGGAGCCGAGGTGGTGCAGGGAGGATGCGGGCACAGGTGGGGCCCTCGGGGCCGGGGGCGAGCTCCGACAGGAGCTGTGGGAGGGGGGGTCCACCTGTGGGGCCGCCAGGGGCCTGTGCTCCTGGGGCTGAGGCCATCGGGGGGCGGAGGTGGGAGCAGCACAGACTGACCCCAGGGGCAGTGAGCAGGGCTGGGGAGGCCCGCAGGCTACAGTCTAGGAGGCCAGGCCTGGGGACCAGCAGGGGCCTAGGGTCAGCGGGCCCAGTGGAGAGGCCCCTGTGGGTGCGGTGAGTGGTGAGAGAGTGTGGGAAGGCCCCTTTGGACAGGGGTGGTTACTTGGTCCAAGGCGGTGGGAACAGGGATGGACAGGGTGAGCCGTTTGGGAAGGACTGTACGGACGGGACTCTGGGAAGGGGCAGGTTGGGGGAGGTCTGTGCCAGCACTCAGCTCTGCAACAGCCAGTCCATGATACCAGGGGATCCCCAAAAGGGTGGTGCGGGGACAGCAGGAGGGTAGCTGAGGCTGTGTGATGGCGGCGATGAGCCTACGTCCCGCCAGCCAGAAGGAGCAGGTGGGCTGGGTGGCCCCCCCAAGTCCCTGCGGGTGGGGGAGGCTGCCCCCACCACCGCGGGGTCTAGACCCAGTCTGAGCAGCAGCACGGGGCCCTTCCTGGCCCCACACCTGGGGCTGCTGCAGCACACCAAGCTGCTCAGGCCTTCACACCCCCAACCAGCAGCAATTTACGTCCAGCACCACCCCCGCCCCCATTTCTACCAGCATCCGCCGCATCCCCAGGGTTGGATGGAGGCTGGGCCAGGGTCCCAGGGATGCAGGAGCCTCTGGAAGACCCTCCACCCATTCACTGGCCAGCAGAGGCCGCCCCTGGGGCCTGGTGCCACGGCAATGAGGCAGAGTCTGCCAGGGCTCCCGTTGGGTGGGGTGGGCTGGATGCCAAACTAACCGTTGTCAGGGGCAACTGGGCTGCAGAGAACAAAGCTGGGCAGAGCAGGACGCCCACTGGCCTGTGCTGGGGGCCCAGGGTGGCCACACCGGCGCTGGGACTATTGGAGCAGAGTACAGACCTGTCTCACTACTGCCAGAGTGAAATGCTGTGGCAAGGGACCGTGAGCTCCGGAGCTGGAGGCTCAACCACAGGGCTTGGCAGGGGAGGCTGACGGGGGTGGCTGGCTTTAGGACAACCTTATGCCTTGTGGGAAACAAGTGCTCACAAAACCTGAACCTTCAGGGGGCAGGAGGCATGCCCCCGCAGTCCTGTGTCAGGTTGGGTGGGCACAATGCAACAGGGAAAGGGCTTCGAGGGCAGTATCGATTTTCCACAAATGAATTTCATCAGGGCTTCAGGTTTTTCAGGGAAAAAATCTTTCAGGGATCTTCCACCCCTCGCCCCTGCTGCGGTCACGTGAGGAGGCCAAAGGCACCTGCGGCAACCATGTCCGGGAGAACTGGGTGTTGGGGTGAAGTGAGGAGCTGGGCAGACCCAGGGGGTGGTCATGATGCCTGCGCCCTGAGGCCACTGCGTGGCAGGTGGGGGTGCATGTTGGAGGGCACCCCATGCTCAGCTCACGAGGGCCCCCTGGCAGCTGCGTGAGCCTCTGGCTGAAGACCAGACCTGCCCCCAACGGCGGTTCTGGGCCTGAACAGAGATGCCCCTGCCCATTTTCACTGCTTTAACACGTCCACAGCCACTCCTGATTCACGTCCTGGGAGCTCCAAGCCCCAGCCTCGCCTGCTCCTGACAAGGATGCAGGTCACTCTCGGGGTGTGCGCTGGGGGGGGGGTCTTGGAGACAGCACACCTGTCTTGTTACATACATGGGGTCTTTGTTCCAGCAAACCTGAAGACCTGCACCTGCCCACTGCCCGGGAGGGTCTCTGTGTCCTGTCCACGAGGTGACACACGTCACCACAGGACACTGTCCTGTCCCAACCCCTCCCCAGCATAGCCGTGCCTCCCCTGGGGGCTTCTCCCCTAGATCTCACCCCCAGGGCTCCCAGAGCCTCCTGCAAGTGTGGCCACCATGCCCCCAGCCCTCACTTGGCTGAGCCTGGCCCCAGGCACTACCTGGTCAGTGAGAAGCAGCTGTGGTCACAGCTGGGGACACCCAGGTCCTATCGTGGGCCCAGGCGCTGTACCTCATTTCCTGAGACGCAGAGGGTGGGCCAGCGGAGAGGGCAGTTCTCCGAACACTGTCACTCTGCTCTGAGTGGGCGTTCTGGCCCAATTCCCTCTGGTTGCCCTCCCTCCTCATAGTCAGCTGGAGGGTCCTCTCTCCTCTCACACAGGGTCCTGCCTCTCAGGAGGGTCTAGGACTCCAGGAGGAGGGAGGAGGCGGCACCCCTGAGTCCCCCCACCACCGCCACAGTGCCCCCAAGCATGGCCTGAACCCCCTCATCACGGGAGGTGCCAGGCAGAGTTGGGCCCACAGGCACGACTCTCTGTGTTCCTGTCCTGTTTGCAGAATGACACTTTCCGTGATCTTTTCCTCAGGGGTCCCCAGAGGAGACCAGCTCGTCCCCTGGGGCTTTGGGCAGGGGTCTGTCAGGTGAGGGGGTAATAGCCTTGATGGCTTCAGGGACGCCCGCGCCTCTGAGACGCTTCCTGCAGGAGGGTCTGCGGGGCCAGAGTGGGCCCAGAGGCTGCCACGTCCGGATCCCCCAGGCCAGCTTGTGGCGGGGTGGGGGGGGCGACCTTGTCCTGCACCAGTTTTTCACACTCTCGATCGGGCCGCACCCCAGCTTGGCGATGTTTTAAGGACCAGGCCAGGCTTATTCTAACAGCCACCAGGACGGGAAGGTGGGCAGAGCCAGCTGAGACAGGCCTAAGACCAGCAGTTCGGGGGCGTTTGCCCGAGTCCAGGAGGACAGGCGAGTGGACCCAGCAGAGACCGGAGATGGACCCACAGGACGTGGGATTTCACCCCAGAAAAGGGGGCGCTGGTCAACAGTGAGGTGGGAGGCCGGGAGAAGAAAGGACAGATGTCAGCTCCTCCCTGCAGGCAGGATGCCAGGGTGCTGGGGCATCGGGGCATCCCGCTGCCGGGACTCGAGGCAGGACCCAGAGGGGCTGAGGGGCCCCTGCGAGCCTCCTGAGCCTCAGTTTCCTGTCCGTACCATCTCCTCCTCCTTCCCCTTCCTCTACCTTTTGTCTTTTCAAAAGCAAATCCCAGGAAAGGGCCAGAGCTGGAAACAAAAGGCAGCGGTGAGTGATCTGAGTGATCTGATTGATCACAGGGGCCAGAGGGCAGGGAGGCCTGTACCACCCTGAGGGCCCCGGGGGTCTCAGAATATCCCACCCTCCTTCCCACTAATGCCCGTGGCTGCTCATCCCAAAGGCCTCCCTTGACTCCTATAACAGGAGACCCTGGACCCTTCCCTAGGGCCACAGAGGTCTGAACCCCAGTCTGGAGAATGTGCCAAAGCCCTGAGGTGGGCCAGGTGGGGCCAGGGTAGCCCGCTCTCTGAGGACCCCTTCCTCTGGTTCCCAGGCCCCCAGGGGATGCTCCTATAGTCAGGCTCAGGGTGGCTGAGGTCCCAGTAGAACCCACAGCTCTGGACACGAGGTGGCTGGGAACCAGGACTGAGGGGGCCCAGGCCCTGTGATGGGGCTGAGGATCCAACACCGGGTTGGGGAGGGGTGGTGGGGAGAGAAGTGAGGTGGGGAGGGGAAGGGGGCGGAGGGACAGCTGGAACCCTCCACCAGCAAAGCCCCTTCAACTCAAAGGTCTGCCCTTTTCTGGGAACCCTCTCTGAGATTGATTTGGTGGCAGGGACAAAAGGATGGTCCCCAAGGAGCAAGCGTTTGCTCGTCTGGCTCCAAGCCTTACGGGTCTGCAGGTACGCTGCTGCGCTCCGGGGAGGGGGTCTCGCAGGGGTGCGGGGAGGACCTCGGTACCCCCCCCCCGCGGCCCCTCCCCTCCTGCCCTCCTGTCCTCTTGTCCTCTTGTGTGCACCGCCCCCGCAGCACCGCCCCCACACCTGGCCAGGCTTGGGTTTCCTTATGCAAAGCTCGGCTCTGCCCAGCCGTGCCCTCCCCTCCCTACCCCGGGTGAGCGGTCCCCAGGGGAGGCCACCACAAGCCGCCAGCCCATTGTTGGAGGGAAAACCAGAGAGGGGCGGGGCCGAGGGGCGGCGGACAGGTGCAGACCTCGGGGCTCAGGGGCGGCCCGGCTCTCCCCACCAAGGCCACCGTGGCCGAGCGCCCAGGGCAAACGGACCACCTGGTCCCCATGGCCTCCTGCCCACACCGGTCTGCCCCACCCCAGGGAAGGGTTAAGCCGGCCTGGCCGACCACACCTTTGTTTACAGAGTTGCACCTGGGCTCCAATTGACCAGGCAAAGGAAGGTGGGATTGCATGAGTCCCATCAGAGAAAGGGTCCCCCTCCTGTCTTCCCACAGGCCTTGCCGGGTCCAGGCACCGCCCCGCCCTGGGAGCAGAGCCCCCACACCCCAGCTCCAACCTGCAGCAGCAGGACAGCACACATCAGAGCAGTCCAACGCTGTGTTTGGGTTCTACCTTGGCGCAAGTTTGGGGTGCTCACCCAGAGGCCTGTGCTCTGCACTGCTCCCCTCCACCTGCTGCTGTTCAGGCCAGGAGCCCTGGGGTCCAGCTGCACCCCCGGGAGCTGAGGCCCCTACCCCTCACTCTGTCCCTGGGGGTGATGGGACCCACCTCTGGAGGGGAGTCCTGCTCAGGGCCCATGGGACAGGCTGCACCAGTGAGGCGCCCCTGCCCTTGGGACACACCAGAGACTGCCTGGACTCAGACGCTTCTTCTGAGACTGCTTTCTGACTCGAGGACCCTAGTGCTTCTGACCATTCTCGGTCCACCTAGGACCACGTGAGGAGGATGTGGGGAGCCTTGGACCCCTCACCCAGGGAGCCTGGGAAGCCCTCCTACTGAGCTCTTTGCACCGGCCCCAGCTCAGGGCTTGCTGGCTGCACCTCGGTGCCTTGGGATCCGCGGTGGGTGCTTCCACGGTGGACATGAGCAAAGGCCACGCCCCCCCAAGGCTGCTGTGAACATGTACTAGCCCACCCTGGCCTGGGACAGTCCCAGTCCAGACCCAGACCCTCCAGTCCCTGCCCAGAAAGGGGTGGCGGGGGTGCGGGGTGCAGTTCTCTTGCGGGCCCAAAGGACATGACCCTGGGTGGCCTTGGGCCTGGTCAGCAGGGTGGCTGGAGCAGCGGACAGTGGCCTCAGGCCTGGCTTCCCCTGGAGAAACGTCCTGGGGAGTGGTCAGATGCCGTAGGGAGGATGCTGCCTTGGGAGGTGAAATCACAGTGTGGGGGTCTCCCCGTCGGGGAGGCCTCAGCGGCATGGGGGTTAAAACTGCTGAAGCCACAGGCGTGGACAGTCAGGGCCCAGGTTGGAGCAGCGCCTCAGGACCCCACAAGGGAGTGGGGTCGTAGCTCGGGAAGGGTCTGGTAGCCTGGCCTCTAGGGACCTGGGGAGGGAGCCTCCCCGGCTCTGGAATGGGCTGTGGCTCCCAGCCTCCATGCTTCCCCTTCCCCAGGCCTCAGTGGTCAGGCGACTCCCTCCTCCAGTGGACCCACCTGTTGTCCCTAAGGCCTTCCCCTAGGCCAGGATTCTGCCACCACACCCCACACCCTGCCTCCAAATGCCCTTTCCTGGGGGCCAGCTCTGCCAGCAAACGTGGCCCTGATGTGAGCCCCTGATACAGCCACCTCCCTCTGGGGCTCTGTGACCACATCTGGACACCTGTTCAGCAGGACACTGGAAAAAGCCAGGACCCATCCCACGGGGGCGCCTGGGGTCCTGCAGGTAGGCACCTCTGCAGGACGGGGTGAGAAGCCCTCGGAGACACCCAGGCTATGGTGAGACCCTGTGGCCCCGAGCCTGCTCACCTGGGGACACTTCCCTCCGTGGAGGTCCCCTTGCCTGTCTGGAACCACGTCTGGGGAGGCGTGAGCTACCCCTCTGGTGATACTGGAGTTAACCAGGCGTGAGGAACAGTTTGATGGGAGAGTCCTTGTTTTCAGGGGGTGGGGTGGGCAGCAGGGCAGGAGGAGGAGCGGCCTGAGGGGTGTGGGGGATGGTGGGCGTGGACCTCGCTATGACCCTGGAGGGGGCGGGTGTGCAGCGCAGTGAGGCGGTGGTCCCTGTGCTGTCCACCCAGGCCTCCTTCTTAGGAGGGAGAGAAAACGCGTTTTCCTGACCACTAACTTTTCACACAAGTGAGGGAACTCACAAAAGATGGGAAAATTAATCACATTGCTCCTTTTCAGGAAAATAAAACACAGACCGTACATCCTAGGACACCTCTTTCCCCAGACCAGTCACCCACAGGCTCTAACTCAGGAAACGCCGCGCTGTCCCAACTGAGGCCTCAGACTCGGCCTTGGCCAAACCCTGCCGTGGACAGACAGACATCCCGGGCGCCCCTGAAGTTCCTGTGGCTGACCCCAGCGCAGGCCAGACGGGTGGGAGGGGAATGGGAGGGGAAAGTCACGTCCTCCGCAGAAAGGGCAAAGGGCCCCTGCAGGTCGGTGTGCGGGGAGGAGTGAGACGTGGGCGGTCCTGCGGCTGCTCCCCTCCCCCGCCGGAAAGGAGACTGGGCCAGAGCGGGCCCTCCTCCCTGGCGCAGCTGGAGCGCCTGGGCTGATGGGGAGGGCGCATTCGCCGGCCAGTCCCTGGCCTCTCACTCACCGTCCTCCCTGTGCCAGGACAGACCGCACCCGCCCTCGTGGGAGTGTCACCCGCACAGTGACCCCATGTGGGGAGGACACACCAGGGGCCAAAGCCAGGAGACAGGCCCCCATGGGACCCCGCGGACAGACCAGGGCCCCCAGCAGGGCACCGTGGATGGACTGGGCCCTCGGTCACGTGTCGGTGGCCCCACACTGCTCCCTCTCCCTCAGCACCGTCCCTGAGCCCTGCCCCTCCAGTCCCCGGGTAATACTCCAGCTTGTTTCCCTCCGTGTTCTCTCCCTGCACACAAGACTCACCCGCTTACGCTCGAACATGAGCACGTGTGATCTGTAGTGTGCACTCCCGTGACTGGGTTTCTACTGGCGGTTTTGCAGGAATGACGAGTCGTGTAAACTCCCTGCTTCTCACCTATGTTCCTGACACCTCTGAGCCACCTGGATCCTCCTGTCCTTGGAGGGCTGCACACGGACAGCCTGCTGTGCTGAGACGTGTCCCCCGGATTCGTGTGTTGAAGCTCTGACCCCCAGGACCTCAGAATGTGACTGTCTTTGGGGTTGGGCCTTTACAGTGATTAAGTTAAAATGAGGAGGATGGGGTTGGCTCGGAGCCAATCTGACTGATGTCCCCAGAAGAATAGGAGATCAGGACACAGACCAGTGAGGACACATCAGGGGTGGGCAGCTGTCTGCGCTCCAAGCAGAGAAGCCTCCCAAGAACCCAGCCTGCCGGCACCCCGACCTCAGACTTACAGCTTCCAGGCCTGGGAGGAGACAGGTTTCTATTGTTCCAGCCGCAAGTCCAACCAAGGCACTTGGTTGCGGCTGCCTGAGCCGACGGCACACCCTGCGCCCCCTCTGCCACCTGTGACGCGTGAGATGCCACGGGACCACCTCTCGGGGACGTCCTCGCAGACACCCCGTGGAGTCGGGGTTCACAGTTCCTAAGTGTCTCGATGTGGCCAGATGGCCCTGTGTCCCTCTGTAAGCTCCCCCGACTCCAACCCCTCCAGCAACCCGTAAATTTTATTTTTCATTTTGGCCAGTGTGACGCATCCCAGTGACCCCTTACCTCCCGAGAAGCCAGGCGCCACCCAGGCCCCCTTCCAGCTGGTCTACAGCCCTGCTAACCAGGGCTCTCAGCAGCCTCCTGGGTGGTCACCCTTGGGTGGCGACCATACTGGGGCAGGGTAGCCTGGCCTGCCCCCACCCCCTGAATCTGTCTCCTAGGAGGCCCCTCAACTTGCACCTTGCACAGGGACCCTGGCCCAGGCTCTGCTCCCCGGAAATGCCCTGGTCTGTGATTCTCGCTCCCCTGACCACTGGTGAGTCTGGACTTTCCCGAGTCTGACGGCCCGTGGACTTGCTCGTTGACTTGCCCAGACATAGCTCTGTGCCATCTTCTCATAGAGCTTCTTGTCTTTTTCTTGAGTTCCTAATACAATATTTATTTTAACCACTTGTCACCCGCATTAAAATATTTTCTCAAATCAATGATTTGTCTGCTGACTACTTACAGATTACTCTGCTGTGTTCAAGTATTAACTCTGATAGAGTAAAGTGTGACTGTAAGGAAATATGGGAAAACATATTTACTGCATTTCTGCAGATAGAGTTTGTACTAGGGGAGGAAAACTTAAAAAAACCACAACTGCTGTTAGTATCCTCAAAAAGATAAAAGAAAATATTGTGACCACAGTAAAGGATCCGAATGCTTCAGAAACAAACACTCGCAGGACAGACATGACCTTCAGTAAAGCGGGTGGAGAGCAAAAGAGAGAGGCGCGTCACTGGGTCCCGGCCCCGAGGTCCAGGGTCCTAACGACATTCACCGCAGAAAGAGGGGACAGAGAAAACAGAAGCCAGGAAGTTATTTAAAATTAATAATTAAAAAAAATTAATAAAATAAAAACAAAACAACAACAACAAAAAATTAAGAAAAATTTCCTGGAAATGAAAGGAATCTCCAGATTGGAAGAGCCACTGGGCACCTGGTAAAAGGATGGAAGTGACCCCACAGAAGGTCATTTTCATGGACCGTCAGAATACTGGAGACAAAAAGAAGCCCTAAAACCTTCCGGCAAGAAAAAACAAGCCAGTTTCATACCACGGATCAGGAGTTAAGCTGACATCAAATTCACCCTCAGCAGCGTGGGAAGCTGGGAGTCAGGGAGACGGTGTCTGCACAAGCTGAGGGGAACGCGGCTGTGTGCCGGAGTCCGACACCCACCAGGGCATCAGCCCCTGGGAGGGGAGCTGAGGCGTTTAGAGCCACGTGTTGGCCGTGCCCCTTTCTCAGGAAGCTGCTGAAGGACGTGGGCCACCGAAACCAGAAGTAAACCCCGAAAGAGCAGGACGTGGGACCCAGGAACGTCCGACCGGGAGTGGAGCAAAGGGAACCTTCTGGATGAAGGCCAGGGAGACCTGGAGGAGCTGGCCCCACCACAGACCGAGGAGGAGACGGCCCAGGGCCCTGGACCGACCGCCTCAGTGAGACCTGTGTGTTTGAACCTGAGCCGCTGGCGGGAGTCTGTGGGTGAATTAGTCACGAGTTCAGAGAAAACCCAGGAAGCGTGAAAAAAGGAGGCGATGATTAACTCCAGGGAAAACAGCACACGTTCAGATTGGAACAGCAACCACGGCCAGCCACAGGCCTGAGTGAATACGAATCTAATCGCGGAGTTCAGAGCTAAGTAAAATCACAGCGTAATTCCAGGGGGACCCGAGTGTGTGTGGGAGTCAGGGGAGTGGAAGGAACGCCAGCCAGCCTCCCAGGGTGGGCCAGCAGGCAACACCCGAACCTGAAGCACCAAGAGCTGTTATTCCACGTTGTTGTCACACAGACGCGGTGAACAGCCCCAAGCTGCCCCTGAGGCCGGCCGGGCTGGCGGGGGCGGGGGCAGGGTGGGGGGCTGTAGGAAGGTTTGACTCCTAAACTACGGACAAGTACAACCTTGATAAACTTGAAATAAAGCGCAGTCAAAGCCCTTGCCACCGCCCGGGGCCTGGGAGCCTTTTCAGTGACACTGGAGGGACCTGTGATCAAAGTCCGTTCTCACTGGGTCCCGGGGCATCTCTCCTCATCTCCCTGGTTCTCCTGCACAACTGACCAGCCCTGTTCTCCACCGCCTCTCTTGATGGCTGAAAATCTGACGGGACAATGCCCATTTCTCTGGGTCTTCTCTGCCCAAGGCCGCATGGATTCCAGCACCTCCGCCCTGTGTCCACCTTCCTGGCCCGGCGTGGTGCCCACTGCAACCTGCCCATTTTGCCACGAGACCACGCGAGGCCGGGGCGAGGCGGTGGATCCACCCCGTGTCTTAGGCCCACGTCTTATCTCTTTTGTGCCCTCCTGTTACCATGACACCCTGGGCTCTGAATCCCAGACAAGATTGAATTTCAGTTTTGACGAAGGAAGCGGGTCCCACTCCAGCTGATTACAACTCCCACACCTGTAGGGTGATACAGAGTCCACACGTGTCTCGTTAAGTGGAATTTGGTTTCCCTGCAAGAGTTGTCTGGTCATTGTCGTGTAAATTACGTCGGCTCAGACCTCCCTTCCTATGGACCCAGACAGCTCGTCTTCAGAGGTGGCCAGGTCACAGAGAGGCCCCGGGAACACTTAGGGCCTTAAGGGTCACCGTTTTCTCTGAGGAAAGAGGGAACTCTGGAAGCTCAAAAATGCCCACAAGCAGCACAGAGGTCCGAGGCCCCCAGCTACTCCTGGGGGAGCTCACGGTCTTTCCCGCAGCCACGTGGGGCTGAACGTCCTGCAGGCCGCAGGCCGCCTGCCCACTGGGCAGTGCCTGCTCACCCAGCTGTTTTCCAGATGCCCCCAGATGTGTGCCACAGGCATGAGCTCCAACCCACCCCCCAGCAAACAGCAGAAACAGCCAGCTTCCTAAGACCCCTCAAGCCGAAACAAGGCCTTTCCCGTAGGCTCCTGCTGGCCCAGGTGCAGGGCCCTGAGCTTGCCGCTGGGACCTCCCCCGTGGTCCCCGACGCCTGAGTGCTGGGACAGCCCGGAGACCTGGGGCTGGTTGGCGGCTCAGAAAGCAGACCTTCAGGGTTGGGGGGAGGGGAGGTTTCAAGCCAGCTCTGCTCAGAACCCGCGAGGGAACTGCAGACCCCACAAGGCAAGCTTCCCCCCAAGGCTCTCCTGGGAACCTCAGTCCTACCTGGTCCCCCGAGGGCGGCAGCAGGGCAGCGTGGCCATGGCCAAGGCGCGGCTCCCCAGGGCAGCCTTATCGTGGCCTGGCCAGGGGGAATGCGGTGGAAGCCTTTGCCTGGTACAACCGGCCTCTGCAACACAGCCCAGGAATTCTGCGTTGAATAATTTTTAACTTCTGCTCTGAGAGAAAACCAAGGTTGTGTGCAGTGTCTGTCCACAAGGAATGCCAAGGGGCTTTCGTTTAGGAGTAAAGACCTCAACAATCACAAGGAAAACCGCCTTGGGAAAAACAGAAAAAGGAAAGAACGTGGTCACAGGGCTTGGGGACCTGGCTGGCCATTGGGCTGAGCTGCGGACTGGGTCTCACCTCTCCTGCTGGAGGGGAGCCGAGGGCGTCAGTCCGGAGGGCCTAGGCTGGAACGCACTCCCTGACATTTCTCTGGATGAGAAGCCAGCTTGGCGACCGCTCCCTGCTCCACGGTCCCCCACCTCCAACCCACACCCGGTTCTGTGATTTCTTTCAACAGCCTCATATTTCAAACCGCTGGAGCCAGGCACCACCCCGCAACCTGCACACCCGCTTTCCACCCTGGGTTCTGCGCTCATCCAAGGTTGGGCCCGTGACCCTGAGACAGCACGGGGCAGAGGCTGCCTGGGGCTCCTGTGGCCGCGATGGAGGAGGGGACAGCCTGGCCAGCCCCGCCTAGGGTGACCGCCACACGGTGGGCGGGAAACCAGTTTTCCTTTAAAAAGACCTCAAGTTTCTCCAGCTCTGGGACAGCAGTGATGACATTCAAGGTGCCCCAGGTGAGGCCTGCAGACCCCCTGTGGGAGGGCACCAGACTCCACGCGACCGGGGGGGGGGTCACCAAAACCCGCAGGATGGGGGTCCAGGCGGCCCAGTTCTCTTCCACCCCCTGGGCCCTGAGCTCAGTGCCCTGGGACCCACCACCGGGAGCCTCGTGTGTTGGAGGGGCTGAGCTGGTGGGGGAGGCCCTCTTGTCCAGCAGTGGGAGATGTGGCCGAGCAGTGAGGCCTGACACCAGGGGCCTGCGCAGGTGGGGTCAGGAGACGCCAGCTCCCACTGCCCCTCCCCACCTGGGCACCCCAAACTCTTCACCTAGGGTGAATGGTCCCTGCATACCCTAGGCTCTGCTCGGGGACAGCCTTGAAGACCAGGCAGGTGGATCAGGCTGCCACAGGGTGGGCACTTTTCCAGGCCCAGGCTGGGAATGAGCCTCAGGAACTCACATGCAGGGGTGGGGGTCCCCCTCAGGACCTGCCCTCTGGCATAGTGGTTACCATCAACGAGGGGCGAGTATGAAAAGAGGGAGCCAGGGCAAGGCCACACCTGCCCACCCCGTCCACACCTGCCCACCCTGTCCACACCAGCCCAGCCCGTCCACACCTGCCCACCCCGTCCACACCAGCCCAGCCCGTCCACACCTGCCCACCCTGTCCACATGTGTCCACACTCTCCCCTGAAGCCCCCCTCCCCGACAGAGCTCCATGTCAGACAGTCTGATGTTGAGAGGACACCTCCTTGTGACTCACTTGTGTTTCTCTAACCCCTAACAGGCTTGAAGTTGTCCCCACACTAGGCCTTCATGTTCAGGGTCTCGTCTTCTGAAACATGATCATTTTCTCACTTTTCAGTGGGATTTCTCTCCTTCCCTGTTGAGTCCTAGAATTCCTTGTATACCCTCAATAACCGTCCCTGTGGACAGCGCGTTTCAGTGATCTTCTCCAGTTCTAGCCTACCCGACGGTCACGAATCCTGACTTTCATCCTCAAATGCATCCATTATCTGTGCCAGGGTCTTGCATTTGAGGTTGGGTCTCGGGCCTCCTTCCCCGCCCCTCCCAGGCCCCAGGCATCGCTGCCAGCTCTCTCCGGGCTGCTGGCTGGTCCTGGCCCCGGCACCAGGAGTAAACCCGCGTGAGTACGAGGGCTGTGCCACACTCCGCCCCTCGGCCTGCGGTCTTTGCTGCCTGGTTGGTGTGACTGTTGCCACGTGTCCCTGACCTCTGAGGAGCTCTTCCCTCCTTTCTCACATGTTTAAATTATTCATGCCTGTTCCTCTCATAAATTTTGGAGTAAATTTATCCCGTTCCTGAAAAACCTCCAGCTGCGATTTTGAATAGGACGGATGGACCTCACATATCAGTTGGGAAGAAGCGGGGTCTGCCGTGTGTCGCTCAGACCCCCAACCTGAAGGAGAGCCCCTCTCCGCCGACTCGGCCGGGGCCCAGGGCCTGGCTTCAGCCTGCGGTTCCCTCCGCGGGGGCTGTGTGTCTTTGCTCAGGCTCATTCCTGGATGTTGCGCTTTCTTCCTTGCCGTTGTGATTCCTTCCCCTAATGGGTTTTGCTGGTATAGAGCAACACTATTGATCTTTTTTATTTTAAAAAACTGAGGTGAAATTTTCATAACATAAAACCAGCCATTTTAAAGTGTACGTTCCAGGGGCAGTTGGAACATTCAGTGTTGGCAGTCGCTACCTCCTCTATCCAGCTGCAGAACATTTTCACCCCAAGCAAAACCCCATCCCCATTACGCAGGGACTCCTCGTTTTCCCGGGCAACCACCCATCTGCTTTTGGTTTCTATGGATTTGCCAATTCTGGATATGTCATAGAAATGGAATCAGACAACATGTAACCTTTAGTGTCTGGCTTCTTCACTACACTATTGATTTTTTCTATTGTAACAAAATACACATAAAATTTACCATTTTAACCATTTTTAAGTGCACAGCTCAGTGACATTAAGCACAGTCACACTGCTGTGCAGCTATCATCACCCTCTGTCTCCAGAGCCTTTTCATCTTCCCAAGCTGAGACTCTGTCCTCACTGAGCAGTAACTGCCCAGCCCCTCCCCAGTCCCCGGCCCCCACTCTCTTACTTTCAGTCTCCGAGTTTGATCCTTATAGGAAACGCATGTGAGTGCAGTCATAATTATTTGTCTTTTTGTGGCTGGCTTATCGCACTCAGCCTAATATCCTACGGTAACAGTACTGATTTTTGTAAATTGGCCTTTTATTCAGCAATCTTATCGGACTCATCCTAAAGTCTTCCCATCTATTCTGGTGGTTTTTCTGGACAGATGATTGTGTTTGCTGCAAATAGCATTGACTCTCATCTCTTCTCTTATAATCCATAGCCTCTCATTTATTTTCCTTTCCTTACCATGTTGGCCATAATCTCTGGTCCTGTGTTAGGCAGCAGCCATGATATGGGGGAACCCTTGACCTGATCCAGATCTTAAAGAGAGTATGTTGGCAGGTTCTCCAGTTAGTGTGAAGTTTGCTATGAGGCTTCGACGTGTGAGCCTCATTCACTTCTACTGCACATTTGTTAAGATGCACTTTAAAAATCACAAAAAGGTTTTGAGATCTATTGAAAGCTTTTTCTGATTCAGTTGAGGTTACCACATTTTCTCCTTTAATCTGTCAAACATCCTTGCATGCCATGACAAAGCCCATTTGATCGTGGTGCATTAACACATTGCTGCACTTCAGCCGTTGCAGAGAGGACCTTGACAATGAAAGCCAAAGCCCAGCGTGCCTCCCACTGCACAACAGGGGCCACATCCCCACACTTGACCTTCCTCAGCCCTGACCCCTTAGCCTTTCCTCATCTGTGGGAGAGTGGGCAATGCACAGGAGTCAGGGACAGCCCAAGACACCATGCACAGAACAGACGTCCAAACACGTCAGGAGACTGCCTACTGCCCTCATCCTCTGCGCTGGGCACTGGGGTCCAGCAGTGGACACCACAGGCTGGTCCCTTTCCTGATATCTGGGGCATCATGAGTTCCCCTTGGAATTGGAGGGACCACTGGTGGAGCCCTCACAGGGACTCAGATGTCAGCTTGCTGTAATATGTGAATTCTAGTGGCATTTAAGATGCTCAGGCAGTTCTCAGCGAATCCAGGCAAAGGGATAGAGACAGTGTTTCAGAAAACAAATCATTATCACATGCAGGGAACGGGGCACATGTCTCATCATTTCCCGTGGAAAACATGACGGGAAAAGCGATTACTGTCTGACATATAAGATGTCTGAAGAACTGACGCATTAGAATCCTCAGGCCTCGTGACACCGTCTTCACAAGGGAACCAGCTCCGGATGCTGCGCTTGGGCAGGCGCCCAGCACCAAGAATCAGAGAAACACAAGCAAAAGCATCCGTGGGGCGAAGTTTGTTGGAGTTAGTAACGCTGCTGGGGCGCCGGCACCGCCAGAGAGACAGGTGAGGAGCATTAACCCCAGGGCACAGCCATGGGTCTCGGGGAGTGGGCTTGTGGCTCTCACTCGTTGTGGGGACAGTTACGTCTGGGGAGCAGGGCCAGAGCATACGGAGCAAAGATCAGATCTGTGGGGAAACCACAACGTACAGGAGTTGGCAATGGACGAGACACTCCCGCCCTGGCAGGAGTGACAAGTGGGGGCTGCAAACCAAGGCCAGGAGGAGCCATGCCTCCCGGGGCAGGTCTGAGGATGGGTGACAAGCAGGTCCAGGCCAGAGATGGCCAGAGGGAGTCTGCAAGGCTGGAACCGTGGCCACATCTCCCAAGAGCTGAGGAGTCAGAGGTGCTGTGTGTGCCCTGGAGCAAGCACCAGGGCAGGGGCCAAGGATCCAACCCGCACCCAGCAGGGGCACCAGTCTGCCCTGCACCAGGGCTGGTGTCAGAGTCAGCTGCCTTCAGCCCACCTGCAGACTGGCTACCTACATCCAGCTTTCCATCCTGCCCCTCTGGAACCATCGCCTCTGTTTGCAGGGCCGGCTCAGATGCCCAGGGTGGGAAAGGGCAGTGTGACGGTGAGGAGGGCAGTGTGACGGTGAGGCTCTTTCAGACCTCGGGGACATCACACTGCCCAGCGGCTGGCAAGACCTCCTCGGAGAAGGTCCTCCGGCCACCATGGACCACAGCGGTGGGACGGCCTCTCCCATGAGGCCCGGTGAGCCGAGCTTCTGCAACCTTGGAAGGCCATGGGTGCCTTCTCCCCAGAATGGGAGGGACACTGTGACACCGTGTCAGCTCAGCAGTGCTTCCCTCTGGACTGCCATGTGGCCTTGAGGAGCCCACAGTCTGGAATCCGTGACTGTCCCAGCTCCACCTGATGAACCGCCAGGCGCCTGGCACCCCAGCCCAAGCAGGAGCTGGGAGATGCAGATGGGAGAGATGCCTGCAGCCCTGGCCCCTGGGGAGCTGCCTGGGGCCGTCAGCAGCAGGGCGGCCAGGCTGGGACGGTGCAGAACATGGTCGTGGGGGCTGAGAAGGGGACACGACGCTTCCTGTTCTCCATGGGTTCTCCTCAGAGCTGGCTCAGAGGCACCATCCCTTAAAGCAGTGAGTTCCCGCATTTACCAGAGGGGCCGGTGGCCACGAGCCGGGCAGTGGGAGGCCACCGCGGGTCACCCACTCACCTGGCAAGAGCCAGGGAGCCTGCCTGGGGGCAGGAACCCATGGCACACGTGGCACACAGGCTGGGTCCTCCCCAACGATGAAGCAGTTACTCGTGGCGGGGACGTGTGCAGCCGTGAGGAGGAATCACCACCGCGCTGACCCGCACGGGCTGCTGGCCACGCTCCCTGTCACATGTGTTTCCATGTGTCGATGTGAATCAGTAAATCCTGGGTGAAACCCAATTGTGCTCTTTCCGGAAGCTCAAGGCCGGGCCGTACCTCCTCCCACTGTTGGTGTCGCACGTGCACTGCACACGGTGTTCTGGCTGCACACCGCACTCTCTACTGCACTTTGTGGATGCTGTGTTTTTCACAAATTGAAGTTTTGCAGCAACCCTGCACTGTCGGGTGATGGTTAGCATTTTTTAGCAACCTTATTTTTAAATTAAGGTGCGCACATTGCTTTTTCAGATGTAACGCTACTGCACACAGTAAACTGCAGTGTAGTGTGAACATCACCTCACACGCACGGGAAACCGGGCATTCATGTGACCAGCTTTCTTGTGAGCCTCACTGCGTTGGCTGGCCTGGAACAGAACCCCTGGTGCCTTCGAGGCTGCCTGTGTCACCTGTCCACAACAGGGTTGGCTCAGGTTGGTCTTTGGGGTATTGGGTGAGTGCCTTGCCTCCTGTTTCTGATGAGAATTCCTGGGATGAGGTCAGAGAGCCAGCACCCTGGGCAAGTGACTGCCACTGTGCCGGGCTCACGTCCACTGTACAGTAGCCTCGAGGCTCCTCCCATATCTGATCAGGAGTGGGGCTGGAGAATCAGCCCCCAGGCTTTGCAGGCTGGCTGCCTCCTTGGGCCCCCATGGAGGGGCAGGCACTGGGCCTCTTCAGTGCTGCTCCCTGGGGACACTGGGACCACCCCGCAGTGTGGGACCACGCTCCTGCTCCCAGCCAGAGCTGCAGGGCCTCCCTCCACCTGTCTGGGCTGCGCCCCTGCCTCCTCCCCTCCCACCTCCCTCCTGTCTTCCATCCTCTCGAGCAGAAGCAGTGTGTGCTCGTGCCCCTGGGGCTGGGGGCTGTGCGGGGTTGCGCAGGGCTGTGGGGTACCTGTGTACCTGGGAGCCTGGGGGTGTCTGTCAGCTCCTCGCTCCCCAGCTGGCTCAAGTCTCTGGAAGAGTGTGGGTCAGGCTCCGTGGTGTGCATCCCTCCAAGCACCCTGACTGCGGGCCCAGCACCCAGAAAGCAGAGGGGACCGGGGCTGCGTGGGTGACGGCCCTGGGCACTCGGAACCTGCACCTACAGGAGATTCCTGGGGGTTAGCGAGAGACACAACTGCTACCCAGCTTCCTTGTCCCAGGGCAGCCCAAGGGCCTGGGCAGGAGGTGTCCTGGCTGGAATCCAGGCGGAAGCCAAGGGACAGCACTGACCAGCCTGGGGCCAACTCTAGGGCCCACCCCTGCACAGGCCCAGCCCACTCAGCCAGCAGCCGCCTGCTGCTGTGGCTGAAAGAGGCAGGGCTCAGCTGTGGCCTGGGGCAAGCCCCCTTCCTGGCCTGTAAGTCCCTCTGGTTGGGTTAGGGTTAGCCCCCGAGGCCTCCTCTAAGGGGACCAAGGCTGGTAGTGGTGTGCCACCAGGAGAGGCCTGCAGGGTTCCCGCCACTGTCCCTGAGCTCAGGGGGCGGTTGTGCTGTGTCCTGAGGCCGGGCCAGCACAGGGTCGGGCCGGGGGGCGGGCTGAGAGTTCTGCCCAGCCTGACCCAGAGGCTCCCTGCTGTCTCAGGCCTCACTGAGAGCCACCCTTGGGCGTCTCTCCAGGCCACGGCCCTCACAGGCTCCAGGTGCTCCTGGGGCCACGGGCCCCTTTAATCACCTGCACCTCTTATCACCTCGTCAGCACACAGAGGCCCAGGCATCAGGACACATCCTGTGCAGGGCTTCCCACGCCCTCTGCACTGGGGACAGATGTCTAAAGTCCCTCAAGCGTGGCCTTCTGCCGGGTGGGACGTCTGAGCTCTACATTGCCATGAAACCTGAAATCCGCAAGGCACATCCAGGTCCCCTCCCAGGGCTTAGGGCCCCCACGCCAGTGACCCTTCCTGGCCAGTTGGCCACTACGGTTTGCTTATGTGCCTCCATGGCTGTAAGAACCTTCCGTGGCCTTCGTCCTGGTGAGCTCTTAATTGCCAAATAAACATTTGCCCAGGGTGGGGCTTGGTGCTCAGGGTTAAGTATTAAATGGGCTGAAAGTCAGAGGACCCTGTGGCAGCCCTGTGGGGCCCAGGCAGCCCGGGGTGGGGGATTCCAGTCCGGCCTGGGGCGAAGGCCAGCTCAGGGACTGGGGAGGACAGAGGCAGCGGGAAATCCTGGAAGTAGGAGGCTCACGGGAAGCCACCAGAGGTCACCCCAGAGGTCAGCCAGAGTGCTGCAGGTCCTGGCAATGCGGGAAGGGGCAGGGAAAGGCACTTCCACATCGACCATGTGTCAGTCATGTGCTACTGTGTAACAGACGACCCCCAATGCAGTGCCTGGAGCAGCAGCATCGCTGACGTGTCCCAAGGCTGCCTGGCTGGCCAAGTGGGGCTCGGAGCTCATCGAGCAGCAAGGGTGACCACAGCCACTGGAGACCAGCCTTGAAAGTTTCGTCCTTTTGCCACGTTGTGTCCACTCAGAAGTGAGTCGCAGAGTCGGGAGGGAGGGTTGCTCGGGTGGTGGGCCCCCTCGGCCCTGGGCGGGGTCAGCGCGCTGGGCTGGTTTTGCTTTGCTTTCTCTTGGAAGCCCCTTGCAGGTTTTGTTTTTGCTGATGGACTGGAGGTTGGTCAAGAGCGTAAAGCGGGAGGGGTTCTGAGAAGACACACGTAGTGCCTGCGCATTCAGATGCCAGGCTGCATGCTCTCGACCCGGGGGCGGTTCCTGGCACTGCTGCCTCCCAGCTTCTTGCCCACAGGATCATGGGGACATGGGTCCTCGTCTTCTCTTAGCATTCCACCTGCTTTTCACAGGAACATGTGCGCTCTCACCCCATTCGCTTATGTCACTCCTCACAGCACCTCTGATGCAGCCCGAGTCTCCCCAGCGAGACTTTGTGCCAGCTTGGCTGGGCCACAGGGAGCCCGGATACATGGTCGAACCACATCCCGGGGGTTTGGGATGAGACTGGCCTTTAAATGGGTGGACAGACTAAAGCAGGTGCCTACCTGTGAGGTGGGCCTCATCCGATCCGTTGAATAGAACAAAAAGGCCAACCCTCCCCACTAGAGGGGACCCTCCTGTCCCTGGGCTCAGACCCCACCCACTCTCCTGGGCCTCAAGCACACTGCGGGGCTCTCGGCCTCGCAGACCGCCAGCTCCTCGCCATAAACCCCTTTCTGTCTGCGTGCATCCTGCCACCTGTGTTGCTGGAGAACCCGTCTGGGTGAAAAGAGAGGCTGTGGCCACCATGTGGGGTCAGCTGGCGGAGCTGAGGGGCTGGGGGATCACCTGGGGGGCTCCGGTGTCAGTCAGGGAGGAGGTGAGCCCACAGGAGACCCTCCCGAGGGTGTGATCCGGAGGGAGGGGTCTGGGACGGCAGGGACAGGGAAGGAGCAGCCTCTGGCGCGTCCTGGAAGACACAAGGCCCTGTGTGGTTGGCAGGCAGGATGCCCAGCGCCGAGTTGGCCAGGGCCACTCTCCGCTGCTTGGGGTCTGGGCCTCAGGAGGCCCCAGGACAGGCAAGCACTGGGTGTCACACGTTGAGGAAGCATCCCCTTCTCCTCCCCCAGGGAGGGGGCCTCAGGGCCAATCCAGGAGCGCCCCCCCCCACCCCTGTTTCTGTGCCTCCCGGAAAGGGCCCAGGCCCGGTTCTCCCCTCACTGGAGGGCCTGGGACTGCAGACGCACTGGCCAAGCTGCCTGCTGGACAAGGGCGCCTCCTGCATGCCGGCTTGAGAATGCGCCACCCCCGAGGGACAGGCCTCCCAGGACGGCACTGGGGACCTGGGGCCCAGCCAGGGCGGCCAAGCCCAGAGGCAGCCAGGCAGGGTCATCGCAGCCCACTTAAGGTTTGCTAACGACAGTAGGAGGCGTGGTCCCCCTGCCAGGCTAGGGCCCTGGGGCAAAGGTCAGATGCGCTCTCAGGCTTTCAGCTGAGTGGGTGCAGGCGGGCCCGGAGGTCAGCCTGGCATGAGGCCGACACCCCCAAGGTGCTGCCCATCCAGCCCTTCACCAGGTGACCGCGCCCTGCAGCCCACAGCTCCTGGGGGGCTCGGGGTGACCCCAGCCCCACCACAGGGAGCCAGCACACCCGCTGTGCACTGGGAGCCATGGGAAGGACCCTGGGAGGTGAGTACAGGGTGGAGCAGATGGTCTTCAGAGGACGAGCAGCCCACAGCCCAGGGAAACGGGCCTGGTTGGGGAGGGCTGGCTAGGGGTGGCGGGTTGTAAACAGCCGTTAAACTCTCCTTCTGATTGTAGGTGATTGGTTAGATGATGACTAAGCCTCCACCAGCGTGGGGGCCTATTTGGAGGAGTAAGGACCTTCACCTGCTCCTCCCTGGGCCCCAGACACCCAGCGGGGGCCGGGCAGGGACAGGCCTGAGGGGCTCTGTGGGGCGGGGCCCTGGGGGGCCATCCCCCATCCACGTCAAAGCGTCTTCCAGTACCGATGGAGAACGCTTTCTTAGTGGGGAGGAGGAGCTGGGAAGGGCAGCCCCCTGGGAACACAGGGTGGATAATTGATGAATAGCGGGAAGAGCCGGGCCTGGGCACGCCTGCTCCCTTGGGTGGCCCCGGGGGACCCGCCTTCCTGAGCTGACGCAACAGAAAGGACCCACAGGCCTTCCGGGAGCCCCAGGAGGCAGGCAGGCTGTTTATGCCTCAGGCTCCACTGGGCCCTCCTGGTGAGGAGAGGGCCTCCTCTTTCTGCTGTGGCAGGATAGGAGGGGCTGGGAACCCTTTGAACAGGCAGCTGTGTTACAGGGAAAGCTGAGCATGAAGAAGGTCCCTGGGTTTCAGGAGACAAGACACAGACCAAAGACTGGGACGGTCAAGGCCGAGGCAGACGAGCCACTCCGTTTCCCCGAAGGGAACATCTTCCCCAAATCGTGGCGTTGACCCTGATGTGTCTTCAGTTGTCACCTTGTCCCAGATGTGATTCCTGGGACCACCCTGCCATCAGGTGCAGAGTGTCCCCCACGAGGAGCCTTCCAGCTGCCCTGCCAGTGGCCCCACTTCCCACTGTTATCTGTTATTTCAGGAATAATTTTGTCACTTCAGGAATAAGTGGGAACTTCTGTGACTGGTTTCCTTTCACCCAGCAAACGCCTTTGAAGCCACCCTGTTGCCACTGGTGGTATTCCACCGTGAGGCTGCTCCACAGCTGGATTATCTGTTCTCCCACTGAGGGACACCTGGGTTGTCTCCAGGTTTTGGCTTTTATAAATAAAACTGCTGTGCACAGTTGTGTATAGTGTTTTGTCTGGACATCAGTTGTCATTTCTCTGGAATAAATGCCAGGAGTTCAGTGGCTGGCTTACGTGGTGAGTGCATGTTCAGTTTACAAGAAACTGTCAAAACAGCCTTCCTGAGCACTATCCCGTTTCATGCCCCACCAGCAATGCAAGAGCAGTCTCCGCAGCCTTGCCAGCATTCGGTGTCATTGCTGCTTTTAATTTTAGGCATTCTGATGGGTGTGTGGCAGCACCGCACATGGTTTTAACTCATGTGTCTCTGGCTCACGGTGCTGAGCATCCTGCCATCTGTGCAGCTTTTTCAGTGAAACGTCCTCCATGTCCCTTGCCCACCTTCCAATATTTTAAACTATTTACAAGTCTAATACATTCTATTTCCTTTTAAACTTTATCTGAATTAACAAAATCCTCCCAATTAAATAACTGATAGATATCTACATGAATTAAACTTATACATAGGTCATTCCAAAAATTACCTTGAATCTTCAACATTTACATACGTTTAGTAGGATTTCACCTTAAAGCAACAAACCTCAATAACGTCCTTGCTTGAACAATGATTCGGCGGCAAGCCTGGCCATCTCAGTAAGACAAGTTCCCTCACGCATTACAAAGCGTGTGCTGCTTCCATTTCAGCACAAAAAATATCAGGCCTGACTTTTTGATTCTCCTAGCCTGTCCTGTGCTGAATCAGAGTCCCCGGGGTGGGGAGGCACCCAGTCGGGGGCGGTACCAGCACAGGGACCAAGGCAGTACCCTCGACCTGAAGATTTCTGTGGGATGCTGGACAGATCGCAGCTCCAACTCTGGCCGGTTTGCTGGGCACCAGTCCACGTCCCATCACACTCCCTGTGGCCTTCAGGGAGCATCCCTACATGACCCCTGTATGGGATTTTGCATTTCTGTGGCCCTTAAGATAGTAAATATATTTTCCATTGTAGTCTGGAAATTATTAATTTGAGAGCTCCTAAGAGATGCCCTTATATTCCCCACTTAACCTAACAGGGTTAGGGCCGTGTGGCTCGTGTCCCCAGAACCTCTCTCTTGGCCTTGTCTGGGCCACAGGGGCCACTCCCCATCAGACACTGATCTGGCACGGACATTCCCTTGGAGTTGACGATGGGCCCTCAGCCCAGTGAGAGCGGCACGGGTCCAGCACCAAGGTGAAGTTCACAACTGCCAACCAACCACAGGCTGCCAAAGCTTGCTCAGAATACGTAGACACCTTCACGAAAGAAACTGAATTTACAGTTAAAAACCATCTCACAAAGAGAATTCCAGATCCAGATGGCTTCACTGGTGAAAATTCTGCCAAGGAATCAAGGAAGAAGCAAGACCAATCTCTGCTAACTGGTGCAGAAACCTGAAGAGGACGCAACCCTCCCAACCCGTTCTGGGAGGCCAGCGCGGCCCTGACAACTAACACGGGCTTCCAAGAAAACCACAGGCCAGTGTCCTTCTCGAAACAGGTACAAACAGATGCAAAGACTCTTAGCAAATTCTCAACCTGGAGAACTTTAGCCAACTGTATACAGCAATATATAAACAGGATAACATATCATGACCAGATGGGGTTTTCTCAGCAATGTGAGGCTGGTTCAACGTTAGAGAATCAGTGTGATTCACTATGTGAACACACTCAAAAAGAAAAACCATCTCAATAGATTTAAAAAAAAATTTGACAAAACCCAACATCCATTCCTGATTAAAACCAAACCAAAAAACAAAACAAAACAAAAAAGTAGGAGAGAACTTCAACCTAGTAAGATGTGGGTCCCCTGTGGACCTGTGGGGTGTGACTTGCAAGTAGAGGTGTCAAGGGGGCAGTGGGTTACGTGAGACTTCAAGAAACTCCCACACAGAAGGATAAAAGTTGCAGACAGTTTTATTGTTCATTTCAGGAACTTTATGGGAAAAACCCATAAATACCAAGTTTCCAATACATCCCAAGAGAGGACTCCTCAGACCCCTTGCCTTGCTGTGTCCACCGCCCCAGGGACCCTCACCCAACGCGAACCAGGCCTCCGCCCCACTGAATGCCTACCTTGGCCCAGACCCAAGCCTCTGGCTCAGGACTCGGCAAAGACTCAGTCAAGAACACGCTCACTGTCCCATCTGCAGATTTATTTGAAGCATGTTCAGGGCGCCCACGTTCAACATTACCGAGAAGCACTGGAGAGAAAACGTCACCCACATGAAATAAGGCGCTAACGGATAATGTGACATGAGGAGACTTGGGGCTGAAGTAGGTAGGCTCAGCAGTAAATACACTGGAAAAACACTGCATCCACTGGTCTTCAGAAAACCACCAAGAGAGCGGGAACGAACAGAGATACATGAAGCAGCCCCGTGGCACACGCAGTTGGCAGGCGCAGGGCCCCAGGGGTGCCAATGGCGGGTGGCAGGGAGACTGCTTTAATGAGGCAGGACCACTGCCCAAGGCCACGTCTCAAATGTCCTGGTTTATGGGGTCAGGCTCCTCCTGACCGCAGGGCCCACAAAAGCTGCCATGTTCCCAGGCACAATCCAGTCCTGGAGATTCCCTCCTTGCAGTCAGAGGCACAGCATCCTGAAATCCCATCATCAGTGACCTCCACAGTTCTGACGGATGGAAACAGGGTGTCATTCTGAGTTCGTGCTTGAAGCCCACGTCAACTCCTGCCAGAGGCCCCCGAGGGCCACCACGGGCTCAAGCTCCCAGGCCGCCCCCATCTAAGGAAACTCAGTGGACGCTGTCCTCCAGGAGGGAAGACACACGTGACTTGCCCCTCGGTCCCCAGTACTTACTTGGCGATCAGCCTCACACTGCAGGACTGATGCTCTATTTCCATTGAACACTCTGAACATTTAAACGTGGGGTGAATGTCCTGAGGTGGCATCCCAAAGGGGAAAAGAACCCGCAGGATTTGGGCCGGACTGCCAGTTGGCACAGAAGCCAGTGTGAAGGAGGCTGTGTTGGTTGGCATCTGAGTCAGGGAGCCCGGAGGCCGGGAGTGAGCTGATGCCAGCTGTCCTGGGCACTCACACCCCGTACCTGCAAATCCTAACCCAGCCTGCATGACTCTCACTCAGAGGCCCCAGAAATGCTGAGGGTCCTCGCCCTCTTATCAGCACACACATGATCCCATTTACCGAGGAGTTAGGAGTGCTGCTCTGTCTCTCTGTCTAGTTCAGCTCAGAGGCAGAGTCTGAAACCACACAGGCGGAAATTCCACCTGTGTCATCCTGTTGGGATAAAGCCAGCCCAGGACACCAGATAGTCCTGTCACCCAGACCCCACGGTCTTTGGGACCGACCGTGGGAACCATTCACAGCCTCTAGGAGGCACCACAAGGCCATGTGGTGGAAATTTCGTGGAAAGGGTAACCCAGTCGGACCAACAACACCAGCTCAGAGAAACCCAAGATCACACCTCTTCCCTTTTCACCCCCATTCACACTGAAAGAGGAAGTGCGAGAGACCTGAAAAGCCCATGTCACAGGTGCCCGTGCTCAGAGCAGTCGGCCTTCCTGGTCCAGGGCTCTCTGCTCAGACAAGCTGGCCCAGACACTGCTCTCGAAGTCCCCGCTCCACAGAAAGCAGCCCCTTCATTCACGATGACATCCTCGTGGGGGACACCCAGCGTCCTTTCCTGCCTGTGGGGCCCCCACCACCAAGGAGGGAACAGCCACGCCGGACACAAGGGCGGTAGTTGTCTTGCTCGCTTTTCTCCAAGCCCCTAGGCACCGCCTTCCCCAGGGACCAGCTCTACATGCCCCAGGGCGGCTTGAAAGGGCAGCCTTGGTGCGGGCCAGGCATGGGTGTCCAATGTACCCCGGCCCCACCCGTGAGAAGGGCTCTGCCTCGCCAGGAAGGCGAAAGTGGCGGAGCTGGGCCCGGGGACTCCGCACAGAGGAAGCAAACCTCACAGCGGCCTTTCCCTGCCCAGCCGTCCACCAGGCCCGAGTACGCGGTGCTGTCTCCGGAAACCGACGGGCGGCCTCGCGGAGGACCCGGGCCGCCACTCCCGCAGGGCGACGCGGACGCCCCGCCCGTCTCCAGGCAACGCCAGAGACAGCGGCGCGCGGGGGATGATGGGTAGCGTAGCCCTCCCCTTTCTCCACGGCCGGGTGCAGTGCCCTAGACTACACTTCCCAGGCCGCTCCGCGTAAGCCTGCAGATCTCGCGAGAATCCTGGGCCGGAACACATCTGCCAAGGGCGGGCTCTCGCGGCGACCGCCGGGAGTTGTAGTTTGAGGCTAGGAGTCGCGCTCCCTAGCGCCGGGTTGGGGCGGCAGAGAAACTACAAGTCCCAGGGGGCGCGGCGTGACCGCCTGGAGGGCGGGGGGTACGAAAGAGGACCCTGGAGGGTGCCGGGGTGAGTGAGGGGCCGGGGACGGGCGTGCGAGGGGCGGGCCGGGGGCGGGGGCAGCCCCTGGGAGCGGACCACCTGGCCGGGCGGGGGCGGGGCGGGGCGGGGCGGGGCGGGGCGGGGCGCGGGGTCCGGCCGCCCCACTTCCTCCGAGCTCCCCGGCCTTGTCGCCGGTTCGGGACCCCGACTTGGGGAGCCGACGCCCCGACCCCGCGGGAGGGCCCGCGAGGCCGGTGCCTCCGGCGTCGCCTGAAGTTGCCCTGATTTCAGTACGTTTATCGCCACCAAAGTGCCAAGTCTCGTCGAACAGAGTCTTGAGCGTCGTCACCATGACGATTAACTGACGTCTCAGTTTAAGTTTAACCGAGGCCGGGGTTCGGACGCGCTTCCTACAGCGTTTCCAGGGTAGCGTGTTGGCAGCTCCTTTGTGGCTGAGCGCAGGTTGCCCCTTTTGTTCGCGTCTTCCTCAGGGTCGCCGCGGTGCCGGGCGGGCAGCGCCGGGCCTCGTCCTTCTCCGCCCTCGGCCCGGCCCCCGCCGAGCAGCCTGTGCCCAGCCAGGATCTGGGCGGCCACGGTGACTTTAGAAGCTCCTAGGAGAAAATAAAATCTGGATTTTCCAGGAAGTTTCTTCCCCTGGCGCAGGCGCACTGCACCCCGCGCAGCGCACTCCTCTTCGGAGGGTGGTCTTCCGAGGACCCCCGAGGGCACCTCCCAACCCCTCCCTGCCTCGCCCTGTTCCGCAAGGTAAGCTGTGATTTGTCTCGTAATTCATTTGAAGAATGACCACTCGTCACCACAGCACTGAGAATTCAGCATCCCCAAAGCCAGGAAGCCCCCAGTTGGCTCCAGGGGTCCGCCGTTAACGTCAACACGCGTCCTTCACATCCAGTCCCGTCGTTTACAGCACTGATTCTCTGTCAGCGCGAGATGGCAGTTTTAGGACGAAAAGCAGGTGAATGAGGAGGGCCACGGTTCACATTGGTGCCCTTTACTTGCTAAGGTGACCCGCAGTACCTGCACTGATGGGCTGGGGGTCCAGCGGGCCCACCTGTGTTGTGCTTAACAGTAGGAGAAACGGAAAGACCAGCACACGCGAGCTTGGAATCTGGTGATCCCCCTGCCCCACTCCTCTCTCCAGCCACAGCCACCAGGAGGGCACTGAGTGTTTGCATGTCCACCACCCGGGCAGTGGTTACCCAGGTGAGGCTTCCTGTTGGAGAGTCTTGTCCTGCAAGCACCCAACCCCTGTTGATTGATCAGAGTAATTCCACCCAGTTACTTGATGTGTTCCTTGTTGCGAATCACAGTGGCTTCTTCACTGAAACCAGTTCTTCCAAGGAATAGTGAGAGTTGTGGAGGAACACATAGTACAATTCAAATTCTCACCAAACTTTTCATCACTTCATAGAAATTTTTGGACCCCAAAAATTAGCTTTTTGGCTCTGATGAGATTTTTAAAACAGGAAATGAATTGCTTTTATTCAGTTAGTGATTACATACAATTCACATAAGTGAAGTGCAGAGGTCCAGTTTGACCAGGTTTGGCAAGTGCATCTGACTGTATAACCTGCACACCCTTCATGACAGAGGTGTTTCTGTCATCGCTGAAAGTTCCCTCATGTTGTGGGTTTATTGTCTGTGTCCCCCCCCAGATTTTTGTGTTGAAGCCCTGGCCCCCAGCTTGGTGGTGTCTTGAGGTGGGGCCTTTGGGAGGTGATCAGTGGGAGGCGGGGCCCTTGGTGGGATTAGTGCCCCAATAACAAGACAGAGAGACCTCCCCTCCCTGCTCTGCCCCAAGGAAAGGCCGTGAGGACAGTGAACGTCTGCAGGCCAGGAAGGGCCCTCACCAGACACTGGGTCTGCTGGCACTTTGACCTTGGGCCCCCCAGCCCCCAGATCTGTGAGGAACAAGGTCTTGTCTAAGCTTCCCTGGGCTGACTGAGGCCTTGTAAGCCTTCCCAGACCTGCCCTGCCAGAAGCAGGCGCAGTTCTGATTTCTGCCGCCTCTCCTTAGTGGAGCCCGTGTTAGACCTATTTTAATGGAGCACTGGGCTGTGGGTAGCTGGATGCCTGTCCTGGAATGGCGCTTGGGTGGGCCTCTGGGGTTGTCTCGTGTGACGAGGTTATGCAAATTTTTGAACATGCATCCATCTGCGGCGCCCACTTGGACCTCTCTTCTGAAGCATCAGATCAAGTCTTTTGCCTTTTAAAAAATTTTCAAGTTGTAAAGTTCTCTGTATCTTTTGGGTACGAGTCTTGTCAGATGTTATATAGTGAATGTTATCTCCCATTCTTTGACTTGCCTACTCATTTTATTAATGGTGTCTTTTTAAAATTAACTTTAAAATTTTTGGAGTAGTTTTAGATTTACAGGAAAGTTGCAAACTGAGGCAAACATGTGTCGAAGTTAAGATGGAACAGTGCTCTGTGACTGTTACCCACCCTCCAGGCTTCAGGTCCCTTGCTTCCCCGGTGGCCCCTTTCTGCCCTGGGTCCCATCCGCGACCCCATTTTTTCATGATGTGACAGTTGAGGAGGGTTGCTCAGGTGTTTTGTGGACTGCCCCTGGTTTGGGGTTTGTTGGATGTGTTTTCTTTGTGTTTAGACAGGGTTTGTGGATTTTTGGAAAGAAGAGCCCGGAGGTGAGGTGGCCCTCTGGTCACCTCACATCGGAGGCACCTGATGTCCCCATGACGTCATGGGGGTGTCAGCCTGGCCACCGGGAGCTCCCCAGCCCCCTGCCCGCCCGTCATTTGAGCCGGTCCTTCCTTTCTGGCACCGCCAGCTGCTCCAGCTTCACTTCATCCTGTGTTTCTGCCTCAGCCTAGAATCACCAAGTTCTCGGGCGCTGGTTCATTTCACCAGAGAGCAGGGTTTGGAAACCAGGCCCGTGGCTGCGGGGGTGGGCGCTGCTGCTGGGGTCTCATTGCCTGCAGTCTGTTCGTCCGTGAGTCTGTCGTCTGTAACCGCAGTGCTTGCGTGTGACCTCCGCACTCCCACTGCCATCCAACTCTAGGGTGTGTTCATCCGTACACCCACCCTGGGAAGCACACACATCAGCTCATGGACCCTGCTTATATTCAGTTTCCTTTTATCATTGGTCTTACAGTGTCCAGTCAGAGCACTGTCTTCCGTCCCTGTCAGGGTGTTGGTGGCACAGGCTGTGATACAGGTAGATTCAGTGGTCGCAGACTGCGTTCCAGCCTGCGATCCCTGACGTCCTGGTTGGTGGTGTTGATTTTTTTGCATCTATTAAAGCCGCCTCTCTGTGATATGTATATATGTGGGTTTTGACAAATGCATAGAGCTTATATTCGCCATAATGGTGTATTTTAATGAGCAGAAGTTTTTCATATTAAGTTCAGCTTATCAATTCTTTTCCTTTTTTTGGTTCGTGCTTTCTGAACCCTATTTAAAAGTCTTTGCCTAATCAAAAGTCACAGAGACAGTTTACTGTAGAAGGTTATAGTTCAGTTTTCTGTTTGGCTCCATGATCTGTCTCTACTTGATTCTTCATGTCATGTTTGTCCACGTTTACTTTTTATTCCACGTGAGTAGCCAGTTGTCCCAGCACCATTTGTTGAAAAAACGTTCACTTCCCGACTGAATTGCTTTGGCATCTTGTCAAAAATCACTGGACTGTGTTTGTGAGGGTCTGTTTCTGGATTCTCTATTCTGTTACATTGCTCTGTCTGTTTATCTGTTCATCAATTCACACTGTCTTGTGACTTTACAGTAAATCTTCAGGTAAGATCCTGTAGGTCCTCCAACCTTGTTCTTTTTAAAAATTGCTTTGGCCAGACAAGGTTCTTTGCATTTTCATGTAAATTCTAGGATCAGTTTGTCAATCTCTTAAAAAAAAAAAAAAAAGAAAAAGAAAAAGCATGCTGTAATTTTGATTGGGATTATATTAAATACTAGATCAGTTTGGGGAGAAATTACATCTTCATAATACTGAGTTCTCTAATCCACTGACTTGGGTTAATGGATACATCATACTCTTATTATTTATATTATATACATACACGACCCCAGTGTATGTATAAAACAGTTTTAGAATTGTTGTGTGTGTGTGTGTGTGTGTGTTTATGTTGAGATGTGTAAGCCACTATGTATGTCTTTCCATTACTTGGATCTTGAACTTCTCTCAGCAGTGTTTTATAGTTTTCTGTGTACAGGTCTTACACATTTTTTATCAAAATTATCCCCAGAAACAGATTGTTTTTGAATGCCGTTGTAAATGATATTTAAGTTTTATTTTCCAATTACTTGTTGCTAGTACATAGAAATAACAATTTGCTTTATATGTTGACTTTATATTCTTGGAACACTGCTGAATTCACTTACAAATTATAGTGGGTTTTTAAGATTTCCTAGTATTTTTCATGTGAGCAGTCCTGCCGTGCGTGCAAAGGCAGGATCGCTCTTCCTTTCTAATCTTTATGGCTTGTCTTCTGTTGCCTCCGCACTGGCAGGAGCACAGGCCAAGGCTGAGCAGATAGGCACACTGGGCCTCTTCACTGCTAACATGACGTTAGCTGCAGGGTGTGTGGGTGTCTTTGTCAAGTTGAGGGTGTCTCCTTCTGTCTGTCATTCGTGCGAGTTATTCTCAGGATGGGCCTGAAACTTTGTCAGATGCTGGTTTTGCATCTGCTGAAATGGTTCCGTGATTTTTTTCCTCTTCGATCTATTAAAGTGGTGGGTTAAACTGACTGGTTTTGTTTGCTAAGCCAATCTTCTGTTCCTGGAAGAAATTCATTTGGTCATGTTGTCACCCTTTCAGTATTTCACTGAATGCAGGTTGCTAATGTTAAGACTTGTTGGATCTGCTTTCATGAGGGATGTTAATCCGCATTGTTTCCTTGAAATGTCCTTGTCTGGAATTCTGTCGAGGTCCTACTGGCCTGTCTCGCTTGCTGGCCTGGAGACAAGCTTGGATGTGTCCCCTCGCTCTCTGTTTCCCGAAAGACTTTATGTGGTGTTGGCACTAGCCCTTCCTCAGTTACTTGATAGATTTCACCAGGAAAGCTATCTGTGTTCAGTTTTCTTTGTGGGAAGTTTTAAAATGATGAATTCAGTTTCTTTAACGTAGTTAAGGCTACGCAGATTTTCTGCTTCATTTTGTGTCATTTTTGATAATTTGTATAAATACACACGATAATTTTATCTAAGTTGTTGAGTTTATTGGCATAAAGCTGTTTATGATACTGACTGATTTTCCCGCCATGTCTGCAAGATCTATGGTGATGTCTGCTCCTTCATTTCTGGCATAGATAACTTGTATTGACATTTCTTCTTTTCTTTCTTTTTTTTTTTTTTTAATGGAGATGCTAGAGATTGAACCCAGGACCTCGCGCATGCTAAGTACGCTGTCTACGACTGAGCTACACCCTCCCCCTGACATTACATTTTTTTCTTGACTCTTCTTGCTAGAGGTTGATCGATTTTATGAATCTTTTCAATGATTCAATTTTTGACTTCGCTTATTTTCTCAAATTTTTGTTCGTTTTCTGTTTCATTCATTTCCACTCTTATTTTATTATTTCCTTTCATTTGCCTACTATGGGTTTAGTTCGCTCTTCTTTTTCTGTCTTCTTAAGATGGATGCATAAATCATTGATTTTACACTTGTCTTCTTTTCTTATTCAGGCATTTAAAACTATAAATTTCTTTCTAAACACTGCTTTAGCTTCTTACACAAAATCTGATATGTTGCACTTTATCTTTCCATTAAAAATATTTTGGCATTTTCTTTGATCCATGAGTTATTTAGAAGTCTGTTGTTTAATTTACAAGTGTTTGGCGATTTTCTAAATATCTTTTGTTACTGCTTTTTAATATAATTTCATTTAGTCAGAAAATATATACTCTGTGATTTTTGACTCTGAAAATCATTGACATTTGTTTTATGGTCTAGCATATGGTCTGTGTTAGTGAATACTTTGCACTTAGGAAGGATATGTATTACACGTTTGTTGAAAGTCATGTTCTATAATTATCAGTTGAGTTAGTGGATAATATTGCCCAAATGTTTTATATTTTTACTATTTTTTTGTGTATTTTTTCCATCAATTATTGAAAGAGGGGTAGTAAAGTTTCTAATCATGGTTGTGAATTTGTCTTTTCCTTTTAGTTTTGTCAACTTATTCTTCATGTCTTTGGAAAAGTTTTATTAAGTGCATACATATTTAAGATTAATTTATCTTCTTGATGAATTTTCTCTGTTATTGTTGTAAAAGGTCCCTCTTTTTTCTAAGGCAATAATCTTGTTGAAGTATCCTTTGTCTGACAGCAGTATACCTACACGAGTGTTCTTACACTTGGTATTTGTATGGATTCCCTTTTCCATCCTGTGCTTTCAGTCTGTTTGTGTCTTTATGCTTAAAGCTTGTTTCTTATAAAGCACATGTCATTTGGTCTTGCTTTCTTTCCAGTCTGATAATCTCTACTTTTTAATATAACCATAATAATGACCATTGATTGAGACACTTCATATGCATTATGTAATTTCATTTTTTCCTGATTTGTGTAATTGAGGTGAAATATTTATAACATAAAACTTAACCACTTTAACTGTTTTTGAGTGTATATAGTCTGTGGCATTAAGTATATTTACAATGTTGTACAACCCTCACCACCGTCTCTGGAACTTTTTGATCTTCAACAAACTGAGACCCTGTCCCCATTAAACACTAACTCCACACCCCTGCCCCCCACCCAGCCCCTGGCCCCACTGTTTGGTGACCCTCAAGACCTCATATAAGTGAGGTCATGCATTATTTGCCCTTTTGTGACTTCTTATTTCACTTAGCATAATGCCATCCATGTTATAGCAGATGTCAAATTTTCCTCCTTTTTAAGGCTGAATAATATTCCATGGTATGGATGGACCACATTTTGTTTATTCACTCATTGGTCAATGGATATTTGGGTTGCTTCCACCTTTTTGGCTATTGTGATAATGCTGTTATAAGCACAAGTGTACAAATATCTCTTAAAGACCCTGTTTTCAGTTTGAGTATACACCCAGAAGTGGAATTGCTGGATCATATGGTAATTTTGTGTTTTATTTTTTGAGAACCTGCCATACCATTTTCTGTCACAGCTGCACCATTGTACATTTTTACCAGCAACGGACAAGGATTTCAGTTTCTCCACATCCTTGCCAACATTTGTTATTTGTTTTTTTGATAGTAGCCATCCTTATGGGTGTGGAGTAGTATATTTGCTGCATTTCCCTAATGGTTGGTGATGTTAATCTCTACTTTTTAATTGGAATATTTAGTCCATTTATATTTAGTAATTATTAGGGTATTTGGATTTAAATCTACCATCTTGATGTTTGATTTCTGTTTTTCCATCTGTTTCTCTGTTTCTCCTTTCCTCCTTTTTTTTTTTTTTTTTTTTTTTTGGTGAATCAAGTTTTAAACAATTCTGTTTTATCTCCTTTACTGACTGAAACAGTGATTCCAAAGACAGATAGGTAGAAACCATCTAGTCCACAGAAAAACAGGGAAAATGATTGGGGTAAAAGCACGAAGACCCTTAGGGACCAATGGGACAGTGTGACATGTCCAACACATGAGTAATTACAGAGCCCAGAGGGGAGGCGGGGGACACAGTGAGACAGAAGTGCTTGAAGAACAATGATCAGAATCTTTCTGAATTTGGTGAAAGAAGTAAAATTGTAGACTTAAGAAGCTCAGTGAATCCCAAACAGTATAAATATCGCTAAAAACACACCTAGACATCATTTTCACATTATTGAAAAACTGTAAGATTAACTTTAAAAATCTTGAAAGCAGCCAGAGAAAAACAACAGATTACATGCAGCATTGCAGAGACCATGAACTTACTGTCAGGAATGATGATGCCAGAAGCAAGTGGAGCTGCATCCTTAAAAGTGCTGAAAGAAAGATAGTCAACATTGAATTCTATACCCTTCACAAGTGAGTGTTACATACAGATGTCTTCAGAAAAAGGAACACTAAGAGAATTTGTTGCCTTCAACTGTCTGCTGCCAGAAGTGCCAGAGGAGGGTTTTCCAGGCTGCAGACACATGGTGCTGGAGTGAAACTCTAGTCCTTATGAGTGAGTGATGAGCATCGCAAAGGGTAAATGCCTGGGGAAACGTTTTCTTTAAGATACATATTTAAAGAAAAATCAGAACCTATCCTGGGTTTGTAATGCATGCAGATGAGACACGTATGACAACTGAAACACAAAGAGCAGTAGGCGCACGTGGACCTGCAGGGTCTGCACTTGCCTGACGTCCTCCATCCTCGTTCTGAGTAGGCTGTGAAACAGCAGGGATGTGTGCTGCAGTCCTTAGAGCAACAACCATGAAGATAATACAAAGAATTGTAACTAAAGAACCAAAAGATAAATTGAATGGGAATTTCAAAAAATATTCAAGTAATATAAGATGGGAAAGAGAGAGGAATAAAATACCAGAGGGACAAGTAGGAAATAACTAATAAAATGGCAGCCCTAAATCCAGCTGTAGTGTCATGCATTTGCCAAAGCCCAACAGCAAGAGTGACCCTGATGTAAATACGGACTTGAGGCAACAGTGATGTGTCAGCGTAGGTTCATCAGAGTGCCTCTTTGGGGCAAGACTTTGACAGCTGGGGATGCTCTGCTTGTGTAGGGGTGTTGGGTGTAGGAGACCTCTCTTATTTCCTGCTCAATTTTGTTGTGAACCCAAAACTGCTCTAGAAGATAAAGTCTTTTATGTACAAGGAACAAGCAGAAAGCAAATAATAAAATAGTAGATCTAAGTCTAGCCACAGTGATAATTACACTAAATGTTAATGGACTAAACTCTCCAGTTAAAAGGTAGAGATTATCAGACTGGATAAATAAGCAAGACCCTACTACATGCTGCCTATAGGAGGTTCACTTTAAATATAAAAAACACACATTGAAAATAAGTGGATGCAAAATGTGTATATATACAACCAGCATAAGAAGTCTGGAGTGGCTAAATTAATGTCAGATAAAGTAGGTTCAAGATACGGAGTATTACCAAAGATACTGGGGAAATTCTAATGATAAAGGAGTTGCTTTACCAGGAAAGCATATCGCTTATGAATGTGCCTCAAAACAAACGAAGCAAACTGACAGAATTAAAGGAAGAAATAAGCAGTTTCACCATCATATGTGATCTTAACATCTCTCTCTCTCACCAATCGTTAGCACAAAAGACCTACAGAAATCAGTAAAGACATGGAGAGTCTGAGCAGTGCTCCCAGGCACCTGACCCGATTGATGTTTGTACAGAGCTACACCCATCAGAAGCAGAATATGGATTCCTATTTAGTTTACAACTGCTGTGCCCTCGAACAAGTTTCAAAAAAAAAAGGAAGGAAAGCTGTATTTGTTTGCAAAGATCATGATTTACGTAGAAGATCCTAAGAAGTCTACAAAAAACTGCTAGAACTCTTGAGTGAATTAAGCAGAATCTCAGAAATTAAGGTGAATGTGCAAATTCTACTTGCATTTCATATACTAACTGCAAACTATTGTAAAATGAAATTAGAGATTTAATTCTTTTTACAAAGTAACAAAAAACAAAATATTTAGTAATGAGTTTAACAAAAGGTGTGGAAGACTGTCTCTTCACTAAAGGCCACAGAACATTGCCGAGAGAAATGAAAGACAGCTTGAGGTACTGGAGACAGGTAGCATGTTCACAGATTGGAAGATGGCCTGGCTCATGTTGTTACAGCATCATTTATCCACCTGAACTGCAGCAGGCTTTTTTGTCACGACAAGATGATTCTGAAGTATGGAATGCCGGTGACCTAGACTTGTCAACGTGATTGAACAGAGCAGGGCTTTAATCCACCAGGTGTCAGACTCTCTGTAAAGCTTCAGTAGTTGAGGCTGTGCGTCCTTGGTGAAGGAAAGACACGTAAGTGAGTGGAATAGAATAGAAAGTCCAGAAATAGACCCACACACTGACAGCTGATTCCCAACAAAGGTGTCGAGATAATTCAACGTAGAAAGGAAAGTTTTTTTAATGAATGGTCCTGCAGCAACTGGATGTACATAGAGAAAGAGAGAGCCTTGATCTTTGCTTGACACCATCCTCACAAAAGCAGTTCACAATATACAGACTGAGACTATAAAACTTGTAGAAGAAAACATAGGAAATCTTTGTGACCCTGAGGTCAAGGCAGGGATTCCTTAGGATGCAGAAAGCAAGAACCATAAAAGAAAAAAACCGATGCATTCAATTTTATCAAAATGTAAGCATTTGTTCTCCTAAAGATACCCATAAGAAAATGAAATGGCAAGTCACAGATGGGAGACAACGTTTGCAGTGCATTTACCTGACAACACATGAGGAACTAGCACATAATAATAGACAACCTGACTGAACAAGGTGGCCCAGAGGTGCGGATGGTCATGTCACAGGAGAGGTGGGAAGACTTGTGTACGCTGGGAAGCAGAAGAGAGATGCTGACTGTCGTTGGTTACCAGGGAAATGCAGGTTGAAACATTCAGGAGGACCCGCTGCTCGCCCACCAGTGCGAGGCCACGAGCTGGCAAGGCTGGAGCAGCTGAGCCGCGTACCGTGCTGGTGGGGGTGTACACACGGCCGCCACTGGAAGACAGGTGGGCAGCTTCTCAGAAGGTCACCTGGGCCCAGTGGTTCCGGGCCTAGGTATTTACCCAAGAGAAAGGAAGACTGGTGTCCATGCAGAGGTGGCACAAGAACATCCCTGCGGCATCACCCAGTCACCAAATGTGGACACCGCCCCGGCCCATCGCAGCAGTGGGCCTAGGACATCCTCACCACAGACACCGTCCGGCCCCAGTGGACGATCTAAAGATCGCCGTGGGAAGGGAAGGAGCCAGGCACAGGGTGTGTGTGCGGTGTGGTCCGCTCGCCTGAAGCCCGGAAGACACAGCCTGATGTACAGGGGCAGGGCAGCCCAGGGGCTGGGCCAGGGGCTGAGGGAGGGGGCGTCCCACGGGGTTTGGACGCTTTAAGTGATGCGGTACGTAAACGATACTCAGTAGTGTTGACTGGATGGCAGACGGAGGTGCTGGTTGAGATCTGACTCCTGAATCGAAGGTGTCAGTGCGTCCGCGACATCAGTAGTAGAGAAGGTGCAGCAGGAGAAGCCTGTGTTTTTAATGGGATGGCGTGATGGGGGTGGGGAGGGGCAGCGTCCTCTGTCAGCACTGGACTGAACTGGCATAAAGCCAGTGACCCCGGGACCCCGGCCTTCACCCTCCACCTGCTCAGCACCAGGGCCCCGAGGCCCTGGGCCAGTGGAGCCAGAACAGCTCCTCATCCCCCAGCCTCAGGGCTTACTTTTCAGACGTCTGAGAAGCTGTCTCTGGGACCTGACCCTGTTCCCTGCTCATGCCCGACGTTGTCACGTAAAGTCTTTTCAGAGGTGACCTTTACGTGTTCGGGACAGATAATTGTGATTACCACCTTGCAGGTGAGAAATCTGTCAGAAACCTGACTAACGATTTCCTTCAGGGGCTGTGAAGGTTGGTGTGTTTTTCTCTGGCCGCGTTCTGTACGACACCAGGAACCCTGAGCTGCATGGGCTGTCAAGTTTCAGGTGTTTTTCGTGTTAGGAGGTGTCTTTCCCTTGTGGTCCCATTTGCCTGTCTGCACTCTGTGCCCACAGACGATCAGAGCGTTTGTGCCCCAGCACTGCCTGCGCCCTGGCTCCTCTCCCCCAGCCTGACGTTGCTCACACCCTTCCCATAATGACAGCAGGGCGAGCAGGTGGATGTGCTCGAGATGCAAAGTGGCATCCATACCCCTCCCCTCAGTCCTTCTTCCAGGAAGCAGCTGAAAGCGGTAGAGGAGGGAGTGAGTCTGCCCAGCCTCTCTGGCCCCGGCCCTGGGGGCTCCTTCTGGGCAGTCCTGTCAGAACTTGAGCCCCTGAGGCCGAGGCCCTGACCTGGTTTGGCTTCGCTTGACCAGCGGTGGGGCCTCACCAATCAACCTCAGTTTGTAGGCCTCAGACTGAGGGTCTGCCAGGCTCCGGGACCCTGACCCCCTGGTGCTCAGCACCCTTGCCCCGACGCCTGAGGGCCTGGATGTCTGCAGCTCGTGGCCAGGAGGGCCAGGTAAGGGTCCTCTGCCCCGGCCCCGGCCTGGTGCCCTGCTGGGAAGGCGACATCTGTGCCCACACCGTGCCCTCTCCCGCAGACCCCGTGCTCCGGAACATGGTGCCACAACGCGCCATCCTCCTGGCCGGTCTTCTGGTGGAAGTTGCCAGCAAGTCCTCAGAGAGTGTGGTAAGCACCTGCCTCATGGCGGCAGGGCTGCAGGTGGGCTCTTTGCCCGGGGGTCTCACCCTTCCTTTAGGCGTCACCCTTGCCCCGGCCCCAGAGATGCCGACCCTGCCCACTGTCGGGGTCGGAGGGAGGGCAGCAGACAAGGCCCCATGCTGGTACCTGGTCTGTTCTGCCTGCTAGAACCTCCTTTCTCTCTTTGCCCAACTGGACCACTTGCTGGAGCTGGAATAGGGTCTCCACAGGGCAGGCGAGGGACAGATGTGCGCTCCAGGTGCACTACAGCCAGGTCGTGGCTCTCCCGAGCTGGGACACGGGTGGTTTTGGGGGCAGGGGGGCAGGGGGCCATGTCCGCACACTCAATGCTTGTCCTCCAGGATGGTGGCCCTTCCAGCAGCTCTGCCTCTGCAGGGTTGGGGCCAGGACAGCTGGGTGTCCCTCTTGGGCTTGGCCTCCACACCAATGTGCTCTGACAGTTCCTCAGTCGCTCTTAGATGCCCTTTGCCAGTCACCGTGTTCCCGCCAGCTCAGCTGGGAGGAGTGCACGGAGTAGAGCCCTTGGAAGCTCCCTCGAGGCCCCCCGGTGTCTGGTCTGTAAGCACATGGACCTGGCAGGCATGCCTTCACCCCTCGAAATGCTGCCCTAGGCCAGACGCCTCCTCTTTGGGGGCCAAGCTGGAAACCCCTGACGGAGAGGTGTCTGTAGAATTGCAGAAACATCAGAGCAGCACCCAGGACAGCAGGCTCTTTGGTCGGAGTGCAGAGCAGACACACCATTTTGGCCGCCCAGGCCTCTCACCAGAGGGACCGGGGGCCTGGGTTTACCTCCCTGTTTCACCATAGTCTAGAAATGCATGTGCTTCCTTTTCAGGAAGGGTCTAGAGTTGGTGCTGAGCAGGGCTTAGCAGCTTAGCCCTTCCATTTTCAAAGCCACCATTCATCTGCAAGTGGCAACTAACATAAATAACTTCATAGTTGAAGTGCCCGCCCTGTGCCTGCCTGTGGCCCACAAGACAAGAGGCTGCAGCTCTGCCTGGGACCCAGGAGACCCACGTGAGAGAGGCCCCGAGGGGAGAGTGGGCAAGTGGGGAGGAGACGACAGGGCACCTGCAGGGTGGGAGGCCCTCAGGACTGCCCTTGCCCACCAGGCTGCTCCCAGCCCAGACCCATGGCCAGAATCTCTGGGTGGGCCCCAGGGAGTCTCCTTCCCAGCTCTGGGAGTCCAGATGCCAAGGTCCAGCAGGACACTTCAGTTGTTTATTCAGTCATCAAACACTTGCTGGGGAGACCAGGGAGCGTCTGTCAGGTGTGACTGTGTGTCCTTACCTCGCTCTGGGTTGGCAGGCCTGATGCTGACTAGAAGAGACCGGAGCCCTCGGCGTTGCGATGAGCTTGAGAGGAGCCCCCTCACGGACGCCACCCCTCCCCTGCCTGGCCTGCCTGGCCTGCACTAGCCGCCCAGCCGCCCAGCCGCGGGGTCTGGAAACTCACTGCCATTTCCCCTCCAGGGTCAGCAGCCTGAGTGTTGTATGGACATGGCGGACGCCAATGCCACCTGCCCAGGCACAAGCCTGTGTGGCCCAGGTAAGCTTTGGCATGAGCTCATGTGAGCAGGGGGCACACAGACCCTCAGGAAGGAGGGGTGGAGGGGCAGCAGAGGCAGTGAGGGTGGTGGGGCCTTGTGTGAGGCCTCCTCCCTCTTCCTGGATGGCGGAGGCAGGACCCCGTGGGGAGACAGTGCCCTGGGCAGTGGGAGGTGTGGGCAGGCAAGACTGTTGAGCTGGACCTGAGAACAAGCTGACATAAGACAGAGTAACAGCAAAGCACACAAATGTGTACGGGCGTGCATGACACGGGGGTGGCTGGGTGAGCAGCCGGGCCTTGGTGCTCGCGCATCAGCTTGAACAGGGGCGTTTGGGGCAAGTGAATGCAACATGGGCCTTGAAGGAAGGCGGGGAATGGTAGCGAGCTCGCCTGAGTTCCGCTGCCTCCTGGTTCAGGGAGGGCGTCTCCCATCAGGGGGTGTCTCTCACGTCAGAGGCAACGTCTTCTGGTTTCCTTCAGGCCCCACTTGGAACTTTACCTTCAGCACGTTTCACATTAAAGTAAAGGCCAGGTTGGTAGCTGTGGAGAGAAACTGGGTTAGAAGTTGTGAGATAAGAGCTCCACAAAGGGGAGAGAAAACACGATGAGACAAGCAGAGAAGACCCAGAAAAGCGCCAGGTCCCCGTCTCACTGGCCCTCAGTCCTGGGACAGGCCATCCTGTTTGACATGTTGGCGCGGGGGTTGCAGGTGGCTTCCCACTGAAGGGAGGCCTCTGTGTGTGGAGGGGGGGACAGCTGTGGGAACTTTATGAGGGGCCCATACGCAGCAGGTGACGTCCCTGAGTTCACCTCAAGTTGTCCAGCCTCAGCTTTCAGGGCTTCTGGAAAAGGACGGTTTTAGTTCTTGGTGATTCCAAGTCAGAAGTGTCGGAGAACATGGAAGCGTTAGTTGGGAGAGCTGGAGCCAGATATGGGAGGAGAACGGGAGAATCCAGGATCTGGCCCAGCAGGTGGATGGCCCTCAAGGACCATGAACAGGACTGGGACCTGCTGTCCCCCAGACCAGTCATCGTCTCCTGAAACGCAGTTTCTTTCTAAATCCCCTCCACTTCTACCAAGAAAAATCACAGCAAGACTAATTGCTTTCTAAAAAATAAATAAATGCATGTATTTTTTTGGTTAGTGGAGGTGCTGGGGGTTGAACCCAAGACCGTGTGCATGCTCAGAATGTGCTCTGCCACTGGACTGTACCCCCACCCTCCAAGACTAATAGCTTGTAAAATAGGTCTAGCCTCACATGAAGAAATTCTGCCTTTGTCCATAAACCCTATAGCAACGGCAACAACCAAACCCCAAACCCCGAATCTAGCTTCGCCAAACTTGGCCTGATTGTCTAAGTAAGTTCAGCAAGAGCAGTGACTGACCACATGGGCTCTTTTGAAGTCTGGTTTGCTAGACCTTTTCACAAGGAACCAAGACTGGACTCTTGAAGGCCTTTCAAGTCCAGGAAGCCAAGCCAAGGACTCACCACCAGACTTCACCTGCAGTGCCTATAATTTTGGGTGAATTCCCCTCTTCTTGAGTTCCCCATATCCTGGGGTTCCTGGCTCTGCCGGGAGGCGACTTTCCTTACTTACTGGGTGAGGCTGGGAACCCAGTAAGTCAGGCACCAGGCTGTTTTTCCAAGGGGCTTTATGGCTCCGTGAAGTCAACTTTCGCTCCTTAAACTTGCCTGGTCACTGTCCTGGCCCCCAGCCGTGGTTTGCCCCTGCACACACAGCCCAGAGGCAGCAGAGGGAGCAAGGGTCACTCCTGGGCTGGGGGCAGTGCACTGGTGGGGGAGGACCTTGTCCCTCGTGGAGGTGGGAGGTGGGGGTTCACCTCTGGTCCCTCCAGAGGTGAGGCTGTATATACAGCACCTGTCAATTTCAGGTTCCCCTTTCAGCCTCTGAGGCCATTTCCATGGGAGTCCCCGAGTGAGAGAGGGCTGGCTGTGGTTCCCGTCGAGGTGGTTCTTTTCCTGGACTCCATCCAGACTAGCATCCTTGAATGAATGTGCTTTTACAAACTCAAAGCGTAGCACTTTCCGAAGACAGCCTGCTGATGCGGGCTTTGAGCTGAGCCCCTGTCTCTTGGTCACAGGTTGCTACGGGCGCTGGAGCGAGGACGGGACAGTCAGCTGCGTCCGGTGCAGGAACGGGACCCACAACAGCTCCGAGTGCAGAAGCCGTAGGTCTTCACCCGGTCCCCACCCCCCCCACCCCACGCCCACCTGCCTTCTTCTCACCGAGGGTCCACACCTCCGAGTTCTGAAGGAGGGGGTGGGGATTGTGTCTGTTGTCTCCACATCTCACCCTGGGCCACTGTCTCCCAGGGGGCACCCCCCAGGAGCCCTCTCCCCAAAGCCTCTTGTCCATTCAGGACAGCTGTGGGGTGAGGGCTGCTCTGCCTCCACCGCCACTTCCCTTTCTCATTTCTGGCCCATGATTGCTGTTGGGGTTGTGCCTCCGGCTCCCTGGGGGTCCTCAGAGGGGTCCCCTTGCGTGGTCCAGGAGCTCACCCTGGGTCTGGGCTGCCTGTGCCACCAGCAGCACCGACAGCTCTGCTCCCCTGCAGTCACTGGCCGGGGTGCACAGTCCCCTGTGAACAGGAGCGCAGGGATGCCCGGGCGGCCGAATTTCGGTAAGTTTCTTCTTCACCAGACCACCCCCCCACCCCGGAGGAAGCAGGACAGCATCTGAGCCATTCCCAGTGCAGACCCAACCACGGATGCTGGCCACAGCAGGGCCTCGTCCATGGTCAGGGTCAGGGTCCACCCCAGCCAAGAGCTCTGTGTACCAGGACCCAGCCCCGGCCACCTGCTCCGGACAGTCTGGAAGCTGGGCTGGCTTTGAAGTCAGGGTCTGGGGCTGATTAAAAAGGGTGGGGGGAGGCTGGGGTCATGGCTTGGGCCCATGGTGTGCCCCTGAATGGTCTGCTTAGTGGAAATTCTTACAGCTGCACATCTTAATCCTTTGCCTTGCTCGTAGCCCTCCTGGCCCCAAGGTTGCTGGGAGCCGAGGATGGTGGTTCTCCAAGATGGGAGGACACCGTCAGGTCCCCTTGCCCGTCTCTGGTGGCTCTTCTACGGTGTAAGTCTCACAGGAGACTGCGAACACTGCAGGCTGGACAGACATGCCTGCACACCACTCGGTCCTCAGGGGCAGTCACAGGACCCCTCCTGGACACTCGGGTCCCTAGCCCACTCCTGCTGCCAGGCACCCATTGTACCTGAGATGCCCACGGAAACTACAGGGAGTGGCTGGGCTGTGGGGTACAACTGCAGGGGCGTGGCCAGGCTGCAGGGGCGTGGTGCCCAAGCCACCAGTGGCCACTGCAGTCAGGGAGTGGGACCTTCCGCAGGGTGTGGCCACCTCTTCTGAGGTGAGTGTGTCGTGATGAGGGTCGTGTTCCCCCTAGACCCTGGTCCTTCAGCAGAGGATGTGTTGGACCAAGGCCAGACCGAGGGTTCAGGCCTTCCCCGCAAGTCTCAGGACCAGAAGCAAGCGGCCTGGTGCTGACATGGGCCACGGAGGCCACTACGCCGAGCAGCAGCATTTTGGGGTTGGAGCTCAAACAGCCTGACGTTCTTGCGACACGAGGCTGGGCCTTACAGCAGAGGGTGGCTGACAAGGACGCTGCGAGTCCAGCGTTGAGCCCGTTTCTGTTGTGGCAGATCTGGGGCCAGTTTAGCTGGAATTCCTCCCTCTGCTCCAGGATGGCCGTGTCTGGCCTCGTGCCTGTGTACAGGGTCAGAAAGGCGCTTCCCACAGGCACCTAAACACATTCCCCCAGCTGTGGGGTCACTGACCACCCAGCCCTCGGCCGTCAGCCTGTGCTGACCCTGTGCAGGTAAGGGAGGCACTGGGAGGGCCGCTCCAGGTGACAGCCCGCAAGCTCCAGACAGGCGGTACCGGGCCCTGACCCACAATCTGTGCCGAGTCTCAGGAAGAACATGGGGAGCTCAGGCTGGAGGCACTGAGCCTCTCAACGTCCCACCTCCCCATGAGAACCCGAGGCCTGGAGGGTTGGCTGAGTGTGTGGAGAGACCCAAGCCCCTGTGTGCGGGAGCCCAGGTGTGTTCACGGCCTCCCAGACCCCCGGCTGCTGCCGGCAGCCCTGGCTTTGCTTGCAGGGGGCCCTCAGGTGGCAGCCTCCCTCTTCCTGGGCACGTTCCTCGTGAGCTCGGGCCTCATCCTCTCCGTGGCCATGTTCTTCTACCTCAGGCGTGCCAGCAAACTGCCCGCAGTCTTCTATGGAAGAAACAAAGGTGTGTCCTGCCAGAGGGGCCCCAGGGGCACAGAGTGGGGCTGGGGCAGCAAGGGGACGCTGGGCTGTCATGGGGCTCTTGTGTCTGAGAATAAGGGGCAGTTGCCTCTTCAGAATGCTCCGTGCAGACATCGTGGGGTTCTCAATGTGAAGGGCGTTGGCGTGGCTGTGAGCACCCAGGGCTATGTCCTCTCCCCGCCCCGCCCTGCTGGGGTGGGGGCTGCAGTCTTTGAGGGCCAGCTAGTCCACTCTGCTGAGAAGGCCGGGGGGCTGAGGCCTGGGGAAGGGGCAGCTTGCCCCTGAGTGCTGTGGGGACACCCCCACCCCGGGTGCAGCAGGAGATGCAGCTGGGCAAGCTGAGGGCACTGCTGGGCACAGGCTGAAGGTGGGGCTGGACAGAGCCTAGAGTGGGGAAGACCTTCTGCAGGCCTGTGGACCCTGCCAGGCTGAGACCTCCCCGGCTGAGGGAGCCCCCCGGCTGAGGGAGCCCCTAGGCTGAGGGACCCCCCCAGGCTGAGGGACTCCAGGTTGACGGACCCCCCCCCCCCCAGGCTGAGGCAGTGGTGTGGCCTCCAGGTGACGCCTGTGCTCTTTCCTGCAGCCCCCGCCCTGCAGCCTGGCGAAGCAGTAAGTACCTGAAGGGCTGGCTGAGGCCTGCATCTGTGCGCCTGGGCCGGGGCAATCTGTCCGCATTCTCACTGTCCCTTTTCCCCTTTTCAAGGCTGCGATGATCCCCCCGCCTCAGCCCTCAGGTACGTCAGCGCTTCCTGTCCCTTGCCCTGCTGGGGCGCCTCGTCTCTGGTGGGAATTTCAAAATGCCAGGCCCCCATCACCCACGGCTGTCACGCCTTTTCCCTTTTGTTTCTGAGACAAGGAGTCTGTCGAGAGGATTCCCAGCACAGGTCAAGGGGTCACCTGGCTGCCCTCAGCCCTTCTCCGAGCCCCAGCTCTACCTGAGCAGGGGGCAGGTCAGCGAGCACAGGGCCTCCCGCGGCCCCTCCTGAGTGGCTGGCACTTCAGTTTTGTTGCGTCAGATGTGTCACAGCGTCAGGCCACAGAGCAGGAGTCACTGGCTTCCTCTCCAGACCTTGCTCTTACCACTGTGCAGAGGTCTGGCGTGGGGACAGGTGAGGACGTCCCTCTTCTCTGGGGACAGATAAGTCACTTGGTCAAGACAGATTTGCCCTGTCCAGTGGATCACGCGTCTGAGCTCTCTAAGGCAGGCCGGGCACAGACGCAGGCCTGCATTACTCTCCTGGGGCGGCTGCAACAAAGCATGCAACCAGGGAGGGCTTGAGAAAGCAGAGATGCCTCCCCTCACAGTTCTGAAGGCCCGAGGCCAGACAGCTAAGTGTGGGCAGGGCCGCACTCCCTCCGGAGGCTCCAGGGCGAGGGCCTTCCTGCCTCTTCCGGCCCCTGGGGGCTCCAGGCGCCCCTGGACTTGTGGCTGCCTCCCTGCAGCCTCTGCCCCACCTTCACCCAGCTTCTCCCCTCCCTCTCTCCTCCTCTCTGCCTACCTCCCCCCACTAGGACACTGGTCACAGGATTTAGGGCCCATCAGACAATCCCATCTACAAAGACCCCCTTTCCAAGTGAGGTTGCATCCACAGGTTCAGGGGCTTCGGACGTGGACACGGGCTGGGGGGCCGCCACCCAGCCCTGGAGCACCATGTGCCCTGTGCCTCTGTGTTTCTGGAGAGCCAGGCCCTCGCCCAGGCTGAGGGGCACCGGGTGTCCAGGCCCAGAGAAGCTCTCCCCAGCACAGCGGCTGCACAGGAGCTGGGGCTCAGTGGGCGGTCCTCCCTCATGGCGGTTCCCCCCACTCCCACAGGCTCCAGTGAGGGCCACAGCCTTGGGCCCTCTCTGCGGCCGGGGCCCGCTCTGACCCCACCTGTCACTGGCCCTGTTTCAGTGCGGAAGCCACGCTACGTCAGGCGCGAGCGGCCCTTGGATGACAGGGACGTGGGTCCCACTGCTGTCTCCTCAGTGGAGGCCCGAGTCAGCAACGTCTGAACCCACACGTCGCCGTGGAGGGAGCCCAGCGCACAGAGGCCAGGTGCTGCTCAGCAAAGCCTCGGGACGGGCCTGGACACGGCCCTGGCTCAGCTCATCCGTCTCTGGCCACAGACGCTAAGTGGGAGCTGGCTCACCTGCAGGCTCTTCCTCTCCACACATGGCTGCTCAGTGTGACTGACCTGGAGCATCAGCCCAGCCTCTGTCCCTGAAACAGGCTCAGCAACCAGGCCACGTGGGGTCCGGGCCCCTTGGGAGAGACAGTTCCCAGGGGCCAACAGACTGCGGGGCGCTCCTCCGCCCTGGAGCACACGGTGGGCAGACCCTCCACACTCACCGAGAGCAGTGAGGCCGAGGCCTTCAGGTTCCAGCCACGTCCAGACAGCTGTGGAAGTGAGTTGTCTGGTTTTCTGCTGACTTTTGTCTGTTGTTAAGCGGAAATGCGTTTTGTACAAAAGTCCAAGAGGCCCAGCTGTCCTCATCTGCTCCGCCGCCTGGGCCCCAGGTGCTGCAGGTCCTCGTCCACTTGGCGGCGGACGCTGGCCTGAAGCTGCTGGAGGTCAGGGCCCCTACACGGACGTGTCCACCCAGGGCCACGTTTACCTGTGACTGCTGCCTGGACTGGCTGGTCTCTCCAGACCTGCCGGCCCATCCTAGCTGCCACCACCCTGTGTGTCTCCGGTCTGGGCTGGCTGCAGATGGCCGTGTTCCAGTGGAGAGAGGATAACTGGGGGCCACCGGCTGCACACCGGGCGGGGTGCAGCCTGTCCTTCCCAGACCCTCAGCTGGGACTCACATTTTCTCCTTCAGCGTCTGGTCCGCGTCCACGAGGCCTGAGGCAGGGCCTGCGTGGCCAGCCTCCCGTGCTCTTCTACACAGTGATGCCTGTCTAGAGCATTTACAGTTTTCGGGCACGAACTTGTTCGTCAGGACATGAAGGGGCAACTTGTCTGGCAGCTGAGCGTGTGCCAACTTAAATCAGCGTCAATAAAACCACTCAGGGCTTTCTCGCTGACCCAGGGTTCACCTGTTTCTAAGCAAGAGTGAAGCCCCACTGCCCTGAGCAGGGCAGGCTGGCCTTGGGGTACAGTCCTCTCCTTTGCTCTTCTAGCTGAGGACAGTGTCTGGATCCAGCCCAGGAATCCCAGGTGTCTTGAGGGCTCGGGGCCCCCACACCTGAGAGGGATGGTCACCGAGGGCCTTGTCCTCTGCCCAGGCCAGGGAGTCCTAGCTCTGGGGCCACATGCTGGCAGCCATGCTCCCTCCACACGTATCACACGTGTGCTTGCACAGCCTGGTAAAGTTGAACTTGCCCACCTGCTCAGAGGGAACCCACAAGCCCACGTGGCACAGCTGCTCCCTCTGTCTTCAGGGTGGAGAGTGAGCAGGTGTGTGGGCACTAGGTGGGCCCGCCAGGCCCTGAGGGTGCTGAGATCCCATGCAGGGAGGCCTGGCCACTGCCCCAGGTGGCCCATCCCTCAGGTATCCTTGTCCCCTTGCCCCTGGGCACTGACTGTGCACTGAGGAGCTCACAGTGACCTCAGAGCTCAGGCGTTCGCAGGAGCCCTCAGGAGGGTGTTCCTGGAGGATGGAGGACACTTCCTGGAGGCAGCGTGTGACCCTGAATCACGATACCCGTGGGAACCCCGGGCCCATCTTACACAGGCTGGCCCTGCTGTCACAGCTGCCCCCCTTCTCTGAGCCCCCACCCCCCTCTCTGAGCCCCCACCTCAATATGAGCCCCCACCCCCCTCTCTGAGCCCCCACCCCAATATGAGCCCCCACCTCCCGCTCTGAGACCCCACCCCAATCTGAGCCCCCAGCCCCTTGTCAAGCCCCTCATGGAACGTTCGGGGGAGCCCTTTTTCTGGGTCCCCTTTTGTCCTACAGTCACCCCACATCTCGGACTCCTAGTGAGTATAGGTCTGGCTGCCCCTCCCATCTCGCAGTGGCCAGCCCCTCCTGGGGTCCTGTGCCCAGGCGGCCCACTCTGTGCACCCACCTCCTAACACTGTGGTAGTGGCTTCCTTTTGCTGACTAACCGCTGTTGGCTCGCAGTGCTTTTTCCTAGTGCTGTTGGAGGCTGGGCAGCCTCTGGGGCTCCTGGACTCCCCACTGAGGTGGTCACTGGGCACCTGCCAGGGCAGTGGGGATGATTTGGGCCTTCCCTCCCCAGGGCGGACTCCTGCTCTCAGCCTCACCAAACCCAGTATCCCCTCCCCACAGCCTCGTGATTGGGGTCCCATCTCAGGAACAGGGTGGCAGTGAGGAGTCACAGTCCAGGCCACTGGCCAGACCCTAGCCCTTCCAGTACAGGCCCCACATCCTCCATCCTGGCCCCCACCCTCAGTCCTCATGCCCTCACCAGCCCCTAGCCTGGCTTCTGCATAGATTGGCCCTGTGGTCTGCTAGGACCCCAGGCTGACTGGCTGGAACTGCTCCCCTATCCCCAGGAAGATTTCCGGATCCCCTGGCAGGATGGGGCTTCCTTGGAGTCTCTGCCCTACGTGTGTAACTGAGGGTGCTGCCACCAGGCACTCACCTAAAACAAGTTTTTGTAGCCAGGCTGGTCCCTGACTCACCCCTCGGGTGCTCCCAGCCCTGACCTCTCACCCTATACCCTGGACCCAGAGCAGGGAGTGCCCTCCTGGCCCCCGAAGGCTGCAGGTGGGGAGGGGTGGGTGGGGGCGGCAGAAGCCCAAGTTTTGGGGGCTGTGCTTATGAGAAGCCATATGGATGAGATGGGGCAGGACGGGGCTGCTGGGGGTGATGGGGCGTCAGTGAGATCACAGGTGGGCGGGGAGGACAAGCTGAGCTGAATAGGGAGTGGGGAGGCTCTTTGCAGGGACCCTCTGGAAGGCTCACCCAGGAGCTAGGTGCCACCACCTTGGACAGGGTTGGTGAGCAGATTTCTTTCTGGAGGGGCTGCTCAAGTATCTCAGGGTCCATAGGGGTAGGGGAGAGGTTTTATTAAGGCATCCAGCTGCACCCCAGACCTGCCCAGACTGCAGAGGCCTACACTGACCCCCAGCCCCACCCCAGACTCTGATCTCTCACTTCTGACTCCGCCCTCGGCCACTCAGCCTGCCAGGGAGAGGACAGAAGGCCAGCCAATCCCAGAGGCCCCAGGCCGCGCCCCGGCCAGCAAGATCCCAAGCGAGTATATAAATACACCTGCCAGGAGCCCACGCCCAGAGGACTCACACCTGCCTCAGACAGCGCTCCACACCTGCAAGGGCACACCCATTCCCCTGTGCTCCACCTGCCCCGCACCGCTGGTGACGGCCAGCCCTGGAGAGGAACACCTGCCAGCTAGAGCTCAGGCCAGCCCGCCCCGGAGGAGAGGGAGCCAGCACTGCTGTGACGGGAGGGCTCGGGGCCTCAGCCTGGCAGAGCCAGCCAAGAGGGCCATGCCCGGGCCCCGCTGACCCCAGCGACCAGGTAAGGCCAGCTCAGCTGACACTACTTCTCATCTGTACAGGCTCAGGGTGGGATACCTCCCTGGACAGGTGGGGCCTCAGTGCCAAGGAACTGGTTATGTGGCGTGCGCTGGCTAGGGGAGGGCAGCCCGAGGTCCCCCCAGACCTTGCTGAGGCTGTCACCTGGCCTGCGGCAACTACTGCCACCATGTTGTGGTGACATCTCATGCTGCAATGCCAGGGGCACTCAAAACATCACAGTGATGTCATCGTGACTCACAGTGTTCACCGTGAGTAGGCAGCAACACCTGAGCCTTAATGGCACGCCACTTCGAAGTCATCCTGCCAGCTCCCCTGGACTGACCAGCAGCTCAGGGTCAGGTCCCCTCTGGGGGAGCCTCCTTGGCTCCATGACGTCACATGGCCCCTTTGGGTTGTCCCAAAGGCCCTGGCCGCCTCTGTCCTCCAAGAAGGTGATGGGCAAGTCAGGACCCACGTGGCTGCCTGGGGTGGAGACCTGGGCCCAGTGGACAGGCAGCAGGCAGGTCGCCTGAGCTTCACCAGGGAGATGGAGGCCGGGTTTCCCATGGAGAGGGGAGTCGGTAGGAAAGAGGACAGCCCACCACCTCCTAGACGGCAGCTGTGGCTGGTGTGACCCTCGGGGTGGTAGGCCAGCCTAGAGAGGAGGGCTGGGGCTTGTCCACCTACCACTCCCTCGCTGCAGGGCATTTCCAGGCCCTGAGGGCCGGCACCAAGCCCTCCTCACCAGCCAGACAAGCTTGCCCTGCAGGTTCGGGCTGTGGCTGTGAGGCAAACCCCCTCCTCAGGCCGTGGCCACCATCCCTGCTCAGGCCCTTCCCATCTCCCGCAGCCTGACCAGCTCCAGCCAGTTCCCAGATCCAGAGTCTTAACACCTCCCCTACCCAGCCAGGCCTGGTGCCCACCCTCACACAGCTGCCCACGGACTTGGTGTGCACCAACCACATTAGCTGACCACTGGGATCCGTGTTCAAACCCACTTCACCTGACCCAGGGCCACACCCCTCCTGTGAGAGCCCAGGCCCCTCTGGCTGTTGCCACCCCCGTCCCCGGCTACCTTTTCTGCGTGTGTATCACACCAGCCTGGCAGAGCCCAGAAGTAAATAGTACCTGTGGTGGACTGTTGTCATCACCTTTATTTCTGCCCAGTGGCATGGCCAGATAGGCAGTGAGCACATGGCCTCCATCCTCAGACCCGCTCTAGGCTGGCCAGGCTGGGACACCCCCAGGATGCTCACACCTGACTCAGCATGTGAGGAAGTGGGGAGGTCAGGGTTACAACTTGAGCAGAAAGACCTTAAGCCAGGGACAGGCAGGACTTTGTGGAGGTGCCCACAGGGTGGGCAGTGTCCTTACAGGGACCTTTGGGACCAGTGCAATAGAGAGGGACAGAGGGAGAGCAACAGACTGACCTTGCAGGAAAGGGGCAGTCGAGGTCACTCACAGTGGTCTCTGTTGTCCCACAGCCTGGAACCATGTCATCAGGCCCACAGGTGTGGCATATGGCCATGCCGCCTTCTGGCAGGAGCAGCCCCAGAGCCGCAGTGCCCAGGTCCCCTGCCTCGGCTGGCAGCCCCAGGTCCCCCGGCACCCCTGGCTCAGAGAAGGTGGCCTCTCCTCTGGAGTGCTCCATCTGCTTCTCGGGCTATGACAACATCTTTAAGACGCCCAAAGAGCTCTCCTGCACCCACGTCTTCTGCCTGGAATGCCTGGCACGGCTGACGGCTGCGCAGCCCACAGGCGGGCCTGGCGGCGAGGCTGTGCCCTGCCCGTTCTGCCGACAGCCCACAGCTGTGCCTGCTGCCGGGGCCCCTGCGCTGCGCACCAGCCGCCAGCTGCAGGCCAGGATGCCGGCGCACCTGCGGCGGGAGGAGCCCGTGTGGCTCGAGGGCACCAAGCTCTGCTGCCGCCCGCCGCCCTCCGCATCTGGCCTGGCAGCGCCCGGCTTCGTGTGCGTGGACGTGGGCCTGAGCAAGCCCGCTGAACCCGCCGTACCCTCACCTGCCCCGGGCTCTGCCCACCATCGGGGCCGCCTGGCCCGCTGCTGGGCGCGCTGCGGGGACTGGAGGCGCGTGGCGCTCGTCACAGCGCTGCTGCTTGTGCTCTTCTGTGTGGTGCTCTGGCCCGTGAGATGCGCTCTCAAGACCGGGAACCTTCGCTGCCTCCCCCGACCCCAGGCTGCCACCACCGCCACTGCTGCCGCCACCACCTTCTCGCTTGGGTCCCTGGCTGACAACTAGGGTCATCACCGCCACCCCAGCTCCAGGTGTGGCTGCCCAGCCCACAGCTGGGGTCATGGGATGTAGCAGCTGTCTGGGGTCCAACCCTGGGATCCCAGAGGAGCCCCAGTATCTCTGAGGCACCCACACCCCATTTGGCTCACCTGCCCCTGACTCTCTGGGGCCTGGTCCTATGGGGTGGACAAAAAGTTCCCCTGAGCTTCCAAGAATCATAGATTCCTAGGGACCCCAGAGGCCACCCCCATAACTCCCATTTTGCAGGTGGGGACACTGAGGCCCAGGAGCAGCAGCGTGGCGGGGCCCCTCCCTGTACACTGAATCGTCTGCAGGCACAGCCCCTTTGCTGAAAAGGGAGAGGACTTGCCATCCTTATTTCATTTGCACATTTCACCCATGGCTCCCTCCCCAGAGTCCTTCCCCAGGCAGGGCTGGCCCCTTCCTTGGGTGACCAAGGGGACAGAGGGAAGTGGCAGGGAGCCCAGTCCCTCAGTGCTCATCCCACCTGCTGAACTGTACATTTTTAAATAAATTATTTTGTACCCGCAGTTGGTAAGAGGTCTTCAGGCTGTGTGTCCTCCTTCCTGTACCACTAAACCCTTTCCTCCAGAAAAGCTCAGTCTTCCCCTGCTGCAAAGACCCTCAGTACAGAGGATACCTGCACTGGCCTGGACTCCTAGCAGCCCCTAGGTGGGTGGCCTCAGGTTCTAGGGGGTCCAACTCCTGTCCTCTCTGGGCTGTGGACGGGCTGGAGCAGTTTTCGACTTGGTTGGCCCCCAGGGCTGGGAGGCTCCCCCAGGGAGATAGGGAGGGTCCAGAGCACCTGGAGCGGGTAGGACTGGTGTAGGGCCTTGGCCTCATCCAGAGTCCTCCTCCCCATCCCCCACCGTGGTCACACCAGGCTGCACTCCCCAGAAGTCATCCCAGAGGTTGCTAAAACCAGCGTGTCCTGGATCCACAGACCTCAGGGCCCTCTGGCAGACCCTCCCTGGGCCAGGTCTGGCTGGTGAAGCAGCAGTGTCTCGAGGGATGGGCGGGAGTCCTGCCAACCCCCACCCCGAACCCCACCTGGTTCTGCTATCGGCCTCAGGAATCCTGCACCACCAGGTTGGCATGGTGAAGAGAGGCCAGGCTGGTCTGGCTCGCGCAGGTCTTAGCCTTCTCATCCTTCACCCCAAAACCCAGGACTTCCTGCTCCACCCAGCTGGGCCTCTGGCTGGGGTGGGGAGAGGGCACAGGGATACCCTGGGGAAGCTCGGCCGAGCTGTGGGGACTCACATGTACCCTTGCCCCAGGCCCCTACAAGGACACAGAACTGAGAACAAGGCATTTTACTGAGGATACCACAAAGACACAGGGCCATCCGTGTCGGGGGTGGGACCACAGGCCACATGCCAGTGACATCACAGCATCACACACCAGTCATGCACACAGGGAGCTTTGCCCTCGTCACACGGGCGTCACATGAGCAGATCATATACTGCCTCATTCAACAAGCATTTATCCACACGTGACCTCAGTGTGATGGTCTGGGCTACATCTGGTCAAGTCAGGAATTGAGCCACTGCCTGGGCCACACCCCAGACCACTGCTCTGGGCAGGGCTGAGAAGCAGCTCCTAAGGGATGGGTGAGGGGGGTGCCCCGGATGTAGGGGAGCTGGGCACAAACGCTGGTGACACAGGTCCAGGACACGTTGGTACTCACTTGCCGGCCACTCAGGTCCCACATACAGGCTGGCACTCAAACACTTGGCACACACAAGGTCACACGTGCTCGGCGAGCCGTGCAGGTTGTCACTGGTGGCCTCCCACGCAGAGACAAACCGCAGCCCTGCCGCCCCTCCTCCACCTTCCCCTGGGACCCCCAGGAGAGGCAGTGACACCGGATCAATCGACCGCCCTTCCCATTTCTGGGCGTGCAGGCCTGGTCAGGGAGGGTCTGAGCGGCAGACCCGGGACCCCTTCCCCCGCGCTCCAGGATGAGCTCCAGTCTGCACTGTCCTAAACACAGCCCTTTCGAGGAATGAGGGGGCCGGCCTGGCTGGGCGCTGCCTCCTCGCGGTTCCAACCTCACTCGGGGCGTGGGCACGCGGGGCCCTCATCTCCCGAGGCCCTGCAGGTTCTCGCACACGCGGCCAGAGGCCTCTGGTGTCCTGCGAGAGGAGACCGAGTTCCGCGGGGGCCCACGCGAGGCCACGCCCCCTCGCGCTGGCCACGCCCCCAAGCAGGGGCCCGCCCCCGAGGCCTCCCTGCTCCCGGCCGGGTCACTGCCCGCTCCGGTCCCCTACGCCGTACTCACGCCGCCGGCGCCTGGGACGGCGCGGGCCCGGGGCTACAGCCAGGGTCAGCGGGCGAGGCGCCCACACTCAGGGAGTCGCGCTCCTCCGGCCGCTCGCGCTGAGGGGCGGGCCCACTGGTCACCACGGTGATGCCCGCGCAGGCGCCGCCCCGGCCCGGCCCCGCCGCAGCCTGCTCGCTCAGGCGCAGCTGCTCGCCCTGGATGTACCGCCGCAGCGCTAGGTACACGAACTTGTACTGCGCCTCGGTCTGCACCATCCCCGAGCGCTGTCGCCGCACCAGCTGGATCGTCTTGGGGACGTCAATGTCGCAGTCCAGCCCTGGGGACGAGCGCGCTCAGGGCGGGGCGGGGCCGGTAGGGAGGGGTGGGAGGGCGAGATGAAGTGGACGGGCCAGCTAGGGGCGGCTCACCCTGCTTGCGAATGAAGTCCACCAGGATGTCAATCACAATGATGGTGCCAGTGCGTCCGATGCCCGCGCTGTGGGGACAGACCAGGAAGCCTGTGACCAGCTGACAGGACAAAGCCGCGGGCACCTTTCCTGGTCGCACCTGAGCCGCTGGCCCCGCCCCTCCCCGTCCCGATCGCACCTGCAGTGCACCACCATAGGTCCGGCCCCCGGCACGCTGCTCTGGGCCCGGTTCACCTCGTCTAGGAAGCCGAGGACTCCCGCGGGCTCGGCCGGGACCCCGTGGTCCGGCCAGCTGAAGTACTGATAGTGCTTCACTGTGCGCGCCGACCTCTCCTAGGCAGGGCAGGATGGTGAGCTTCAGCCTGGCTGGTCTGGGAGGGTCCCAGACTGGCCGGGCCTCAGTGTTGCTTCTGTGACCCTCGGGGTGGGAGAGGCGCAGGGAACGAAGAGGGACTGGAGGGAGGCAGGCTGTGGCTTAGCGGGGTTTCCCAAGGAGTGACCAGCCGGGCCCAGACTGAGCAGGAGGGAGTGGTAGGAAAAGATGGGCCATCAGGCCCAGGTAGCCCCAGGTGACTTAGGTGCCTGGGGAAGGGAAGACAGATCATCCACAGGAGGGAGCAGGTTTCTGGACTCTGAGTTCTATTTGGGAAGGGCCAAATGAAGAGAGCATGCAGGACGCCCCCCTAGGTGGTTACACAGGGGACTAGTGCGGAGGGATCTGTGCCTGGGGTAGAAATAGGCACCACTGGCATATAAAGGAGGCCACAGGTGCTGAGATGGTCCAGGGAAAGACCAGAGGGAGAGGCCAATGTGGGTGTGAGGCCACTCTGGAGCCAGGCAACTGGGGTTGAGAACGTGCCCATCTGGGAACACTGTCCAGGAGAGCCCAGGCCAGGACTGTGCCCACTGGGTTGAGGGCTATGGAAGCCACCAGGGCCAGCAGGGTTGGGTGGAGGCAGGGCCAGCATAGGGCCTCCTCACCCCAGTGCAGACCTGGGGACTTCCTGACCACTCTGACTCTGGCCCCACACCTCCTGTGCCCTCCAGGCTCACCTGGTCTGGCCGCCACACCTGCAGCTCCCGCACACAGTAGCCCTGGGCCTGGTACTCAGCCGCATTGCACACGCGCAGGCGGCCATAGTCTTGGCTGCCATGCAGCTCTGGCCAGTATCGGAAACACTTGTTCTGGGGGAGTGGGTGCATTGCATCAGCCGTGCTGGAAGACCACCAGCATCCTTGCCCCTCAGCCCTGTGGGGCATATGCGGGTCTCTCCAGGGCCCTCCCTGCTCCCTACACAAGGGGTGGGGGTGGGAGGAGGGGGGGACATGAGGCTGAGCCCCTACCCGGCCTCGCTCCACCTCCCTGGTGGTCATGACAATGACACGTGTGTTCTCCTGGTACACCATGGCCCAGAAGGCAGCCACCGTGGTCTGCAGACAGCCCTGAGTGGCGATGTACACCTTGCCCAGTCCATGGCCTGGCTTCTCTTCTGGGTCGCTCTGAAAGGAGGTGGGGTCAGCTGCCTGCTGTTTCCAGGAATTAAAGTGCCAGAGGCCAAGTGCAAGGTGATGCAATGACATGCAAAGTAGCCCAGGTGGCTCACACACACAGTCTGCCCCACCCTAGGCTAAGGCAGGGGTCAGGACCAATATTTAGTTGCACAGGCTCAGAGGACCCCTCTGAGGACCCCTTGGGGACTGCTGCACCCCTCCCCCTGAATATCTACTGTTGTGCCAAAGTCCCCAGATCACTGGGGGCCAGCAGGAGCTCCAGGCTCATAATAGGGGGAGAAGGTGACTGTTATGTGGCCAGACATGGCCCCAGATGCCACATTTGATCCATGCAGGGCCACGTGTGCAGCTGGCCAACCACACCTCACTCACATCCACCCTGATGTAGTTGGCGTTGATGTAGTCAGCTCCAGGCACACTGTCATCCACATCACGCAGGATGACTCGGGTGGTATCAACTGGGAAGGGGAAGATGCCACTCAGGTCTCCAGCAGAAAGGGGACACCTGAGGACCCCACCTGCCTCCTTGCCCACTGACCCGTGGTAAGCAGAGACGAGAGATGAAGGGGCAAGAGGGGGCATCACACCAGTGGTGGGAAATGACCCTGCCTCCACCCACGAAGGACCCTCTGCCAGATGGGCCCCCGAATGTGGTGGGTGGAGCCCTGGCCCCCATGGCCCCTGCCCCTGGCCCTCACAGGGAAGGATGTTCTTGTATCGGTTCTTGGGCTTGTTCTCCAGCCGCTGTCCCTCCTTCCGGGGATACAGGAGCCGGCATTCCTGCTGCTGTAGCATCTGGGGGTGGGGAGACGGGGCTTCAGCCCGGAGCCTTGACCCTTTCCCAGAGCCCTCAACACCCACCCCACGCCCCCTGACCCGCACTCCTCTGCTGGCCCTTGCCACAGCCCCAGAGGATGGGAGTCTGAGAGGGGGCAATGAGCAGCAGGCAGGCACCTCGAACTCCTCCCAGAAGCCCTGCTTAGCCTTCCCACTGGCATCGGTGGCCTTGCTGAGCTCCTGCACACGGCTCTCAATGTTTGCAGCGCTGATTCTCGTGGCCTTGAGGGGCTGGCAGGGAGGGACCCGTGTCCAAGCTTAGCAGGGTCCAGAAGACCCCACAGTGCCCTGTCCCCTGTATCCTTCCCCTCAGCGACAGCGTCCCAGCACTGCCTGGTGCCCTTTTGCCTGGGTGAGGCTGTGCCAGCATCTCTTGGCCTCCCCCACCCCGGAGGAGAAGCACACTCTGGACCCCAAGGATCAAATGCCTGGGGGCATACCTGCTTGAGGTGAACCACGGCCCCCGAACTCTCCACCATGGGGTTCTTCTTGTAGCATTCCACCAGATCTCCCAGGGTGTCAAACTGCTCCCCTCCTCCCACGTCGTACTTCCCATCTGGCTGTGGGGGCAGCAGTGAGGGGCCTGGCTGCTGCCCCCTCCCCTGAGTCACACCCCACCTCAGCTGCCACCTCCCACCTGGAAGTGGATCATGATGTGGGTGACCTGTGGCTGGCGGTCCGCCTTGTCCAGATGCTGTGTGAGTACTGATAGCACAAAGTCCCCAGGTTTGCTCTGACTCTCTCGAACCAGGAAACTGCCTAGATGTCCCTTCTCCATCAGCAGCTTCTCAGCCTCCTTGCCAGACAGGTGCCCGTGGTACCACCTGGCCCAGGGTGGCACAGGTGAGGCTGGGGGCCCCGCCTGGCCAGGTCAGGGGCCCAGACCTATACGTAGCCAAAGGCTTTGAGACACAGACACCACGAGAGACGCAGGCTGTCACAACAGTCATCCCCAGCCGCACATGTCTCATAAACAGGCCATCCAGCTCTTAAGCTTCTGGGAAAATAGTCTCGTGGTGGATGATGATGATGGTTTGGACAATCTCATTTGTGTGAGCCTGGCAGGACACTTGACCCGTGTTTCTAGAACAAGCATCAGTGTAGGGGTGAAGCAAATGGCCAGGTTATAAGGGTTGGTCGTGTTCTCATCACTGCACAGTGAGAGATGACTGAGGAAGGCAAAGAGATACCTCTTCACTATAAGGGCCCTAGGCGTCGGGGGCCCAAGCCAGCCTCAGTCGGCCCTGCCCTACCTAGAAACCGGCAGGAGGCAGGACAAGTGGGCCCTGCAGGGCCCCAGAGTGACCACCAGGTGGCAGCCTGGTCCTCAGTAAGGAGGGGCAGTTGGTCTCCACAGACCAGCTCCACCTGCTTCCTTGGTAGATGCAGCTCTCAGGCCTCCGCAGAGCGGATGGGAACCCAGAGCTGGAGGAATCGCTCACCAGGTCACCAGCTAGGAGGGCAGGGGTGAGATCGGCTGCAGAACTACGCCTATGGCCGGAGCCTGGGACCTGGAAGAAATGAGGCCCCCAGAACTCCAGGGGAGGGGGTGCAGGACACTCCCTCACCTTTGCTGTGCCCAGGACGGACCCTGAGCCCTGGGGGGCAGAGGACGCCCAGAGGCCATCTGTTCCCTCGGATACTCGAATGCACACGTGTGCAGACAGACACAGGGGCCGGGCCAGACACAGACCCAGTTGCTCACCGTTCTGACGTGGGGTCCTGGCAGGCCAGTGGGTGCCGGAGCTCGACAGGGGCCCCGCCGCGCTCCCGGAGCAGCCCCCAACTCTGGCCTGTGTAGTGCTGCACCAGCTCGGCCAGCGTTGCAAACTTCTCCCCTCCGTACAGGTCGTAGTAGTCGCCGGTGCTCTGAACCTTGATGTGGGTCACCTCATCGTGGCGCCTGGAAGGGCCGGTGCACCAGCCACCATCGGCAGCCCTGTCCCGCCCACCACCCTCCTTCCCATGGCCACCCTCAGCTTCTAGAACAGTAGCTGGGATTTTCCCGCCCTGAGGTCACGGTCTCTGACGTCCCCTTGCCAGGAACAGCCATAGCCAAGGCCAGACCCCTCCACTACAGCTCTGTGTCCAGCCAGTGTCCAGGCCCCACCCTGGGTGGTGGGCACCCCACTCCCACTGCCGTGGGGCAGCCAAGACTGGGCTTGCCAACTCCAGGCCTGACTCTCCCTTGGCCCGGAGGCCAAGGCTAGGGCAGCCCCTCATGGCAGGCTCTGCCTCAGCCCAGACCACCTGTCCAGGGGCTCCCGACGATGGGGGACTGTCCCTCAAGACTGCTTCCCCCATGTGTCACAGTGCGGCCTGGGAAGCCCCGGGGAGGAGCATCTGTCTCTCCAGGGTGGGGGATCCATCCTGAGGGCTGACCTCAGTCCCACCTGCTGCCTCAGTGTTAGCAGAAATCTGGAAAAATCTGAGCCCTTTTGGAAGCCCCCCTCCCTAGACCACAGGGTGGACATGGGCCTGGCTGTCCACTCTGCTGGTCGTGGCCCCTCCTGCTCACCCTCCCCCACACAGTGGACCCTTCATGGGCTCTGGCCAGACCCACAGTGGGCGGCAGTGGGCAACAACCCCAGGAGATGGGAGCACTGAGGCCCCTTAGAGAGCTGGGGAGGGGGTGTCCTGCCGATGCTCCACTCATGGAGCCCTCCCCGAAGGCCTTTCTAAGTGGTTCCCTCCTTCCTGGAGGCCACCTGGCCAGGAATACCATTCGTCCCACAGAACCAAAATCTCATGTGTCTAGCCCCCAGCAGGGGCCCCCACCCCGGGAGGACTGGGGAGCTGGATCCCCAGCTGTGTTCTCAGCTTCGGGTGTGCGGACCCCTTGAGGTCTCCTGGGGTCTCAGGCTGGTTCACACCTGGCTGCAGCACTCACCCACCTGACTGACAGGGTGAAGCCCCCTGGGCAGCTCTTGCTGGGTCTTGCCAGGAAGCTCCCGTGCTGGCCCCTGGACAGGAGCAGCTTCTCCGCCTCAACTCCGCTGATGCGGGGGTGAAACCACCTGGAATGAGGACGGCAAGCTGGTGCCCCCGAGGGCGGGCGGTGCTGGGCAGTGCCGGCCACACCCACTCTTCATCCTGGCCGCAGCAGCAGACACCCCCTATGCCCGTGCTGCCACCCTGCGCTCACTGCCTCCCTTGGGCTGTGCCCACGGGGTCTGAGGCCCACAGGGAAGGAGGTGGGGCTGTGGGGTCTCAGGGACACAGATGAGTGGAAATCTCCCACAGTGGCAGGTGGGCAGGACAGGGCCCCTCCAGCACCCCCACAGGACGCCACCAGGCACCTCAGCTCAAACCTTCTGGCTCAAACCTCCTGTGCCTGGCCTCTCCCTCACCCACAGCCGGCCCAGCTCAGCCAAAGGCACCAAGGATGCCCCAGAGACGCCCAGGGTCCCCCTCCCCTCACAGCCCATGGGCAGACCCTTTCGGCCCCACCACTCCCAGTCCTGGCCACCTGAGGGACCCTAGCACATCGTGTCAGTCACTTGGTCAGCCCCCCAGAATAGGAGAACAGCCCATGGGCCCACGACCACCTCCCACCCCGTCAGCACTCGCCCTTCCTACCTGCCAGCCTCAGCCCTTCACCCACACCAGGGCCTCTGCCCCAGCCGTCCTCACTCCCGGCCACTTCCCATGACTTGGGGACCCATCACCTCACTCTTCGATGCTTATTCTGCCTTATTTTCCTTCGTAGCATTTGTCACCTCTTTGACATATATTACGTATTTATTGGCTTGTCGCATGTCTTCTGCTTGAGATTGAAGCCCCACAAGGGCAGACACTGTGCAGCGTGTACCCAGGGCCCTAAACAGTGCCTGCGTGCTAACAACTGGGCTTGAATTCAGAAGTAAATGACTACTGAATGGGTGGCGAGTGGTGGGTCAGCAGGTGGCTGGTGGCTGGTGGCTGGTGGCTGGTGGCTGGGCTGCGTGAGGGTCTGGGCCAGGGAGGCCCAGAGGATCACCGCGGGTCCTGCGGACTGCAGGGCCCGATTCAGGCCGAGGCAGGTGTTGGTGGAGGACCAAGCGAGGCGTCCAGGCTAAGAGGACTCAACCCCACCCACACCCTGGGACGGTCCTTTACAGCCCCCAAGGGGATGGGGGTACAGCTCAGGGCTGCACGTGAGCCCACGTCTGAGAGTACAACTGCTGTTTTCTTTGCCCTGGTGTTTTCTGTCTCAGTGCATCTCCCTATTAGGGCAGGAGTTTCCGGGCCTCGATTCAATCACACTCATGTGGTAGTGCCAGAGCCCCTCAGAGCACGGACCCCTTTGCAATCCCCCAGCATGACCCTGTGGCGCTGTAATTGGCCTTTCACTGGCAACACCATCTCCCCCAGGGTCACCAAGGGTCACTGCAGGAGGAGCTTGGGACACCTGGTTGAAGTGTGTCCCCGGCTCACTGCACAGTGACACATGGTGTGGGGGATGGTCCTGCCCAGTCCTGCACCCAGAGGGAAACCAGGCCTCCAACTCCAACTCCACTGCCTTGCGTCCCCAGGCCCCGACCAGCTGTTTGCAGTCATAACCTGGGCACAAGTGGGGTGGCTGCTGTGCCCTGGGTGGACCCTGCTCTGCCCCCACAGCTGCCCCACTGAGGTCCTTCCGGAATGGGAATCAGATCACGTCTCTTGTGTAAAAGCTGTCCGCTTTCTTCCCTCTGGGCCCTCCCCTCCTCCCTCCACCCTGTTCTCAGGCCTCCTGTGCCCTGACTTCAGCTCCTGTCCAACACCGCTAAGGAGCCATCCCCCTGCACAGTCTATACTGCGCTGCCCAGTACGCAGCCTATGGCTTGTGTGGGGTGTGCCCGTGAATGGATTACAATTCAGCAGAATCCCAATCCCAGTCTTGGTCACAGGGGCCACGTTTCACTGCTGAAAGCTGCTGTAGCTGGTGGGGACTGTTGACCGCAGTGGTGGAAACATTTCCACCACCACAGAATGTTGGTCAGCACTGCCCGTCTTCGCCTGAGTCCCCACAGCCCTGAATCCTGGTGCCCCCCAGCCCCACTGAGACTGGGGCTCACAGGTTCTCACCCGCCTCCTGGGGCCGGTGGTCAGGCCTCAGTCCTCAGCAGCATCTGACACGGCGGATCATGCCTCCTTCTAGAAGTGCGACCTCCACTCTGCTGTTCTCAAGTGTGCACACTCCCCTGGTTTTGCACCACATCCGACTGGCGTCCTCCTCCTCTTCTTTCTGGCCCTATAATGTCAGAGCCCCTCCCCTGTGACCTACACATGTCTACACATCCACACACCATCTCAACTCCAGCCCTGCCTGGGCCTGAACTTCAGACTCATAGACACAACTCTTCTCAGCATCTCTGGACAGGTACCAGCATCTCTATCTTAAAATCTGCAACATTCAAACCTCCTGATAACACCCTCAAGCCCCCGTTCTTCTGCACAGTCCTCACTCCATGAAGGGGGCCACCACCTCCCCGTCACTCAGGTCCTGCCCGGAAGTCCTCCAGCACCCTCCCAACCTTGCCACCCTCTTGCCCTGCCTTCTAAATACCCCACAGCCAAACACTTCTCCCAGCACCCTGGGGCCAGCGGCCATCAGCTCTCGCCTGGACTATAGTACTGATTCCAGGTCCCTGGGCCTCACCTCTGACCCTACAGCCGAGCCGTGGCAGACCCAGGGATTCTCAGAAAATGGAGATCAGAGCCACTTAAACCTCGCCAGTGGCCCTCTGTGGCTCTCAAGACACCAACATGCCTGGCAGAACCACCACCGCAAATACCGTGTTCTCCATCTCTGTTCCCTGACCTCTCCCCTCATCTGGCCACTTCCCACCTACCCCTGTGACCATGGCTCATACTCCCTCCCTGCCTGTTTCCTGAGAGGTCCTTCCCAGTCAAGCTGCATCACTGCTCCACCTTCCAAATGTGGCACCGGTTAACAGCAGACAGGCGTGTACATGCTTCTGTGTTCACCTGTCCCCTGTGCCGTCACCATTATACGTTAGCCCCGGGGAGGACACACTCCATTCTGACTTCTGTGGCTCCCCAGGGTCCACATATTGGTTCACAGAGGCCCAGAAGCTCAGACAATGTGCCCAGGGCCGCCCAGTGCTCCCACTCACACTCTCCCTGGGGGAAGTAGGGGTACTACCAGCCTGGCACTTCCTGGGCATGTTTGGGGCCTGGGGTCTCAAGCTCTCTCCTACAGGAGGAGGACCCAGACCTGGGGGCAATTTTGGTCGAGTGGTCTGGCAGGTGAGGCTGCCAGGGAAGACTTCCTGGGGCAGGAGCTGCCACAGAATGACCTCCAGGTCCAGTCACAGGAGAGCAGGTGAGGTCACCAGGAAAAGGGTGATAGCCTTGTGCTGTCTGAGACACTGCAGTGGGGGTGGGGGGACTAGAACCAAAAAGAAGGCTTCTGGCCGCCCCCCACCCCAAGCCCATCCACCCATTCTGCTGAACCACATCCTGTGCCCGGGTGCCCCTCCCCCGGCCCCAGCAGCCACAGACTCCAGTCCAAGGTGGGCAATGCCCAGAGTGTGGGGGCAGGGATAGAGGGTGGAGACCAGCATCAAAGCCACAGCAAGGGGTGAAGGGCACAGTGTCTGTCCTTTCCAGGACTCTCATTCCTACTTTTCATCCCTCTCTCCTCCACGCAAACTGCCCCTGGGTCTATCAGGTGGAAATCTCTAGGGGTGGGACGTCCAGAGAGGGTGCAACGGCTCACACCACTGCCCTCTCACATACCCGACTACCAGGAGCCAGGTTCCTAGAAGGTCAGCTGGCTGCCCCTGGCTGAAGGGGTGGAAGGAGGTAGGGAGGCTGCAGGTCCCCATTTCCAATCTCCACGCCCCCTCTGTGCCCAGGGCTCAGAGCCATTTCTGTGCTGAAGGGGTCCCTGCTCTGTGGTAGGTCAGTGACTCAGCTCTGCTGTGGTGACATGGGTCAGGCAGAACCGGGAGAGAGCCAGGTGGGCTGAGCAGGGCATACTGGGCTCTCCACAAGTCTAACAGCCTGGGCCCAGCTGAGTCCAGTCAGTGCTCAGGAGCCCAGGGACAGCCCAGGTTACCTAAGAGATCAGCCTAAACCCACTGGCCACTGTCTGGTCCAGCTTCCTTTGTGGCCTTGGTGTCCCATCTGTATGGCACAGCTCCAACCCTGGGACTCTAGGAGACCCAGTGAGCATAGCAGCCTGTCAACATGCTTATGCACACATGGGACAGGGGCTGGACACACCTGTAGGGAAGACATTGTGATGGTGGGAGATACACAGGCCAGTGGAGAAGGGTCCCAGGCTGGAATTCCAGGGCTGAGGGCCCCAGAACACAGTCACTGTCCTTCTCCATCTCCCTGTCCCCCAGCCCCTCCTCCGAGGAAACTCAATCAAGGTCTGTCCTGTCTGTGTAGGACCAAATTAACCAGAGACACATTTTCCTCTCCAACTTTGAACAGAGAGGGAACCTGAGCGGGTTCAGCTGTACCCTCCTCTTCCTGTGGACCCAGCTTCCTCCCAGGCACCAATATCTTTTATTTTATTTTATTGGGGGGTAGGTTTTATTTATTTATTTTTGATGGAGGTACTGGGGATTGAACCCAGGACCTCGTGCATGCTAGGTAGGCACTCTACCACTGAGCTATACTCTCCTCCCTCAGACACCAATATCAACACATCAAACCACAGCACTCTGGCAGGACCATGCCCAGCCCTGCCCACAGCACCAGAGTCCTGGGTGAGTGATGCTGATGGAGGTGCACACTGACCCACAAACCACAGGGCTACAGGAAGGGGCCAGAGGGTGGGGGCAGGCATGGGGGGATGAGCTTTACTTAGGATTTGGTTGGGCCTGCCCAGGCCTGATAGGGGTGTGGGCAGGGACCCAGGGGCCAGAGGAGTGACAGTCCAGATGGTCATCACAAGCTTGGGCGGGGAGGGTTGGCAGGGGCAGGCAGAGCCCCACCCGGGGCTTTCCCAGGTTGGCCCAGGGTCACATGCACATGACATGGATATGGCTTTTTCTGAGCACCAGAGATGCCTAGGAGACAAGCAAGAGTGAGGCTGAGGGGAGCCAGACGGGTCATTCCAACCAGACCCCAAAATGCCCTCCTCCCTGAGCTCCAGCTGGATGTTAAACCTTGGAATCACAGGGCTCTGGGACTGACAAGTTCCTAGAGATTCAACCCACTTCCACTATTCCTAAGCCTAAGAGGGCCCTTGACCCTGCCAGAGGCCACTGTGCCAAGCTCACCACACCCTTGGAAGGATTCTGCGACCCTCACAGCTGAGGCACTGCCTTGGGCCCTACAGATCAGACCTTGTCCAGTCCCTCACTGATCTAGGGAGTCACTCAGGGTCTTAGGGTGACCCCCTCCAATGACATCCAGCCTCATCAAGCCCCAGAGGGGTGTTCTGGATGTGCCAAGTGCCAGGAAGCGGTGACATGCATTTTACACCTGAGTAGCTCCCCACTGACACCCATGCCCAGCTAGAGTCTGAGCTCACATGCATGTGTGCACACACTCGGGGAGCTGGGATCTGGTAGAAAGGGCAGAAAGTGCCCCTTCCTGCACACGTCCCACCTTCCCTCTTCATGGAGGCCAGAAGCTGGCTCTCACACACACCCCAGGAGCTTGCTCCTAAGCCTGGCCTTAGGGGGGTGTGGGGGAGATGAGCCTGTGGAGGGGGACTTGTCTTTGCAGGGGCCACATCTAGAGGGGGAGACTGAAGCCTCCAGGATACCCTCAGTTTCAGGCCTGGAGGAGGCGGGATACCCTGCCAGGCAGAACACATCTCTAGTGGCCAAAAGGGAGCCTGAAGCAGGGCAAGGAGTCCAGGGGAGTGAGAGAGGGAGCGTCTGCCTCTGACCTGACACATGCTGCCCATGCTAGGCTCCAGCCACTGCCACCTAAGGACACAATCCGTTCCCTAGGGTCAGGGTACCTCTGACCCCCACCCAGGCCCAGTAACCCTGATCGAAAAGAGTCCTTTCCAGCCTCCTGAGTGAGGCTAGGCCTCTCTGGCGCGGGACACAGGTATCCGGTGGCCCTGGCTCTGGAGGTGGGTGAGTGTCAGAAGGTCAGGCCTGGAGGCCACCGGTCAGGAGCGGGAGACCCTCCCGGCCCTGTCTGCGCCCGTCAGCTCTAAGCCCATGTCGTGGGGTCGTGGCGTCGGGCCACCAGGTGGCCAGGCTCACCTGCGCGAGGTCATGTCTGCTCGGTCTGGAAGCTCTGGCCGGGGCGGAGGAAGCCACGCCCACAAAGAGGACCCGCCCACTGGAGCCCCGCCCACAACGGGCCCACTCCGCCCACAGGGCCACGCCTACCTAGAGGCCCCGCCCCTCCCGATCTCTCTTAAAGGCCCAGCGCCCTCATGTCTCAAGACCCTGGGAGACCGGAATTAAAGCAGCAGGTCCCGAGGGCGCCCTAGGGGTCACACGACGTCCCGGGCTCGGAGAGGGAAGGCGCCGGGCGGCTCTGGTCCGAGTGGCGCGGAAAATGATAAATTACGGGTTCAGTTCATGTGGGCGCTTTCCTTCCAAGAACCTTTCCGGCTCCGCCTCCGTTCTCGGGGAGAAGGGGCTGTGGTCCCCGCATTCTGAAGGAGGGGCTCGGAGCTGGATGAGGGGGCGGAACAGATCCCACCCGCCCCGCGTCCCACGGGGGACCCCAGACGAGACCCCAGAGGGGCGGAGGTGGGAGCCCACGTGATAACCAGGTCTTTCCTCTTACACCGTCCTGGCTTGGGGCTGCCTTCCTCCCTCCTCCCCACCTCTGCGCCCTACCTGGTCGCTACACTTCCTAAAAGATGCAGACACTCCCTTGATCTCAGGGCCTTTGTCCTGCTACAACTGCCCCCACCAGGCTAGCTTGTCATCCCCATCCTGCCCCCACTGGACAATCACCTCTCATGAGCCTGTCCCTGGGGCTCCACCCTTCCATGCCTGGGCTCCTAACCTTGGGATCCCCATTAGGTGTGCCAGGGCCTGCCCAGGCCCTGCCCTCTCACCCCCTCGCCCAGCCCCTCTGGCCTTTTCAGGAGTGGTACACCAGGGCTTAGAGCCTTCTGCTGCTTGCAACCTCTGATCTCAAATCCCCACCCACCAGTGCTGAGAGCAGGTCAGCCCTCACTGCCCACTGCTCTTCCTCTTCCTCACCCTCCTGACCACCTGAGGGTCCTGCAACCTTAGCACTGGTTGCCCTGAGAGCCCCCTCCTTCTGGAAGTATCAGCTCCCAGAGCACCCTCTCCTGCTCCTTCCAGCTTCCAGTGCCACCTTCTCGTTGACCTCCCCATCTGGGGGCCTCTTCTCTCCTCACTTAGCACCTAGCAGAGCCTGCCTACTCCCTCATGTGCCAGGCCTCAGCCCAGCCTCCCCTCTGCCTGGTATCCCATGGCCTTCTGCACTCCATTCAGGTGGCCTCAGCTCCTCCAACTTAGCCCCTCCAGATGCATCAGGGTGCCTCAGTCAGTGCCTCCTCCACCCTGTGTCCAGCCCAGCACAGGACCACCCCACACCCCACCCCCTATCCTCCCTGTTTCCCCTCCCCCCATCCCATCCTGGCTCCCCCTCAGCCCGCTCTCCGCACAGCCCCTCCTCCCATACTGTGTTCACAGACACACAAAACAGGCTGATATGTGTGCAGACACTCAGGCACATGCACCCGTGGCAAGACCTGCAGTCCTGAAGGAGGCTACCAGGAGCTCACCCATGCACAGCAGTGCACACTCACTGCATGGGGTCTCCTTACCAAAAGCAGTCCCCCACCCCATCGCTGGGACCCTCCTCCATCCAGAGCCACCTAAGGGAGCAAGAAGCTACTGTAGAGAAGAACCAGCCAGGTGGGCGAGTGCAGGGCCAGGTGGGGCTGATGGCAGTGGTTTGTGGGTACACATGCAAGCACCTCTTTAAAGTATTCAGACTTTATTTCACGGCAATTGACACAGACATGGACTGGAGTTAGTAACAGGACATATGAGGCTCCCTCCAGCTTCTAAGCCAGACAGCCCAGGCCTGGCTGTGGGAGGGGCTGTGGGAGGCTTGGGGCTGCCACCCTGACCAGGACGGGACACAGGCAGACAGTGGAGACCAGACCAGATGAAACCTAACATTGCAGTTTAAGGCATTTTTGGCTTTGCAGCCATCTCTGCCACTCCTACACCTACCCCTTGGCTTTGGTCAGCTCCTGGTCATTCCTGGATAAGGACAACCACTCCTTGCACTAGAATTGGAGAGGTTTGCTGTGTAGTGTCCTCAGCTGCCCTCAATCCAGGACAGGAAAGACAACAGCCCCACCACCGCAGATGTCAAATAAAATCAATACATAAAGACTGTGGTTGGTGGTCAGGACTGGACATGCCTCCTTGAGAGAGGATGCCTGCAGCCCAGGTAAGCAGGCAGTAGATGTCAACCATACCATACAGTAGCCCCGCTCCCTCTCGGGCTCCTTACAGGGAGGGAACACAGCCATGCTGAGGGTGGCTGGATGGATGGGCAGGGCCAGCTGATGGCCAGGGTGCCCTGAACAGGCCTGGGCCTGGCCTCCACTCTCCAGTGCCTTGCGACTAGTGGGCACAGCTGGAGGGAAGGGTGCAGTGTGGCCCCAACAGTGACATTTTTTCCAAGTCACAGTATTGGCACAGGAGGCCCTGGAGGGGCTGGCTCTGGCTCGGCTAGCCCTGGTGAGGCTAGCCCCAGCGGGCACATGCTGGAAGGAGGAATGGCTCAGGTGGGACCCCCAGAAAGGCCTCATGGAGCCTGCATAGAGGAAGGGCCCTCCTGCTCTGTGGACACTGGTCTCACCAGATGGAACATAGGCAGCGTGTATGTGGGGTCTGCTGACAGGCCGGAAAACACGAGGGCCAACACGAGTGGACACATGGGGAAGGCACAGCCCAAGAGGCCAGGACACGGTGTCTTGAGGCAGAGGGGCACATCCCAAGACTGCCAAGTGAGCCAAGCCCTCCACGTGCCACATCACCTCCACCCCCATCACCCCGAGAGTCCCTAGGCACCAAGTCTGTCTCTGCAGCTCGTCTGCCTGGATAGGAGGGAGGTTGGGCCAGCAGTCCCTCCGGCCAACACATGGGCAAGGAAATCATATCAAAACAGCAACAAGTTTACAAAAATAGAAAATAATTACAGCAGGGTAGGTGGTGGGTGTGGTGTGGCTCACAGGGCAGGACAGGGCCGAAGCTCCGGCTTGGTGACGGCGTCCTCCAGCAGGTGCAGCGGGCGCCGACCCACCACCACGTCCCGCAGGCAGCCCACGAAGCCCGTGCCGTAGGCCTTGGGCAGGGCCTGGCCCGCAGGCAACTTCTCCAGGCCACCTGCAGGAACACAGAGGAAAGCTCACTAGGCTACGATTCAGTGATGGGCAGGCAGGACACTGGCAGGCAGAGGGGCCCACTGCACCTGAATGGCCAGGCGAGTTACTTGGGGGCTGTCAGGGCCTGCAGGGACCAGGTAACCTGCGGATGTGCTCCAGCCTCCTGGCCCCACACCGCCCTGGGAATTATAGGGGCTAAGACAGGAGGGGAGAGGGCCCCACCCCAGCCAGCCTGTCTGCTGTCCTGGGTGGGGCTGACACAGCTGCCAGCCCCCGGGGATGGGATCTGTCTTTCAGAGTGCCTGAGACCCTTGGCTGACCCCGCCCCCACCTCCCTCCAGAATACTCACCCAGCCACAGGGCTCCGTCTGTGTCCAGTTGTGTGGCGCCCAGTGGGGAGGAGCCGGTCACAGGAGCCTCATTGCCCACCTGAAGGGAACCTTCCCTCTGCTCCCTGGGGGTGTGGGTGGGGTGAGGCCATTAGGCGGCTCCAGAGGGCCCACACTGCTGCCTCCAGATCCTGACCCCTCCATCCCTTCACCCCAACACCACACCCTGGGGACCACCACCAAATGGCACCCCTGGGGGCCAGGATGGGGTAGCACTGACCCCAGGAGAGCACCTGATGGCCAAGGGTGGGGGGCCTCACGTGGGTCAAGCTTTGCTAGAGGGGATGGCAGGGCTCAGACCAGAGGGACACGTCCCCAACCAGCGTCTGGACAGAGCAGGGAATCCCCTTCAGAACACTAGGCCATTACTGCTTCTCCTATGTCCTCTTGTCCCTCTGGCCTCACTGGCAGCGACCTCAGGTCCAGTGGCCGCCTCCCCCACCAAACTCCTACCCTAGCCACGAGTGGCCAGGCATGCCCTGGCTGGGCAAGTCCAGGCATCACCCGCTGCTATTCTCGGTGTCCCTGGCCCCCTCCTGACCTGTGCGCCCTGACCCGCAACCAGCGGTTGGTGTTGACTAGTACGGTGGAACGCAGCACCACGGGCTGGGAGCCCAGGTCGTAAGTCAGCTGCAGGCGTCCGTCCACGATGGCCAGTGCGACGTAGTCTGCCCGCTCTGTGGCCTTGCCGCTCCACAGCACCAGCCCCTGTGTGGCCTCAGTGCGCAGGCTCAGCTCAAAGCGGTTGCTCTGTAGCGCCTTCTCACTGGTGGGCAGAGTGCTGGTCAGGACCTCCAGGAGGGTGGTGGGGATAGGGTAGGTGAGGTAGGAAGGTGAGGGTCAGGACTACAGAGGCCGTAAAGGCTGGTGATGCCACCGGGGCAGCTGGATGGGCAGGTGGTGGACACCAACAGTGGGCCCGATGCGCCAAGAGCTGGACGGTGGGAGGTGGGGCCAGATGGGCAGACACAGTCAGAGGAGTGAGGTGGACAGAGGGACAGCGTGGCTGAGAGACAGAGAGATGGGAAGACGATGGGCAGTCAGCGGGGGCCAGGGGCCACTGCTCACCTGTGGAGGGCCCCGGAATCTGGAGCTTCAGGGCTTAGAAGCAGGAAGAGAGGGAGGCAGGTGAGCGGGGGACAGACAGGCTGTAGCGCAGGGCAGGGTGGGACCTGGCAGCAGCCTCTCCCCACATCCCCTTTCAACAGTGGAAGGTGGGAGAAGCAAGCGCCACAGAGACACCCGGGCCCGGGCACTGGCTCCACCCCCTGCAGAGCACTGGCAGTGGCACGTGCAGCACACGTGGACATGGAGCTGGCAGGCATGGCAGAGGGTGAGTGGAGGCCTGAGTCGCACGGGATGGAGACCAGGGGCCCTGCCTGGGAGAGGCTCCTGGATGCCCCCAACATGTGCAAGTGCACACAGACTCAGACACACGTGTGTGTGGGCACACAGACACGCGGGCATGCATGGGGACGCATCCACACGCACACATGTGCCTTGTGGTGAGAGGAGGGGCTGCAGGGGCGAATGAGTGGCCTGGCATTCAGCACACATCCTGGAAAGGGCTGACTCCTCGCTTCCAAGCTAGGAAACTGAGCCCCGTGTGGCACGAACAGCCCCCCAAACCCCCATCCTCAACTGGGGATGGAAAGTTCCACCCTTGCCCTCGGGATGTGCTGCCAGGTGGGTGAGGAGCAGAAGACGGACCAGAGTGACAGAGTGAAGGTGCAGCTAGGGCCCCAGATGCTACTTACGCTGGGATCTCATTGGTCAGTTCGCTTGGAAACAAAGAGACAGAGCCATGAGAAGGAAGGAGTGTGGAGGAGGCGTGGGGTGGGCAGGGTTGGTGGAGCCCGGCAAACCTGGGCCTCCCCTTCCTGGCCACAGAGCCGGGACAGGTGTGGAGGGCCCTGCATCTCACCCTGCACGTGTGCACAGACGGGGCCAGACAGATGGCAGAGGGCGGGGGAATGCGCAGCCCCCGGGTGGCACACTACCTCTCGGTCACAGCGTTGAGGTACTCGATGTAGGTCCGTCCGTCAAAGGCCAGAGCGTCCAGATCCCCTGCTGCCTTCTCAATCAGGCCTGAGAGACAGCCAGCGTGAGCGCGGGCCTTGGTGGGGCTCCACCGGGTCCAGCCTCAGCCCCGTGCGGGCATCACTCACCCTTCTCACAGTGCAGCCCTGAGAAGCCCCCAGGGCACAGGCACTCGTAGGAGGCCTCCCGAGGGAGACAGGAGGCCCCGTTGAGGCAAGGGTGACCTGTGGCCCGGGTACAAGGGTGGTCTGCAAAGGATGAGACGTCCACCGCCCGCACCACGTGCTCCCGGGTCAGCAGCTGGAGACCATTCAGGGAGACCTGGGGAAAGGGCGTGACAGCCTCTGTCCCGCCTGCCGTCCTCCCAACCCTCAGGGCAGCGCCCAGCCCAGGAGGACAGAGGCCCCCTCTTGGATGAGCCCTTCCTGGAGGCCACCACCGCACCGCCCCTATGGAGAGACCCTGGCTGGGCAGAGCCTCACCCCAGCCCCACATACCAGCTGGATGGCGCCATTGAAGCCAGAGGCCACCGCAGCCGCCCGGGCCAGTTTGCTGAAGTCAGGGGCCCCCCCAATATAGAGTGGCTCCTTCAGGTTGAGGATGGTGTGCGGCACCTGGGGGGAGGTGCAAGATGAGGGGCTGTGGAGCCCATCCCCTGGGCAGGAACAAGGACATGGAGCCCAGACCAGGACCTGGTCGGCCCACGACAACCCACCCACTCGCCCTCCAGCCTAGTGGGAGGCAAAGTTAACCACATGGATGCGGCGGCGCAAGTGGGGCTTAGTCAGAGGGAGCTACTCTAGGGGTAGAGGCGGCAGAGGACGGATGAGCAGGCCGAGAGGGGAGGTGGTACCTTGCGGGATTTCTGACATCCGGAGAGCGAAGAGCGGGGTAGGGGTTGCAGAGCAAGGGCCAGAGAGCAGTAGGAGCAGAGAGGAGACAGACAGAGGCACAGGACAGAAGGGAGAGAAAACAGTTCAGTGAGAGCCGGCTGTGGGGCGGGGGCCGCTCGCCTCCCTCCCGGGGGTGGCTGGGAGCAGGTGGAAAGGCCCAGGAGGCGCCGGCTCACCGGGGACTCCCCCAGCACACGGGGCCCATCGCCAACACGCAGAGCCCCTTTGCGGCCGTTCCGCTCCAGGGAGACCCGGGTCCAGGCACCCAGGGCCACTGGCTCCTTGCTCCTGGAGAAGAGGGGCACTGTGAGCCGACTGTGGCCTCTGCTGGTCTGCCCACCAGGGCCTGAGGGACCCTGCGCCCACGTGCACACCTGATGACTGCTGCCCCCTTGCCCAGGTCATAGCGGAACTCCAGCAGGCGGTCGTGCAACGCCAGTGACACAAAGTCCCCCTTGCCGTCTGCCTTCTGCCCGTTGTAGAGGAGCAGGCCGCTGGGGCCCCGCGCCAGGAAGACCACCTCCAGCACCATCTTCTCCCTGGGAGCACACGGGGTCAGCGGAGCGGCCTCAATGCCCCTTCACCCCAAGGTTGGATGGGGGTGGGGGGACTGCTTCCCCTCATCCAGCCCTCTGCCCAACTGACCCCAGGTCCCGCTCAAAGGTGTGCAGGCCTTTCAGCTCCAGGTAGGAGAAGCTGCTGAAGTCGGCCAGGAAGGGCTGGATGCCATCCTGCTCCAAGACTGTGAGGACAGGAGAGGGGTCATACAGGGTGCCGGGCCCTGACCCTGGAGCCCCCTCACCCGCACCGCCCTCCCTGCCCCGAGTGCTGATGCCCCCACCTGTTTGGCAGAGGCTGCCTCCCCGGCCCTGGGGGCACTCGCACTCGGCTTCGCCCTGGGGCAGCACGTGGCAGGGGGCTGCCCCATGGCAAGGGTTTGGCTGACAAGGGTCCTTCTCATCTGCACAGGTCGGGCCTGGAGGGAGACAGGATGGGGTCCTGAGAGGCCTGAGCCCCGCCCACAGACACACAGGCGCCCCCAGCACCCAGCCCAGGTCCTGCCCTCACCAAAGCGGCCGGGTGGGCACTGACAGTGGAACATGCCAGCCTCCAGGGCCTGGCACGGGGCCCCGCTGAGGCAGGGGTTGGGCAGGCAGGGGTGGTCCCCGCACTCGCCCACGCGGGAGCTTCGAGTCACAGACCCTTGCCATACGCTTAGGTCCAGCTGCTGGTTGTTGACGTCCAGCAGGCGGATACAGCCCCTAAGACCGACGCTGACAGAGGTCCGCTCAAGCACCCTGCCACCAAGATAAGGGTCAGGGTCAGAGGCCAGAGCCCAGAAGTGTCCTCTCTCACTGCCAGCTGTGACACCGGCATCCATCAGTCGGCCAGGATGGTGAGTCAGGGCTGCTCCCCCCGCCCCACTGCCCACTGCTGGTGCTCACAAGGTGGACAGTCCCACAAACAGGACAGAATCAGGAGGTGGGTTGGGTTGAAGGTCAAGGGTCAGACTGAAGGTCCGGCCAGCCCAGCCCCTCCGTGGTGATCATGCAGCAGCCTGGTCCTCAGGATGAGGACAGAACCAGGGCCACGGTCAAGGATCAGGGTTGGGGTCAGGGTCACAGACACTGTCCACACCTATCCATCCACTCCTTTGCTATTCACAGGGAGCCTCAACTTCCTGGATGCCTCCCCCAAGAGTCAGGGGTTAGGATCATGGTCAGGGGTCTGTGGTCAGGGCCACCCCACTCTCCTCCGTGCTCACACAGAAGCCTGGTCCTCAGGGACGCCACCCACAAAAAGGTCTGTGTCCAGGTTGAGTCCATCAGTGCCGCTGGGGCTCTGGCCCAGGACAGGAGTCTCACCGTCCACAGAGAGCGTACCCTGGCGCCAGTGCCGAGATAGCTCCAGGTGATGCCACCGGCCAGGCTGCACGGGCACGGAGCTGGTGAGCACTGCAGGCCCTGAACCTGTGTCGAACCTGGGGGGGGCGGGGGGGCGAGAGCTGGCCCTCAGGACAGCCAAAAGGAGCCAGGACCATGCTAGGCCTCGCCCCACCCCACACCCCCACCCGTGGCCACCCCCTGCCCGCCACCCACCTGAGCTGCACACGGCCCCCAAGCAGTGCCAGTGCCAGGAAGTCCTTGCCCCTGGCGTTGCCGTTGTAGAGCAGCAGCCCCTGGAGCTCCAGCGCCCGGAACTCGAGTGCCAGGCGCAGGGTGTGGTAGGCACGGAGGGTAGGGAAGGCCAGGAAGGAGTGGCCCCCAAAGGCTGGTATGGCGGGGCGCAGTGCTGCAGGAGACAGGGAGGGGCCGATGGAGCGTGCGGGGGACCTGGCTGCCTCGGCCCTGACCGCCTGTCTGCCCCCAGCAGGGTGTCCCCCTTCCCCAACCTGATGCCCCTGTCCAGCCCCTCGCTCCCGACAGTGGCTTAGTGCACCCCAGCTGGGCCCATCTGCCTCCCTGCCCCTCTCTAGCACGGATGATCTTACCCTTCTCACAGATGGCGCCCCACCTGCCCGCTGGGCAGCTGCAGGTGAAGTCTCTGCCTGAGCCCTGGTCCTGGCAGGTCCCCCCGTGGAGGCATGGCTGTGAGTCGCAGGGCCTTGGGGGCTGCTGGGTTCCTGGGGGCAGGGGCCGGCGTCCAGGCACACGACTGGGGGCAGTGGTGGGCAGCTGGTGTGTGGTGGCAGGAGCTGTGGTCCTGCTGACGGGCCGGCTAGTGTGACTAGGGTAGAAGGCCCGAGGGGTCGCAGCTGAAGGAGGCAGGCGGGCCACAGTGGTGGCTCTGGCTGTGGCTGCAGCAGGGGTGGCTCCCGTGAAGAACGCAGGAAACCAGTCTGTGGGTAGGGGGAGTGGTCAGGATCCACAAGGAGCAGGGGTCCTCAGGGCAGCAGGGGAGGGGTCAGGCAAGCTATGGCAGGTGGCAGGCCAGGCACTTACCGAAGTCCATGAACCGCACATGTTCCTGCAGAGGCCGCCTCACCCCTAGGGACCGGCGCCTGGACACCTGGATCTGCCGGAGCAGGGCCCGGCCCACATCAAGTGCCCTGAAGGTTGTGGCTGGGGAGGAGGGGACTTTGAGCACCACAGAGCCCAGCGCAGTCCCCTACTACCTCCTGGGAGGGACTGGGGCAGGGGGCTCACTGGGGTCGAAGTGCACATCCACAATGGCTCGGACTGAGCTGCCGGGCCCCAAGTCCCGTAGGCGGACACTTCGGAAGTCCTTCTTAACGTCCGAGTTCCGGAAGAGGTCATCCAGCTGTGGGTGGGCAGTGGGTTAGGCTCCGGGAGGCTGCCCAGGCTGGACCCTTGGGCCTTCCACACCAGTGATTCTCGGGGTCTGTCCTGGGAAAAGGGCCAATGGCTGGTAGGGGCTGCACCCCTGCCCCCGGCCCCACACTCACTGCGCTCTCGATGCTCCTGGCAGTCTCTCCAAACAGCTCTGACTTGGGGTCAGCCATCTCTGGCGTGTAGAACAGCTCCTGGCCCTCGACCCCCTCGAGCTCCAGCACCCCTTGGAATGCCCTGGTGGCTGTGGGGGAGGGGGCAGTGAGATCGTGCCTGGCACCTGCCTGGCCTCTGGGCCAGCCACGGGCACAGGCCCCAGCAGCAAGCCACGCAGGGTGCAGGGCGGGTGGCAGTTAGTCAGATGGTCATGAGGTTAGTGGGGCCTCAGGGCAGGGCTGGCATCAGTTACCAGGCAGATTCCTTGGAGCAGGGCCCCAGGTTGGCTTGCAACAGGAAAAACAAGTTAGGCACAGGGTCCTGGGCACCCACAGATGTGTGGAGGCCGAGAACACATGTATGTGAGCATGTGCTGAATCCCCAAGACCACGCACACACGTGTGCCAAAATCAGAAGACCACACACCCCAAGGGCCCACCTGCTGGGCAGGCCAGCTGCCTGGGAGACAGCATCCAGTCCACTTCTCATGCTCCATCCCAGTCCCCAGCCACCCACTCACCAGGACAGTTGGAGCCCTCTGCGTCCAGTGAAGGCGTCTTGCCGTCTGAGCAGCAGCCCATTGGTGAGTTGTAGCAGGAGGCCCTCTCAATGGGCGGCCCAGGGGTCACCGCACTGTTGCCCTCAGGGAGCTCAAGTCCTGGGGAGGTGCAGTCTGAGCCCAGCCCCAGTGCAGCCCTCCTGGGCCCTGCCCCCTCAGCCCCTGAGCCCATGCCCACCTCCTGAGCCAGCCCCGCTGGCCTCCAGGTCACCACTCAGCTCCTCATCACCGCTCCCGTCAGCGCTGCCAGATTCACCGAAGGCAGATGTGGCAAGGCTGGCTGCTGTGGAGGGGGCCGTGGGAGGCATGGTCAGCATGGGCCTTGCAGTGGTCCTGAGAGGGCTGGCAGTGGTCTGAGGTCGTGAGAAGGGTCGAGGGGTGGGCCGGCTGCGGGGGGTACTGCTGGGAGTCAGGGGGAGGGCGCTGGGTGGGGGCAGCAACTCCTCGCTCAGGTCAAGCCCCGAGGTGGCCATAGATGCAGATGTGGGATGAGGGTCAGAAGCGACATCTCCTGCAAGGAGAGAGTCCAGGTGGTGGGCTAAGGCCAGGCCTTCCTGGTCAGTTCTGGGGCAGTGGGTAAGGCCTCACCCTGGCAGGGGCCGAGGCTCTGGATAGAGATGTCCAAGCCCTGGCGGCAGGCGATGGTCCTCAGCTGGCACTCGTTGCCGTAGGTGACTCCATCTGACCCGCAGACCTGGGCACAGGGCAAGGATGCTGGGGGGAGGCCCCTCCCCACCCCCACCATCCTCCACACTCCCCATTCCTCACCTTGGCAGCACTGGCCCCCGGACAGGTGGGTGTTGGGCATACACAGTGGGCAGAGCCAGCCTCTTCCACACAGGATGCCCCGAATTCACAGTGCATCTCAGCACAGGTCTTGGGTGCCAAGGAGTCTGAGGCACAGACATGGGAGACCCCACTGACTAAGAGGCCTGATCTCTGCGATGGCCCCACCCCCAGCACAGGAGCCTGGTGCAGTGCCAGGCCTGGGCTTCACCTGTTTCACAGCCAGTAGGGCCCAGGGCACGGCCGTCTGGACACTGCCCACACTTGGGTCCAGCCACCCCAGGCTTGCAGGAGCACAGCCCGGTCATCTGCTCACAGTCATCCCGCACGGCACCCAGGGGGTCACAGCTACAGGCTGGGAGGCAGGGGGAAGAAGCTGAGATCTGTGCCTGGCTTCCCCATGGGCCCCAGAGCCTGACCCAGCCCCTGCCAGGTGTGGGTCAGGCTGCAGTCTTGGCAGGTAGGAAGAGGGGCCCAGGGACCCAGGGGACAAGTGGGAGTGCTTGGCCGGGGACCAACTGTGGGCCCTGTCACTCACGGGTGCAGCCGCTCCGGCCATCAGTGACGATACCACGGAAGTTCCAGAAGCCGGGCTCACAGCGGTCACACTTGAGGCCCCCCACGCCCGGGCGGCAGGAGCACTGGCCTGTGGCTGGGTCACAGGTGCCGCTGTAGGAGCCATGTGGGTTGCACTGGCAGAAGCCTGCAAGGCCAGGGCGAGACAGGGTCACTGCCGCCGCGTGGCTCTTCCTGGCTGCGGGTCAGGGCCAGGCTCGCGTACTCACTGGGGCAGCCAGCCAGGCCCACACCCCTGGCAGCAGTGGTGTTGTCCTGGCAGCAGCCGTAGGGGGTCTGAGTGCAGTGCAGGGGAACTGCAGGTGGCAGCGGGGCCAGAGTAGGGCCTGCAGGAAGGGGCAGGGGTTTAGATGCTTCACTGATTCACTGCTCCCTCCCTGCAGTGAAGCCCAGCCCGGCACACAGTAGGTACTTAGTACACACTCGTTGACTGGCAGCCACACACGTCCACACTGCAGCTGCACAAACGTGGATGCGCACAACACTGCACACTTAAAACACCATACACATGTTCACACGCCCACCACCGCGCACATGCAACAACCATGAACCACCCCACACGCCTCACAGCTGTGTGCACATGTACTTTTGAACATGCCCTGCATGCCCACTCACCGCGGCAGGCTCCCTGAGCCACGATGTACAGCTCTTGCCGGGATTCACATCTAGCCTTCTTCAGCTCACACTCGGTGCTGTAAGTGACCCCATCTGAGCCGCAGACCTGTGGGAATGGTGTCAGTAGGGCAGCTGCAGCCCCCATCTCACGGCCTGTCCAGAGTTGGGGTGGGGGTTGGGGGGGGTGTCCTCACCGGGCTCCTCAGGACACTTTGGCAGCTGAAGTCGCAGACACACGGCCCGTCCTCCGAGTCCTCATCCCAGACACCGCCTCTCTGATGGCACAGCTCCTGCTCACACTCGCCATCCTCTCCAGAGCCGGAGCCACCTGAGCCGCACTCAGCTATGGGGAGGAGGCTGGGTCACCTGCAGAGTCCTGGTTGAGGTGGGTGCCCAGCAGCCCACACCAGCTGTGCCCCGAACCTACCCTGCTCACACGGCCCTGCCCGGGCCTCCTCGATCTGCGCCTGCTGCTGGCAGGCAGCCTCGCGTAGCTCACATGAACTGCGGTAGGTTACACCATCGCTGCCACACACAGGGCCAGGCGGAGGGCGCTCACACCGGGGACACACACACTGCCCTGCCGAGCACACTGCCCCAAAGGCACACACGGTATCTCCGCAGGTCTCTGCAGAAGGTGGAGCCAGGCCGGGGTCAGCTGACACCGGCTGGAGGAGGCACAGGACCACAGCCCACCAAGCATGCCCAGCCCCACTCACGGCAGTGTCCAGCCGAGGCCACGTGCAGGCTGATCTGGTGGGTGCAGGCATAGACGTGTAGTTCACACTCACTGGCATAAGTGCGCCCGTCAGAGCCACACACAGGCTGGACCAAAGCCACGCACTCAGAGGGGCACACGCAGCGCCCAGTCTCAGCCTCGCACAGGGCTCCAAAGTGGCACTGCCCACAGCGGTCTGGGGAGAAGGCTCCATCACCATGGTGACCAGGACAGCCCACCCCCAGTGAGACTCACGAGACCCACTCGTGCACCACTGACCACAGGGTCCTCTGCGAGCCACCCGGATCTCCCGCCCGAGGGCGCAGGCCGTAGCCTCCAGCTCGCACGTGCTGCCATACGTGACGCCATCGCTGCCACACACGGGATCGTAGATGCCCGAACACGCCTGCTGACACGCACACTCAGCTTCCCCATTCTTCACAGCACATGTGGCCCCAAATGGGCACTGCACCCCACGGCAGGGGGACGGGGGCTGGTCTAGGGACAACATGGCCACTCAGCAGGGTCCCCACCTGCTCTCCTTGGCAATGCACAAAGCCCCCAGCCCCACGCAGCAGGCCCTCTCCCAGGGTGGGGATGGCAGAGGAAAAGTGGACCAGGAGAAGGGCCAGATGCACAGGACACAGCAGAGAAAGGGACAGACACAGGACAGATGTGGACAGGGACACAGACCCAAACGGCCCCAGGCCCCTGCATGAGTGTGGGGCGGGACTGCCCTCAAGACACAGGACTTTCTTGACTGCCCTCAGTGGGTTGTCAGGGCCAGGCTTACCCAGCCCACCCAGGCCACTGACCCTTGACCTTCAGCAGCCCCGGGACACCCAGGCATGTGGGGGGGCGGGTCTCTCTCTCTGTGGCAGTAGGGGAGTCTGCAACCCAGAGTCACACTCAGGGCCACACGGGGGGGAGGTGTCTGTCCACTTGCTCTGAGGACCACAAGGCCAGGCAGCAGCGAGCCACCCCCCCCTGCCGCGCGGGGGGCAGACCTCAGGCTGCGAGCTCCTGGCCGCAGGCGCGGTACCTCATCCTGCCAGCAGGTCAGGCTGGAAGACACAAGAGGTGGAGCCAAGAGGGAAGGGAGGGCAGAGGAAAGGAGACAGACGCAGAGAGACCGGGAAGATGGACAGAGCGACTGACGGGACGGAGTGAGAGGTGGGCAGTGCCCCAGCCCACGCCGGACACGCCGTCTCTGCCCTCTGCTGGCGCCTCAAAGCCCGACGGAGATGTTGCCTCTAAGGGGGCTATGTGTGTCCCAGGAGGGTGGGACCCAGAGGACTTGGGGGCTGACGGGCAGGACAGCTGCACACAGGTACCAGGGAGCCTGCACATGGACCTCTGCCTCCACCCCACATCCCCCCAGGCGCTGCAGGCACCTTCCTGATGGATTCCACCACCCCAGAGCCCGCTGGCAGACAATAGCCCTGCCAGGTGCCCCAAAGTGACCAGCCCTCCCTCACAACCCGAGGAGGAGTATGACTGGGATGGAGATGGTGTGTGATGACAGGCAGCAGGGACCGTGGCAGGACCAGCCTGCTCCCGGTGTGGACCCCACCCGTGGTGCTCACCACACGGGCCCTGGTGCTTGGCAGGGATGCTGTGCTGCTGGTGACACTCGGCCTGCTGGCGCCAGCAGTCGTTGTCATATGTGTGCCCATCGTGGGCACACACGGGTCTGTAGGCTCCATCACAGGTGACACGGTCGCAGGAGCAGCGGGGGTGGCCTCGGCGGGACAGGCACACAGCACTGAACCTGCAAGCCTCCGGGCACTGGTCTGGGGGTGGGGAGCAAGGCGATCAGAAGGGCCGGAGTGCCACGTCACGCCCCACTTTGGGATGTGCAGGGGATCCCAGGGCACCCGAGGTGGTGAGTGGGGACCGTTGAGGCGGGCAGAAGAGGGTGGGGACAGGCAGGGTCCTGGGTCATGCAGGGTGCCAGGATGGGGCCCTCCCCCAGGAGCTGCACACCTCGGGGCTGGCACTGGCCAGAGCGCACTTTCTGGAGGAGGAGACCACGGGTGGCTCCCGTTCGGCCCATGACGCAGTCGTTATCATAGGTGACCCCATCATCCCCACACACAGGTGCCCGTCGGGGAGGGCAGCTCTCTGGCCGCAGGAGCATCTCCGGGCGCCGTGTGCGCGGGTTCACGCGGCAGACGCGGCTGAGGTCATTGAGGGCGCCCTGGCAGGGGTCTGGAGGAACGGAGGCGGAGGTGAGGGTACAGCTGCTGTGCACAGACCAAGGCCATGCTGCATGCGCAGGGGCAGCGCTCACCGCAAGGGCCGTCGAACTTCTTGAAGATGTCTTCCTGACGGGCGCAGGCACGGCGCAAGAGCTGGCACTCGCTGGGGTAGTCAGTGCCATCGCTGCCACACACGGGGCCCTCGGGGGTCCCCTGGCATGTGGCAGGGCACAGGCACGTGGCCGTCAGACCGTCTGCTGAGCGCGCACAGGTGCTGCCAAAGCTACAGGTTACATTGGAGCAAGGGTCTCGGGTCCCTGTGGGCGGGGCAGGCTGGGGTCACACTCGTCGCTGGCCCTGCCCACCCTGCCCGGCCCTCCTTGTCCCCCTTCCCACTGCAGGCCCAGCCCCCGCTCTGCCCAGCATTTACCGCAGGGTCCCCTGCGCAGCAGGCGGATGCGCCTCTGCTGGCTGCACTGTGCCCGCTGCAGCTCGCACTCGTTGCTGTAGGTGGAGGCATCTGAGCCGCACACAGGTGCCACCACGCTGGGGCAGGTGCTCTTCTTGCACACACAGGAGGCTCTGCCCGGACCCTCTGCGCTGGGCTCACACACGGCACCGAAGCCACACAACATTCCTCGGCATGCTTCGAGGTGGGGCCAGAAGACAGGACGTGGTGGGTCAGGACCACCTGGCCCACGGTCCAGTGTCTACACACCTGCAGAGACCTTGCATGGACAGTCACATGTGTACATGCGTGTCTGCCCACGTCCGTGCTGGCGCTCAGAGGAACACACGTGTGCTCCCATCACTGCCAGGGCCTTATGCCTTCCCCTCTCAAACCCCTGCCCATCTTCTCTGCCCTCGCTCCCAGCCTCACAACTGTGGATAGGGCATCCCAGACCGCACCTGTAGGAGGGAGCAAGGCATCCGCTACTTACCCATCCCCCCACACACACATGGGGCAAACAGCCCCTAGGCCAATGCTACTACAGGGAATCGCTCAGGAGCCTCTCCCCACCTCAGAATCCTCTCCCCACCTCAGAATCAAAGTCCCTCATCTGATCGTGACCTCTACCCCTCAGAGCCCCCGCCTGGCCCACCCTCTTCCCTGAGAGCTGCTCCACTGTCCACACTGACTTTCCCCTGCCACCTCCCCAGGGACCAGCTCCCCTGCCTTTCATGGACCCGCCTGAGGTCACACAGCGGCAGGGCAGGGGGTGGTGGTATCTGAGGTCATGTCACATTTTCCATCCTCGTCCAAGAACCCAGTGCCCTGGCTGGCCCAGGCTCCCCCTTTCTTCTCATGCCTCCTCCCTCCTGCTCCTCTGGAGGCCTCCCCTCTCCTCAGGCCTGTCCCCACACAAGCCCTTCCCTGCCTACTCCCCCACCTTCCATGCCCCCACAGCCAGCCTCCCCCAGGTCCGTGCTTTGCAGCAGCTCCTGCCCTCCCGTCCTCCTGGGCCTCCCAGCTGCAAGCTGACCAGGTCATCTCTCCCTGGGGCCCCTTGGGTACCCACACACCTCATCCTTCCCCACCTGTCCTCCTGAGCCCCCACCCCCCTCCCCAGGCCCTGCTGCCCACCTCATGCTCAGCATGACCTCCTCAGGGACCCTAGCACCTGGGCTCTGCAGACCTGACGTTTTCTTCTTTAAATGTTTCAGTTCTCAACTTTGTCATGTCCCCAGCACACATCCTATAACGGAGCTTCTGCAGAGCCCTCGGGGACAGCCCCTCCTGAGCACAGTGTCAGGGCAGGGGGCACACTGACTGCACAGGACCCCAGCTAGGACTACACACCCACAATTACGGGCTGCCGCTGTCTGGATCTAATAAGTGTTTAATTGGGTCCAATTATTGTTAATAAATCATGGGGGGGACAGGGGTATCTCCATCACCTCCCATTAGGCTCAGGAAGTGGGGCAAGAGGAAGCACCCTCAATTCCAGGGGGGGTGGGGCTGCACAGGGAGCTGTCACCACAGCAACAGCCCACCCCAGGCTCCTGCTGTCTGTCTGAGAGCCCCTGCTCCCACCCAATACAGGCTGAGTGAACAGGGGCCGGAGGCAAGGGTGGGGTCAGCATGGATTCTGCAACCTACCGAGGCTCCCCTCCCACCACCTCAGCCTTGTCCTCCCCCCACCTCCTCTGGGCACCACCGAGGCCCCTCGTCAGGTCCGGGAGCCAGGCGGTCACCTTACATTCGCCTGCCACGTGACTGTGGGCAAGTTATCCCATCACCACATCTCAGAACCTCCTTGTGTGAATGAGGACAATAGGACCTCCCTCGAAGGGTTGTTGTGAGGCTTAATGAGCCAACACCTGCAAAGGCCTGGAGAGGCCTGGCCCACAGCTCTGTGGAGAGGGGGAGGGGTCAGCCACCACGACTACACACCCCTGTCCTGGCTCAAACACGGTCCACACTTAACGCCTCTTCTCACCCTCCATCTCCTGCTGTCTGCTTCTCTTTCCCCTTAGCACTTCCCTCTCACCTTCAGCCCTCTCCTGCCCAAGGCACCAGGACCCCCGGGCCAAATCCACGGGCAATGGCTACATCTGGCTGGCTGCCCTATTTGGCTTCAGCTGGACCTGCTGACCAAGGTCTCTCCCAGGGTCATGACCCCGTGGCCAAAGACCTAGTCACCTCATTGCCTCTCAGGCTCCTTGGTCAGCTGCTGTGTCTATGCCCTCGGGCTCAAGCCTTTCTCTCCTTCTGGTCACCTTGGTTTAGCCAGATAACACCCGAAATCCCAACCCCTTGGTGAAGGACACCTACTCCTAGATGACCAGTAAGTTCCTCACCCGCCAAGACTTGCACCCTCCCTCCACACCCCAGGGCCCTGCTTTGTCCCTTCAAGACAGAGACCTGGGAAGGAAAGTGGTGGTGGTGAATGGCAGCTCACCCGTGGTGAGCAAGGCTGGGGTAGCAGGTCAGGTACTTGGAGGATGGACTGGAAGGTGAGTGACTTGGGGCAGGACGCCAGAGCTATTTCAAGGACAAGCTCCGTGGGACTAGCTATTGGACTAGAGGTGGCTGAGGGCAGAGGAGGGGTCAGGGTGCCCCTGGAGTGGGTAGCACAGAGCTGAGGCCTCAGCACAGACTCCCAGGTCAGATAGGCAGGTCCAGGTCCCAGCCCCTCCACTGTCCACTCCCTTCTCAGAGTGACAGTTCCTGAGGGGCATTCTCCTGGCTGCATTTGGTGATATAGTTCAGGCAAAGCTGAGGCTGGGGCACATGGTTCTCATCCCATCTCCTCCCCAGGCCCTCGGGCCGTTAGGTCAGATGAGTGCACCCCTGGTGTCTGCTCCCCTACAGAGCTAGGGGATCACAGAGGCTCAAGATGACTTCTTGATTCAAGATAAAGCATGCATGAGCACAGAAACCATGTGTACAGACAAGCGAGATGGCACACTTACACACACACGAGAGCAGGCACAGCTCGTCCTAACAGCCTGCCCTTGTCAGGCACCACTCATGCCCACCTGTATTAGCCCTGTCATCATGCATGCGGCACCATGGTAGCACAGGTGGAGCACCCAGACACCTGTAAGCTGCATGGCCCTGAAGGGTCACCTCCTGGGCTCTGCTGCCCCTGCCCCTGTCTATGCCCTTCTGCAGGAGCCTCACTCCCAGCTTGCCAAAGCCCCCTCACAATGTGCGGTGCTGGAGGCGGCGCTGGCTTTTTATAGCCTCGGGTTGGAGTGGGTATATTTAACTCTCCTCCCAGACTCGGGTAGGTTGGAGGATGGAGCGGATGCCCTGAGCCCTGCCTGTGGCCAAGAATGTGCAGTGTGTGTGACTGGGAGGGATGCGATGGTCATGGTGTATAGCTGTCCCCAAGTGGGCACCGGGATCATAGTGCAGGTATGGGGCCCACGTGGGCAGCTGTGGGGAGGGCCAGTGTGTGTGTGCAAAGGAAGAGACACACCAGGCTTTTGGGCTTCAGGAGAGGAGGCTGAGGACACTGAAAGAGAGGAGGGTGTTTAAATCCAGCCGGCTCTAGGTCTCTTGCCCACAGCCCATGGGAAACTCAGTCCTGGACCTGTCCCCTCCCATGGCCCATCCCATGTATGAGTGTCCCTCTGTGTGTGTACTTCCATGGACCTGGGCAGGTGCCTGCTAAGCAGTGGACTTGGGCACTGAAAGCTCACCTGGGAGCACACCCTTCTCCCGAGAGGACCCCAGACCACCCCTCTCCCTTGCCCTCCTGCAGCACTAGCAGCTTTCTCTCTTTCCCTCTCACATGAGCTTAATTACAACAACCCACACACCAGCAGGCCTCCCCGGGGAAGCTGGACCCTAGCCCACAAGGCAGGTCAAGAAGGTCAGCCCCAGCCTGCTCAGTCCCAGGGACAGGCCCTCCAGTCCCTCTCCGCTGGTCCTTCTGAGGCCCTCCCCTGACGCCCCAGGCCCTCCCACCCACTCTGCACACATTGTCTGACCTACCTCTCAACCTGTGGGTTCCAGGACTACCCCCCCCCCCAATTTTGAGGCCAAGATGTAGCCAGGCCCAGGGACTCCAGCCCCACACCCCCTTTGCTGTCCACCACTATGGACTCCCTAGGAAGGACCCAGGTTCCCTTGTCCAGACACATCTAACACAGCTGATGTGCACTCCCCAGGAATAGCCCCTGAACCCCAAGAGTGCCACTGCCCCTCTGGACACAGATTCCCAAGCTCAGTCTGTTACCAATGAGCCCCCACTCACCATCCGGAGGTGTCGGAGGCACTGGTGTGAAGTGGGTCCCAGGTTTGTCTGGAAAAGAATAAATCTCCAAGTTAGGCCCCCTGAGCCAGTCCTTCCATAGCCTGTTCCTGTGCCCAGTATGGAGGGGTCACTCTTGCTTGCACACATCCCTTCCCTGGCCCCACCGTGAGCCCCTAGGACTGGCTGAGGACCAGGGGTGGACAAAAGCAGAGGCCCTGGCTCTTCTCTGTCCCTCCAGCTGCACTGTCATGGCCTGACACCTGCCAGGTGAGGCTCAGTGGCAGGGGTGTGGGCTGCCACCTACTCCCCACATGAGCCGCAGGCCCTGCCAAAGCTCCTACTCCCAGGGTTGCCAGCTGCACCCTTACCCCTCCAACTCCTGAAGAAAGTTGTCTCTGCAGCTCAGGAAGAGGGTCAGCCCCCACCCCAAGCCCCAGGACAGGCTTAGAGGGGCTCAGGGATCCAGGAAATGACCCATGGTGTTCCCGGAAGATGCTGTGGCTCATCTGAGTCATGCCACAGTTGGTGGCCTCTCTGTGACCTTGCCTGTCCCCCAATCTTTGGTGGCTGAGGCGGGGGACCTTGGGCCTGGCAGAAGTGGCCACTCCCACAGACACGTACAGTTGTTGAGGAAGAGCAGCACCGCAAAGCCAAGCGTGGATGTGGCCAGGAGGATCAGGCAGACGTTACAGGGGATCATGAAATACCGCACGAGCAGGGAGACCCCGCGCTGCTGCCGGGGGTCCCGCTCCAGCGGCAGCGGAGGCATGGCCCGGGCTCCTCAGTCCCCACTCTCGGGGTGTGGGGGTCCTCACGGGGTTCCCTTAGGCCTCTTCGGTGCTACTCCCCCCATTCTTGGACCCCTGGGGCAGCTGACAGCAGCTGTTTCTCCAGGTTCAGCTCCAGTCACAGCCCCTGGCCCCTCCACAGCCCATGAGGCTTATAATGGGAGGTGTGCAGAATTCTCCCGGAGTAGAAATCCCAAATTTGGGCTCGGAGGGAGGAAGAGGAGGAACTGAGGGCCAGCAGCCACCCCTGCTGTCCAAAACCGTCAGGGCCTGGGCCGGAGGCGCCAGCAACTCTCCACCGGCTCTGGCTGTGCGGAGTCTTCCAGAAGCCTCTGGGAGTGCCGCAGCCCGGGATCCTGCCGCTCGGCTGCTCTGGAGAGGCCGGCCCGAGGGGGACTGGCGGTGAGCCGCCTCTCGGCCGGAACTCGGCGGGGAGGCGCGGCGGGGCTCAGGGCGCGGCGGGTCTTGGATGCTCCAGTCCGCGGCAGAGGCGGGAGCGGCGCCGGCAGCGAGCAGGAGGAGCGAGCGCGCGTCCGGAGCGAGAGAATAAAGAGCTGGCCGCGGAGGCCGCTCCTCGCCTCCCGCCTCCCGGCGAGCCGCGCCCGCTCCCCACGCCCTCGCCGGGGCTGAGGCGGTGAGTGAGGGGCGAGGGGCGCCGCGGAGAGAGGGCGGGGAGCAGAGACAAAGGAAGACGCCTCCGGGGACCCCAGCGTCCGCGGGGAGTCGCGGCTTGCGCCGAAAAGAGAGATCGGGCGGATGAGGACGCGAGGGCGGCGGTGCAAAAAGAAACGCTGGGTTGGGAGCGCTGGAAGGGAGCTGGCGCCGGGGAGGTTACAAGAGATAGGGGCTAGTGCTGAGGTGGGGCGTTGGGGCTGGGGAGGGTGCAGGGTTAGGCTAGGGGCCCGGGTTGGGGTGGGAGGTGACTAGGATCGGAGGCTGGAGCTGGAGAGGAGGCAGGTGTTGGGGCTGGGTGGGGGGCTGGGGAGTGGGGGCGTGTAATGGGTAAGAGGGGCTGGCACAGGGACCGGGGCCCCTCCGGATTCCACCCGGCGGGGCTGGGCTGGGCTGGGCTGGGTTGGGTTGGGTTGGGCTGGCTGTGCGCGTGAGCGGCCGAGGCCAAGGCGAGCATGAGGAGTGTCTTTCGGAGGGTCTGTCTGAGTCCCCGCAGGGGTGCTTGGTCTGCACGAAGGACCCCGTTCTGGGCTGCGGTCTGCATGTTACCGTGTGTGCGTGTCAGTGTCTCTGCTCCTGCTGGCCCCATCGTGGCAGTGTCGAGGTAGGGTCTCTAGGTACGTACGCACAGGTGGGGGGTGGGCGGGCTGGGTTCAATTGGGAGGGTGGGCCACCCCTCCCTAGGAACTGACAGCAGCACCTCAAACCATCCACGCACCACCCCCAACTCCAGTCCTCGCTGTGGGAGGAACATGCAAATGAATTTCATGTAAATAAGCGTTATGCCAATAGTCGAGGGGCTCTAGACCCAGTCCGCGAGCCTGGGGCGCCCCCACCGGTCGTCCGGGAACATCGGGGCCGTGACGTCACAGCAGGCCAGGACAGACGTCACAGCAGGCCAGGGCACACGGCCCACCTGGGACTCAGGTCCTCCCCACCACATCCCGGTGCCTCACGAACATGTCCCTGGAGTATCCTCTTCGCCCCGCTCACTCCCGCCTAGTCAAGTGGGCTCTCCATGTCCCATCCCAACCTTCCTCAGGTGGGAAAACCACCTGCCAGCCAGTGCCCAGTTCTGCCAGGTCCATCTCCCTTAGACTCTTTTCCATCTCTTGGCCAGGCACCAAATCCCAAAGGGGTCAGCTGACCCTGTCACGGTCTCCCATCACCCACGGCAGAGGTCAGACCCCTTGGAGCCCTGAAACCTGAGGTTCTACTGAAACCTTGCAGGAAAAGGCAAAACACAAAATGGTCCCCCGACCCCACACAGTGCTGGACCCAGAGCAGCAATCTGTCAGGCCACCTGAAGACCCTGGCACCCGAACAGCCTCAGCCTCTCCTTGGGGAGCCTCCCACTCCCTACCTCACCTCACCTTGGCACTGCCCACACCACACTGACTGTGGCGGCAGCTCCCAGGGTGCTGGCCTGGACTGGGATCACCCAGGGCAGGGTCTGACTTTTTATCTCCTCAGGGCAGGGCTTGGCCCAGAGCCCCGGACTTGGTGTGGTGAGCCCAACAGTGACACATTTCCCATTTACTTCTCACTGCAGCTCCCAGGACTGCAGTCCAAATCCCTTGGCTCAAGGAGGGGCCCACAGACAAGTTAACGCCCTGGCAATGCCCACTGGGCCCACACCCACACATGGTCCCTCTTTGCTGCTGCCACTGCAGCTGTGGGACATCATGAGTGGGTTCTGCAGGAGGAGGGGGAGGCAAAGGACCAGAGTTGGTGGGGGGGGGGGCTTCCATCAGTGGGCTCCAACCCTGGTAGGGGAGACCTCCTCCTCCACAAGGCAGAGACCAGAGCCTAGGATCTGCCCACAAATGGGCTGGCCTTAGATGCCCACGTGGTGGTGGTGGGGCTTAAGGCCTATCAGGCCTGGCCTGGGGAAAGGGGAACCAGCAGGCAGACTAGTCCCTCCCAGCCCCAGTCAGTCTGAGCCCCCATAGGGGTTGGGCGCCTTCAGAGAGACAAAGGGCCATTGAGGCCCCAGACCCAGCAGGGGGAGGGGAGCTCGGGCTATCCGAGCTATTTTGGGATTTTCAGACTCAAAATCATTCAGCCCTGACCAGCCCACCCAGACTCATGGAACAGAGGATACTCTGGACCAGAGATCAGCCCCTATCTGGGCTTGCACACATCAACATGCTACTGCTCACATGTGTACACACACACACACTCGATGAGGTCTCATCTGCAGACATATGTACACCCACTTGCTGAAGTTTGCACAGGCACTGGGTGTCACTCCCTCCACGCTCACCTGCATGCGTACACACTGGGCATCACATTCACACCTTCATGCAATACAAAGCTTGTCCTTCATCCTCACAACACACACTGGGTGTGACCCCACATACACGCGTGTGGTTGGGCACCTCCACGTACTCCCTGGCCCTGAGAAGGAAGGTGGGGAGTGTAGTCTAGAGAGCATGGGGGTGTCCTACCTACTGGCCACCCGCTGGCCCCTTTCTTATGCAGACACCTCCTCATTCCAGAAGGTCTGGGCCCAGCTCTCTTCGAAAGGATGGGTTGGGGGGTGGGGCGGCACCGCCCTCCTGGCGGCGTGCACACATCGCGCATGCGCACACCCCTCTGCTGTCTGAGTCTCGCGACCTGCGGCACCTCCGCGGGTCTGGCGGAGCGCGCCGTCAGCCTGCCCCCACCCCTGGGATCTAGAGGGTACACTGCTTGTGAAGCGCGTCGAGCGGTGGAGCGCTGGCTGCCAGGCGGCCCATAGTCATAGGTGTCCGGCCTCCCCGGTGGGGGAGGGGAAGAGGCCCGGCTGGGCAGGCCCCCTCCTCCATTCCAGGCCTCCTGGTGTCCGGTCTCAGGCTAGGGCCGTCCCCTCCCCTCCCCTTCGGCCTCAGTAGACAATGGGCGTTTCACAGCGGGACGTCGCTGCTGGACTGGGGCCAGCCGCTGGGAAGGAGGAAGCGTCCGGCCCAGGCCTGGGATCACCAACCCAGGTGAGGCTGGGAGGCGCCCATGCCCACCCACCAGCCACCAGGCAGGGCCCACACTTCCGTCAGTTAGCCGGCGCTGCCGAGTTTGGGGAAGGGGTTCAGCAGGGCTGGCTCATAGGGCAGCAATCGCTGGCCGCTTGGAAGGCAGCTGTGGGCGGCTGACCTCTGGCACTCCTCCCTCCCTCGTTACTCAGCACTGATCCTGCCCAGGTCCGTGCCTCCCTCACCAGCCTGTCTGAGCTCCTCCATCGGTGGGCTAAGTGCAGGAAGTGTGTCCTGAATCGGGTAAGCTCCCTGCCCTCAGGGAGGTTACACTGTGGCAGAAGGTGCAATAGATTGGAGGGTCTAAGGAGTGTGTATCTGTTCAGAGACCTGAATGATGGGAAGAGGGGTTTGCACCTCCAGACAGAGGCAATTACAAAGGCTCAGGTGAGAACAGACTTAGGAGGCTGCCGGAGACCAGGAGGGGTCAGCGTGGTGAGGCCTAAGGGCAACAGGGGCTACCAGTGGGAGATAAGGAGCCACCCACAATCCTCAGGCCTGGGAAGCCCTGGCAGGAGGGCCTGGACATCTGCCAGGTCAGACTGCAGCCACCAGGGGGTGCCAGCAGGACAGAAGAGGGGGAGACTGGGCACCTGGAGAAAAGGTAGGATAGGGTGGAGCTTGTCCATGCCCTCTGTCCCTCCCCTCCAGGACAGCCCCAAGTCCACCTCTTTTGTCCAGGCCCTGCCCATGTCTGGGAGGAAAGAGAAAGCTGGGGGAGCCAGGGAGGCACTCAGGTGTGGTCCGTGCCTGGTGAGTCAGGAGACCCCGTGTTCCTGTCGAGGGCCACAGGCACCACAGGCAGGCAGTGAGGGATGCACAGTCCAGAACAAAGGTCTGAGTTGGTGGGCGGTGCTTCATAGAGGTGTTGACCAGCTAGGTGTCAGGATGAAGAGGAGTGGCGGACGGACGGACACAAACTGGAACCAGAAGAGGCAGGGAACAAAGGGGCGGAGAGACCCACCAGAAAGCAGAGAACCACAAAGGCAGATGACCAGACACAGGACAGAGAGATTGTGGAGGCAGCCAGGGTGCAGGCAGTTTCTCCCTGGGGGAGAGTGAGCAGGACTAGCAGGAAAGGTGCAGCATCAGGTGGGGAGGCTCCAGCTCAGAGGGGAGGATACCACCCTCCCAGCCAGTGGGTGATGGCCCTTGATTGTGGATTTCCAGCCCTCTCCCCTGCACCACGCCCGCAGCCACTTTCTCCCACCCCTCACCTAAGCTACAGGGACTGCCTGCTGCTCCCTGCACCCTCAAACCTTGTCATGTTGTTTTCATACCCAGAATGCCCTTCCCCCTTCACCTTTACTCCTCAACACACAACTCACCCCTGGCCTCCTTGGGAAGCCCATCCAGAACCTCGAGGAACCTTGTGCAGGTAGCAGCAGCAGTCCCTTCCAGTGACCCTGTGAGGATTGGCTGCTGGGCCAATGAGTGAGTAAATGCGTGGATGAGGAGGGAACCAAAGGATGGATTCGTGAATGGAGCCTAGCCAGCCTCAGTGCCTCCCCCTCCAGGAAGAGAAGTGGGCACACAGCCCCTCCCGACCGGTGGCCCAGGGACATGCCACAGTCTGGCCCAGATATCTGTGCTCTTATTTCTCTCTGATGTACACGGGGACCACACATCAATGCTCAGAGGGACTGGCGCCTCCAGTAGCCACACCAGGCTGCCTGCTTCTCCCAGGGCCAGCGTGGGTTGTCCCAGGGGCAGCTGCTAAGGGAGAGGCGGGGAAATCTCCGGCCCACCTCAGGCCAGTGGCAGACCCACCTCTCCTGACTTGCCCTGCTTGGCTTCCTAGCTGTGTCAGACTCAGGGTCTGTCAGGCATGAGAGGGGACAGGGAACCCAAGTGGCCCCAGGGACTCTTCCTGTCCCTACCGCAGCATTTCCATCTCTGGCACTGAGAAACCCAGAGGCAGACCCTGCAGGAGGAGGTGCCCAGACCTCTGCCAGCTATGGAGGTGGGGGGGCATTGGACACTGGGGCAGCAGGCAAGAGATGGGACCTGGAGCCCTGCCTGTTCTGAGGCCCCTGGGACACAAGCCAGGGTTGCCCACTATCAGTCTGTTGGCAGAGCACCTACAGGGTCCCCTCCCCAGGCTGAGCCCAGAGAAACAAAGATGGCAGGAACCACAGGCCACGGAACCAGAATTCTCGTGTGCAGATTGGTACACCTGAGGTTGCAGGCACGTGGGCAAACATGCATGCAAACACATGCACACGCACATGTGCAGGCCACACAGCTGGAAACAGCTGGCTGCCTGGGAGGACAGAGAGCTCCCCCATCCCACGTCTCTAAGCCATGTGGGGGAGGGGAGTTGGGAGGGGCCATCTTCCTCTTCCCAGGTCCAGCTGTAAGCAGCCCCTGGCAGGGGGCCTTCCTCAGAGGAAGTTCTCAGGATCTACTCTGGGGGGAGAGGCCCCTTTGAGGGGAGCTTCCCTCCCCACTGGAGGCTCCACCAGGGGCCTAAGTCACCCTCCCCCCAGCTCCCAGCTGCAGCCTGGGACTAGAGCATGATCCCTCCTAAGCTCAGGTGTAGCTCATGGGGGCTCAGTGCCCTCCTGATGAGCTGTGTCACTGTCATCAGGGTGATTGTCACTGGGGTGCCGTCTCATTTCTGGGATTCCTTTTTCTACTTGGTGAGAAGTGGGCACTTCCTGGGGCTCTGGGGTGGAGTGTCAACTGCTCCTGGGCCGACTTCAGGGACTGTGCCTGCAGCGCCCGCCCAGCCATGGCTCCCCCATCCCAGTGGTGAAGGGGGTGCTAGGGTCAGGAGAGCAGGACAGGAAAGGGAGCCCATTCTCCACGCCCCCCAACCCCCAGGCCTCAAGGCAAGGGTAGATCTTGGTGATGGGAGAGGGCAGCTGGCCTGGGTCCCACAGGTGGAGGCAAAGGACTTGGGGCAGGGGCAGGAGAGAGGCCAGTTTCTGCAGCTGTTTTCCACCCTCCTGTGGGGATGGGGGTGGGGGCAGGCTTTGATTCTCAAAGGGCTGGGGGGATTAACCCTTCAGAAAGGAAGCGGAGCAGGCTGGAGGAGGCTGTGTTGGCCTGACTGTGGCAGGGGGATGGTGAGAATGATCTCTGGCTGGACCCAAGGCGCTAAAGTCTGGGCCCGTTCTTTGGCTAACCTTACTTGGAACAGCCCCATCCCACCATCTGCACTCCCTCCACCTCAGCCTGTAAGGACTGGCCGGGGCAGGGGGCTGTAGCCCCAGGCCTAGGCCAGCTAGCCCTGGCCAGGTGATCTGCTGTTTCCTTCTCTGTGCACCATGGGCCCCAGCACCCAGAGATGCTGCGAGGGCACGAGCAGGCCGTACCAGAATATGCTCTGTCCAGCACCCTGGGGGAGGCCAGTATAGATAGAGAAAGAGGGGAGGACAGTTTCAAAACAACTTTTTTTTTTTGTTTTCCATTTCCAATCTGCAGGGGAGGATGGAGGATGGAGGCTGGAGCTTTTCTCTGGGTGGGGAGCAGGGGGATGGGGTGGGGTCTGGAAAAAGCCAAGAGCTGTTTCCACCTGCTCATTCCTGCCCAAAAGGAGCGCATCCCAGCGGGAGTGACAGGATCCAAAGCCCTTTGGTTTCAGGAGCAAAGCCCACTCCCCACCCCCATTCCCCAGGGATGCCCCAGCGAGGAAGCCAGCACATGGTGGGTGGGCCTGGGTAAGTCAAAGCCGGTACAAGTCCATTTTCATGCTGACTTCCTACCAGGGACCCCCAGGTGGGGAGCAGACAGTGCAGCGAGGGGTCACGCCCAACCTGGGCAGATGCCCCACCCCCAGCTGCTGGAAGGAAGAGAAAGCCCCGGTGGCTGGGCAGCCTCCAGCCTGGACCTGCCTCCTCTTGGCCGACCTGGCTAGGGGAGGGGCCAGGCAGGGCATGGGCAGGTCTGTAGGGGGTGGAGTGAGAACCCACAGTCTAGAGGGAAACAGGAACAGGGAGAAACCACCTCCCACCTCAACAGGGAGGAATGTGGAGGGAGTAGGGCAGGCCCAGAGGAATTGGGGGGGTGCCCCCAGCTCTAAGGGAGCTAGCCCAGAAACCTCCCCCTGGACTTCCACCTGCCCCCCACCTCTGTGGAGAGCCAGTCCCTGTCTGGGGGTGTCTGCAGAGGCAGGGGTGGGGATTGGGGGGCAGGGACCCAGCCTGAGCTGTAGGACTGCCTTCCAGAAGGCCCTGGACAGCTGGCTCGGCAGGGAGGAAGGGAGGGTGCTTGCCGGAATCAGCCCGACCAGGCTAGGGCGAGGAGTGTGGGTGCCAAGACCCCTGGCTTCAGGGCTGGGCAGGGCAGGGCTAGGCTGGGCCACTGCCAGACTCACTCCGACCCTGTCCCTGTGCCAGGCCCAGAAAGGGCAGACAACACTTCCTTTCTCTGCTCCTGGCTCCTAGTGGGGAGGGAAAGGACCAGGGAAGGGCCTCAGGCCTACATCCTTCCTACAGGCTTCAGGGAGGCCCCAGGACCAGTCTTCAAGAGGTGGGGAAGGGAGGGTGGTGGGAGTGTGTGGGCAGCGCCCAGGCCAGGGCACAGTGTTCAAAGGCTGGAGGAGATGCCTGCTCAGCTGCCAGCCTGGGCAGGTTCACGGTGCGTGGGCAGCTGGCACTGGAAGAGGCCAGGCCACTTCCCTGACAAAGCAGGGGCAGGGGTCCCCTTCCAGAAGAGGCTGCTCCAGAGCAGCAGGTCTCCCTCACCCAAAGGTGGCGCACAGGGAGGGACACATACCTGTCTCAGTTATGCTAGGAATGTGGCTCCCCAGGCAGAGGGTGGGGGAGGAGGAGGAGGGGCTTCCTGGGGTTGGAGGCTGGGGAAGGGGCCCAGAGCCAGAAAGACCCTGCAGGCCCTGGGGAGAAACTGAGGAAGGCCAGTCCTAGTAGAGCTGGGGACGCAGCAGCAGGTGCCCCTTCAGGACGCTTGCAGGGAGCAGTGCCCAGGCGGGGATGAGGTGGGGGCCGCCAAGGGTAGCACCAGGGAGGTGGGCCTGGAAGGATGTGCCCCTTGACCTTGGCCTTTTTGGGGTGGGGGAGAGGTGTGACAGGGACAGGGGCTCTCTGTGCAGGTGGTCTCCGGTGGTCTTGGGATGACCTCCACAGATTAGTGGCTGCCCAGCCTTCACACTGGGCCCTGTGGGGCTGGCACAGCTGTGGGGTCCTGAGGAGAATGGGGTCAGAGTCAGATGGGGAAGGGTCATCCTAGCTCAAGCCCTGCCCATCTGTCTCCCCCTCACTAGGGTGAGGCCTTGACTCCCTGGAGAGCCTGGGGTGGGGTCCAAGCTCCTTATCTCCTACAGAATGGGAGGCGGGACCTCCTCCCATCCCCACCCTGCTGGGGGAGGTGGGGATAAGACTGTTCCTTCCCCAAACCTGCCCTAGCTCCAGGGGACCTTGTCCTTCAGGCCTTGGGGAGCTTCAAGGGGGAGGCACCCCCATCTAACCCAGGTCCCTGGGATACATCCTCTGTCCCCAGAGCTAGACCCTCCCAGCCCCCTGCCCCTCATTGTGCCCTGGTTTGCTTCCAAAGAAGACATCCATGTCCTGGGGCTCAAAACATCCAAGGCTGCCCAGCACCTTACAGTGGATTCTGCTTCTCACTCTGGGCCCCTCCCCTCCCTGGGGCTTCCCCTCCACCCTGACTCCACCACAAGGCCCCAAGCCATAGTTAAGGCTACTTCTCTTTTCCTTTCCTCTCCATTAAACCCCCTTCCCCAGAACCCTCCTCCTGGCGGGCCCACCCCAGAAGAGTCTGGTGGCCTCAGCCCCTCCTAGGTGCTGACCTCATGGCTACACACTAGCCTGTAGGTCTCAGCCCCCTGCTGCCCCAACCCACCCACCCCACCCCACCCCCCGCCCAGCTGGAGCTTGGCTCCTACACTGGTCCCTATCCTGGGCAGCCAGCACACAGTAGGTCACGTTTCACCCAGTTCTGGCTGGGGGCTCTCCCTGTAGGCCCTTCTTTCCAGCCATCCCTCTGCCCAGCGCAACACTCAGAGCCAAGGCCTGGCCTGGGTAGAGCAGGATTTGGTTAAGACAGCAAATCTTGTTCTGTCTGAGGTGGCCCTCCTGCCACATGCCCTCTGATCCCACAGAAGGCCTCAGCTACTAAGTCATAGCCGATAGGGCTGCACCCGCTTGGCTGTAGAGTTGATGGTTCACCTTCTTGATCTTGACCCCTCATCTCCAGTCACTCCTTAGCCCTCAACTCATCCCCCCAGAACTGGGCATCACCACCCCATGGCCTGCCCCACCTCCATGCCACCTTCCTGTTGGCTTTTCCCTAGACCACAGTCTTCCAGAGCAGGGCCAGGGTCTCCCGTCCTCACCTGGTGGGAGGGCCATGCTGGGAGCCCTTAGCTGAGCTAGTGCTGGGAAGGGACCAGGGACACAGCCCTGCTGTGTTATGTGACTTCTCTGTGTGATGTTGTGGCCCGGGACCCTGGATGCAGCCCCAGGAGCAACTGACCACAGGCTGAGCAAGCTGCTGCAGGGCACCCTGTCTCAGGCCCTGTCCCGCCCCCTGCACAGGCCTCACCAGGCCAGATGAGTCCACTGTCCAGGACCCCACAAGAGCCAAGCCAGCATCACAGCAGTAAGTTGGGTAGAAGTTGGAGCTTCCCTGCTGGCCAGAAGAGCAAATCAGAGGAACAGGGTCGCCCTCCCAGGACAGGAAGTCAGGGACCCTTCCCCCTGCCCTGGGGAGGAAGCATTGTCTCCACCCCCTCCCATGCAGCCCTTCCCAGCCAGCCACGAGGGGAGTAACAGGATGTGGGGGCAATGGGCAGTTCCTACATTCTCCCTGCCACATACCCCAGCCAAGGAGCTCAGCCCCCAGCTGGGATTCTCCCAGGGTGAGGGGTTGAGTGAGCCCTAGTCATGTGATTCCTGCTTACCTCTCAGAGGCTGGGGTGGGGGAGGGGCACTCTTGGGCCATTGGGAACAGATACATTGGGATGGCAGACAAGAAAAAGTCCTTCACCTCCATTAGAATCCCACACCCACTCAAACTCCTAGAAGCACCCCACTCCACATAACTGCTCCTTCCCAGAAATGACAGGCCCCTTGGAACGCACAACGGGGTAGCCCCTGCTCCAGTACAATCCTTCTACACCACCCCAAGGGGTTTGCTCAACACCTGGGCCCCATCTAGACAGATAGTTGGGCTTCTGAAGAACACAAACAACTGATGTTCATTCACCTGGTCCCAGCCTCTCTCCGAGAAAAGGGGATGCCAGGAAGGGGTGTGCAGGGCTGGGGAGGGGGAGGGGAAGGAAGGAGGCTTGTGCCTTTGCAGGGCTGGGACTTGCTTGGCTCCAGGGCGAAAGATGGTGGCACCTTGGTGGCCAGGGTGGGGACCCCAGCTTATGTCAGAAATTGGAGCTGAGACAGCCGGGAAGCCAGGGAGCCGGAACCCAGCAAAGGCGATCAGACCACAAGACGCTATGTGCTCAAGCCTATAACAAACCCTCCTCTGCCCCCAAGGTACCTCTCTCGAGTCTGCCCCCTTCGGCTGCCCTCTACCAGACAAGAATTCCCCACACACCTTCTACACAGTGCTCCACCTCCTCCAGATTCCGCAGGGTGATGCGCATGAGGCTGGAGTTGAGCATCAGCTCGTTCTTGTGGGCTGGCCACAGGTATGGCGGTGCAGGGTTCACAAAGAAGATCCTGGTGTCCCCAGTGGACACCTGGTTGTCACAGATGAGGGGGTCTCCAAAGCCGCCAATCACCACTTTGTTGCCTCCGTCCAGCAGGCTCTCCTGGGTCACCACATCTTTGCCCTTCAAGTACCGCCAGACCCGAACCTGGGACGGATATGGGGGGTGTGCATAGGTATCAGTGATCCTCTTCCCACTGGGGAAAGGGGCCCACAGAGGCCAGAGGCAAACACCAGACTGGCGCCTGGATCTTCTCCTCTTCCCACCTCAGCTGGCTCAGACCAGACATCCAGATTAGACTCAAATCCTGGGCAGATGTGTCAACCCCCCAAGAAGCAGCTGTAAGGAAGCTCTCACATGCACACATACATGCACACACACGATGGATGCTACTGCCCATGTATATCACACACTAGGACGTGTGGCCTGTAAACACACCTCCTCCCTCAAGAAGGAGCTCCCCCAACCCTCAGGTCTAAGTAACCCCAGCCACCCAATCCCAATAACGTCCATCTCAGCTCGGGCTGGATATAGGAAGGGGACCCACCTGGCCTGGGGTCCTTGCCTTCCAAGCCCCACTCTCCCCATGGACCCACCCACTACTCAGGCCCACACCTGGGCAGAGCCAGGAGCCGCTAAGACAGATGATGAAGTTTCAGGGTGATGGGCTCTGAGCTCAGGGCTCTGGGCCAGCTTGGCTCCGTGCAGCCCTGCGGACAGGCCAAGACACCATCCTCCTCCAGGAGGTGAAAGACCCCTCCTCCTACAAGGCTCCTACGGTGAATGCCGTCAAGGCAGCCTGTGAACCACAAAGTCAAGTCTGGGCAGCACAGGGCAGCCCCACCCTCAGCAATCCACTCTTGGAGCCCTGAGGGCACTTGATCTGACAAACCAGGGCCTGGGATGCCCACAGCCTACTAGGGGTTGGGGGCAGGTGGGTCGCAAGAGCTGCAGGTAGAACGGGCTGCCCCAAAGGAACAGGTCCAAGGGGACATGCACCCGGGCATCCTGTCCCTGAAAAGATGCCCCTCTCTTCAGGATCTCTGGGGGGCCAGAACTTTTGGATTGGGGAATGAAAAACAATGGTGGCTCATCCACCTGCCTGGCCCCTGCTGGGAGCCTCCGGGTGGGGGGGGGGTCTGCAGAATCTGCAGGGACTCCTTCCACCCTCCAGTGGCCCAAGGGAGGTGGGGTGGGGTGGGGGTGGGGGTGCGGGGAGCCTTGGCCAACTCTCTCTCCCCACCCTCAGACACACAGTAGGCTCTAGAAGGATGATAACCCGCAGGAGAGGGCTGAGCGGCTTTCATCGCCTCCCCCCACCCCAGCCACACCCAGGAGCAGCGGGGAGGAAGTCGGGAAAATCCTGCAGGGACTTGGCAAAGTGCCCTGGCGGTGGTGGAGGGGAGGGGGCCCGGCAGGGGATCCCAGCTGTAGCCCACACAGGGCAGTCTGAAAGAAGCTACCACCCCTCCCCATCTCCACGAAGGAGGAGTGATCCGATTTCTGGTTGGGGAGGTGGTTTTAGGGGTCCAGCGCAGGTCCAGTCCTGGGTCTTTCGAGCCTTCCCTGGGAACAGATTGTGGGTAAAAACCCACTATACCTATCCCAGGGAGCTCCCGGCTCCAACTGAAAGAGAGGCCTGGCAAGCCCCCTTCCCTGTGGCCAGGGAAGATCCCGTTCTCCCAGGAGCAGGATGGGGCACCTGCCCCTGCACCCCAACACTTCAGGCTCAGTAACGGCCCCGCCCACTTCTCTGCTCCTGCCCCACACCCTGTCACTGCAGCATGCCCCACCAGGATCCGGGGGGTGGGAAGATTAAATGTGCACCCCTCCTCTCTCCTGATCACTTCTCGCCTCTGGGGAGGGGGCGACAGCACTGACCACAGGCCAAACCCCTACCTCCACCCCAAGCAGAAAGCGTCACCTCCCCTCGTCCCTAATTCCTTTTCTTTGGTTAGTAGGGAGGGGGTGCGGTAGCCGGACATTCTCGCTAGGGGAAGGCACAGTCCTTTCCAATAAGGGAGTGGGCTTGGGGTGAAGGGGCAGACGTGATCGGGTCCTGGGGCCTGGGCACCGCGAGGTGGGACTTAAGCGGCCCCGCAAGAACTTTGCCTCCGGCACTTGCGAGTTTTCCCGGACCCGGTGCCCCACCCGGGGGTCGGCGGTCGCCAAGGGAGCGACAGCCGGCGCTGCGGAGCGTCTGGGGCTCTTTCCCACGGCCTGGGGCGGGGGTCTCAGCGGGGCGGCAGGCATCGCAAGGGGAGGGCCTCCGGGTTAGGGGCCAGAATCGCGGAGGGGAGAAGCCACCAATCCAGGCTTCTAGGAGGGTTCGGAGAGGGCTCAGGATCCCGGGGGTCCCGGCGGGGGCCCACCTTGCACGAGTACGTGTTCTGCACCGGGTCCACGTTGAGGATCTCCTCCACGGTGCCGGTGAGCACCACGTTCGCCTCCTCCTCGCGCCGCTCCAGCGCGCGCTCCGGGCACGTCCCATCGGCGCCGGTCAGGGCGCGCGCGGCCACCACCAAGAGCAGCAACAGCGGCTGCAGCGGGGCCGGGCCAGACGGCCGCAGGCTGGCCATGGCGCGGGCGGAGGACGGCGGAAGGCGGCCGGAGCAAGCGCACGGGCCGGGCCGCGCCGGGGACGGGACTGGTCAGGACGGGACGCAGCTCCCGGGAGGCGGTGGGAGCGCGGGCGGCGCGGGGGCGGGCCGGGGGCGGGACCTGGGGCAGCACCACCCCCTGCCCGCCGCTCCCTCCGCCCGCGCCCGCCCCCGGCCCGCCCGGCGCCCTGCGACCCGCGCCGGCCGCGAACAAAGCGCCGGGATAGCGGCGCCGGGCGGAGGCCGAGCTGCGGGAAGGAGGGGGCTGGTCTGGGTCGGGCCAAGGTGGGTGGTGGGACTGGCCAGGGCGAGGGCGGACCGGGCGGGGGACGGGGCGGTCCCGAGGGTGCTCTCCCTGCTGCGACGCACCCCCCACGGACGCCCCTCCCCTGACCGCGCGGACGTTTCCCTCCGCCCCCGCCAGGAAATGCGGATGAAATCGGGTTAATGCATAATCTAGAGGCGACGTGACGGGACTTCTAAGGGGCTCCAGGCTACGCTGGGGCTAGGACTCGGCGGGGGTGGGGGGGCTCCCCGGCCGCGGGGAAGGGCTGCTAGATCCGGGGCCCCGCCTACCCTCGCGCCCGGCAGGCCTGCGCCCCTCCCCCGGCGGAAGGAGCCTGACGGGGACCCCAGCCCCTCACTAGAACTAGGGACGGAAACTCGGCCGGCTCGGGACCCCCGGTCGGCTGGGACAAATGTGGACCGGGGGCTGTGGCGATTGGTTACAACAGAGCGCAGACCCGCCCACCTCCCTGTCAGCTCCGGCCCCTTGGCAGGGCGGCGGGCTCCCCCTACAGTCCTGAGGCGGCAATCTAGCGTCAGCCGTAGACAGCCAGCCACGCCCCCTCCCCATCTCCCCGCAAGGGGCTTCTCCCCACCGGCAGCCTGGCTAGGTACAGGGGTTAAACTGAGATCCAGACGGTCCAAATTAGAGGCTGACCTAGCTGAAGATGGTAGGGGTGGGGAAGGAGAGGAGAGTCCTTCTGTCCCTCCAGGGCTGGATCTGCCGCGCACCGCCCCCCACGCAAGCCAACCACCAATCTCTGAGCCAGAAGCAATGACAGGTGGGCTGCAAAAGAGGCCTTTCTGGAGAAGGGCACTCCCTCGCCTAGATCCTGGGGGGGGGGGGGGGGGGATTCGAAGAAGGAGGGAGGCACTGAGCGTGTGTGCGCACACTTGCAAAGTTGCAGTATGACAACGGTGAGGATGGGGGCCCAGGAATTGAGGCTGAAGCCAGGAGACCACCCCATACACACACACCTGCATATCCACATGTATCTGTCACAGACAACCCAGATCTGGGGGTCTCCCAAATCAGGTACAGACACCCACAGACCAGAAAGGGGGCTTCCAGGTCTCTAGCCAAATAACCCTAAAGAGTCTGAAAGCTGAGATCTGAGTGTCCCCAGAGTCATGGACTTTGGCCCAGAGACGTGTACATTCTATCTATCCCTTGCCTGTGTCCAAGGCTGACTCAGCCTGGCTCCCGTGGGGCTCATTTGGGAAACTGGTTTAGAAAGAAGCATCCAGTGTGGAAGTGGGTGTAGTTTTGCCAAATCAGGTGCTCACTCTCTGGGACAAACACTTCCATGTGGACAGGAGGAACCCCTCATTCCAGGTGCCCCTTGCCTGCTGGCCATGGCCTCTCCGTGAGGTGAACATTGCAGGAGGATATATCTGTTGACTTGGCAGCTCGCCCTGATGCCCTGATGGTGAGGTGTGTGTCCGAGGCCCTGACCCCACTTCTCCCCAGACCAACTGTAGGCTGAAGGGTCCTGAAGAGCCAAGAGGCCCCATCCCCCAGCTGCTATGGGGGAGCCTCCCTCACAACTCACCCAGGCAGACGTAGGGGATTCACCCCCTCACCACTTCCAGGCGGACTCACCTTGTGGCCTTTGGGACCTGACCAAGCCTTCCCCTCCCTGTACTATCAGCTCACCCAGATGGTGGGGTGGGGGCCAGCTGTGCAGGGGCTGACCTTGGCTCAACACGAAGACAGGGATGGGCTCCAGCGGATATACCTCTTTTTATTTCTCTAGAAGTTAATTTCCCAAAGATGTGGGGACACATCTTCAATTTCTTCAGGGGGTGGGGAGGTGTCACTATTTTGATCCCATTAGGCTTGTCCCTTAACTTGGCGACCCTAGATGGGTGACCACCCAGCGACCCTGAGTCTACTCACCTCCACTCCTCCCCCAATCTCACCTGAAAGGGTGCAGAATGGAGGGCTGACCACTTGGGGGTGCTGGCGAGGGCAGAATGGACTCTGCTGCATTCAGCTTTGCTACTTTATTACCCGCATTCGGTGGGGCGCCCTCCTCACCGCCCTCCTGGCCCTGCCCCACCCCCTCGCAGGCGCAGATTCATGTACACGGTGCACCGGGCCGTGAGGCCGTACTCCCCCAGCTGATGCTGGTCCTCCATGGGCTTCCCCTCGAAAGTCAGCCAGAACTGGTCGGCTTGCGCGTGCTCCTTCTGACACACCTGCCGCTTGAGCTCAGCCACCGTCTGGGTCAGCCAGACCTCGTAGGCACTGCTGCGACCCTTGTCGTTCCTCACCAGGATGCTCAGGGGGTCCTCACAGTTCTGCACCATCAGCAGGACTGTGTCGCCGGGCTTCAGACCCTGGCGGACCAGGGGCTCCCCGTCCTTCAGCACCTGTTGGCTTTCTGGGTGGGCCAGGCGCTGCTGGAAGGTGGGCACATGGATCTTCTGGGCGATCTGCTGCTTCAGCTCTGATAACAGCATGGAGTCTCTCAGGGTAACCTGGATCTCTCGGCCCTCCAGCATCTTTACTTTCAGGATTCCACCCTGTGGGCATCACACAGGCTCAGAGACCCTGGCACCAGTCATGGCATTGGCACACATGGCAGTAGCAGTGGAGCAAGCTCTTAGAGCCTGAGGATGCTGCTCCCTCCTCTCCACCCTCCCCACCCACCTGGAGGGGGACCCCAGGCACTGGATAATGCAAGGAGGCATTTCCAGGAGAATAGTGGCCACCCACAACCATGGTGTTGCTTCCCTTCACCCACTAAGATGCCTCCCTGTGCTGACCCCAAGGGATCTCACGGTTGGCCACTGGGCAGAATCTGCCTCTGAGGAACCTGATGTTAGAAGGAGCCCTGTCCCTCCCCTCATGCTTAGGAACCTGGGGGTGTGGGGGCTCTGAGCAGCTCTGCCTGCCTGGCACACGGAAGTGTTCCACCCTGAGAGATGCCATCAGGGAGAAGGGTACAAAGCCCAGCTGCCCCACCTGTCAAACCCTCCTCACCATGGCTGTGGACTCTGGCACCAGGTTCTCCACAGGAAGTGATTGGCTTGCCTCTCGGCTCCCAGCTCTTCTCCAGCCCTGGCAGCTCAGCCCTTTTAAAAGCCTGAGCAGTCACGTCAGAGGGCGGAGTCAGGAAGCCAGCCTCACCAGTAGCCAATTCAGCTTCAGTTTCAGTTTCCTTTTCCCAGGGCAGGCCCCAGAGCGAGTGGTAGAAACAAAACAGAATGACGACGACGAAAAACTGAGGAAGAGGTGGGCAGGGGCTCTCCACCTGGCTGGCCAGGCCTGGGGACTGCGACAGCACCCCTGCCTCCAGGGTTGTGTGTTCAGAAACCCTCTGCATGTCCAGCACCTCAGGTCCTTTTCAAGAGCACAACATTATAACATGAGCTAACAATTGGAAACTTTCACTTTCCATTTACCAGCTTGCAAAGTAGTACACCTGGAAATCATTGCCAGGGTTAATTAGAAAATAACATAAAATAGTGACAATCCAAACTCCCCAGAGATAATCACCATTGGTTTATGACAATATTTGTTCAGATTTTATAAAATGAAATAGATGTATCTTTTATTTTCTCCAAAAATGAACTCATGGACACTATTGGGAAAGTGAAAAAACTACCCACAAAATGGGAGGAAACATTTGTAAATCATATGTCAGATAAGGGTGTAGTATTCATAATATATAAAAAACGTTTACAACTCAACAACAAAAAGATAAACAACTCAATTAAAAGTTGGGCAAAAGACTTAAATAGACATTTTAAAATATAAAATATATAAATGGCCAATAACCACATGAAAAGATGCTCAAGATCATTGATCATTAGGGAAATGCAAATTCAAAACCACAGTGAGATACTAAGTTACACCCAGTAGCATGACAATAATAATAACAATGATAATAATGAGAATGATAGCAAATGTTGGTGAGGATGCAAAGAAACTGGAGCTGATGGGAATGTGAAAGGGTGCAGACACTGTGGAAAACAATCTAGTCTTTCCTCAGAAGGTTACACAGAATTTTCATATGATCCAGCAATTCCACTCCTAGGGATATGCCCAAGAGAACTAAAAACAGGTGTTCAAACAAATGCTTGCACACAGGTGTTAACAGTAGCTCTATTCACAGAAGACAAATGGTAAAAATGGTAGGAGCAACCAAATCCATTAACAGATGGATGCATTGACAAAGCGTGGTCCATCCTTATAGTGGAATATGATTTAGCCGTAAAAGAAACGAAGGACTGACATAGCCTACAACACGAATGAACCTTGAAAAGATGATGCTTGTGACAAGACAGACACAGAAGGTCACATATTGTGAGATTCTGTTCATATGAAATGTCCACAATAGGCAAGTCCATAGAGACCGAAAATAGAGTAGTGATTACCAGGAGCTTGGGGGAGGGGGAGTGGGAAGTGACTGTTTACTGGATACCAGGCCTCCTTCGGGAATGATAAAAATGTTTTGGAACTAGATAGAGGTGATGGTTGTACAACATTGTAAATACACTAAATGCCAATGAATTATATACTTTAAAATGGTTAAGTTTATGTTACATGAATTTCACCCCACTAAAAAACAAAACTGAAAAAAAAAAAAAACCCATAGTACTCTCATGGTTTTTTCATTCACTTCATCTTTTCATATTAATAGATACTTTTATGCAAGTTGTTTTAATGGCTGCATATGTGCCCCATAGCACAATGAGTCCATTATAAAACACAGTGTAATTTAGTTAACCAATCCCATATTGTTTAATATTTAGGTTGTTCCCAAATTTTTACTATTACACACAACACATTACAGGCATATGTCAGCTAAAAATAAAAAAATAATTTTAAAAATAAATAAATAAATAAATTTAAATAAAAAGTAAGTAAATAAAATTTTAAATAAGAAGTAAAAGAATAGAAAAAACAAAATGTTTTGAATATGAATTGATCATTCCACCTCCCCTTCTCCAACTAATCTCATAGGGCACCAAAGTTAACATGCAAAAAAACAGAGTTTAAAAAATTGTTTCTTCATGCTGTACACCAGAAATTGACACAACACTGTAAACTGACTATACGTCAATAAAAAAAAGAAAAAGAAAAAAATAGTTTCTTTATATTACTTTAAGTTTATATCAACTCATTCCTTGCATGAGTAATATTAGTATTACAAAAAAAAAAAAAAAAAACCACAAACATAACAAAGATTACAGAATGTGGAAATCCCCCAGTCTCCTTCAGGTGACCATTATTAAACATGGCATGTATGTCTCCTGATTTCTTAATACTGACATAAGGTAATAGAATCTTCATTTTCTTTTGGTTACTTCATCAAATGTCACCTGCTTTGACAAGAGGAACTAAATGCAAAGGCTTTAGGCAGGCAAAGTGACAGCACCCGGAGGAACCTGTCTCTGTGTCTTGGTGGCTTCTAAGCCACCACAAACCAAGTGGCTTAAAACAACAGAAATTTATTCCCTCACAGTTCTACAGGACAGAAGTCTGAAATCCAGGGGGGAACTAAGTGACCAGGACTGTCAGGCTGGTTGAAAAGAATCTGATTTCATGTGGCTTAAAGAAAACGTGAGCCATCTGAAATATGAGAATACAGGCGATCTGAAAGTAAAAGGATGGGAAGAAACATACTACATAAATATTAACCGAAAGGAAGCAGACGTGACCACATTAACAATTTTATTAACAGGTTAACAGAGAAATCTTACAGGCAAAGCATTACTTGATACAGAAGGTTATAGAACAATAAAAGATTGAGTTCATCGGTAAAACAAAATTATTTGAACTAATACTACAAAATACGTAAGTTCTAGTCACAAACCTTAATATTCTATTTATGAAGTTACAAGAGCCACTTATGAAGGGGCCTTTGATTAAAATTTGGTTTCATTTTCAAACTATCTTAAACTTCCCTAAGCCTTTAAAATAGTATCTGTAATATTTAATACACTTGATTTTATTTTTAAGTCAACTATCTAAGCAGCAGCAACAACAAAAATCCTTCCCAAGAATGCCCACAGTCCTCATCACTTATACCTGTGCAGCCTGGTCTAGGGCACGATCACACCTCACCTGGGTTACTGAGGATACATCCTAGTGGTCCTGCTTCTGTCCTGCCCCCCATAATCTGTCACTGACCCATCAGCCAGAGTGATCTACAGGAAACCTCCTTCCCACGGCTTCCCGGCACCCTCCGAGTGATAGGAGGGGCTTAAGCTCGCTCTAGCCACTCTGTGCACCCTCTCCTCTTCTGTCCACCTTCCGATACCAAGCGCTTGGCTCCAACACTAGCCTCCTTGCCATGGCAAAGAGCTTCTGCAAAAATCCAGGACCAAGGTAGTGGTGGCTTGCAGTCAGTGGTAGGAGAGCAAGGGGTCAGGAGGGGATTTGGATACATCCGGAAGGTAGAGCAGCTGTAGGACCTGGTGGGGCAGCACTGGAGGTGGACTTCAAGGGTCAAGGATGACGGCAAAATGTTGGTTTGAGGACCCTGAGAAGGGTCAGATGCAGAGGAGGCTGGAGCCTCAGTCAGGCTCCGTCACCAGGCAGCGACTGCTCCCGCTGCCTGGACGGAGAAGTTACTGTGAAGACTTGTTCCCCAAGTACTAGAGGCACCGACAGGCGCAAGAACATGCGCAATGCTGTCACCGGTGGGGGTGGGGGTGGGGGGTGCGGCGAGCAGGACCTGAGAGAAGAGGCTGGGGGTGTGGAGGGAGGAGGCAGGACCCCAGGTGACGCTGGAAGCACAGCCGCTCAAGGGAGCTGGACCTTCCGCCTCCAGCTCCAGCCCCACCTCACCCCCGCCTCCCTGTGCCCGCGGGCGGGGCTTCCGGTGGGCGGGGCCTCCAGAGCCGACCGGAAACCGAGAGCGGCCGGCAACCCCAGCACCACGCGAACGGGATCTTAGTTATCAAGCTCACTTGGACCTTCCATGTAGGAGAGGGAGGCCAGAGGTTGGAGAATCACCCGTGCGGATTTTGAAATCACCAAGAACTGTGATAGGAGTGGCTGGGGAAAGTGACAGGGAACCAGGAGTAAAACCTTCAGGGAGCGCGGGGGAGGCCCCCAGGGCTGCAGGCGACTCCAGCAAGGTCAGGTCTGATAATAAGGTGGGGTTCAAAGCCGGGGCTTTTTTTGGTGAAGAGGAAACCGGTCTGAAAGTGCCAAGGACGAGGGACAAGGAAGCTCACCTCTCCCCAAGAGCAGTGGCCAAGAAGAGTGGAGGGAAAAGCAGCGCCCATTGGAGCTAGCAGGGAGGTGGCGTCCCAGCGTTGGAAGGAGATTCTTTCACCACCCAGAAGCTGGGGGGACATGGTTTCCCACATGTGGCGAAGTGTCAACACCCAGTTCCGGAGAAGGATGTTGACAGTGCCCAGACCACGGGGGAGGTGCTGTTGGGGGAACTGCCCCCACTTGTGAGGCATCAGATGGCTGAGGGAAGGTGTGTTGGTCCATGGCCTGTAAGGGTGGAAGCCACAGGGGGTGAGAACTACCCTTGAATCTCCAGCCCCACTGTTGGCATCCTGGTCTCCTGGCCTCTGTGTCCTTCATCTCTATCCTGAATCCTGGACTCCCCTGCCCTTGGCCTCTGCCACTTTGTCATTCTAGCAAACACTGATGAACAACTCAGCACCCAGTTCCCATGCTCCAGGAGAGGACCTGAGACGGTTCTAGCCTGGTCACTTGGTCCCAGCTGCCTGAGTCCACAGGCTGCTGCCCCTTGGCAGGAGAGGAGGGAACAGCAGGGTGTGGGGGTGCAGGCAGTGGTCCATGGGTCTCTGATGTTCTGGAGTCCCTGTGCCAGTGGAATGCTGAGGGGCAGGGTGGGAATGCCACCCCCATGTCAGAGGTTGGGAGGGAGGTGTGCACAGACAGCACTTGGCAGGCCCCCAAGGGACATTGTCTGAATGTTTTTGTGTGGAACGCTGTCATGGCAGCCAGATGTGAGGAGATGCCCCCAACCTGCGCCTGCCACAAGGCTAGAGCCCAGTGCCTGGCCTGGAAATACACCTGTCTTTCTACACAGGTTCCCCCACTGACTTTCCTGCCTCAGCCCCCATGACCCCTATACCCAGTGGCCAACAGTGGGCCCTGGAGATGCCCTGAGGCCACCAGCCAACTGGGACTTGGCCCACTCAAGCCTGATCTAGGAGGACAGATAGCTGGCCTTTGATGGTTTGCAGAAAGCACCTCATCAGATGGGAAGCCAGGGCTCAGAGCTCCTGAGGCTCTGTAAATGCTGGAGAAAGGAGTAAGGACAGGAAGAAGCAGGGGTGGGAGGGAAGGGCCAGGGTCCAGGGCTTGGTCCGTCTTAGCTATTCCAGTTACTCCTGTTGTGTGACAGATGCCCCCAAACGTCACAGTAACGACTGCCCTATTCTGTCAATTGAGAATTGGAACAGAGCACACAGGGGCAGCTGGGAAGACACGAAGTGGGGGGCCCTGAAGCTGTTAAGTTGGGGTCACCTGGAGGTGACTCACTCACCAGCCCAGCAGCTGAGATTTCTGGGCTCTTGGCTACAATACGTACACGAGGACCCTCCTTAGAGCCTCTCCTTGGGGCCTCTCCATGGGGCCAGTCTAGGCTTCCTCATAGAGGGGCAAATGGGTTCCAAGAGCGGGTTTCTCAGGACAGCAAGGTGAACATGTGTGGCATTTTTCAGGCAGAGCCTCAGGACTCACATCTCACCGCTGCCCTGTGTCTGTGGTTGATGTCATCACAAGTCTCACCAAGGACACACCATAAGGGTATCTGGGCTGAGAGGCACTGTTGGAGCCACCTCTAGGAAGGGCAGTATTCCACACCAAGGTGTCAGCACCATTTCCCCACTGCAGCCCAGGACTCTCCTCCCTACGCAGAGCAGGGGGGCCCCTGCAGCCCCCAGGAGACCTGTGGGTCCTACCAGGGATCAAGTTCAGATATGAAAGGCAGAGAGGAGATGGCCAGAGTTACGAGGGCCCAGAGAGACACAATCATACAGACAGTGGGGGTGCAGCCCTGTGAACACAGTAAGGAAAGTCACTTTGCTCTGGGGTACAAAGGGCTCCTGGCTGGGGCTGGGGCTGGAAGGACCAAGACACAGGCCCCCAGAGACCCTGGGTGGAGGGCATCCCTCCCTCTCTGGCAGGGGTCTGGGGATGAGCTGGGGGGGGGTGTGGCTCTCAGAAGGCAGACAGTGCTGTGGGGCACATGGCAGGTGAGTCCAGGTGGCTCCTCCCTGCCTGTCTCAATCTTCCCCAGGCAGTAACAACTGTAGCTGACTCGTGCTGAGCACTTTCAAAATAGGATCTCATGTATCTTCCCAGTAACCCGGGGATAAACGAAAAGATAGTTCATTTTACAGGTGAGGAAACAGGTAGAGGAGGGTAAGTGAGAACGTCTAACCACTAGGAGGGAAAGAACGGTCAAGAACGAGGCTCCTCAGGACTCTCTTCCAGTCTGAACCCCCTCTGCGGCAGGCTGGGGGCGACCCAGAGCCCATCCAGGCCAGGTCCCAAGCACCCCGTCCGCCACGGGCTCCCCCGACACCTCCCAGACGGGGGAGGTGGTGCCGGTGGCCACTGGGGGCACTCGCGGGCTTCCTCTCCCGCCTGCTGCGGGCAGGCTGCAGTGAAGGCGTCGCGACCCCCGCGGCCTCATCCCCCTCAGGACTGATCCCAGCCGCCCTGGCACCGGCCCTGTCAGCGCTCCCAGGGCTTTCTGTGCTGGCAGGGTCCCCATGGCATGTCCCTTCCTGATCCAGACCCCTGCAGCTCTTCAGCACTCATTGCCGTGCACGCACGTATCCCTGGGGACCTGGGTGGGGAGTGTGAGGCCTGGCCTTATCAGTGACAGTCCAGAGGGAAGTCGGATGTAGCCGCCTCCCGCCCCACCCGGAGCGCCCCCGAGGACTGTGGAGGGAAGCAGTTTCGCATCAGGAGCTTCCAGAGGGTTAGACCGGGACCGACAAGGATGGCTTTGGAATGGAGAGGAGGCGTTTGCACTGGGGCCCCCGGACTGGGACCCTGGGAATGGGTGTTGGGGCAGGGGCCACCTGTCAACGCCACCCACTTGGTAAACCATAGCAGCCGATGTGACCCTTCGGAGCTGCCAGTCGGTCCACTCCGCTGCTCACGAAAGGCAACCACGACTCTCCCAGATCCCTCCCCAGGTCAGAAGCCCCAGATCCCTACACCCTGCCTGCCATGGCCCCTCCTCCCTTGGGCTCTGTGGTCCCTTTCTATCTTTCTGTCCTAGGAATGCTACTTCTCTCCCCGACTCCCCCCGCCCCCCACTCCGCCTTGCAGAGCTGCTGTCTTCCCTGGAGACCACCCAGTCGAAAGAAGGATTTCCTTTTCCCCAGCAATCTACCTATTTCTTTCTGTCTCTGGCAACCGCGTCATTGTTTTGTTTGCCATCGCTTTCCCCATTGAATTAGAGCCCAGGAGAAATTTCCCCAGCCTCAAGGGCAGGCCAGACCCACCGTGGGCCTCAGGAAACATCTGTGGGATGCAGACGAGACTGCTGCCAGGCCAGACTGGGCTGGACATCTCCAGCACTCAAAAGGTGACAGTGCCCTGCAATGTAATTCAAAATGAAAGCAGCATCAAACACAAAGATAAGCTTAGCCCTGTTTCCCAATATGCCTCTTTGCAATAACAAACACAATTTTAACAAGTTGCTCTCATTTTTTTCTGAGCCCTACATTGCTGGTGCTTGGCTCACTGTTGGGTAATCTGGAAGAGCATGACATCACCAGCCATCGTGACATCACCCTATCTGGCTTGTGTCATCATCCACCTTCACCCTGAGACATCACCTCTGATTATGTGGAGACATCGCCAACCTGACCAGTGGCATCCTTACATTCTGTTCCATGACGTTATTCCTGCCTGACCGATGACAGCACTCTGCCTGCCCTGTGGCGTCACCTTCCTTGGTCCTATGCCATCGTTTAATCGTCCTGTGATGCCACCCTTCCTACCTTGGTCAGCTGACCTTTCTCCTGCCACCGGCTTGTGTTCCAAGTCCACCGTGTCACGGGCCTGTGTAAGTGCTGCAGACGGTGGGGGTTAGATTCAGAGACTATGCAGAGGCCCTAGGCCCCTGGCGGGGTTCGAGGATGGCGGAGGGGGAAGCGGAGTGGGAAGCGGTGGCATGTGTGCAGAGGCTCGCCAGCTCCTCGGAGGCGCCTCACCCGGCTCCCCTCTCGAATATTCCCTTCAGATTGCCGGCGCCGCCCCACCCTCACCCCGCCCCTGCTTGGCCCGAAGGTGAGCCCCGCCCCTCCGCCCTCCCGGAGGGCCACCCGCCTGGCTCACCGCTTTGGAACTCAGGAGCGGGCGCGGCGATTTTCCCGTCTCGGCCCAGCGTTGCCGGAGGCGGGCCCAGGCAGGGTGCCCCAGCTCGCCTTTGTCGCCCGCGGGATTGGTGGGCTGGGAGCGGACGCGTGACTGACAGTTGGCAGGGTCGGCGGCCGGGGGAGGTCTGCCCCGCTCGGGGTGGGGGGAGTGAGGAAGGAGCGCAGCGGCTCATTGGCTGGCGCGAGTGTGGGAAAGAATGCCGAGCGGGGTTCACACACCCCGTGGCGGCCCTGCCTTAAATAGCCGGGCGGCTGGCGACGCGCGTTCGGTCCAGGAGCCTAGGATCCTCTAGAGAAGGACTTGGGAAGCCTCGTCTTAGCCCGCGATCGGCCCCTGGCGGCGCGCTTCGCCGGTCACCGGGAGGCGCGTGGGCGCACCATGCCCGCCGACATCCCGGGGAAGTCCAGAGCCTCGCCGCTGGCGGGAGCTCCGGCCAGCGCCTGCCGAACCCCAAACAAGCCCTGGAGCGCGGCCGAGCACCGAAAGGTGGGGACCTGGCCGGGCGTGGGTTGGCAGAAGTGGGAGCGGGGAGAGGGAGACTGACGGACGCGGGACTCAGCCACTGCCGGACCCGCAGTCCTCCAAGCCGGTCATGGAGAAGCGGCGGCGAGCGCGCATCAACGAGAGCCTCGCTCAGCTCAAGACTCTCATCCTGGACGCCCTCAGGAAAGATGTGAGTCGGGGGCGGGGGGTGAGATCGCGGGGCTGAGGCGCGGAGCCTGGAATCTGGGCACTCCTGGGCGGCAAGCCGCCCACACCGGCCCTGCCCCCAGAGCTCTCGCCACTCGAAGCTGGAGAAGGCAGACATCCTGGAGATGACCGTGAGGCACCTGCAGAGCCTGCGGCGCGTGCAGATGACAGGTGAGGCTCAGGCGGCAGTGGCGAGGGGTAGCGGGCGCGGGACCACCGCCACGAGCACTGACCGCCTGTCCCCTGCCACCTCCGCAGCTGCCCTCAGCGCCGACCCCGCCGTCTTGGGCAAGTACCGAGCCGGCTTTAGCGAGTGTCTGGCTGAGGTGAATCGCTTCCTGGCCGGCTGCGAGGGCGTCCCGACCGACGTGCGTTCTCGCCTGCTCGGCCATCTGGCGGCCTGCCTGGGCCAGCTCGGGCCCTCGCGCCTCTCGGTTCCACCGTCCTCCGCGGTAGAAGCCCCGGCGCCCGAGGTCCACGCAGGCCGCCCGCCGCTGCCGGCGTTCGACAGCCCCTTTCCCCTGCTGCGCCCCGAGGCTGCCTTCGCACTGCCGTTCCGGCGGGGCCGGACTGGGGCGCCCCTCGCGGGCCCCGGGGCCGGGCCGCAGGGCCAGAGCGCCCCCTGGAGACCGTGGCTACGGTGAGGCCCCGGTCCTGGACTGTAGCGGCGGCCTTTGCTGAGACTGTACCAGGAAGATACTTATTTCCAGGGACCGCGTCGAGAGTTTTGTTTTGTTGTCTCTGGTGAGGGATCCAGAGGCCCAGCGGCCGGGGTTAGCTGTTGTCTTTGCGCTGGTGGGGAGGGCTGCCCTTCCCCATGCGGCACCCCCGCGCCCCGCCCTTCTGCTCCCACCTGTGCCTGGCAGGCATGCGGCGGCGTCGGGGTTCGTCCCGGCGTTGCGTTTGCCTGTATCTGTCCTTGCTGGAGCAGCGACCCGCCTGGAAGTGGGGAGCTGGGTGTGTGTGAGAGGTCCTTCGGGGGGGCTCAGGCAGGAAGGTGACAGTCATCACTTTTCCCAGAATGTCTTCCAGTGTTTGGAAGTAGTCGTGCATCATAACTGGGCTTTTTTTGTTGTTGTTGTCCCTTTTTTAAAGTAGCTTTCCCCACTCCCACTCCTGGGGACTCTGGAAGGTGGCGACATATATCTCCCCACTGTTGTCTCAGTGCTGACCTGTGGTGAGGGATGGGACTGTGCCTGAAGCTTCGGTGCTGGCCTGGTCCACCTCCTGCCATCTCATGCTTGAGTTCAGAGTTGTCTGTGCCCACCCGTGGATTGAGCCTGCCCCAGGCCAGTGTCTGCCCAGGAGAGGGCATCTGAGTCCCAGGGGCAGGGAACTGGGGCCAGCATGACAAAGGGTACTTAGTGCTAGGGCTTCTCTCCCGCCAGAGTCCAGTCCTGCTGTGTGCCCTGTTCTGCCCTGGGAGAGGAGGTCCCCCTATGGCAGGAAGGGACGGGGGTGCTGTCTTGCTATGCATCCGTCCTGAGCACCAGCTGTATGTTGGCCCTACAATGCAATGATACTAGGCCTCGTTGGACAGTGGCCTGGGAGTCACTGTCCTATGGCCCCAGGTCTCCCTAGGATCTTGCTGGGGGCTGTGCTCCAGGTGTGATGAGGGAGTGGTCTGAGTCACACAGCTGAGACTGCAGTGTCTCATCCTGAGCCCTCCTGAGGCTGAGGCAAGATCTGTTTCCCAACCACAGCCAGGTTCATCAGGTGTTTGCTTGCCTGGCCAGGGATCATCAAGGAGGAACAGGGTGAGTCACGGCCAGAGGCTGGTCTGCCCCTCTTCCAGTGGCTCCAGAAGCTCCCAGGTTTGTGTCTTGGGCAAGTTTCACCTGCTTTCCTGGACTCAGTCATGCACGTCTGGCAGGGCCCTCCAAGGCTCCACCAAGCTGGTCACCCCCTGCTCTCCGCCTGCCTGGCCCATCTCCCTGAGTGTCCAGGGCCTGAGCCAGTGGTCCTGGACAGTGGCAGCTATGTGGGTCATGTGTTGCACCCTTGGACATACACTGACTCAGCAGTCCAGGCCCTTGGGAGGCTCAGAGAAAGAGCGAGGTCACCAGTAGGACTGTGAGGGAGTTGCTGCAAACCTGCCCCAGAGGCCCTCTCTAGCTGGAGACTTGCAGGGGGTCCGTTTCAGAAGCTGGGAGCTCAGCTTGTTTAGGGGAGGGAGCTGCTCAGGGGGTGTCTCAGTGCAGGAGGGGAAGGCCGGGGGCTTTGAGATATGAAGGCAGGTGGGTTTGCGGGGTGGGGTGGGGTGGTCAGGACGAGCCCAGAGCTGGACTCCACACCTCCTGCTGGAGTAAGAGGGAACGCCCCTGCTGTGCGGCCAGAGAGAGAAGGGCTGCTTGGGAAGATCACCTGGAAGCTGGGTCTCCACACCACCTCCTCCAGGCAGAGGGAGGGCGGTGCCAGCTCTAGACCCGACCCCTGTCCTGGTGCTGGGCCCCCTTGGCTTCCTGTACTTCCTGTTCCTGGTACTCTGTTCTCAAGAGGCTGTTGCCAAGAGCATCATTGCTCTGAGGACCCTGTCAGCCTCCCAGGGCCTTCTCAGGCTCTGAGGGAACCACTCTTTTCCTGATAGGGAGGCTCCTCCCTGTCTCTTCCTGTGTAAGCAGACCCCTGGGATTCTCTCCCCACTTTCCCGCCTGAGGCAGCCACCCCAGGGTCTGAGAGCTCAGGAGGCCAGGGCCATGTCTGTGTCACTCACTCCCGGCTGGTACTTGCTTGGAATGAAGCTCTGGCCTTACAGACCTAGTTAATTAGCTTGGATGAAAGAGGAGCCAGCTGGTTTGAAGATGGTGTGGTCCTTGACAGGACTCGGGAGGTCGGAGGAGGCCCAGCCCAGGCTGAGGCTGGGCCCCTGGGGTGAGGGCAGAGGGCAGGACAGGGAGGCGCCAGAGGGGCTGTCTTGGGCCCCCCTCCCTAGGCTGCTCCTCCAGCTGCGGAAGGAGCCATGCCCGCCACACCTGCCCAGTCCTAGGAGAAGGGGACTCTTCCTCCCTCCCACCCTCCCCATCTTCCACCCATTTTCTGCTCCCTCCTCTTCCGCAGGGGGTACTGGGTAATTCCTCTGAACACTACCCCCCCCCCCCAGCTATTTTTGTCTTGGCTTTTGTCTTGCAGACCTTTCCCCCTGAATAATAAGGAGGCACCTTCTCCTGGCCAACGTGTGGAGGGGGAGGAGTCAGGACTTCCCCCTCCTAGGGCGAGGGTGAGAAGGCCATTTCCCTTCTGGGGGCAGGCAGAGCCTCATTCATCTGTGGCCTCCTTCCAGCCCAGTTCCTGGCGGGGGACCAAGGGTCAATAAATGTTTGCTGAATTAATATGCACGGTCAGGTGATCTGCCTGCCCCTGTGGGTGGCTCAGCCCTTTGGAGCCCTGTGAGTCTGGGTTCCTCTGTCTTGCCTGTGGGGTCTCAGGGTCTGGGGACCAGACAATGACAGCAAATCATACGGGCTTGAAATGTGGAGAAAGAATTGGTCCCCATGGTGACAGAAGTCGGTCTGGCCAGGCCTGTGAAACTCCAGCCACTTGGGAATTTGGGTTGGGGGAGGGGCTGAGGCTGCCTGAAGCCCTGGCTTGTGAGAGGTGAGGCCTTAGCTCCCCCAGCAGAGCTCCTGTGTTCTCCTGATTATCTCCAGGCCCCAGCAGCCTCTCCCCTCCCTGGGCCCGCCCTGGCATGCCCTGGCTTCAGGACCTGCTCCAGTTCCCTGAGGAGGAAGCTAAGCCCAAAGGGTTCTGCAGCTGTACCTGGGCGCTCTCTGCTCCGTGGCGCCCTGGGGAACGTTCCCAGCTTGGGATGCACCCACGGGCAAGGAAGCAGGCCCCAAGACTGACGGCCTCCTGGAAGGCTCCCAAGACCCCCCTTCTGGTGTTCAGCCTTGTGAACGCATGTATGGAGGCTGGCCCTGTGACCAGTAGGGTCCTGCAGAAGATGAGGCTGCAGGGACATCCTGGTCTGGCCCTCTCTGCCGGTCACATCTGTCACTCTAGGGGAGGCCAGCTGTCCTCTGCTGTGGAGAGGCCAGCAGAGTGTGGAGCTGAGAAGCAGGTCCTCCAGCCCCGTTGAGCCTTCAGGTGAGACCCCAGCTTGCTGCCAACATCTCGACTGCAACCTCGTGAGAGGCCCTGAGCTAGAACCACCCAGCTAAGCAGCTCCTGGACTCCTAGCCCTCAGAAACTGCATGAGATAATAAATATTTGTTGTTTTAAACTGCTAAATCTTAGGTTAACTTGTTGTGCAGCTATGAATAAGTTTTATGTAAAAGTTAAAATAAGTATTAGTAACAATAGCAATAAACAAACAATTCATGTGCCCATCACCTAGGACCACCACCATGTGACGAGGCTGTGAGAGCCATGGTGATGAGCACAGTGGGTTGGCCTAACTTCCTGGAAGCAGTTTCCCAGTGGGCCCCAGCTGGGGGTGCAGGGACAGGAGGGGCTGACCAGCCACAGCCCAGGCCTACCCCTGTGGCTCCTGGGGATGGCTGGGGCCATTTCTGTTTCGGTAACTGACAGGGCACCCTGGATCACAGCATGGGGTTGGGATTCACAGGCCCCAGACTTCAAACAAGGACAGGTGTGGGAGATGCTCCTTGCTGAGACCCCCAGTGCCCACTGCCCAGGGTGGCCTGGCCTCAGCTGGCCCTGCCATCCACAGCAACTGATGGCTATTGCCTTAAAAGTGTCTCTTCCTGGTGGCCTGCCTGACCTGGACACCCACCTGGTGGCTTTAGGCTCTCCTCCTGGGCTCCCACTGCAAGCGAGGAACCCCCATGTCTGTGTAGGGAGGCGGGGCTCAGTGAAAGGTAGGTCAGGGCTGGAAGTTTGAAGCCCTATGCTTGGCCCTCATCAATCCCCAACCTCACCCACAGCAAGGGAGCTGCACTCATCTGAGGACCCTCCCACTTCCTGCCTCCTCATCTTTACCCATGAGTGGGCCCCCAGCTGCACCCCTCCCCTCACCCGGGGTTCCCCCAGCACTCCTTGCCCCGTCCAGCACAGTGGGGTAGGGCTCAGCAGCCCCGGGTATGGGGAAGCAACACTGTCCTCTTCTGGCCCTCGTGTCCACCCCTCAACATATGAGCTGGCCACAGTCTGGGCTGAACAGGCACACCTAGGGGCCAGGGCCTGGCCGGGCTCCAGGTGCAGCACCCCCAGCTCCTGACCCTCCCTTCTCATGGCCTCTCAAGGCCCCAGGCCCTGTGGGACCCTGGTCTTGGGCTCTCCTTGCCAGCCTAGGGTCAGGAGTGTTCGGCAAGACCTGGCCAAGCTTCTTCCTCTCCCTGCATCAGGAGGCTGGCTCTGGATGAAAGGCCAGGTGGGACAGGGCTTCATCTGGCTTCATGTGCAGGGGATTTCCTTCTCTCTGTATCCCTAGGAACTGGCTTTGTTGAATTAAGAGGTGAGGGTAACATCCCAGGACTGAGCTAACCAATCTGTCTACTTGGAGCCCCAAATCTTTGGTTGGACTTTTCCAGAGCAGAGACCAGGTCCTCTGGACGGAATGTTTCTGTCCTACCACTGACCCCCCCACCCCTACCCTCACCCCGCTCTCAATTCATATGTTGAAACCTACACCCTAAAGTGGTGGCATTATCAGGTGGGACCTCGGGAGGGGATGAGGCCATGGAATGGGATTAGTGCCCTTACAGAGGGACAAGAGGGGAGAGCTTGTGCTCACTCTGTCTGCCACACGAGGACCCAGAAGGGAGCCTTTTCTCCTGGAGGAGGTCCTCACAGGAGCCCCCAACCCTGTGCTGGCACCCAGCCTCCAGGTCCACGAGGAGTACGTTTCTATCTGTGAAATGTCCTGTCAGAGCAGCCTGGCTGACTAGGACACCTGGCCCTGATATTTCCAAGCAGGATGGAGGCTGGAGGCTGCTAGCCACTGACATTCCAGAAATCACTAGGACAAAGGTCTGCCCTCCTGGGGACAGAACTGAAGTCTCGGGTGTCTGGGCTGATGCTCCTTGTCCATGGGGTCCTCCCTGCCGCATAGGCACACACAGCTGGGTCCCTCCAGGCCAGGGAGAGGACCACCCAGAAGGATCAGACGGCAGTCCCTGAGCTTACACAGGGTCAGACACTGTTCCAGTCTCCACTAGCCAGACTGGAAGACCCCACAGCTCACAGGGCAGAGTGCTCAGAGGGTCTTGTCCAACAGTGGGGAATGATCAGCTGTCGGTTAAGCACTGCTCTAGGCCTGCCTGACAAAGTTCATAAACAAGACCTAAAAGGATCAAAGTGCTTCCAAGTAACTCACCTGCACCAGAACAGAGCTCAAGAGTATTTACAGAAGCACAAAAACATCCAGCACCCAACACATTAGGATTCATAGCGCTTGGCATCCAGTAAAAACCAGGCACACAGAGAAGCGGGAAAACATGACCCATAATAAGGAGAAAGGTCAGTCAATTGAAAGCAACCCGGAAATGTCACAGATGACAGAATTCATAGGCAAGGACATTAAAACAGTTTTTATAGCTGCACTTTACATGTTCAAGGAGCTTGAGGAAAGAATGAATGTGTTGGAGATACTAAAGATACAAAAAATTCCAGAAATAGAACCTCCCATGACTATACGGTCAGTTGACTTTCAGCAAAGGTGCTAAGACAATTCGGTGGAGAAAGGAGAGTCTTTTCAACAAATGGTACGTGTACAATTAGATATCCATAGACAAATAAAATAAACTAGAACCATATCTTGACCCACATACACAAAGTAACTCAAAAATGGGTTGTAGACCTAAATGCAAAACACAAAACTATAAAACTTTATTGGAGAAAACTTAGAAAATCTTTGTGACCTTTGGTTAGGCAAAGATTTCTTGGATACAACCAAAAGAACAATCCATGAAACAAAAATGGATAAATTGGAATTCATCAAAATTAAGAACTGCTCTTCAAAAGACATTGATAAGAAAATGAAAGGATGAGCCAGACTAGGAGAAAATGGTTTCATATCATGTGTCTGATGAACAACCTATATACAGAACACATGAAGAACTCTTAAGACTCAGCAGTAAGAAAGCAGATACCCGAATTAAGAAAACGGGCAAGAGATTTGATCAGTCATTTCGTGAAAGAAGATATATGGATGCATTTAAACACACGAAAAGATGCTCAACATTAGTTTTTGAGGAAATTCAAATTAAACCCACAAGGAGACACCACTAACCATCCACTAGAATGGTAAAGTCAAAAAGCCTGACCAGACCTAGTCCTGGTGAGGATGTGGAGCGACTGGAACTCTCATGTGCTCCTGGTGGGGATGAAAAGTGGTTACCACATTGGAAAACAGTTTGGCAGTTTCTTATAAGGTTAAACACATGCCTATCATATGGCTTAGCCATTCCACCGGAAGTATTTACCCAAGAGAAATGCAAGCGTAGGTCCACACAAAGACTTAAACACAAATGTTCATAGCAGCTTTATATGCAATACCCTAAATCTCCATCAACAGCTGAACGGATAAACCTCGACATAGCCAACAGTGCAACACTCCTTATTAGCAATAAAAAGGACTATTGGTATACACAACAGCAGGCATGAATCTCAAAATAATTATGTTCAGGGACCGAAGCCAGACACACCGCACTCATCTGTACCCCACCGACGAGTGTGTACTGTCTGACCCCATTTACGTGAAGTCCTGGACGGCGCTGCCTGTGACAGCCGCGCGGGGGCTGGGGCAGCGGGGAGAGAGGGAAGCGTCTCCAAGGGCGCAGACACCCTTAGGGCGGCGGGCACGTTCACTCTCGGGAGGGTCGCGATGGCTTCCCGGGTGTGCACACGTGTCAACACTTCACACTCTATAAATACGCGCAGTTTATTCTCTGGTCTCCGCCGCAGAAGCAGAAGCTCATCGCTTCCCTTCCTCATCGTCGTGCTGCCCATGTGGCTCTGAGGCCTCCCACCTTCAGAAGTCGACCAGTGGCAAACGTGGTTACCCTGCCAAGCGAAGGTCAAGGGCTCCTAGTGGGCTACAGGGCGTCAGCAGGGAGCCTGGCGTCCCCTAAAGCGCCGCCCAGACCAGGGCTGGGGCGCCGCCCGCTCTGCCGACTTCCGGTGGAGCCCGCGCGCCCTCCGGTGGCGCTCAGAGGTACTTCAGGCCGCCTGCCCAGCGACCCCACTCTCCCGCGACTCCTCTGCCCATCCATCCGTCCCCACCGCTCGCGGGTCGCGGAGCTGGGTCAGAAACGCGCAGGTGCCCGTGCGCTCTAGAGCCCTCCCCACGAGGAGGCCCATGATTGGGGTGGGAATGGAGGGACGGGACGCCTCGGGTAACCTCAGCGACAGCTGGTCTTCCAAAGAAACCAGGTCCACCTGTGCCCTCCACACAGCCTCCCCACCGACCCTGTACCCCCTTCTCCCAGGGCACCCATGGCAACTGTTGCAAAGCCCCTGTCCCAAACCATCCAAACCTCCTCTTGGGAGGAGTCCATGGGGGAGCTCCGCAGCTGCGTCCATGTAGACAGACACACACGTGGACCACCTGAGCCAACTGGGTGGCCACATGGAAACAGAAAAGTGTGTCAGGACCCTCATCCCCCACCATCCGTGAAAATCAATACCATGTGGGTTGCAGTCCCAGTGAGAAAATTAAAATGAAGCTTTAAAAACATGCAAGGATATTGTGAAACCTTCATGACTTTGGGGCAGGCAAAGAGCTCTGTAAAAGGAGAGAACCAGTGATAAAGAGAAAAGAAATGGTTGACAACTTGGACTATGTTGGAATTTAAAACTTTTGTTCATCAGATGGCACTGTTAAGAGAGTGGAAAGGCGAGATGAACAGGGGGTAGGTATTCAGAACACAAACATTCAAAAAAATTCTTACCCATAAGGGGTAACAAACCCCTAAAAATCAATATGAAAAAGGCATAGAAAAGTGGCAGAAGCACTGAAGAGACATACATCATCACAAAAGAAGGGGCCAGAGGCCAATAACTTCAGCATTAAGGAAACTGAATTGCAACTACAGTGCAGCACCACTGGGTGAGTCGAGGGTGTGGCCGTGGACACGGAGCACACAGAATGACCAACTGTGTCCTGCACTTGGGGCCAGTGACAACCATTCTGGAAAACCTCTGGGCAGTGTCCTCCAGAGCTGGACAAAACACCACGACTCTCCAAAACCACGAAAAGAAATGTTCCAGAATGTTCATAGCATCACTCTTTGTAATAGCTGCAGTAGGGAAACCACTCAAATCTCCACCCACTGGAAAATGATGCAGTGGGTGCCCAGGGACACATGGACCACCCTCAGCGGAAGCTGACCAGCGAGACCCCAGCCGCTGACGCCAGAGCCTGATGGTGGGGGTGGGGGGCAGACTGTGAGACGACTAGGGGACAGCATCTGCACTGGTCTCTGCCCCGGGTGCTGGCACAGAGCCCCTAGCTCCCCGGGAATTTCCTCCTGGTGAGGGGCCTCTTCCCCCTCTTCTGCTCTGATGAGGCTCCTGGGGAGGGGCTGGTCGCCAGAAAGACCAAGTCTGATCAGACTTGGAATTTTCAGCCCCACCCCCGTGCCATTGAGAAGGGAGAGGGGCTGAAAATGGGGTTAATAATTGATCCTGCCTGTGTGAGGAAGCCTCCAAGAAATCCCACTTGGTGCTCGTGTGGTGGTGCCGGTGAGGGTATCCCTCATTGTACCCTTTCCTAATAAACTGGTAAATGTTTCCCTGAGTTCTGGGAGGTGCTCTAGCAAAGTAATTTAATTCCAGGGGCAGGGGGTCGTGGGGACCTCCAGTTTGTAGCCAAGTCAGACAGAAGCCAAGTGGGTGACCTGGGGACCTGCTACTTGCGACCGGCATCTGTAGTGGGAGGCAGTCTGTGGGACTGAGCCCCCAGCCTGTGGGATCTGACACCATCTCCAGACAGTGTCAGAATGGAGTTAACCTGTGGGACACCCAGCTGTCACCCAATTGCCTGCTGTGGGAATGCCCCACCCCCCACATTGGGTGACCAGGGTGCAGTTTTGTGTGAATAGTAAAGGAGGCTTGCAGGAGGGACACAGGAAGGAACCTGGGTTTTCCGCCATTTATGTGAAGCTCCCTCCCTGGCCAGGCTCACCACCTGGGGTGTCCAGGGCAGCTAAGGCGGCCTCCTAACCTCGCTCCCCTTCCCCACGAGGCCTTGGCCCTCATGGTCCCCAGCCCACCCAGTCTCGTCCCCCAGACTCCCTCAGAGGCCACCCTCCTCCCCTCTCTACGTCCTGTGCTGCTGTCAGAAGTGACCTTATTTACCTGCTAGTTTAGATGTTTGTTGTCTGACTCCCCTACTCCCTCCTCTGTCCCCCAGCAGGAGGCCAGACCCCAGCCCCAAAAGTAGGATGGCTCAGAGCAGGGGCTTTGGGGCCCAACTCTGCCACTTCCTAGCTGTGTGGCTGTGCACAAGTCACTCACCCTCTCTGTGCCTTACCAGGCTCAACTATGAAACTGGGTCCTCCTGGCATCCATCTCAGGATGGACGTGTTTTGGAGAAGTGCTCAGGGGGACTGCAAGGGGCTGTTGTTCTCAGAGGCCATGTCTCCTGCATGTTTTCTCCTGGTGACCTGGGGTGGCAGCAGCAGACCCCGTTTCCTGGAGGGACAGGCTGTGTTGCCACCCCTACCTTGGGCTCCATCTGCAGGAGCCTAGGTCAGGAGAGATGCTGGCAGGAGTGACCTGACCCCTCTCAACCCTCTCCAGAGGCCCGCATCCATGTGAGTGTCCTCCCCGGAGAGCCCTCAAGGCCCCCACTTGTCTCCCAAGCCCCACTGGCAGGTTCAACAGTGCTGCCAGGGGGAGGGGCCGGACCAGGGAAGCCCAAGCCCTGACCCAGGTCAGCAGTGGCCACATCCATGACCTCTAGGGACATTCCAGAACCAGTCATTTCCCAGCTCATCACTCTGTAGCTGTCTCTGTTCCCCACAGGTGTCAGGGTAAAGCCCTAAGACCCCGAAGGGCCTGGCCTGGTCTCGGGGGCGCTGCTAGCAGGAGAGGTGATGGGAGGAGTCGGGGTCTGAGTTTTCACAGTGAGCGGGATCACTTTAAGAGAAAAGGGCAGGCTGCTGCCAAGATGGATGGCAGAGTAGCCTTCAGCTTGGGAAAGGGAGGCGCCTGCGGTCCTGACTGCTGGTCAGCATTCTCTGACTGGCACCTGACCTGCCCAGGAAGGTGTCCCTCACGTAGCTGGAAGCTCCTCAAATGCCATCTATTTGTGGCCTGGACCCTGACTCCTGGCAGGACACATGTGACCACAGGGCTGGAGTATTTTTGGCAATGGGGGTGGGGCCTGTGTGGTGAAGCCAGCACCATGCCGCTCTGGGACAGGCAGCTTGGACGCCCAGCTCCGCTACCCCAGCTGGCTGTGGGGTCCCAGGTATGGTACGGCCAGCCCCTCATTCCCACCCTAAGGGTTCCCAAAGCAGACAGCACCCATAGGGAACTCCCCTAGGACCAGAGAGGAGAACAAAGTTCAACGAGTCAGGAAGCCCCAGTGCCCTGGTCTCGAGGCCTCTCCATCTCAGGACTAGCCTGGCCAGAGCAATCTCCCACCTCCCTGGGTCCAGTGGCAGCTGACCAAAGGCCAAAGGGCATAGGGGCTGAGAGGTTAGGGGCTCTCAGCCAGGTAGGGTTGCCTTGGTTCCCTGAGACCAAGGGAAGGGGGGCTTTGCCAGCTGGGCAGGGCTGGGTCAGGGGCACAGACCCTGAGGATGGCCCTAAGGGGCCGGGGGGAATCAGGGGGCCCATTTCTGTCCTGGGACCTCTTGCCTGGGCCTGGGAAGAGCCAGGCTCTCCCTGATGACCCTCGAGTTGGCCCCGGCCAGCACCAGCACGACCTTGGTCAGCTCAGAGGAAGCTCAGCAGCCTGTCCCAGCCAAGGCTGGCGGAAGGTCACCACCAAAGTCTGGTCACCTGCTGAACACTGTAGCCTGCCCCCCATGGCTGGGGGTATGTTGGGACAGTCCAGGGATGACCATCCCCCAGCTGAACTGACTTCTGAGGGGTGGTTCTTGAAATGGGCTTTGCTGGATAAGGTTGGCCTTGGAACCGATGGCTCTGGAGGGAAGTTGGAGGATGTGAGGCTGCCCCGGCTGAACAGAAAGTGCACGAAGTTGGGGAAGAAAAGCTCCTCCTGGGGAAGACAGCTCAGACATGAGGAACCCTATTTCTCAGCAGACTTCACTAATCTAAAGCCGTGTTTGGTTGCAGGACTGCAGCAATATGTCATTGTGACGTTAGCATTTGCAGTCAGTTTGGGAACAGGGAAAGTGGGAGTCGTCGACGTTCTGACTCGAGGAAGCAATCAGGTTTGAGATCAGCCCAGCTTCCCTCTGGATTCCTGGTTTGTTCTGCTTTCTTTCAGGATGGAGGTGGAGTGCTGGCCCCTGAGCCAGGCAGTGGGGGGACACCCCATGGGGCGAGCAGGGTGGTGGCAGCGTGTGCCGGCTGGGGCCCCGGGCCTGGGTCTGTGAAGACCCTAGTTCTGTGGCTCATGTGCCTCTGCTGACCCGAAATGGAGAACTTCCAGTACAGTGTCCAGCTGAGTGACCAGGACTGGGCTGAGTTTTCGGCCGCTGCCGAAGAGTGTGGCCTCCTGCATGCCGGCCTGGCCTCTGGGGATGAGGTCTTGTCCAGTGACACTGACCAACGGGATAGCAGTGGCAGCAGTCCCCCTGGGCCCCCGCCCCTTCTCGAGGGGCAGCTGGCTCCCAGGGGCAGTGGCTGGCCCGGCTTGGAGGAGGAGGACAAGGCAGCCACCCGACAGCTGGTCAGCAGGTCTTGGCATGAGCCTGTCCTGGCCCTGGGGGCCGGTGAGCAGACACCCAGCACGTCCACACGGTCAGAAGCCTGGCTGCCCCTTGGCTCTGGTGCTGCCCCTCCCGTCCAGAGCGCCTCCCTCCCAGTGTCTTCCAGAGACGAGATGCAGAGGCTCATGCAGGAGCCAGCCCCCCGGGGCACTGCCCCAACTTCCACTGTTGAGCCTCCTCGGAGCTCAGAGTCCCCTGGCCGCAGTGCTGTCCCCCAGAGGCCCCATGGCAGCCCTGGAGCCCCGCCACGGAGCCCCAGCCGAAAGAAGAGGCGCGCTGCAGGCGGCAAGGGCAGTGGGCCCTCGAGCTCCCCAGGCTCTGCTCTCCCTCCGCTGGGCGGCCCCCTGCTCACTGAGGCCAGGCCCGAGGAGGGCCTCAGCCCGGCTGGGACCAGGGGGAAGGGTCTCCCGGCTGGGATGGTAGAGCAGACAGCAGGAGCCAGGCAGATCAAGCTGAGGCCAGAGTCTGCAGGAGCCCCTGAGCAGGTGGGCAGGCAAGGTCCAGGTGTGGACCTGTCTACACCTGTCCTTGCCACTGAGCCAGGTGCAAACCTACTCAAAATAACCCCCCGAGCTGAGCCATACACTGTGTCACTGCGTGACCTCAAGGCTCCTCTAGACGTCTCAGTGGCTAAGTCAGACGTGGCTCTGTCCAGACCTGCCTCCCAGCCTCAACCGGGCTTGCCTCTGTCCACACCTGCCTCCCAGCCTCAACCGGACTTGCCTCTGTCCACACCTGCCTCCCAGCCTCAACCGGGCTTGCCTCTGTCCACACCTGCCTCCCAGCCTCAAACGGACTTGCCTCTGTCTACACCCGCCTCCAAGCCTAGACTGGATGTGGACCTGCTTATGCCAGACCCAGAGGTCAAGCTGGAGGTGGACTCATCTTCATCTGTCTCAAAGACTATACCATGTACAGCTCTGCCTCACCTTGTTTCTGAGGCTGGGTCTGATGTGGGGGTGTCCACACCTGCTCCCATTCCCCAGGCTGGGCCTGACATGGTGGAGGCGGAAGTTGCCCCAGTGGCCCAGCTGGTTTTGAACCCTGTTCAGTCTCCAAGGGGGCACCAAGAGAAGCTTGGAGAGGAGCCCTCAGCAGGTGCCCCTGGACACCACACAGGGGAGCCCCACCTAGGCCCTGTCCAAGCCCCCAAGAAGAAGAAAGTGCGATTCTCCATGGCTGGGCCCAGCCCTGAGGAACCAGGGCCAGGAGAAGCCGCGAGCCCACCCTCTCCAGCCACAGCCCCCAGGACAGCAGCTGGGGGCCGCAGGGGGTCTGGAGCCTGGGATGCTGTGGCAGTTGGGCCCCGGTCCCCCCAGCCTCGAATCCTGAAGCACCTGCCTCCCCCTGCCCCCTCTGCCTCAGGGGGACCTGGGCCCAGGAGTTGCTTCGCGGTGACCCTCCCAGAAGCCTATGAGTTCTTTCTCTGTGACACGATCCATGAGGAGGATGAAGATGCCGAGGGGGCAGCAGAGGCTTGCCCGGCCCCGGCTGATGTCCAGTGGCCAGAGGTGTGCGAGTTCTTCTTCCAGGACTGCAGAGCCCAGAGGTCAGGTCGGCGGGAGGGCCACTCCCTGGCCCCACCCCTACAAGCTGAGCCTGTGCCAGTCTCTCCACCTGGAGACCCCATGCCCATCTCCATCCCTGAGGCCTACGAACACTTCCTCGGGGAGGACAGGTCAGGGGGCGTGCTGGGGCCTGCTGCCCTTCTCCAGATGCAGGCCATGGAGGCCCCCAGGTCAGTCTCCTGGGGAGTGGGGACTGGCACCCCACCAGAGCTTAACCCAGCCACGGCAGAGCAGCTCAACCTGGCCATCAGGCAAGCAGGTGTGTGTTGCAGGGGCCCCATGGCCTGTCCAGGACCTGGGAACACACTGTCCAGGGAGTTCAGCCAAGAGGACCCTGGGGAGGGGCAGGCCAGGACCCCGGGTCATGAGCTGGTGGGGGGCCTCTGGGATGATCTGGGAAAGAAGGACCAGCTCCTGGCCATCCCAGGACACAGTCTAGGTGGGGCAGCCCAGGCCAGGCAGGGCTTTGGCTCCTCACTGACCATCACCCCCAGACAACAGCAGCGCCTGCCCCCAGCCTGTAGCAGGGCAGGTGCTGGGACGCCTCCAGCTCAGGCACGCAAGACACTCCATTTCACATTCCCTCTGGAAGACATTTTTCAAACCAGGAAGTAGTGCCCAAGTTGGCCTGACTCAACTAGGCCACACACTAACTACCCTGTGACTTGGGATAGAGGTACCACGGGGAGGATGTGACTCAGGACAGACGTGGCCAGGACAGCTGTGTCCCAGGGTGGGTGTGTCCAAGTAGGGCAGCAGAGGCTCAGGACGTGCTTCTCTTTTAGAGGAACCCCGGAGTCCCCTCACCTCATTTACCTTCAGCCAGAATGACATGTGCCTGGTGTTTGTGGCCTTTGCTACCTGGGCTGTGAGAACATCAGATCTGCAGGCCCCAGACGCCTGGAAAACAGGTTTGCGGGCCCTGGGGGAGTGGGCGGTGTCCAGAAGCCAAAATGGAGGGGCAGTGGTGTCCAGTCCCACCTGCTGGGCCCACAGGGGTGCAGGGGGTCTGGGGAGGCACAGGTTTCTCCCCTGACCTTTCTCCTGTGTTGTGGACCCACCCCCGCCCCACCATCCCCCTCCCATCCTTCGAGGGCCAGGCCACGCAGGTGGGAGGTGGTGGCCAGGATGGGACGGAGCCTGCACTAGGCCTTGTGCTTCCCTTGCAGTCCTGCTGGCCAACATCGGCACCATCTCTGCCATCCGATACTTCCGCCGGCAGGTGGGGCGAGAGCGCCCCAGCCCCAGCCCCAGCCCCAGCCCCAGCTCCTAGGACCCAGACTTGGCACAGAAGACACAGAACAAGGAGACGTGCACGGGTGCTAAGGATGAGGTGCTGCCCTCAGGCCTTGTCCTTTGACCCATGGGTTCTGTGGCATCTAGGAAGGAGCCAGTGTCCTGGGTCCTGGCCCCTCTGGACGCCACCTGAGAGTCCAGCCAGTGGCCCAGGCCAAGGCTGTGCTCCATACCTGGGAGTGGGGAGATTTTGGAAGGCTGGGTGGGTAGGGGCCAAGCAAGGAGCTGGTTAGTAAGGTGGCCAGATTAGCAGATAAAAACACAGGGCATCCAGTGAAACTGGAATCCCAGACATGCAGTATTTGAGACGTGTTTATGCTAAGAAGTTGTTTGTGGTTTATCTGAAACCAAAGTTAACTGGCGTCCTGACCCTACATTGCTCTCCTGTTGGTGGGGGGGCACGACGGGGCGCTGGACGGAGCTCAGAGGGCTTCAGAGCAGCGGCAAGGCCCCAGGTGGACGTCTGAGCAGGGGGCGAGAGCAGGGAGGCTACGTGGCCTCAAGGGTTGGGGGGGGCACTGTCCCAGGGACGCTCTGCCTTGTGTACAAGTGGGCTGGGCTGGCAGAGGCCTCTGAGGCCTCTTTGACCTCTGAACCCCAGGGGTCTATGGTCAAGGCCTCCTTGGCTCCTGCCTGAGATGGTGAGCAGGTACCTACAGAGGCCCAGCAGGGTGGGGGTCCATAGGGCGAGTCTGGAGCCCCTCCTCTGGGTAGCCCTGGAGGAGGTGCTGAGGCAGAAGGCAAGGGTATCAGGGGAGGGACTAGAACCTGGGATTGTCCCAGGTCTGAGAGGAGCCAGAGGTGGGACAGGAAGGTGGGAGGGGCACTGGTGGTGGTAGAGCAGTGGGGACTGCCCAGCAGGGGCTGAGTGGGCGTCCAGCCCTGAGGCAGCGTGTACAGGTCCCCAGGATGCAGGAGATGCCTGGCTGCTGAGGACAGAACATGTGGACACACAGCCCCAATAAAATCTCCTCTTTCTTTCTTGTTTAGTCTCTTGCCAGTTACTCCAGACCAGCCCCACCCCCACTCACATGCACCCAGGCGACCCTCCTTCCTCTGCTTGTAAATGTCTCAGATCTTGCTGACCTCCGACACTTGTGCCCTCTGACCTCACATACTCTGACCCTCGCTAACCTGACTTTCTCAGCCCTCTGACCTTTACACCTGTGCCATCCTCCCTCTCCCAGGAGAAGCCCCAGCCCAAGTCCCCTCCCTCCTTCCTTCCCTGGGAGGCAGGTCGAGGTTCGGCCCCGATGGGCATCCAGTCACCTTGGCCAAGGCGGCCTCAGGGTGAGACCCTCCTGGTCCCTCCAGAGCCCAGGGCCACTCAGGGTCCTGGAGACTCCCTCTACCCTGCTGGGGTCAGACCCTGACTCGGTATCAGATGCCTGTGGCTCCACAAAGAGAGACCCCGGCCCTGTGGCAGACCCTCCTCCAGGGTCGGTGCTGGCAGGTGGTCCCGAGAAGCAGCCTCCTGGGTGCCATCAGATCCACTGGACCACCCCCCCTCCAGCCTGAGGTGCTCCTCGAGACCACTGCTGGTGGGAAGGGGACAGAGCCTTGTCCCAAATGCTGTCGTAGCTCCTGGGGGGACGGCCATCTGGTGGGGAGGACAGAGATGCATGTGCCTTTGGGAACCAACACCCGGAGTTCTCCCAGAAAGAGGCAGGGGCCTCCACTCACCTGGGGGAGGTGGCAGGGGGTCGGGTGAAACTTCCGTTGCAGGGGAGACCTGGGGACCCAAACCACAAGTCTGAGAGATGGGCCCTGGGAAAGGGGCTTGGAGACCAGCCCAAAAACCTGCCAGACCCCACCCCCACCTTTTCCTCATGGCCCTCCCTCTTCCCCACTGCCCTCTTCCTGCCCCTGCGACTTGGTCTCTGCCCAGCCTTGCTTCCTGGTTCCATCTTTCCTGCTCCCTCAGGGTCCCGGGACAACCTGCACTATTTCCTCTACCCCACAGAATGCCTTGCCCAGGGTGGGGCTGCTACTCACAAGCTGAGGGGAGTCTGGGGGCCGGGACCCCTGGCCCTTGATGGAGCTGCGATGCCGCTGAGAGGCTCGGGACTGCAGGGTTCCCTTCTCGGAGAGCAAGTGGGGGCCAGAGACTCCCGAGCGGGCGTCCGAGACAGGCACAGACACAGGGACGGAGAGGAATGGGCTTGAGGGCTCAGGTCCAAGTGAGCTCTGCATCGCACTGAGGAACTGCCGGGGAGCGCTGGTGACTGAGGCCCCAGGCCGGGCCCTTCGTGTAGCTGAGGGGTCCCTGCCCCCAAAACCCCCTAAGCCTCCTGTCATGGCCTGAGCAGACCTCAGGCTTTGGGCATCCTTTCAACCTCAGGCTGTGGGCACATCAGCTCTTCCTGTCACCCAGCAGGGACTGACCTCATCTAGGCCCCGGACGTCTGTGATCTTGTGGTGGGAAGTGGCAGGCGGTGTGTAAGGATCAACGTAGAGGGGGGAGTGTGGTTTCTCCAGAGAGTGGTCTGGGGCCTCAGGGCTTTCCCCCAGGCTCAGCTACAGGCAAGACGCAGAAGAGACAGGTTTCCTGGAGCTGGAAGTGGCCCAGCCCTCCCTTCTCTGTGCAAGAGGCCTCTGGGAGGCTCCAGGACCAAGAGAGGCCGGGGAGGTGGGGGGCAGGAGGGGATCCAGGCCTGGAGCCGGGGTCAGCGCCCTGGGCTCACCGCTCACCTTGGTCAGGTCCAGATGCAGCGGGACGGCAGGGCTGGGCCCCTTGCCCCGGGCCTTGCTCCTGGGTGATCGGCTGCCACTGTTCCGTCTCAGCTTTGCCCTCTGCCCGCTGGCGCTGGTGCAGCCTGAGTTGGCTTGCTCCTGTGGGGACCAAGGACCTTCCAGAATGTTCCCCGTGGCCCTCTCCCACAAAACCCTCTGAGGCTCCATGGAGCCCCGTCTAGTCTCCCCTGAGGAACTAGGGTCCTACTTGGGATGGGCCCCAACATAAAGTTACCTCATGGTCCCTTACCCCCTTTCTCTGCCCATTGCTCCCAGACACTCACCGGTGCAGGCTGGGCAGGGCAGCCTTCAGTGGACGGCACTGACCCAGGGAGGGCGTGGCTGGCATGAGTGGAGGGGGCTGCCAGGCACCCTGAGTCCCAGCTGGCCTGCCCGTCGGAGGAGAGTGAGCCTCGGTCACCGCCCACAACCTGGGCAGCAGGGTAGGGTAGGGATGAGCCAGACGGCAGGCCCTCTCTCTCCACCTACCCAAGCCTAGACCCAACCTCCTGTTTTCACCACCCCCACCTGACCCCTCACCTGTGCAGGCACCCGCAGGCCTGGGGCGGTCCCACCCCTGCAGCAGACCGTCTGCAGGCAGAGCAGCCAGCGGCTGTAATCCTCGTAGCTGGCGCAGACCACACGGATGGCATTGATGAGACGGCCTGGTGCACAGACGCCGTCAGGGGCCTGGCGGGCAGGGCCTCCTGCAAGGCCCTAGTGCAGAACCGGGCACCGAGCAGGCTCTCACCCTCCCTCACGGCCTGGCCCCCACCTTCGATCAGGAAAGAGCGGATCTGCTTCCCCCTCTCCTCCAGGTTGACGTGGATGGCACTGAGCGGGAGCTCCCCCTGCGGGGCATGGAGCAGGGACTGGGCCTTAGCCAGGGAAGCAACCCCTGGGGCTCTGCCTGTGCCCACTGCACCGTCTTGCTTTCCAGACGCCAGGCAGAGGGCAAGGCAAGACCAAGGCTGACATCCTGAGGGAGGCTGGGCACTCCCTGTCTGTCCTGGGGGGTATCTTCACCCCCAGTTGCCACCAACAGCTGACATAGACAGATGCTTATGGGGACTGGTCCCCTGGGTCATATGCTAAAATAGGGGTGGGTGGGAAGGGACCACGAGGAAGCCCCCATATGTGTTTCTCAGTGACTGAAGGCTACAATCACCCCCAGGCTAGGGGGTACCGTGGTGCACGTGACAGAAACTCCAGCCCCAAAGGACCCTCACACCATGCCTACGCACACGCATGCCCCTCAGGCACCAGAAAGACGCCTGCTCAGAGGTACAGGCCCCTTTTAGGGGCACTGGAGGCCCCCATGCCACCCACCCCAGGTGACGGGTCTGCTGGTGGCTGAGGACCCTCTAGGATGTTATGGGGTGCCAAGGCAGGGGCCCCGACTTGCTCACATCGGGCTGAGACCAGATTGACCAGGGCAGCGGGCTGGATGGGTGGGGCCGGTGCTCTCTGTCCCAACAGGCCCCGAAATACAGGTTCCTCCTGAGCCGCTGCCCCCTCCCACCCCCACGCACAGTGCACCTCCCCGGGGCGGGTCCACAGTGGGCGGGACCCACCTTAAAGCAAAGCCCATCTGCTTCCTCAGAGAAAATGGCCAGGGAGGTAGGGTACAGGACCAGGAGTCGGTCCCATTGCTCCTGTGAGGAGGTCAAACGGCAGAGTAGGGTCTCCCCCAGCGTGCGCCCCTCCCCCATCTCCTCCCATCTCTGTGCCCCCACTCACTTGTGAGGGCAGATGCTGCAGCTTGACCCTCGAGGCACAGATGGCGCTGCCCACTGCCTGGTGCCCTGACGCAGTCCGCAGCTGGGTCAACCTGCGCTGCAGAGCCCACGGGGGCTCATCCTCCGGGGGGCCCTGGCAGAAGGGGGTGAGGGGCAGGTGGACGAGGGTGGGGTAGGAAGGGGTAGTGGGGCTCCCAGCACTGACCTGTGGCACTGACTGGCAGCGTGGCAGCCCTCCCACAAGTGCGATCTGCTTCTCCAGGTGGTAGAGCCAGCGGCCCAGCTCGGCCTGGCTGGGGCAGAGCACATGAAGGGGGGCGGGCAGCGGGCCTGTGGGGAGAGGCAGAGGGGGCTGAGCCAGCAGCCCACAGGAAAGGCCCCTCAAGGGTTAGGAGGAGCCCCTGAAGACCTCATGCACAGCTCTGGAGGCCCCCCACCCGCTACCCTCCCCCAGCCCAGCAATGCATGTGTGCCCATCTGAGGAAACGCCAGGGTCCTTCAACATGCTTAGAGTCCCACCAAGGTCCTGGGGCCTCGTCAATGGCCAGGTTCACTGAGCAGCCTTAGTGCTCCCGCCCCCCCCCCCCCAGGGGCCGGGCAGCACAGGCAGCACCACTCTGCGCACCTGTGATCTGAAAGGCATGCTCTCTGGACCCCTCCAGTGGGCAGACGCTCAGCTCCATCAGTGGTAGCAGCCCCTGCCAGAGCACAGCGGGAGGGAAGGGCTAGGGGCCCCCAGCAGGACCGGGCCACCTGCCTCTCCTCAGCTCCTCCCTCCGCCCACTTCCCCTCACCTGGAAAGTGAGTCCCTCGGAACCATGGGCCTGGAAGTAGAGGTGGGAGGGGAACAGCTCCAGGTAGCAGTCGCTGATGTCCTAGGGGAGAGCAGGGCCAGGGTGTGAGGGCGGGTGGGGGCAGGCCCCAGGGTGGTCCCCAAGCATGCCCCTCCTGGCCCGGCCCCCACCTGGCTGTGCTGGAAACGCAGCTGGACCTTGGCGTAGTGCACAACCTTGCCCAGGCTCCTTACGGCTGCCCTCCGTCGCCCCGCCTTGAACACACTCAGGAACGGCTGTTCCAGGTTTTCTCTCTGGCTCTCCAGGCCCGGGATGTTCTGGGGTTGGGGCAGAACTCAGGGGAGGAGGCCTGACCTGGGGCCAGCCGCCCCAGTCCAGTCACACAACACATAGGTCAAGAACACACACACACCATCACATGTATGTACAAAACCCTGTACATGCACATGTTTCTTCAAGTGAAAAGAGTGCAGAAGACACACACACCCACGCAGAGCCTCCTGCTAGTCACAGAATCACAGAATTCCATTCCATGGTCTAGTGGTGGAGTCAGTGAAGTTTGGACTCAACGGAGATTTGTCAGCCTCACTACTTCCTAAGCTGTGTTCCCTTATTTTGCTTTTTCAGCCTTCCGAGACTCACTAGTCAGAGGGGGATTCGGGTGTCCGGGTGAGATGACTCTCCAAACCCTCCCACACCTCCAGCATCGCTGGCAAAGGTTTAAAACTCAGTTCTACCAGAAATGGGGGCTGATGTGTAGTGTTTGCCGATTTCCCTGGTGTGAGGACTCGCGTCACTGCCCGTTTCCAGTGCACGACCAGCACTACTGCGTGGCTCCAGTCGCCTACAATCTCCCCGGCAGTGGAGGCAGGTGAAGGTCCCGGCACTGGCCGAGGGGGCCTCTTCCCTCACGTCAGGCGCACGCCGGTCTCTGGCTTCACACTTGCTGCCCCCTCTGCCTGGACCACTCAGCCTAGCAGCTTTTTACCCCGGCCAGCACTGGGCTCAGACTCATCTTCTCTGTGAGGTCCTGTTGGCGCCCTTCTAACAGTCCAGCCTTCACTGACCCCTGCCCACTGCTCCTCCTTTGCACTTCTCCTCAGCACCAGCTACAATCTGACTCACTGTGTGTTTCATTTATTTGCTTGTCACCTGGCTCTGTCACGGGGTGGGGGCGATATAACAACAGGGCCCGTGTCTGTCTTGCCCACCACTGTATTCCCAGGGGCCAGGGCAGGCCTGGGATGTGCTGGAGGTTCAGTGCCCGCCTGCTGAAGGGAAGGAGGGTCAGTGCCCACCACCAGCTGATCCCGGCACACAGAGAATCCTCTATAAACAGGGGCTGGATCATCAGAACAGGAGTCAGACAGGGACGGGTGCCGAACTGGGGCTAGAGGGGCCGAGGTCTGGGGCTCAGGGGGAACTGGGGAGCTGGCAGGGGCTACTGTGCCCTGGCCAAGCTGGGCCACCCCCTGGGCAAGCCTAGGAATGTGAACAGACAGACTCAGCTTCCCGGCCTCCCTGCCTCTGGGTGGGGCCTCCTGCACCCACACCCAGTTTGGGGAACCATGCTGGAGAAGACCCGTGAAAATAGGCCGTGGAGCAAGAAGGGCCACACAGCTGGGCTCAGCCTTGGGCCTGTGGCAAGGCTGGCTCACGTGTGGCTGCAGAACCCACTGCAGGGCGAGGCTCGAGGGGAGCTGGCTCCTCCCCCAGCCCCGCCTCCCGGGGTTCAACATGCCCAGTCCCCTCTGCAGCCACCAAGTCCTGGCAAGGGAGGACCAGCAGCACCACACTATGTGTCCTGGGCCTGGACAGAGGGAGTTGAGGTCTGAGATGTGGCCATGTGAGGGACCTGGGCCAGGCCTTGACAGAAGTACCCTGGTCACTTCTCTGAGGCAACCTGGTTTCTGCAGCCAGCACTTGGCCGCAGGGACCCCTGGGACCTCAGGAAGTGGAGGAAGGGGCAGACCCCAGCTTCCCAGCCTGACGGGAACCTTTGGAAAGGTAGCCCTGGAGCCCGCAGCAGCTGCTGTGAGGACCAAGGAGTGCAGGGCAGTGCTCCTGGTACAGTCACAGACATTGTTCCTGGGGTGGGAAACCGGGCGATTATCTCCCTCACACCCCACGTATAGCAGAGCCTCCCCCAACCCTTGTCAGCCGTGCTGGGTTAAAGGCAGGGTGTCTCTCCCCTGGGCTAGCCGTCTGCCCCACAGGAGCTGGGCAGGTGGGTGGGGGTGTTGTTGCACTCAGAGGTGGCCAGCATGTGCTTGGGAGCCATGTCCTTGCTGTGTGGCACAGGGGCTGCCATGGGATGAAGCAGCGATGGACGCTGAGGAGCCACCCCCTTGGAGAAACTGGGGCCGAAAGTTGGTGAGAAGCTGGCTCACTGTCCACCGGAAGCCCCTTACCCTCTGAGTGACAGCGCGGCATTCCCAGCCACTCGTCACCAGCACCACCCGTCCCCACGCAGCAGCAATATGGATACACGTGCTTGTCCAGCCCCAGTGTGCCCGGACTCGCGGTCCCACACCAGGCCCCAGGCGGGGGCGGACACCAGGGCCCACAGGCAGGGCTCTGCACGGTGGCCCCGCCCCAACTGGCCGGCGCTCATCCCACTGACTCAGTCCCAGGTCTCAGTTTCAGTCTGCTCAGACTTTCGGCCGATGAGCTCCCCAGGGCAGGGCTGTCCCTACTTCCTTACTGTGCACTGGACTGACTCCTGGGGCCAACAGGGAAGACCCCGTGCCGAGCTAACAGGACACACACACACACACACACACACACACACACACACACACACAGACCACCACTGCCACACCCCCTGAGCCGGGCACGCGACCCCGCCCTGCCGCTCACCGTCCCGGGGATGTAGCAGAAGATCTTGTCGGTGGTGGTGTCCCCGTCGGGGCTGGCCTCGGTGCCAAACAGGCCAGCCAGCTTCCGCACACCATCCTCTCTGGGGACAAGGGAAGTGGGGGCTCACAGCCTGGTCCCTGAGGCAGGTTGAGGGAGACCCTGTGACCGAGTGGCCATGGCTGGACCCTGCCCTCCTCACCTATTTCTCTTCAGCGAGGGCTTTCTGGAAAAGGAGGCCCGGAGCCTCCTAGGGGCCTGAGGGATGCAGTGGCTGTTCCCCATGGGCAGCAGTGGTGACTAGCCTGAGTAGGGCAGGTCGACAGGTCTGGGTCCCTCGGTCCCAAGTCTCCTGCCCCACCTCCCGGGGCGGGGCTCCAGGCTGGCTTGCCCTGCACCCAAGGGCTGGGGAGGGCGGAGCCTTTCTGGGAGGGATCTAGCCCCTTCCTGAGTCTGAGCCTTTCAGTTCTCTGCCCAGGGTCCTCCACATCTGCCAGCCAGCCTGGACGGTGGAGGGGGGAGAGGAAAGGCCCCGTGAAGGGCCCCCAGTCTGTACAGGAGAGACTCAAAGGCATGGTTTGTAGCTGCATCAGGCTGAGTGTCCCTACAGCTGGAGCCCTGTGAGCCCAGGGACTCCCCTTTCAGACACCCCCTCACGTGAGCACACATCCTGTTTCCACCTAAATGCCAGTCTCTGAGTCACCAGTGACTGGAAGGGGACGTATGCTTGCTCTCAGCTGCCCAAGTAGGAGTTTGCAACACGGGAAGGGGAAGCCAGGACCCTCCTGCAGCTTTTTCTGCCTCAGCCCAACCCTCACCCCCAGGTCAAGGTCAGGGTCCCCGAGGTTTAACCAGAACCCAGGAAGGAGGCCATGACCCTCCCAGGTGTACCTGGGACCACCATGGTTAGGTCAAGGGGGATGCTGTGCAGTCTGAGGTGACACAGGCCACGGGGCCTCTCAGGATCAGGCTGACAGCACACCACACTCACAGTCGGGTGCTTGTCTGGGACACGCAGCCCTGCCCCACTGGATGGGATGGTGCCGTCTCAAAGCCCCCTGGTGCCAACACAGTGCCTCAGCCCAGCCGCACAGCTGCCCTGGGCCCTCCCGGTCACACCAGACAGGACACTGAAGGGCAGAGATGGACGTTCAGCCACAGGCCCACAGAGCCCAAGAAACATGTTTATTGTACAAGTGGCTCATATTGCTGTGTGGGGTCTGCGGCGGTGGCCGTGTGCCCAGCTCAGTGCAGGATGGAGAAAAGACACCACGGCCCGGGGAAGGAAGCCCAATTCGTGCCCTCCCTGGGAACGTGCCTGGCCGGGTGAGGCGGAGGTGGTCTGCAAAGCACAGGCTAGGGGGTCCGCACCTGCTCAGAAAGCCCCCCCAATTACTGCTCTGCATCACCCCTCTGTCCTTCCAGGTCTGCAGAGTCCAAGTTGGCCCCTTACTGACGGGCAATGCCAGTGTCCACCCTGTTGCTCCCTAGTGCTCCCAGCAGGTAGGACACTTGGGAGGGTAGCTTGGTCCCAGAGAGAGAACACTTCAAGAGGAAACGTATAAACTGGTAGCTGCAGCCTGCTCACCATCAATCAATAAATAAACGAGTAAATAAATAGACCTCACACACAAACACTGAGGAAGGAACAGAGACACGGGAGGCCTCGACGCAGAGCCTGGACAGCCTGCGTGGGATGTGAGGTGCCTCTCCTGGGGGCCGAGCCCCTTCCCACACGCAGGGGAGGGAGGCGCTGGGCCCTGAGGGGGTAGGGGGTGCTTAAGGCACGTGGGAGGCCGTGGTCGGACCTCTGTGCAGCAGCGCCTCGGGTCAGAGGCTGGTGGATGACACAGACAGCGTGGGCGAAGAGGGCGGCGGGAAGTTGAGTAGCTCGAGCACCGCCACGCCCACGCTGCTGCGCCGCGTGAACATGCAGGACGCGGCCACCCACTTATTGGTCCTCGGGTTGTACTTCTCGATGGAGTTGAGGCTGGAACTACCGTCGTTGCCCCCCACGGCGTAAAGCCAGCCGTCCATGGCCACCAGGTCGTGCGTGCTCCTGGGGGCAGGGCGGACGGGGTGGGGTTGGGGGTGAGGCTGGGGGAGAGGGAGGGGGCGGGGCCTGAAGTGGAGCCCCAGGGGCGGGGCGCTGGAGGGGGAGACATGGAAGGAGGGGAGACATGGAAGGAGGTGGGGGCACGCTGTGCAGGGGTCTGTGGGCCACATCTGTTCGTGTGGGCCATGCACATCGCTGTGGTGGTGACGCACCTTCGGATGTTCATGGGGGCCACACTCTCCCAGGCGCCCGCCTTGGGGCTGTATCTCTCCACAGAGTTGAGGCAGCTGGTGCCGTCATTGCCGCCAGCCACGTAGAGGGCCCCCTCCAGCACCGCCACGCCGGCAGAGCTGCGCCGGCTCAGCATGGAGGCTACCGGTGTCCATGAGTTCACCTGCGGGGAGGGACACGGGCTGGAGGCAGACTCACTACCAGCCTCCCTCCACATCCACGTGCAGACCTCTACTCTAGGGCGGGATGTCTGTGGGACAGAGTGGACATAGGACAGAGTGTGACCAACTAGGGGATGGGGGTGGCCAGAGAGTGATGACCTCAAGCTGCTCTGGGGAACGGGGATATGTGATTGAGGCGTTTCACACCTGGGGCTCATACTTCTCCACGGTAGCCAGGTGTGAAGAGCTGTCGTAACCGCCCACCGCATACAGGTTCCCATCTGCAAGGAGCCAATGCACCCATGGTGCACCTGCGCTGTGTGCGGGGCCCCTGGGCTGGGCGCTACGCGAAGCAGTCACCCACCAAGCATGGCCACGCGCACATATCGCCTCCGGGTGCTCATGGCGGCAATGGAAGTCCATGTTCCCGTCAGGGGGTCGTAGCGCTCGGCACTGCAGACACCAGGACCGCCGCTGACCTTGAGCAGTGGCAGAAAGGCTGTCCTGGCCCCAAGACCTGCCCTCCCCTGAGGAACAACTAAAATTCTGTGCTAGGCTGTCAGTGAGACCAACTCCAGAGTCCCACTGGAGCAGGAAGCGGTGCCTGCTGGGTAGGCACGGGCCATGGGCTGCCTGCATGATGTTGGACGAGGGTCCCCCCGGGCCCAGCCCCTGCCCTGCTGCGAAGGACCCAAGAGGAAAGGGGCCGCTGGGGTGGCACAGGTGAAGAGGCATAGGGGACCTTGGTGACTTGACTCAGGCAGGACCTCTGCAGTCCTGATGCAGCCACACCTGCTGAGCCAACCCTGAAAGGCCACCCAGCCCTGACCCCGGCTACTACCTGTTGAGGCAAGAGGCCCCATCGTAGCCACCTGCTGCATATAGGAGTCCGTGCAGGGAAGCCACACCCAGGCAGCTGCGCCTCGTGCCCATGGACACCTCAGGCTGCCAAGTGTTGGTCACAGGGTCATAGGACTCTACGGTGGCCAGGTCTGAAGTCCCATCATAACTAGGGGAAGGGTCCACTGCTGGTCAGGGCTGGCTCAGTGGGTCCACACCAAGCCCCTGACCCGAGACCAGCCTCCACTCTTACCCGCCCACGGCGTACAGCCGGTTCCCGACTGCGGCCACACCCACCCGGGCCCGGCGTGTCGACATGGAGGCCACCACATGCCACCGGTCTGTGCGCGTGTCGTATGCTTCACAGTCCCCGTGGATGGCGAATAGGCTCCCACCACCTAGGGAGGGGCGTGTGACGGGGCAGGACGAGGGCCCATGGAGGCCGTGGGCTAGGGGGCACTAGCACACCTTGAGGTCAAGGGTCTGGGGGCTCCAAGGGTAGGTGAGGACGGCGATTGGTGAGTGGGTCATACCACAGGGAATGGTGTGAGTGCAGGATGTAACCGGCACAGGGTGGGGTGGGCTTGTGCGGGGCTCCTGGGTAGAGGACGTGGGGCAGGGATAGAGGGGACGGTGAGACAGAACAGGACAGGTGGGCGTACCCACGGCAAATAGCACAGGGCCGGCACCCTCACAGCGCCGGGGCCGGGTGCGGCTGGTGCCCAGGACGCCCCTCTGCTCGGGCAACAGGTGGAACTTGAGAGCCTCGATGAGCAGGTCCTTGCAGTCCGGGTGGTGCCGCACCAGGCTCTCGGCGTCCACGTGGCCCAGCAGGAAGTCCCGGCTCAGCAGGGGCAGGCGTACACACTTCATCAGCTGGGGTGTGGACGCAACAGTCAGGCAGCAGGCTCCAGCCCTAAGATCCCCTCAGACACCCTAGATCTTCCTCGGGACACGTGCTTGCATCACCCCTGCGGTGTCTCTAGATACTGAAGAGGCCAGGCACCGCGCTCCCTCCCAAGCACCATCGGGCCCTCCAGGGCCTGGCCTCACCCGAGGGACGTGCTGCCTCCGGGCATCCACATCGTGCTTGACCCAGCTTAGGACGGCACGGTAGACATCCTCCTCTGAAGGCACGTTCAGACTGTCGCTAGAGACCAGTTCCAGCACCTGGGGGTGGGGACCCTCAGACCTGAGATCTGGGGAGGGTCTTGGGGGCCCATGGAGCCCTGAAGGTGCCTGGGAGGGAGAGTCCAACGGGGGCCCAGTGTTCCTATGAGGAGGGGCCAAACAGGGTCAGGAGCCACAGATCCAGTTCTTGGAGGCCTAGTCCCAAGGCAATCCTGGGGACATGGAACCAGGGAGTGGGGGTTGTAGGCAGGCATATGATCAGGACAGGATGGAGTCAGGGATGAAAGTGAAGGCTTGGGTGGGGTTAGAAAATGGGCATGGTGTGGGGAGGGGTGCACAGGGGATGGGCGGTGGGGCTGGAACTTACATCAGAGTCTGGGGATAAAGGTTGAGGGACAAAGGACTAGGTCTTAAGAGCCCAGGTGATAGGGGCCAGGGGACCAGGGCTGGTTCTGGGGTCCAGAGATTGGGTCAGGGTCCAGGCTGTGCCCCAGCTGGTACGTTACCTGCTTCAGCGGCAACAGCATGAACTCCTCGGTCTTGGCCACGTCCACGAAGTGCTGCAGCACGTACCTGTGTGCCGCCTTGAGCAGGTCGCTGCACGAGTGTGTGTCGGCGAAGCCCCGGATGCCCAGACAGTTGGAAGGGTCGAGCTGACTCAGCAGGAACTTGCAGCAGGCGTCACGGACGCCATTCAGCTGCAGGAGGCTGGCGGCCGGAAGCAGAGTCTGTGGGACAAGGTGAGAGAGAGGGCCAGGGAGCAGGGATAGAGAAATGGGATGTGAGGGAGTGAAGGGATGCTGGGGGTGTGGGGAGAGCAGAGGCACAAGGTACGGTGGAGGTGTGAGACATGAGTTGGGGGCAGCCTCACCTGCACATTGCCTTCGCCCACCACGATCTCAGCCGTGTAAGCAAACTGCACCAGCTGGTCCAAGGCCTGAGGGTCGATGTCATGCAGTGTCACGTGCGTCTGTCGGCTCTCACTCATCTCATCTGTGGGGACAGCGGGTCAGGCTGGTCCCCACCCCGGAAAAGTGCAGAGTCCCCCAAATGCCCAGACCTGGTGGGGCGGTACTTGCTTGTGAACATGGCGTGGAAGTAAGGGCTGCAGGAGGCCAGCACCACCTTGTGTGCCCGGATCTCCTTGGCGGCCACGTGCAGGACGATGTCACACAGGAGGCCCCGCTGCCGCATGCGGCTCATGGCCACGAAGGCATCGTGGTAGTGCCGCTTGGAGTTGTGGGATACAGTGTGGCCCTCGCGGCTCAGCAGCTGCATCGCACCCTCCATGGGGGCTGTGGGCCGAGGCTGCCGGGGACGGGCACGCTCTGCCTCGGGGCTGTAGACGGGCAGTGCCAGGTCAGGGTGTACTCCGCAGGGAGCTGCTCACTCACCCCTGAGACCCTGGGCAGGGCCAGGTACCCCGGAAGCCACCTTCCGCCCAGCAGCCCATACCAGGCTTCCGTCAAGGACCAGTGCCCTTGCTGGACCTCCCCTGCTGCAGGCTCCACCCGGCTCTGCTCCCTCACGTCCAGGGAACCTCCTCGGAGTCCAACGAGACTTTGCTCCCCACCTGCTCCCCGCGTGAGGTCGGATCCTACACAGGATCCGACTGTTGAATCTGTACAGCTTCCTCTGCCACGACCCCTCCTCAGGCACCACACTCCCCTCTGCCCAGGCGCCTCAGTAAGAAACAGCCTCTCTAGGCCCTGCTCGGGACTGGGCTGTCTGTCCATCGCTAGCCACCCTTCCCGTGCTACCCCGCTGTCCGCTGTCCTCGACACGGGCTGGGCATACGTACAAGCAAGTGAACGAAGTGAACTGGTCCATACTGTCCGGTGGCTCTGAGGCGGACCGCCACACCGACAGCAGGTGTGACCTCTCTTGACTTCCCCGCCCCATCATGCAGACATGCCGCCCAAGTCTTTGAGCGGCGCGGCCGTAATTCAAGGGCGGCGGGAGAGGACGGAGCCTCCGGGAAGAGCCACCTCGGGACGCCCTGCCCCGCGCCCGCTGTGTGCACGGACACGGAGGTGGGCTGGACCCTCCGCGGGCAGACCGAGCCTGAGGGGCGCGAGGTCGCCCCCTCCGGGCAGCCTGCCAGGGTCGGCGCCCCGCCCCCTCCCTCCCCCCGGGCCCCGGTCAGTCGCGGCCCTCAGCACCCCCGGCCCACTCACGCTGGCGGCTGCGGCGGCGGCGGCGGCGGCGGCGCCTCAGGCGCGGGCCCCGGACTGCCGTGCTCCGGACTTTGCGTCCTGCCGGCTGGGCGCTCGCTGCGCGGCTGCATGGGCTCGGCCGCCGGCCCGCCGCCGATCCGCGGAGGACGCACAGAGGAACAGAAGCCGGACGGCTGGAGGCCTGCTCGGCGGTGGCGGCCGGCTCGGAGTCCCTCTCTCCCGCCGCTAGCCAGCAGCCGCTGTTTCTCGGCGCCGCCCGTCTCTCCTCCCGCGCTCCCCTGCGGCTTCGGGGACGCTGCGTAGCGCAGGAATCCTTCCAATGTTTCTCGGCGCTCGGTCCGCCTCCTCCTCCAGGAAGCCCCCCGGGGCCCACCCGCCGTCTATCTTCAAGAAGCCTCCCGGACCTTCCACCCACGTCAACTCGTGCCAGATGTCTCCCCTCCCCTCCCCTAGGGTCCCGCATCTCCTGGAGGCCGAAAGGCCCCAAGTGATGCCGTGGGGCCTGAGCCAGCCCCGGGCCCGTCTGCCGGCCTCCCTGTGATCCCACGCAGGCCCCTTTGCCCCTCTGGCCTTGATCTGGACGCTGGCTGTGGAGCGGGAGTGGGTGGGGCGCATGCCCTGAGGGCTATGGGACCCTCTGTCTTGGGATCTGGCCGACCCCGGCCAGTAGGCGAGAAGGGGGAGGGGAGGGCATGGGTTGGCGTCTCCATCTCCTTGCTTCCCCAAGGCAGCCTTCCAGCCTCTGGGCCTTTACACCTGCCCTTTGTTCCACAGACAGGGCAGAGAAAAAGTGGCTGTCCCTGTCCCTGGGCCTGCCTGGGGACTTAGGCAGAGGTGTTCGTAGATGAGTTCCCAGCACAGGACTCGCTGGACTTAAGTATCTATCAAGCGTCCTCTTTCAGGGAGATTTGGCCAAACTGGCTTCAGGAGCAGTGCTGCCAGCCCAGGTGCTATGGGACTGTCTAGTGAAATGGAAGCAGCTCTCAGCGTCTGACTCTTACCAGAATGTCGTTTATCTGCCCATCTATAGCGTCGCTACTTCTGTTTTCGTTTGCTTTTTCTACTAGATCGTTGGCTTTTTATTATTGATTTGTAAGAGCTCTTTGTATAGCAGAGCCTGTTTTCCCCTCATGCATTCTTTCCGTGGTTGACGCATTGATATCCTCACAGGCACGTGTCCACAGAGCCCTGGGGCCCCCAGCCCCACCTTCCCCCAGGCTGGTGTCGTTATTAGTGTCTTTTTTTGGAGAAGGTCACAGATTTGTGAGCAGCACAGCAGAATTCCGCCCTACCCAGTCCTGCCATGTTCTCGAGCTCTGCAGCCTGTCCTTCAGCGGAAGCGTGCGGGACCCGTGACTGAACCAGGCCCGTTCCAGGGGCTCGCATCCCGCGTGCCACCCTGGGAGCCCCAGCGCCTCTCGCTTAACGAGAGCTTTGAACGCGCCCTCCCGCCTGGATGCCGCCGCAGCTATGATGGAAGAACCGTAAAGCCACCCGGCGGGGCGCGGCGGGGCGGGGCCAGGGGCGGGACCGGTCTGCAGGAAGTGCGCCTAGCGCACGGCCTGATGGGGCCGGAAGTGGAGCGCACGCTGTGGTCCGGCAGCCATGGCGGCGGCGCGGAGCCGCAAACGGTGAGTTGGGCGCGATCCGATCTGGCCTCCGGGCGGACGCTTGCATCCAGAGGGGCTCCCCTTGCGCCTCTCTGTGTTCCTGGGGCGGCAGGGCTAGGGCACATCGGGCTGGCTGGGAGGAGTGACCCTGACGGCATGGCCCGCAGACGCCTGGCGGAGCTGACGGTGGACGAGTTCCTGGCCTCGGGCTTTGATTCTGAATCCGAATCCGAGCCCGAAGGAGCCCCAGAAGCGGAGACGCGGGCGGCGCGCGGAGACGTGCGGAGTTTGGGTGGGCCAGGCGGGACCCCTTTTGCTAGGTAAGTGGAGCGTGTGTAAGCAGAATTCCCATAATCGTCCTGGCCCTTTACACCCCAGGGCTGCTGACCACTCTTGGGGCCTCTGGACTGAGGTTTGTGGACTTCTGACCCCATCCCCAGACCCTTTGGCTTGTTTATTCTTCCATCCGGTGCTTACGGGGTGCCTGCTCTGTGCCAGGTCATTCAGGTGTTGGGCAAGCGTTGGGGTACGGTATTCCTTTTTGGTCTAGGGGAGCTTGCCTAGTGTTGGGTAAATCACAGTATGTAGTATGGTAGAACACGTAACTGCTGCAGACAGGGAGGGAAAGCAGAAAGAGCTAGAGGAACAGGGAGCACAGCTGGGAGCGTCTGCTGCAGCGTTAAGTAGAGTAAGACCATTTAAGGAGGTGATGATTGAGCAAAACCTGAGGGAGCAAACTGTGTAACGGTAGGGGAGGAATGTCTCTGTGTTTCTGGCAGCAGGAGTAAAGGTCCTGAGGTGAGAGTGAGCCTTCCACAGAGGTGAGCATGGCTGTGGCAGGAATGAGGGGGAGAGTAGGAAGAGGTGAATCTGGAGGAGTAATGATGGGGCGGGATCTTGTAGACTATTTGTATGCTATCCTAGTGCAATGGGAAGTTATCCCAGGGCTTTGAGTAGTGAAGTAATGTCACGTGATCCATAGTGTTCTGCAAGGGTCCCCTGGGTTGCTGTGCTGAGAACAGGTTGTAAGCAGCAGGGGATGACGAGCGAACTGAGAGAGGCTGCTGATTTGAGAGGAGTCATGAGAGGTTTTGAAAGTACTGATGATGAGATCTCGTGACACATGGCATGCTGGGTGTGAGAGACAAAGAGAAGTTCATCTTTCCTCTGAAAGGTGGAGTTAGCAACAGCTGAGATAGAGCAGGGTGTGGGTAGAGCAAGGTTGGGGGGAAACTGCAAGTTCTGCGTTGTCTGTGTTGGGTTTGAAACGTGTGCTTTGAAACATACATATAGAGAGGCTGTTGGATGTAGGAGTCTGCGTTTTGGAGGAGAGAGAGATCTGCAGAAAACTTACTCTCTGGAAACCCCCCTGCCTTGGTTATTGGGAGCTGTTGCGAAGGGAGGGGACTAACCCTCACAGATTCTCCGAAGAGGACGGTGAGCTGATAGCGAGGTGGACAGGAAGCCTCACCCCTCAGCCTCCTTTCTTGACTCTACCTGCCACTCAGACTTGATCACCCCCACTTCCTCAGCCAGCGTAAGGGCCGTGCGTCTGAGCACAAGGACCAGCTTTCTCGGCTGAAGGACAAAGACCCCGAGTTCTACAAGTTCTTGCAGGAAAATGACCAGAGCCTGCTGAACTTTAGTGATTCAGACAGCTCTGAGGATGAAGAGGAGCGACTCCACTCCCTGCCAAACACACTGGAGGTGAGATCTTGTGCACAGTTGGGTCGGGGGCAGGGGCATATTTGTGGCCTCTACATCCTGTCCAGCCTGGCCCTCTGCATCTGGTGCAGGAAGCAAGTGAGGAGGAGGAAGATGAGGAGGAGGACGACAGGGTCCCCAGAGGACCTATGGGGAAGAGGAGGGATTCTGTCCCTGTGACCCTTGCCATGGTTGAGAGATGGAAGCAGGCAGCAAAGGTGAGAAGTGGCGTGGGGTGGGCAGCTGACCCCGCCCCTCGCCCTCAGGAGCCTGCCCTTACCTCATTTCAGTGACCTGGGGCTGTGCGGATGAGAGGACCCCTTCTCTGAGCCCTGGCCCTAGTGTCCCATTCAGCTCAGAAGCATCTCACAGGTTTCCCTGCGTGCTAGGAGGGTTCAGAACTGCATTCTGTCTTTCACTCAGAGACTAGGGGCTCCACCTGCTTCCTTCCGCTCAGTTTTTCTCCAGGGATCCTGCCATCCACTGTGGGCATACTCTCTGTGCCTTTGTTAGTTGGGGGAGCCAGGGCCCATCTTCTGCAGGCCTTGCAGTGGTTTCTGCAGGGAAAAGAAAGGACAGAAAGGGAGAACTCCAGATACCACTTGGAGCTGGCTTTCTCAGTGCCCCCTCCATGGCCCTTCCAGGAGGATTCTGGACTCTTTTTGTTCCCTGCACACGGCTCAGTAACACTGCCCCCGTCTCTGTTCTTTGTCTGGGGATGTGGGCAAGGGAGCCTTTCTCTCACGGAGCAGGTTCCTAGGTAGGGCCCCAGCTTGCTGCTCTCGCTCTCCCCAGCACAGCCTACTGCTCCCCCAGCGTTCTGGGTCCTCTTGCCCCTTTAGCAGCACCTGACTCCAAAGCTGCTCCATGAAGTTGTGCAGGCGTTCCGAGCAGCCGTGGCCACCACCCAAGGAGACCAGGAAGGTGCTGAGGGCAGCAAATTCCAGGTCACAGACAGTGCTGGTGAGCTAGGGTGAGGGGACCCCAGATGCGGGCTCTCTGTTTCATCTTCTGTCCTGTGAGTGGCATCTCTGGTCCCCTCATTGCAGTGTTCAATGCTCTGGTCACCTTCTGCATCAGAGATCTCTTTGGCTGTCTCCAGAAGCTGCTGTTTGGAAAAGCCCCAAAGGACAGCAGCAGGTAAGAGGGAAGAGGGTAGAATGGGGAGACATGGTCAGGGTCCTGCCCTGGGGAAGGCAGATGCCTTGGGACCTGGTGGCCCCCTCCAGACCCACCTGGTACAGAGGGATGTTGAGGACAGAGCCAGGCTCTTTGTGGAGCTCTTGGGAGAGGCTGGGCACTCGGAGCCCCATCCCTCCTCCTTCTTCGTTTCTACTCTGCTCAGAATCCCTTAGGGGCCATAGAGTGTGTGCTTGTAGGCTCTCTTCCCCTACCTTCCCAGTTCAGGGTTCTCTTCCTTCCTCTCTGGACAAGTAAGTCTCATCTACTCTCCCTGCTCTCTGCTCTGTGGCTGGCGTGTGTGTTGTGTCTGGCAGGGGCCTGGTACTTGCGGGGTTTGAGAACCCTGACTGCTATGTTAGAAGTAGATTGAGCTGAGAAGGCTGTGGAAGGTCTTCAGAGGAGAGGGAGGAGCAGCAGACGTTTTGTGACCTGGGGACTACATTGGGGTCAGAGGAGCTTATAGCCACATGACCTGGAAGCAGTAAGGGCCCAGAGGATCAAACTCACCCCAGACGACCTTTCAAAAGGGAAAAGAAGGCTCCAGGGTGAGGTTCTGCTGTGGCCACCTGAAGGGGAGGCTGAGAAGGCAGTGGACTTGAAGATGGGAGTACCTGGGCCTGGTGGGCATGGTCAGGGCTGGACTGATGGGTCAGGAAGGTGTGGCCACGTGGAGGTGGCTCTGTGTGAAGGGAATGGGGAAGCTGAGGGACTGGCCAATGGAGGGGACAGGCAGTGCGCATGGTGCTGGCGTTGCCTGGGAGTGGGCTCCCTTGGGGGCGGCTGCACTGGGAAGGGTGGTCACCATGAAGGACGGTGGGCTTGGGGAAGAAACAGCGCTGCTTCCTGGGTCGCAGCCCTGGGTGCTCAGCAGCTGGTGCCAGCCGATGAAGGACTTCCAGGGGCCCTTGCCCTTTGTTCTTCACACATCAGCAGATTTAATGAGCACCTGCTATGTGCTGAGTTCCATGAATGTTGAGGGGTGACGCCTTTGAGAAACTTCGAGGAGCATTAGCCATTATTGCTGAAACGTAGATGTCTTTTAAGGCACTTGTGGGCCAAGGGATGACAGGGTTAGACCCAAGACTGCAGAGTGTAGGTGCCTGAGTGGTGGAGGGAGCTGGAGGCCACAGGACCCTCTGGGACTCTGGCTCTGGGCTCAGACTAGGGGGACAGTCAGCCCTCTGGCTGGGTGGGGTGGCCTGTAGGGGGGCTTGGGACTTGGTGGTACCCCTCCTCAGGCATAGGTGTGGGCCACCCTTCAGAGAGTCCTGGTGCATCTCCCTTGTCGGTTCACTGGAAGGGCCCCTGGCCTTTTTGTGGGAAAGATGGGTGGTCTTACCACATGTGCCCTGGACACTGTGTCTTGGAAGGGACGTGGCTTGGGGCTTACCCCTGCCTCCCGGCAGCCTAGGGTCTGAGCTGTGGTGCTCACTTGGATGGGCTGGGTGTGTTCTCTCTGCAGGGTGCTGTCGCCGTCCAGCAGCCCACTGTGGGGGAAGCTCCGGCTGGACATCAAAGCTTACCTGAGCTCTGTCGTACAGGTGCAGCTCTTGGGGGGGCAGGGCCTGCTGGGTCATGCGGGTGTCTGGCTGGGTCCACTGGTCCAGGCCTCTCTCGTATGTGGGCCTCGCTGACCTCTCCTGCTTCCTCAGCTGGTGGCCTGTGTGGCAGAGGTGACAGTCGCAGCGGCTGTCCTCCAGCACATCAGCAGCTCCGTGCTCTACTACCTGACCTTCCCCAAGCAGTGCCGCATGCTGCTCAAGGTACACCGTCCAGAGTTGGCCCCGCTGCCAGCCAGCGCGCAGATGGCATCCCCTCCCGGGCTCTGTCCCGGCAGCATCCTCAGGGCAGCACAGCCCAGTCACATGAGGACCAGCTCCTCTGGTGGTGTGTGTGTGAGGGTGTGTGTGTGTGTGTGTGAGCTTTCTGACGCGCGTGTGTATACATGTGCCTGGTAGAGGTCAGTTTTTCCCATGAGGCCTTTAGGAGGGGCAGTGTGCTCTGTTTCCCGTTTTTGCTTCTCCTGGATTGAGCTCTAACTTGTGGGTCTCCCTGGGGCACTTTGGGGCGCTGTCTTCAAGTGTGGTGGGGCTTGGGGAGGCGGGGACAGGCACTGACGCCTAGTCTCTGCAGAGGATGGTGGTCCTGTGGAGCACGGGTGAGGAGACGCTGCGAGTGCTGGCCTTCCTGGTCCTCATCAAGGTCTGCCGGCACAAGAAAGACGCCTTCCTGAGCCCTGTCCTCAAGGTAGTGGTGCTCCTGAGGCTGTCCATCGGGGTCTGGGTTAAGTCTCATCTTAGGGCTGGGCAGGCTGCCTTGCGGTTTGTGCTCCTTGTAGGCACTATGACCCTGGGCAGACCTAGGCCCTCGCCATGGTTTCCCCCCAGAAGTGGGGGGTGGGACGGGAGCCCTTGGTCCCCCTGCGGCTCCACGTGGACTGCTCCGCCCAGCTCTCCCCTCAGTGGACAAGGACATGGGGCATAGAGAAGGACAGGGATCCTGCTGCCTGGCTCTTAAGCCGGGGTGGCCTGCCCCACATCCCTGGAGCTTCCTGTGTCGCCTGGCACACGGCAGGGGCTTCTCTGTCCCCTTCCCTCCTGGTCCTTGCCTATTCCCACGGTTATTCATGCTGCAGCTTGCTGCCCCTTGGGTACCTGGCCCCCCTGTGAGACCCTTCTCTGTGCCCGAGGCTGGTGGGTGCACACATGCGGAGACTGAGCAGCAGTCAGGGGCCCCAGCATCAGGTGTTGTTTAGGGGAGGGGTCTGTAGCAGACATGGCTGTTATTCCTGCTGAGGCCAGCTCTGTGGGAAAGGCCCAGGTGTCTGGTGGTGGCGTGGAGCTGGGCAGTGGGGCACAGGGCCCTGGGAGCTCAGAGGTGGCTCTCACCGTGGGTGTCTCGGCAGCAAATGTACATCATGTACGTGAGGAACTGCAAGTTCACCTCCCCCAGCGCCCTGCCACTCATCAGCTTCATGCAGCGGACCTTGGCGGAGCTGCTGGCCCTGGACACTGGCATCACCTACCAGCACGCCTTCCTCTACATCCGCCAGCTTGCCGTCCACCTGCGCAACGCTATGACCACGCGCAGGAAGGTGTGCAGCGGGGCTTGTGGGGTGGGGAGCCCGAGAGCTGACCCACTGCGGGCCTGGGGACTCCTGGGAGAGGCAACTCAGCGCCTTGGTGGGGGCTGTGGGAGTGGGAGGAGGGGACCGGTGGGTGGCTGACCCGAAGGTCCACTTCACTCTGCGCAGGAGACGTACCAGTCAGTATACAACTGGCAGTTTGTGCACTGCCTCTACCTGTGGTGCCGCGCGCTCAGCACCATCTGCCCAAGTGAAGCTCTCCGGCCGTTGATCTACCCCCTTTCCCAGGTTATCATTGGCTGCATCAAGTGAGTCAGGGCCCCCTGAGGGCCGAAAGAGGTCAAGGCCAGGGTTACACAGGGCCGTCTGGGGACAAGGTTGCAGGAGGCTGTCCTAGAGGTCACAGAAGGGTCAGAGTTTTACGAGGAGGCATCCTGGAGGGCCAGGAGGGTCTGGCCAGTATTCCTGGTGGCTGGGGCCTCCAGGGAGTGGGGGTCTGACTTGAAAGAACCTTAGAAGGGCTGGGAGTGAGGCTGCGTGACCCTAACCCTGTGCCCAGGGTGTGAGAATGTCCCAGAATCATTGTCAGCTGCGTTTCTCAGTTGCCTGTGATGTGAACGCCTCCTAGTGCCCTAGTCTGGGATGCAGACACTCGTGCATTCCTGTGACTCTGTGTGCAGTTTGAAGGGAGTTTGAGTTTACCTGCATGGGTGTCCGGGATAGAGCAGGTCTGGTGTGAACATTCAGCATCTGTCTCTGGGGGCAGAGACTGGAGGAGCCACCTGTGGCCAGGAGAGGGCGTTCCTGTCCTCCTGAAGGGAAGAAAGACAGGCTTGAATGAGTGACTCTGCCACCTGCTGCCTCGCTGCCTCATGCACTGAAATGAAATTGAGTTAATAGCCAGGCTGGGTGTCCCCTACCCCAATCACTGAGCAAGGAGGCAGGTCCTTAAAGCTGGGACTGCAGTTGAGGCCTCTTGTCCTGCCCTTTTCTGTCGGGTGGGCAGGGGTGTCTGCTGACCCTGATGGGGAGGAGGCTGGAGCCCCATGGGTTGGGAGGGGTCAGGGGCAGCTGGGCCAAGAGGGTGAGGCTAGTTTGGGGGGTCTGTGAGGCTGGGGCCTCTTCACTCCCACCTCCCACGTTCCCAGGCTGGTCCCCACCGCCCGCTTCTACCCGCTGCGCATGCACTGTGTGCGTGCCCTGACGCTGCTCTCGGAGAGCACGGGCACCTTCATCCCGGTGCTGCCCTTCATCCTCGAGGTGAGTGGGTTCAGTGGGTCGGGCAGGGACGGGGGTGCTTCCTGCTGCACGTGGCCCCGCTGCCCTCCGCAGCGCAGCTCTCCTGAGGGCACCTCCTCCTGAGTGCTCGCCTGTAGCAGGCAGTTTCGAGAGGGTGTTGCTGTGCACCGCGCCTGCCCAGGCTGGTGGTGTGTGTTGTAGGCAAGGGTGGCACCATAGATGAGGTCAGCTGCTCTTTGGGGCTGGCCCGAGGGTGCCGATTTTAGGGCACAGACTTGGGTTGATCCGGTGTTTGCCCAAGATCAGAGTGAGCCAGAGAGCTGGGCCAAAGCCCTGTCTGATTGCAAAGCTGTATTCTTTTCTCATTCCTCTGCTTGAGTGCCCCTGTGTGTATACGTGTGCACATGTGTGTCTGTGTAGCTTAGGTGAGAAAGGCTGCAGTCCGAGCACCAGAGATCCACTGGGGGTTGGGCCCCAGTGCAGCGCACACTTGGCAACTCACAGCCTCCCTCATTAGGCCTCCGCCCCACCTCTGGACAGCTCAGAGCGGTGCTCATCACGGCTGTTTGTGCACTGGTGGAGAGAGAGGGGAGCCCCCTGGGACAAGACATGAAATCTTCATGCTCTTAAGAGTGTTTTTCGGACACATCTGTTCCCCTCAGATGACCACTGAGTTGGCCCTGGGGCCCTTGGCTTGGTGTCCCTGCTCTAGGCCTCTCCCTGCTGGCCAGCTCTTGGCCTCTGTCTGTCTGTCCATGATCTCCCACAGTCATTTTTTTTTTCTTCCATCTTTACTAATCTGTGTGCTCGCACCTCCTCAGCTTGCAGCTGCCCCCCCCCCCCATATGTTCTTCTCGCAGCCAGGGCTGCGGGCCTCTCCTCTCAGAGAAAACAAACCACACAGGCTCTGAAGGGCCCCTGCTGTCTGTCCCTGGGGCGAGAGCAGCCCTATGTGGGAATTCAGCTTCCCCCCTCAGGCTGCGCCAGAGCTTGAGAAAGGCAGTGCCCTCCCAGGGAACCATTTGTCATAGTGTCACAGCTGCCCTGAGCTGAGCTCAGCTGTGAAGCATCTCCCCCTCCCTGCTCCATGGTGTCTCCTGTTGGGGGCCTTCCTCGGTTAGGTCTCCCCAGCATCTGCCACCCACTTCCTCAGGGACGCACCCTGGATCACCCCAAGTGAGAGTGATGGGGAGGGGTCCCCTGGTGAAAGGCTTGGCACAGCTCCCACCCTGCTCCCCTTGGGTAGGACGTGGGATGGGAGCTGCCCAGGCCCCTGCCTGAGAACTTCTGTCCCTTGGTGAATTCCTCCTGGGGAGGTAGCCCTGGAGCCAGGACCAGGCCTTGGGGATTTGATTGTGGGTGAGGACACTGCAGTGATGGTAGCCCTATGTGGGAGGGACTGTTCTTCGTCTCCAGGTGCTGGTTCTCACGGCCTCCTGACCCAGTTTAGAAGGGCAGCAGCAGTGTGTGTGTCTGTGCACAGGTGCGTGCGTGTGCACAGGTGCGTGCGTGTGCGCCCGCGCTCTCCTGGTCCGCGCTCTCCTGCATCTTTGGCCAGGGCCCCCTCTAGGGCAGAGGGACTCTTCTGGGGCTGGAGCTCTGGAAGGCAAGCAGACTGTTGACAGGGGCATCTGGGGCCATGGGGCTGGCACTGCATCTGGCCACTTGTCCCTGGTCTCAGGTTGGGTCTCCAGAGACGCAGAGTATGGGCTGGGCTGACAGGGTCCTTGGGGCAGGTTTTCCAGCAGGTCGACTTCAACAGGAGACCAGGGCGCATGAGCTCCAGGCCCATCAACTTTGCTGTGATCCTGAAGCTGTCCAAGGTTAACTTGCAGGAGAAGGCGTACCGGGTGAGGCCAGTCTCTAGGAGGGGTCCAAGGAGTACACTGGGTGGGTGTTGGATGGGCTCTGGGGTCAGCCCGCAGGGTGGAGGCAGATGAGTGTGGAAAGGAGGAGGCTGACTGCCCTCTGGAGTTGAACCTTGTGGGTCTCCTGGGGTTGGGGGAGCAGGTGCTCCTGGGCCCCCACCCTGGGGAACCTGAGTGTGGCCCAGGGAGGCTATGGGGTCAGGTCCTCTGGGTCCCCAAACTAGGGGGCAAGCTGACACACCAGCCTGTGAGCCGCCGTCTGCCCTGACGCTGTCCTCTCCCTCACTTCTCAGGATGGTCTGGTCGAGCAGCTGTATGACCTCACCCTGGAGTACCTGCACAGTCAGGCCCACAGCATCGCATTCCCTGAGCTGGCGCTGCCCGCTGTCCTGCAGGTGTGTGCCCGCTGCCCCACCCTGCCCCGATCCCTCAGCAGACCAGACTGTCTCCTAGGGGGCTAGCTCCCCTTACACAGCTGTGTCACAGTCACAGGGCCAGTGGCAGAGCCTGGCCAGCTTGAGGTCTCTGCCGACACTACCTGGCAGCTGGATCCCAGGAGCTGTGGTATCGGGGTCTGAGCACAGGGGGTGTGGAGCCTGTGGGGTGGGGCTGGCCGGTGCATCAAGCGGCCCCTCCCCAGCCGGCCACATCCCAAGGGCCAGACTAGCTGTAAGGTCTCCTGGGGGGTGTTGGGACTGAGCAGGCTGGACCTGGCCCCCCAGTTTTGGGTTGGGCTGGTCTGAGTACATGCTTCCCCAGGTGGTCCTGGGCATGGGTGAGGAGGTAGGATAGTCTCAGGGCAGCAGGACGCCCTGGCCACCCACCTCAGCTTTTCTTCAGGTAATACTTGGGGGTGGGGTGGGGTCCTCCTTCTCAGAAGCTCCTCTGGGCCCTTTGGAGGGGTGTTACTTTCAGCCTAGGTGTCTCTCATCTCAGGGAGGCCTGGGCCTGTTTGGCCCTGGTGGGCAGAACCAGCCCCCCAGTCACAGGCTGCGGGTGAGTAGGGCAGGGCTGCTCAGAGGCCCACCCAGACACAGGTGTGTGCAAGGCTCTGTTTGTGAGTCTCAGAGATCGTGGTCTGGAAAGGGGTTCAGTAAACGTTTTTGGTAAAAAGTCAAATGGTAAATGTTTTAGGCTTTGCAGTCACATGGTTTCTTACAACTGTTTGACTCTCCTGAGGGAGGGCAAAAAACAGTCATAGAAACTCAGGAACGAACGTGCTGTGTGTGAGGACAGCTTTACTTACAGACAGAGTCAGTGGGGATGTGGCCTGGAGGTCGACCCAAGCTACACCCCGCCAGCTGCTCTGCCCTCTGCCTGGCCTCTGCAGCCCTCAGCCTCCACAGGCTCCCTGAGGGCTGGGCCAAGAGCTCACGCAGGCCCCTCCCCCAGCACGCTCACCAGGGCTCTAAGACACAGGACCTCGCGATCCCCTTGCCTGCCTGTGATCACCACGCGTGGGGTGCAGGGCAGCCCTGTGCCTGGAGCTAGGCTGAGCTCCCCTTTCTTCTGCAGCTGAAATCTTTCCTCCGAGAGTGCAAGGTGGCCAATTACTGCCGTCAGGTGCGCCAGCTACTGGAGAAGGTGCAGGAGAATGCAGAGCACATCCGCAGCCTCCGCCAGAGGGTCCCGTTCGGCGTGTCCGACCAGCACGCGGTGGTCAGCTGGGGGCTGGCGCCTGGGCCCTGGGGGCACCGGTCAGTGTGTATCTGGGGTTCAGGAGCTTGCTGGGGTGGGACATGACCCTGAACCTCTCCCCACAGGACGCCTGGGAGAAGCGGACCCGAGAGGAGGGGACCCCGCTCACCAAGTACTACAGCCAGTGGCGTAAGCTGAGGGATCGAGAGATCCAGCTGGAGATCAGCGGCAAAGAGCGGGTAGGGGGGCAGGGGCGGGGGCATGGGCACAGCTTGAGGGACGTCAGCGTGGGTGTAGGGGCTGTCCCGGCCACGCCCAGGTGCAGCCTGTCTGGGTGCTCTGGCTGCTCTGACAGGGTAGATGGTGAGCTGAACTGGGCACAGTCTGAATCCTCTCATGGCTCCTAGGAGGAGAGGCTGCTCCCTTGCCTCAGGCCTGATGGGCTGGGGATTTTGGGGGAGCGAATGCTGAACTGACCTTGTCACCCAGGCCAGCCTGTGGACACCAAGAGGTCCAGCAGGGAGGGGCTAGAATCTGGGCCTAGCTATTGGGTACGGGATGGTGTGACTTAAGGGGACAGCTTTGTGCCAAGTGGCACTACTGTCTGCATCCCGCATCTCTGTCCTGGTTTCAGTATGGGTTTACCATCTGTCTTGGGAGTGATGGCCGAAAATCTGGGAACAGGAAGGTGGGGGCCTGCAGCTTCGATGGCATTTAGTGGCCTCCCAGGGGGGGCAGCCGTCAAGGAACCCCACCCCATGATACTAAGCAAGAATCCCAGGAGTTGGCTAGCAAAAGCAGCCAAGCACGGTCCTTGCGAGGGGGTGGGCTGGAGGCTTGAAGGGGGTGCTGAAGGTGGGGAAGCAGGACCGTGGGTCTGGGTAAAGCCTGTCTGTGGGAATGTGAGTCAGGGCTCTTGCTGTGTGACGTGGCCAGGCCGTGGCTCCGGGGGTCGGGTGGAGAGGGCCCACCCTCAACTGCTGCTCTGGGTTCCTGTCCTCCCAGCTGGAAGACTTGAACTTCCCAGAGGTAAAGCGGCGCAAGGTGGGGGACAGGAAGGATGAGGACAGGGCAGAATTCAAGGACCTCTTTGACCTGGACAGTGATGAGGACGACGATGCCCCGGACTTCCCAGAGAGAGGTCGGGGGTCCATGTCTCTGCTCTTGCTGGGGCGGGGGTTGGGGGAGGAGGAGCAGGTGGGCCTGGCAGGATTCCCACCTGGTGGAGCCAGAAGTGCCCCAGCTCTCATGTTGCTGAGTGCTTGTCACCACTCCCTCACCTCTTCTCCCACCACTTGGATAGCTTTGAGGCGGGGGCCCTCCTGGAATTGGAACACATGCCCCTAGGCCTTGTCCCCCTCCCCAACCCCACAACCCCATCACTTTTCAGGGTTAGTTCTGAATCTTCTCCACTTGCACAAAGGAGGCCTGAGGGAAGGCTGGGTGCAGGACTGTGCACCTAGCCCACCCTCCCACCTTAGCTGCCCGCTCTGCATTTTCTGGTGGGCCTACTACCATGGGCTCTTGTCCTTGGTCTTCAGGGACATCTGGGTCCCCGAGAGCTTGGCAGAGGGAGGAGGAGGAGGAATGCAGCAGCAGCAGCAGCAGCAGCAGCGAGGAAGGCATTAAGTCAGAAGGTAAGTGGTTCCAGAGAGTGAGGGGTCCTGTGGTCTTTGAACCCATCTGTCTGGAGCCCAAGGCTGTCATGGGATTTGGTGGGTGTGCAGGGCTGTCGGCTGGAAGCTGGGCCCACGCCCCTCCCTAGGGATGCCGGGCCAGCTGCTCCATTCCCGTTTGCTCTGGCAGCCAGCAGCAGTAGCACCGATAAATTAATTAGTGCTGTGATTAATTAGTGATGAGTAACCTCCAAGTCTGGCTTCTTCCTGATAAAGCAGAATTTATGTAGCCGTGCTTTCTCTCTGCAGATGGAAGCCCAGACACAGAGGCGGGGCTAGGCCCCCAGGAGCTGTGGTGGCTGGCCCAGGGACCAGAGGACGAGCTGCAGGATCTACAGCTCTCCGAGGATGACTGAGGGGTTGCAGGGGCTGCTGCACAGTCTTCACACCTCATCACTCGCATGCTGCCTCCTGGCCGGTGCGGAGCCTAGAGGCCCTGAGGTCAGCACCCGTGCGGGGTGAAAGGGCAGTAGATGCTGGACAAGGCTTTATTTTTACAACATAAAAGACCAGAAAGTACCAAGTGCTGTTCCAGTCCCTGGAGTGGCGGCCGTGGGGATGTAAACCGGCACCAGGGAACCTGCCAACCGCTGCACCCATGGTGGCAGGTGAGACACACCTACCCCATGAGGGAAGCTTATCTGGAGCACGGCTCTGCCTTAAGTCAGGATGCCAAGCAGTCGTGGCTCCCCCCGGGGCCAGCGGGCACGGTGTGATGTCTTTGGTTTGTCTGCAGCTGCCCAGGATACAGAGCCCCCACCCCCTGGCCCAGGTTCAAGTGCCTAAGCCATCTGCACTCAGGTCGATAGTCATCCCCAGAGAGTCTTTGGAAACTTATTCCTTTCCTCTTTAAGTTATGTGTTTTCAATTGTGTTTTTTTGCATCCACAACCAAAAGGAGAATAAGCTGTTGAAGGGCAGGGGCGGGGAAATCTGCATCAGAGCAGCTGGCACTGAAGGACTAGACGTTTGACACCAGCTCAACACAGAGGCTGGGAGGGGTCTGCGGGCCCTGGGAGTAGAGCCATGGTTCCGTTCTCTTGCTTGGGTGAGGCTCGGCCAGCAGAGGGGTGCGGCCCCCCAAACGGGGAAGGGGCCATTGTTGGAGACAGGGGCTGCTCCCCCGAGGTGAGCTCCCGCTCGGAAGCCCGCAGCGTTGGTGGCTGCAGTGGCAGAGCCACAGGGAAGCTGGCCATGTAGAAGACGCGGCCCAGGCGCTTGGCCACCTGTGAAGAGACGGGCCTGGGTAGGGGCCTGCATGACTGCTGATCTGCAGCCACACGCGGAGCTGTGGTGCTGCCCTTCCACTGTCTGGAGACCACTGGCCCCAGTAGGTGCTCACCTGGGCCCGGATCTTGAGAGCAGGCCCCAGCTTCAGCCCCATGGTGGTCAGGAGATGTTCCTCTGTCAGCAGGGGCAAGGTCTCCCCGTCAATCCCCTGTTCTCTGAAAACCTGGGAGGGGGTGCGGTGTCAGGGCCTGAGCGCAAGGGCTGAGTGTCCTGGAGTGGCTCAAGGCTCTCCAAAGGGAGCAGAGCAGAGAAGCCGTTGGTGCAGCTTGCGGGAACAATTCTCAAATGGAACATCTCCTTTGTGTTGGGTACACACCTGAGTTGAAGGCAGAAGCACTGCCATGGCAGAGGAGATGGGGGAGCATGCAGTAGGATTCCCCCCCCCCCCACGGTGTCTTTGAGGAGGGGAGTTGTGGGGTGGCAAGCACCACTGGGGAGGGGGGAACTCAGAACCATCTTGGGCAGGTGTCCCCCTCTCACCGGTGCATATTCTCCACAGCCAGACAGGCCTCCCACAAAGCTGCAGACATCGTCCACTGTCCACTTGCTGACATCCTCGGGGGCTGTGGCCTCCTCCCCATCCATGAAGAGGCCCCCCATGGCGCCTGGGTTGGGGAGGAGGGTGTTACTAGGCCTCTGGCCAGCTCTTTCCTCTGTTCCCGCCCCTGTCTGCTGACCTCTGTTTGCCCTAATTGTTAGGAGATGTTGGATTGATGAGAGAGATTTTTCTCTTCGCGGTGGCCCTCCCTAAAACCCTGGGTGTGTGGGGGGGGCTAGCTCTCCTTCCACCCCATGGAGGGATCTAAAGCCTGGAGAATGGTGCCCACCTGTGTGGAAGCAGGGGCTGACAGCGTAGGGTAAGCCCAGGGGCAGTGGAGGGGGCAGCATGGACCCTGAGAGAAGCCCCTTCCCCTCAGAGCTGGCCCCTCCGGCTGGGGCTTGGCCTGGGGTGGGGCCCTGGCCTCCAGCAGCCGCCATCTCGGGGTCCTCTCCGTCTGAGTCCTTGGGGGGCTCATCTTCAGAGCCGTCTTGTGCCCAGACTCCAGACCCCGTGGTCTCCTTGGACTCACTGGGCCGGGCTGAGGCAGGGCTGGGCCCCCCCTTCCGAGGGGCTCGGCGGGTAGGCTCCCGGGGCGGGGTGGGGGGGCCAGGGCCCGGGGGCCCCTGGGGAGGCAGGGCCAGCAGCGGCGCGGAGCTGTGTCTCAGCACCAGCATGGCCCCACGCCGCTGCAGCTCCTCAGCACCATCCGGCTGGCGCAGGGCGGCTTCTGGCGCCAGCAGCTGCGGCCGGTGCGTGCTCTCCAGCTCCTTCTGGCGCAGCAGTTCTGCTGACATCTCCAGCCTGGCCGTGAGGAGCAGACCAGAGAGGGTCAGCTGGCTCGGCAGTGCCTCCTCCCTCCCTCACCCCAACCCCCGCCCCGCCCCGCCCCGTCCCGACTGCAACACTTACCGGGCCAGGTTTTGCTTCCGCAGGAGCTCCTGCTGCCGGGCGAGCATCTCCGCCTGAGCAGGAGGCAGGAAGCCGTATCCTGGTGGGAAGGGGACAGACCACGAGGCCAGGTGGCTGAGCCGTCCATGGCAACCCAAGCCCGCCCTGGTCTGTCCTTGGCTTCAACAGGCCCAGGGACTGGGCCAACGGGTGCACCGAGGGCCACAGGGTCCATCACAGTCGAACCCAGATGGCCCCGCACCAGCGGCCCCCCAGGAGACAGTCGCACACGCCTACTCACCTGGGGTCTGGCACAGGGCCGAGGACACCCCCAAAAAGGGGGGCCTGAGGTGGGGGCCCAGGGCGATATGGGGGGCATTCTGGGGTGACAGCAAGGGGGGTGGTTGCGACAGCTCCCTGTAGACGACAGGGCGGTGAGCGGCGCGCGTCCCCTCCTCGTAACTCCCGCCCCCACCCCCGCGGTCCCCGCTCCCGCCACCTCTGCTAATTGCCGGCCCCGCGGGCGGTCGATGTGCGCTCGCCGCTTCTCCGACCGCCCCCGCCCCCGCTGGCGGCGCCAATTAATCTCGGCGGCGGCGCGGAGGCGCTGGCCCGGCGGGCGGCGGCGACTGCGGCGGTAATTACCGCTCGGCTCCCCCTTCCGCGGACCCAGCCCCCGCCCGCACCCCCGCGCAGACCCTACGCAGCGCAATTAGCCGCGGTCCTGGGAGGCGGCGGCGGCGGCGGCGGCGGCGGCGGAGGAGGCTGCAAACAGCACGCAGGCGCGGGATGGGACGGGGAGGGGGACGGGGAGGGTTGCGAGTTGGCCTCCCAGCGGGAGAGGCGGGGAGCAGTGGCTTCCCGCCCCCACCCTACTCCTGGGGTCTCCAGGCCCCCACAAGCCCAGAAGGCAGGAGCTCTGGTGTCTGAATCGGTGCTGTTGGGGGGCTCTCCCCGCTCCCAGCTTTCCTCCGACTTCGAGGTTTAGAGACCTCGAGCTGCTCCCCCTCATCTGCCTCAAGCCCCACCCACCCCACCTGCTGAGGGAGCATAGCCCTCAGGGGCACCTGGATTCAGCGGGTTCCAGTTGGAGATGAGAGTGGCCCTCAATACCCCGTCCAGAGGGGTGGTCACCCCCACACATTCTACCCCAGGGATGTTTACGAATCTAGGCCTCAGCAGTGTCTAGCACGATCAGTACTCGGCGGCCTGCAACTGGGCTGCGGAAGGCTGTGTACGCCGGTGACCACAAGGTGGGGGGTGGGTTGCAGGCTGTGGACATGACCCGCAGAAACCAGGTGATAGACCTGTCAACCGTAGCTATGTACCCCAGAAACAACACAGGGAAAGCAGAGGACTCTGAAATGCAGGCACCCCAATACCTCTCTGAGAAGGACGGGGTGCCAGCCGGGGCGGTGCCCTCTCGGTGCTGAGTCAGGCCCTGCTTCCGACGCTGCCCTGCTGTGGTTGAGGGCAGGTGGACTTCCAGGCCACTGGGGCTCCTCACAGCTGCTGCTGCCACCTCCTGCCGGACCCTCAGGAGATCTGGGGATGGGTGGGTGGGGGTCAACAGCAGTGACCCAGGGACCAGCCCCCCAGGCTCTTACGCTCCCCCCAACCCTGTTGAGCATAGGACACTGGCCAAGGACACGGAGATGGGGAGCACATTCTCCCATGGACCTTGCTGGTTGGTCACTCGGACAAAGAGATGAGCGGAAGGCCATTGGGCAGGGCAGACACAAGTCATTACAGTGCAACGCGTGCTAGAGGCACCCACCAGTCCTGGGGAGTGGGGGCAGGTGAACGTTTCTAAGGGATATGAGGATGTTAGGCACCAAAAAGTGGTTGGGCTGGAGGGAAAGGCCCGAGTCAAGGGACTCTGGTGCTGCTCGAATGTTGACATTGACGAGTTCAGATTGCGGAGAGCAAGGCTGCAGGGGCCTTGAGGGGAGGGGTTTTGCAAAGGCTCAAAAGTGAGCGCAGTGGGACCAGAGTCCAGGAGTTGCAGTCAGTCTCCAAACCTCTCCTAGGTAACCCCCGGGCACACTGTGCGGTCTACACACTCTGCTGCCTCCCCCCTCCCCCGCCTCCTCTCCGGCGCAGGACCCGGCCTCAGAGTACCCGCCTCCCGCAGCCCCCCGACTGTGCAGGCTCCGCTGCCACCGCCTGTTTATAAATTAATTACCCGAAAAGCAGAGGTGGGTCCTGCCCCGGGCCGGGTGCCAGCCCGCAGAGCCCAGCCGGCGCGGCCGCCTGCATCGATCCCGGCAGGGCCCCGCGCCCCCACCCGCCCGCGGCCTCCGTTATTTACCGTCGGCTCCCGGCGGGGGCGGCGGGCAGGGGCCTGATTGACAGCCCGGCTCCGCGCTGCTCCCCGCGGCCGGCGCCCCTCCCCCGCGCAGGCCAGCGAAGCCGGCCCCAGGCAGGGCAGGCAAAGCAATTAAAAAGGAAGATTTTTAAATTATTAACATTTGGTGAATTATTCAGGCTCTCGGTGCCTGACTGCCCTGGGGGACAGTGCGTGTATAAGGAGAGGAAATCCGGCCTCGTTTCCCAGCACCCCCTTACCCACCTCCAGCCAGAAAAAGCAAGTCCCCCCTCCCTCCCCCCACCCCCTGGGCTGGAGTCTGCAAGGCCAAGGTGCAGCTGGACAGGGTGCCAGAATGTGCCCTTGAGATGGTAGGGAGACTTCCAAGTGTCTGTGGGAGAAGGGATGGATAGATGGATGGAAGCTGTCCGGGAGCTGGGTGGGATAGGGACGGTGTCTCCAGCTGGGGCTTCTGAGCACCAGTGAAATCCTGGTGACCAAACTCCAACTGTTGCCCATCCTGCTTCTGGACGGACGTTCACAGTGGATATTCTGGGGCTGACTGCTCCCCTCCTCTTGGCCTCTCCAATTCCCCCAATCTCCCTCCTAGAGGAGGTGCCTGCACGCCCTCAGCCACTGGTGCCCTGACTGCGTCTGGAGTAGGAAGGACCACAGAGTACAGACCATGCTGTCCAGACCGGGGATCCACAAAAACCTGCATGTGCTGGAGACAGGGAAATGGGCCTCGTGAAACCCCCACCTCCCATTATGCTTGGGCTCCCCAGAGATTCAGCTTCCTTATCCGTGAAATCTCAGTACTCATGAGAGGCCCTGCTGGGAGAGTCTGTGGAAGATGGTGGGGACGGGGGGGGGGGGGGGACACAGGGGACCTGTTGGTGCGTCCCCCCAGCCCCCTGATCTACCCAAACAAGTAGCTGCATCTGGGAGAAGGAGGCAGGCCTCACTGCCCACCTACAAGGGCTTTGAGGCTTTAGGGTCTGAAAGACCCGCATCCGATCCCAGCCTTGGTATCAGCTGCCAAAGACCCTGGGGCCTCTTTTCAGGGTAAGCAGAGACCTCCAGGGACAGGGAGAGCCCAGGACACGTGGGTGGACACTCACGCTGTAGGGAGGAGGCACATACCATGGCCGGGGAGTCCCAGGTGGTAGAGACGCTGGGGGTCCTCAAAGGTGCTGGCTTCACTCAGGGCAGACACCAGTCGGCGGTAATGATCCTCGGGGGCCATGCTGGGCCCTAGTTCCGGCAGCAACAGAGTCTCTGCTTTGGGCAAGCATAGGTGGGGTGCTTCCCCTTCAGATACTGCCAAGGGGGGAGAGGCAGGGCCTCCCCTCTTAGAACCTGCTGCTGGGCTGACCCTGCCCTGCAGAGGGTCCAGGTTGTTCCCCTCCCTCTCCATTGCCTCCCCACCACCCCCGGGGGGTTGGGCTCCCACCTTGTGGGGACTTGCTTCGGGCCTTCTTCTCCAAGGGGCAGTCACTGCTGACGTGGGGGGAGTGGCCCAGCCTCTTGCCCAGCAGGTCACCTGGGGGAGGGCGGAGTGAGCCCCACTCTGTGTCTCGAGGCCCACCCCAATACTGGCCTCAGGCCCAGCCTGGCTCCAGCTCAGCCCAGAACCACATCCGTCATCACTCTGGGTGCCCATGAGTCCTGGCTTGCCCAGCCCAGGGTCCCAGAACTGCAGCCCTAGAACAGCATGAGGGATTGGGACAGGGCGAGGGCATGGGACAGTCTGGACCCTGGGCTCTGGGCTGTGTGCAAGTAGATGTGGCAGGAGATTCAGTGTGACAGCCTCAGGGAGTAACTGAGGACCCTACAGGCCCCCCCATCCAGCCAGGCCAGTCTCCTGTCCAGATTAAGGAGCCCTCCTCAGCATCTGGATTTGACTGGAAACCACCTTCTTCTCCCATGACAGGGGTGAGGACCAACAGTGCAGGGTTCCATGCCAGGGTCCCCCACCCTCTTCCTAGAGGATGCAGGCCCTTCGCCACATCCACTCCTCCTGGGCCCCTCCCCACAGGCTACACCCCTCATTGCCCCCAGAAGGCCCCTGTCACACGCTTGCCCTCCTGCCCAGCTGGGCTGAGTTCCCAAAGGCACCCCAAGCAGCTTCACCTGCTGTGTACAGCCCCACACGCAGCCCAGGCCCCACTCCAACCCTCTCCTGAAGTCCTCTCTCAGGTCCCACATCCAAACCATACTCATCCATCTCCCCGAGCCAGCCTCTCTCCAACTCAGCCCCTGGCACCTTGATGCCAAGTTCCCTCCTCAGCCCAAGGCCTGGGAGGTCTCCGCTGAATAGCTCAGCAATTGTGCTGGTCTCCTGGACCCACCGCAGTGTTAGCCTCCAGTCCAGACCCTGTGCTCCTGGCCCCTTCTCCATCCTCACCAGTCTGTCTGGGTGGGTAGGATGAGAGGGTCACACCCTCTGTGACCCAGGCCCGCCATGACACCTCGGCAAGGGGAGCTCCCAAGAAGCCCTGCTGTCAGCTCCAGAGCCTAATTCCTTTTTCTTATTCCCTTAATCTGTCATTTTTATCAGGCAGGGAAGTGCGGCAGCAGCGGAGTGCCGATCAATCTCCACTTTACAGCTGACAGAATGGTGCTAATAACTTATTGATCTTGGCCATCTCCTGCAACTGGCCTAAGCCCAGAAGTCTAGCCCCAGGCCCTGCCCTGAGAGGGACAAGGACGAGGTCCTCGGTCCTCATTGCCCAGACGAAGGGTCCTGCCTCAGTGACCTGGCAGGATGGGTCAAAGACGACCCCCAACAGCTTTGGGCCAGCAGGGCTGCAGCACCCAGCTGTGCCTGGGAGGCGGGTCTGGGCTGGGTCCACACCTGCTGCCGCACCCTGCCCGGCACACACCCCTCCAGGACTTCGCAAACAACCCAGGGCTCTCACTTCCCTGCGATCTGTTTGCCATTTTCCACAGTGGGAATTCCTCCTTTCTTTTGGGGGCTGGGGGCTCCTCTCTGCCCGAGAGAGGGGCTCTGGGGATGGAAGGGGGACCCACGGTAAGACGCAGGCCCGTGACTGTGGTGAGACCCTGCCATGGGGGCCTGGGGGCTCACCATTCCCTGATGAAGTCCACATCTACTCACAGACACGCCTGGGGCAGCCAGAAGCAGACACACACAGTCACAAGATGCCTGGCAGGGACCCCCTCCCTGAGCCTGTCACAGTCCTCCCTGACCCTTCCTGCCCGGAATGAAAGCAGGTTGACAACACTGTGTTCCTGGGGAAGAGGAGGTGACGACAGGTGACTGTCTCCACCCAAGGGCTGACAGGAACAAGTGGGAGACCATGACAGTCCCAAGGAGAGGGCAGGACCTTGACAAAACCTGGACACAGCACACACACGTGACACTTCGCCAGGCCACGTGTGACACTTGAGGTGCTCATGTGCACGTCCCGCACCTCAGCATGAAGACAGCCAGGACACCCTGACCCGGCTGTGTCCCACGGGTGTGAGTGGACGCCCGGGCCTCTGGCTGAGACCAAGGCACACAGGCCTGCTTCCGCACGTGCACACTCATGCCAGGAACTTTGTGGAGGTCTCCGTGTGTGCAGGCAGCAGGGAGGGCCTGCCGGCTTAGAATATCTCAATCATCACAGGGCTCCGGAGGCTCACCCGATCGATGGGACAATTAGATTTTATCAGCCGCCTGCTCAGTGCCTCCAACATGGCTCCAGAAGCAGCTCCCCCGCCAAAGGTCTTCCCAGGCACAGGCACACCTGGAGGCCCTGATGGGGGTCCCAGGGTAGTGGACCATCCTCTGCCCAGTCTTCCTGAGAGCAGCAGCCGCTGCTGGAAACCTCCCTGCCATGGTCCATAGGGCAGCAAGGGACCCCTGCCAGCTGCTCTCACCCCTGCCCTGTCGGCTGTGCCCTACTCTCTGCAGCAGTGCCTCATGGGTCCCCAAGCTGCCCCTCCCTCTGGGCTCCTGCTGCCTCCAGGAACCGCCCTCTGCAGGGACACAGCTCCTGGGCAAGCATCCTCCCGCAGAGGTCCAGGCTCTAGCCCTGCTTTCTCAGGGGTGGACACCTTCCCTCCTCGGGCCCCGTGCTGCATGGGGCTGGTGGGTACTCCTGTGCATGCAGAGTGTGTCCCTGCCCTCAAGTCAGCCATTCCCAGGTGTGCATCTCTGAGCCTCTGGGAAGACCACACTCCCTGACCGCCCTGCCTCCATTTGCCCCTGGGAGGAGGCTGCAGCAGTGGCCTCGGCCACTCCAAGCCCACCCCAGCAGCAGCCATGGTGGAGCCACCGCCTCCGCCTCCTGTCTGCCCGGCTGGCTGGGATTAACACAATTACCATCACATGGAGCCCCCGGGGGACAGCCGGCCTCGCCACCTCCCGCCTCCTCTGTTGGCCTCCCTGGCTGCCTGCCAAAGCTGCTGGGGGTGGCGGCATCAGAGCCGCTGAGCAGAGACACGGGGAGAACTGTGGGGCGGGCTGTCCTCAGGCTGGGCTGCCGTGGCCCTGGCAGCCCTGTCCTCACCTCCCAGCACGCCCCTGGCTCCTCACCTGCGGATCCTAGGCCAATCTCCACGCTGCCTCTCTGGAATTCACAGCGGCTCTGGTGCTCGGGCATAACGAGGTGGCGGCTTCGATGCACGCTGGATATGAGGGTGGGAAGGTCGCTGTCCTGGCTGCAGCGAGGCAAGACGGGAAAGGTGAGACTCTGTGGGCTCCTGACTGAGCCTGAGTGTGAGCATGCATGGCCTAGGGGACAGGCCTAAGTGTGACAATGCCTCGTGTACACCTCTGCGGTGGCTCATGACATCATTTGTGTGAGCTTGTCCATAGCGGGTCCTAAGCAAAGCATCTCCTAGTGGCTGTGCTGTCTCACCCTGCTATATCCAGGCCCCACCTGGAACCACCAGGACCGGCCAAGTATCTGCTGGACATGAAGGCCTTGCATTCAGACCCCACTGCCGTCCCCAGGGAGGGTCTGTGTGGAGCACAGGGCCTGCCCAGTCCTGCCACACTCTCTCCGGAGCGACCAGCATCTGTGTCCCTGCTTCCTGCCTTGGGGGACTGCCTTGGAGGGCAGCCAGGCCCCGGCCAGGGTGGGGTGCCTGCTCCTGGGGCACAGGCTGCTAGTGAGAACATGTGGGCCTGGCACTTACTACTGTGCCCACACCATTTCAACTAAGACTTGCAACCACCCACAGATTCTTGATTTCTTCAAATAAGGAAACCAAGGTTGAGACCAAAGTCTGCAGCCAATGAGGTGTGTGCACGTCAAGGGACACATATGGCTACACGCACACTCACACGGGGCCTGCAGACACACACAGACACTGACGCGTACCGTGGCCGCCTGTGTGCTCATGCCAAGACACTCTGCTCTCCCCTGCGCTCCCCACCAGGAACCTTGGAACGGACATGAATTTAACTCTCTGTTCCCTCATTTCTCTTCCTGCTAAATCAGCTCAGTTCCTGTATCTCGGAACTCCAGAGGAAAGAGGGAGTGAGAAATCCCAGTGTGACTGTGTGAGTGGTCCCCCTCCCCATTTGCTTTGGGGGTTCTGAGAGCATCTCTCTTAGCACAGAGAAGGGCCACTGGCCACCTTGCAGATGCAGCCTGGAGTGGCAGGCAGTCAGGACAGGACAGATGAGGAGCAGGGGACCCCAGCCCACCCTGCGGCAACCCAGCACTCCCTCCCCAGCGCCCTCGCAACCTGGCCCACCTGTAACGGAGCAGCTTCCTGGCTGGGCTGCTGCAAGGGGGGCCTCCACGGAGTGACCTGGGAACCGACCCTAAACCTCATTAAATAGCCCCTACCCCCCCCCACCCCGGCCCGGGTGGCTGGAGCAGGCTAATCCAGAGCTGGCCCTTAAGCAGATCAGTTTCAGCACCAAAGCCTCCAGGGCTGGGCTCTAGAGCGTCTAGGAGACCCTGATGCAGGCTCTTCCCCTACCCACCCCCTTCCTCTGGAGGAGAGAAGCCCACCCCCCACGCAATAAGAGGGCAGGTGGAGTGGGAATAAGCACTTGATGGGATTAATCGGCAGCAGTTCTCACCCCCTCTTCCACCCTCATCAGTGCAGGGATGCACAAGAGAGAAGTGCTGTCCTCAGCACCAGGGAGGGGGCCAGTGGGTACCCAGTGGCAGGGCTGCCGCTGCCAGAGAGTTCTCCCTTGGAGGGACCCCTTCTGTTGTCCCCAGGACTCCTGCAGGAGGTGGATCAACTCCCCAGAGACTGCGGGGTGGGAACAGGCCCCATCAGTTTGTTCCCCATGAGCCCTCAGCCAAGTGCTCACACAGGGACTGGGTCTGCCCCCCTCACCCCCAGTATGGCCAATAGCTCTTTCACTCGCTGGTCATTCAGGCACTCGGGTGGCACTGCAGCCCCGTGGAGGTGATGCCTAGTGGGAATCAGGACACAACCCGCCCAGCAAACCGCTGCCCTCTGCCTTGGGGGTTTGCCCCCCAGGCCCCAAGACAGCCTGGCCTGGCCCCAGAAAACCTGTGTGGTCACTTGGTCATTCACTGAACACCAGACAGAAAACGTGTAAACCCTCAGACCCCAACTCCCCTTGAGGGGCCCCTTGGGCTCCTCTAGTGACCAGTATACTGTCCAGCCCTTGTCCATCTCCTGGCCAGCTCAGGGGCCTCAGGACAGCAGGGATCACATCTCCCGCCTGTTGCCCGGGATGCGTGGGTGCCTAAAGGGGAATGCCAAGCAGGCAGAGGGACAGGGACAAAGGGACAGAGGGATAGAACTGATGGACAGACAGACAGGGGAAGACTGTTGGAGAAGTTAGATGATCAGACAGATGGAGATGGACAAATAGACACAGGCACTACTGGACAGATGGGTGAAGACAGACAGAAATGATGAAAACAGCAGACAGACAGCTGGACAGAGCCTGAAGGACAGACAGCAGACTAGAGACAGAAGGACAGATGGACAGGGCCAAAAGGAGCCAGAAAGAGAGAAAGACAGAGTTGGGATAGGGGCAGTGTTAGGCAGCTGGGCTGTGTGCCTGCCCAGCCCTCCCCGGCCAGACACTGGAGTCCTGCATCAGCAGGGAGGGGCAGATGGGCTATAAGTCCTCGCGGCTGCACATCCTGCCACTCTTCACGCTAGTAAATCCAGAAAATCATCCCAGCTGCTTTCAGCACTTGTGCCAGGCCAAAGGAGCCCCCAACACTTGGGGCCGGCCTCTTACTAGGGGGTACCCTGAGTCTGGACACCTGGGCCCTTCTCCCACCCTCCACGATGGGGTGGGATGAGCAGGGGCCTGCAGGCAGGGATGTCGTTCCTGGAGCGAAGGAGCAGCCTGGGATTTCCCTACAGGCTTCACTGACAAATTTATCCTGTAGCTTCCCAAGTAAAAGGCTCATAAAATGTCATCAATGTTCATGACGGTTCATAAAAATGATCAGTTGAGCGGGCAACTTCAAAATGAGGTGGAAATAAGTTTAAAGACATTTTCATTGTAATTCGGCTCCAGGACCCAGACATTGTCAGGAACATAAATAATAATACATCTGGCACAGAGCCAGGCTGGGAGTGGGGCCCCTCAGGGCCGGACGCCCACAGCCTGCTTGGCTGGGCCCTTCCTGTATGTTCCCTGGAAGCCCTGGGGTAAGACTTGACCCCACAGACCAGAAACCACAGCCTGGGCTCCGCTCACAGACCGACCACCTCTGCCCTTCTAGAACCAGGGACTTAGGGCTCCCCAATACCCCACCGCCTCATCAGGTCCCCTCATTTTATCTCCTTATTATATCGTGAATTGGCAGCCCCCTCAGCTCTGCTGGAACCACGCCAGAATCATCGTGGGCCGAAGCAAACCCCCAACCTGCTGGGCAGGGCCTCCAGAAGGACCTCGGCAAAATATACACCAGTCACTCTCCTGCTCAGGAATTTTTGGTAGCTCCTCATTGCCTGAAGGACAATGCCCAACAGGCCCAGCATCTAAGGCCCTTTAGCATCTAATTGGGCCAGACCTGCCAGCTTCCCCGCCCCACCCCCCACATCTCCTTCCCTCATTCCTCCATGTCTTTGCAGACATCCTCTTTCCCTAGTGAACTCCTATGAATCCTTTAAGAGCCCACTCACACATCACCATTCTCACATCCTGCCTGGTGGGTCTCTGGGAGAGTGGGAGGGGGCGGTCATGGCCTTATCTTTGGGCAGATGGGCTCAAATGTGGGAGGGGGAGTGCACTCTGGCTCCAGGGTTGGGCTGCCCAGAACCCACACCTGTGCTGCTGCCAGGGCCTGGGCACAAGTCAACAGACAGACCACAGACTAAGGAGAGGAAGAAGGGAGGCTGGGCAAACTTAGACCCAGGGGATGTGGAGCAACAAGGCTCCGTCTTGCCCATGTATAGCATGTAGGGGGAAGCCTGGCCCGAGCCCCGCCCTACCTGCAGGACGTCTCTCGGAAGGAGATGTTCACGTCCCAGTGGGTGTGGACTCTGCAAGGAGAGAGGCAGAGGGTCAGTGTGGCCTCCAGGACTCAGGCACATGGACAGCAGGGCGTGTGTGGGGCATGCCCCTTGTCTGCCCTAGAGCCCAGCCCCAAGGGAACTGGGCTGGCTCAGACCTGCCTCCAGCACCATCTGGTACCAGCTCAACAGGCCGGATGCCACCAGGACAGGCCCATGGGGCAGGAGCCAGCTCCTGGCCTCAGCAGACAAAGGAATCAGAAGGGACAGAACGGAGGCCCCAGATCTCTGCTTCTCGTTGCAGTGGACCCAGAGGAGCCCCAGTGTTGTGCTGGGTGTTGGGGCTGTGGCTTCCTCTGCATGCGACACTCATGTAAGTGAACCCAAACTCCTAGTTGCTGGAGCTGCTCTGCCAGACAGGCTGGAATCAGGTCATGGACTGCCGCCCCATGGTCACCACTAGCACCAGTGGTTGGCTCTCAGCCCAGTTGGGTACAGTCCCCTGGGCCCCAGCTGCTGCCAACCTGCTTCTCAAGAGTGACCATCACACAGCAGAGGCAGGAGGAACACCAGGATGAGAAGTCAAGGCAGGAAGCAGCTCTGCCCTGTGCCCACACCCTCTCCCACAGCCCCTGAAAAGACCCTTGGGTGGAGGGAGGGCAGGGGTGGTGCCCACGCGGTGCTTCACCTTACACATGTGGGTGTGGAAGCGTTATTTCAGGGTGGGAGAAATTGAAGCATGCTCAAAGACTAAGTCAGAAGTGAAAAGGCCTAGAAATTCTGGGGAAGCCTAACACATGCTGGACAGACTACAGATGGATAGAAGGATGGACGGACGAAGAGGTGAGTGGACAGAAGGAGGTGCCTCTGCCAGGAGGGGAGAATGTGGGAGGTCAGGAAGGGTGGCCCCAAGCCTGGGAGGGACAGTAAGGAGCCAAAGGAGCAGCCACCTCCCATGAGAGTGAGTGGGAGTGATGAGGGGGCTGCTCCCATGAAGGTCATCCTGGCTCACCGCTCCCGGTTTGGCTGCAGTGGCACCAGACCCTCCTCCTGGAGACCTCTCCCTTCCTCGCAGCCAGCAGCTCCATTCCTCCCACAGAGAACCACGTCGACCCCTCCCTGGCCCACTCTGGTCATGACAAGCCCACCACTGGTGGTGCCCGCCCCTCAACAATGCCACCTGAGTCCTGGCCTGGCACTGGGTCCCCACGTGGGGGCAAAGTGGGTTCTTAGCAATCCTGTGGCAGGTCCCTGGTGGGTCCAGGCTTTGTTTCAGCTGTGGCAGCTGTCAGCATCCATGGAGACACAACCAGCTAAATCGGGGCCCTGTTCCGAGGGCAAAGGCCCCCTACCCCCAAGCCTGACCCTGCTTGCAGCTGCCTGGAGACTGCAGCCTTAGCGCCCCACCCCTGTCGAGCCCGTGGACTTTCACCCCCATCCTCGTACAAGTACCTTCTCTTCATGATACGGACATGTGGGTCATCCTCCTGCTTCAAGCCCAGCCGCTGCCCACAGGCCAGGCCACTCCTGCTGCTGTCGCCATCCCTGGCGGAGAAGCTGGGGGTCAACTCCTTCTTTAGGCCCCGGGTGGGGGGCAGGGCAACTGTCCTCTTGTCTGCCAGCCGCCCCCGGTTCTGGAGAGGGAGAAGGGAGAGGAAGGTCATGCCAAACTGGGTCCCTCGGTCTCCTGGGTGGTGTGCACCCCAGTCCTGACCCCCATGCAGGACCACTAAAGATCAAACAGGCACAGTCACTGGCCAAAGCTCCCCGACATCTCCACCTCCAATTGAGGAGCCTCCAGCCATCAGGAAAGTCACAGCTGGCCAGAGGCCAGGACAAGAGGAGGGACCCTCCACAGACCGCTTTCCACTCCGCCCTGGCTGGGGCTGGGGAGTAGGGGTGTGGGCGCTGCCCTGTTCAAACTCTATACTCATCACAGTCCCCCTCCACCAGCACTCAGCCTGAGTGTGGACACCTACTGGAGGCAGACCCCCACTTTCTCAGCATCAGGGGACCCCGAGGGGACACACGCACCCACAAGATACAGCAGTGTGCCTTGTCACCCGTTCAACGTGCAATTACCTCTGCATGCATGTCTGCCTGGCAGTCCTTCTCGATTGTGTGAACCCCTCCACCAATACCCAGCCCTCTTTCTATTGTTAATGCCTAGCAGAGCCCAGCTCAGGGGGTTTGAAGCCTGAGGCCTGGAGCTGACCCCTTGCAAATTGCAGGCCTCTGGTTCACAGGTCACCTGGCAAGGAGCCCTGACCAGCTCAGAACCTTTGTCCCACGAGCCCTGGTGGGCCTGCCCCCTTGATCAGGAACTGAGAGTTTCAGGAGTTTTCCACATGGTCCACTTCCCTCCTACCCTGGGCGCGCAGAGTGAGTGTGGAACACGTGTGATGGGGCAGGGCTTGCAGGCACGGAGCTTTCGAGTGGAGGATGTGCCCTGTCTGTGCACAGGCACGCAGGCTGCTCCACAGAAGAGCTCGTGTGCACTCAGAGCCCGTGCACACCCTGGTGGCACACGCTCAGCACTCGTGCACACAGGCAAGCTCCCTGCACACCATGGCACCTGCTGGTGTCTTCAGGTCCCACTGCCCCAGGGAAAAAGAAAAGTAATTATTTTCTGGTGGGTGGGAGGCTTTCCTTATTTAATAACAGGTTACTAGTTCAGGGAGGTGGCAGGGACTTTGGAAATTATCTCATTCTCTCCCATCTTTTCAGTCACTGGGGCCTCCTTGGCCCCTCCCTCTTGTTGCCAAAACAACGTGTCCCCACCACATTCAGGAGCTTGCAGAGGAAGGTGTCAGGGGTGGTCTTGCCCCTCCCTGAACAGTGTCACCCTGGATCTGAAGGGCAGCTGTGTGCAGCCACCACAGTCCTGTCTTCTAGGGTGAAGGTTCTCTTCAGACCCAGACCATCATCACCTCCAAATACACAGCCCACCTCAGCCCCAGATTTGGGTGGTGCCCCTGACAGGATCTGGGAGCCACTGTCCCTGCCCTCTCAGGCTCCAAGAGCCGGTTACCCCCATCCCTGACCTCATGAATCCACCCAGAACACCCTCCATTGTCCTCTCTGCAACTCACACTCAAGTGTGTCAGACTGGGCAGGACTGAGGAATGGCTGGGTGGAGTGGGGCAGTGGAGTCTGAAGGTAGGCCCTGTGCTTCTGAGACCCTGGTCTTGGCTCCGTGCTACATCAGCAACAGCAGAGCTTGGGTGAGGCTACAGGTGTGACTGCCTGTCTGGTGCTCATGCCTCTTCATGCCAGACAGTGGGCTCTGGTGGGTAGGGTTTTCAACAGCCCTGGCCTGTCTGGAGGCAGCTGGAAAGCCCCCCAGCTCCGCCCTTCCCTCGCCCTCTGTAACCCAAGTACCAAGATGTCCTCTGCTGTCTTTCTGCTTTAACTACACTAGTCTCTTAAGAAAAGTAACTGCATTTCCCTCTGCTTCTCATCTGTGGGACAGGGAAGAGAAGAGAGAAATGAAAGCAGGAGGACTGTCACTTGGGACGAGGCCAGACTGGCTAAGCGGGCCTGGGATCACTCCCGTTCGACAGGGGATGAGGAAGAGGGACCAGCATGGGAAGCCCTGACCCTAGCCAAGGACAGGAAACACACACATCTCCCTTGCACACTAGAGACCTCAGCTGCTCACCCCTACTCGGCATACAGATTTGAGACCTGGGTGCTAAGCCCTCGCTAGGCCAAGCACTGACCTCTCAGTCAGTGATGGCGGGTGCATGGAGGCCAGCTGTATGACCCCGGCACCATGTGCACACCCACATTCTGCCCTTGGAGTATCATCTGTGACCACAAAGTGTGCACATACCTGTGCACCTGGCCACTGGGGTAGGGGAAGACAGTCCCTGTGTGGAAAAGGTGGAGGCTGGAGAGACAAGGGGGTCCACAGAACTCCTTCCTAAGGCAGAGGTGCAGATATAGCCCTGGGAGGAAACAGGCTCCAGAGAGGAAGGCCCAGGTGTGAGTCATCCCTCAAGGAGGGCAGGCATCTAGGATCCCCAGAAAGGTAGGCAGCCCTGGGCTGTGGCCCCATCCCTGGCGCCCATCCAAGCAATGTCCTAGGGGACACTGATGCTGTGCTCAGGCCGCCTGCCCCCGCCCCCCACCGTGGGAGAACTTCAGACGGGGACAGGTGGGAGAGGCAGGTCTCCTCCCACCTGAACAGAAACCCCAGACCAGCCTGGAGGGTGCCCTCTCTGGCACTAGCTACTTGATAGAGAGCAGAAGTGGAGAGGGAGCTTGGTCTCTGGGCTCGGGCAGGGACACTGGCAGCGGGCAAGAGGGGGGATGCCTGTGCACACACTCTGTCTGAAGGGCTCCGCAGGCGGGCGTGCCTGTGAGCGCCATGAGCTTGTGTCAGTGTGTGGGGTGGGCACATGGTGAGGCTCAGCTGTAGCCCCTTCCCCTGCCCACCTTGTGTGTCTTTACAGGTATGCGGCTTCCCAGCATGCCCACTCCCAGGGCCATCCCCTCCCCCACCCCACCGCCAGTCCAAAGTAAACAAGCTGAAGGATCCCCCCCTCCCCCCAGGCCTTCCTGGCAGAGGGGGCTGCTGAGTGGTGCCAGGAATAGCGGCACAACCACAACCACCACCAGGAGCCATGGCCCTAACTGGCTTTCCCCCAGGGGCTCAGACTGGTCCCTTTCAAGATGCAATTTCCTTTTCAGATCAATTTTCCAACCCATTGCTGCCTGGAGGGCCTGTGATGGGGAAATCAGGGCTTCAGGGGCAGGCATAGCACCCCAATCTCTCCTGCTTCCCCTAGGCTCAGTCAGGTCAGTAGGTGGGTCATCTAGGGTAGATGGTCTACAGTGGACTGAAGGCCTTACACCAACTTCCAATTTCAGTTCTCTTGACGGCCAAGGCCCACACTGCACCTCTCTGCCCCCAATTGGGTTGTATCCCCAGGTATTCCTGGACACTCAGGGCCTTGCCCGGCAGGGCTCCAACCCTGGGCACCCCAGAGGTGCACAGCACTCACACCCAAGCCTTTGACCACCCCAGAATGTACATCCAGGCCAACCAACACTCACATTCCAGAACAAGGGTTAACCTAGGTCCAGCCCCTCTCCCAGGCTGGGCCAGATAACATGGTGCCACCCTGATACCTGTGGCAGGGCAAAGTCCCTAGGCCCTAATCAGATGGCACTGTCCAGGGAGGAGACCTTCACAGCCTGGGCTGTCCCCAGGACTCCAGGAGAAGTAGCTCCCAGACTCCCAAGGAGAGGCTCCAGAATAGGCAGGACTGGACCTTGCATCAAGGGGGTAGGGGGCTCTGGTGATCAAGACTCCCACCCAAAGCAGTGTCTCCTATTTGCCCTTTCGGAGGAACCCTCCTGCACACTGGCAGGGTCGAGGTTAGGACCGATCCTAGAAAACACAGGCACAACAAGCTCCTCAGGGGGAGAAAGAAGACCCCGAAGCCCCAGCTATTCTCCCACATCTCACCACCGGGGAGGATATTCGACAGCCCGGACAGTCGCAGATCGGAGGGTGCACCTGCAGGATCCCCTTGGACATAAGCGTCTTCAGACTTTTCCCTGCGAGGAGAGCCGAGGCAGGACCAGTGAGGGAGCCGGGTGGGCACAGGTAGGGCCGGGCACGCGGGCACGCTTCCAGGGCCCTGTCAGGGGCAAGGCCGGGTTTCCTCCTGCCACCAGTGTGAACACCCACCTCTGTCCAACTTCCCGACCCACCACCGGGCCTTGCCGCCCTCCAGGCTCGCGGATGCCTCTGGGATCTGCAGAGCTCAGAAACTCAAGATCCGGGCGAGCGTCCTCCCCTGACGAAGGGCGGTCTCCTCCCCGACCCCTGAGCTCTTCCTCCCGCGCTCCATCTTCTCCAAGCCCGTCCGCGGGAACCGGGAGCTGGACCGAGGAAGGTCCGGCCCAGGAGCAGATGAGCGGAGCCGTCAGGACCCGAGACTGCTCCTCACCTCGCAGCAGGAAGAAGGCGGCCGCTTCTGAACCACCGCTGAACCACCGCTGAGCCCCGAAGTCGACAAGTGCGACTGGGTCCCTAACTTTCTAACTACCCCCAACCCCAGGCCTGGCGCTCACCGCGCCCCCAGCATGCCCGCTCAGGCGCCCGCACGTCGCTTCCTTGGAGCCAGACTCCTGCGGGAGCCCAAGCTGCTGCTCCCAGCCCAGCCGCTGCTCGGCTCCGTGCGCGCCCCCGCCCTGACGCGCGCCCCGGCGGTCCCCACCTGCCTGCGCCACCCCTGCACCTTGCTGTTCGCTCCACCAGCGCGCGTCCGCCCCCGGCCGCACGTGTGCCCCTCTACTCCCGCCAGAACCGGTGGCTCCTGCACCCGGGAGGGGAGTATCCCGCCCAGTCGGCCTCCTGCCTGCTCTCCCGAGTTCCCGTAAACTTCTACTGAGCCTCAAGTCCCAGGAATCCCGCAAAGATATTCCGGGCGTAAGGAGCTTCCGACTCGTGCGCAGCCGGGAGCCCAGGGCACCGCGGCAAGCTCTGAGTGGACGGCGGAGGCCGAGGGCGCTCTGCCCGGGTCCACCAAGGCGACCGTGCTTGGGGTGGGGGTGGGGGGGTGTCCCTGCGGCAGCCCCGGAGTCGCAGCGCCCTCTCTGGGCGGAGATGGAGTCTCCCAGGTGGCAGAGCGAGGGGGGTCCGGACCCACGGGTCCTTGGGGAGCGGAGGGGAGGGACCGTGGCGGCCAGCGCCCCCACGGCGGCCGCACCTTTGTGGCGGATGCTGCGCTTCCAGTCCTTGGCCGTCTCGCGGCCGCTGACGAACTGGAACTCGTTGGGTGTGAGCCACTCGCCGCGGTGGCGGATGGACGGACCCTTGCTGCCCTGGCAGAGTTTGCGCACGTAGAGCAGCGCTCGGTTGGCGCCACACTCCACCTCGATGCACGGCTCGCCGTTGTCCAGCAGCGGCTGGAAATCCGGGGCCGCGGCCGCAGTGGCCGAGAAGCGCTCGAGGGCCAGAGGGTCCCGGGGCAGGTGGAGGTGCGGGGCGGCCTCGTGCAGGCTCAGGTAGGCGCGCGGGGGGCGGAGTGGCGGGGCCAACAGCGCCTCGTAGCCCGCGGTCGCGGCGGGTAGCGAAGCGGCCGGGGGCAGGGCGGACGCGGCGGGAAGTGGCGCCAGGTAGCCAGGCAGCGGCGGCAGTGGCAGCGCGGCCAGGGTCGGGTGGAAGGTGGCCAGAGCCAGGGCGAGGTCTTCGCGGCCCGGGAGTTCCTTCTTGACCGCCGGCATGGCGGGCCAGTGGTCCTGCAGCCTGGCTTTCCGCCGCCGGCGCAACTTGTTCCGGCCTGGGCTGGAGTTGGGTCTTGAGGGCGGGGGCCCGAGAGGCGCCTGGCCGCGCACCCGCCTTCCCCGCTACTGCGCCCCAGATGGGCCACCTCGGATCACTGCCCAGCAGGCTGGCAGGGCCTCGGCTGCCTGAGACATGGTGCGGCCGGAGCTGCTATCGATCCCCTATCGACCTGCCGAGCGCCGCAGCTCCAGGGCCCTGGGGCTCCTTGGGGCGCCGGGCCACCTGCGCCCGCGCCCCCTACGGCGTCCCCGCGCCCGGCTCGCTGGTGAGCCCGCTGGGTCGAGCTGGGCAGTGGAGTCGAGGAGCCTCGCCCCGCCCCGCCCGAGGGTCTCAGACCCCCGCCCCGCCCCGCTGCCCCAGCCGCGCACCCGCGTACTCCAGCGCGCGCCCGCCCGGCGGGGACTTGGGAGACTCGCGCCGCCGCCGCCGCCGCCGCCGCCGCCGCCACAACTTGGCCCATTTAAACGGCCCCGGCGCGGCGGGCGGGCGGGCGGCACGGGCTCCAGCAGGGGATGCGTGACGGTCGACTGGGCTCACGCGGGGCGCCGCGGGGGCGACGGGGGCGACGCGACCCGGCTGCACCCCTGCCCTATTCCCGAGTGGGTGAGAATAGGAGGAAAGGAGACGGGGGTGGGGTGGGTATCGGGGGCGGATGCCAGCGAGACTCAGCTGACGGTTCTGTTGCTGAGGGAGTCACTGTTTGGGCGCCCCAGCTGGAGGCCCGGACTCCACGTGGGGTGGGGGCGGGCTCCTGGCTAAGGAGTTGATCTGGGATGGAATTGCACAGCTTGCCTGGCGGGTGTGTGTGAGCCAGCAGCTCTGGGTAGGTGGTGGGTATCAGTGGGGAGGGCGTGGGTGGTCTCCTCTGCCTCTACAGGGTGTGAAGCTGTGGGTTTGTGGTGGCTGGCCTCAGCAAATGTGTTGGTGAGGGTTCCTGGTCTGCGACTAACAACATAACAATTCCATCGATTATTGCCAACTTACCATGCACTCCATACACCTTAATTCACTTGATCACCCCAATATGAGTTTTCCCTTATTATCCCCATTTTATAGACAAAGAAGGTGAGAAGCAAAGAGGTCAAGGAAACTGTTCTGATGTCACACAGCTGTTTCAAATTCAGGCAATCTGACTCCAGGACAGACAGTATCTGAGCCACGATGTGGGACAAGAAAGTGGGCTAGACCCGATCTCGGTGAGGGTGGGGGGTGTGGGGGGAGGAGGGGCAGCTGCATGTGGGATTGTGCACTTGAGCATATTTCTGTTCCCTACCATGTGCAGGTCTGGAGAAGAGGGACCTCTGCATCCACGTACACCTCTGTGCCTTAGGGGAGCAGGTCAACTTTGGCTTAGGCCTGGAATGAGGGTGGCTTGTCCCCTGGTGATCAACCCATACCTCCTTGCACGTTGGCATGTCAGCTTGCAGTGGGATAATTAGGAAGAGAAACGAGAAACTTGGTAGTATTGATAATAGCTGGTAAGAGCCTTACCTTTCTCTAGTGTGTCATTTTGGACCAGATAGAAAGTAGCCTCAGATCCCAACCCAGTTCCCAGACCTCTGCCCCTGCCCTTCTGAGGTGCGCCTGGCAGGGCACTCATGTGGGCATCTTCCTGGCCAGGCTCTAGGGGCTGAGTAGGATCACAGGGCTGTTGGCACCTTCTGCAAGGGAGGGGCTGGGAGAGAGGGCACACTCTACCCCACCCACCTCCTACCACACGCCAGCACCAGCTGGGAATGTAGCTGATCGTTGGGGAACACTCTCCTTCCCTTTGCTGCCTACCTCGTCTTCAGCTAAGGTACCTGCCAGCTCCAAGACCAACCTGGGGAGCGAAGTCCGGGCTCAGACCAGGAATGTGTCTGCAAACCTCTGCCCCTCTATTCCTTGTACATCTGTCTGTGGGGGTTTAAGGGGCCAAGTGAGAATGTGGGTGTGAATGTCAGTAGCTCCCCCTTTACTTTACCACCCTCGGCCCCGTTGCTCTCTCTTTAGCCTGGACACCTGTGCATATCTGACCGCAGGAGTGGTAGCTCGGGAGTTGCCCCCTACACCCACCCTTTGTGGCCCATGTCTTGCTTTCAGGTGTGATGCTTCCATGTCTAATGGATGCAGGAGACTGTCCCTGCCTGAGAGCCAGGGCCCACGGCGGAGCCATCCTGTCAGTCGGTTGTCATGGCTGGGTGTGGGGAGGCTGTCAGGGCTCAGTCAGAAGCCAGGTGGGATGGGCCTGTGCGCCCGCTGTCTTCCACAGCCCTCACCCTGCTGCAACTCCACCCAGCTCTTCTAATGTTTGCCTGCATCTGTCCACTGAGCCTCAGGCCTCCTAACCCCTGACCTTCATACTGTGGTCTGGGGAGGGAAGACTTGTGGAGCATATCTCGAGCTCTGAGAAGATACCAGGCAGCTGTCAGGCCAGGCCTCTCCTGTTTGGAGCTTGAGGAGGGCCTCCCAACTCGTCTGCAGGACCACCCCTTACTCACCTCTGGCCTCTTCCATCACACACCGGCCCACAATGGTTAAAGAGTGGCATGGGCGGCCCCAACTCTGGCTTTCAGGGGAGGTGTCCAGCTGACAAGGTGTGGTGTCTGACCTAGCTCACCCAGCCTAACCTCCATGCCACCATCTGGTTCCACCCATCTCTGGGGGACCAGGGACCCCTCCTGAAAAGACCCTGACTGGGTCCAAAGCTCCCTGCAGGATCCCCTCTCCTCCAAGGCCACTCCCTGACTCCAAGGAGACTCTCTTCCAAGGGCTGCCCAGGGCCTTGGCTGATCAGGACAGTTCACCTCGACCCCACTTGTTTCCCTCGTTCTTTGGAAATACGGGGCTACAGGGCTCAGAGTCACTTTACCGCGGGGACCAGGCATCCTCACCCCTGGACATCATATCTCTCCCACTTACTCCAGCTTGTCCACTTGTGTCCTGGTCTGGCACCTGGGCCCACACATTCCTCTGCACGTCTCACACTGGAGCCAGAGGCCAGAGAGACAGAATTTTGGCGCTAGAATCGCCTGCCTCGCCTTCAGGTCTGGCCGCACCCCCGGAGAACGCAGGTGGGGTCGGTGGCCACAGCCCCTCCTCTGTTCTGCAGAGGTCCCGCCCCCGCCTGCCTGCTGGGCCTCAGCTGCTCCATCGCTGCTCGTGGTACCCCTCGCTCGGGGCCCTCCGCCGCTGCTGCCGCCGCCAGGGAGGGAAAGGGGGTCATAAATAACCCGCGGGGCGGCGCGGGCCTGCGGTACAGACGGTGACCCGAGACGTCCCCGGGGAGCGCGGGGGCGGCCCGCAGACCCTGCTGCCCCCAACCCAGGCTCGGCCAGCCTTGACCACCCCCTCTGGCGCTGCCTGGCGCTGTTCACTGTTGGCGCTCCTGCCAGAGCCCTCCCTCCCATCATGGAGTGCCTGCCTGCCCCCTCTCCAGACCGCCCCCTTAGAGCCCCCTTATCACCCATTCCTTCATCAATCAATCATTTATTGAGCACCAGATGTGGTGAAACCCCAGGAAGAGAGACCCAGAGGTGAGACTGGGAGAAGAGAATGCTGCAGAGGAAAACAGTGTGTCTCTGAGAGCACAGGTGCAGAGCCACGCCTGCCCCCTCCCCCTCCGTTTTCCTGTGCTCACCCAGGTGACTGAGGGGGTGGGAGAGCAGGCCCAGACCTGCCCAGACACGGGAAGGTATGCAGGGACTGACAATAGGGGCCCCACAGGTGGGCACAGCTGACACTGAGCTGTGAGGAGGAAGCACAGACATCCATGTTCCCATACAGGCACCCACAGTGACCAACAGATGCACGCATTCTCAAAAGCACACAGACAATAGCCCACACGAACTCACACCCATATGCATGCACAGCAGCTCCCAAAGTTGCTCACACAGGACAGGTGCACGCACAGATGCTGACATTCTCACCACTAACATGCAGAGTATGTGCTAACTTACACAACAGCCAAGACGGAAGATACCACCAAGACCTGTGGGCAAAACACACACAGACACACAGGCCTGCAGCGTGAGTGCCAGATGGATACAGTCGTCATGCCCAAGACAGCTTGTCTGGTGCGAGGGTCTGGTTTGCAGCACTGTTCCACCAGGAAGGGTTAACCTGGGAGGTCAGAGGTTAGTGGCAAATCACCTGGGGCTCCTTCAGACACCTCTGCAAGTGTGGTCAGAGCGGAATATGTCTGTTCCTGTCTCCAGGTCAGACACGGGGGGTGGGGGGGCTGTCCTGCTGGGACACATGCCTTGCCTTTGGCCAGCCGTGAGCTGAGTGCAGCTCATGCCATCTCTCTCTTAGGAAAGGAGAGGGTGTTTCTGAGGTTAGTCTGTCCACTGACTTTAACTTATGCCATTTAAAGAAGCAAAGAATTAGGGCCTGGGTACTCAGACTTGGGGCACCCACAGACTACACACTATCAGTCACATGTACCGTGATATCCACCTGCCACAGGACACATGCTGGCATATGCACACCTTTCTGATGCGAGCCCAGTGACATGCATGTGCCCGACACACCACGGGGTGCACCGTACGCTGGTGCCCTCACAGAGGACACTGCTGTCTGGCGATACGGGTGGGATCATTGGCCACCGCTGGCTCCGCAGGCCTGGTCCCTTCTCAAGGGGCATGGAAACAGCTGCTCGCTGGCATCACTGGGGGCAGGGAGCGGGCCCTACCTCAGGGCAGCCTGCTTGGTGCAGGGCCCCACCTGGGGCCTGGGCTGTGCTGGGGTAGGCTGATGTGGGCAGGAGAGAAAGCAGACCCTGCCGTGGCCTGAGACTTGTGTCCTCCTGGCCAGCCACTGGGTGACACAGCCCTCTCTGCCCTTATTGGGACCTTGGTTTTCCCATCTGAAAATGAGAGAGCAGCTCAAAATCTGTGGGATCCTCTTTGGCTTGGAGCAGAGCAGTCAGGGCGAAGTGTGGCTGCAAGCGCCCTGGCCAGCACAATGAGACAGGCATGCATGCCCCACCTGCTTCCTCTATAAACATGCCCAGAGTGCAGGAGCTGGGGGCTCCTCCGAGAGTAGGGCCACGCCGAGGGAAGAAATAGAATCCTCCAGGGCTCCTTGAGACACCAGGCTGTGCTGTCCTCAGCCACAGGGCACTCGTCAGGTCCCCTGGGGCTGTAGGAGTGAGTATTAGGGAGGGGTGGGCTCAGGTGGGCTCTCTGCCAGGCTTTGCTAGGTGGAAGTTGAAGAAGAGGGGACATCCAGGCAGGGACCCTCGAGGCAGAGAGAAGCTGGCATTGAGGTGCCAGTTGCGGGAGGGCTGAGGAGGGGTGGTGGAAGTCACTGCCCTCAGGCCCAGATCTGAGAGGCTCCCAGGTTACACAAGGAGTCCAGACTGGCCCCGAAGTGACTGTTTATATGTCAGCCTTCCTGCTGAATATGAGCTCCCTGCAAGCAGGACTTTGGGCTGTTCTCTGATGCACCCATGTGTCAGTGTTTGAGGATTGTACATGGGGCCATCCCAGTGTGGCCCACCGTCAGGCCAGCTTGGTCTCCCCAGCAGGGGGCAGCTCCACCCCTGCTCACCTCTTCTCCCAGCACCTGCCCACTGGGCTTCTGCCCAGGCAGGACTTTGAATACCCTCCCGTCCGCAGAAGCATTTCAAGAAGTTGGCCACAGACATCCTCTTCACCAGAGATTTCGGTGCCTGCTGGTGACGTGGGGGTGGCACAGGGGCCCCGTGGTGGGTCCCATGCAGCCGGAGCAGCCAGGCTTGCACCTGCTCCTGTGTGAAGGAGCAGACGCAGACCCGTGGAAGGGTCTCAGAGATACTGCACCCCAAGTGCAGGCTGTGACTGCTTGAGACCTCCTGAGCCCTGTCCCATGTTCCTCCCATGAAGGGCCATCTGTGTGGCACATGGAGGGGTCACAGGCATTTTGTTCTCTGGGGCCTTAGAGGGCAGAACTCAGCACAGGGGAAGCAGACTGAAATCTCCAAATAAAGAAAAACAGCCAGTTACTAGAAACGGCCTCCACTCTGTCCTAGGTAATGAGCTCCTTGTTTAGAACCAGCCCTGGAGAGCCTGACAGAGATGGTGGGGGTGCAGCAGCCCAGGTGCAGGTCCCAGCACACAGGTAGAGCCCATCACATGGACACTTGCCTTTGCCCCAGTGTGGCCCGGGTTTCCGTAGCACGTGACAGGGAATGGCAACTTGCTCAGGGGCACACAACGCAGTGGGAACATGCACACGGGTGCACGACATGGGTCACAGAACCACCCCCCCACCTCTGCACACACCCCACTTACCTCCTCTAGTTGCTGTCTAGGGTGTCTCGAAGCCAATAAGTGAGACCAGGGGTATTGAGGAGCCTCACGTAAACCCCAGTTGCTCTGGGTTCCTGTCCATTTTTCTTTATTTAATGAAACTTGCACCTCAGCAGAATTCACGGGGTTCCACTTTACAGTTAGCTGTATATTTTAGGATCTCTTCCACCTGTGCCCCAGCAGGATTGCAGCTCTGCATCTGCCTGCACCAGGAGGAGGCCGGATGGTCTGAGTTTCCCTCATGCACCATCCCACTGTCAGGGCAACTGGAGGTCCAACAATCACTGTGTCAGCATTGATTTGTCTGTCAGGGATTTTCAGAAGTAGAGAGCTGAGGTGGACAATGAGTTTACTGTTTCCCTTCACATCTCTGGCCCAAGCTGGCTGTCTGAGGTCATAGACTTAGCCTGACCCCGTCCAAGGCCAAGTTCTGGGTGCCCATTGCTAATGGGCCCATTTCTCCAGGGCAGGTTGAGTCAGTGGCATCCTTTGGGCTGCTCTCTCTGGGTGTGGCCTGCTGAGCCTTCCATGAGGCTTCTCATGGACGTCTTCTGTGCTGATGTCTGGGGTGGGGGCGCAATGGGCGACCCTAGGATGCGCAAGCCCCTGGGGTTATGCATGGTTCCCCAGGTTTGGCCCCAGAAGTGGGTGGGGCAATGGGCCCAGCCTGGTACTAGCTGAGCAGAGCCCATGTGTAGGGGCCAGACTAGACCTACCACGGCCAGGGGAGGGCAGCAACTCCAGGTCTCTGTCTGAGGACAGGACCTGACGCTTTTCCCAGGGCTTTTTAACAAAGTCCCAGGTTGGCCCTGGGGGCTTCCCACCTGCAGACTGGGGAACTGGGCAGACTGCTTGGAGGCCACTGAGAAGTGGGAGGAGAAAGGCAGTGGGCAGGACTGGGGTTAGTCTGAGGCATTTTCACCTCTGCATAGAGGAGTGTAGGCATCTCCAAATGTGAGGGCCTTGCTCCCTGCCAGGTCAGAGGGGCCTGACCACTGACGCTCCTGTGTGCAAGCAGGTGTTCTTGACGAGACGCGAGAGTTTGCCCCATGTCAGCAGTTGGGTAACTTTGTGTCTGAAGTCCAGTGGGTACACATGGGCTGTTGAGACCCTGAGGCCTCAGAGCTGTGACAGGTGATTCTAAACTGGGAAAGGGCTAAGCTAGGACTTGGGCTGGGTCAGCCCATCTTCCAGCGGGAACGTGGCCTTCAGCACACTTGTCAGCTTCTGGTTGATGCTCGTGTTCTGTTTCAGTGGTTCTATCCCACTCTGGCCTCAACACGTTGGGATTTTGCGTAGTGCTTCCACTTGGTGACTTGTGTGTTTGATGAGCCCCACTTGTGGGCACGTGCCCTGGGACCCTCTTCTCAGATCAGCATCCCATTCACTCACTTCTCAGTCCTTCCTTCAGGACCCTCCACCTCGCCCACCCCTCAGACATAGGCCGGCTGTGTGGGTGAGTGGATGAAGGAAGGACGGGTCAAGGGGTGAGTGGTGGCTTCCACCCCAGGCACTCTTCTCTTCCCTATGAACTTCTGTGGTTTCCTTTGCCAATTATGACCCCCAAATCTAGCTTCAGTCCAGACACCAAAGAGTCTAAAATTAGCTGTATGTGTCCACTTCATGGTCTCTGGAGCTCCTTTCCCACTACTGTGTTAGCACCGCTCGGCTTCTCGTCACCCAGAGACTACCCTGACCCTAACCCAGAGACTACCCTAACCCTAACCAAGCAGCAAGCCTCATCTGTGATTCTTCCTAGATCCACTCCCTCCGGGTGACCTGCCCGGCCCCTCTCACTTGTCATTACTTCTGTGACACCCCCAGACTCTGCCTCTGCTTGCCCGGCGCCTGGCCGTCTTGCTCTCTGGGCTGCCCGGGGAGCAGCCCAGGGTGCCTGCCCTCTAGGCCCTGCCTCTGCTCCAGGGCCCGGGTTTCAGTCTCTGTCCTCCCTCAGTGTCTGAGCACAGCTGAGTGGTTGCCTATGCCCAGGAGCCCCCCTCCCTGTATCACTGTTCTGCAGCCAACCAGGGCCCCATTACGACTTGTGCACAATCTTTTGTCTTTTTGTCTCCCCTCCATTAAAGGCTAATATAGTCCATACTAGATTCAGTGTTTTTTTTTTTTTTTAACATTTTTTATTGAGTTATAGTCATTTTACAATGTTGTGTCAATAGATTCAGTGTTTAATATTCATTATTATTATATTCTTTTTCCCTTTTCCCTTTAAAGGAAGTAAAAATGTGACTATTTTTGTGGTCCTTAAAATCCCAGGGGTCCAGGAGCTGCGCCTGCTGTGCCTGGTGGTGACATCGGCCGTGCTGCCACCTGATCATCTTCAAGACTCACAGCAGCACCCCCCCCCCCCAGGAAGCCTCCCAGGACCACTTTCCTCTCCTGTTAGGGCCCTGCTGTGTGCCCCAAACACCAACATATACCCCAGTCCCACAGGTTTCCTTTTATGCTGCCATGGTCCTGGGCAGGTGAAGGCTCTGAGGTGCTCCAGCCGGACTGAATTCAGAGTGTTTGAGGAACAGGGTGCTGGTGGCTCAGGAGGGCCAGGTGGAGCCCCCTCGGGGGTGCTGATTTGGGTGCCTTCACTGAGAGGTGATGCGGGCAGGCTGGTCCAGAAGCTGGACTGGAAGTTTGGGGAGCAGGGGAAGGGAATGTTGACAGAGACTGAGTTTTTGAAGAAAGACCTGGCCTCCAGAGAGGGGCAAGCAAGGGCAGCAGACACCATCCCCCAGTGCCGGGTGGGCAGCAGGAACGCAGACCCAGCGTGGCCCTAGTAGCTGCCAAGGCCTCCCCATGTCAGTCTCTGGGGACCCTGGTGGGGATGTGTCTGCATCTGCAAGCAGAGCTGGGCCAAGCCACCACACCTCTGGGGCAGGGGCCTGAGCTCCCTCCCGCAGCGCTGCCTCCTCCAGTGCCTCGGCCGCCAGCGTTCCTAGGCAGGTCCAGCTGCCTCTGTAACCCCTGGCCCCACTCTGGCTCTGGCCAGGCTCCCAGAGGTCCACCACGGAGGGAGTGGCACACCCAGACATGCCTGGGTACACATGGTGTCTTCATCGTGACCTTCCAGTGCCCAGCCTGGGGGCCCAGCAATGGCTGTTCACTCTGGTGCCATGGGAGTGGGGGTCCAGGGGGTGCCCAGGTACCTGGGGCCTGCTCATGACAACTGGAGAGCCCTCTGAACAGCACAGGGAGGATTCCAGAGCAGACACCTCCCTCCCCTACCCCACCCCCACTGCCTGCAGCACTGAGGCCAAGACTCATAAAACACCCACCTCACAGGAGACAGCTTTATCTTGTTGATCGGAAGTCTGCCAGCCCAATTTATGATGGAACATAAGCTCTCCAAATCTGAATTTATGCGCTGTAGTATAACAGAGGTCAATGAGATTAGAAGTGGGCTCATGAGAGGACCATAGGCAGCTCCCGTCCTCAGTGCTGCCACAGAAAACCTCGCCGCCCCTGGGCCCAGCAGCAGGACAAGAAAAGAGAGGGCAGGGGAGAGACCAGCCCTGTGAGCCTGCCATGAGAAGGGGAAGAGGACAGGAGGTATGCAGGAGAGGCAGATGGAGTGGGGCACAGGGCAGGGCCAGAGGCTGGCCCAGGCCGGCCCTGGATGGGCCGGCCTGGACCATCATGGTGATGGGGTGAGTGCCTGCAGACAAGGAGGAGGACAGGGAGGGAGCAGAGGGTTTTCCTCAGGGACGAGGGAGCTTTCTCCCACCTCTACGTCCCTGTAGAACAGGCAGGAGATGGCCCTGAGGTTGGTTGAAGGACAAAGTTCTGATCCTGGCCCGGGATCCACTGTCTGATGAGGTTGTGGAGGTGCACTTCCACTCAGGTCTTGCAGCTCAGGCCCATCTCCCCGCCCCCCTCTCCAACCCTTTCTGTCTTCAGTACCTCCTTGGCATCCTGGGTGAGGGTGAGGGAGGGGTGCGTTCTGTCCAGGTGGGGGCCTGGGCACTGGCCAGCTTGAGGCTGGCTTTCTGAGCTCAGGCTAGACCCTGACTTCAGAATTTATACAAATAAACGAAATGAAAAGTGCTGGCAACCCTGATCTGATTATAGAGTCATTCATTCTCTGGTCGTTAATAATTTGTGCAATAAAGGATTGCGGCCGCTTGAGTGAGGAGGAGGCGGTGGCCCAGCCTTCCCTCGGCGCCGGGGCTGCGAGAGCTGGAAACATAAATTATTAGTTTCTTATCGCTCAGCCTGCCATCGCTCATGCTGCCAGGGGCCTGGCAGGAGCCGGCAGCCGTCTTGCCGCCTGCCTGGGCCTGGCTCTCAGCTGCTGCTTGTTGTGGAGACTCTGGTGGGGGAGCCCTCATCATCCTTTCTCTAGCCCCTCAGTGGCAGGATCCCCGGAGACTCGGTGCCAAGGCTGACTCTGAGCGGGAGGAGCTGTGGGGCTTTAGCTCTCGTGCTCTGAGCCTCAGACCTGCTCTCTCTGCAAGCAAAGCCCGGGCACTGGAGCATGGTGAAGCAGCCCCCCATGCCTGGCCCAATGGCATTTGCTCAGTAAGGGCAGTGGTCATCGTCATCGAACACAGCAGGGGCCCACCCCACACACCACCTCCTGCCCAACCCCTGGCCAGGCGGAAGTAAAAGTCAGCGTCTGGGTTTGGGTCACCTCTTCCAGGTGTTTCTGTGCCTTCCTGGGTGGAGCTCAGAGCAAGCACCTGTATCTGAGTGTGCATCCTTGCAGGCATGGCATTCACTCCCTGGCCCACTGTGACTTCCTGTGTCCAGCACCGGACTCCTGGTCAGGCAGGCATGCATCGAGCAGTCTAGACATGGGGTTAGTGCTGACTGAGGTGTCCAGTGTCTGAGCCGAAACAGAGAGGGGTCGGGTCGGGGTGGCGGGGGGCGCATGTGCTGTGCCCCTGGGCTGGGCATCTGCGCCCCCAGGTGGAGCTGTTGATGGTGTGCAGAGGTGGGGCTGAACGCAGAGGCCCCAGACCCCAGAGTGCTCCAGCCCAAGTGGTGATTCAGGCAATTACAGTAATTACAGAATGATAGAAATGAGCACCCTCGGGCTGGGTTCCCACCCCCAAGCTGGGAAGGCTGAGGCTGAGGCAAGGGCGGGAAGCTGGGCTGCTGGGCTCCAGACTCCAGATGTCCTGGACTGGAGGAAGTGGCAGGACAGGGCCTGGGCGCTGACATTATCTCCTGCCAGCTGATGTTGCTGGACCCGAGCTCTGATGTGCCTCCCTGTCTTGGCTTGCTTCCTAGGGAACTGGGGCTACCCTAAGCCTACCTTGAACCTGCCAGGTTGGCAAGACCTGGTGGTCAGGGGTGTGCGGCATGGTGTCTGAGGCTTCATGCCCAGGGCGCTGTGCCCACCACTTGCTGGCAGCGTGGCCACGGGAGGACCTTGCACCTCTCTGAGCCCCAGTCTGTAAAAAGGGTATAAAAATTAAACACAAGTATGTGTTTTGAGCACCTATTGTGTGCCAGGCACCCCAGGTCTGTGTGGGATGGGATGTGTGTGCTGAGCAGCTCCACAGGGTCTGGCTCTGAGCCCACACCCACCGTGCAGAGATCTTACTCCGTTCGTGTCCAGGCTTTCCTCCTTCTTCCCATGACTGACTCCTTCTTAGCAGCCTCCATTTTTGCTCCAGATGCATTCAGTCTGTCCTCTGGCGTCTCTGACACCTGGGTACAGTTGTAGCAAACGCTTTCGTGTCCTGGTGCGCTCATCCTTTCATCCAATCATTTCTGGGTGAGCATCAACTGATTGGTTTTCCTTTTCATTTTGGGTCATGTTCTCCTGTCTCTGTGCAGGCCTGGTGGTTTTTGCTTGGGTGACCAGAACTGTGGGTTTTACTGGGAGATGTACATTTTCATAAACATCCTTGCACTTTGCTCTGGACGTCAGAAGTCACCTGGCAGCAGTGTGGTCCCTTTAGTTCTTACGTTTAAGCTTTGCTGGGAAGAACCAGAGGAGCCTTTAGTCTTGAGCCAATTTTGTCCCACCTTACTGTGGCAAGACCCACTTGGTAGTCTGCCCCAGTTTAAGATCTTCTGGCCTGGCTGTTGGAACGAGCACTGTCACAGGCCTGTGTGCGCTCGGGACCGGACTCCCCTGTCCTCCCGGTGGTTCTCTCCCGGCCTCCAGCACGTTCCTCATACCACGCGCTGATCCCTGCTCTGCAGACTCTGTGGCTCTCTCCTCTCTGGTGCTCCGTCCTGCAAACTCTTGCTGCCTGGGCTTCCTGGGACTCCCAGCTCCGTGTCTGCCCTCCGGGGAACCCCTGAACCCGCCTGGGTCCTCTGCTGGCAGCTGCAGCTGGAAGCTCTGGAGGCAGTGTCTGGTGGTCACAGGGGCTCACCACCATTGTTCCTGCCTCTCGGGGCTCCCCATCCTTCAACATCTGATGTGTCTCAACGGCCATTGTTTCCTGTATTTTATCTGGTGTTTGAGTTATTTCTGGCAGGAGGGTAAGTCTGGCTGCTCTGTCTTGCAGAGCGCCTGTCCGATGAGTTCACAAGGTGCTCCATACCATAAAGGTGCCATAAAGGAGGCTCTTGGCAGGTGTTTTCCAAGTGTGCCTGGACTCCATGGTCCATACAACCTGAGGCACAGCAGACTCTTGGCCCCATCACTTGCCAATCCACTGCAGCCTGGTAAAGGTTGGGACATCCTGAACTCCATCCCAGGGAAGAGGCATCAGAGGGGGCTCCACGGTCATAGACTGGCCTCTGTTGGCCACTTCCACCTCCAGGCCCTCAGGCCAATCCCTGCCGCCCAGGGCAGCTGGTGGCTTTCTGAGGGGGGCAAGGAGGACATGGAGAGAGTGGGTCCCAGCATGTTAACTGTGAAGGGCACCCCATGCCTGGAGCAGCAAGAGCTGGAAGAGGAGACTGAGTCCACTCCTGGGAAAGCCCAGTGAGCCCTGGACCAGGGTTCCATCCCTCAGCGGGGAAGCCTTCGTCACCAGGGCCCCAGTGACAGGATGATGTCACTGGGAGAGGAAATTTTATCTTGAAAAATGCCTGCCTTTGCCTAGCTACCTCGACATGCACTCTGTAGGCTGAATGAGCAGCATGCTTGATCATAAACACACAACCAGTGCCACACATGAGACATAGGTAGGGCTGGCAGCATCTGCTTTGGCTTGGAGTAGACACTGTCCAAAACAGAGGTGGGTTCAGATCTTGGTCTGTCACTGCCCATGGGCTCCAAGGACAGAGTGGTGCTGACATGGAGAGCTCAGGGAGAATTCTCTAGGGCTGTCCCTCTTACCAAAGGAGCAGTCTGGGGTATGATACCCAAAGGAAGCAGACGTTTGACCTCCAGGCAGACTGGGGCCTGGGCTCCCAGCTCTGCAGATGGATGGGCAGGTGGTGTCAGAAACGGGGTGTTCCAGAGCAGGGTGGAGGGGAAGTGAGGGTATCATTCACATGAGTCTTGGTCTTGACCTGGACAGCCTTCCTAGGCTCCTGCTGCTACTCCGCTGGCCTTTCCTGTGCTGCCTGGAGCCTTCGACCTGTCATTTCCCGACTCATTAACTCCATGGCTCCGTTGCCAGCAGGGTAAGCACAGAGTTATCATTTCTTCCTGATTTGGTCAACTAGCACTGAGTCTGCCTCTGTGCCAGGCACCGTGTTGCATGTCCAGGGACAAAGGTGAGTGGTTCACTTCCTACCTGGTGTGGGAGTCAGAGAAGGAAGCTCCAATCCTCCTCCTTGAGCAGGCAGACCCACCAGTCAAAGCCTTCCCCCGCCCCACACTAGGTCCAGCCCAGGAGATGCTGGACCACTCACATTCCAGAACAGCACTTTGACACCAGTCCCCTCAGCCTAATCCGACTCATCTTTGGATGCTGATTTCAAACACCACTTCCTCCATGAAGCTTCCCGGATCTCCCGTCAGATGAGTACATTGTCCCTTGAGCTTGTGAGCACACATCCCTGCAAGTGTCTTCTGAGTGTGCTTGGACCCAGGCCCTGGCTTGCATAGGAATTCAATATTCCTACCTGAACTGTGAGCCTCAGAGGGGTCTCATCTCTGTTCTGGGGTGAGCTGGCACTCAGGAGGCCTTGGAAACGTGTGTCACAACTGACTCAGCCTTTCACAAGCATAATCTTAGGTGCCTTTAGAGCAACCTATGAGGTAGATGCTCTTTTTGCTTCCTTTTACAGGTGACAGCTGGAAGGTGGCAGAGCAGCTTTGAGGCCCCATCCTCTGGACCTCTGGGCTTTAGTCAAACAGGCCCACGGCTGCTCTGGGCCAAGGCCTGCTCTTGAGCGTATCACTTTGATTATTAATTAACTCCTTAGTCATCTAAAAGCAGAAGAAAGCAGAGGTCCAGAGGAGCCATGGGAGGTCATCTTGCTGTCTGGGGCTGGTGCTGAGAGTTGTCTGACCTCTGGATACCTAGAGGTCTGGAGGCTCCCGTTTGGAGGACCAGGGGCTCATCGGACACCTGAAGCTGCTGGAGGATGCCGTGCCCGGTCATTTTGCCTGTAAGCCCATGAGCTGTCTGCTTGTCTCTGTCGGCACCAGGCTGGGCTCCTGTCTGCCCTAGCACCCCACTTTGTGGCTCACCCCACTTTTCTGACTTATCCAGCAGCTTCCCCTGGGATGCAGTCTCTCTGCTCTGTGGCCTGGTTCAGCACCCACCTGGCCACCATGCCCAGACTCCGAATCCCCACTTGTCTCCCTCCAAGGCTCAGCCCCTAGCCCACCTCAACACTCTGCAGGGCTGACAGGCTGGGTTAATGCACACACACACACACACAGAATCACATACACATGTCTTTTTACCAAAAAGAATGCATTTCAGGACACAAATTCACTAACTTGGCCCTCTCCAGGCTGTGTGTTAACAGAGAGACACAGTTTACCTGGGTTTCCCTCATCCAGGCCCAGAAACTCTGAATGGGCATCCCCACCCCCATCCAGTGTGGTCGCCTCTGGGCTGATTTCATTTATCACTGGCTGAGGATGAGTAATTTTATCTTGAAACACAGTTCAGGGTGATAGATGAGGGAACGGGGAAGGAGATTCCTGCCCTTTATAAAGGGAGGGCATCCTAGGAGGGGGATGAGGTGGGAGGAGCCACAGAGAGGGGTGGTGGGCAAGGCCAGGGTGGGAGTAGGGGTGGATGAGGCAGAGGACACAGACCAGGCCAGGCCCCACGCAGGAACCCAAGCAGGAAGCAGACGTGTACTCCCAAAATTCTGCTCAGGGCCGAGGTCTAGAGGGTCCCACATGAAGAGGGGCAGGGGTGCTGCTCCAATGTCCAGACTAGAAGGAAAGTGGAGAACTTTTCTCTGAAGACAGCCACAGTCCTTTCTAGGGTGAATTGATACCTGTTTCAGCAGCGCTCATCTTACCAGCAAGAGCAGAATCTATGCTTTTCAAAATGACAACCAAGACTTAACCAACAATTGGAGGCCACAGTTTCAGATTTTCTGGAGCCTCTTCCAGGTGCTCCAGTTAGGACTCCAGTGTAAACAGCTGCCAATGGGCGTGGGTTGGGGTACTGGCCTGCCTATCCACTACCAAGGCCCCCGACCACACTGGGGTGGCTGAGGGCTGGGCAGGAGGGTGCTGTCAGGCACACGGTGCCCAGGGAGCAAGTTCACCCCAGTCTGTTAAGGGAGCAGGTGAGAGCTTCTAAATCCAGCCTCCCTCAGGTAAGGTCAGCCAAAACCATCAGCTGAAGTGCGGCTCCCTCCGCCAGCTCCATGGGACAGGCAGGTTGCCGCAAGGCTGGATATCAGGACAGACAGATTCAGCCCTGCAGCGGGGCAGAGGCGCTGCCTGGCTGGTGGGCACGGTCCCTAATGCACGACATGCGTGGGAGGCGCTGGCCAGCAACGCTGTCACTGCGGTTGACAAGCCCCGAGAGAAACATTCCCCGCTGCCCCCTAGTCGGGGGTGGGGGCAGAGGACTGCGGGCGGGGGGGTGGGGGTGAGGGGCGGGCGCGGGAGCAGAGGTGTCCCCAGGCAGCCGGCGGCGAGTCCCCGGAGGCCGCCGCCGGCGGCGTAGCGGAGGCGCCAGGCTCGTCCGTCCGGGAAGTCTGGGCGGCAGTCGGCCCGCAGCTGCCCCCGGGTCCTGAGCCCGAGCCAATCGCGGCGACGCGCCGGCGGCTCCCTCCACCCGCCCCCACCCGCCCCCACCCGCCCCGCCGACCGCGCGGCTTAACCCTTCCGTCCCCGGCCTTCTCGCCTGGCGCGCAGGTGCCAGGCGACTCAGCTGGACGCTGGCGCCCAGCCAGGGCGATCTGGGGTTGAGTTTGGACCGCAGAGCCTGGGTGTCCTCGGTTCTGCTTACAGGGCCCAGGCAGAGAACCGGGTGGGCAGCCCCAGGAGCTGCAGGTACCGACTGGCGGCTGGGCCCTTCCTGGTCACTGAGGAAACCACCCCTCCTTACCTCAGTCCCACACTCCATCCACGCTGCCCCGCCTCGGCCCCACACCCACCCACCAGATTCTCGGCAACCACATATCTCTGCCCTTCTGCCCGTCGTCTCAACATCACGGGGATGACAATAATGACATACCAACAACAACGACCATTTCTCTGTATTATTAGTGTGCCAGGCATTGCGCTGTTCATGCAAGTCCTGAAGCTGACAATCTCTGTGCTGCCCCAGGGTGCAGATGAGGACTGGAGGCCCAGAGAGGCGAAGGACTTGGCCACATGCCCCAAGAAGGACTGAGCAGGGTCCTGCCTCCAGCTTCAGGACCAATACTCCCTCCATCCCCACCTGTACCTTCCCTCCTCCACCCACGCTGTATCTTCAGATTCTTCTTCCTTCGTAGCTGGTTCCCTCCAGCCCCGCAACCTCACGCCAGCATTGCAACACCCAAACCTTTCCTTTCAGCCACACCTTGTCTCTTCTCTGCTTCAGCCAACCTTCTGAAGAATGTCTGCGGGGACTAGCTGTCTCCCCTTGCTCTGTAACCGTCACACTCCAGCTCCTGCCCTTGCAGGCCAGGAAACTGCTTTGTCTGGTGTTGCCAGGACTCCACCCCACCCCTCCCTGCAGCCCAGGTTGTAAGCCACACTCGCCTCCAGTGCCCCGCTCTCTTTTGCACTCCCGTCTGCATCCCTTTTTGTTCTACACCTGCTGCCAGGCAGCTGTGACAGCCTCCTGTCCTGCTGAGCAGCCTTTATTGGGCGTCTGCTGTGTGCAGAGCTCTGCTTGGTGCTGGGCAGGCCCTGCTGCCTGGGGCTTGTATCCCACTCGGAGGTGGGCCGGAGGATGAACAACTAGACTAATTAACAAATAAGAAAACACTAGACAGTCATATGCGGAGGATTAAGAAAGAGTGGTTGTAACAGGGTAAGTGCGTCCATGGTGTTTTTGACTGGATGTCTTCTTGAATGTTGACCATGAGCTAAGACTTGGCCAGAGAGAGGCCCCTGCAGGTGGAAAGAAGACCCCTGGGAAACCCTAGGGCAAGACTGAGCTTGGCGGCATTGCAGGCAGTGCGTGCAGGGATTCCGGGTGCTCTCCTCCCTGGGGAGGGTCTGCACTCCCATTGCTGGTCAGGATGGAGGGTGTGTTTGAGAGTTCTTTAACACCCGAGGAAGAGAGCTGAACCGGGGGCTTCTTGGTTTCCCAAGTGGGCCGTGCCAGAGGTGACGTGGCCCACGGATAGGCAGACCACGGGACTCCAGGGGCTCAGGGTGAAGGTCAGCAGGCAATGATCCCTAGTGGTGGGGGTGGGGTGAGAGGCAGTGTCAGCTCCAAACACTCACTAAGCCCAGAGAATATGGATTTCGATTGTTTTAATCAGGTGAGACCCCCACCCCCACCCCTAGGCCTTACCTCTCTCCTCCTTGGCCCTCCAAGGGCTGAGGAAATGCACAGAGAACCAAGGCCCTTCTGCCACTGCAGAGGCTAGCTCAAATACTCACACGGGACTGAGCATTCTAATCACCAAAATGAGACTTTTAAAAATGACTTTAAGGAACAAAAGACTTCAATTACTGGAGAATGACAGAAAAATCTTGAGATTTACCTTTGATTTCACCTAAGGCGGGGAAGACGGGACGCCACCAAGCAGGGCTGCCTGGGGTTGTTCTGTGGCCCAGCTCCTTCACATGGTGGCCCATGTAACCTGTGCTCCCCAAGACTTCAGGCTGGGTGTCCAGGCACAGAAAACTGTAGAGTGGATGTTTTAATGGGGAGATTGCTGCAGACTCAGGAGGCACTGAGCCTTCTGTCTGTAGCTAGGAGGAGAGATCTGAGGGTAGATGCTGCCTGCAGTTTGTAACAGAGATGCCAGCTGACACCCGGGAGTCCTCTCTCCCTCCTGCAGTATAGGATGCTGCAGGGCATACAGGTTGATCCTACTATCTTCCTGGCCTCTGTGCATTTTAGGTGAGGAATGGCTGGGGTGAGGAGGGAGCGGTGGCTGAGTTTCTGGCACCTTCCTAAGGGTCTCTCCTTGGGTCTCAGTCTTAATCCTGCAGCAGGGGTGGACCTATCCCAGGTGGAAGGACCTGGCTCTCTCAAGTCATGCAGAGAGCCGCCCAGGGATCCCCGCACAACTTTGTCTAGCAAGAAAGGACCTCAGTGACAGTAAGGTGAGTCTCAGATTCTGGGTCATGTGCCCCTGGATGTCTGTACACCCTGATAAATACAAGGCAACAATCAGTACCCCCTCCCGCCTTCCCGCCCCTCCAGGGAGACTGAAAAATGAGGGGTCCAGGACAGCTCTGAGAACTCTCCTCCACGTTCAAGGAGTGAGGAGAGGTTGCTGAGAGAGTGTGAGGGGGCAGGAGTGGCCTTAGTGAGGGGGGGAGCTGTGAGTCCTGAGGAAGGCCATGGAGAAGCCAAGAAGGTAGCACTGGAGTGCTCCTTGGAGTTGTCACGTGGGCTGGTGAGGCTGGGATGCGGTCAGAGGCACAGAGTGAACAGGCATGTGTGTGAGCTGCTCTTCCTAGAGGTCTGACCAGGAGTGTCAGAGAGAGGACTAAAGTGGAGGGGAAAGTTAGAATCATGGAAAGCTGATTCCTCTTTCTTCAATTTGGGGAAGACTCAGTGTGTTAAAGGCTGAGGGTCTGCTTTAGAGGCAGGGGTTGAAGACCCAGGAGGAGTCTCCCAAAGGAGCAAAGTCAGCCTTAGACAGGAGGAGGAATCCAGCCTCAGGCTGATGGCAGGAGTGCCTGATAGGTGGGCGTCTTCGAGGCCAGGTCAAGGCTGGTGAAGGAGAAGGAACAACAGGCCCAAAGGCTGCTGCTGGGGCACTAAAATTTGGAGTGTGGATCTCGGGATTTGGGTAGTCGTGGATCTCATCGCAGGTGGATGAAGTGCAAGAGACGAGAGATATGAACCTGGCGGAGGGCTGAGGGCCTGGGTGAGGGCAGGTGATGTGGAGGAAGGTGCCATCAGGGACATGGAGGAGGGCCTGTGGGTGGGAGGTGGGAACCATATGCCAGGCCCCAGAGCAGCAGCCCAGAGGACGGCTGGGCTCCCACTACTCCAGGCACACGAGGCTGGCTTGGTTTACTTATTTATTTTATTGAGAAGAAATTCATATAATGTAAAATTAGCCATGTTAAAGGGAACAGTTTGGTGGCATTTGGTGCATTCATAGTACTGTGCAACCAATATTGTTTAGTTGCAAAACATCTTCATCCCCCCAAAAAGAAAATTGCACCCATTAAGCAGTCATTCCCCGTTACCCTCTCCTCCAATCCCTGGCAACCACTAATCTGCTTTCTGTCTCATGGATTTGCCTTTTCTAGACATTTCATAAGTGGACTTGCACAATATGTGACCTTTCGTGACTGGCTTCTTTCACATAGCAGAATGTTTTCAAGGTTCATCCACATTGTAGCCTGTGTCAGTGGTTCATTCCTTTTATGGCTGAATAATATTCCATTGTGTGGATATGCCACAATTTTTCTATCCATTCATCAGTTGATGGGCATTTGGATTGTTTCCCCTTTCTGGCTGCTGTGACTCATGATGCTATGAACCATTGGTGAGCCAGGTTTTGTTAGAACACACGTTTTCAGTTTTCTTGGGCATATACCAAGGAGTGGAACTGCTGGACCACATGGCAATTCTATGTTTAACTCTCTGAGGTGACTAGACTGTTTTCCTCAGTGGCTGCACCACTTCACAGTCCCGTCAGCAGCGTATGAGGGTTCCAACTTCTCACATCCTCACAAGCACTTGCTTTTTTTCCTTTTAAAAAAATTATAGCCATTCTAGTGGATGTGAAGTGGTGCCTGGCTTGTTTATGTTATGTATTTGTGTTCTCAGTTGAACAGTGGCCTCAGAAGGCAGCAATGTACCTGTGGGGTGGGGGAGTGAGAGGGTCAAGCTGCCTGGTCCTGCGGTGGGAACTGCATCATTGCTTCTGATGGTCCCAGCGACCCTTCCAGGAGGCACTGTTATCTCACAAAATAGCCTCAGAGAGACTCGGTAACTTGGTCAGGGACATGTAGCTTCTTACTGGGGAAAGAATTTGCTGATTCCAAAGCCTCCTTCTCCCCTATTTATACCTTGCTGTTCTTACAAAGCTGGGTCTATGGAACTAGGCTGGTTCGCAGATGACCTCAAATGGCCACAAACTTGCACACTGTTGCGACAGAGTCCCACATATTGTTGGCCACAAGTGGGGTCTTGAGGCAGATGTCAGACCTATAGGCAGGGACCTCCCAGAACATGAACCTCTTTAACGTGAATCTGGGGTCCAGAACAAGACCAAAACTTTAGGAATCTGGCCATTTCTTTTACGTTTGGCCTTTCCATCAAAGCTTCCCCTTTCTCACCCTTATTTCCACACATCTGTTCTTTGGAACTCCTTTCCACGGGGCTGCCCCAAGTACCGGGAAGGTTCAGCGGCGTTTCTGAGCGGGCAGCGCCCCCTGGTGGTGGCGCTGAGAGCCTGCTCGCAGGACCCGCAGCTCCGACTGGGGAAACCCGGCAACAGCGGTGCTGCGTGTGCCATGGGTGCGGGCCGCGTATGGGGACCCGCGCCGTCAGCAGCAGTGTGCGGGAGCCCACGGCATCCAGGGACAGGACAAGAGTGCAAGGAGAGTGGGAGGCAGCAGCACCTCAGCTATCCAGGTACTGGAGGAAGGAAGGCGCAGGTGCAGTCAACGATATGCGCCCAGCACGTCAAACCCCAGGAGTCCTGTTTCTTGAGGCTCTCCTAAGGCGGTAAGCATAAGGAAGGGGCTTGAAGTGGGTACATTTCTTTGACACAAGAAGAGTGATAGGAAGGGTAGCAAGTGGCCCTGGAGCCTCATCAAACTCCTGGGAGGTAACTGGGGCAGGGGTTTCGTCTGTTATTTACGACGAACAGCGCCAGGTCAAACAGATGCTCGATAAATATTTGCGGCCCCTCCACCAGCCGGGTGGAGACTCCGCGCACAGGTGGACGCACCCGCGGAGGCTGTCGCTTAGACTACAAGTCCCAGAATACCTTGCGCCTCCCGCGTCGTCCGTGCCCCTTCTGACTGGCACCGAGCCTTCTGGGAAGTGTAGTCCATGACGCGCCGTCTCCTTTGCAGAGCGGTCGGAAACTTGAGCGGCTCTCTACTTTGGGGGCCCTTTCGCTGGGTGGGCCAAGAGTTTCTCCCATGTTCCCATTATCTTTGTGTCTTCAGATGTGGGAGCGTTTACCGTGTCGGTCACCTGTCTCCTCTGGACGTAAATTCTTTTAGGCATGGCCCTCGTTTTACCCACCCTTCCGTCAACACTGCCTCACACAGGCTCGCGCGCTGGGTTTCATTCATTGATTCGGCAGTATTTGACCACCTGCTGTGTAAGGGGTAACGCTCTGAGCGCTGGGACGCACCAGCCCTCGTGGAACCGACACACGTTGGGGAGTCAAGACACCAAATGCGCAAATAGCTGGGTGTGTCCCAGTAGGACGAGTGCCTTGGGGGAAAATGAACCAGGGAGGGTAGAAAGAGGAGTTCGGCTGGGTTATTTCAGAGGGTGCTCCGAGAGTCCCTGGTGAGCGGCTGGCCCAGGACCAGAGACCCGGATGTGAGCGGGAGCCCGTGCACATCTGGAAAGACTGCTGAGGACGGCGGGGGGGGGGGGGGGGGGGCGGGGCGGGGTAACGGCACGGAGGGCGCGAGGGAGGGGTGGGGTGGGGTGCGAAGCAGATCAGTCAGTGGAGAGTCGGGGGTCTGGTCTTGCAGGGCCTTGGCTTTTCCCTGGCTGAGATAGGAAGCCATTGGAAATTTAGGAGGAGAAGAGTAACAATACTGGGTGTATTTTTAACTGGATCACTCCGCTACTCCAGAGAGTCAGGGGCTGAAGAGGGGAGACCCCTTAAGAGGCTGCTAGCTGTGTGGCCTTGGGCAGGCCAGCTGACACCTTCATGACTCAGTCGTCTCAAATATAAATGGAGTGTAATAACAGTACCTACCTCATAGGGTTGATATTGTCAACTCTAAAAACAAGGCCTGGCTGCAGTCAGCACTCAGAGCAGCCGTTATCCTGGGGTCATAGGTGCCTTGCTCCTGCCTCTCACCCCTTCCCCATGGGTTTCCCCGAAGCACAGGCACATAAGACCCGGTGCTGAAGGAGAGAAACCCGCAGGCCCCAGACATGCCTCTTCCGATCAGGTCATGGCCCAGGGCTTAGGCCAGAGCTCAGATCTGGCTTCCTGGTTCCACCTCCTCTGGTCGAGAACGGACAGGCCTTAGAGTCAACTCCAAGTCTACAGAGGCGGCTTAGAGCCAATGCAGGAGCAGGGAAGACAGAAACACCTTCTACAGCTCTTCTGTCTGTCTGTTCAGGCTGCTGTAACTGAACACCACAGATGAGGCGGCTTATAAACAACAGAAATTTAGTTCTCACAGTTCGGGAGAGCCCTGACCCCACAGTGGACGACTCCACATCTGACCCCGGCTCCCTTCCGTCTGAGCCCTGAGCTCACAGTGGACGTCCCCACATCTGAGCCCTGACCCCACAGTGGACGTCCCCATGTCTGAGCCCTGAACTCACGGTGGACATCCCTCCCATATGGTTCCTGCAGCCCCGTGGCAGCCCCCAGCCCAGCCCCCAGGTTTATTCCCCTCCCCCTTCTCTTGTCTCTGATCAACTTGCCTGTGGGTCCCAGAGGTGTTGGTCCAAACTCTAGAATAGCTCACCTGGGTCTGCACCATCCCTCCCTCTTGACTTTGGGCATGACCTTTGTCCCTTCCATCCTTGGTTCCTGCCAGGAATCAGGGGTGTCACAGTGACCTTTAGCTCATTACACCTTCATTATAATACAGTGTAAAAATCACCCCCCTTGCACCGTGACAGTTCCGAGACGGACCATAAAAAGCCAGGAAGTGGGCAGTGGCCCAATTCCTGGGAGATCCCCACCCATCCCCAAAATAGCAAGACTATTCCTCCCACTTGTTAGCCTGCGAAATTACTTAACCCATAAAAACTTATGAACCCCATGCCCTGGGACTGCTCTCACTTTCTGAGTGGTCCACTGCTCATTGGAGCCTCCCCCTCTGAGATCCACGAAATAGGAGGACCCACTAAAATGAGCCCATCCCCAGGATCTGCTGCAAGTCCACTTAGATTTGCCCTCCTGACCCTAAACTAACACCTGCAGGAAACAGAGCCTGTGATTCCCCTAAAGATCGTTCTGCAAAGTTTCCACCAGACCCCTTTCTACCCTGTTCTGAGCAAAGTGCTAGTCAATCCACACTGCCGTCCCCTCATGAGCAGACCAGGGAGCTGAGGCTCCGAGGAGCCAAGTGACCACCCAGAAGCACAGAAGTGGAGCCACAGAGTGGGGTCTGTGCCCGCCATCTGCCCAGGGTGGCCCCCAGCAGGTTCCATGTCCCCCTTCTGACGGACTAGCTCACAGAGCCTCCTCTTAGGAGGATTCACTTTGCAAAACCTTCTCTTCAGCAGGACTCATGTTACAAAACCTTCCTTTTACAAGATTCATCTTATAATCCTGTTTTTAGGGTCACCCAGGAGGCTTGTCACCCTGAAGTGGGTTCAGCCTTGTTCAGGAGGATGGCTTTCGGGGGTCACACTCACCACCTGCTCGTGCACCCTCAGTTCAGGCCCAGAAAGGCCCCCTTGAGCCCCGAGCCCCATGGCTTTGCCCTGTTCCCCTCCTGCCTGGTCCCTCCCACCCGTGTCCCCTGCAGGGCCACCAGGAGCTCACACCTGCCTGAGGCAGGCTGTCTGCTCTGCCCTGGGGAGGCCTCTGCTGTGTCAGGTAGAAGAAACAGGAGGTACCTGTGGGGCCACCCTCACACAGCACAGCAGCCAGCACCCACCTACTGACCTGGTCATTCTGGATGGGCCTGAGTGGGGCTCAGAGACCTAGAACATCTCCTTGGTTCTCATCTCATCCCAGCACTGCCCATGGGTGAGTCGCTAAACAACTTTGTGCTGGCAGCAAAGTGAGGACATGTGTTCTCAGGCCCCTCCCAGGATATGGTGCTTGCCTGGCCAGGAATCCAGCAGCCCACGGTGTTCACATGGGTGGGCACTGGGAAGCCCCAGGTGTCTGAGCTCAGCAACCAGGGAAGGTGGGGCTGCCTCCTAGGGTGTGGGGAGCGGCAGGATCGCAGTCCTGTGAGGGGCCTGTTAGCCACAAGGTGAGAGGGGGACGCGGGGATTCAGTGGTTGGACAGATGAGTCTGGCATGGGAGAGGGGTCCAGAGAGAGTCTGGGTGGGGGCAGGTGGGCTACAGCAGACTCCATGCAGGGGACTGCAGTCCTGCAGAGCCAGAGAGGAGTGGCCGACAGGTGGTCAACTTCACTCTGTTCTTTTGTAAAGCCGCTGTGTCAGAGTTTGAAAAACCACCAGGAGACCCCTGAGCCTAGTGCTGCCCTGGCTTCGTCCAAGGGGCTCAGGTGGAAAACAGAACCACTGCAGGCCCTGCCCATGTCCCCACGGAGAATGAATTCCAGCAGGGTTAGGGTTAGGAGGTAAGGGTTAGGGTAAAGTTTAAGGGTTAGGGTCAGGGTCAGTCCTCTGGGGTCCAAAGCGTTTCCGTCCATGGCACTGGCTGCCTTGCGCAGTGACAGGGCCAGCGGCTGGGGGGAGGTGTGGTATCCACGGTGCTCCAGGGCTCTCACCTGAGACACGGAGGGAAGGACCCTGGTCCCAGGGCACCGCTGGGAGACACAGGGTCCCGCCCTCCCCAGCAGGACCCACCAGGAGGCCGTCCCAGTGTCCAAGGTGCCAAGGTGCCGAGGTGTCGAGGTTCCCACGGCCAACAGACGGGTGGAGGCTGAGGCCTCAGAGGCCCTGACTGGTGAGGGGCCTGGTGAAGAGCTGGAAATTCTGACAGCATGAACGGTGTGTAGTCTGTTGCCCTGGACGCCACAAATTACCACTCTCAGTGAGAGAAATTCATAGACACCCAGACCGGCAGGTAGAATATATGGGAGGCAGTCTGCCTAGAAGCACCTGCCCTGCACTTGCTCTGGAGAAAATCATGGGGCTGGATGTCCCCCTGACATCAGGACACAACTCCTCTGCTTAGTTTTCTACTCAGCAATTTGTCCCTCTCAATTTTTATTTCAGCATTTCCCATTTAAAATTTGGAATGCCCCAATTCTTGCTTCCTAACCATAGTGGCCCTGTCACTGGGTCCTCTGATGAGGGAGATAATCTGGCCTGCACAGATGTAGAAGGATTCGCTTTCTCCCCTGAGCCCCCAGGTGGGAAACCCTGGAGAACAGTTATGGAGGAAAGCCCAGGCAGCACCATCTGTCCAGCGAGCCCTCGGGCTGCAGAGCTGGATTTTCACACCCAAGAGGGAAGTGACCCACCTCCTGAACACATTTTGTGAAACACCACCGTTACCAACAGGACCGGGACACACGTCATGTCCAGACAAGAAGGCAGGATGTGGGCGTGAGCCCTCCGGCTCCTCAGGTGTGAGAAGGCACCTCCCAGGTGCACACTCAGCCGTGAACTTTGCTGACCTTCTGCCTTGGATAGACTCATACTCTCTGGACAGTGACAGTGACTAGTCTGATGGGGAGTCTGCAGAAAAGCATCTCGGGGACCAGTGGTCCAGACGCCCAGCCATGGATACCTGCTGACATTTATCAAGTGCTTACAGAGCGCCCAGGGAGAAGGAAGGAGAAGCTGTTTCCCTCTATTTCCAGTGCAAATCAAAGATGGACAAGTCCATTAGAATCAACCACAGGAGTTTTCAGAAAAGATGTTTTCCTGATGTAATGAAGGACATCTCAAAGAGAAGTTACCTCATCTCTTTGGGGTGGGGGGTGGGGGGGTTGTATAGCCCATTTTTTCTTATCACAAATAATTTACAATATAATCCCAGTATAAGCTGATTTTTAGCAGACTTAACTGAAATCCTTATTGCTCCACTAAATATAGTCCAGAGCAGCAATCGGCTCAGCATTCACTTTGTATGGGAAGAAAAAGGGGTTCCTCCTGGTGCCCTAGCCACCTGAAAGGGGGTGACACAGACGATAGGGAGCTTTTAAATTTAGGCTATTGTGCACAAGAAAATCTGGGATGACATCAAGTGCAGTCAGGCACTAGAAGGGGTTGTTAAAATTAGGAACTTTGCTGTTAAAATTGTTAAGCTTAATGCTGCAGAGCTACGAAGAGTCTTCAGTAGACATTTGTGATGTTTACATTTTTATCTCATCAAGCAATTGAAATAGAGGTCATTTTGTTGCTAAAAAAAAGTGTTACAGCTCAGTATTATGGCTCAGTTGTGACAGCAACCTGGATCCAGGCGAGAGACCAAGAAGCACTCACAGAGTTGGAGAACTCAGGTTTATTACGCCAGCAGGCCCAGAGGAGTTAACACTCCAAGCTCTGCACCCTGTGTGTAGGTTTACACAGACTTTTATAGGCTGCCAGTTTACACTTTGCAACATCATGTGCAAATAAGGTATAACAAAAGTTGACTAATTAGGAGCAAGCTTTGTAGAAATGGACCAATCAGGAGGGAGAGAAATAACCAATCAGGAATGAGGGAAATGGACCAATCAGGAGTGAAGGAAATAACCAATTAGGAGTGAGCTCAGGGAACCAATAGAATTTTAGGGGTAAGTAAGCCCTTTCAGAGGCAAAAAGTGAAATAGAGCCTCTGGGCCAGAGAACCGGATGGTGCTGGTGGGAGAGTAGTGGCCCTGCCTGGGGTCCTGCTGGTCTTTTTATGGGGCTTCCCACCTCAATTTCAGGGGACATTTGTTTTTTACTGTAGAAAATTGAGTTGAAAGTAAGCACTTGTGAAATCTATTCTGAGATACACATGTTTTCTGAGCTGCGCTGTGAGCATGTTACTGAGTCCAAACTCATTCAGCTCGCTGCACGACAGGCCAATAAGTCGAGAGACGAGGTGTTGGGGCAAGGAATAGCAACTTTATTAGGAAAGCCGGCAGACCGAGAGGATGGCAGACTAATGTCTTGGAGAACCATCCTACTCCAGTCAGAATACAGGCTCCTTTTATACAGGAAAACAGGGGACAGGGTGTGGTTTGTTGTTGCAAACTTCCTGCTGCAGGCATTCTTTGTTCTTGCAGCCGTCCATGTGGGTCAGGCCATGGTGCCCCTGTAAACCTCCAACAAAACAAAGGTTATTCTCTATTTTGCAACTTGTTATCTTTACGTAAGGGCAGAAGTGCTAACATCCTTAAAGTTCAGAGTCACAAGAATAGGCTCTTCTGTATATTTCAGGCTAAAGGTCACCTTGTTTTATAAAAGGTGCAGAGCTGGCAAGACTAAGCCTAGGAAACAGGGCACAGTGGTTAAAACTAAAGGAACAGATCCAATATAGAGTCAGATCTGTTCTCCTCTATTACAAGCAGAGTCTAGGCGGTTCAGTGCGGCGTCTGCCCAGAGCAGGCAGGACACTCCTGGCTCCAACGGCTGTCGGCCTCGCGGCACCCTGGAAACCAAGGTTAGGGTTAGAGTTGCTGCCTTCAAGGCAGAAATTTGTGTACTGAGTATTTAGTTCTACCTTTTGGTCCAAGAACTCAACGTCCTTTCAAATGCGTGAAAGCCTATGCGTGAATGATGTGTTACGGTTGCATGCGAAGCTGCAAATGGTTTAACCTAAGCTAGCAAAGTTGGTTACTTCACTAACACCAGGCTCTGAATTGATCAGACTTTTGGAATTTAAAGTTCCAGAAGTGCACGTCATTAGTGTTTCATCAGCCCAAACTATTATACAACATTGATCTAAATCACAAAACTGAGTACATGTTGTAGGCGGCTTCTATATCTGAACGTTTGTGTTCGCTGGAAAGGTAATAATTACAATAGATAAAAACAGTTGTATGTTGTAATTTTACTTTCTCCTCTTTTTTTCTTAAAACTGTCAAAAACTCAAAGTTTTCGCTTACCTAGTTAACAGAAAAGAAGCAATGTTTTTTTTTTATTTTGGCTACTTGTTACATAATTGAAATAGGTACAAAGGGATGGGATCATAACAGCAAATATTTTAAATTTTAGTTTATCATTTTTATATAAATGCCAGTGAATTATTTCCTGAGTGGGTGAGATATGTACAATGTTTAAAAGCAACTTCCGGTGTTTGTGGAGAAGAATTTTTAAAAACATTTTTTGAGGTGAATTTGAGTTGCAAAGGAGGGGAATGCCTGTGATAACAAGTGGACAGCGACTTGAGAACACGTTGTCAGGACCACAGCCCTGAGCCTCTCCAGCCTCCACCCACCCTAGTTCCGTGGGGGAGGGGGAGGGTCTCAGCCCCCAGCCCACACTGGGGTACGTGCCCCTCCACCCACGACTCATTTTAGAAACTTTCCTGACTTTCCCGCCTTCCCCTCTCGCTCACACTTCTGTGTCTCATTTTTTGTTGGATCTCGTGTGTAAACTGCACTAGTAAGTAGTCTCTCCACCCAGAAGAACAAACTCTGAGAGGCGCTGCTAACCCAGGAGCCCTCTGACCACTTGTCTTGTAAACCTGGCAGGGGGAGCCCTGCCTTCTTGAGGCCTGGGGTCTCCTGAACTCCAGGTCCTGCCGCCCTTCCCTGAGGAACTGGCCTCTCACCGAGGCGGCATCCAGTGCCCTTTGTAATTTCTCTGGAGTTTTTCTGGGGGTTTCCTTAATGCCAGGAAGGTTCTCAATGCTGCTCACTCCCAGCCTTAGAATTCTCTCCTCCACAGCCCTGCTTCCTCATCAGGGTCCTTCCATCCAGGGTCCTTCCAGGTGCAGGACTGGGCACCACAGGAGGTGTGACCCACGGGGAGCTGAGCCCACAGCATCCATGGCGCCCTCCAGCCTCAGCTACTTCCTTCATTGCTCTCAGCTCTGTTTAGGGTCATTTACATTTAAAAAACGGGCAAGTTGTTTAGTAAGACAGTGGTGCATAATTAACGTGCCCACCGTCCACTCCAACCTGCTTGGTTTGCTCCATCCATGAAGCAGGGAGCGTTCTGGGGACGGCCCCTGAAAGGGACACGATGCTGCCCCTCTGGTGCATCTGTGGGTGAGCAGAGGTGACCCAGGAGGGACTGTTGTCCCAAGGTTCCCATCAGTTCATTCTCCAAGTGCTACCCGAGTTGTCCACAAATTAAAGACTGGCAATTAGAGGAAGCTTCTGGGAGCTGTTCAACAAAGCGTGGGAAGTGGGCATCTGTGGCCTCTCTCTGAGCAGCACCGCCTCCAACATCCATCAAAGTTCCTCCCAAAGCCCTGCTACTGCGGCCTAGGTGGCAGGAAACCACAGGACAGACCTATAAACCCTGCGGCGTGCCCTATTGGCACGGTTGAACATGTGTGAAACCCTCACAGGTGAAGTAGAAGAAGGTGGTGGGATGGTCTGTGGTGAGGGACCCTGGGGTCTGGAAGGTGTCACAACCATGAGGCCACATGGGGAGGAGCAGGGGGGCACCACAGCACAGATGGTGCAGATGGTGCAGGGGCTCGGGGAGTGACAGAGATGGAGAGCCTTGTGTGTCTTGGCCCCGGAGCTGGAGGTCAAGCCCAAAGCTCACTCACTTCTGGGTTGAGCAGGGAGAAGGTGGCTCCAGCCCCAGACATTTCTGTGGCCACCACCACGATTAGCTCCGAAGTTGGCTGTATCATCAGGACTTCAGCACAAAACATCCTTCAGATACAGGGGACCTCCCCCAAAGCAGGGCACAGGACAAAGCTCTTTCACTCCTTCCCCTCTGTCTGCAGGACACGAGGGACGCCTCCGCTGGGCTCGCCATCCTTACTGTGGAATCTGGACTTGGAACCTTTCCTATCTGACCTTTAAATTTACTCAGCTTTCAAAATAGTACTAAACAGAAGGAGAAGAAAGAGACAACCACAGACTAGGAGAAAATCTGTGCAAAACACGCACCCGGCAAAGGGATGGAGTCCAAAATACACAAGAAACTGAACACTAAGAGGGGAGTGCTCTCAGTTCAACACCGAGAGAACAGCCTGATTAAAAGTGGGCAAAAGGTCTGAGCAGACACCTCAGCAGAGAAGATATTTATCTGGTAACTGAGCACAGGAAAAGCCGCTCCACACCTAGGTCGTCAGGGAAATGCGAATCAGGACAACAAGGAGGGCCAAAACCCAGAATACGGACAACACAGGATTCTGGTGAGGATGTGAGCAGCAGGAGCCCTCATCGCTGCTGGTGGGAGTGCAGGAGGGCCTGGCCGCTTTGGAGACAGCTAGATGGTTTTCCACAAAACTAGACGTGCTCCTGCCACACGGCCCAGCAGCTGTGCTCCTTAGTAGCTACCCAAAGGAGCCGAAAACTCATGTCCACACAAAAGCTGCACACGGATGTTTACAGCAGCCTCATTCGTAATTGTCAGAACTTGGAAGCAACCAAGACGTCCTTCAGTAGGTGGTGGATAAATTAACTGTGGTGCATCCAGTGGAACGTTACTCAGTGCCAGAAAAAGTGAGCCATCCAGCCATGAAAAGACCTGGGGAACCTTAACTGCATGACACTAAGTGGAAGAAGCCGATCTGAAAAGGCTACACACTGTATGACTCCAGCTCCACGACATTCTGGAAAAGGCAGAACGACGGAGACAGTCAGACGATCAGGGGTGGCCTGGGGTTGGGGGACGGGTGAGGAGGGGAGCCCAGAGGATTTCAGCGCAGCGAAACTACTCTGTGAGACACTGTCATGCTGGACACATGTCATCCTACATTTGTCCAAACCCACAGGACGTACAACCCCAGGACTGAACCCTGAGGCTTCGGCTACAACAAACATCCAGCACAAAGATATTAGTGATCAGGGAAGTTGGGGAGGGGTCGGGAGTATGTGGGAACTCTGTTTTCACTCAGTTTTTCTATAAATCTAAAGCTGAATTTAAAAAATCTATTAGTTTAAATTAAGGCAAATAAGGCCAACTCCCAGCAAGACTCTGGGCTGCCTGAGGGCTGAGGAGGCTGAGGGGTCTTGGAGCCCCTCCCCGCTGGGTGGCACGTGGTTCAGTGAACGGGGAGATTGTGGGTCAGCAGAGATCACAGGGCCACCTGCTGTAGCTGAAGTGCATGTGAACCGGGGGGGCTGGGGAATGTGTCTGGTGGATGGGGATGTGGCTCGGCCCCGCCCCGTGCTGCACGGTGAGCCTCAGGCCTGGCAGGCGAAGGTGCACCTCCCTCTTGGCTTTGAGGGTCTTGGGGACATGGAACTGGGTTAATCCCAGCCTCTGGTTACAAGTACGTGATGTCCTGGGCCCACGCCAGCCCTCTTAACTTCATCCAACTACGTCATCCAAGTTCATTCATTTAAAACTGATGATCCCATGCCTCAAGCCCCACAGCAAGACTGGAAGAGTATGTGTGAGAAAAATGGCACCCTCGTCCTCACAGCCCTTTCGCAGGCAGGACATCCTGAGTCCTGAGGCTGGGAGTCTTACTTACTAATTCACCCTCAGCCGTCTTCCAGAGAAACGCGCCTGCAGGGAGGTCGGGGGGAACTGAGCTTAGATAAGTGAGTGAGGTGCAGACCTTGGGAAGGATGAGTCCCCCGAGGTGGGTGACGAGACCCACCCCACACCTGTCCAGGAAACGGCCAGCTGTCTACTGAGATCCGACGTCTTCAAAATCAGCAGGACTGTGACGTGGGCTCCATGGACTCTGGCCTCGTTAGTGGTATTTTTACAAAGGTCAACGCGGGAGTTCCACCAAAGGTCAGGATCCGCCTTCCTCCTTGGCGGCTGTGTGGAAAAGCCTGGGCGTCGACTCTAACCACACGTCCTGCTCACTCTCAGAGGGTTAGATCAGCCCGGACCATCTGCCAGCAACAGAGCAACCCAAGTCAGGGGTCCCCAGTGACTGCGTCAGGGAGGGCTGGTCCCAGAGCCTCAGGCTGCTCCTGCCTTCCCTCCAGGGTAAGAGGGGGGCCGGGGAGCTTCACTGCGGATTCTCACCAGGTGCCCCCAAGAGGAGAGGAACCTTCATTTAGCCAGCACAGACCCGGGGCAGTGTCTGGTCACCGGGAGGAAGCAGGCGGCATTGCCCAGAGGAGGATACACTGGCCTCGGGAAGCCCAGGGACTTAGTGGGGCAGCGGACATGAGGGCAGAGGAGCGGAAGGCCACGTCACCTCCCATGGTTTTATTTTCTCTGCACCCCTGAGTGCTGTGTGGTAGCAACACTATACTCAGAGATTTGAACAGAGTGGAAGAGGCGTAATCGGGAAGCACATGTCCCTGATTTGAAGGTGGAGGACTCTGGGGGTGCTAGGGATGAGATGGAGGGACAGACGGGCGGGTGGGTAGACATAGACAGACTCAGAGGCGGAGTTACAGACACAGCTGGCAGACACATGAATGTACGCACACACTCATGTGACATTTACACAACTTCCTTTCAACAGATACATCTATCTTTCTTAGTTTAAGGGAAAGAAACCCTGAGTTTTACTCTCGTCCTCCCTCTCCACTTTCTGCCCTGCCTCCTCCATATAAAGGGAAAGATTGCATTGTCAGCATCCCTGTGGACAGAGCTGTGCTGCCTGCCTCCTCCCTTCCTCCCTCCTCTTTCCTGGTGCTAAACTTAACGTCTGATTTCAGCAGTATTACAGAAAAACAGGACGGCGGCCACATCCTGACTTTACCCCCAAGTGGATGCTCACAAACCCGTAACCAAAAGATCAAACCATCACAATTTCCCAGAACTGCTGACTTTGGTCTTAAACAAGCATGGTCTTTTCTGCAGCTCCATGGCCCCAGGCTGCACACACGTGAGAGTGTGTGAGGAACACGTGTGCATTTCTAGTGACTGGCCATGACAGAGAACCTCGGGTCCCTCATTTGAATCTATAACCAGAGCCGGGACTGCTGAGAGCACACTGTTTTTTTTTTTTTTCCCCTATAATTGAAGTATAGTCAGTTTACAATGTGGTGTCAATTTCTGGGGTACAGCATAGTGTTTCAGTCATACTTACACGTGCATATATTCGTTTCCATACTTTTTCATTATAGGTTACCACAAGGTATTGAATGCAGTTCCCTGTGCTGTACAGAAGAAACTTGTTGGTTATCTATTTTATATATATTAGTTAGTATCTGCAAATCTTGCACACGTCTTAATCACCTTCCAAGTGGCATTCTCTCTATCTGCAGACAGGTGGTTTCTCACGCAACAGAACATTCCCATCAGGAGACATTCACATCTGACTTTCCTGACAGGGGTCCTGGGCACGTGACCTTGGACCCTGGGCTCTGGTTCCGACCGCGTTCTTATCCCGACTCACGAGTAGCTGTTCTTGGGGCTCCACCTGAGGGTGTGGGTTGGGGGCTCACATGGCATTAACTCACAGGTTTAAAGTTAATTCACACAAAACATGGATGCAAGTGTGTGCAGAGGATCTGTGCCCTGACCTACAGGTAAGAGTGTTTGGTGTCTTGACCATAATCTTGAGACCACTGTCCTGTAGAAGCTTATGCCCAACTCATCTCAAAGGCGCAGGTTTGAGCACCTTCTGACACCCCGTAACCATGGAAACAACCTCAGCACCAGTCCGAGACCTCTCCTGGAGTATGAATGACTGCCTTATGCTAAAACTGTGGGATTTTGCTATTTTAACCATAAGATGTTATAATGTCCAAATGAGATATGTAGGTGGTAAACCATGAAACATTAAGTCACTACTTCACAAATTTCACACACTGAGTACTGTTAGCTCACCTCTAAAAATCCCTATAAATAGGAGACAATATTTTAAAAATTGGTAAATAAAACTCCACATGGAAATGAAAAATAAGACAAGGTTATTATTATTATTTTTAAAAAATGTAATCCCATGAGACTACAGTTGACAGTGAAATTCTATGCCCTGAAACACACACACACACACACAC